>NC_090940.1:640635943-642033443 GCF_040938575.1 Ambystoma mexicanum | reverse complement strand
GCTACCATGGAGTTTAATTGAGGGGTTTCGCCATATGGACACTCGAGGGAAGAGACAAGGATCAGCTCAGAGTATGTCTGATGGAGCTTTCCAACTGTCTCTCAGAAATTCTGTGAGTGGGTTCTTCTTGGAGAGTCATACAGCAGGAAGGGACTGCATGTGCAGACAGTACAGTGCATTCAGAGAGATGCTCCCGCTATATATATATATATATATATATATATATATATATATATATATATATATATATATATATACACACTAAAAAAATACTTTGTTTAGGGGATGTTATGGTTAAGTTGCCCTACCAAAAACCTGTCCACTTCACTAAAAAAACTTTTCAAACGTGACATTATGGTTCAAATTAAAACAGAAAAACCCCTGAAATTCGCCAGTTATGGTAGGCTAGGCAACCATAACTGCCCGCACCACTGACAGAGTATGTCTAAAACAACCATTTGGGAAGCTCTCAAATACTATTTGAGAGATGTCTTGATGGTCATGAGTGGCCGCTACTAGGGAAAGAAGGAGCAGGCCATCAGGGACCTGACCCTAGAGGTTACAACCTTGGAAAGTCAATACATTGGCCCTCATTAGGACCCTGGCGGTAAAGGGTTTACGCTAGCGTTAGCTGCGCCGACCCCTTACCGCCAATTCCGAGTTCCCAGAGCGCCATGGTCATTTTTCCGCCCGCTTTTTGCGGGCGTAAAAATCCATGGCGCTATGGGAACTCGGTGTTAATTACGCCACCGTAGTGTACGGTGGCATAATTAACACCTTCCCCACTCCCATTGAGCCCTATGGGGCCGAAATGGGAATGGGGAAGGGTAAATGGGTCAATGGGGACTTACCGCCCCGCCGACCTCGGAATGGGGCGGTAAGTCCGCCATCCGCCATGGCGTAAAGGGACTTTGCGCCATGGCGGAAAAGTCCGCCGATGGCGGAATAAATCCGCCAGGGTCGTAATGAGGGCCATTGTGATGAAAGATCTGGGTGTTCAAATTGCACTCAAAGAAGAAATACAAACTCTGTTTGTCCTGTGCAATTGTCATGGAAACAATTAAGATGTAAAGATTTATGTAATGCATTCAAGTATATACTCGGCATAGAAGGACTCTGTCGGGGTACGCTCACTAACGGCGGCAGGATATGGTGGATAAATCGTATAACATATACACAAGGCACCAGTTGATAGCTTACTAATAATTATCAAGGGTATGGATTGTCTCAAGTAGATCAGTCGGGATTACCATTCCCATTCCTTTTATCATTTGTCTGTTTTTTCCAGGCAAAGATGGCCACCATTGTTTTGCCGCATGGAGAGTGTACCTATTGATGGAGTCCTTCTTCCATTTTGGTGAAACTGCTCTACACCATGTTTATAATTCACTGGTTGTATGGGGACCCGTTGCTGTGATCAAGTGGCGAGTAGAGCCGCAAAATGCGTTAACGTTCCCAACGCGCACTTTTATTATGCACTTTGGGAGTGCCACATTTTGATGGCCTTTTAACTTTTGTGCCACTTTGCAAGGCACTAATAAAGACGTGTATTTTACCACTATTTTGGTGTCTGGATCCCTTTACTCTATGGATGTGAAGAGTGCTACTCACCCTGCCTGACGTTCATCAGTGCCCAGAAGAAATGTACACGCTACAACATGTGAGCGTTGAGTATAGCACCAGTGGGATCTTTCTTGGCAGTGAGCGCACGGCAACAGCACGTTCTCGAAGACTTCATTGTCCCGTTGCTGCTCGGATTGTGTATACGGAGGCAAACCTGAGAGGCAAGAGTGGCGTGACATCAAAGGAAAACCCGGAGTGGAGTGAAGCTGTATGTCGGACTGACAGCAGAACAAAGCGGGGTGAGTACTAATGCCGGCAGCTATTTGCGTCTTGTTGCCATAGTGGTGCTGGATGCAACCGACACCACACCTAACCATGACCTACACACCAACCCACAACTAGCACAGATATATTTAATTCTGCACCTACAGTTCTACATCCTACGCAGTGCACTGCTCAATTGGACTTATTTCTATAAGCAGTTACACTGCAAGTGCCGGATAACCTACAGAATTCTTCTGTAAAACCTTGCAACATGGCCAACTCCTAAAGCAACAGAGAGGCAATCAGAAAGGCACAAGCCATAACATTGTTTAATCAGACTTTACAAGTCAGTAACACCAGCATACCCACTGCAACGGCACCTAAAAGTGACAGTGAATTGGGTTTACTTTAAGAACTAGAAAAATTACAACACAGGGAAGTGAGTAAATGGTGGGAGGAACACTCACTCCAAAATGACATCGAAGTAGGCAGAATCCCACGCGGTTTAAGAATTCTGGCCATTCCTTCCTTTGAAGAACTAGATCCAATGATGCTACAGGAATGGAGCATCGCCACAAATGGATGCTCCAAAACCTTTTTGCAGTTATTGGTGAAGTATGCTGGTGCTGACCGCATCAAAACATTGAAAGAAGTTAATGAAGTAGAAAAGCAATCAAAAAAGATATCCGAAACTGAAGAAGGAAATAGACTAAGGAGCAACATGGAAAAGAATTTAGCTGAATATGAAGAGGAAATAAAGCAAAGGAAACAGAGAAAGTTCTTGAGAGATAAAGAGGATTATGAGAGAGGAAGAGTCTATACTTTTGCCAAAAGATTTGACCAAATCAGACAAGCATCCCTATCCAGGTCAGCCCGTTCTACTGAAGAAAAAGAAGGGCAATTGAGTGACAAGCCATCAACCTCAGAATCTGATCTAACAAGCAGCGAGACCGACAAGCCCAACGCTCGCATGAATTCTTTAGACTAAACGCGTCTTTTACGCCAAGATGGCAGAAAAAACAAGCCACAAAGAGGTGGAAATCAAAGTCGGGGGAAAGGCAGAGGTGGCCGAAAACCACGAGGAGGGGGAAGAGGAGCAGGCAGTGCAACGAACAATACCCCGGCCAGATCGCTGCGCTCTGGAAAGTAGCAGAGCCAAATGATGAAGACGACACAAGGCTGAGGATAATCAACTTATCGGATCATGTCCTCACCCCAAACCAGACAAAGGTACTCAGTCTAGGTTTAAATTTCAGCCCCAAAGCTAAGAACGATTATGTGAAAATAAGAATCGACTTTGATCAATACATACGAAAAATACGACTAAAGAAATTCTTTGCAACCAATACGTATAGAAGACGCCCGAGAGAAAAAGAGACGGGCCACACTGAGGTTCAAATTAAGGAGCTAAGCACATTAATAGATTTGGTTGACCTGGAAAAAGGCACAGCTGCAGGAGATCAACGCGAACCCATAGACCTGAATGAACTGGACATCAGAACAGATTGGACTATGAAGAGTCAATTGAAATCCAAATCAAAGTTCAATCCTGTGGCAAACCTTGGAAACAACATTGCGGCATTTCAAAGTTTAGTGATCAAAGATCTGAAAAAACTAAGAAGAAATTAACAGAAAAGAATCTGGAACGACAATCTTTCTATCACAGACAGGCAGGCACTACAAGAGTTGCATGAACTCAAAAATTGCATTATCAAACCCTCTGATATGGGCGGAACATAGTCCTACAGAACAGAAAGGACTACATACGAGAAGCTTACAAACAGCTAAATGATAGCAAATGCTATATGAGAATCAAAAACAATCCAATCAAAGAACTGGAAAGTAAAATCAGCATGCTCCTCACAGAATGGGAATCAAAACGCCTTCTATCTGAAGAGAGTCGCAAATTCTTATCGACCACTAATTCTATTACACCTACTATTTATTTCTCCCCAAGGTCCACAAAAATAAGAAGCTATCCCCGGGAAGACCTATTGTCTGCTTGATAGGTTCAGCATTGGAAAATATGTCAAAATACATCAATGAAGTTCTTTTTCCATTTGTCTCGGTATTACCATCATACCTAAGAGACACGACAGACTTCCTATCAAGAATTGAAGACATTCCGTGGGAGAAAGAATATCTACTAGCCAGCATGGATGTGGTTTCGCTGTACACGTCTATTGGCCACGAATATGGGAAGCAGGCGTGTCAACATTTTCTACAGACCAGGGGGTCGATTCATGGAATCAATGTGCGCCGAAAATTACCGCGCAGAGGTGCCAAAACGTGCGAATCGCAGGAAAAGTGCTAAAATCGCAATGCAAGTGTGAAAATTGCAGGAAAACCAGCGCACAGCGATTCATGGAAGTCCGTGCGCAAGAAAAACATTGGATGTGCGCTAAAAATGTGCGCCGACCACGCCGGCGCACAGGTCATCCAAAAGTATGCGCCACGGCCACTGCGAAATCGCACATAGCGCGGCGCACATCACAAAAGTAGGCGGAACACGGGGCATAACACTCGGAATGGGGAACAACGTGTGAAAATATGGGCGTCACGGGGGAAGTACAGGAGGCAAGTGCGCGGAACGCCCACACGCTCGCCTACAACCCGTATTCATGGAATCAAATAGGGCAAACCAGCGCACGGTCAAAGACGCGCACAGGGCCAAACAAGTACGCCACAAGAAAGCAGGCGGTAGCGCCCCTGCGACTGAAAAGAATGTGCGTCAAAATGTGCGCTAACAAAAAGCACCCATATACAGCCATGATGAATGGCCCATACAGTGGTCCTCTAGAACAAATGAGGTGCAAAGGGGCACCGACAAACACGGACACCCGCTGTGTGAAAAATAGCGTGTGCGCGTGTTCCTGGGTGCGCGGGAAGTTCCACACGCGATTAGCCTGGGTACGTGTACTTCAGGGTGCGCGGGAAGTTCCACACGCGATTAGCCTGGGTACATGTACTACGGGGTGCGCGGGAAGTTCCACACGCGATTGGCCTGGGTAGGTGGGGGTGCGTGGGAAGTTCCACACGTGATTGGCCTGGGTACGTGTACTACGGGGTGCGCGGAAGATTCACACGCGATTTCTGCAGGGTACGTGTATTTCGGTGGTGCCGGGGAATGCTACACGTGATTTGGCCATGTGGGTCCCCCCAGGTGTTCCCTCTACACCCTCCACGGCCCCTGCAGGCAGCCCACACCACAGGGTACTACCCTGCACCCCTGCTCATGTCCCACAGGCAACCCATCCACCATGGCCATGCCCACCAGCCAACCCACATGTCACCTTGCACTACTGATCACCAACACATGCCTCCCACCACCCCCACCCCCAGCCACCAGGGGCAGCCTCCACCAGGCCCCCACTGATGTCTCCCACCACCCCCACCCCCCAGCAGTACAGGGGCAGCCTCCACCAGGCCCCCACTCATGTCCAACTCATGTCTCCCACCACCCCCACCCCCCAGCCACCAGGGGCAGTCTCCACCAGGCCCCACTCATATCTCCCACCATCCCCAACCCCCAGCAGTGCAGGGGCAGCCTCCACCAGGCCCCCACCCATGTCTACCACCACCCCCACCCCCCAGTCACCAGGGGCAGCCTCCACCAGGCTCCCACTCATGTCCCCTATTACCCCCACCCCCAGCACTGCAGAGGCAGCCTCCACCAGGGCCCCACTCATGTCCCCATGCACCCCCACCCCCCAGCAGTGCAGGGGCAGCCTCCACCAGGCCCCCACCCATGTCTACCACCACCCCCACCCCCCAGCAGTGCAGCGATAGCCTCCACCAGGCCCACACTCATGTCTCCCATCACCCCCACCCCCCAGCCACCAGGGGCAGCCTCCACCAGGCCCCCACTCATGTCTCCCATCATCCCCACCCCCCAGCAGTGCAGGGGCAGCCTCCACCAGGCCCCCACTCATGTCTCCCATCACCCCCACCCCTCAGCCACCAGGGGCAGCCTTCACCAGGCCCCCATTCATGTCACCCACCACCCCGACCCCCCAGGAGTGCAGGGGCAGCGTCCACCAGGCCCACACTCATGTCTCCCACCACCCCCACCCCCCAGCCACCAGGGGCAGACTCCACCAGGCCCCCACTCATGTCCCCTATTACCCCCACCCCCCAGCAGTGCAGGGGCAGCCTCCACCAGGCCCCCACTCATGTCCCCATGCACCCCACCCCCCAGCAGTGCAGGGGCAGGCTCCACCAGGCCCCCACTCATGTCTCCCACCACCCCCACCCCCCAGCAGTGCAGGGGCAGCCTCCACCAGGCCCCCACTAATGTCTCCCATCACCCCCAACCCCAGCCACCAGGGGCAGCCTCCACCAGGCCCCCACTCATGTTTCCCATCACCCCCAGCCCCCAGCCACCAGGGGCAGCCTCCACCAGGCCCCCACTCATGTCCCCTATTACCCCCACCCCCCAGCAGTGCAGGGGCAGCCTCCACCAGGCCCCCACTCATGTCCCCATGCACCCCCACACCCCAGCAGTGCAGGGGCAGCCTCCACCAGGCCCCCACCCATGTCTACCACCACCCCCACCCCCCAGCAGTGCAGGGGCAGCCTCCACCAGGCCCACACTCATGTCTCCCATCACCCCACCCCCAGCCACCAGGGGCAGCCTCCACCAGGCCCCCACTCATGTCTCCCACCACCCGCACCCCCCAGGAGTGCAGGGGCAGCCTCCACCAGGCCCCCATTCATGTCTCCCATCACCCCACCCCCCAGCCACCAGGGACAGCCTCCACCAGGCCCCCACTCATGTCTCCCACCACCCCCATCCCCCAGCCACCAGGATCAGCCACCACCAGGCCCCCACCCATGTCTACCACCACCCCCACCCCCCAGCAGTTTATGGACAGCCTCCACCAGGCCCCCACTCATGTCCCCTATTACCCCCACCCCCCAGCAGTGCAGGGGCAGCCTCCACCAGGCCCCCACTCATGTCTCCCATCACCCCCACCCCCCAGCCACCAGGGGCAGCCTCCACCAGGCCCCCACTCATGTCTCCCATCACCCCCACCCCCCAGCCTCCAGGGGCAGCCTCCACCAGGCCCCCACTCATGTCTCCCACCACCCTCACCCCCCAGCAGTGCAGGGGCAGCCTCCACCAGGCCCCCACTCATGTCTCCCATCACCCCCACCCCCCAGCCACCAGGGGCAGCCTCCACCAGGCCCCCACTCATGTCTCCCATCACCCCCACCCCCAGCCACCAGGGGCAGCCTCCACCAGGCCACCACTCATGTCCTCTATTACCCCCACCCCCCAGCAGTGCAGGGGCAGCCTCCACCAGGCCCCCACCCATGTCCACCACCACCCCCACCACCCAGCCACCAGGGGCAGCCTCCACCAGGCCCACACTCATGTCCCCTATTACCCCCACCCCCCAGCCACGTGGGGCAGCCTCCACCAGGCCCCCACCCATGTCCCTGTCCCCTATTACCCCCACCCCCCAGCAGTGCAGGGGCAGCCTCCACCAGGCCCCCACCCATGTCTCCCACCCCCCCCACCCCCCAGCCACCAGGGGCAGCCTCCACCAGTCCCCCACTCATGTCTCCCACCACCCCCACCCCCCAGCCACGAGGGGCAGCCTCCACCAGGCCCCCACTCATGTCCCCTATTACCCCCACCCCCCAGCAGTGCAGGGGCAGCCTCCACCAGGCCCCCATTCATGTCCAACTCATGTTCCCCTGCACCCCCACCCCCAGCACTGTGGGGCAGCTGCCAGCAGGCCCCCACTCATGTCCAACTCATGTTCCCCTGCACCCCCACCCCCCAGCACTGTGGGGAACCTGCCAGCAGGCCCCCACTCATGTCCAACTCATGTTCCCCTGCACCCCCACTCCCCAGCAGTGCAGGGGCAGCCTCCACCAGGCCCCCACTCATGTCTCCCACCACCCCCACCCCCCAGCCACCAGGGGCAGCCTCCACCAGGCCCCCACTCATGTCTCCCACCACCCCCACCCCCCAGCCACCAGGGGCAGCCTCCACCAGGCCCCCAATCATGTCCCCTATTACCCCCACCCCCCAGCAGTGCAGGGGCAGCCTCCACCAGGCCCCCACTCATGTCCCCATGCACCCCCACCCCCGAGCAGTGCAGGGGCAGCCTCCACCAGGCCCCCACTCATGTCCCCCTGAACTCCCACCCCCAGCCATGCGATTTGCCTGGGAACGTGTACTTCGGGGTGCGCGGGAAGTTCTACACGCGATTGGCCTGGGTACGTGTACCTCGGGGTGCGCGGGAAGTTCCACACGCGATTAGCCTGGGTACATGTACTTCGGGGTGCGCAGGAAGTCCCACACGCGATTGGCCTGGGTACGTGTACCTCGGGGTGCGTGGGAAGTTCCACACGCGATTAGCCTGCTTACGTGTACTTCGGGGTGCGTGGGAAGTCCCACACGCGATTGGCCTGGGTACATGACCCTCGGGGTGCGCGGGAAGTTCCACACGCGATTAGCCTGCGTATCTGTACTTCGGGGTGCGCGGGAAGTCCCACATGCGATTGGCCTGGGTACGTGTACTTCGGGGTACGCGTGAACTTCCACACGCGATTAGCCTGGGTACGTGTGCTTCGGGGTGAGCGGGAAGTCCCACACACGATTGGCCTGGGTACGTGACTTCGGGGTGCGCGTGAACTTCCACCCGCGATTGGGCCTGTAGAGTGGGGTACATGTATTCCAGGGGTGGCCGGGAATATTTACCCGCGACTGTGCCTGTGAGAGCGTGCTACGTGTATTCCTGGGGTGGGTGGGAAGATTCACACGTTCGCCTACGAAGTGCCGAAAAATTAATGGTCCAATCCTGAGACACGTACGCCAGCATGAAGCAGGCGTACGTCGACCCGCGCAGCATAAAAGTGCGCGCAAACAACAAACAAGCTCATACGCCAGGATGAATATACCATTCCTAGCAGCAGTGGCCGTGGGTTACCAAAGGAGGAGGAGGAGGATAGTGAGGGCCCGAATTTTCACTCGCAGAACCAGCCTTTTTGGGATGCCTGATGGCCAGGTGTATGGGAGGTACAGGTTTCCCCCACACATAATACTGGACCTGGTCAGTGAGTGGGAGGATGACCTTACATCACCCACCCTGTGCTCCCAAGCACTCAGCCCCCTGGAGAAGGTCCTCAATGTACTGCACTTCTTGGCCACAGGATCATTTCAGCGGACAAGTGCCATAGTGGGTGGGGTGTCACAGGCCACGCAGTCACGCTGCCTACACCAGGTCTTGAACATCATCACTGCACGCCCATCAGTCCGTAGGCACATATACCTGCCCAAGACACCTGCAGAAAGGCAGGCTGCCACCCTCGATTTCTACGGTGTGGCACAATTCCCAAAAGTGCTAGGTGCCATTGACTGCACCCATGTGGCACTACGTCCCCCCAGGGCATCTGAGCACATCTATAGGAACCGCATGCACTGGCATTCCATCAACGTGCAGGTAGTATGTAATGCTAAGGGAATCATCACCTCAGTATATGCCAACTATCCAGGGTCCACCCACGACAGCTTCATTTACCGAATGTCTACCCTAAGCCGGGACCTAGAAGCTGGGCGGCATGGCGATACATGGCTGCTTGGTGAGTATGAATGCCACTGCACATGCATGCATGTCAGATGCAGAGTTATGTCACTACCCCTTAATGATACCCATCACCTCCTCACCAGGGGACAGTGCCTACCCTCTGAGCACCCACATGATGACGCCAATTCGGAACGCCATCACGCCTTCAGAGTTAAGATACAACACAGCCCATATTGCAACCCGGGGCATAGTGGAGCGCACATTCGGAGTGCTCAAGTCACGCTTTCGCTCCCTTGACCGTTCTGGCGGGCAGCTGTTATATGCGCCCCCAGTGGTGTGCAGGATCATAGTGGCAGCATGTGTCCTGCACAATGTTGCAACACGCCGGGGCCTGGCTGTGGACATGGTAGTGCCCCCACATCCCCAACCACATGCACGGCCGCTGCGCATGGGAGGGGAGAGGGCACCGGGTGAGGCAGCCCGTACGCAGCTGGTGGCTAATTACTTCACATAGAAATCACACCCCAGTGGAGTGCACACAGGCCTGGCACATACCATCTGATAAGCAATGATGACGCGACCTGACAATTAAGACGAACAAAGGGACTGTCAACTGTCAGAACCATAGCAGCCTGAGATTGTTCATGTGGAAGTGTCACAATGTGTGCATCCCTACCTACACAAACACCACCAATGCAGTGTCATCAAAAGACACACTTCCATGCAGCAGAAATGAATACCCACTTGCAAAATACTACATGAAAACAGTGCCATGTCACCCAACCCCTCCCCGGCACGGCCACACAACACACCATGGCATGTCATGCAATGTGAGAGCAAACAAATGAATCCCCACAACATGCCCAAAGTGTCACCAACTACAGTGTCCCTAATGGAAACATGTCCACACATGAAATGCTCACAGTAATGCAGGACCTACAACCCACATTACCAAATACTTACCAAGAATACCAATCACCTACACAACCTCCAACCTACCTTAAACATGACATTACAGACTTAAAAATTAGCTAGCCTCACCACCTGATGATGACAGCCCTCCGAACACTTCCAAGTATACAGTGTTAGCGCCACGCAAGAGTGTAGGTGCACTGCTTACAACATGGACTCCAGTTCCAAGGTGGACCGCATTGTGAAGACATGAGGAATGGACCTGCAAATATGGAGGATGAGGTGGATGCAGAGGCACATATCAATACACCACGCAGTGTACAATACAACAACAATATGCAGTATGAATGTATACACAGTATTGACTACAGACTGCCCACACAGCTCATGGGAGTCCAATGTCACCATGTACGTCAATGTCACTTGGGCACACCCTTTGCAAGCCCATGGAAACGGGAAGCAGGAGGGTTGTGTGTGACAAAAACCCAAGCATCTGAACCAAATCCATGACAAACCTGCATGTACCCAGCCACAATGCAGCGTATGCCCACGGGAGCCACACAAGGCAACACACTGTCCAAAAAAATAAAATGGCCATTAATGGGCCCGGGGGGTGTGGGGGAGGCCACCCAGGAGGTCCGAGGACAGCGTGCACACCAAAAACCACCTGTGTGGATCTTGCAAAAAATAACACCTCCATGGGCTCATGGCCTACACGGCTACCCTATTGTGGGAGTATCACTGCTGTCGCTATCCTCACCCGTTGCAGCTGCATCAGGAGGTGGTGGCACTATGGGAGGCAGCTCACGCAAAGCCCTAGTCTGTTCCTCCATGGCTGCAAGCATGCGGGTGTGGTAGGTCTCGTTCTGGAGGATAAGTGTGCGGAGGTCCCCATGCAACAACTCACAGGATGCCTGGACCTCCGTCCTAGTTGCCTGCATCTCAGCTGAGAGCGTACGGGTGAGACGCTCCAGCTGCTGTTCTGTCCTTCGGTTTGTTGAAGCCTCAAGCTCCATAAGAGTCGTCTAGAGGTGAAGGAGTTCCAGCCTCAGGGCTTCCCTGTGGCCCTGGGACTCTATGGAGATGGCTTCCTGCAGAGTCGCCAGTGCCGCCCGCCTGTCCCTGTCGGACGCCAACATGTCCTCCCTGTGTGACTGGCAGATGGAGTCGGTTGCCTGCTGTAGTCGCTCCATCAGCCTTTCGGGGGGGACAATGGAAGTGGCCACCCTATCCATGGCCTGAGCCATCATCTCTGATGATGCTGCCTGTTGGGTTGCCATACCGTAAATGGATTGCTCCCATGCGGTATTGCCAGGTGGCGTACGGCCGCCACGTCGGCGGGCACCACACCTGTCTGGGGCAAGGCGAACTGCGCCTTGCTGTGCCGGCACTGCATGAGGCTGCAGGACTGCATTTCCCCTCTGATTCGCTGGCCCAGGAACAGGATCAGATGTCGCGGAGTGTGACCCTGCATCCTTAACCACCCCAAAGGCGTACCTGCCAACACTGACATCCCCATTGAGGGTTCTAACCCTGGTGCAGGTGGGTCGGACAGAACAGAATCCCTCCCAGGAACACTCACCTCCGACGGCACGTAGGTCTCATCATCCGAATCGACACCTGAGTACAGCTCGGGGGAGGTGCAGCCAGAGACACCCCTTGAGAGCACGACCTGCAGCAGTTGTGGGTTCTCACCCACCACCACACCACGTCCCTCACTGGTGGTCGGTCGGCCCTCAGACCCGTCCTGGGTCTGCACCATCTCCACAACCCCAGCAGTATCAGGTGCATCTTCCCCTGCAAAGACATAAAAGCAAACAAATGGAAACAGGCATTATCACTACGGCACACAATTAGGGCTGAGAGGCTACAGAAACAGTACTTGATTGACACATGTCCCACATGACTAAAACCCTCCCATGCATGCACCGTCACTGCGTGTGAAGGGGAGGCAGATGGCACACATTGATGACACCAAGATGGAAGATGAACACATTTGCTGCATGCTGCCTAGCAGTGGCATCACACATTGGCCAGTGATTGGCAGGTCAAATACACATGCCATCACACAGATGGCATGTACCCTAGCCATGAAGTGAAGAGGGAGAGGAGGTCACCAATTGTTCATTCAGTCCAGTTTGTTCATATAATTGATTATTTTCATTGTAATGGTTCAAATGTTTAACCTGCAGCTGCCAGTCAAAAATGGTCCTATAGCACAGGGACATGTCCAAACTAATGATGTCCACGAAACTGAGCCAGTCCACTGTACCATAGCCATATCAGACATGTGACAATAGGACTGAGTAATCCCGAGTAAAAGTGGTGTTATGCAAACAATCTGCCTGAATAAACAGAGGTAAATAAGCAACAGTGTTGTGGCAAGATGACACTCCAATGGCAACTGGCGTGGTGTTGTGCTGGATGTCTAATGTTGGCCGAAGGGATGCTGCTATACCCAAATGCTGTTGCCAAGAATGTATAGGAAGAGGCACATGGCTGAGCCGAACCACTAAGGCACACACACCCTCCCCTGGCACCCAAACAGAAGCCCTCCCACACACACCATGCACATGGATGACACACACATGCATGTGCACTCACCGGACAGTGCCTCGTAATCTGCCAGTTCTCCCACGCCTTGGATCTGTTCCTCCGTGACGTAGGTCCCAGCAACCTGCTCATGTGGAGTGAGTTCTATGTCGTCTGCTGGAGACCCACCTCCAGTCACTAGAGTTGCGGCATGACTTGAGGCCAGCTTATTCTTTGCCCTGCACTTCAGGTCATTCCAGCGCTTGTAGCATTCATTAGCTGTGCGCCTCACGATTCCAATGATGTCCGCAATGGTCTGCCAGTGTGCCTGACGTTGTGCAGGTGTGGTCTTGGATCCTGCAACAATCACAATTCCGTGGTCATGTGCGGACACATACTCTACAAGTGCATTCAGTTCGGCCTCATTGAAGCTGGGCTTCCTTGACGGGCCGGACTGTGTAGCCATGTCTGGGGCATCAGCCTCTACTGGACGAGCACTCTTCCTCTTCCGCTTGGAAGGTGGTGGGGATCCTGAGTGTCCTACGCCGCTCTGAACACTAGGGGCAGGAGCGTGGGATTGCACACTCAGCATGGGAGTTGGTGCAGGCATTATCTCAAGTGTGATGGTGTCAGGGGGAATGTCAGCATGATGGACTTGGACCGACACTGTCCTGGATGGGTGTATGAGAGGTGGGGTGGATGGAGCCGCAGCTGCTCCTGCAGCCTCCCCAGCCTGCCTACACGGGGCAGCAGATGACCTAGCTGCCCCTGATCCATGTGGCCTGATGACAGCAACGTTCACCGGCGCACGTGGCCTAGACCTGCTGACCTGGAAGTCAGCCAGGGAGTCACCCTGTGCCAGGTCTGGTTCCACAGTGGGCTGGTCCAACAAGGGCTGAGCATGGATGGTGTCAGCCATGGTAACCTTAACCAGGGGGGTGGTGGATGTCCCTGACTGCTCCTCCACACATGGGGGGCTAGGGGCACCCTGCAAGTCACAACCACGTCCCCTACTGGATCCACCACGGCCACCACTTGGGGCTCGGCCACCTTTGCCACCCTTATGGCTTGGTCGCCTCCCAGCCATGGCACTGATGTTATTGTGCGTATGGGAGTCGATGTGAACTATTGTCCTGGGCAATTGGGGGTCAAAGGGGTTGGGTACCAGATGGTAATCGTACCCTAGTGCTCTAGCAAGGCTGTATGTCACCCCTGGGGAAAGATGACGGGTCACGCAACGCACAGGCACCCCAAAATAGCGAAGTAAGGTGCACGCAACCCCTCCTAGACCACGTGCGTGGAAAAATAAACCTGCACTACGCTGTGGCACCCAGGAACACACGAATGAACGTATGCGTGTCACACGCAGCTTAGAATGACCTTTGAAGGGGTACGCGACACACGGGGCAAGCACAGATGTTAAATACGTGCGCGACTCACCGTCTGCCAGGAACAAAAGCGTGAAAAATATGCGCGTGTGCGCGTTGGCAACACCCGGCCAAAAGAAGAATTGTACGCTGTCTTAGGAGACAGGACAACAGTAGTAGGGAACGCTGTTTGAGGAAACAGGCCCAGGAAAAAGAGGAAAAGAGAAAAAGCTGTCAGAGGTAACAGGGAGTACGAACTGGAAACGCCGTGAAGTAAATCGCGTGTGAACCGACAAGAAGTACAGATTTCACCCACTCGCTCTCCACGAAAAGCACGTACAAGGAAATGGCGTTCTACACGTACCTTTTATACACACGTCACAGACGCGCATACGCGATGAGGCCATTTCCACCAATTACGCGCTTTGACACTCGGACGTGTATCTCTTCATTTTTACACGTGTCATTCTCTACGGCCATGCGAGTGACGTCACAGCTGCGCATGGTGGCCTTTGGGCCAATGAAATCGCATATGCGAGCATACGTGGTAAAACTGCACGTCCGAGTGTCATCGCGTGTAATCGGAGGGAAGTGAGCGTACACGCGATTGGCCTGGGTACGTGTATTTCTGGGGTGCGCAGGAAGTTCCACACGCGATTGGTGGAAATCCACGTGTGCTCTGTCATCACGTGTAATGAGGGAAACACCCGCGCGCCTAACGTCACAGACGCGCTCACGCGCTAAGGGCCTTTGGTCCAATGAAATCGCATATGCGTGCTGACGTGCATACGCGCTAAGGGCCTTTCCTCGATTTACACGCAGACGTGCAGGATTTTCACGTGCCAAATCACTCCGTATCAAGCTGGCCACATGTAAGCACACGGAAGACCACGCTCCTGCCCAAAAGGCTGAATTACTGCCCCCCAGAGCCCCGAGCAGCCTCCCACGAGCCATCTGCTGCTGCCTGCCTGCCTGCTGCCACCGTGCCCTGCCATTTGGTGCCTGCACATCAGCCATCTGCAGGGGTCCATTTGCTGTGTCCATCCCTGCTGGAACAGAAGACTCCCGACTGGGATACCATCGCTCCACAGCCCAGCCCCAGGACCCAGTTGCCCACCCACTCCTGCCTCTGGGGTTGCCATGTCGGGCACTGCAACATCTGGCACCACTGGCAACCCCCGGCCAGAGAGGCAGAGGGGCACCAGCTTCACTGCCACCGAAGTTGGTGTCCTGGTGGAGCAAGTCCTGGGGCAGTATGATGCCCTCTTTGGAAGTAAGCGCGCCAACAAGGAAGGACGGACTCGGATCTGGACGGACATCGTAACTGCCATCAACGCAGAGGCGGTGGCAGTCCGCGACTACCAACATGTCAAGAAGCGCTGGGATGACTGCAGGTCCAGGACCCTCTTGAAGGCCCGGTGCCTCGTGGAGGGGGGCCGGGGCCGCATGAGTACCATCCAGATGAGGGTCCTGGAACGCGTAGGCCCAGCGCTCCACGCCCAGATCCTTGAGAGGCAGACCCGTCTGGAGTTGAGCGGTAAGTGGCCAAGCATTGCTGTGTGAGACAGGGCATGTCGCAGTGTGCTGGTTGTCTGATACTTGCCTGTATGTGTGAAATAGGCCATGTATGCATGTGTGTGTGCAGGGACGTCATGCATGTGAGACCAGTAATGTGTGAACCACACGGTTGGTGCATGTGTTCAAATGCAACATGGGTTGCCCTATGCGGAATGGCCACATGAAAGCATGCCAGTCTCTGTTCCTGGACATGGGTGAGGGATGGGTGCTGATGCCATGTACATGTATGCTGTCCATGTCTGTGTGTCTGACCTGCGTGTCTGTGACTTGTGAATGCCAGGGATGCATGACACATGTCTGTCGCAATGTTCAGGTTCACTGATGCAGCCTAGTCATCCTTGTATCCACTGTGTCTGTGGTGTACAAGGCTAGATGGATGAAACTAGGGTGAAGTGTGTGCATGTGATAGGCATGGCCCATGATGCATGTGAGTTCCAAAACAACAGTGTATGTTTCAATAATCACTTGGACATGTATGCTAATGTCCATAGCATGCGCCATGCCTGTTACCGCATGTGTTTTACCTGCACTGAGCCATGTGTTGTGGAGGGACATGATGGAAGTGATCTTTGAAAGTGCCACTCATCTGCTATTGCTTCCTGTCTAGGGGACCATTGTACAGTACCCTGATGCTTGTGTTCTATGTCTCCCTCTACACAGTGCCACGTGAAGAAGAGGGTGGAGACGGCTCTGTGGAGCAAAGCGGCGGGGATGCCCCCACGGCTGCAGTGGAAGGGGTGGGTGAGACCCCACAGGGGCTTGCAACGGCGGAAGACGGGGTGGAGCCATCCAGGTTGGTGCTTTCCACAGAGGAGGAGGAGGCCGCTACTGAGGCGCACATGGGGCCTGGTGGGGGCATCCCTGCTGGTGCAAGTGTTGCAGTCCAGGGGCAGGGGCAGGAGGCAGCACAGGTTGCCGTGGAGGGGCCTGTGCATGTCACTGTCCCTGACACTGTGACTGCACCACCATGCACCAACAGGTATGCCCCATCCCAGGCCCATCCGCAGGTAGGGGGGATGTCCATGTCATCTGACTCCCCTCCACCTGCGGACGAGGGGACCCCTGGCCGTATGGAGAAGGTCCTGATTGGTGTCACGTTGCGCACAGGTGCAATTCGTGATGAGGTGTGTGCTTCCAGGGAGGAGCATGCACGTCATCACGGAGAGCACCGTGCCGACGTGGCCCAGTTGGGATCGGCCATGGTCGGGGGTTTCCTACATGTGACGGCCAATCTGGCGACCCTCTCCTCCTCTGTGGAGACTATGCACCAGTCATTCTCCATGCCATCTTCCGGCCCAGATGCCACCAGGGCCCCCTGTGGACCTGCCCCGACCAATGCAGCCGGCTCGGTGGGGATCCCATCCCTGCCACAGTCGGGAGTCAGAGTTCCAGCAGGGGTGGACACACCAGCAACTGGACCCCAGCAGATGGAGGATGTGACGGCATCATCGGGCAGGGCACGTGCACAACGGCGTCAGTGGATTCCATCAGCCTGGATGCCGTCGTGCTGGCACAGGCAGTTGCGTGGGAGGCAGCGGCAGGCTCAACGTGGGAGGCATCATGGCTCGAGGCCATCAACATCAGGGGTGCAGGCATCGGCCGGAGGACAGGAGAACCCTGGAATGGGAGTGGCTTCCATGTGGGAGCGGTTGGGCCAGCAGATAGGTGCGGAGCGGCAGCGGGCAGAGGAGGAACGGCTCACAATGGTCAGGGCGGAGAACTCCATGCGGAGGGCGCTGAGGCGAGCTGAGTGCCTCGAGGGTCTTCGCAGGGAGTTGGAGCTGGACACTGCTTTATCCCTGCGAGACCTCGGGGCCAGGGACCATGCCCGCCTCCAAGCCATTGAACAGGAGTTCGATGATGCCCTGGCCCATGACAACAACCAGTGAGCCGTTGGACTAGCCGGCTGCCCATGTAAATAGTTATGTAGTTAGTGTTAGGTTTCCTTTGTTTTTGCATTTTCTTTGGACCTTTTGGACAATGGGCCACATTTTTGTATGTAGTTATTTTTTATTAGGTAGTGTTGTTAGATAGGTTTCATTTCTTCTATTGGGATCATGGACCCTGGCTTGTTCACCTGTACATAGTTCACTGTTGGATTTTCTTTTCTTTTTACAATTTACCCATGGAGCAATGGCTTTCAATTATAATTTCCCTGTGACTTTGGACAACATTCCTTTGGATTCTGATTTTTGGTTTTGCATTTTTTCACGGACATGCTTCTTTTTACTTTTTTTACATTTCCATTTCTGTTAGTTTATTTTTGATTCAATTCATGTTTTCTTTAATACATATTTTTGTATCAAACTTCAATGTGTAGTATCATCTCATTGGTTTCATGCATATCATGATATGGGTTTTGAGATTCACTGACACCCATTGGGTGTATGTGAGGGACATGTGTTTGTTTCCAAACTTGCAATTGCAGTTCTATCATGTTATTGCCATTTCTGAGTGGGTGGATGCAATACTCGGGTGGGTGTTTTGCATTTGGAGGCTGACCATAGGGACCGGGGATCTAGATTGTGATGACATGTTGGCTGGGGAACATGAGTTGGACATGAGTGGGGGCCTGCTGGCAGGTGCCCCACAGTGATGGGGGGTGGGGGTGCAGGGGAACATGAGTTGGACATGAGTGGGGGCCTGCTGGCAGGTGCCCCACAGTGCTGGGGGGTGGGGGTGGTGTGAGACATGGGTGGGTGCCTGGTGGAGGCTGCCCCTGCACTGCTGGGGGTGGGGGTGGTGGGAGACATGAGTGGGGGCCTGGTGGGGGCTGCCCCTGCACTGCTGGGGGGTGGGGGTGGTTGGAGACATGAGTGGGGGCCTGGTGGAGGCTGCCCCTGCACTGCTGGGGGGTGGGGGTGGTTGGAGACATGAGTGGGGGCCTGGTGGAGGCTGCCCCTGGTGGCTGGGGGGTGAGGGTGGTGGGAGACATGAGGTGGACATGAGTGGGGGCCTGGTGGAGGGTGCCCCTGACTGCTGGGGGGTAGGGGGTGGTGGGAGACATGAGTGGGGGCCTGGTGGAGGCTGCCCCTGGTAGCTGGGGGGTAGGGGTGGTGGGAGACATGGGTGGGGGCCTGGTGGAGGCTGCCCCTGGTGGCTGGGGGGTGGGGGTGGTGGGAGACATGGGTGGGGGCCTGGTGGAGGCTGCCCCTGCACTGCTGGGGGGTGGGGGTAGTAGGGGACATGAGTGGGGGCCTGGTGGAGGCTGCCCCATGCATTGCTGGGGGGTCGGGGTGCAGGGAGACAGGAGTGGGGGCCTGGTGGAGGGTGCCCATGACTGCTGGGGGGTGGGGGTGCTGGGAGACAGGAGTGAGTGCCTGGTGGAGGGTGCCCCTGACTGCTGCGGGGTAAGGGGTGCAGGGAGACAGGAGTGGGGGCCTGGTTGAGGGTGCCCCTGACTGCTGGGGGGTGGGGGTGCAGGGAGACAGGAGTGGGGGCCTGGTGGAGGCTGCCCCTGCACTGCTGGGGGGTGGGGGTGGTGGTAGACATGAGTGGGGGCCTTGTGGAGGCTGCCCCTGCACTGCTGGGGGGTGGGCGTGATGGGAGACATGAGTGGGGGCCTGGTGGAGGCTGCCCCTGCACTGCTGAGGGGTGGGGGTGGTGGTAGACATGGGTGGGGCCCTGGTGGAGGCTGCCTCTGCACTGCTGGGGGGTGGGGGTGGTGGGAAACATGAGTGGGGGCCTGGTGGAGGCTGCCCCTGGTGCTGGGGGTGGGAGTGGTGGGAGACATGGGTGGGGGCCTTGTGGAGGCTGCCCCTGCACTGCTGGGGGGTGGGGGTGGTGGGAGGCAGGAGTGGGAGCCTGGTGGAGGGTGCCCCTGACTGCTGGGGGGTGGGGGGTGCAGGGAGACATGAGTGGGGGCCTGGTGGAGGCTGCCCCTGCACTGCTGGGGGGTGGGGGTGCAGGGAGACAGGAGTAGGGGCCTGGTGGAGGCTGCCCCTGGTGGCTGGGGGTTGGGGGTGGTGTGAGACATGGGTGGGGGCCTTGTGGAGGCTGCCCCTGCACTGCTGGGGGGTGGGGGTGGTGGGAGACAGGAGCGGGAGCCTGGTGGAGGGTGCCCCTGACTGCTGGGGGGTAGGGGGTGCAGGGAGACATGAGTGGGGGCCTGGTGGAGGCAGCCCCTGCACTGATGGGGGTGGGGGTGCAGGGAGACAGGAGTGGGGGCCTGGTGGAGGCTGCCCCTGCACTGCTGGGGGGGTGGGCGTAATAGGGGACATGAGTGGGGGCCTGGTGGAGGCTGCCCCTGCACTGCTGTGGGGTGGGGGTGCAGGGAGACAGGAGTGGGGGCCTGGTGGAGGCTGCCCCCTGGAGGCTGGGGGGTGGGGGTGGTGGGAGACATGGGTGGGGGCCTGGTGGAGGCTGCCCCTAGTGGCTGGGGGGTGGGGGTGGTGGGAGACATGGGTGGGGGCCTGGTGGAGGCTGCCCCTGGTGGCTGGGGGGTGGGGGTGGTGGGAGACATGGTTGGGGGCCTGGTGGAGGCTGCCCCTGGTGGCTGGGTGGTGGGGGTGGTGGTAGACATGAGTGGGGGCCTGGTTTAGGCTGCCCCTGCACTGCTGGGGGGTGGGGGTGGTGGGAGACAGGAGTGGGAGCCTGGTGGAGGGTGCCCTTGACTGCTGGGGGGTAGGGGGTGCAGGGAGACATGAGTGGGGGCCTGGTGGAGGCTGCCCCTGCACTTCTGGGGTGGGGGTGCAGGGAGACAGGAGTGAGGGCCTGGTGGAGGCTGCCCCTGGTGGCTAGGGGGTGGGGGTGGTGGGAGACATGGGTGGGGGCCTGGTGGAGGCTGCCCCTGCACTGCTGGGGGTTGGGGTGGTGGGAGACAGGAGTGGGAGCCTGGTGGAGGGTGCCCCTGACTGCTGGGGGGTAGGGGGTGGAGGGAGACATGAGTGGGGGCCTGGTGGAGGCAGCCCCTGCACTGCTGGGGGTTGGGGGTGCAGGGAGACAGGTGTGGGGGCCTGGTGGAGGCGCCCCTGCACTGCTGGAGGGTGGGGGTAATAGGGGACATGAGTGGGGGCCTGGTGGAGGCTGCCCCTGGTGGCTGGGGGTGGGGGTGGTGGGAGACATGGGTGGGGGCCTGGTGGAGGCTGCCCCTGGTGGCTGAGGGGTGGGGGTGGTGAGAGACATGGGTGGGGGCCTGGTGGAGGCTGCCCCTGGTGGCTGGGGGTGGGGGTGGTGGTAGACATGAGTGGGGGCCTGGTGGAGGCTGCCCCTGCACTGCTGGGGGGTGGGGGTGGTGGGAGACAGGAGTGGGAGCCTGGTGGAGGGTGCCCCTGACTGCTGGGGGGTAGGAGTGGAGGGAGACATGAGTGGGGGCCTGGTGGAGGCTGCCCCTGCACTGCTGGGGGTGGGGCTGCAGGGAGACAGGAGTGGGGGCCTGGTGGAGGCTGCCCCTGGTGGCTGGGGGGTGGGGGTGGTGGGAGACATGGGTGGGGGCCTGGTGGAGGCTGCCCCTGCACTGCTGGGGGGTGGGGTGGTGGGAGACAGGAGTGGAGCCTGGTGGAGGGTGCCCCTGACTGTTGGGGGGTAGGGGGTGCAGGGAGACATGAGTGGGGGCCTGGTGGAGGCAGCCCCTGCACTGCTGGGGGGTGGGGGTGCAGGGAGACAGGAGTGGGGGCCTGGTGGAGGCTGCCCTGCACTGCTGGGGGGTGGGGGTAATAGGGGACATGAGTGGGGGCCTGGTGGACGCTGCCCCTGCACTGCTGGGGGGTGGGGGTGCAGGGAGACAGGAGTGGGGGCCTGGTGGAGGCTGCCCCTGGTGGCTGGGGGGTGGGGGTGGTGGGAGACATGGGTGGGGGCCTGGTGGAGGCTGCCCCTGGTGGCTGGGGGTGGGGGTGGTGGGAGACATGGGTGGGGGCCTGGTGGAGGCTGCCCCTGGTGGCTGGGGGGTGGGGGTGGTGGTAGACATGAGTGTGGGCCTGTTGGAGGCTGCCCCTGCACTGCTGGGGGGTGGGGGTAATAGGGGACATGAGTGGGGGCCTGGTGGAGGCTGCCCCTGCACTGCTGGGGGGGTGGAGGTGCATGGAGACAGGAGTGGGGGCCTGGTGGAGGGTGCCCCTGACTGCTGGGGGGTGGGGGTGCTGGGAGACAGGAGTGGGAGCCTGGTGGAGGGTGCCCCTGGATGCTGGGGGATACGGGGTGCAGGGAGACAGGAGAGGGGGCCTGGTTGAGGGTGCCCCTGACTGCTGGGGGGTGGGGGTGCAAGGAGACATGAGTGGGGGCCTGGTGGAGGCTGCCCCTGGTGGCTGGGGGGTGGGGATGGTGGGAGACATGGGTGGGGGCCTGGTGGAGGCTGCCCCTGCACTGCTGGGGGTGGGGGTGGTGGTAGACATGGGTGGGGCCCTGGTGGAGGCTGCCTCTGCACTGCTGGGGGGTGGGGGTGGTGGGAAACATGAGTGGGGGCCTGGTGGAGGCTGCCCCTGGTGGCTGGGGGTGGGGGTGGTGGGAGACATGGGTGGGGGCCTGGTGGAGGCTGCCCCTGCACTGCTGGGGGATGGGGGTGGTGGGAGACAGGAGTGGGAGCCTGGTGGAGGGTGCCCCTGACTGCTGGGGGGTAGGGGTTGGAGGGAGACATGAGTGGGGGCCTGGTGGAGGCAGCCCCTGCACTGCTGGGGTTTGGGGGTGCAGGGAGACAGGTGTGGGGGCCTGGTGGAGGCTGCCCCTGCACTGCTGGGGGGTGGGGGTAATAGGGGACATGAGTGAGGGCCTGGTGGAGGCTGCCCCTGGTGGCTGGGGGGTGGGGGTGGTGGGAGACATGGGTGGGGGCCTGGTGGAGGCTGCCCCTGGTGGTTGAGGGGTGGGGGTGGTGGGAGACATGGGTGGGGGCCTGGTGGAGGCTGCCCCTGGTGGCTGGGGGTGGGGTTGGTGGTAGACATGAGTGGGGGCCTGGTGGAGGCTGCCCCTGCACTGCTGCGGGGTGGGGGTGGTCGGAGACAGGAGTGGGAGCCTGGTGGAGGGTGCCCCTGACTGCTGGGGGGTAGGCGGTGCAGGGAGACATGAGTGGGGGCCTGGTGGAGGCTGCCCCTGCACTGCTGGGGGGTGGGGCTGCAGGGAGACAGGAGTGGGGGCCTGGTGGAGGCTGCCCCTGGTGGCTGGGGGGTGGGGGTGGTGGGCGACATGGGTGGGGGCCTGGTGGAGGCTGCCCCTGCACTGCTGGGGGGTGGGGGTGGTGGGGGACAGGAGTGGGAGCCTGGTGGAGGGTGCCCCTGACTGCTGGGGGCTAGGGGGTGCAGGGAGACATGAGTGGGGGCCTGGTGGAGGCAGCCCCTGCACTGCTGGGGGGTGGGGATGCAGGGAGACAGGAGTGGGGGCCTGGTGGAGGCTGCCCTGCACTGCTGGGGGGTGGGGGTAATAGGGGACATGAGTGGGGGCCTGGTGGAGGCTGCCCCTGCACTGCTGGGGGGTGGGGGTGCAGGGAGACAGGAGTGGGGGCCTGGTGGAGGCTGCCCCTGGTGGCTGGGGGGTGGGGTGGTGGGAGACATGGGTGGGGGCCTGGTGGAGGCTGCCCCTGGTGGCTGGGGGGTGGGGGTGGTGGGAGACATGGGTGGGGACCTGGTGGAGGCTGCCCCTGGTGGCTGGGGGGTGGGGGTGGTGGTAGACATGAGTGGGGGCCTGGTGGAGGCTGCCCCTGCACTGCTGGGGGGTGGGGGTAATAGGGGACATGAGTGGGGGCCTGGTGGAGGCTGCCCCTGCTCTGCTGGGTGGTGGAGGTGCAGGGAGACAGGAGTGGGGGCCTGGTGGAGGGTGCCCCTGACTGCTGGGGGGTGGGGGTGCTGGGAGACAGGAGTGGGAGCCTGGTGGAGGGTGCCCCTGACTGCTGGGGGATAAGGGGTGCAGGGAGACAGGAGAGGGGGCCTGGTTGAGGGTGCCCCTGACTGCTGGGGGTTGGGGTGCAGGGAGACAGGAGTGGGGGCCTGGTGGAGGCTGGCCCTGTACTGCTGGGGGGTGGGGGTGGTGGGAGACATGAGTGGGGGCCTGGTGGAGGCTGCCCCTGGTGGCTGGGGGGTGGGGATGGTGGGAGACATGGGTGGGGGCCTGGTGGAGGCTGCCCCTGCACTGCTGGGGGGTGGGGGTGGTGGTAGACATGGGTGGGGCCCTGGTGGAGGCTGCCTCTGCACTGCTGGGGGGTGGGGGTGGTGGGAAACATGAGTGGGGGCCTGGTGGAGGCTGCCCCTGGTGGCTGGGGGTGGGGGTGGTGGGAGACATGGGTGGGGGCCTGGTGGAGGCTGCCCCTGCACTGCTGGGGGGTGGGGGTGGTGGGAGACAGGATTGGGAGCCTGGTGGAGGGTGCCCCTGACTGCTGGGGGGTAGGGGGTGCAGGGAGACATGAGTGGGGGCCTGGTGGAGGCTGCCCCTGCACTGCTGGGGGGTCGGGGGGCAGGGAGACAGGAGTGGGTGCCTGGTGGAGGCTGCCCCTGGTGGCTAGGGGTTGAGGGTGGTGGGAGACATGGGTCGGGGCCTGGTGGAGGCTGCCCCTGCACTGCTGGGGGGTGGAGGTGGTGGGAGACAGGTGAGGGAGCCTAGTGGAGGGTGCCCCTGACTGCTGGGGGTTAGGGGGTGCAGGGAGACATGAGTGGGGGCCTGGTGGAGGCTGCCCCTGCACTGCTGTGGGGTGGGGGTGCAGGGAGACAGGAGTGGGGGCCTGGTGAAGGCTGCCCCTGGTGGCTGGGGGGTGGGGGTGGTGGGAGACATGGGTGGGGGCCTGGTGGAGGCTGCCCCTGGTGGCTGGGGGGTGGGGGTGGTGGGAGACATGGGTGGGGGCCTGGTGGCGGCTGCCCCTGGTGGCTGGGGGTTGGGGGTGGTGGGAGACATTGGTGGGGGCCTGGTGGAGGCTGCCCCTGGTGGCTGGGGGGTGGGGGTGGTGGTAGACATGAGTGGGGGCCTGGTTTAGGCTGCCCCTGCACTTCTGGGGGGTGGGGGTGGTGGGAGACAGGAGTGGGAGCCTGGTGGAGGGTGCCCCTGACTGCTGGGGGGTA
Source organism: Ambystoma mexicanum (assembly GCF_040938575.1). Lineage (NCBI taxonomy): Eukaryota > Metazoa > Chordata > Amphibia > Caudata > Ambystomatidae > Ambystoma > Ambystoma mexicanum. The sequence continues at coordinate 642,008,714 of NC_090940.1, read as the reverse complement.
GGGAGTGCAAGGAGACATGAGTGGGGGCCTGGTGGAGGCTGCCCCTGCACTGCTGGGGGTGGGGGTGCAGGGAGACAGGAGTGGGGGCCTGGTGGAGGCTGCCCCTGATGGCTGGGGGGTGGGGGTGGTGGGAGACATGGGTGGGGGCCTGGTGGAGGCTGCCCCTGCACTGCTGGGGGTTGGGGGTGGTGGGAGACAGGAGTGGGAGCCTGGTGGAGGGTGCCCCTGCACTGCTGGGGGTTGGGGGTGCAGGGAGACAGGTGTGGGGGCCTGGTGGAGGCTGCCCCTGCACTGCTGGGGGGTGGGGGTAATAGGGGACATGAGTGGGGGCCTGGTGGAGGCTGCCCCTGGTGGCTGGGGGGTGGGGGTGGTGGGAGACATGGGTGGGGGCCTGGTGGAGGCTGCCTCTGGTGGCTGGGGGGTGGGGGTGGTGGGAGACATGGGTGGGGGCCTGGTGGAGGCTGCCCCTGGTGGCTGAGGGGTGGGGGTGGTGGGAGACATGGGTGGGGGCCTGGTGGAGGCTGCCCCTGGGGGGTGGGGGTGGTGGTAGACATGAGTGGGGGCCTGGTGGAGGCTGCCCCTGGTGGCTGGGGGGTGGGGGTGGTGGGAGACATGGGTGGGGGCCTGGTGGAGGCTGCCCCTGCACTGCTGGGGGGTGGGGGTGGTGGGAGACAGGAGTGTGAGCCTGGTTGAGGGTGCCCCTGACTGCTGGGGGATAGGGGGTGCAGGGAGACATGAGTGGGGGCCTGGTGGAGGCAGCCCCTGCACTGCTGGGGGGTGGGGGTGCAGGGAGACAGCAGTGGGGGCCTGGTGGAGGCTGCCCTGCACTGCTGGGGGGTTGGGGTAATAGGGGACATGAGTGGGGGCCTGGTGGAGGCTGCCCCTGCACTGCTGGGGGGTGGGGGTGTAGGGAGACAGCAGTGGGGGCCTGGTGGAGGCTGCCCCTGGTGGCTGGGGGGTGGGGGTGGTGGGAGACATGGGTGGGGGCCTGGTGGAGGCTGCCCCTAGTGGCTGGGGGGTGGGGGTGGTGGTAGACATGGGTGGGGGCCTGGTGGAGGCTGCCCCTGCACTGCTGGGGGTTGCGGGTGGTGGGAGCCTGGTGGAGGGTGCCCCTGACTGCTGGGGGGTAGGGGACATGAGTGGGGGCCTGGTGGAGGCAGCCCCTGCACTGCTGTGGGTTGGGGGTGCAGGGAGACAGGTGTGGGGGCCTGCTGGAGGCTGCCCCTGCACTGCTGGGGGGTGGGGGTAATAGGGGACATGAATGGGGGCCTGGTGGAGGCTGCCCCTGGTGGCTGGGGGGTGGGGGTGGTGGGAGACATGGGTGGGGCCCTGGTGGAGGCTGCCTCTGGTGGCTGGGGTGTGGGGGTGGTGGGAGACATGGGTGGGGGCCTGGTGGAGGATGCCCCTGGTGGCTGAGGGGTGGGGGTGGTGGGAGACATGGGTGGGGCCCTGGTGGAGGCTGCCCCTGGTGGCTGGGGGGTGGGGGTGGTGGTAGACATGAGTGGGGGCCTGGTGGAGGCTGCCCCTGCACTGCTGGGGGGTGGGAGTGGTGGGAGACAGGAGTGGGAGCCTGGTGGAGGGTGCCCCTGACTGCTGGGGGGTAGGGGGTGCAGGGAGACATGAGTGGGGTCCTGGTGGAGGCTGCCCCTGGTGGCTGAGGGGTGGGGGTGGTGGGAGACATGGGTGGGGCCCTGGTGGAGGCTGCCCCTGGTGGCTGGGGGGTGGGGGTGGTGGTAGACATGAGTGGGGGCCTGGTGGAGGCTGCCTCTGCACTGCTGGGGGGTGGGGGTGGTGGGAGACAGGAGTGGGAGCCTGGTGGAGGGTGCCCCTGACTGCTGGGGGGTAGGGGGTGCAGGGAGACATGAGTGGGGTCCTGGTGGAGGCTGCCCCTGGTGGCTGAGGGGTGGGGGTGGTGGGAGACATGGGTGGGGCCCTGGTGGAGGCTGCCCCTGGTGGCTGGGGGGTGGGGGTGGTGGTAGACATGAGTGGGGGCCTGGTGGAGGCTGCCCCTGCACTGCTGGGGGTGGGAGTGGTGGGAGACAGGAGTGGGAGCCTGGTGGAGGGTGCCCCTGACTGCTGGGGGGTAGGGGGTGCAGGGAGACATAAGTGGGGTCCTGGTGGAGGCTGCCCCTGGTGGCTAGGGGGTGGGGCTGCAGGGAGACAGGAGTGGGGGCCTGGTGGAGGCTGCCCCTGGTGGCTAGGGGGTGGGGGTGGTGGGAGACATGGGTGGGGGCCTGGTGGAGGCTGCCTCTGCACTGCTGGGGGGTGGGGGTGGTGGGAGACAGGAGTGGGAGCCTGGTGGAGGGTGCCCCTGACTGCTGGGGGATAGGGGGCGCAGGGAGACATGAGTGGGGGCCTGGTGGAGGCAGCCCCTGCACTGCTGGGGGGTGGGGGTGCAGGGAGACAGCAGTGTGGGCCTGGTGGAGGCTGCCCTCCACTGCTGGGGGGTTGGGGTAATAGGGGACATGAGTGGGGGCCTGGTGGAGGCTGCCCCTGCACTGCTGGGGGGTGGGGGTGCAGGGAGACAGGAGTGGGGGCCTGGTGGAGGCTGCCCCTGGTGGCTGGGGGGTGGGGGTGGTGGGAGACATGGGTGGGGGCCTGGTGGAAGCTGCCCCTGGTGGCTGGGGGGTGGGGGTGGTGGGAGACATGGGTGGGGGCCTGGTGGAGGCTGCCCCTGGTGGCTGGGGGGTGGGGGTGGTGGTAGACATGAGTTGGGGCCTGGTGAAGGCTGCCCCTGCACTGCTGGGGGGTGGGGGTAATAGGGGATATGAGTGGGGGCCTGGTGGAGGCTGCCCCTGCACTGCTGGGGGGTGGAGGTGCAGGGAGACAGGAGTGGGGGCCTGGTGGAGGGTGCCCCTGACTGCTGGGGGGTGGGGGTGCTGGGAGACAGGAGTGGGAGCCTGGTGGAGGGTGCCCCTGACTGCTGGGGGGTAAGGGGTGCAGGGAGACAGGAGAGGGGGCCTGGTTGAGGGTGCCCCTGACTGCTGGGGGGTGGGGGTGCAGGGAGACAGGAGTGGGGGTCTGGTGGAGGCTGCCCCTGTACTGCTGGGGGGTGGGGGTGGTGGGAGACATGAGTGGGGGCCTGGTGGAGGCTGCCCCTGGTGGCTGGGGGGGTGGGGATGGTGGGAGACAGGAGTGGGAGCCTGGTGGGGGTGCCCCTGACTACTGGGGGTTAGGGGGCACAGGGAGACATGAGTAGGGGCCTGGTGGAGGCTGCCTCTGCACTGCTGAGGGGTGGGGGTGCAGGGAGACAGGAGTGGGGGCCTGGTGGAGGGTGCCCCTGCACTGCTGGGGGGTGGGGGTAATAGGGGACATGAGTGGGGGCCTGGTGGAGGCTGCCCCTGCACTGCTGGGGGGTGGGGGTGCAGGGAGACAGGAGTGGGAGCCTGGTGGATGCTGCCGCTGGTGGCTGGGGGGTGGGGGTGGTGGGAGACATGGGTGGGGGCCTGGTAGAGGCTGCCCATGCACTGCTGGGGGGTGGGGGTAATAGGGGACATGAGTGGGGGCCTGGTAGAGGCTGCCCCTGGTGGCTGGGGGGTGGGGGTGGTAGTAGACATGAGTGGGGGCCTGGTGGAGGCTGCCCCTGCACTGCTGGGGGGTGGGGGTAATAGGGGACATGAGTGGGGGCCTGGTGGACGCTGACCCTGGTGGCTGGGGGGTGGGGATGGTGGTAGACATGAGTGGGGGCCTGGTGGAGGCTGCCCTTGGTGGCTGGGGGGTGGGGGTGGTGGTAGACATGAGTGGGGGCCTGGTGGAGGCTGCCCCTGGTGGCTGGGGGGTGGGGGTGCTGGGAGACATGCATTGTTGATCAGTAGTGCAAGGTGACATATGGGTTGGCTGGGGGGCATGCCCATGGTGGATGGGCTGCCTGCGGGACATGAGCAGGGGTGCAGGGTAGTCCCCCGTGGTGTGGGCTGCCTGCAGGGGCCGTGGAGGTTGTAGAGCGAACACCTGGGAGGACCCACACGGCCAATTCACGTGTAGTACTCCCCAGAACCCCTGAAATACACGTACCCTGCTGAAATCGCTTGTGGAACTTCCCGCGCACCCCTGAAATACACGTACCCTGCTGAAATCGCGTGTGGAACTTCCCGCGCACCCCTGGAATACACGTACCCTATTCACACGGGGCCAATCGCGTGTGGAACTTCCCGCGCACCCCTGAAATACACGTACCCTGCTGAAATCGCGTGTGGAACTTCCCGCGCACCCCTGAAATTCACATACCCTGCTGAAATCGCGTGTGGAACTTCCCGCGCACCCCTGGAATACACGTACCTTGCTCGCACGGGGCCAACTGCGTGTTCAACTTCCCGCGCACCCCTGAAATACACGTACCCTGATGGAATCGCGTGTGGAACTTCCCGCGCACCCCTGAAATACACGTACCCTGCTGAAATCGCGTGTGGAACTTCCCGCGCACCCCTGAAATACACGTACCCTGCTGAAATCGCATGTGGAACTTCCTGCGCACCCCTGAAATACACGTACCCTGCTCGCACGGGGCCAATCACGTGTGGAACTTCCCGCGCACCCCTGAAATACACGTACCCTGCTGAAATCGTGTATGGAACTTCCCGTGCATCCCTGGAATACACGTACCCTGCTCGCACAGGGCCAATCCCGTGTGGAACTTCCCGCGCACCCCTGAAATACACGTACCCTGCTCGCACGGGGCCAATCTCGTGTGGAACTTCCCGCGCACCCCTGAAATACACGTACCCTGCTGAAATCATGTGTGGAACTTCACGCGCACCCCTGTAAAACACGTACCCTGCTGGAATCGCGTGTGATACTTCCCGCGCACCCCTGAAATACACGTACCTTGCTGGAATCGCGTGTGATACTTCCCGCGCACCCCTGAAATACACGTACCCTGCTGATTTTGCGTGTGATACTTCCCGCGCACCCCTAATGCACACGTACACAGGACAATCGCGTGTGGAACTTCCCGTGAACCACTGAAATACACGTTCCCCGCTTGGTGTTTGCTGTTTGCAAGCCCTGTGAACTGGTCCAGGGTTAGCGCAGCCCTTTGCGATTATTTGGGGATTTTGAAGGCTTTCCCTTGCGTGAGGGCGTTCTTGGGGGCGTAACTGGCGCTGCTGCAGGGTCGCTGCGCCACGCTGCGCCACGGCTGGTTTTGGATGCAAAAATCCATGAATACGCTGTGCGCGGAAATCGATTTTAGTGCACGTGGCTGGCGCAGACATTCACACGGGCACGCTGTGCGCCAGCCGCGTGCGCCACTTTTGTGCTAATTTCTATGAATTACCCTGCAGATCTCTCAATTATTTAGAACATACTCAAATGGTACTCTCTATGATAGACTTATGTCTGACTAACAACACTTTCCTCTTCAATAACGAGTATTTTAAACAGTTGCAAGGAACTGCTATGGGCACCACGTTTACACCGTCCTATGCAAATCTCACAATGGGTGCATGGGAAGAACGGGAGGTTTGGACTGACACAAATCAAGAATACACAAACAACATTATTCTCTGGCTGAGATATATTGATGATCTCTTCATAATCTGGAACAGTACCAAGCAGGGATGGATGGAGCTTGTCAACCGGCTAAATCTCAATGACAATAATCTCTTGTTTACGGAAACACACAGTCGCACTCGGATTACCTTTCTCGACGTGAATGTGAGAATTGTTAACAATAAGGTAACCAGTGAACTGCATAGAAAAATCACAGGGACCAACACACCGCTCCATGCACATAGTGGACACCCGAAAAATCTTATATGGAGTGTTCCCTACGGAGAATTTATCCGATTAAGGAGAAATAACAGCACCTTGAAGTCCTACGACACAGAGAGCAGAATCACAGCTCACGGGTTTGCCAGACAACAATACCCAAGACGAGTAATCGAAAGAGCATATCTCAAAGCCAGAGCTAAAGAAAGTTTGTGCCTTATAGCAGGAACCGAGCACAACGAGAAAAGAAACATTGAAAATGACAGCACTCGGCTAATTTTAACTTTTGATACCCAGGCACCACAGATCAGGCGAATTTTGAACAATCATTGGAGAGTCCTCATGGTGGATCAGGACGTTAACAGAAACCTCCGGAGCAGCCCACAGATAACTTTCGGAAGAAATCGATCGATAAGGGATGTCTTGGTTCAAAGCTACATGACTCAAGAAGAGGACAGTAACAAGACGAGTTGGCTTTCTAATAACAAAAAAGAGGGCTTTTTTAAATGCACCCGCCGCAACATCTGCAAATATGCCAAAACCTGTGGTTCATTTAAACATCCAATCACTGGCCAAAAGGTTCTCATATCGGGGAAGATCACTTGTGAAACGGAATACGTTGTCTATGTGCTGACCTGTGCATGTGACAAATGGTACATAGGCAGCACCAAATGCAAATTAAAGACACGTATCCAACAACATGTATGGGCAATTATTAACATTGACGTCAATTACCCGATGGCTAAACATTTTGCAGAATGCCATGACAAGAATATGGGAAGCTTTGGGTTTTTTGGCATTCACAGAATTAAGACAGGACCCAGAGGAGGAGATAATGAAAAAACCCTGAGACAAAAAGAGACTCGTTGCATATTGGACTTTGAGAGTAAATTTCCAAATGGACACAACATAGACGAGGAACTCTACACATTCTTAGGCCAATGATTGATAGCTGTCTAAATCCCCACTCTCTTTTAATTTTCCATGCTCCCCCGTTTCTTTTCTCTTCTTTTCTCTTCTTTTCTTTTCTTTTTCTCTTCTTAAAGGAAAGTCGGAATAATCCATCCTTAATCCACAGATGTTGAGTCCAAAAGAATACTTTAATATGCTCATTTTTTATCCGTTTGATACGTTTTAGAGGAGTATTGTGATCAATCTCTTTTTTAACATTGGTTTTAACATTGTTTTCAACATTGTTTATTAACCTGTTAGTATGCACTTTCTACTCACCAGGTGATTGTCTTTTTAGATTAGATGTTTACACATGCGTTATACTTGATTCCGTTTCCGAATCAAAGTCTGATTTTAAATATGCAGTGTAGAGCAGTTGTGATAGCCGCCGAGTCGGTATGCATAGGAGACCATTCGGCTGGAACTAGAATCAATAGAGGAATGCTTTAGTTTGATGACCTGTGCACTTTGCACTTTATAACTACTGATGCACTTTACCATATGCCTTCTGATTTATGCACTGTGAAGTGACCGATGCACTCTACAGTGATTAATGTACATTATCGTATGTCTTTTGCACTATGCACTTTACAGTGATCTATGCACTTTATTGTATGATTATATATCCAGCAGTAAACTGTGGATTGGTTTTCAGGCATGACATCGTGAAACGTATGTTTGAAATACAATACATGTACTTCAGCTGCGCAGCCATTGTATTTTGCATGTAGGATTTCCAGGCATGATCGTACCTAAGTATCATGCTGTCCATATTGCACAATGCCGATCACTGTCGCCAATACGCATAATTCACTTCATGTCAGGGACCCACCAGGTAGCTGGTATAGAAACATTGTGATGTGGTCCGCTCTCTTTTTCCATGAGCAGAAATGTTTAGAAAACCTGAAGTAATCAGGAGACAGAAGCCTAATTCATGGATAAGCATAGCTGTTCTAACAATAAGGACTAAATCCATCTCACTATTTGTGCACTATGCCAAAAGTTGTGATTCATTTGTAAAACAAAGGAGATCCGTTTGTCCTGTGCAATTGTCATGGAAACAATTAAGATGCAAAGATTTATGTAGTGCATTCAAGTATATATTCGACATAGAAGGACTCCGTCGGGGTACGCTCACTAACGGCGGCAGGATATGGTGGATAAATCGTATAACATATACACAAGGCACCAGTTGATAGCTTACTAATAATTATCAAGGGTATGGATTGTCTCAAGTAGATCAGTCGGGATTACCATTCCCATTCCTTTTATCATTTGTCTGTTTTTTCCAGGCAAAGATGGCCACCATTGTTTTGCTGCATGGACAGTGTACCTATCGATGGAGTCCTTCTTCCATTTTGGCAAAACGCGTTAACGTTCCCAACGCGCACTTTTATTGTGCACTTTGGGAGTGCCACATTTTGATGGCCTTTTAACTTTTGTGCCACTTTGCAAGGCACTAATAAAGACGTGTATTTTTATTTTACCACTATTTTGGTGTCCGGATCCCTTTACTCTATGGATGTGAAGAGTGCTACTACCCTGCTTGACGTTCATCAGTGCCCATATATATATATATATATATATATATATATATATATATATATATACACTATACACTAAAAAAACTTTTTTTGTTTAGGGGACGTTATGGTTAAGTTGTCCTACCAAAAACATGTCCACTTCACTAAAAAAAAAATTCAAACGTGCCATTATGGTTCAAAGTAAAACCGAAAAACCCCTGAAATTCGCCAGTTATGGTAAGCTAAGCAACCATAACTCGCACCACCACCGTGCACTGCTAAGACTAACACCCAGGACAAAGTTGACATCACAAATCATTGATGACATCACATGTGCATTTACTTTATAAAGGGGTTATGAATGTAATGTTGGCAAAAAAGTATCAGGGATTATCGGGAAATGTGTAATAAGCTACATACTTCATTACGCAATGTAGTGTTCTAAAGAACATTCCATTGCAGTGTTTTCTAGTACAGGAACCTACTCATACAGAAATGTGGGTATTGGCTGTAGTATACACCACAGAGGTGCTATATTTGTAATTTGCCAAAGTCATATAATAAAACGGTGAATGTTCTGCATCAGACTTTTCCGTACTGTGAAACATGTACTAAGTAGCTACTAATGCATCACTTACTACATATTTCTACTAATACACACAACAAATAGACTACAATGCATACAAATATGGGGCTTATATATAGAGAGTAAAGTAATCAAACAAGAGGCAGTATCATTAGCAACTGTGTATAATCTACATGATTGTATTCATGCACAAAAATGATTGCTGCGTTTCAGGCCTGCTTCTTCCTCTATATATGTACATCATAAGGTGCAATTAAATTCTAAGAAATAGTGTAAGAACGTGTGAGAATAGCAATATCTATAAATGCAATACCTTTTGAAAGTTACGTTTCTAACAGTCAGTAAATAAACCCACCTAGCCTAGATATGGCAGTGAACAAAAACGAAGGGGCTACACGTGTGATGTCATCAGTGATGTCATCAATGACATTTGTGATGTCATCTTTGATGTCCTGGGTGTTAGTGTTAGCAGTGCACAGTTGTGCGGGCATTTATGGTTGCCTAGCCTACCATAACTGGCAAATTTCAGGGGTTTTTCGGTTTTACTTTGAACCATAATGGCATGTTTGAAAAGTTTTTTTAGTGAAGTGGACAGGTTTTTGGTAGGGCAACTTAACCATAACGTCCCCTAAACAAAGTTTTTTTTAGTGAATTGTACAGGTTTTTAGTAGGGCAACTTTACCATAACCCCCCTTTAACAAAGTTTTTTTTTACTGAATTTACACGTTTTTTGAAGGGGAACCTAATCATAACATCGCGTTAATAAAGTTTTTTGCTGAATATACACTATCATGTGATCTTGGTGAAATGTTGTATAATCTGCTTACTGTATATACGTGTAACATAGAACATACAGAACCCCCTCGCTAATGATATTTAAAAGTCACGGACTGAGCGCCTGTCTGCGGACGGGCGCAGACGAGACGAACAGTACCCAAACAGGCAGGGGGTATGTGAAATTGTACTATTGTCTTACACAAAAAATGCTCAACTTTGAAAAAGGACACATAAAGATATTATAAATACTACTAAATAAATAGGGAAACCTAAACGTCTGAAACAAAAACCATTCATTTTATGACCATGTAGATTGAAATGGATTATACCATAACAAAAAAAAGTATGCCTCCAACGTTTTTACCTCACAGAAACTCTGCAGCCAGGACTGACAGTAGACGCACGCACTACAACGAAGACAAATTACAACAAAATAGTAAGTGAACTTCATTTTTCTTATATGTGTGTGTACTTTTTTTTCTACGAGGGACAGAAGAAATAATTTTTTCTGTTGTTTTGACATAGAAATGTGCAGTACTTTGGAGTGGCTGGAGGAGAATTTTCTGCTTGGGGAAATGTCTGAAGATCGCGATAATAATGGTACACAGTGCTCTGCATAAGCAAAATAATGATCAGTATTGTGTGGGCATTGAACATATATATATTTATTTTTAACAGAACAGGAAAAAAAAGAAGAAATGCCAACAAACGAAACAGAGGAAGACAGGCTTAAAAGAATAGAAGTAAAAATAGACACACTAAATGACAATTTTAACAGTTTAAGGCAATTTGTTGAGGAATTTGTGAGAGGAAAAATACGTTATCACTGTCCCACCTGTACTTGCCCCCTTCTCCATTTCCTAGTGAACCATCCCCAAATCTTCAAGAAGAAAATAGACGTTTTGATGAAACATCCATCCCTTCTTCCCCCCACAAATCATCTCCTGACAATCAGCCTGTGTTAAATCCGAATTCCCCAATATTTGTGTCAGTATCTGTTTCCCCTGGTATTTCTGTTGATTGAAGCGTGTGTGCATTTTTATAAAGTTTTTGTAAGTTTACTGTAGTTGAAGTGTTTTTGGGATTTTTTAAAAAAAAACACTTAAAATGTTCGAGAACAGCGCACCAGTTCGATCTAGCCGTAAGCAAAAGACTATGGATGTTCTAAAGGCAATACACCTACCCGTACCAATGCCAACCAAGATCAAACTGACCTTAGAACTCACCATCTGTGCAAACTGTGTGTAAATGAACAGAATGGGACGTCCTAAGGACATTGTACCTCTCCGTACCACTCACAAACGAGATAAAACATGTTCCTAGAACACACCAGGAGTCCGAGATGTCTGTAAACGAGGAAAATGTTAGTGTCCTAAGGGCACTTTACCTGTCCGTATCGTCCGCAGCCAAGATGGAACCATCCGTAGAACAGGCGCGGTGGCCGGCATGTTCGTAGTCAAACAAAATGGAGTTGTCCTAAGGACACTGGACCTGTCCGTACAGTCATATCATGTATGCACATGCGCAGTACACCCATAAGTACTGCGAACATCGCGCCTATCCCTAACTGTCCGTCTCACTTGTGTCACACTTTTAATTAGTTTCAGGACCCGAACACTGTCCGTAGAACACTGGCGTGCATGTGCATGTTTGTTATCCTGCATTTGCTGTCCAGCGGCCATGCATTTCCCTCGCGGATGTGTTCAGGACGTCATCATGTGACCGCACCCACGCTGAGCATGTGGACTAATTTGCGCAGTTTGTCTGCTTCTGCAACATTGCAAAACAATTTATACATACATGGGAAAATATTTTACAGTATAAAATCACCATTTCACATGTCCCATACAATAGCTCTACCTGTGAACATGTCGTTTAGAATTTTTGCAGCGCTTTTCAGTGATCAATGTGGTCACCAGGCGCACCCCTCCACCCCTATAAATGGCCACACCCCCAAACTCATCTTCATTGTGCTTCTGGCTATAGCAGATTGAGTTGTGCTGCCTTTACTGCTGTAGCGAAGATTAGCCGACCAATCCTAATGGCATCCATGGCTACTGTTGCTTCATTAGCCTCAGCACCACCCCCAAACCCTCCACCGCCACCACCTCCCCAAGGGCCTGCAGAGAGATATACGGGTGAGGATGTAGAGATGGAGGAAGAAGAGGGGGAAGAGAATGAGGTGGAGGAACTCCGCACTACAAACACTCGCCGGGAGTCGTGGGTGTGGCGGTTGTTTTCTGTTGTAGGGAACGTACCGAAAGCATGTGCAAACTTTGTCAGGTGTAACCAGTGCCAGTTGGTGCTTAGTCACGGCAGACCTGGTGTGTACAGCTTTGGTAGGACAACCATGAAGCGACACCTAACTTCGTTCCACAGTGCGGACATTCGCAAGGTGGTGCCATGCAAAGAACGTAGTAGATTGAGTTTGTCCACAGCATCCTTCGTGTCCGATCCTCTCACTACAAGAGACACTCCTGTGGGGGAGCGCATCCCCCCAGCTGCCACACAAGCCATTTGTGATGCTGTTGACTCTTACCTTTCAAGGGTCACAATATTGTGTGTGTACTGTGACGCAGTACTCTGCAGGGGGAGAGTCTTCGAAGTGCTTTTGAGGCTACGGTCACAGAGCACCAGAAGAACTGCTCCCTACCTAACTAAAGGCCACCCTATATCTTTCTCTCTCCAGCTGCCCCTTCTTATCCCCGTGGTTGGTGTCCCTTCCTTACCCTCCTTTCCCCTCGTCTCCTAGTGTGTCGTGTCCTCAAAAAGTACTACACTGAAAAATAACAAAAATTACAAAAAAGGCTCTTTTCAGAGCCGCCTTTCTCAGTTTAACAATAGAACTAGCAAGTGACCGTTGTAGGCCCCCGCGCATTTTTGGAAAAGTCTGTGGACAGCCGTAGGACACACAGAGTAAGTGTAGCAAAACCAATGGACGTTTTGCTGGGTGTAAGTTGTGCATCTGAAAAGAGCCTTTCGGTGGTGTTGTGTGTGCTTCAAAAAATGTAGGATAGAAAAATGGGATTGTGAAATAGGTGACTATGATTCCAGAAAAAGTCGCAATGCATTTTGTACATTGCGAAGAAAAATCTGATTGCCAGCATATGTGAGATGGACTCCATCTGTGCGAAAAATGAAAGAACTGCGAAACAAAATGTATTCATTGTGGAATAAGGACATGCCAACATCTCGTAGAAATGCACAAACAGCCTTATTCACATTGCGCCTCGCTTTCTCCATTTGTGGACCAAATGCAGAAGAACGCAACCATATCTGTCTTTGTGCAATACGGGAAAAAAACTATTTGGCAATTTGGAAACATGTCCATGACCTTCGCAAGTCCTTCCTTCATTGCAAATTGCAAAGAAATTCCAGACACATGGCCTAAACTGTTTCCTCCGCAATGAATGATAAGTATATCAGGATGACGCTCTGTCTGTAAAGTTGCACAGAGAGGTACCAAGTCCAGCCACCTCATTCCATGCACGCCGTGCCAGTGCACCTCTACATTAGGAAATCCAAGATCTGCAGATATACCACAACGTTCTGCATGCACCTTCAGCCAATGTATCCATGAGTCTCCCAAAATCCAGATAATCTGTTTTGGAGAACACATAGCCATGGTTATCTCATCTCCTGTCAGGCAAAAGACGTTCTCACTAAATTTCTCCATACAGAACACACCCACTGAACTTTACTGACCAATTCCTACCGTCGCACATTCTCATTTGCATGCGTCTCCACCCCAGAATCCCCGTTGGTAATACGCGCCACCTGCAAACTACCACCATGTTCGCGGACACATACAGGATCAGAGCATGACGACTGTAAATTTAAATATTATTCCCCTTTTCCCCTTTAAGGTGGGCTCTGAAAAGGAGCCGTTTTTTTTTTTTGGGCAGATGCCTGACAGACATCTGTTATTTTTTATTTTTTTAATATTTTTTCTTCTTACTTCACTCCTACAACCATTACAGAACCTTCTCCAAAGCAAGCCTCACATTCCAAAAGAACATAGCATTTCCCAAAGAAGATAACACAACACCATCTGCTTCAAAATAAGCTGCATTACTGTGTTCTCGCGGCTGCAGAAAAACATACCAGCGCGTAACATAAAAGCATGCATGCCGCGATTGATGGTACACCTCCCAATTCTCTGATCAGGACAGAAAACAGAACTGTTGTCCCATTTTCCCCTAGGGAGTAACCCAGAAAACATTAATTTCGTAGTTGGAAAGATGTTCATGACTGCTTGAACCAACTGTTCCAAATCTTCCAACCAAAATACGTGAACTCACGTAGCCCAAATGACAAGCACCGTAGTGCAAAACTACCACATGAGGAGTGGTCATCGCACGCATCTCGGTGCAAACTCAGAGAATTGCTGCAACATTGCAATCAGTCTCAGCGCTCCACATCACCTCTACTCCTCTCACATCGAAATGGTGTGCTACATTCCGACTTTCGGCATAGTGCTGTAAACCATGCACAAAAAATATCTCCAAGGACCAAAACCTTGACCCTCTGCACCTCTGCCTTCTTCAGTATACGCACCGTCTTTCGACACAAAAGAGTAATGTGAACATCTGATTGTCTGATGCCTACATCCCCTTTCCATGCTGAATTTGCTGTAGAAACCTGTATGTGACACGCCCTACCCGCACACAAGCGTTGTCTATGTGCAGCATGTAACACTTAGCCAGTCCTTCTACCCTTTCCACATTACTTGCGAATCCATTCCCTCATTGGACCCAGCTAAGCAGTTACACAACCATCCACCAATCACATTCAACATCCCTACATCTAACCTCGTCATCAAAATTTCGCACTTCAAATGTACTATTGATCACTCTGAATACAAGTTGCATATCATTGGAAAGCACCTACTTCAAAAACTACTGTGCAAGTGTCGTAGATTTCTACGTACAACTCCATGCATATTCACATGCATGCGTATAAAGTACAGGTATGCATATTTTAATCAGAGAACATGTGCAACCCTTATGATTTCATTTAAACAAATTAATGCCACTAAATCTGCATAGCCAATACATACCAACGTTCCCTCTTTAAGTGCAAGACTTCCGATTTTTCATTAACAAACCACAGTACTTCTTACTGTCTCCCGCATAACCTATACATACGTTACAACCCTCCCTATTTAGCGCGAAACTCGATTTTCCATTATAAAATGGCACAATTTTTTACTGTGTACCGCCTACATAAATGCTACTTCCAATGCGATCGTATGTGAAAAATAAATGCTCCCGATTGCTGTGGTGACATCTCCCTCTGAGGGTTTCCCGATTTTTCGAAATCGTACTTATAATATGAAAGTAGAGACATTTTTCCCATTTACTATAATGACCAATCGCCTACAAACCTCTCTGCTATAGATAACAGAGCTTAAAAAAAACAAGGCATTTTCATAACCTAAAAAATGTACTCATTTCTGAAGCACGTGCAACTAACATACTGCAAGTAACATACACAGGCAGTACACAGTGAAGTGAAATGCACACATGCACTGTGTTGAAATATCAAAGGAGAATACTCTGACAAAAAAAGCAAAATTAACGTGTACAGTAACATCACTGCTGTAAACACACAAAGTTACTAACTTCTTCTTTTTACAATCGCAGTGAATACTACTGTCCTGAAAATCAACACAATCTACATTGTAAACGACATATACGAAGAAATCTGGTCATTCTGCAGAAAAAAGTAAGTACAGTATGACCTTTATATTCTAACTATTCCTCAAACAGACTGTGTGGGTTATGCATTTAATTTGCGCACCAAAGCCAACAGTGATTTCTGAACCATTCTACCCACAAATCCCCATTTATTGAACAAAGAATAACAGGCAGAATGGCTCACAAATCCCCGTCTGTTTGGAACTCACATAACATACAGAAGCCATACAATGTTAGTACTAGAAAACAAATAGCTGTTTCAATTTTATGCCATTATGTTAACTATTAATGCTTCTCCTCACCAGTAACCCACTTTGTAGTCTCATCTGAAGCACATTGTAATACTATACAAACAGAAAAATAGCCTTCCCAAATCATTGTAAGAGGCCAATGCACATTCACACACCACCACAAAGAGCTTCCCCATCAAACTCATGCACGCATGCACACAGCACACATACATTGTACAACAGACCAAACCATGCCTTCTTTTTTGAACAGACCCCAAAGAATGCCTACCAAAAAGCAAGTCCGTAGAAAGGAACGCAGAAGTAGAGCCTATAAAAATAAAAGTATCCAACCTAAGCATCCATCTGTAGCAGAGTTTGTAGAGAATGTTGGAACAAAACAGCTAATACAGTCGTTTAGCGAAACAAAGGAAGCTTCAACTACCGAAACTTTACCTCCTCCAACAAAATGTGGCACGAAACACAAAACTCTTCACAAAAATCGGCTACCAGGGCTGCTAACAATGCTGCTATTAATCCTGATATAGTAACAAGAACCTATAGTAAAAAAAGTATTTTAGCAAAAATGTTTCACCACAGAGTCTTCAGAATCTAATAAGAAGAGGACTGAAATCATCTTCAACCCTTAAAACGTACTGTAGAAAATTAATCCTACAAGCTCTCGCGGACAGTGCAATCCTTCTGAAAAGGAAGTTGTTTATGTTAGTATTAAATAGGATGAAACCACTAACAAGTGTCAAACTACAAAAGAAACTTATCAATAAACGGAATGTTAACAAAAATAACTTCTTACATATTTGTGGAGGTGAATGAAGTCACACAACAACCACAGAACCATATTTTAAGGAAGAAGCTTACAAATAAAATCAAACAAACACAATTGCCATCCATTGCAGTGGACGAGGGTATGAAAAAATAAATCATAACATCATGGAACAAGAAACACTGCTTACAAAAGCATCCCCTGAAAACTCAGAATTACCTCTCGATTTGACTAAACCAGACCGTCCAGTATACAAATGGCCGTGCACGTCAATGTGTGCCATTCCTAACAAATTATTCATATCTTTACGTCAGTTCCTCAATCTTTATGTGAAAGGTAAAGACAAAATTAAAATGAAAGTGCTGCAAAATATGGATATCTGTCCAGTACGCAAATACAAAGGACTACAAGGACATTCATTAGCCTGCATTTCTGGACCTATTTGCAAAAGCACCTTCCATGATATCAAAAGGATATCAATACATCATACAAATGTAAGAAATCTAGTGTATAAAATATACTATGCTAAAAGTCCAGCTTCAGAATTAGGCAATTTAAATAACACTCTTCTGCATGGTACACCCAAATGTCTACAAGAAGAAATGGACCGTATCCAGAGAAAATATTTTGGAAGTGAAAGCCACTTACAAAATGCAATAGTTGCAGAACAGACTAGCAACAATTCTGCACATAGCAACCTTCTATTACACACATACAAAAAAGAAATACTAAAATTTAAAAGTGCATCGGCTGAAATACCAAACCATGTGTGTGTGTGTTGCCGCAGAACGTTTAACGAAAAGAACACAAAAATATAGACATAGCATACAAAGTAGAAGACAATGAAACTTCCAATGGTTTGCATTAGCTCTCTACCTTTTAGCTGAAAAGAAATATGAAATAAGTGAATCTCTAATATGTTGCAGTTACTGCACTACAAAACTAAACAACAACCAAACTCCCTCACATGCTATCACAAATAATTTGGAATTGTTCCCACTACCAAAAACCCTGCAGCAACTCAAAATGTATGAGAGCATCATAATTCAAACAGTTCAACCATTTCAAGCAATTATACGCCTTCACCCAAAAACAGCAAAATTACCGCCCTCTGAATTGGTGAAAAGCATTTGTGGCAAAGTAGTTTATTTGCCATTAGATCTAACAGAAAATGTACGCACTCTAGGAGTGCAACATTCAATAGAGCATTCTTTAATTGTCTTGGTAAATGGTGTACCAACAAAAGACAAACAAATTTGGCAACAACTGGTGGTCTTACATAAAGTTAGAGAAGCCATGCAATATCAAAAAGACAATAACGAATACTAAAAGGAAATAAATATTGAAGAAAGCTTAAGGGAAACAACTGAAATAATTGAAGAGTCATCAGAAAGAAAGAAGTACTTAAAACAAACTACGAAGAACTCTTTGCAGGGAAACACATTATCGTTTTCGGAGATCTTCTACAATTGACACCAGTGAAAGGGGAACCTATTTTTAAAACCTTAGGACACAAACTCTGCCGTAAAACGGTTGGCAGCATAGGAAATGTCAAC
Organism: Ambystoma mexicanum; assembly: GCF_040938575.1. NCBI lineage: Eukaryota > Metazoa > Chordata > Amphibia > Caudata > Ambystomatidae > Ambystoma > Ambystoma mexicanum. The sequence goes on along the minus strand of NC_090940.1, from coordinate 641,990,902 downwards.
CTATGGCAACATTTCCATTAAAGAGAATTAACTGAGAACATGTGGCAATCTGCAGATCTCACTTATGCCAACATCCTAAAAAATATTAGAGTTGGTGTACTATCTCAAGAAGCACAAGCAATATTGAAAAACCGGCACATTCATACACTTTATGGCGATAATGCATGTGCTACTGATGTTATGGAACAATTAGCGCACAAAAATGTCAATTTTATGGCCTTAATATCAACTCTTGCAAGCTGTTTCAAATTCATGAAGAAATGTTAAATAAAGAAATGCAACCAATAATGGAAATTTGCCCCACAGACAAACTAGACATACATGGTATGACACTACCCATGTGTGAGCAAGCCACAACAGGACTAGCTTAGAAAATTCAATCTCCAACACAGCTGGGTTGGAAAAAATATTAAAATTATCCTTAAATTGTAGAGTAATGCTTAAACGTAACCTTGACGTGAAGCAAGGGCTAGTTAATGGAGCACTGGGTACAGTTGTTGGCTTTCAATCATATCCACGTGACAGCAACATTCAGTTTGTCAATATTCGCTTTGACAAACTTTCAGAAGTGAAAAGGATAGGGCGCTCAACTGCTTTATTCCTTCTGTTCAAAGACATGTATGTACGTAGAGAACAATTTTCTCTAACTCTTGCATATGCAGTCACCATTCATAAAACCCAAGGTCTTACCCTAGACAAAGCATTGATAGATATAGGAAACACAGTCTTTAAAGAAAGCATGAGCTACGTAGCACTATCACGCTTACGTACACTTGACGGTCTATTTCTAATCAACTTTGATGAAAGTAAAGTGAACGCTGATATTCCTTGCATTTTAGAATACAATAGACTACGTTCACTTTACACCCCCTATCTGAAACAATATCCTGTTCCAGAAAAAGTAAAACGTGGTAAAAGAAAACGAATTCAAACAGAAACGCAACAGAATCGCACAGCAAATCCTTCAAAGAAAACAAAGGAAGGTAAAGGTTCATCAATTATCACAAGCAAAGAAAAACCTATTAGGGAAAGTAAACCAGGGAGTTCTTCAAAGAAGGAAGAGAAACTCTGAAAAAAAGCACTCAGATACAGAACTAGCTGGTACATTCAAATTTTCAAATGAAAGCGAGGTAAATTGCTATGCAAATGTAGCAATGAATATTCTATTTCAATTGCCACCAATTGTTAACAACATTTACTTACACAGTACAGACCAATTGTGTTTGCAAGTGTTAGTCCTTCATAGAAATGCAACAAACATACAGTGTTCACAGAATAAGGCAAGAATTGGACTACTGTGCTGGAATGGTGAAATTCACTATAAACTCACACGAAGATCCACAATAATTTCTAATGTACTTACTAAAAGTACTGGAAAACACAAGCATACCTATAAATGAAATCTTCCAGATTTCATACATGTGGAAACATGCATGCACTCTCTGTAGCAATGTGATACAGGAACAAATCCCAAATGAGTGATTTGTGTATGTATCCATACCTAATTGTGAATCCATTCCATTTCAGCAACTTGTACAGCATGCAAACAATGGCAGATTATGTACTACGTGCAATTCAGATAATCGCTCCACCTTAGTAAGACAAACACTTAGTAAGTACATAATACTAATGCTGCTACGTTATAAAGCAGATGGTACCAAAAACAACTGCAAGCTAACTGGATTCACACACGGTCAAGTGTCACTTGGAAAGAAAACCTTTACAACAGTAGGTATAATCTGCCGTGCAGGAGACACAACCAATGCAGGTCACTACACTGCATACATTAAAAAGAAATGTGGATGGGTGGAATGTAATGATAGCACCATTACTCTAAAGCAGAGATTGCCAGCAAATCTTACAAATGCGTATTTAATTTTCGTAAAGCCAAAATTGAATAACTAATGTGTACTTCTACATTACCAAAAAACGAAGTGAAAGACTACAAACAGTTAGAATACGCCATCAGGTATGGAACTGTTGTTAAAAATCGGCAACAGGGCAACAAACATAACATTAATCAGAAAGAACAAGGAAACACTCAAAGAAAGCAAATAAATAGTTTGTAGCATAGCACAGGTTTTTTTTAATCCGACAAGGATTTTTTTCCCCCAGACCCAAGGATTAGAAAAACAAACACAGAAACTGAGCACAATGCACAGTTCACTGGTTTGTAAACTAAATATGAGGGTCAAATAAAAAAAACTAAACTGTCTATTATACAATGTAATAAGTCTTCATAAAATGCAAACACTAACATGCTTTTTTCTTTTATCACAGAAATTAAAAAAGTCTAGTGTTGCCAAGTACTACAATCATGTAAGACATGTATGGATTCTGAACAAATTAAAGAGTAAGTATAATAACAGTCATTTCAGATATATGCAAATCTAAACGGCTAATCTATGGCAGTAATATGGTGCAGTGGCTGTAGGCTGGGCGTAGCATCTTTCATGTATAATCTACCACCTACACCCTACGGCCAAGCAAGCAAGACTATAGGTCCTACCCACAACCATCGCTCCATGCTTCTATTTTCAGTACTTCTAAGTTTAGTTTTCGGTGCATGGTCTGCAGCCATGCAGCCAAGACACTAGAACGTGCACACAACCACCGCACCACATCACACCAATGTTCACTTATAACCTCACTGCTTATGAGTTCAGTGTTTGGTGCTTGGCCTTTGGCCATGCACCCAATACTCTGGGTCCTGTCCAGAACCAGCAAAGCATATCGCAACCATTGGCTTCTAATGTCAGTACGTATAAAGTTGGTTTTGGGAGCAAGGCCTTCGGCCATGCTCTCAAAACAGTACGCCCTCCCCACAACCACCTAAGTGATGTGCAATACTTCGGGTGTGTCTATAGGTGTGGTAAGCTGCAGTGGATTTGGCGACAGTATAGACTCTTAGCTGCATGTCCATAGATATTGCAATGTATGGCTGTGCAGTAGCTTATTACTCTCGTGCTTACAACTTTGTTCCTGGGTGCATGGCCTTTGGCCATGCACCCAAATCTCTACACACTCTCCATAACCATCTGACCCATTAGCAATACTACAGGTTTATCCATTGTTGTGACATGCTGTGGTGGTTGTGGCCAGGGCCTAGAGTCTTGGAAGTATGGCCTACGGCCGTGCACCCAAGACTCTAGGCCCTGGCCACAACCACCGCAGCATATTACACAAATGGTCGCTTATACATGACTAACACACCCATACACTGAAACATTCTAACTATAGCATGTACTCATTTTGTACCCAGGACTCTAGGCCCTGCCCACACCTACCAGATACATAATGGAATGTATAGGTATAATGTATGAATGTGATATCCTGCACTGTTTGTGGGCAGGGCCTACACTCTTCGGTGTATGGCCTACAGCCTGCAGCCATGCACCCAAAACTGTACGTCCTGCCCACAACCACCGCACTATGTAAAAAAAATCCAACTTTAGAGTTGACAAGTTTGTTCTCGCGTACATGGCCTTCGGCCATACACCAAAGACTGCAGGCCCTTCCCACAACCACCTGAGCAATGTGCGGTCATACGGGTGTATCGATATGTATGGTATGCTTTAGTGATTCTGGCCAGAGGCTACGCTCCTAGCTGTATGCCCATAGATATTACAATGTAAGGGTGTGCAGTGGCTTATACCGCCAGTGATTATAACTTAGTTCTTGGGTGCATGGTCTTTGGCCATGCACCCAACACTGTACACACTCCCCACAACCATGTAATCGATAATCAATACTACAGGTGTATACATTGGTGTGACATTCTGCGGTGGTTGTGGCCAGGGCCTACAGTCTTGGAAGTATGGCCTTCGGCCTACGGCCTATGGCCATGCACCCAAAACTCTAGGCCCTGGCCACAACCACCGCAGCATATTACACCCATGGTCGCTTATACATGAGTAAGACTCCCATACAATTAAACATTATAACTGTAGCATGTACTCATTTCGTACGCAGGACTGTAGGCCCTGCCCACACCCACCAGATACGTAATGGAATGTATAGGTGTGATGTATAAATGTGATATCCTGCACTCCTTGTGGGCAGGGTCTACAGTCTTTAGTGTATGGCCTACAGCCTGCAGCCATGCACCGAAAACTGTACGTCCTGGACACAAACACTGCACTATGTAAAATCCATGTTGCTTGAAACTTTAGAGATGAGAAGTTTATTCTCCGTTGCATGGCCATGCACCAAAGACTGCAGGCCCTCCCCACAACCAACTGAGTGATGTGCGGTAGTATGGGTATATCGATATGTATGGTATGCTTCAGTGGTTCTGGCCAGAGGCTAGACTCCTACATGTATGCCCATAGATATTACAATGTATGGGTGTGCAGTGGCTTATACCTCCAGTGCTTATAACTGTGTTCTTTGGTGCATGGCCTACGGCCATGCACCCAAGACTATACACACTCCCCACAATCATCTAATCGATAATGAATACTACAGGTGTATCCATTGCTATGACATGCTGCAGTGTTTGTGGCCAGGGCCTACAGTCTTGGAAGTATGGCCTTCGGCCTATGGCCATGCATCCAAGACTCTATGTCGATATGTGCTCAATTTTAATGTTCGCTAATACCACGCGAGTCCTTAGAACAGTTTCAAGGTGCCTGTGCACAGCACGGACTGAAATACGACCCTTATTAAACCCCTCATTTTCTGTACGCGCAAACATTCCAAACAAAGCGGGCATAGAGTATACATCATTAACACCTACCGCCTGAACAAATACAGTTTTTCTCCCGTCTCTTACTGTGTGAACCACCCCAAGCACTATGACACAGCAAAATAGTGTTCGAAATAGCATGTTGCCGTTGGTCGCCGCTGCACTGTCGGTGGATCCAAGATGTCGGGCGCATCCAAACAATCTGACACAAAACACGTTTCACTGCAGCCAATCGGCAGAGACGTTGCATATCCGCGTCCATGACGCCAGCCCCTCGATATCTTGTCCACTGAGCGAGCAGGGAAGTGTGGCCGCGGAGCGGACATAGATATCACTAATTTTTTTAGACCTACTTTTTGCTAATTTTAAAGAAAAGTACTGCACGGATTGTCACCAAATGTACAAAAGCACGCTTTCGGGACCAAGCCCCTGCCCCTGCCGCATATTTGGTGAAAATCCGTCCAGCGATTTGGCCTGTAGCCGTGCGCAAAGCTTTTCCCCCATTCAGTCTATGGGAACAAAAGACATTTGGGACCCCCCTATAACTTTTCCCCCCTGGACCAAACATCACCAAACTTTGCAATAAAATTCCGAATGGCCCATATACTTTTTTTGCAAGGTTCGTGAGGATTCGTCTAGGGGGAGTGGAGTTATAGGCTGCCCAAAAAGTGCTCTTCCTATGGGTTTAGCAACTTAACCATAACTACATGGCCGCTACCGCAGCAATGTAATATATATGTGCCAGCGGAGTACACATGGTCCTGTCCCTGTAAGGGTGAATGTACGGCATGCAAAGTATGCCATCACCGGGAGGTGCTGCATGCAGCTGGTGGCTTCCCCTGGCCCCCAGAATTTGCAAGCTCTACGCTATGGTCTTTCGAAAGGTGACACGTCACACTTTAAAGAATTGTAAATATGGGCGATTACTAAAAAATGATGAGGTTGTCGGGTGGTCTGGTACTCTTGACTGTGACTTGGTCAATGTCCACAGATCTCTCCTTCTCTTTAAAGAAGAGAGCTAACAACTTTGAGTTACAAACCCAGCGAGCAGTAGCTCTCCTTGGACTCTATTTATTCAGATATAAAAGCAAATTTGAACTTCACATCCCAGCGTGCAATGGATCTCTTTCCAGTCGGCTTCTCAGGAGATTACAGGGCCTTTCACGTCAATTGCTGTTATGCAATAGCTCTTCTTTCAGTTTCTTTAGAGGATTTTGGGCTGTTGAACTTCATGTCCCAGCATGCAGTGGCCATCCTTTTCATCTCACTCAGAGGAATATGAGACCCTGCACGTCGATTTACATCTGCATGCACTCTCATAGTAGTTGGGAAATCAGGACTTCAGGTCCCAACCAGCATTAGTTCCCCTTTCATTCTCACTGTGAACGTTGTTTGAGTATATGGACTTCGTTTCCCAGCAGGCAATGGTTCTATGTTCAGTCACCTTCTCAGGGGTCTTGTGGCCTCAGCAAGCAATCGTTCTCCTTTTAGAAACACTGTCTTGGAACTTGGGGTTCAGTCCACAGCCAGCCATAGTCTTTGTTTCAGTCTATTTCCAGGGCTGGTTGGGAACTTGGACTTCAATTCCCAGCATACAATGGTCCTATTATTAATGTCTCTTGTCAGCGGTGCCTGGGAATTTGAACAGTACAGACAATACACCCGAAGACTGGAATGACAGCATGGTTAAAGAATGAATTAAATATACATTCTAAGAATGCATGCAGTCAGTACATTCAAGTATTTCCAAGACAGTGCATTCAAGCAATGCAAGATATGCATTCAAGTAATGCATAGTCTGTCCACTCAAAGTGTGCATGTATTCAGTGCAGTCAAATACTGCACTCAGAAGGTACATTCACGGAATGCAGGGAGAAATTACATTCATGTAATTCATAGAGTTAGTGCATTCAAGTAATACACAGATAGTGCATTCAAGTAATGCACGGGCTGTCCACTGAAAGCGTGCATGTCGACTCCACAGTCAAATACTGCACTCGGAAAGTACATTCACAGAATGCAGGCAGACGGTCCATTCAAGTAATTGACAGGCAGTGCATTCAAATAATGCATGGATAGTCCATTCAAGCAATGCATGGGCTGGCCACTAAAAGAGTGCATGCAGACTCTACAGTCCAATGCTCCACTCAGAAGTCACATTGTGGGGTGCATTTAAGGCCCTATGCAGAAATCCCCTTCACCTAAAAAACACATTTAAACAGTGCCACCAAAACGGCTGTGCTTTTGTCTTCCTGGCACATGTGTGGCAAGCAGTTGAACACTGCATTGAAAAACGGCCCTGTGTTTGCTTCATTTTCATCTGCATAATTAGACGTTATGCCCTGCATCCAGAACGGTGCTGCATCTGTTTTTCTTACATCTGGAGAACCAAAAAGTATGCTTTACATCCAAAACAGCCTTGTCTTATTGAGAAATCACATGAGGGGCAGGTTTTCTACATTGCAACCCAACATGGCTTTTGTTTCCTTTTGATGTGAACCACCACGCTCAAAGCACTGCAAATGCAAGAAATGGCGCTGTTTTTCCTCTTTTCTGTGTCAAAATCAGAGAAACCCTGTGTAGTATCCCTCTGTGTCCATGAACCAACAGTCCATGCAAAACCCCTCCAAAGGACCAATTGAAAGAAAATCCCATGACCTACAGAACCGCATTTGAAACATTAATTGATAGGCTTGCACTCGTGTCTATCTTTTCTTTGGAAAATAAGGAAAAACGTTTAAAAGTGTGCTCCGAGACCCCCAAACGGCCTATAGAGTCGGGGTTTGCTCAGAAGCACTTTAAGACGAGATAGCGGCACCTGTGAGATGGATGGGGGTGCAGATTTATTACTCCAACACCAATCAATAAGGACAACTCAACGATTTGGCAAAGGGAGTCCGTTTAATGACAAGTACAAAAAACAGGGAGTTATGAATATCAGCCATGGCGCGATCTTCCTTCTCGCTTCAACTCCAAATACAGCACTCGGAAGATACATTCACAGAATGCAGGCAAACGGTATGTGGGATGTTTTTACCCAGGCATCCAAGCCCTACCATAAAACTGTGCAGTACTGGCATGGAAAACATCATGATGGCCAGAACTCCCCAGAGAGTGCACAGCAAAAACATGAAGAATAGGCTGCCACCCATTTTTGCCTATGTTGTGAGCACAGGAGGGCACTGCCTAAAACCACCAGTGGGCTACACACACAGTAGCCTGAAACCATTGGGAATGGCAATGCTGATTGCCAAAAAAGCAACTCAGAACTGTGGGGAATTAATTTTCTTAATCCCAAAAATGGTTGCATTACCAGTACTCACCACTATCAGAAAGCCGGTGTTTTAAAACCACCAGACTTTTGTGTAAAACTGAACAAATGAAACAAAACCAGACCAAGGAAAGACTTGCTAAGAGGTGGATACAATGTAAAACTATATTCTGAAATGACTTGAAGGAAGTAATTATTTAATGTATATGTAAAAATTGTCAGTTTGATTTGAATGTAGAAAACTGGGATCAAAAAGTGACATTTAGCTGAAACCTGGCTTAATGAAATTGGATTCTGCCTGACAACTTCCCCCGACAGGAGTTTAAACCTGCTTAGCCACTCCCCTTGCCAAAAGGAGTTGTCAGCTCTCTGATTAGATTAGGGGTGGAGCAGCTGGGGACTACAGGGAGTTGAACAAAGGCCTGTCCTGGACTCAGGCAAATGTTATATTGAGGGGCCGTAAAGTGGCTTCCTCTTAGGGGAAACTGGGAGGGGCAGTGCCTCTGCTAGCAGCTGAGCTTGGGGGAAGTGGATAAACCAGTTATTCCACCCTGTGATTTGGGAAGCCACACCCCTTTTTGACCAGGGCATAATTTTAAAAAGATAGATAACTCATAGTGCAGACTTGTCAGAATTATATAAGTAATATCATTATTTTTGTGATTTTTCTGTGAACATTTTGAGAGGCGTTAGGACCCTGTGGTGTATTCTGGGGGGTTGCTAGTGGAAAATAGGGTCTCACTCCAAATGTCTGCATGTTAAAAATCTGACACTTCATCAATTAATGTCCATACTCCTTGCGCACATGTTTATAATTTTGGGTAAATGTCCGATATTGCAAAACCAGTTAAAAAGCGCAAAATGTTGTCATTTTTGAATGCAAGCCCCCAGGAAGATCAGAGGCGGACAAGCATGGACCATAAGGAATATATAATGTGCACATGTAATTTCAACAAATTGTATATCTGGGAAGGATGTATTTGAATCAAATATAGATTTGTGGGCAAACTAACCAGGGGAGGATCCTCTGACCCATAAACAGACTTCATCATGCTGACAATCCATTTCCTTCCCCCAATCATGGGAGAGGGGAGAATTGGGCCAATGACAAGTAGAGAGGGTCAGGTTTAGCTAGGCCCAGGCACACACCCATTTTCAAAACACATAAAACGAGACTGCTGGGACAGGTAGAGACATTCAATTCCATTTGCTGCGGAGCATGCTGACCGACGACTTCACATCCAGAGATCCAGACTTCAAATCCATCAATCTCCAAAGACCAGAACTTTGCTTCAGAACTTAAAGCAAGGGCCTAAACCCACAAACTGAGAACTCTTCTCAGCAGGCCTCAGCAACCTTAAAATCATTTGCGAACTATTCCACAGCCGGGTGAGCTGTCTGAATTCTTTTGCCAAGAACTCTTGCCAGTACCCAGAAAGCAGTGTTACATCCAGAATCCACTTGATCCGGACCTGAAAGCAGAGCAGTATCTAGAACCAGAGGCCGCTGAATCCAGAGAGGCTAGACCAGCAGAGCAGAGCTCACCCAGACCGCTGTGAGCAGAACCAGTGACCCAGATCGCTGTGAAGTGCCGAGACCAGAACCGGGGTCCAGTCCAAAACTTGACCAGATCTGTGACGAGGCCTAGTTAAAATTTATATTGTGAGTACCTGGCAGAACTGTGCAGAACCAATCTCTTAGTTAAAATAATCTAATCCAAACTATTTTAACCTAAGTAGAACAGCCTCCTAGAAATCGTGTCATCTGTCATTTGTAAAGCTGCACAACTGTCACCTGTCAATTCTGAAGCTGCAAGCTGTCACCTGTCATTTTGAGTTTTACTTTAAATCCGAAAATCTACCTTTATTTAATCGTCCGTATCTCTGGAACCGTTTGGGCTAGGAACGCAATTTAACTTTCCTCTGAAAGCTTAGAATCTAAGCTTTCCAACGAACCTAGAATCGATGTCCTACTCCTTATACTTTTTCCGCAATCACGATTCACGCACTCGCGGAATTTACCGCGATTTGCGATTTTGGCTCAATTTCTCCACTTGTCAAAATAGCAGCTCCATTCTTTCCTTTGTTGAAATCCGTTTGCAACTTGGTAATACCTCATAGAGCATTGCTAAAGTGAGCCTGAACTAATATCAACACGCATCTCCCACTCACCCTGAATCTCTAGAGGGAATTAAAATCATTGGCACATTTTCCCATCCATTGCCATCACATTTAAAAAGCATTTTGGGCCTGTGTTTCAAACTCCTACCTGTTTCCTCTAAGCTTGCTGGGGGGGGAACTGAATTTCGTATTGTATTTGATTGCATTCCTGAGAACTGTGCGCTCCTCTTTCCATCTCCTTCCATTTCTTACATTGCATAGGGGAGGGGGGTGAATTGCCAGAGAAAAAGTGATTATCTTATCTTTTGCTAAAATCATCTCAAGTATTTCTGTACTGCATTTTATTCCTCATTGCTTTTCCCTTGAAATCATAAAAGTTCTTTTGCTACTTTATCCATCCTACACCAACTCCTCATTGATTATAAAGAAGTGTGCTAGTGTCAGATTACCCATTGTTAATTAACATTATATTTATAAGGGCGATATCGATTATTAATTCATTATAAAAGCGTGGTATCTATATTTTGTTTTATTTCTCAAATAAACCTTTTAAACTTGCAAAACAGAACTACCTCTTGGCTCAGTGGGGTCAGGAGGATTCTAAGAGAGGGGTGTTATATAGGGGTAGTCATCCAGAACTCATGAACTGGACATAAAGATATATCAATAAGGGTTTCCATTCAGTATCCCAGACTAGGCATTGACTTAGCTGTAGTGTTGAATTGAATCCTCTTAGAGGTACATTCAAGTAATTCATAGTGCATTTAAGTAATGCATGGGCTGGCCACTCAAAGAGTGTATCCAGACTCTACAGTCAAATAGTGCACTCAGAAGGCGCATTCACAGAATGCAGGCAGATGTTACATTCAAGTAATTCACAGTGCATTTGAGTAATGCACAGATAGTGCATTCAAGTAATGCATGGGCTGTCCACTCAGAGTGTATGCAGACTCTACAGTCAAATACTGCACTCAGAAGGCACATTCACAGAATGCAGGCAGACGGTACATTGAAGTAATTCATAGACAGTATATTCAAGTAATGCACGGATAGTGCATTCAAGTAATGCATGGGCTGCCCATTCAAAGAGTGCATGCAGACTTACAGTCAAATACTGCACTCAGAAGGCACATTCATGGAATGCAAGCAAACGGCGGATTCAAGTAATTCATAGACAGTGCATTCAAGTAATGCACAGATAGTGCATTCAAGTAATGCACAGGCTGTCCACTCAGAGTGTATGCAGACTCTACAGTCAAATAATGCACTCAGAGGGCACATTCACAGAATGCAGGCAGGCAGTACATTGAAGTAATTCATAGACAGTGCATTCAAGTAATGCACAGATAATGCATTCAAGTAATGCATGGGCTGGCCATTCAAAGATTGAATGCAAACTCTGCAGTCAAATACAGCACTCGTAAGATACATTCACAGAATGCAGGCAGACGGTACATAAAAGTAATTCATAGTGCATTTAAGTAATGCACAAATAGTGCATTCAAGTAATGCATGGGCTGGCCAATCAAAGAGTGTATCCAGACTCTACAGTCAAATACTGCACTCAGAAGGCACATTCACAGAATGCAGGCAGGCGGCACATTCAAGTAATTCACAGTGCATTCGAGTAATGCACAGATAGTGCATTCAAGTAATGCATTGGCTGTCCACTCAAAGAGTGCATACAGACTCTACAGTCAAATACAGCACTCAGAAGGCGCATTCAAGGCGCAGTCTATTCAGAGGGTGCATTGACAATGTATGCACATTTTCTTTTTCTGTGCCCACTTTTCTTCTAACACGTAGTTAAAATAGAAACGTGCACTTTGGGCATAATGTTTCACTCGTTTCCTGTGTGTTTGCTTCAACCTCAAAGTGTTTACAGGGTCGAAATGCTCACAACCGAGCTCTGGGTCCAATTAACTATCAAAGCTTTGATGCTGTTCCAAGGCAGATGTAAGCATCTCACCACGTCCTGTCCTTTTTTCCGGCGTGTTCCGTATTTCGGAGGACAAACCTGCAAGTCCCAGAAAGGAACCTTTATAAGCCAGGCTCGGGGACATGGAACAACTCCAGCGCTCTGGAAAGTGTGTACATGCCATTGGAGGAATTGAATGCACACACAACACACAGGACCCACCAGCCTTAGTCGCACCGTCGTTTCAAGCAACAGTTTTCATTCTGGGACATTTCGACTTGCTGCTCCCGAGGGGCCTAGAAGCCAAAGTGGCGTTGCCCTAAAAGCCGGGCCCTGAAACCAGTGACGTGGGCCACTTGGCGACCAGGAAACTGCCCCATAAAGATGCTTAATGTCAAGACAGGCAGAAAATCTGCCGCATGAGGCGCCTGTGCGTCCATGAGATGCTTTATGCGTCGCCTGCTTTGTGATTACCTCTGTGATTGCAAATCATTATCGTATTTGTATTAAAAGCAGTGTTCATTGGCGGTAACTCACTTTTATGGAATGCCCCATCAATGCGCCCGGCCGCCTGAGGCATAAATCTCGCCCTGATCTTTGCATACTGCTCAATGCTTTGGGGATCAATGGGTTCTTAATTGGAGCCAAGCATGCTCATGCATTATGAAGGACCTGGAGGGGTGCGGCTGCACCTGAGCGGCGGAAGAACACAAGCCAGTGCGTCAGTGTCCCGGGGAGATGGCCACCGCTTCCCACCTGCACGGGCAACACAGCCGCACTGGGGTATTGCGGCTGCAAAGGGTTAATGCTGAACATGATGGTCCATATACTTTGACATCACGGGAACAGTCAGCTGTGCGTGACTAGAGAACGTGTGGGTACATTCCATGCCGGAGGATAAAAGTTAACAGGGTTCTGCAACCTTTGGCTCTCCAGATGTTTTGGACCACAACTCCCATCAACCCCAGGCAGCATCGCCAATGGTGAGGAGTCATGGGAGTCGCAGGCTCAATGCAACCCCAAGATGCCCTTCAGATTTCTGATGCAGGTTCTGAGTATGTGGCACAGAAGAGGGTCAGTCACAATACGAGGGTGCCCACAGAATGCTGCCAGGTGGCACAATGTACCACCACAAATCCATGTGAAATGTATCTGGTCTCGAAGGTACACATGACCATAGGGTGGCACCGCCGCCCCAATCAATGGGGAGACCACTGACCTCCTTCTTCCACTAGGTAAAATGTGGGACCACTCCCTCTCCACCTCTCCACAATGTAGGACCTTCACAGCCTTGCCTCCCAAATGTCCCCACTTTACTGGTAAACAGACCGTCTGAGGGGGTATGTCTATTGGCGGTGCTGCGTTCACGCAACCTGCGTGGCAGCAAATGTATGCACCTCCATCAGGTGAAATACAGGAGCTGCCTCGCGTGCTCATTAACATGGAGCTCTGGTGCATATTAACGCAGTAAGGAGAAGTCTCAGCTGCAGTTTGTAAGTGGTGCTTTGTCGCTTCAGTGCACATGATTTTGGGAATTGAAAGTGGTGGGGCTCATTTATCGTAATCTGTTGGATTTTCTCTGTAGTGACTTGCTTCCCAGCACAAGGTGGAAATTGCTGCTTTCTTTCGTTCGTTTCATGGCCCTATATCGTCACTGTCTTCCTTTTGAATGAGGGAAAATATTCTTTAGGGTGCCTTAAAACAATGTCCCCTCTATGGAGGAGCACACCTGGAGTAAGGAGGGTGCCACAAGTTCCAGACCCCTGCTTTGTCGCAAGGTTCTACACTCTGTAGGACTCCAATTATTTTGATGTAGGAGTGCCATGATCACCATTCACTATGCCGGCTAGGGCTGATGGTGAAGAGGGAGTCGGGATCTTGCCACCTCCTCCCGCTCCCACCAAGTTGATGACAAGACAGAAGGCCAGAAAATACCACAACCATCCATTCTATTTTGGACGAAACCCCAATGCACCAATGATCGACAGATACACTGAGAGGTACCCTCTCTGCCAGCCATACAGACCAGGTGCGGTACAAATCTATCCATGCGTGGAGGAAGAGCCGAAGACTATGGTCAGAGACACCTATATGGACAGCCTTTACTAAGCACTAAGAAGCCATGCTACTTACGTCATTAGAGACACCACGAAATAGCAGTGTTCGACATGACGCACACGTGCTGTCCGTACTGCGCGACACAAACACACACTTGAATGCATGAAGAACATGAACGTGCAGTTCTATAATTAGAGGACAGATACATATATATACCGCCATTGCTTTTATTATTTCGTCATTAGCTTAATGCAGCAACGCAGACACCGCAAGAAGCAAGAGATCCTGGGCGAGCTTGCGGATGCTTGAAGCCAATAGTCGCATGGACATACAGGAGTATATATGGAACCTGATCAAACCGCATATAGGTAACCCATAGAGAATGTGGTGTATCATGGACAATGTATAAACTGCATTTTAATGGTTGTAGGAAAATTACAGTAGGCGTCAAATTGAGCAGGAGACAAGCTGAGCCGAGTCAGGCTGGACAGGGAGCAAGATGTGTGAGACAGAACCCACAGCCAAGGTTAAGAGATATGAAGACATTCCAATCCTCAGATGACAAAGGGACCAGCTGCAGAGAAGTGGAATAAATCCTCATAATTCGGGGCTGCAGAGCTCAATTTCGTGGTCTCTAGACACGTGATGTAGCTGAAGCGGAAAATGGACAGTGGTCGGCGGTGAGAAAGAAGAGCCGACCCTAGGCAACCAGGCACAGGCTACAACAAAATGTGCAACACGTGTTGCAGCGAACGGGCCATGGTCTCATAGGCAAAGGTGGTGCACACAAGTTACAATACAGACACATACTCGTTCACATCACCTTGAAAAGGTGCACAGTGAGCTGAGAACTCTTTCTGGTCCCAGATCTCGGGACGTCAGCTCTAGCCAATCACAGTCTAGTTCGCTAGGGGTGGGTAGCAACAGATAAGAACCTATGGTAAGCCCAGTACTCTGCAACAATGTATCAGTTAGTAAATTGGGGATGGGACAGGCCAGCCACCTGACATGCGAGAGCCGGTACAATACTACATATAGGTATCCATATGGGTTATCAGGCTACAGACGTCCAATCTCAACTAACGATAGTTTCTTTTTGAGAAAGGCCCAAGTGATGACAGAGTAGTTATGAGTTTATGAGACAGAACTGGCCTGCCCACCATTTACTGTGTGACATGCTGGCATTTTTCGGAGTTCTTGTGTCGATCCCTGTTGGTTTTGCCTGTAATAAATCGCAGTTTGAACTTGCCATCTGACTGAATCCTCTATTTATTCTGGGGAGGGAGCTAGGCCCTCCGAGTCCGCAGACCCCCAGTATCACTCTGGCAAACCTGGGAGGCCGTCCCTAACAATGGGTGCTCGAGTTCACAACATCTGACGAACCAAAGGTTGCAGACCCCTGCCATAGGAGATCCTCAAAGTCGGTGGCAGCTGCTGACAGCTAAATACAATGTGGGCCTGATTCATGGAAAAGTGTGCATAGATCCCTCAAAGTCTGCCACCGAGAATGAACATGCACTGCCTGCCTCACATAAGAAAATCTGCGTGTCATGCTTATTCATGGAATTGCCCACGCAAAGTAACCACATGCACAAGTAGCGGCCGCAACGCCCATGACACGCCCACACACAGAGCCACTCCAGCCATGGAAACAGACCTTTGCACACTCCTCACATGCGTAGCAATGCACCCCAGAAAAACATCCTGCTTACCCCTGCAAGCAGGCCAGCACCCCGGTGGTGGTGCGTGGAGACCCCCATAACTATTCCCAGCACCCCCTGAACACGTGTATCATGTATTATAAAAATCGTAATTTTCCAGTACACATGCGTGCAAACCCCTGTAAATGATACCTGCACCCCGCAACACTGCTTATGAGCACCCCCAAGTGCAATCTGAACCCTGACTGCGTGCATGCACCCCTAAATCCGACGACCGATCTTACCCCCCATGGATATTCCTATGCACAAGTTTCTGTTTGCTTGCCTTCAGGTGGCGGATAGTTCGAGTGCATTTTGGGTCCATTTTCCTGGCGAGAGGTTGCGCGATCTGATCCATGAATACGTATCGTTCCAGGGAACAGAGGGCGTACGATGGACTGCCTGTGGGCCATCCCTTGTAACGGCCACATTTTCCCTTGTTCTTTCCCATTTTGGGTGTTCCGCGCACAACTCCGGTGTATGCACAGGCCACGCCCTGCGAGTTGTCTTATGCAAGGGTCTTGGCCGCTCGCAGAGACGTGCCGAGCATAGCGCGAAGTCCCCTCACAGTACAAAAAGGTCCTGTGCAGCCACATCCATGAATCGACAAACTGAGTTGCGCACGCGGTTTGGCGCACCGTGTCCCGATTTACCACGCAAATAATTCCATTAATCAGGGCCGATACGTTCATCTATGTGGTCTGCAGGAGGCTTCATAACATGCACCTTAAGAGCTAGAATGTCCTTGAGTGGGCCATCTGCGATGCAGGACAGCTGTTTGGAATTAGCTTTGAAACTATGTAACATTGCAAAGTTTGTTATCAGCCTTTGTGCAATAAACCTGTAACTATGGTGGGTGTTCGTGATTTTGTGGTGCGACACATGGCACTGCCAGCGCTGTGCAGATGTGCGTGGCCTCTGCGTTGACACGTGAACAATGCGTGCTGGTTCTGCTGATGAGAACAATATGGCCGGCCTTTCATGCCAGGGCCAAGATGGGTCGGTTCTCACTTCAAAGGCCGGAAAAATGCGCCCCCTTTTGCCAAGAGAAATGTTTGTGGGAGGGCAGTCATAACAGCGGCGGCGTACGTTAGACTAATGCGTTGCATACGTGTGTCGGATGTGTCATGGCTGGGCCTGCATTCCGCGCGCGCACTGCACTCTCTGCCACTTGCGCATTGTTTGCGAATCGTGCATTTGGTGACTGCGGAGGGGTGCTTGCGCATCAGAAGTCATTTGCGGGAACAGAAAGCGGCCACCTTATTTCCACGTAAGAAAGTGGTCTCTGCGCCCGCATTGAAGCTGTGATGGCGACAGCGAGGCCCCCGAGCGTGTTCCTTTTATTCCAATACTACTTGACGCGCGCCTCCCAATTGGACATTGCCTTTTATGGTGGCAGCGCGCGGGTAATTCCAGGCCTGTAGATGGGAAGCGCAGGGATAAGGAGTCCATGGAATTGCCTTCCATCACGCAAGCTGATCTCTTTGCAGAAACCAGTGCCCTTTCCAAACCGGGCCCCTCTGCGAGCGACGCGCCACATTTCTGTTTCCCGTTGCCGAGATCCGGGGAGGCGATTACCGGGCCCATTGGCATCTCGCACCCCGATGATCAGGCATTAAGTGGAGGTCACCGTGGCCCCGTAATACCATTCCCGCTGCTGCGCCTTCCCAGCCATAAATACGCGGCCTGGGATTGGCTGAGCTCATTAATGTGACGGAGTGCCCGCCGTTGACATCATTTACCTTTAATTGACTTGTTTATCACCCCTGTCTGCGTAGTTGTTTTAATAAAGGGCACCGGAAGATGAAGGGGCGTTTGCATTCTCCGAGGGGCTTTGCACAAAGGTCTACCAGCATGCAGTTGGCATTTATTGTCGGCGCGGGCCACAATCCGCACAGTCCGCACTTTTTTTAAAAAATTGCGGTGATAGGAACATGCGCCATCCATTTTCATAATGCTATGGGCATTGTCTACAGCGGTGTCACACCTGGAAAGACAGCGTTCACACCAGTGGCTTTCTTGCAGTAAGCGGAGTAGGCCGTCTTAGCGGCGTGCACACGCTGATGCTGCGTGCAGTGTTGCCACACTAGGCATTGTGGGTGTGCACCGGACCTCTCTTTCATAATCTGGCACCGTAGCAGGCGGAGTGTCTCTTTACCGATTGCTACAATTACTTTCTGCTCCTTGCTAGAGTGTTGCGGGCCTCGCTGTCCCTTTGTAGGCCCGAGGGGCTCTTCCAAATGGGGCCACTCCGGCCCAGGCTCTTCCTAGTGGAGCCACTCCAGCCCAGGCTCTTCCTAGTGGAGCCACTCCTGCCCAGGCTCATCCTAGTGGGACCACTCCGGCCCAGGCTCTTCCTAGTGGGGCCACTCCGGCCCAGGCTCTTCCTAGTGGGGCCACTCCGGGCCAGGCTCTTCCTAGTGGGACCACTCCGGCCCAGGCTCTTCCTAGTGGGGCCACTCCGGGCCAGGCTCTTCCTAGTGGGACCACTCTGGCCCAGGCTCTTCCTAGTGGGACCACTCCGGCCCAGGCTCTTCCTAGTGGGGCCACTCCGGGCCAGGCTCTTCCTAGTGGGACCACTCCGGCCCAGGCTCTTCCTAGTGGGGCCACTCCGGCCAGGCTCTTCCTAGTGGGGCCATTCTGGCCCAGGCTCTTCCTAGTGGGGCCACTCCGGCCCAGGCTCTTCCTAGTGGGGCCACTCCGGCCAGGCTCTTCCTAGTGGGGCCACTCCGGCCAGGCTCTTCCTAGTGGGGCCACTCCGGCCCAGGCTCTTCCTAGTGGGACCACTCTGGCCCAGGCTCTTCCTAGTGGGGCCACTCCGGCCCAGGCTCTTCCTAGTGGGGCCACTCCGGCCCAGGCTCTTCCTAGTGGGGCCACTCCGGCCAGGCTCTTCCTAGTGGGGCCACTCCGGCCCAGGCTCTTCCTAGTGGAGCCACTCCGGCCCAGGCTCTTCCTAGTGGGGCCACTCCGGCCCAGGCTCATCCTAGTGGGGCCACTCCGGCCCAGGCTCTTCCTAGTGGGGCCACTGCGGCCCAGGCTCTTCATAGTGGGGCCACTCCGGCCCAGGCTCTTCCTAGTGGGACCACTCCGGGCCAGGATCTTCCTAGTGGAGCCACTCCGGCCCAGGCTCTTCCTAGTGGAGCCACTCCGGCCCAGGCTCTTCCTAGTGGGGCCACTCAGGCCCCCACCAGATCTCGAAATGTCTGGCACTCCATGGGAGGTACTTACCTGGGCTGTGGGTTTATTGAAGTATTGTAGTTATAGAGGAAATATACCGGGACATCCACACCTATCCAGAGCAACAGCCAACTGTCATCTGCAGAATCCCAGAACCCGGACCCTGCCAACCTTCCATAATGCTAGAAGGTTCCACATGACCTCACAGCCCAAGTAAGCATAACCCAGATAATAACATGGCACAGCCCCATACCAGATCATGACATAGCACCTAATGCAGGAAGCTGTATGCTTTTGAAAATTGTTGTGTGCACAAGTGCAACACCGATGCTGTCGTTTGATGGTGGAACCCAGTCGTGCAGATGAGGTATACTGCCTGTAGAACCTGCATGTGGTAGATCTTTCATAGGTGTTGCACCGAGTCGGTGCCATAAACTGCTGCTCTAGTAAATAGGATAGTGGGCTAGGAGCTCAAAATGGCCGACAAACCCCACGACAGTCACAAATAAGCACCAAAGAAGCACTGTCCTGTATTATGTTATGTGGCATGTGGGATGTGCAAAGCACAGCGTTGCCCATCTGTAAAGGATCTTGGTGGAGGGTGAGAGACTAGATGACCCTGACAGGTTTTCCACTGGGGAGTTGCAGTCATGCGCCATAACCCTCAGAGCAAGTCGCAGCATCCTGGGTATCCCGGAGGTGTGGCATCTAAGCTGCAGGTGTGGCTCGTAGTGTTGAAGGTGCAGGGCGGTGTTGCTCAGCATTGAAGTTTGGAGCAGCAGCTACCTTCTTGGCGGCGGGGATATGCTCGTTCTTTGAATGCACGCCTTACTTTATGGTATTGGTCCAGATCCAGGTTGATGGAGGGGACCAGCCGGAAGAAAGCCGGGCTAGAACTCTTCCTGAACTTCTCGGCCATTGCTGTTTTTTAAAAAAAATGTCTTTGAGTAGTCTTGTTGTTGTGCAAGGCTCCAGCCGAGAATGCAGTCGCATCGTCATGCCCCAAGAAGAACGGAGGAGAACTGGTAGGGCTGGGGATGCGAAGAAGGCCTTGGAAATTTCCAGATCATGTGTGTCTTTTGGACAGGCAACGGTAGATGCCCCGACTCATACAGGTAAGGGATAGCAGTCAGGGAAACCCATTCATCACATGCTAGGTGCAAAGGGAGGGGGGAAAAAGATGTAAGCGCACAACACTATACAGTAAAAGTGCACTGCCACCAGGCCACAGATCCTAGGACTACATCTGGCAGCAACCAGGCAATGTCCTGCATGCCAGGTCTCAAAGGCAGTGAGTGGTCACTTCAGGAGTCAACGCTTTGTCTGAAGAGTGACGTCTTCAGCTCTCTTCTGAACAGCAAGGGTTTGATTACAGCTCTCCAAGCATAGGGAATGGTGGTTCCATACGGACCCTCCAACCCTAATCAGCAGTCTGTCCCCAAATGTCATCTTCCTACCACAGAAGATGGCATGGAAGTGAGTGGAAGTTGGCAGATCTTGGGAGCCTAGTCGGGCAGTACTTAGTGAGTTTCTGTTTTATATAGAGAGGGCAACTGTCAGATGATGCAAGTTGTTTTGTTTGTTTAAATTGATGAGAGGGGCCCCAGCACAGAGTGAATAGATTTGAGGGCTGGCACGATGTGGTCCCCCTGCCGCAGTCCCAGAATCATCCTGGTTGTCTTATTTCATGAACTGGTAGTTGCTGGTGGTGTTGGCCTCCAATAGCTCTCTGTTTAGGGACCCAGAAAGTCAAATTGATGGATGTGTGTCTACTAGACGTGGTACTCACTCCTTGGTCACTCCTATACCTCCATTTTCAGTTCACAGGTGATGAAGTGATGCCATCAAACTAAATTAGGACAGGGTTTTTTTAGAACAGAGGACAATACCATGCCCCTCACACACACTTGAAATTTACAAAATGGTCCTGTCACCTCTCTTTGGTTCCCCTTTCTGATGAGAAATGTCTCACCCTACCACCATGAGGATATGCAACATCACATCAGACAACACAGTACAGAATTGTACCCGTCAATTTAGAAAAATATATATATTTTATTTAATTTCATTATATCAAATTTCATCCTGTTCTTAAAATTCAGATAACCTGAAAATTGGTTTGAAAACTTTTTTATAAAAGTCAAAACACACAATCAAAAGATGAACAGTACATAATGACAAAAAAGAAGGAAAAAGCAATTATTTAAGAAAAAAAGAGGGGGGGAGAGCACAATTAAACCTCCAACTTGAATTCCACCTCTAACTTAAATGCACATTTCAAAAAAATATGATTTCAAAAAAACAAAGGAAAAGACATTACACATAGATTACATAGCAACACATTAAAAAAACACTACAAATCAGACAAAAGCAACTTGCGTTACTAGCAGAGCTATACAGATGTGATATTCAGCTGTCTAGTACTTAATCCTTTTGAGTAGTAGGATTACTTAGTATCTTAAAATGGTTATAAGATTTGAATGCTCTATTATGCTCATGTCAACAATTACACAGTATCGTTAACCCAACATGTTTCATTCCCGAAACCTGTAGATCTTGTGAAGGGAAATTCTTCAGGGGATTGCTTCAAAACGCAAATGGAGTATCGTTACCATGATTTGTTTAGTGTCAATTCTCTAAAAACATTTTTGTAGGACCGACGTTGAAGACCTAATGGGGTATCTTCCTATTATAACTTAACAGTAGCCACACTTTCAAGCTTTGTTATTAGCAAGTGGAGTAGAGGGTGCTGCGTATTAATAGAGCGCTGGATTCCATTAACGTGCACGGTTGCCGTTTAATGTGGATTTGCCAGGGAGTGGACTTGCTGTGCGCGCACAAAGTAATTGGCTTCAATTTTAATAATGCTGCACTGTCGCACTTGTTGGACTTCTTTCAGCAGCTCTTCAACAAGTAAGTCGGTCTGCAGGAGCACCTGGTTTACTCTGTGCCTGCCGTACTAGCGGTCGGGTCTGTTATGAACCGTAAAGTCAAATTTGATGGATGTGTGTCTACTAGACGGGGCACTCACTCCTTGGTCATCCCTTATACCTCTTTTTTTCAGTTCACAGGCGATGAAGTGATGCCACCATCTGTGACACCCAAATATGAATGTCAAGTCCAGCTGGTTCTCTAGCGCAGCAGGACAAAGTAATCTGTCTGAACCGACATGTGCATGGCGGCGTAGCATGGCGGGGTAGCATGGTGGGCTAGAATGGTGGGGTAGCATGGTGGGGTAGCATGGTGCAGTAGCATGGCAGGGTAGCATGATGGGGTAGCATGGCGGGGTAGCATGGTGGGGCAGCATGGCAGGGAAAGATAATGGGGTAGCATGGTGGGGTAGCATGGCAGTGTAGCATGGCGGGGTAGCATGGTGGAGTTGCATGGCAGGGTAGCACGGCAGGGTAGCATGGCGGGGTAGTATGGTGGGGTAGCATGGTGGGGTAGCATGGGGGTGTAGCATGGTGGTGGTAGCATGGTGGTGTAGCATGGTGGGGTCGCATGACGGGGTATCATGACAGGGTAGCATGGTGGGGTAGCATGGTGGGGTAGCAATGGTGGGTAGCATGGTGTGATAGCATGGTGGGGTAGCATGGCAGGGTAGCATGGCGGGATATCATGGTGGGGTACCATAGTGGGGTAGCATGGAGCAGTAGCATGGTGGGGTAGTAAAGAAGCCCAGAGCTGCCACTTACTGTGGAACTTAGGCTCCGCTTGTAGACATAGGGCCTCATTACGAGTTCGAACGGTAGCCGTGCCTGCATTACAGGCACGACTACCGCCGAACTCGCATCCGTCACCGTCACCCGCGAATGGGCACTTACCGGCCCATTACGAGTTGAATGGGCCGATAAGTGCCCATTCGCGGGTGGCGGTAATGCAGTGCTCCTCATCCCCATTCTGCCCCATAGGGCAGAATGGGGATGGGAGAGGGAGCAAACAGCAGGCCATTACAAGATGGCCCGTTGTTTGCTCCCTCTTCCCCTCGCGGGACACGGTAAGCACGCCTGGTTTTCCCAGGCGTGCTTACCATGTCCCGCGAGGGGACCTCGTAATGTGGCGGAACGGGTTGAACGGTGCCGTCACCTTTTACAACGCCATTTAACCCGTTCCGCCAGGGTCGTAATGAGGCCCATAGAGTCCTACCAGCAAACCCACAAGTTAGAGATGGACTAAACCATTGCGGGCTGTCGTCTCCGCAGAGCTTGGCAGTTTTGAAATGTACCCACCTGTCCAAGTAGGGAAACTTAAGGAGCCAGAGGGGTGCCAAAGCTTTGAGCAAGAGAGTGAAGTTGTGCTTGAGGTTGATAGAGCCAGGACCTTCTATAGGGGGGTGGTGATAGGGTGAAACATCATCCCATCTCACTGCTAGCCATGCCTCGCTCTCCTCACAAGCCTTGGGAAATGACACAGCCAGTCACCTGAGGCCCTGCTCCCTATTCCGCCCGAGAAGGAATCAACTCTGAGGAGTTCATGAAAATCCACAAGGGGTCTCAAAACATCAAAAATCAAGTGTTGGGCCACTTCAACCCGGAAACTGCGAGGGATTTTCTTTCCTGTGCCAAGCTGCCATGGGGAAACCAGCACTAAGGGCTTGGAAGGAGACAAACACTCTTTACTTCAGTGCAGAGCGACATTTGGTTTGGTGACTGATAAACCAATTGTATTAACTTTACATGTTGTTGTCTGGTGTTTGCTTGATCATTGGCAGCTTTGTGGCAATGGCCGGAGCGCCGGCCACGACACATAGACGTCACAGTTATGGACATATATGTGCATACCCTGACCACTCCACCATCACCCACGCATGGACATCATTGCCCTGTCCACAGGGGTATGGACAGAGATGTGGGCCAGGAAAAGTGATGTGGAATTTGGCTCTGAACTAGAAACTATACAACCTTTCATGATGCCTGATGCCAGTGTGGGTGTTGGCAGGAGGGTTATATTCGGACATGGGGTGTTGGGGTGGTGTGTTCGTGGTTGGGGACTTAGTTATGATGATGACTTGGGAGTTGGACCTGGAAAGCTTTGCATCCTTTGATGTAGCCAGCTCGTGGATGTTGCTGTGATTGTGGGCATGGCGGGTTATGCCAGCGTGTTTGCTGATGCAGTTATGCATTGTGACGGGTCAGAGGTGGGTGTGTGGGGGGTGGAGTTGTGAAGGATTTATTAAGTAAGACATAGACAACAGATTCAACTCTCTAATCAAAAGTTTTATTTTACTTAAATGTCAGGAAGGAGTAAGGCCTAACTTGCCCTATACTAAGGTGGGATTTTTCTACCTAAAGAAAGGATAGTCTGGGTCAGTAAGTTCATCTCAAAAGTCTGCCGGGGTCCAAAACCTCTATTTTCCCTCGAACATAGCTGTACATATTGTGTAAGGATGTCAGCAGCAACATAAACAGTGAGCAAAATACATTTTACAAGTTCAGAACAGTTCAAAAAGGCCCAGTGTTCCCGTCCTCAAGAGTTCAACAGAGCTCACAAAGTCTCGGGGGTTCCCTTCCCCAAGATTTCAACACAGCTCACAAAGTCTCGGGGGGTTCCTTTCCCCAAGAGTTACATGTTCCGGCTTTCCAAAGCAATATCAGTTCAAAATCCTTGATCATCCAGGCTTTTCACTAGTTCACGTGGATTGCTCTGCTTCTTCATTTCAAGCTCACTTCAGCAACTCTTGCAAAGATACACCTCGTTATATTTACTTTCCTTGGTTCTTTCCAAGAAAGGGCACTCGGCCTAGGAGCAGTTGCCGGACCACATGGTCCACCCATCACAGGTGACGCAAGCGATTCCCCCGTGCACTTTGTTACACTTTTGCCAAGACAGGTTTTCTCTCTTAACCTGTTCACTTTCATTTCATTTCCTTCTTGGTAACCTTTTGGCTTTATCACCATTTGTATCTCACACAATTTACTCAGTGCAGTTTTCCCTTAGCACCACCTGGCTTTCACTTCATCACTTGCTTTTGTTCTGTGCAGTATTCAATTATGCTCACAATATCGTTCTCACAATGTCTTTCAGTTAATTCGGTATTCAATAATGTTTGTTTCAACTTTCAAAAATGCTTGTAATAAGTTGCATCATGTTCAGTATTCAAAGTTACTTGCTTCGGCCTTTCAAAGTACTTCTAACAGTTTTCAGTTCACCCAGCATTCAAACATGCATGCTTCCAGTCCCCGGAGCACTCTGGTATGCGTGTTCCCTTCTGTTCACTCACCGGTTGTATACCGCAGGTCCTTTGGGGTTCTCCGCTCTGCTTTCCGGCTTCTGTTTGCTCCGTTTCTCTCTCACGGGCAGCGCACCCCCTCTGGCACTCCTACAACATGTAGCACCGCTCTTCCCCAGCTGCAGCTACTGAGAGCACCACTCGCTCTCTCAGAGACCTGTGGCAATCGGAAGCCTTTGGTGCCCGACAGCCGCTGCTGTGGGCACTGGATAGAGAGGAGAGCAGGCTCCTAGACCCTCTCGTGGCCAGCCTCAGCCCCAGCATCTCTTTCTCACTCCTGCCGGTATAGCTTCTCACCAGCCGGTTCCTCTCCAGCCCACTCCGAATCTACAAGCCGCTTCCTTCTTTCCAGGCCCTCTCTCACTGTGTGCTGGATGGTCACTATTTATATACACCTGAAACTAGTTAAATGACCGCAGGTGCAAATCATCGACTTTAATTGTCTGACCACAGTGAAACCAACTAGCTGGACATGCCTAATTATTCCAAATAAACACCTCCATAGCCCCCTCCATCGTCTCAGTACCAGGGTGGTATTGGGGGAGGAAGTGTTCCTAACTCTGTGTTGCCTCCTTCTCATTTTGGTATTTGGCTGATATGTGTCTGGATTAAGAATATGAGGTTGATATAGACATATCTCACCCAAATGAGGATGTGTCCTCCTGGTTTGTCTCTTCCCCGTCTCAGTATAAACATGACATTTTTGAGAAACATTGGGTAAGGAAGAAAAGGGGAAAGGCTGACAGTAGCCTACACCGGCTGATGGGACAGAGGGTTCATTTTGAAAAGGGAATGGGAGACACCATGTCTCACCTAAGGACATCCACTCCCCATGCTCCCTCCACCCGACTGATCCTTCCTCGTATATCCACCCCCAGGGTCGGGATCCAAAAGCGATGGCCTTTCCCTGGCAACCTGAGCAGAGTATGCCGGGGGAAAAGAAGTGAGGACGCCCTCAGGTTCCTCACACAGTACACAAGGATGGTGAGGTGGATCTG
This sequence comes from Ambystoma mexicanum, assembly GCF_040938575.1. Taxonomy (NCBI): domain Eukaryota; kingdom Metazoa; phylum Chordata; class Amphibia; order Caudata; family Ambystomatidae; genus Ambystoma; species Ambystoma mexicanum. The sequence continues at coordinate 641,964,744 of NC_090940.1, read as the reverse complement.
GATTGTGAGTGTTACGTGCATAAGGAGGTGGAGGGTAATGCAGATGGTGATGTTGATGTGGATGGTTTTCAACTGGGAGCCATTGAAGGTTGAGGGGCCTAGATGTAAACGGTTGAGGAAACCTTGGTAGGTGTTGACTATCAAGGCATTGTCAAGCATTCTTCCTGGTAATGATAGCTAAAGGATAATGTGCTGTTGTGTGAGCAGGTGATAGACGTAAGATTGTAATACCTTCCTTTTGAGGCGCTCTCAGTAGAGATTGTTGTTCTAATGCCCCGCCAGGCTTCTGACCCTTATGGATGGCGTAGGCCAATGGCTAAAACAGGTAGGCCAGGGAAGGGAGTGTGGTACCCATTCAGCGGCCCTGCATGTCAGCATGTTGGTTTTCTTTGGGTGGAGTGTAAGACAGATCCGTAACATCCGGTTGTTCAATTTTAAGAAGCAGCTGCCGGCCTTGTACATTCTATATAAATCCCACTAGACATGCAGGTCGAGTTCCATAGTTTACATACTCCACCTGAAAGAAATGCACTTGCCCCATGGTGACTGGTGAATATTATTTTATCAGTGCTTTCTGTAAACTGGTGCATATCACCATAAGCACACTTCATATTTGGCACAATGCTGCCACCCAGAGGCTACCCTAGCACAGTGATTGTGTTTATTTGCAATAAACTGAAAACAATGTTTGTTTGCAATAAATGGCAAATAAAAGTTTCAAACATCTCAGTGCTCGCAAGCAATGTTGAGCATCATGGAAATAATACTTGACTTTCATACAATCTCCTTGGCTATGTCAATGGGCTAGTAGATCTTGCAAGCCCTGATCCGGATGATAAAAGTGCGTGTTGGGTAGCTTTTGTATGAGTATAATCTGAGTGTTGCTGCATATTTGATTTAGATTAATCCAAGGTATTGGGTCAAGGTGGTTGGGCCGTGCATGCATTCAATAGCCTGACCACTACAACTGAGTATTGAGCTATGCCACACTTGAGTAAGATTGGCTGTGATGAAAAAGGGTCATTGCAAATTGATTAGCTTTATTTGATGAGGAAGGATGGGGGCCAGACTAAGCTGGCTTTTGTCTACTCAGTTCCTATGCGCTGATTCTGATTACTTGAATTGGGTGACCGACTGTGTCAAAGGCAGCAAACAGTTTTGACATGCACCATTATGCCACAGGTGCTGCTGTTGGTTATGTCTGGGTAGGCCTATGCCGAGATCCAAGTGGACTTTAACTGAGCCATGCTTGCACTAGGTCAAGCTGGGAGTGTTTCCACAGCCATGAGAACCACATACACAGCAATGGCAGGGTAAAAACAGACCCCAGTGTAGACACTGAAGTAACTCCAAGAAAGGGCCAAATTACATACAGGGGGATTACTTTTGATAGGCAATGATGGAGAAATAGAGTTATTTATTTTAGTGAGATGGGCACCGCATTCTGCCAGACATGATGTAGAGGATAACAGCCAATAGGATTGAGAGGCAGGGGTTGGAATCATAGTGACATGCGCGTGTCCCTCCACTCACAGGTCCATCACTATGCCTAGGAAACTCTTCAGGACAAACCCCGATCACAAGTTTATCCCATAGGTGGCACACCATTAGGGGTGCAGATAGAATCTGTGCACACAGAATGTAGCCTAACTTCACACAGGTGGGGAAGACCCTATGGGAAGATGTACATCTATATAAAAGACTGCCCCCTCTGCACTTTCTTCCCTCGCCCGCCTGACTTGAGGATAACTTCCTGTGATCTGCCAAACAAAAGCATCCATAGTTGCTAAAGCCCCTTTAGTGTAACGAAGATGCAATCACTATGTGGTTCACTGGCCCTGGACCATTAAGCCCACCTGTGCCCCCAAACCTCCAAATGATACAACCGATCTTCGCCCCAGCCCTTGTTTTGTTGAGTTTTCTGGTGAAGTTCTAATACAGCGTAAGTGCCTTGCAGAATCCTCAGTCAAACAGCAAGTTGCATGAAGACGCAAATATGCAAAGAGCGACAGTCAGTGGGCCTCATTACGGCTTTGGCGGTAGCCATGCCCTTAATAAGGGCATGGCTACCACCAAAACTGGGTCCGGGTTCCCTGAATGGGGAATTACCGGGACATTCTGAGTTTGGAGGGCCCGGTAATTCCTCCCTCAGGGAACCCGGGCCCGGACCTTCCCCATTCCCATTTGAGCCCCCATAGGGCTCAATGGGAATGGGTGCAGGGAGCTAACAACGGACCGATTACGACCGGGCCGTTGTTAGCTCCCTGGTCCCCTCGCCGGACCCGGTAAGGACGTCTGATAAAACAAGACGTCCACATCGGGTCCGGCGAGGGAACCTCATAATGAGGTGGAATGGGTTTAATGGGTCCGCCACCATTAGCGGCGCCCGTTAACACATTCGTAATGAGACCCAATATGTCCTGAAAGATGTGGTTAGGAATGAACAGGTAGACTATCTTTGCTTCATAGGGTATGCATCAAAATTCCTGAGTGAGCAGTAGCCTGCCCACAGTCAGTCAACTCCACCTTTGAACAAAGCATTATGTAGTGAGAACTTCTGCGCTCATTTCATCCGGTTGCCTGCATCTATGTAAATAAGTAGTGCTACTTTTTTAGGAATCAAAGAAAAACTCTGGGTAAAGGTTTCCACTCTTCTTACAAAGAGGGACAATAAGCAAGACTTCCCCTCACATGTGCCTCACCGCTTGTTTCCGGAGCAAAGGAGGCAAAGCCAGTGATATCACCCACTTATGCTTATTCTAGCTCTCTGTTTGCATCTTACCACTGTTACCGCTTCTTGTACAGCACTGTCCTGCTTTTATAAGTAGAGTTGTGCTAAATATTGCCAGACTGATGAATTAAAACAACGCGCCTGCAAGACAGATGACCATGTCAGAAGAGGGGGTGGGAAGCTGCATGAAACTGTATAGTGCACAGAAATAGCATTTATTCACATGGGGTGCTCAGCCAATCAGGTGGCTGGAAAAGCCTGAGAGAATGGCCAGTTCCCAGCATCATTCCACCAGTCACTCGAGCCCCTGCCCTGTGTGCCAGCATTTCTTTGTGTTGCCTCTGGTCCCTCTGCCGAACTGCCTGCCCCACCCCTTTTTGCCCCCTGAAGGCCCCCACATCATCCTCCCAGCCCCCACCCCACTTACCTGCTGGAGGTCATGGCACAGCTGCTTCTTCTCCGCGAGCCAATGTAAGGACGTATTTCCTTTTCGATTTGAAATGGCGTGGTCATCAGGTTTTTCTTTACGTGAGATTGGGCTCACGCAATATTTGAATCCTGGACATAGCCCAGGCCGACCTAGGCTCGGACTGGCGGGCTGTTACCGGGACAGAAGGCCCCTGAAGTGGGGATGATAGCTATTGTAAACAAACTGAATTGGAGAAGGTTAAAACTCACAGCTCTAGGAATTAACCATCCTGCACATAAATGTCATCCTGCTACAGGGGAGGGAGACTAGAGCTGGTGGAAATATGCAGCAGGCTTGTCAGGAACCGGAAGTCATAGAAAGTTAACCCAGATACCATGGGCAAGCTAATGAGCAGACCTCTCCAGTGACACCACCCCCCTAACAATTCGACTTTGGGAACAAAACGTGTAACGTAAAATGGGATGGTAACTCCACAGAAAATGTCAAAAAGCAGAGATTCGGAGAGGTGATAGCTTAATAAATTAGATGTCTGTATAGAAACGTATATGTTGAGAACAGCTATGAGTTTTGAGTAAAACACACAATAATCATTTGCATGTGAAACATTGTGCGGAGATGGAACAGGTTTCATTAGAACTGGCATGGGCAGAACATTTTAGTCATGTAAATATTATTAAGTTTAACTGTAAATTCACAAAAGGGGCCATGTCGGGATTCTGAAAGTGCACAAATTAAAATGTGTGCAAAATAGATGCATCTGGGCGGACTGATGCCCTACCAAATTTGGCCTTGGTAAACTGAAGGGACCAATCAGAGAAAAGCAGCCAGCCCCTGGATAAGAGGATGGAACATAGTTGACCAATGAAAATGTATAGCCAATAAGCTGGCATATGATCATTTAAACATGTGTGTGGTTGTGATTATGGGTTTATAAGGTGTCATGCAATGGAAAAGGGGGATGTGGCTGGTAAATGAAGGACTGAGTAAGCTGTCTGATATCATCTGGGTTGGAACTGCTGACGCAATTATTGGACTAAACCAGGAACGCCTGGAGTCTTTTACCCACAGAGGCTGTCTAACTGAGTCCCTGTGGCCATGAGATGATTTGGGGAGTCCTGATGTCCTGGCTGTCCTTTCCTAAGTGCAGACCCGAGATAATTCTGTAAGGTAATGTGTCCATCCAAACTAAGTCTTGAGGGGACCTGCTTGAGTTTACACCGTTCCCTTAATCAGTGGGTTGGTCGGCTGACAGTAGACCCTTAGCAATTTTATTAAACAGTAATTCAATTAATGTCCATGTAGCCGAATTGCATGGCGTAATCTTGTGGAAGTTTGAAATCAACAACCTTGCTTCCAGTGAGAATAAAAGGAAAACGATAGCCTAAGAAGTAATTGGTTTTCCTATTTTTCTTTACCGACCCCACATTTCCCTAAAATAAGGGTTGCATAGAAACGAAATTCCCTACGGCTCCTCACTCCACAGACCCTGCTTAAAGGTCAAGGGGTCCCAAAGGATTAACTGAGTAACTGGGTTTGTGTTGGGGCACAACAGTGTCTTCCCAAAATGAAACACCGTGAAGCCACTGATTTAAATGTACATCTCTGCAGAAAGTGGGAAAAAGTGTTTCCTGAGAGAAGGGATATTTTGCATTGCAGAGTGGTGGTGAAAAGGGTCTCCAAAATAAAGGAAAAGTGTTTGTTGTGAAAAGTTTGTTGTGCTCCAACATTGCTAGAATTGTCAAGTGCCCAGGGAGATAAAAATCAAGAGCGCTACGGGCGTTGAAAACCAAACAGTACTGCATTTTTTATTATTACTCTGTGTGTTCAGTTTATTACAAACTTTTCACTTATTTACAAGAGTCTCCCCAAAGAGAAAAGCAAAAATAGAAAAAACACATACTACGTTCCCTTTATCCACAATAACCCCCCTCCCATCATTTTTATTACCCAAATCTGCAGTTTATCACAGGTCATTCTGTTTACGATTTTATCCCCTCCTTCTCCTTCGGTTTTTTGAAAACTATTTAAGTTCAACTTTATATAAAGCCATGTTTTTAGGTTCTGCATCCCTTTGGCATTAAGGGATTTTGTGTGCGATAAAAGTATCGAAATGTTCCTTTGACATGTTCCTATTTACTGGAGACATAAAAGCAAAAACACATGTATGGGCATTGAATCTTTGCTTTGGTGCCACAGAGAATGTGGGGTGTCGTGTGAGGAAGTTTTATTAGTGATCTTTCCATGACAATTAATAAAAAAAAAATTCTGTCCACCGGCCGGGTTTTCGGCTTAACATTGCTAAAGAGGGAGCGATTCTCTGGTTCTAGACGGGTTGCAGACAGGGCTAGATAGAATATCAAGGTCCATTTGCATGGTGCTGTGTATTGGGGGTTGGGGGAGAGTACTCCCCACATTACCAGTGATCCCATAAATACCTCTTAGAGTAATTTCTACGTACTAATTCTTCTGCTTAACCAAAGGTCAGTCATTCCAAATCTGGAATGTTTACAGCTAAAATGTTCACTCTTCAAAGCAATGCTGTGGTCTTTGAGGCCACCTCAATACTGGAAGATCGTGTATAGATTTGAGAAACCTTTATGTTTGCTGTGAGCAGGGGAGTTGCAAGGTCTGTAAAAGACCCGGGGCTACGCTGATGTCGGCACTGTTGGGACTGGGGGCTAGCTAGTCTTTTGGCTGTAGCTTCTGAGATTCTATCCGGGGCTACAACCAAAAGATCAGGGGCTATAGCCCCTTACCCCCCCCTCTAGCAACGCCCCTGGCTGTGAGTAAAGAGCTGTTCCCTTCCATGTGCTGATGTCCTATTTTGTGGACATAAATAAATAAATTAAATAAATAACACCACCTGGCATTCTCCTGAGACTACCACAGAAATATTCTGTCCCGTCTAATAAATGCCCGTCGTGTATATGCGCGCCCTGATGCCCGAGGTTTCCCAGCACTATATAAGTAAATAAATCAAAATAAATACATGTGTGCTTGACACTAATGCACAGCATTTCATTGCCAGGGTTTTGTGATGCGGTGGCTCTGTTCCTTCCTCCAGGGACCGAGTCAAGTGCCCGAACTGCGCCAAGTTATTGCAAACAATAAACCTCACCTTATTGTCGATGGATATGCAGAAATGCGGGGCATACCAATTACAGAAAGCTCACTTTTAGCGAAGAACCGGCACGTTATGGGAAGCATCTGCTCTGCAGATGCCGGTGCCTAACCTGCAGATGTGGGAGGCGAGACTTTAAATCTTGAAGAGGCGACGGTGACAGTCAGGTTAGCCAAATTGCTTCTTCAGTGTTCAATTTGCCTGCGATGAGCAAGCTTCTTGCCTTGTGGGGGAGTGTCAGGCATCAATAAACAGAGTGAACACATTAAAATGCCTCTGGTGGGTGCTTCAGGTGTGAGGGGATATCTCTGCTGTAGCTGTGTGTAATTTGCCACCCCCCTTGGCCTCTACTATTAAATTATAAACCGACTCTGGGGCCCCCTCGGCACATCTAAAGCTTGAGGGCTAAAAACATGCGGACGATGTTTCTTTTAACATGTGAGCATCAAGACCATAGAGCCAGACATGTCATTTAGCTTTAGGAAACAGTGTCAAAGAAACCACAGTTATTGTGAGGCACAGCCATATTTATTTTGACCCTGAAAAATGGCGACACAAGTGAAAAAGAGCGGGCATCGCGACCAACTAAACCTGTTGCTATGCTATTTTCAGCATGCATTCCATAAACATGAATTATACATGTTTTAATTGCATTTTCTTTGTCTGCAGACCGCAATCCAATCAGACAATTTGAGTTTACATTTTCATACAGAAGTATGCTACACAAGTGGAAAGTTGGAGTAGTGCTCAGAGCAGAGAGAAGAACGCATCAGCGTTCCTACAGATGCCCGGAACGCTGATGGAAAAGTGCACGTCTGATGATAAACATGAAAGCAAGGGAGAGAAGGAGCGAGCCTCAAGAGGAGGCCAAGGAAATGGGTACAGCATAAAAACAAGAACAAGCCCAGAGGCACGGCCTCCCCACCCAGGGAAGCAAAGGAGAGCGGGGTGAACTGCACAACAAATACTATGTAAGAAAACCTATTGCATACAGTTAAACTGTGCTGTTCAGTAGCACAGACACAGAGGAAAAGTACTGGCTCTAGGACGAGCAGATTTCTAGAGAGGGCTTTTTATGAAGCAATGTGATGCTGACAAGTAGAGCAACATCATAATCCAAAGAAATAGGCACTAGGAAGCAGGAACTAGGTACCAGGAACAAGAGAGCCGGCCAAAACAGGAACACTGCAACAATGACCATGTCAGGACGGAAGGAAACGGAGCCCCTTAGATTTGACTAAATGAGCAAATGCTTCAGGCGTGATCAAAAACCAGCTCCTGCTATCCACACGTGCTCCGGAACCCTCACCCATTCCTGCCCTGCATGGTTAAAGGTGAAGCTGTGTGCAGGGCATTCTGGGAAATGTCTTAAGAATAAAGAAGCATAATGACTTTCAAAACCCAGAAGGCATCCAGATGGAATGCGAGCTCAGACATGTGGTCCTACAGCTGTACAGGAGGGCGGAGTAACCTCTGACGGGCCTATGGGATCAGAGCTCACCCTCGAGTACTTTAAGACAAGATAGCTGCACCTTGAGGTGGTTGGGGTGCAGGATTCTCTTACTCCAACACCAATCAATAAGGAGAACTCAAATGGTTTGGCAAAGGGAAGTATGTTTAATGACAAGTACAGAAAACGGGGAAACAATAGGAAATCATCAGTGATGCGATCGCCCGTCTCGCTTCAACTTCCAAAATCTTCATTCAAACAGCAATTCTTATAGGCAAAATTCGTCATCATTGACGTGTAACACTCGAAAGTTTGTCATGCAAGTCTATTGGTTGGAAAAGGTAACTTAAGTATAGGTACTATATCTGTGTATGGTAACGGGGTGTGAGGATTGGATAACTCTTATTGTGTGGGCGTCTACGCCCATCCCTCTACATCACGCGTGCTAGATGTCACTACAAGTACGACGTCTCATTGGCTCTACTAGCTATAGGACCCTAGATTATTTGGTCCATTGTGATTGGGTCGGTTACACCCCTAGGCATAAATCTCCACTTTAATTAGCAGCATGCAGAATGGTTACACAGATGAGGCATGCCCCAAGATTCACCCTGCCTCCCTTCCTGTCATGATCTCTGCTTCCAAAAGGTCAGGGTTTTCCCAACTCCCTTGGAAGCAGATCCATAACCCAGGTTCCGAGTGCCAACCAGTCCCAATTGGGACCTTTTGGACCCAGTCCTGGCGCCAGTGGCACCAGGCTCATAAATATGCCCAGTCCCAGCGCTGGAAGCGCCGGGCTCATAATGCTTGGGTGGACTTACCTGCAGCAGACCATGCTGCTTACTTGCCTGCCAGTTGAGCCTCTGATCCTCTTCTGTTTGGAACTACTTTTCCTGTTGGGTGGGGCTGGAGCCACTCCCTAGATTCAGAACACTGGAACTCTTCTGGAAGGCAGGAACTCTTTTCTTACCAGGAACTCTTTTCTTACTTAGGCGTGGCTGTGGAAGGAGACAACTAAGCACTACAGGAGGCTATTTAAACCACACCGGGTGGATGAATCTTGCTTTGCGTTATTCTGCATCCTCTGCAGCAGAACGCTCATCGTGTCTTCTACATCTGATCCTGGGCCTAAGGAAAAAGGCTTACCATCCTGAATCCAGTCTTCAGCAACACCTATAAAGACAAGAAAGAACAGGTTAGCATTACAGTCTTCAGTGACAGCGCTTCACTTACCTGGTCCATCGGCTGTCACCAACGCCTCGCGCTGCATTCCGGCATCTGAAAGACAAAGGCTTACCTACTCTTCGTGCGCTCCGGAGGTCTTCGCACTGCATTCCGGCATCTGAAAGACAAAAGCTTACCAACTCTTCGCACGCTCCGGAGGCCTTCGGCGCTGCATCCCGCATCTGAAAGACAAAACAAGGTGCGTTTAAAGACATTGGGGAACTTTAATACTCACGTGCCATTACTCCTTTCCACATCTAACCCAGTGGGTATTCCGGCACCCTGCAGCCGCTCCGAACTTGTACCTGCAAAATAAAAAGACAGTTAGAGCGCATCGTGAAGCAGGCAACAAGCGCTTACTTACGTGCTTCCAGGCGCTTCTATTCATCACACGGGCTCCATCTTCAACTCACTTCAGCCCGTCATCCGCCATCGCCGGAACCCTGCAAAACAAGAGACATCATTACTAAAGACTTTTATAGACATTAGAATTACTCGAAACTTACCGTTCGTGCAGTAAACGACGGACAGCAGTCCTCTGAAGTCAAGAGGCCTGCTCCCCTTATCCAGTGAAGAAACTGGTTACAGCACCCTGCCCCGAGGCAGATGGAGAGCACGGCGTTCACTTACCTAAGACATCTTACCCTTCGAGTCAGACATACAGTGCACAGAGGTCCAGCCCAAAGAGCCAGCCGTGTGTTACACATCACCTTTGAAGATACGGTATACGCCCAGTCAAGACCGGCGCCTCTACGGGAATCAGGTGAGCGTTACACTTCCATCAATCAGTACTTTAGGGCTATGTGTCAATTAGTTGCTGAGGATGGCCTCGAAACTGTAGCTTCTTATCGGGAAAAGTTATGGCATCCTCTGGTTTTGGGTGACATCAGACGTTGGTACCTCTTTCCGCTTGGCTGGTCACGTGTCAGTACACCGTGAAGCTGCTTCATTTTCCATCTATTTGCGTATTTGATTCTCCCTTCGGCCTTGCCATCTGCCTGGGCCTCCTTATATTGACCTTCACGGGCAGGCTGCTATGCTCTTAAGTTTCGATTCTTCGGAGTTGCCGCTCTCCTCCCTTCCTTGGGGTGACCTCGAATCCCTAGGCATGAGCTGCTTCTTGCTAAGTTTTGATTCCGCTCTTTTGTCTGGCTTTGTGCTGGTATATGAATCCTGGCCTGTTTGAACCCTACCATCCTGGGCTTAATTCTGCTTTCATGTAGAGTGGACTGCACTTATATAATGTGCTTCATTGAGGTAGATATACATATAGTTGCTGCTTGCCGCTCTATTCTCCTACTAAGCATAGCAAGCTGCACTGTTTTCTTAGCTTCTTGCGTTACAAGCCTATGTACAGGCGTTAGCTGGTTGCATACTTTCATCCTGCTTTATTGTTACGTTTCATTATATTTCGACATCGTCTCTTCTTCTATGTCTGTGATATCTTTATCCATGGTGTTTCGTCTTAGTGTGTCATCATTTGGTTGTTGTTCGTTCATCTGTACATCTCTCCGGGCCCTCGTGACGTCACCATTCGCCTTCGATTAAGGCCCTTTGGGTCTCTTCTGCGACAGTCTGAAAGTAATCTTCATGTCGTGTCAGCTGTTGGTACGGTTGTCTCAATGGGTACCGTGCTGCCCATGGTTGTCTGGTTATTGGCACTTCAAGAGGTGTTGCTTTTCTGATGGGCACTGGGCAGAGCCCCAGTGTGGCTCTCTGTTGGTTTATTTGCTCCTCATATGTCACATATTTCGGCCAGTATGTTCCTGGTATATCAAAATGGGTGGCTGGGGTGCAGGTCATATCTGGGACCTCCTCTACACTCCCCCCTCTGGTCGGTTCATCGAACACTTCTGCTTCCTCCTTTGGGTTCAACTTACTTGGTTCTTCTGTATTCATTTCTTGTTCATCTTCTGGGTTTGTACATGATGGTATGAAGGAGTGTCTCTTTGGAGTCCAAATTTGTATCACTACTTTCAAACTTCCTGCTGTTTTTACATGTTCATCTTTGTTCCAGGTCATTGGCTGGCATTGTCCATATGGGCTACAATAAATCAATTTTCCTTCGTACTTTCTTAGTTTCCTGGTATACACACATTTTGTTCCTTCTGGCGCATATTCGCTGGTCTTCACACATTCTCTTATTTCTTCATCAGTCAAGTCTCTGGGCTTCCATCCTGGTTTGACATCGATCATGATCTTCATCCCTGTGGCTTTCTTCGCAGTTTTCTGGCATTGTGAGATAATTATCTTGATAACACAAAATCCTAATAGCATCATCAATAGCAGGGCTCCCAGAAACCTGAACATGTCGGCCATCCATTGTGGGGCCCATGACAATAGTGTTCCAAACCAGCTCTCATCATCAACTTCATCGGTATCATCGATCATCTGGTTCTGCAGGTTTGTCAGCATACCTATGGCTTCGGTTAAGGTTCCATTTTCTTCGTCATGTGACGGTATAAATGTGCAACATTCTTCTCCAATTTTTGCGCAAACTCCTCCATCCATCGGTGTGATTATGTCAAGTACATATCTGTTTTGTAGAGTCATCATTCGGATTGCTATTAACTCTTCCTTGATTGCGTTGAATCCCTTTATTGTCGAGTTGATGGTTTGCAGTAATTCCCATCTGGTGATTTGCAACCATTTAGTATTTGCTCCAACCTGGAATCTTGGCATGAGGATTGTTGTGAACACTGATGAGGTAAGGCTAAAGAGTCTGTGTTTGTACAGATTGCATGGAATGCTTCTTCTGATTTGGCAGAAAAGTAATTCTCTCTTTTCTTTCGGGATACCAGCTCCACAGATCTCCTTTTCCTCAGTTGAGCATCTGCTTTTGTGAAACTGTCAATATTAAGGTCACTTTTCGGGATCACTAGTGCAGGAACATGGAGGTTCACTATCGTGCAAATGCCTCCCCAGTTTTTTGGCAGTCTTATGTATGCTTTGGATCCACACGCCCAATAATGGTCCATAATTACTGCGGTTCCATGCGTCATTCCTGGAGCCTCAAAAATTCGTCCACAGTTCTGATTCTCTCCCACCTTCCTCGTGCCATTGTTCCTGAAGAACAATTTTGGGCTTTCCAGTGGCACTATCTCCAGGGGTCCCCCTCTGTCTTCAACCCATGTCAGTAATCTTGTGAGTTTCGGCCATAAATGTTTGCACAACCTCTGGGAGTTCTCTATTGCTTCCTTATAGGCTCCAAAGACCATCCATGCTCGACAGATCACCACTCCTTCGTCCCATCCGTCTGGTAAAAGCACTGTTCCCCAAATCTGCATTTGGCCTCTGTTCTTCCAATTTTTTGCCTCTTCTGGAGTTTTTCCTTGGACGTTCAGTCTTGGGTTAATTCCCCATCTGATTGCTGCTCCTTGAACTCCAGGCTTCTCGTACCTGATCACATGATTCCTAGTATGGGCTCTGTTTCTTGTCTTAATGTCCTGTATATAATCATCTTCATCGGGGTAATATGTCTCGGTTGCCCATATCAATGAGCCATCCCTCCCCATAAACTATCCTCTGGTGTTGCACATTGCTATGTGTGAAAGACAGTGTGCTGCCGGGACATCAATTTCTACAGCCACGAAGATCTTAGATTTCCCCATGCTGTATGGTAGGAGTGCACACACAAAGCATTCTCCTTCTGATTTCCTTCTTCCAACTTCTTTCATGTGCTCGTACCAAATGTTGTTTCCTAGGTGTGCTGTGCTGTCCAGGTAGTCGTTCAGTTTACTGTTGTCTTCATGCAGGCTCCTCTTGATCCTTAGTGTCTTCCTGTAGTTTGCTATAACTACATCTCTAAACGCATCTGTGTGGCTTTTCCTTGCTGGAGGACTCTTGGGCATTCTGGTCCAAGGTGCCGGTTTCCTTATCTGCATCGATGTGGTAGGTGGAGGTTTCACAATTCTCTCCTTCTCTTCTTGCATTCTTTTCCTGCCCTCTATAAGTGCCTTTGTTAGCCAACAGCCTGTCACCGGCCCAGTGTATGGCTGCATCGTGGGCCTGGTACTTGGTCCTTGTGTTGGAACTTGTGTGATTGTCAGTACAGTCTCTGCGGTTTTACTTTTTAGTTCGTCCTGCCGTTTCTTCACTCTAGCAATAAACGGGAATAAATGATCTGTCAACATTTGTGTCTTTGCAGTGAATTCTCCTACAGCCGCTTCTGTCCTTTTAAGGGCCTTTGTTAAGTCTTCTTTCGTTGGCCGTTCTCTTGATCCCTTTCGGTCTCTTTCATTATTTACTGGGACTGATTGTTCGGTAGGCCATCTCATGCTCTCTGTTGCCTTCTGTTGAGGTTCTGTGGTCATTGACACTTGCCCTGGTTCATGTGCATTCAGTGTGTGTGTGTGTGTGTGTGTAGTTGTCAGTGTTATGTTTTCATTCATTCCGTGCTGACCCTGTCTCCAGCTTTTCTTTTCATTCGTTACCTCAAATGTGTATGTGTCACTGTTAATCATATTAATTTTCAGTTCATTTACTTTACCATCGGATTTTCTCGGGACTGGAATAACTATATAGGGTCTGGGTGCTTTTTTGGGACTCATGCGTACATCTTCAGGTGGGTGCACTGAAATTGGAGCACTTCGTGCACCAAGATAAAATGCTGTTCTGATTGTTAATGACGGCAAAATAATGATAAACACAATGCATATATACATGATAGTGCGGTAAGTTAAACGGCAGCATTTCCTTGCAGAGAAGCTAGGGCGCCCCTCTGCTTGTGGGAGGACCAGGTTACTAACAAAATGTCAATGTTTATTCTTTTCCCCCAATTCAATATTGTTCTCGACCAGTTTGTATCATAAAGAGTCTGGTGCTTCACAAGTGTCGCCCCTCTTGCGGGTGACGATTGTCTCTTGATACAGGATACAGTATCCTTGCTAGACTATGGAAAAATAGATTAGACTAACACTTCGATAAGTCATTTTTACTGTGTATATTAAAAGTAGGTGAGTTCACAGTCCACCCCCCGAATCTGCTTCAGTCCTGAGGACATGCTGGACACTGCTCAATGTGAAGAAATGGGAATAATGCAATCAAAAGAAATAAAGGCGAAGTTCTTGTCTCTGCTCTCTCGATCTGTCCCTCGGTGGAAGGTTTCACTTGAACCTCCTCATATAATCTTTCTGAAAGTTGGACAGCTCCACTTGCAGCATGATGCCATGGAGGAGCGTTCACATCCGTGCGACGTTAGCTGGATTTCTGATGAATGTGAGGAAGTCAACCTCGATAGGTCTCCCCACCATTGCCAGAACGTCAGTGACTAGGCGGAAGAGGACGTTGTGTGCCAGTCGGCTGTCTTCGGGTGACAGGGACATTTGTCCTGCCTTGCTGGGTTCAGGATTACAGGCCCTTCCCTTGACGTGAACAATGCTTGCACTTTCCGGATGCGTGGATTGCAACCAAATAGCTTAGCTTGGTCCACAGCTGGCTCAAAAGTTCAGAGTTTTCTGGATCTCGAATAAACGTGAGAGTGTCTGTGGTTTTCCCAACAATAGCTGGGCACTCCTCTATGATGCGAGAGAAAAGCGTATTGACAAGTTCATCTATAATCGCCTGTGGTGGAAGCATTTGTGTCCTTATCACTGTAATCAGGCAGTCCAATGAAGGCGTCTGCGATGATGGTAAGTAGTTGCCAGATTACTTTCTTGTTGGCAGGATCCTGGATAAAGTCTGCGACACTGGTAACCCTCCCTACCAGCGACGGATATGATACCAATACTAACTGGAAGTAGATGAGTATGTCCTTTGTGATGTTTCTGCTGGGGGACACCATAAGTGCTGCCAACAAGGTCTTGATATTTGAGGATACTGTGTTTAGCTCTTAAGGTAAAAGTCCTTGATCAATGTCTATTAGAGTCTTGTTTCTCAACAACCTTAAGTGTGGTTTGGTTTACAAGTTCGTGTCAACAAACGTGTTGTGGCTTAACTGTGCAATTTTCTTCCTTACCCTGCAACTAGGATGCACAGAGTGTCCGTTTATGTCCTTATCCCCTTCTGCTTAGAGGAAATGTCTGGTTTAAGCCACAACTTGCACAAGGGGTTATTTGTCTTGGCTTTGCTGCTCATGCATCCTTCTTCCTCGTACTAGATCTCGTCTGCACGTGCTGAGGTTCTACCCTGTTGTCTGTGGGTTCTTCGCGGTGGGGTGCAGCTAGATGGCTTTCTCTGATATAGGGCTTAATGTCATTGAGAAAAATCCATGCTCTCTTGCCTGCAGTTTTTTAGCTGAAGGAGTGCAGTCCTCTACGATGAAAGGGCCATTGAATCTTGGCTCGTCCCACCTCTTCCTCGTGTGGTTTTTTACTAATACCGCATCTCCAGGAAAGATGAGTGGAACACGTAGACCTTGAACTGCATCTGTTTCAGTGTCTTCTGCTGTGTTTTGTGCGGTGCTGCACCCTTTTCGTCGTTGCTGCAGTTGGTCTGAAATTACAGTAAGACTGGATGTCATGCAGTTCAGATATTTTTGCAATTCGGATCCCAGGACCTCTCAGGTTGGCTGGGCATCACATCTAGTTCAGTCTCTAGGGATTAGGGGAGTATTCATTCTCCTTCCTGTGACTATCTTGTGCGGCGTAAGATGATGGTCAGAGCCTTGTTGGTTCCGAAGAGCATACAATGCCAGCGGAAGGCAGTGCAACCATCCCCTCCTTAGAGTAAGCTTCAATTTGGCTATCCTTTCCTTTAGCAAGCCGTTGAGCCTCTCACAGATTCCATTACCTTCTGGATGATACGCCGAGGGGTGTCTAGTCAAAGGATCAAATCAAAAGGGTCAACAAGACAAAGGATCAAATTTTTTTTTTGAATTATATATATTTTTTTAGGTTTTCGTTTAGGGAAAAAAAGTGTTTTTTATCAAAAAATGTGGGTTGAGGGGACCCCCCAAAAAAATAAAATAAAAAAAATGTGAAAAAAAATAAAAAAAATGTGATCCTTTGTCCCGTCGACCCTTTGGTGTCGATCCTTTGACCTGTCCACCCTTTCACTGTCGATCCTTTGACTGGCAACCACGCCGAGGAGAACTTGTGCTTTATACCAAGAAACAAGCTAATCTGCTCAAAGACTGAATTTACAAAATGAGCCCCATTATTTGATCTCATCACTTCACACACCCCCCCATCTAGGCAACACTTCCCTCACTAGGAATTTGGCCGCACAGGTAGAGTCTGGGTGTGTACATGGACCTGCTTCTATCCATCTAGAGAATGGACACACCACTACAATTAAGTATCTGTACCCGTTGCACACTTGAATCATGTCGACATAGTCGATATGTAGGTGCTGAAAAGGCCCATTTGGCCGGGGGATCACTCCTTTCATTACTTTTAATGTGTGCCCTGCAGTGAATTGCTGGCAGATTATGCAGTTCACCATAAAGAATGCAACATGCTCATCTAAATTCGGTATAAACCAGTCTTCTGCAAGCATTGCTGCTAGATTCTCTTTTGACATGTGTAGTGGGTAATGCAATTGCTCCAATGCTATTTTTAGTAGGGCTACAGGCATTACTGGTTTACCAGTGCTGTCTTGCTGCCATAATCCGTCAGAGGGGTTTAAAGAACACCCTCGACGTTTCCATAGGTTCTTCTCGTCCTGTGGTGCCTCCCCTTGAAGCTCCATTAGTTGAGTTTGCCCCAGATTACTATAGGCTTTGGGTGTGGTATGTGCCACCCTCATTCTCTCATGGGTGGACGCCACTTCCACTTCCATGACCGTTTCACTTTTGGAGGCCATATGCTTGGCTTCCGTGTTGGCTGCGTGGTTTCCGCGTGACACAAAATCTGTCCCTTTGGTGTGGGCAGCGCATTTCACGACTGCTTTGCCCACTGGGAGCTGTAGTGCCTTAATCAGCCTGTCCAATAAGGCTGCATGCTGCACTGGTGGGCCGTCTGCTCGGAGGTAGCCCCTCCTTTTCCATCGTGCTAGCCCTGCATGCACTGTGGATGTCACATAGGCGGAGTCACTGTACACCGTAACTTCCTGGTCTGCGTGATTCTCTATGGCGAGTATCAACGGCAATAGTTCCGCAGCCTGTGCTGAATAATGAGATGGTATCCGTGCGCTGACGAGTACTTGAAATTCTCCGTTTGCCATGTATTTCATTAAGGCAATGCCTGTGTATCTTTGTCCGTCCACTTGGTCGATTCTCGAAGATCCATCAATAAAAATGATCTCTCCTCCCACCAGGGCATTTTCTTTCACCCTGGGGATTTCATCATAGAATTCTTCATAGGTTGCACAGCCATGTATCGGCTCTCCTTCAGTGACTGGCTCAGCTATGAACGTAGCTGGGTTCACTGTTTTACATCAAACTATTTTGATCGATGGATTAGATATAATCACTTCATAGGCTGAAGCTCTTTGAGATGTCAACGTACCCTTTGGTTTCTCTAAAATGGTGAATAATGAGTGTGCGACGTATAACGTCATAGAACATCCCATCACAATGGTTGTCGCTTTCTCTATGGCTAACGCTGCGGCAGCTAAGCTTTGTTCCCATGGAAAGTGGCCTCTCATTACTGGGTCCATGTTCCCACTGTAATATGCCAGGGGCTTGTACCCCAACAAGGTTTTATGCACGAGCACTGCCGTCATAACGCTGACATCTGTGTGCGAGAACAGGTAGAATTCCTCTGCATAATTAGGAATCCTGAGAACTGGAGCCGCACAAATCGCTCTCTTGAGTTCTGCAAACCCCTTTTCCATCGCATCACTCCATTCAATCTTTTCCTTTGTCGCCTGGGCCTTCTTCACGGCCTGGTGCAAGGGCTTGGTATATGAGCTGTAATCGAAGACCCATGCTCTAACATAATTGCATAGGCCTAAAAAGCTCTGCATTTGCCTTATCGTGAGTGGCTTAGCTGTGCTCATGATGGCTTCGGCCCTTTCTGGGGTCACCTTTTTACCTTCATGTGAGATTAGCTGGCCTATGTATAGCACCTCCTGTTGACAATATTGCAACTTTTCCTTGTCAACCTTATAACCTTTCTCAGCCAGTACAGTCAATCGCGTCTGCATTGTTCTTCCGTGGAGCTGCAGATCAAGATGTCATCCACATATTGCAAGCAACGCTTTCTAATGCAATGTTGCTTAGGTCCATCTGTAGGACTCTATTGAAAATGGACGGGGACTCACAGTACCCCTGTGGCAACCTCGTGCTTTTCAGACACATTTGTCGGAAAGTGAATGACGTCAGATCTTGAGAGTCATGGTGCAACAGAATTGAGAAAAAAGGCATTTTTCAAATCAATCACTGTGAAATATTTTGCTTCGATGGGTATGTTACATAGGATTGTAGATGGATTAGGGACTAGAGGGAATTCGGCTTCAACAATATCGTTTAATGCTCTTAAATCTTGGATTAAACGCCAAGACCCTCCCTTTGATTTCTTGACGAGATAAATCACTGTATTACAGGGTGACTCTGACGTCACTAAGATGCCCTGATCCATCATGGTGGAAATTGTCTTTGCAATCCCTTCATCCGCCTTTCTGGACATGGGATATTTTCGCGCTCTCTGTAAAATTGCTCCTGGTTTCAGCTTTAATTTCACTTCTCCCACCCCCTTCAAGAGGCCTACGTCATATGGTCCTGTAGTCCATACTGAGACAGGCACCTGGGCCATGTCATCATCAAAGTATTCCGGATGTATCAGTGCCAACATCATTCTCTGGGGCACTTCTCTTTTGATCATTTTTACCCAAAATGTGAGACTCACTTCCACCCTTGTCTCTTCTGAGTCTGGTTGTTCTTCAAACAGATCTTCATTGGTGACGTTAGTCACTCGATACCCTTCTTTGATGGCGATAATCGTGCACCATTGTCTGCCTTCATCATCGTAGCCTTGACCATTGCTACTTTCCCTCGCACTGCTGCAGCATTTATCATCAAGGGAAATACTTGTCCCTCCTCTTCATGCATAGGTATTCGTGGTCTGAATAAAATCTCGTCAGGGGTTCTCCTAGTTCTATTTGCGAGGCCTGGTAATCCTGCCATAAGCACACGCATGCCATTTGCGAAAACTTCCCTCTCTAATGGTATAGCTCTCATGGCTATGTGTCCTGAGTATGCCCTGGTCATTTCGCACACGTTTGAATAATGCATTCCTGGAGTGGAGCATACTATGCCCTCCTTCATGAACGAGATCGTCATGTTAAATTTTGTCATTAAGTCTCGACCAAAAATGTTTACTGGAGTCTGATGTGAATATAATAAAGGTATATTCATTTCGCACTCTCCTACGGTGACTGGCAGTGTGTTTGTAAAGGGAACTCGACTGTGAGCTCCTGTAAAACTCTGGGTATCTATGGCCTCGCCGGACAAGGAAAACTTGCCTTCACGTATGCACAAGCGTGTTGCACCCGTGTCAACTAAGAAGGAATAATCTTTACCCTCTATGACGACATTCACCCGAGGTTCCCTATTAGGGTCTGGTGTCACTGATAGGATAGAGCACATCAGGGTTCCCAGTGAGCTATCCTAGTTCATATATAGGTTCGGTCCACTGTACATTTTTGTGGATTCTCTCCATTCCCAGGGTTGCCTCCCCTTCCGGAGTTTGTGTCCTGAGACGATTGCGGTGGTGCCTGTTGAAATTGCCTTTGTGGCAACTTCCCCATGTTCGGGGGTTGAACCCCTTGTTGCGCACCGTGCTGCACACCTTGTGCTTGCTGCTGCACTGTGTGATTCTGTGCATTGCCCTGTTGTGAGATCGCATGTGGATTCGCCGTGCCTGCTCCCATTCCTTGGCTATCCAGCCACACGTCATGACTTCTGCACGTGTGCGCCAAATGCCCCGTCATCCCACACAGCCAATACACTGGCGTTGGTCGGATTATTTGTCCGTTTGACATATCTGGGTTTCCCGTTTGCACGTTTTGAAAACCTCCTTGATTATTTTGGAAACCTCCTTGATTTCTCTGCCATCCTCTTCCTCTAAATCCTCTTCCCCTCGGGTACAGTCCTACGTTACCCTGGTTGTTTTGCTGTGGGTTAGCCACCTGTTGTAAGTTCCGTTGAGCTGGCTAGTTAGCATAGCTCCTTCAAGAGCATACTTTGATAATTTCCTTTGCACCAGCTTCGCTTCCTCACCCTTTCGTGTTGCCTCCTTTTTCCGATTCTTTTCTTGCAACAATCTACAGTAATGTGCGATAGTTAACTGTATTATTGCCCAAGGTTTAGCCTCAACCCCTACCAATTTCTTGAGCTGTTTCTGTACTGGTTCGGGCAACCCTTGGCACAATATGTGGTAAAACACTGGTATAGATTTCGTCCAAGATTCATGCGTTTCGAGCACCCACGCGTCTTGGAAATTCTGGATATAAATCAACGGATCTTCTGACTCCTTCATTTTGCGAGTCATTATAGCTCCCATATTGGAAGTGTCCGGGTAAAGCACTTGTAGCGCTTTCCATACTGCTGCTCTGCAATTATTAAATGGCGTTCTGTCGTGTGCAGTGTTAATTATGGTTACCCCAGCGTACCCTGCCCGTGTCCACACCATCTGCTCTCTCGCCAAGTATGGCTATCAGGAGACCCTTAATGTCCCCTATAGCTAACGTGACACCACCTGTCATTTTCTCGAACTCATGTATCCAAGGAATATATTGCGGTCTTGCTCCTCCCTTTTCTAGTAGCGGAAATTGGATTGCACAGCCTTCTTTCTCTTCTCTCAGAGCTCTTCTGTCTACCGCATGGGGTGTTCCATCATGCCGGTCCGACTGTGTGGCAGACTCTGATGTCCTCGTTGTGGACTCACTAACATCCGACCATCGTACCCCTTTGTCCCTTGGGAGCCACTTTTTGCACCGTCTCCTTTCTTCATTTGACTCGCACTCTGTTTCCTCTCCGGAGTCGGACATTGATTGTTCCCAATTCACGCAACTCCTTGTGTCATCATCGTTTTTTTTAAACTTTGGTTTTATTGGTAATTTTTCAGAAAAAGAAACAATGACAACACCGGAAGCAACATGAATATCACATTTAACATCATCATCAAACCCTGTGGTCTCCTTCCCCTCCGTCCCCCCTATCCCCCCTCCCCAACTCCACCCCTCCCCCCAGATCAGTGTCCCATCGAAAAACCAATCGCAGGAGTCGTCCTCAGTACTCATAGTTCGTTGCCTTGGAGCTGTGCTATGCGTTCCCGTAAATGCTGGCTGAGGCGTATCCGCTGTCTCCCAGGCCGTGGATTACACCATTGTCCTGGAGTGGTACTCTCCGGGCTCCATCGTCCTCACGCCCCAGGTTGTCTACATAATGTCAGTGAGTGTCCCACCCCCATGCCTGGTAAACCCCATACCAATTTGCCTGGAAGGTGCTCGATTTGTTGTTTACCATGGCTGTCAGTTTGTCCATGAGGAACATGTTCTTAAGTTTTTTTAGCCAGTCTTCCTTAGAGGGGGTCTCCGGGCTCTTACACCTTTGCGCTAGGACCACTCTTCCTGCTCGCAACATGGTCTCCCACATTCTTGAGTACCTATATATTTCCGCCTCCTCCGGTGGGAGGCCCAACAACGTCGTCAGTGGATTGAGTGGGAGTAGTTCCTCTCTGATCTCTGCCATCCATCCCCGTACCTTCTCCCAGAACCCCTGTACCTTAGGGCAAAACCACCACATGTGACCCTCGTCCCCACTTGGCCACATCCTCTTGGGCATCTGCGGGACACCCCCGAGAACATCTTGGATAACTTCAATGGGTCTCTATGCCATCCCTGTAGGATCTTAAAGTTGTGCTCCATGTCCGATGTAAACAGGTTCCCATTGAATGCTATTTTAAATACCCTGGACCATGCGTCCTCCGAGAGAGCCTCTCCTGCCAAGTCATTCCAGAACCCCCGAAACCCTCTCCTCCCTTCCAAGTTAACAGTATTTAGTATCTGGTACATTTTGGATACTACCCCCTTCCTTGTTGTGGCCGTGTCTAGTAATTTTTCAAAGGGGGTCAACTGTCTCCGCAGATTTAGGCCCCAAGTCTGGTCACAGAGGATGCCCGTATTCAAAGACTGAAAGAGACCCCCGCCCAAGCGCATCTTGCAGCTCCTCGTATTCGAGGAACTCGCCCTCCTTGAACAGTTGCCCCGCCCATTCCAGCCCCCCATCTGACCAGGACTGGGCATTCCTGAATCCCCTGCTACCCAATCTGAGCGGGTGGCCCCAGAGCGAAGACATCGGGGAGGGCCATGAAGTGAGGTATGCAGTTGTGGGATCTACTTTCCAGATCAACCAAAGTATTCCCGGGGTTGGATGGGTCTGCAGTTTATTTGGAATGTGTTTACGCGGCAACCACAAAAGGTCACGTACTTTCAGAGGGTGGGCATCCATGTCCTCCAGATAAGACCAATAGGTGCCCATCCCCTCCCTCATATGCTCCAACAGGACCCTTAGCTGGGCGGCCCGGTGGTAGAGAAGGAAGTCCGGCAGCCTGAAACCACCCTCCTCCCTAGGTAACGTTAGAATGGCCTTCCCTATCCTCGGGTTCCGCCCTTGCCATACAAACTCTCGTACTGCCCTCTGTAAGTCTTGAAACATCTGGTCAGCGACCCCCGTTAGGAGTGCCGTGAAAAGATACAGCAGTCTTGGGAGGATGTTCACCTTCACCGCTGTCATGCGCCCGTACCAGAACAGGATCATACCTCCCCACCTATTCAGATCTTATTTAATCTCCGCCATAATGGGCCCATATTTCGCCGAAGCCAATTTTGAGAGATCACTCGTGAGGAGCACACCGAAATACCTAATGGAGTCCCTCCCCACCACAATCCCCGCACACCTATCCCGGTGGTCCAGGCCCGGGTCCTGAGCCCTCATAGGAAGTAACACTGATTTTGATGCGTTCATTTTTAGCCCCGAGAATTGCCCAAAGGTCGTCATCTGGGACAGGAGGGGGGGAGCGAGGAGCTGGGCTCCACCAGGTATGCTAGAATATCATCAGCAAACGGGGAGAGCTTGAGCTCCACCTCTCCTCTTTTAATCCCTTTAATGTTGGGGCGGGCTCGGACCGCTATGGCCAGGGGCTCAATCCACAGGACATATATTAAAGGGGAGAGTGGGCATCCTTGCCACGTCCCCCGCGTGAGAGGGAATGAGTCAGAAAGTTCTCCATTCACCTGCACTCTCGCTGTTGGGGCCCCGTATAGGGCGGAAACCCAGTTCCTGATGTGAGACCTGAAGCCCATTCGACGGAGGAGGAGTTGCATGTACCTCCACTCTACCCTGTCAAAAGCTTTCTCGGAGTCCAGGGAAAGCAGACTTGCATCGAGGACTGATTCTTTGGCATGGTCGATTAGGTCTATCATCTTCCTGATGTTATCGGAGCCTTGCCTGCCCCTATGGCCCCACTTGATCCCTGTGAACCAGCTTGGGCATTATCCCCTCCATCCGTTTGCCTATCACCTTGGCCAGGATCTTAACATCTATATTGAGGAGGGAAATCGGGCGATATGAGGAGCATTCAGTGGGGTCTTTGCCCTCTTTGGGCAGAACCATGATTATGGCCCTCATCATGGTATCCGTCAGAGAGCCCCCCTCTAACACCCCATTAAACACCCTCACCAGGTGTGGGGCTAGGCTAGCCCGAAACATCTTGTAGAAGTACACAGAGAAGCCGTCTTCCCCCGGGGACGTTCCCACCTTCATCCCACTGATCGCGTGCTCCACCTCCTCTTCCATCACCCGGCCCTCTGGACCCTCCGCCATTTCACCTGTCAAGGACGGGATCTGGATGGAGTCCAGGAAACCCTCAATCTGGGTGTCATCCCCGTCATACTCTGACGAGTATAACTTTTCATAATAACGGCGAAAGGCTGTTCCAATGTTTGGGGTGTCGTGATCCAGTGATCCCCGATCATTCTTTACCGCCTTCACCGTTCTGTTCCTCTGAATCTCCTGAATTTCCGGGTCAGGATTTTGTCGGCTCTGTCCCCCTTCTCATAATATTTCTGTTTCACCAGTTGGAGGCTCTGCTCAGTTTTATGTAGCAGGAGGTCTTTCAACTGGAGTTTGTAGTTTCCTAGGGAGGCAATCTGATTCCTTTCCAGGGGTGCCTCCGGGAGGTCACTCGGCTGAAGTTGGGCTATCTTTTCCCTCAGGGACTTTTCCTGGGCTTCCCTCTCCCTCTTTTTCTGGGCTCCCATTCTAATGAGGACACCACGTAAGGTCGCCTTGAAGGCGTCCCACAGCACGTGCGTGCCCACCTCTCCATTGTCGTTAAAATCGAAGTACTCCGAGATGGCGTCCTGCACTTCGTCCTTCAACAGGGAGTCGTTACATTTCCATCACCATCGCCCTCTGCTACCACTCCGCCATCCCCCTATTATGGTGGGACGGACCAAGTCGTGCCAAGGGACCGGGTCAACCCTGTGGCCAGAGACATGTGCGAGAAGGGGTTTGTCTACCAGGATGTAGTCTATACGGGAGTATGATGCGTGGATTGCTGAGTAGTATGTGAAGGAGGGGAGCCCTGTCCTGGGAGTCAGAATGGTGTCCACCAGGCCCAGCTCCGCGTTGACCCTGTGGAAGGTACGGGCCATGGTTTCATCTGCAGCCCTAGTGGATTGGGGCCCCAAGAGTTTTCTATCCGCGGTTGGGTCTAGGACCATATTGAAATCCCCCCCACCACCAGCATCCTGTGAACAAACAATTTCAATCTGTCCTTCACTCCCTCCTAGAATTGCGCCTGGCCTTCATTGGGACCGTACACAACTGCCAGAGTCAGAGGGGAACCCCGCAAAGAGCCCCTTGCCAGCAGATATCGGCCCTCTGGGTCCTTCACCATGGCTTCCACTTCAAAGCCAACAACCCTTGCTAGCAGTATGGCTACCCCTCTTTTCTTGGTTCTGTGGGATGCGCTGAGGACCTCCCCGATCCCGCCTCCTCGCAATTTCGGTTCCTTCCCCCGAGCCCAGTGTGTTTCCTGAAGAAAGAGCAGGTCATGCTTTGCCCTCCTGAATTCCCTGCAGACTAAGGATCTCTTGGTTGGGGTGTTCAACCCCCGCACATTAAGGGAACCCACGCCCAGGGCAGGCAGATCCTTAGCCATTGTCTAAGATCAACATCTTACTGGATAGCTGACTCATGGCACTTTTCCTTTACTGCTCCTTTTGTGTTATAACCTGATCTCCCTTGTCCCCTCCCCCCGCCCCCCAGGTGGGCCTTAAACCTGTCCCCAACTGCCCCCTGGTCCCCCCTCCAAACTGAACAACCCCAACTATTCCTTAGACCTCCACCCCCCACCCCGGCGCCCAGCCAAATAGTTCCACCATTGCTGGTAATTGGCCGGACCAAAAGCCTACCGCCTCTGGCTGGGCTAATGTCAGAAATCACTTCTCCTTGAGCCCCCCCTTTTCCCCCCTGATCCCCCCCGAGCCCCCTCCCCCAGGTAGCCGCCATACTTGCTGTTTTGGGAGGCCCCTTACGTTCTTGGACCCCATGGTCCTGGAAGTTAACTCGTCTTTGAGCCGGGCCGGACGTCATGATCGTGAACCAAGTCCTTTGCCCGGTTTCCCCATACCCCTTTTTCACTTTCAGATTGGTGTTTAAGCTACCAGACTACCCCAGGTCTGACCGGCCCGCTCCTCCGTGTCCGGGGTCGGCGTCCTCCCTGTCCGTCATCGGGGACGGCAGGTTCAGTTTCTTAAATTTCCGTGGACCCGTCTTCTTTCTCCTCTCTCCTTGTGGTCTGTGTTCTCTGGCTCCTTCCGCTGCGAATCCCGTGGGTTCTCTCCACGGGGACGAGTCCGACACATACTCTTGGATGGCTCCCCTTATGTCCTCCTCTGTAATCAGGGTCGACCGTTGACCCTCGTACTCGAACGAGAGGGAGAAGGGGTACCCCCATCTATAGCGCACCCCCTTCCCTTTTAGCATTTGTGTTAGAGGGCGGCACATCCTGCGTTTGGCCAGCGTGTATGAAGAGAGGTCCTGGAAAATAGACACTTGTGCATTGTTATAGGTAATCTCCCGTGTCTTTCTGGCCTCCTCCAGAACCTTCGCTTTCTCAGTGTAGTAATAAATGCGGACTAGAATTGACCGGGGGCCCCCAGCTCTGCCCCCCGCTCTGTGGACCCGATCAAACATTGGTTCGGTCGTCATCTCAACCGAGAAAAGGAGGGTGATGATGTCCCTCACCACCCGGTTTAATTCTCTTTCCGTTTGTCCCTCCGACTCCGGCACCCCAAAGATTCTGAGGTTGTTCCTCCGTTCCCTATATTCGAAATTGTCCATTTTCCTGGCCCTCTCCTCGTCTCTTTTTTCTAGAGCTGTTATTATCAGGCACATGTCCATCTCTTGGGTCTTTGCTGAGGACTGGTTGGTCTCCAGCTGCAACAGTCTGTCCTCGACCTTGTCCACCCTACGGTCCATGTTCTCCATTTTCTGGGCAATGTCCGCCCGTATGTCTCTGATCCCCTGCAGGACCGAGGCAAAGCCCTTTTCCATTGTAAGGGTGGGCGGGGGCGAGGTCTCGGGCTGGGACATTCTGGTCAACCGTTCCGGGTCGCTAATCTCCCTTCTGGCGTCCTCGTAGCGGTACTCCTGGAGTGTGTGGCACCAGCTCATCCGATCTCCCTTTCTCTCCCTCCGGCCGGGGGTCCTCGGGGGCCGATGTTCCCGCTGGGAGACTACCCTCGTTCCTTCGGGCAAAACCGCTCTGTGGGAGCTATCTTTGAGCGGGCACACGCCCCACCGGCCTCCGGTGGGGGCCTCACACTCTTTGCACTCCCTTTTCCGGCTGCTTGTGGTCGTCTGTCCCTGTGGTGGGAAGGTGGCGACGATGTGTGTCGAATTGTGATCGGATGAGGGTCCAGGCTGGGCCCCTGGGGAAGGGGGGCTCAGCGCCCACGGCGTGCTGGTTAGATACTATCGGCCATGTTTACTTCAGAGTTCGTCTCCAGGCGGGCACTCGCCCTGGGAAGGAGCCCAGGGGCCACCACCTGCGTAAGTCTCCTCCCGCCTGGGTCTCTCGCCAGCCGTGTCCCACTGTTGTTCACTGTCCACCGCTCTGATGGCCCTCGCCAGGGTCCGCTGGACGGGGCCTCGGTGCCCCTGTTGCTCAACTCTGTGTCCGGGAGCTCGGGTCAAGCGGGCTGCCTCTCCTTTGGCGGGTCCAGGTCCGCGGCTCGAGTCGCCGCCGCCTGGGGCTTCCGCTCTGCGCTGGTACCGTTCTCCTGTGCCGCGGGGCCCCGACAGTGGAGTCCCCGCCGGAGCGCCGCCGTGCTCTGTGACCTGGGTAGGGTAGAGAGGTCAGGCGCGCTTGCAGGCCTCAACGGCTACCGCGCACCACAACTCCCCGCGAAGCTCCGGAGGTGGGCGGGGCCTCTCGTGGATTCTCTCATTGGGCCACGAGGCCTCGTTCTCGGGCACCTAAGGGCCTTTCGGCGTCACTCTTTTGCCCGGGGGGGTCCCCCGGGTTTCACCGCCACCGAGAGCCACAGATATTTCATGGGGGGTTTGCGGGGGGGGCTCAATCCCTCAACGCAGCCCAGTTTCGGTGGGAGCAGCGTCTTCAGGCAGCCATCGCCTGTGCGCCCCCTGGTGGCCTCTCCGTCATCATCGTTTTTACTAATTTCCAGTCTGTCCAGGGACAGTCTCCTGCTCCCACTACTTCGAGTGACATCTCCAGGGTCATACAATTGAGTGCTTTCCAAGCGCTCGTCTTCCCTTTCCTTTTGGTGTATGTGTTCTAGTCCCATTTCATCATATATTTTATCGATCGTTTCCCCAATGCTTCTGGTATCGAAGTCATCTTCAATATTTGCCCTAGTCGTGCCTGGTACTGAGTCATACGCAGGAAAGAATTCTTCAATGTCTTCCCATTCTGCAACAGGATCGGGTTTTTTAACTTCCTGCTCCAAATATTCGAGATCGCGTGCCCTCCGTCTACGCTTACGTTCAATGTCATCATCCAATTCTTTGCGCTTCCTCGCCTCTTCTCTGACCTTATCTTCTTCCCTTCTCCTTTCATTTCTATGTTAATTTTCCCTTTGGACTTCCTCATCCCTTCGTCTCCTCATCTTCTTGTCCCATACTCTTTGCTCTTCTTCTAAATTTTGCTGTTTCTGTCTGTCTTGATCATAGGCTGCTCTCTGTTTGCGATCCAGCTGCTTTTCTTGCTCTTCGCGATATAGCTGTTCTTGCCTCAGTCTATCCTTCGCCTTATCCTTTCATCCCTTAACTCCTTTTCTTTCTCCTTTCTCTGTGCCTCATCTAACCTCTCCCTAGGTCTCACATCATCACTTCCTTTCCCATCGAATTTCAATAACATTTGTCCTCCCATCCATTCATCTTTTGTAAATGCTATCTCATCAGTTCTGTCTTCGCTTCCTTTCCATTTCTTTCCCTCTCTCTCCTTATCGAGGGATGCACTAGTCTGTGCATGACCCTTCCTTTCGTCATTGCGTCTCTCCTTGTCCCGCGGGACTGCGGAGGTAATATTCTGGGCCTGGTCCTTCCCTCAATTTGCGTCACTACTGTAAGTAGGTGGCTCATATGCGGGGTTGCTGTACCCTGTGGCTGCTTTAAGCTCCCTTAATGGGTAGAGTCCCTCAGGCTTACTTCTCTCGGTTTCTGTTTCAGGCTGGGCAGGTGGCGCGGTAGGCGTCTCACCCCCCTCCGTGCATACATTTAATATCCAGTCAGCAGGTGGCTCATCTTCCTTCGGCTGTTCGAACATTTTCCAAAGTTCTAGAACAGCAAGGCGTTTCTCTAATTTTTTTCCTGTATATGTGGCATGCAAGTAAGTCGTCATATGATGTAAAACGGCTTTAGATAAGGACCCATTTTGTGGCCACTGCATAAACATCTTGTGGGCGGTACCCTTAACCCACCCGGTGCTATATTTCTTAAGCTTGGGTGCATGTTTCGGCAGTTGCTTACATAAGTGTGCTAATGGTGTAATTCCTTCCATGCTTAAATCTGTTCTATTTTCCTCTTAAACACCACTTTTCAAAGCTTCCATGCAACTTTAACACTGTCAACAATATGAGCGAGCACCAAACACTGCACGCTCCGATCCAATTTTTTCCCGGCAAAACTTTTGTATCTACAATTTACTCAAAACATCAATTCGAGTGCGATTCCCACTCAACTATAGAATTGCGTGAAATCCTTTTCAAATCTAACAGCAAACAACAAAAATTCCTTACATGTGAAATACAACATAACACGTATGACAGACACTTGACAGACTAGACAGACACCAGCTGGACACAAATATCTCTGCCTCTAATTCGTAGCCCAAGTAGAATTCAATAGGTGCACACCAAATTGAGGAACAGATATTGTCTAGTAAATTGCAAACTTAATAATTCCTGGTGCTGGGGAGGAATACAGGCCCTGACACGGGGCTTGTGAAAAACATGAAACAAAGAAAAGTGTCTAGAACTAAAGACACTCCTGTCCCCTGCACATCATTAAAGCAGATATAAAATCAGTCAAATGTCTTTGTAATTTTTACTTCAAAACATAAATGAATATTTGCCAAAACAAACAGATTTAACAGAGTAAATTATGACCAGAAACTTCGGGTTAACATTTGAATATCAAAGTTCAAAAAATTAAAGAAGGCCATCATGAGACAAGGCAATCTACAGATATAATACTCTTTCGAATAAAAAGGAATAACAAAATAAAATATTCTTGCGAAAACTGAAGGGCTCTATGCGTTTTGGGGAACACCCCCTTCTTCAGGAGCAAAATTATCTGGAATTATATACATTAGAAAACCATCAGTTTCAGAAACTCAACGTAACATTTACAATATACACAGAGAAGAAAAACACAGAACATGTAATTTACAGATTTTTACCTAATTAATGAAACGAGTAATGAACTGTCCACAACCATCCACATTCATTTTAATCAAGTATATGCAGTCAAAATCAAAGGTATAGGTGTGTCCACCTAACATCCTGTAGGTATGACTCCAAAAAAGAATATAAATAAACCTCAAGCGGGCACTAGAGTACAAAAATATACAGTAACGAAATGTACCTGATCATAAAAAGAGAAAGACAGCAATGCTGGGCTCACAACATCAATATGACAAAGACCCTGTAGGGTAAATAGCCAAAATGCAGGTAAGAAGATGATGGAAGATTGATATTCAAATGTTAAACAGAAGTTTCTGGTCATAATTTACTCTGTTAAATCTGTTTGTTTTGGCAAATATTCATTTATGTTTTGAAGTAAAAATTACAAAGACATTTGACTGATTTTGTATTTTAATGGTGTGCAGGGGACGGGAGTGTCTTTAGTTCTAGACACTTTTCTTTGTTTTGAATTTGTACCCCGACATGGAGTTTAAACTAACCCCTTTTACGACGTCTTTAAACGTGGTAGTAGCCTAGTCGTCCCCTATTATGTGGGGCTGCGAGTTCACGTTTCTTTTGACCGCTATATTAAAGCGCAGGAATAAGGCGTATCCTCTCTCTCCTCAGGTGTCCGCCCTGGTATTCTCTAACTTCTAAGGTGTCCACACTGGTATTCTTTAATATCTCAGGTTTCTACCCTGGTATTCTTTAATATCTCAGGTGTCCACCCTGGTATTCTTTGATATCTCAATTATTCTCAAGTCATTATCCCCTTATATTTACTGTCTTCTCTACTTCTGACTATTTTGTTTTCTCCACCTCCCTCTGTTATTTTCCCTTACTTGTTCTAATGCCTATGACATTTGCCAAAGCATTCAATTTTTGTTTCACTCACCGCTCGCATGGTTCCTCTCTGGATCCTTGCCTCCGTTACTGCCTCCTTTAGTGTTTCATCTGTTCCGCTGCCCGTAGGAATGGAAGGGTTTATGTTTATAAAACGGGTCCCTTCAGACCCACTGCAGTTTTTTGGACAGATTTAAACTATCATTGTCCACGGGAAGCTTCACAGTCTACTCAGCCAAATGGCGAAGGACTCGTGATATTGCCGAAGACCTAGAGTTACTTCGTGTCGTTGGTCAATAGGTGTCTCATTTTAATCAATAATCAATAATTGATGGTCAAAACCATCCTCTGATTCCAGCTGTACAGGAGGGCGGAGCGACCTCTGACGGGCCCATGGGATCAGAGCTCACCCTCAAGTACTTTAAGACGAGATAGCTGCACTTTGAGGTGGATGGGGTGCAGGATTCTCTTACTCCAACACCAATCAATAAGGACAACTCAAATGGTTTGGCAAAGGGAAGTCTGTTTAATGACAAGTACAGAAAACGGGAAAACAATAGGAAATCATCAGTGATGCGATTTCCCGTCTCGCTTCAACTTCCAAAATCTTCATTCAAACAGCAATTCTTATAGGCAATATTCATCATCATTGACGTGTAACACTCGAAAGTTTGTCATGCAAATCTATTGGTGGGAAAAGGTAACTTAAGTATAGGTACTATATCTGTGTATGGTAACGGGGTGTGAGGATTGGATATCTCTTATCGGGTGGGCGTCTACACCCATCCCTCTACATCGCGTGTGCTAGACGTCACTACAAGTACGACGTCTCATTGGTTCTACTAGCTATAGGACCCTAGATTATTTGGTCCATTGTGATTGGGTCAGTTACAACACTAGGCATAAATCCATAAATCTCCACTTTAATTAGCAGCTTGCAGAATGGTTACCCAGATGCGGCATGCCCCAAGATTCACCCTGCCTCCCTTCCATCAATCAATACTTTAGGGCTATGTGTCAATTAGTTGCTGAGGATGGCCTCGAAACTGTAGCTTCTTATCTGGAAAAGTTATGGCATCCTCTGGTTTTGGGTGACATCAGACATTGGTACCTCTTTGCGCTTGGCTGGTCACGTGTCAGTACACCGTGAAGCTGCTTCATTTTCCATCTATTTGCATATTTGATTCTCCCTTCGGCCTCGCCATCTGCCTAGGCCTCCTTATCTCGACCTTCACGGTCAGGCTGCTATGCTCTTAAGTTTCGATTCTTCAGAGTTGCCGCTCTCCTCCCATCCTTGGGTTGACCTCGAATTCCCAGGCATGAACTGCTTCTTGCTAAATTACGATTCCGCTCTTTCATCTGGCTTTGTGCTGGTATATGAATCCTGGCCTGTTTGACCCCTACCATCCTGGGCTTAATTCTGCTTTCATGTAGAGTGGACTGCACTTATATAATGTGCTTCATTGAGGTAGATATATATAGTTGGCGCTTGCCGCTCTATTCTTCTACTAAGCATAGTGAACCGCACTGTTTTCTTAGCTTCTTGCGTTACAAGCCTATGTACAGGCGTTAGCTGGTTGCATACTTTCATCCTGCTTTATGGTTATGTTTCTTCATATTTCGACATCGTCTCTTCTTCTATGTCTGCGATATCTGTATCCATGGTGTTTCGTCTTAGTGTGTCATCTTTTGGTTGTTGTTCGTTCATCTGTACGTCTGTCCGGGCCGTTGTGACATCACCATTTGCCTTCGATTAAGGCCCTTTGGGTCTCTTCTGGGACAGTCTGAAGGTAGTCTTCATGTTGTGTCAGCTGTTGGTACGGTTGTCTAAATTGGTACCGTGCTGCCCATGGTTGTCTTGTTATTGGCACTTCAGCAGGTATTGCTCTTCTGATGGGCACTGAGCAGAGCCTCAGTGTGGCTCTCTGTTGGTTTATTTGCTCCTCGTATGTTACATATCTCGGCGAGTATGTTCCTTGTATTTCAAAATGGGTGGCTGGGGTGCAGGTCATATCTGGGACCTCCTCTACACAGCTTTGAGGTCACTGCAGCAACGTGCTACAAGGTTGAAAAAAGTGAGATCCACATCTGTACATGCCTCCAAAGGAACGAGAGTAAAGGAAGAGAATTGTGACATATTCCGCATCAGATCAGGCCAGTTTGCACACATCAACATAACTACAAACACATCTGGAAGTGCTTTACGTGGTGCCTGTCACAGTAGATTTCTCTGCTGCGCATCACGGCACTGCAGCTACTTCCCTACTTGCTCTCTCTGGCCAAGTCTGGCCTTGCCCATGACTCTATCCAGGTTCACCTGGCTGCCATATCCCGGTATACCCTTCCTCCAGACCAGCTCTACCTAAGTTCTCACATCATCGTTAAGGAGTTCCTCAGGGGACTCTTCTGAACGTTCCCTCCGGTGAAAGCTCCTGGCTCTGCGTGGGAGCTGAATGTGGTAATGTCAAAACTAATGTGGCCCCATTTGACCTATGCATCAGGCCTACTTGAGGTTTTTATCTTGGAAGACCACCTTCCTGGTGGATATCACCTCTGCCAGGCGGGTTGGGGAAATACAGGCTCTCTCAAGTAAGCCGCCATATTTGTCATTCCACTCCGCTAATGTGTTCTACAAACTCATCTTTCCTTTATGCCAAAGGTCCTGTCGGACTTTCATTTAACCACACCTTTGGTTTTGGCAGTTTTCTTTGCAAACCTTTCTTCACCTGCTGAACGATCTTTGCATTCACTGAACATTGCGCGTGCCTTGAAGTTCTATGTGCCATGCAAAAGGCCTTGGGAAGGCCCTCTCCAAGGCTTCTATTTGCAGGTGGCCCTCTGGCTTATCATGCATTGCCATCAGCTGACCAACAGACTGTTGCCAGGTCCGCCAAGAGCCTAAACCACCAGAGCCATCACATTGACAACAGCATTCCTCTCTGGTGTTCTGTGGGGTTTAATGGCTGCCCCAGGATCCCATGAACTAAAAGTCCATGTTAAGGCCCTAATGTGCTGAAATACATTCTTGTCATAGAAAGGCACACTGGCAGATGGAAAGACAGCCTCAAAACGTCAACACTTTTAAGGTGCCTAGTGGACTCAAAAATTAATTTACAAAATGGGCCTTGCATGCGAAATTCAAGGCCAAGAAATTGTAAAGGCTTATTCTACATGGACATTGGCATTTGCCAACACAGAAACTGTGATGTCTAAAAGTGTGTGCATTTTGCAGCTGGAAATAAATACATGGACAAATGTTCTCTGTCCAAAATAAAAATGTCATGAGAATGGCCTTGAACAGTGATGGTGAGATGCAATTCATTAAAAATAAATAGAAGGCCTCATTTGTAAAAATAAATGTAACATTCTTAGTGGAAGTTTTCTGTGCATTGAAAATGAAGGGTCAGCCCATGCGACATTGTCAATTTTCCCCCATCAGGGACTAACAGATCTGTTTGGCCTCTCCATCTGAAACACAATTGCTTTGAAGTTTCATGGCCTGAGAGGAGCTGCATTCAAGCATAACAGAGCCATTTATTGGTGTGCGGGAAAATCAGAGAGACTGCAGTTAAGTGGGCTAAACTTTGTAAACTGGACAAAATTCAAGAGATTTTGTGGACCATCCCTGGACTACTTGGGGGTGGCCGGCAATCAAGATTGTCACATGAGGCCAGAGATCCATCTGGCCAGAGAGATTGAATCTCTTCAGTATCCTGTAGCCCGGCAATCTCTTGTAGCCCGGCTTTTGATTGCACAAGAATGATTGATCATTTAACACAAGCATAATCTCAACAGAGAGCAGAGAGGCCTGGAACACGTTTCAAGAGAAATTAAACCAAGAGGGCAAAGGAACTGAAAAATATGCATATAATTAAGAGAGGCCAATATGAGTGTATGTAGAATCATACTTTAGGGCTTTTCTCAGCAACGGAAAGTCACATAGAGGCATTCAGGGGTCACTTTAAAGCTTATTCCAAAGCAGTTTTTTTGCCACAACTTTCATCAATATCTGAATTTCGGAAGTCAAGTACAATGAAAAATGTGATGGTAGCTTCTTAGAAAATGTCATGAGACCGAATGTTGGGGAGGTGGTGCTTTGTGTCTCATGTAACTGTTTGTAAAGTTTGGTGATGATAACTCAGTTGTGAGTAAAGTGTGAAAAAGCGCTAGTCAGACGTGCAACCTCATGCCAAGACAGGAGTCATATTAATAAGTGCAGCATGAGGAGCTGAATTGGAACATATATAACATATATATATATATATATATATTATTTGTAAAACAAAAATGTTTCTCATGTGGAACTTTATCGGGGTGAAACTACATGTCTAAAAAAAGTATCAAATTAAAATGCTAGTACGTGTTACCGCTGTCCCATAAATTGAACCTCAGAATTCCAAGAGCCTATCAGCAAAAAGGGGTTGGACCTTGGGGGAAGAAAAGGGGAGACATCTCCAATGAAAAGTCAGAACCAATAAACTGGCACCTTCTAGTTTTTATATTTTGGAGATGTGCCTTAGAGGGTAAAAAGGCCTCACACCATCGGAAAGGGATCAGCTGCCTAAACATTTTCAAGGAGACTTGCCTAAAAACCATCTGGTGGAATCCCGAGATAACTGCCTAAATATTATCTGGTAGGGTAGCCCAACAATTACTGTAGGATTGTAGTAGCTTATCCAGTAGAACCAAGGGTGTGGGGGTTCTGCCTGACCAAACATCTTCCCCTTAATAGTGGGAGGGTGTGCAAAATGAGTAGACCCGTATCATATTTTACTGACTAATAATTTAATTAACTCCATCTATATTTATACATGGGGAGCTTGGGGGAGTGTCTTAAAGGGGACACAATCTTTCCGTACCCCCAAGCCCTTTAGAATTAGGCAAAGATCATCATCAGTAATGTAAAGGGGAACACTCTGCTCTTCATCAGCTTTTGACATCTTTAGACTCCGGCACTGGTGACTGGACAAGGACAAAGGAACGGACGCCCGGATGAGTTTTCACAGCCATATTTATTACAGGTTCAGAAGACACTGGAAGCAGCACACTGAGCTCCTACAATCAGCTTGCTTATATAGGCCTTTTCAGGCTGATGCAATACTTCATGCTAATTCAGGATACATTTCTAATTGGTTCTCTTAACTAGAATATAAGCCCTCCTTGTCTTTCGATTGGTTGGCTTATATGTCACTCACAAAGCCCACAATAGCTCATCTTGACAAGCATGGGTTGACTGACACATAAACTGATAATGACTTAAAAACCAAAATGTACCTAAAACCAGAGCGGATATATGTAATAGACCAGTATACTAGTATATTTATGTAGGGATGCACTCTCGTATTGATGTACTAAACGTTTTACATTGTATGATGTACATTGTGTACTATAAATGTTGTTTTAAATGTTGATTTAAATGTTGTTTTAATGATGTAAAGTATATTTTATATTTCTGTAAAGGTTTTTGATGAACTAAAATGAATATAATAAACAAGTAAACTGATAAGCTCATTCCAGACTCAGCTAAACATAATTACTTATTCGTCAAATTGTAAGAGAATGGGGTGGGGGTGCCCTTGCAAGCATTCACACCATCATATTATTGCATGTTTTGTAGAATCAGTGCACATGCAGGAATAGCAGGCAATCTTGGATAATAGCAGCCATATTGTGGCACAAAGCTTAAATTAAACATTTTTATATATATATATATATATATATATATATATATATATATATG
The DNA here is from genome assembly GCF_040938575.1 of Ambystoma mexicanum. NCBI lineage: Eukaryota > Metazoa > Chordata > Amphibia > Caudata > Ambystomatidae > Ambystoma > Ambystoma mexicanum. The sequence goes on along the minus strand of NC_090940.1, from coordinate 641,928,388 downwards.
TAGAGAGCACTCCAGGACTAGGCCGCAACCATGAGCAAGGGAATAGGTTGTATCACATACACACCGATGGAAAAGGCCACAGTTGCACCATCCCATAAAATCATTAATTGTCCTAAAATTTTGCCAACCTTTGCACACTAGAAGAATGTGCAGTGCCAAGTCATGGGAGGAGTGCTGAGTGTCTGTGAAAAGAGCAACCCCAAGAGATGGAGGGCACAGGCCTCCAACCCCCATTAGTTCCAATCCTAAATTATAGCACCGCGATGCCCTGGCTTTAGGACCCCTGAATTCCAACAGAAATGCCAGATCACTGACCATAAACCTGTTGGACTCCCCGATCGATCAGAAAGATCAGAAGGCAGGGCATTTTTGCCTTCACTCCTAGGTCACGTGAGTTGTGCTGCGAGGTGCAGGGATAGATAAAATGATAGCCCAGAACGAGGGTGGGAGACCTTGGAGAAATGCTGGCCTGTCTGGGAACGAGTGAAGTGTATGAGCTAGTTTGACCTCAGCTTTTCCTCGAGGCCCCTGTCTGTTCATACCAGGTGCACTGTTACATAGAAATACATTTGGTTTTTCTTAGTAATATAATTGTTATTTTCCGCTGACTGATGATGACAGCAACATCGCCCACGTTGGAAAAGGTGGACCGACCTGGCAGGGACCAATGGCCTGGCATCCCCCTATGGAGCAGGTGACCTATGTGTAAGTTTGTAGAAAATCAGCCTTAAGACAGCTACTGGCGCCCGATGTTGTTGATGTGTGTAGGTTGTTTAGTTAAAGATTCTTCCTTTTTGTAGTCTAACTGGCAGCTCTAATTCAAAATACAGTTTCCCTCAGGCTGTCCAAGGGTTGAAAAATTGAAAATAACAACAGAACAATACTGTATTGATTGAAATGGTGCATTTTTATTAAGCATACATGTTACTAATTACTGCAATAAGTGTCTTGCCGTTATGCACTTAGTTTATCACTGTAATAAATGTCTTACAGTCTGTTGGTGTGCTCATTATTTTCTCTTTGTTTAAGTCCTTTATCCTCTTGCTTTTTGCTTGTTCCTCTTGTGTCCTCTTAATACTTGTCCTCTTTTGATTTATATTGTGTCCTCTTCTCTTTGTTTAAGTCCTTTATCCTCTTGCTTTTTGCTTGTTCCTCTTGTGTCCTCTTTATACTTGTCCTCTTTTGAATTATTTGTGTCCTCTTTTCACTGTAATAAATATCTTACAGTCTGTTGATGTGCTCATTATTTACACTTTGTTTAGGTCCTTTATCTGCTTGCTTTTTGCTTGTTCCTCTTATGTCCTCTTAATACTTGTCCTCTTTTGATTTATATTGTGTCCTCTTCTCTTTGTTTAAGTCCTTTATCCTCTTGCTTTTTGCTTGTTCCTCTTGTGTCCTCTTTATACTTGTCCTCTTTTGAATTATTTGTGTCCTCTTTTCACTGTAATAACCTATGTGTAGGGGCTCACCAAGCAACAGCGCATGTCTGCACATTATGTAATTTATGTCATTTATGTCACGTATGACGCTTTATGCTTTCATAAAGTATTGTTCGTACTTCTCTCGCCAGAACATTGCACGGAAACAGAGTACTTTGTTGGTGCTTTTCCTTATGTATGGAAATAAAACTTGTTATCCTTGCAAGATGTTTTATGAGGCCTTTTTCTGTAGTGGGTTGTATTTCCTCTGGTGCAAGCATCTAGCAGGCTTTCCTACAGGAGTTTGAAACCTCCACCCTCTTAACTAGCGCTATTTCAAGTTATAGTCATTTAAAGTAATTGGGTACACCTAATTTCCTCATCAACCCCAGAATTCCCTAAAGGGAGGGGTTGTCCTTGTCTAAAAATGAAATTCCTAACCGTCACCATTCCTCAGACCTTTTTTTTTTAGCAGTGGGATGCTGCTGTATGTAACTGAAGTTTGGGTTTTTGGTGCTGGGGAGAGGAGTGTTGTGGTAAATTAAACCAAGCGTAATTCCTAATTGAAAAATGTACGCTCCCCGAGAGTGAGTACGTGACACTGATAAAGGAGAGTTTGAATTGCTTCAGGGTGATGAAGACACAAGGGTCCTATTATCAAAAGTCTGCTGTGTTTTCAAAACTGCTAGCATTTTAAGTGTGCAGGGAAATTACACATACAAAACGCTGCATGTGTGAAATTGCTTTTGAAACTCGAAAAGGTTGCAGGAGTTTAAATCTAAGCCTTATCAAGGAATGCCAAGGGTCACGACCTGGTAATGTTCCAAGGTATTGTTTACATTTTGACATTAAGGGGTTCATGGGACAAGAGGATTGAACTGTGTATTGGGCCTGTATTTCATGGGCATGAGACCCAAAAAGAGCGTTTTGTATCGAAGCTTTGTTTTCTGCCACAGAGAAGGTGGCGTGTGTAATCATTTAGTGCAAATGTACAAGGAACCTATCATTTAATAAATATATATTATGTATGTACCCTGGCATGGTTCTTGGCTCATGGGTGGCACAGGGGGAGGGGTCTATATGGCTCTATATGAGTAATAGACAGGGCCAGCGTGAACAAAATTAAAATAACGGATGTGTTGTGTGTCACCTTGATTGCGGGGGGAGGCACTCCCCATGTTAAGGGTGATCTTCCAATATATCACTACAGTTCACCTGCTGATTATCTGCAGGGCTTCTATGTGGAGATCCACCCACACCTTTGTGAGATTCTAGTGTGTCGACAGGGATTCCAGGGAGGAGTAACGTGTTGGACAAGCGGTGCTTCTCAACCTGTTTGCGTGAGATGAGTCTGTTCCAGGGGTAAGTGTATTGCTTCTGTTGAGCTTTGCCACATCCGGTGGTTGTGTAACATTACTGCTGTGTAATCGTATTCCTGAGCTTCTGAATCCATGTAAGACCCAATGCTGGAAAAGGTACAAGTTACTTACCTGTAACTTTTGTTCTCCAGCATGGGTCTGTCATGGATTCACATGCAACCCTCCCTCCTTCCCTCTGTGGCTCTTCTTGGGTCCTTCTGCCACTTTATGTGTGCAACCAAATCTGAAGATGGCCACCAGGGATGGAGCTAAGGAGGACGGATGTCATTGGCTCGGGCAGTATGACCCAAAGTGACAGTAATTGGCTATATAAGTGACAAGCAGTTTTTATCTTAAAGCTAAGCTGCTTTATATTACTGAGGATTCCCAGCTTGACAACGGGGAATATTCATAGCATGTGAATCTATGTAAGGTACCCATGCTGGAGAAAATGAGTTACAGGTAAGTAACTTGTACCATGGACCAGGTTTTTATTGATCCTGTATTGGTATCATAAATATGATCCTTCTGCGAAATTGGGCAGTGTTGCCATTGGTTAAGGATATTTTAGATAGGCACCGCTCTGCATCTAAAATGAATGCTAAGGTGTTAAGGGAAGTGATGCATCCTATAGGATTTCCAGTGGATAATTGGAGATTGTGTATGTCTTGGACATCAGTGTCAATACACCAGAACCATAAGAGCAACGAAAATGAAGTGACACATCCTTTGGTGCTCTCCTATGACATCACAGAAATGACTTCACATGTCCTTTGTCCCAGATGACGTCACACGACGTGACATGGAAACGCCCTTTTCTCCAAAGAAATCAAAAGAAAGGAATACGAAATCATGCAGCAGACGCACAATCAATAAACACTGTCAACATTTTATAGGCGATAAATGAAGTAGGATAAGGAGTCATTTAGACCAGCATTGACCCCTGTTTGCCACAGTTACCTTCCCTTGAATCCTCAAATAGAGGCAACTTTTGCGTCTCTTCATGCCCACTACTGTACAGGTGCTGGGACACAGGGTGGGTCACATCTGTACACTGGGCCTCATTAGGAGTTTGCTGAAAACAAGGGCGCCGGTAAGCTCACTGGCACCCTTGTTTCCGAATTGGCAAATTCTGAGTCTGCCTGCCGTGGCCGCTGTACCCAACAGTTCAGACCCTGGCGGTGCACCGGCCACGGTAGGCAGACTTTTCACGGGCGCTCTGTCAACGTTGCTAACGGTGCCCGTTCTCCCGTGTCTCCACTCCGAAAGAGTCCCACAGGACTCTATGGGAATGGGGACTTACAATTTGCCGGCGCCAAACTTCCCATGCGGCTGGACTTCTAACGAGCCGGTGGCATCGGGAAGTCAGGAGCCAGTAGATTATTATGGGTCTGGCGGCAACCCGCCGGTAGCACCGGCAGGGTTGCCGCCGGACCCATAATGAGGCCCATGGTCCCAGAGATATGCAGACTCTCTCTCTCTCTCGCTGATTCTCTCTCTCTCTGAGTCTCTCTCTCTCTCTTCCCCCTCTCTCTCTCTCTCTCTCCTCTTTCTCTTTCTTTCCTCTCTCTCTCTCTCTCTCTCTCTCTCTCTCTCTCTATCACTATCTCTCTCTTTCCTCTCTCACTCTCACTCTCTCTCTCTCTCTTTCCCTTCTCTTTCTCTCTCTCTCTTTCCTCTGTCTCTCTCTTTCCTCTCTCCCTCTCTCTATCACTCTCTCTCTCTTTCCTCTCTCTCTCACTCTCTCTCTCTCTCTCTTTCCCTTCTCTTTCTCTCTCTCTTTCCTCTCTCTCTCTCTTTCCTCTCTCTCTCTTTCCTCTCTCTCTCTCTTTCTTTCCCCTCTCTCTCTCTCTCTCTATCACTCTCTCTCCCGTTCCTCTCTCTCTCACTCTCTCTCTCTCTCTCTTTCCCTTCTCTCTCTCTCTCTTTCCTCTGTCTCTCTCTTTCCTCTCTCCCTCTCTCTCTCTCTATCACTCTCTCTCTATATCACTCTCTCTCTCTATCACTCTCTCTCTCACTCTCTCTCTCTCTCTCTCTCTCTCTCTCTTTCCCTTCTCTTTCTCTCTCTCTTTCCTCTCTCTCTCTCTCTCTTTCCTCTCTCTCTCTTTCCTCTCTCTCTCTCTCTCTCTCTCTCTCTCTCTCTCTCTCTTTCCTCTCTCTCTCTTTCCTCTCTCTATCTTTCCTCTCTCTCTCTCTCTCTCTCTCTCTCTCTGAAACATACTTCTATATTATCTGCAAAGCTCGTAAGTGCAAAGTTGAACGTGTGCACGTGTGTGTTTGCTAATTATCCTCTTGACATTGTGCATGAAATGCTGAGCAGTTTTGGGGAATTCATTGGTAAATGCATGGATACTTGAACACAGCTCTGTCCTGCCCATTAGGCCTGTAAACACACGCCCTTCTAATTGGCTGATAAGTCATGTGTACAAGAAACAATATTTGCATGCCTAATTATGCACGTGCATGCTCAATTAATCGAGAGAGTTCTAGTACTTTACGTGGCCTCCCTTTGGCATGTTTGGTGACTGGCTAATAGCACACAAATAATATGGTATTGGCAGCTCCTCTCATTGATATTCAGACGTCTAAAATATGTAATTGAGAAATTAATGAAACGCAGAAGACATTAGACGCTGTGTGCTATGTCCCACGACTTGCTAACTGAACATAGTTAAGAACTGCATGCATTAGAGAATACAGATACATAGAGAAAATGGCAGACTGAGCAAGTGCACCACAGGCAGAGTGGCAGTCAAATACATCCATATATTTTCGTGTTTTTTTAGTTCCAAGCCCTATAAAACACGTATATCCAAATATTGCTGGTTATAACTGTGCCATTCTCTCGTAAAAATTCTGCCAGTGTCTATGTATTTATCTTAAACATAGTGCCTGGGCAAGGTGGGCGCTTTAACGTGGCAGGGCAGCGAACTGCAGATAAAGCAGAACATGAAAGGATGCAGCAGACATGGCGACATGGAAAGGGGACAATAGACACCCTATTGCTGATCGAGTATACAGGGCACGGTTACCAGGTTACCAGAAGACGCCATGTCTCTAGGGAGAGCCTACCCCAGTCCTGGGTTTTGCTGCTCCTTAGGTTTTACTCACCAATGCAGTTGGTCGAGATATAAAAGCCCTGCACACAGGCATGGTGTCTGAGATGACGTGGAGACATATCTTGTGCACGGGTGCACTAAAGGTTATATTGCATACAGTAGCAGGGGGCACACACTGCATTGGCTTGAGAAGCCCATAGCCCGCGAGGGTGTACCAGGAACACCTCCCTACGATGGGGTACTGCATTGGCTTGAGAAGCCCATAGCCCGTAAGGGTCTACCAGAGACACCTCCCTAAGATGGGGTACTGCATTGGCTTGAGAAGCCCATAGCCCGTAAGAGTCTACCAGAGACACCTCCCTAAGATGGGGTACTGCATTGGCTTGAGAAATCCATAGCCCGCAAGGGTCTACCAGAGACACCTCCCTACGATGGGGTACTGCATTGGCCTGAGAAGCCCTTAACCCGCGAGGGTCTACCAGAGACACCTCCCTACGATGGGGTACTGCCTTGGCTTGAGAAATCCATAGCCCGCAGGGGTCTACCAGAGACACCTCCCTACGATGGAGTACTGCATTGGCTTGAGAAATCCATAGCCCGCAAGGTTCTATCAGAGACACCTCCCTACGATGGGGTACTGCATTGGCTTGTCACAGGGGCAAGGGGGAGTGATGCCCTTTTAGGCCATGGGGGGCGCTCTTCAAGAGATTGGAGGTGCTTTAAGGAATTGAAACTCTTTTCATAGTCATTTGAATTTTGCTCCACGTTTTAAGCCTTGGTACTAAGGCAGGAGATGATATGATATGATAAGGCATTTATAACGCGCCTATACACAAGTGTTTCAAGGCGCGACACACTTTGGCAGAGTCTTTCTGATTCCGCAGTTACGAATGGGTCCCAAAAAATGGGATTGAGTCACTCCAGGTATCTTGCACTTACACTCGCTGCCAGTCTCCCGTGGAACCCAGATTTCACTGCTCCTGACTGCTGAAGCCCCTGCCCAGAAACATGAGCCAGAAAATTCAGACATGTGCTTGGCATGCAGACACCAAAAAAACTAAGCGGAACCAAACAAACAATCCCCCACCACAAAAGGTGTTCACCTGGGAGGGAAGGAAACTCGTAATCTGATCCACCTTAGATGATATGGGAATGGAACCAGAAAAAGGTGCATTGGCTGCTTGAATTCTACTGGATGTATGTTTAAAATATGATACTGCAAGATATGTCCCACTTCTGACCAGGCTGGAGACCCTAAGGATAGAAATCGCTGTCTTTAGCTGGCATTACTCCTTTCCATCTACTGTTAATAGTTGACATGCATACCCCTTTTTGACCCACCATAACCCATCACCTGTGGCATCCTGCATGGGTCTACTACGTCCTCTCTTTGCTCCAGATCGCCCACTCGTATTTTTGGGGGGCAGTCCAATTAAGCAGATGTGAGATATCATTAAGACTACAGGGAACAGGAAGAGCAGCATCCAACAGACTTAAGAACTGCTTGCTCCAGATTGACCAGTGGGTGATGGGAAACTTTCTCAAGTGTCACCGTAACAAAATGGAGGTCATCATCTTTAGTACATGGACCCTGATTATCAGCCAAAGGTTTCAGGGTCCACGCTCCCACCAGCCAGATCAGGCCTGGAACCTAAGCGATCTGGAATGGACTTGTCCTCCAATGGTCCTGATTTTACCCTCCCAGGAGGTTCTGGAGACTTGGGCGATGACTCCAAGGAAAGCGGTGAGGGTTAAGACCATATGGGTCTTCATGGAAAGCCGGGGCACGGGGTTTCGGACTGGTTCCACGCCCATGTATTTCTAGCAGAGTATCTCCTCCACACTCCATGAGCATCTGTTGAGGGTTTTGCAATCTCAGCTGGCCATGATATGACGTTGCAGATCAATGATGAAGAGGATGTTAAAGTGGAGTGGAAGGGCCAACAAGGAATACTGACCATATCAAGGATGGCAGCTCGTTTCAAAAGAAATACAATTCCAGGCGTAAAGCGCACATAACCTACTGCAATGAACTGACTACTATACATCTCAGTTTAACACTACGCCAATGCATTTTGCACACACAGAAGAATCACACACCTTGATCATATTAATTCGGATATTGACTTCCATTCTACCTGCAGGAACAGATTGTGTAGACACGTGCACAGATAGTCAACTTGAGTGTGTTGTCCACTTGGTTCCTTTATTGACCATTTAAAGGAAGCGGTCTTGTCGGATGCAAATCTCTCTCAGGGGAAAATTAAGGCAAATGTTGCCTCGTTTTGCATGCACGCCTGTCCCAGCCCTCCACGACAAGGAGTCACATTATCCTTCTGAAAGAAAGAAATGAAATCACGCATGCATTTATGCAAGGCCGGACATTAACGAATAGCCAAATCGCATTACACCTATTTGAAATTCAATTAAAGCGGCAGGAAACTGCTGAATGTAGTTTGCTTTAGAATTAGAGCTGCCAGGCTTCCTATTAATGGGCAGCTCTGTCTTAATCAAGCTGCAGCCCTGTCAGCGCCCTCTCGGTCACTTCCACTTCTCATTTAAACAGCTCTGCCATTTCCTTTCCGGGTGTACTCACCTGACCTTGCAGCAAGAGCTATTTTTCTTATCATTAAGTATCTGCTCTACTTGACTCCTCCCATATAAAAATGAATGGGAATTATTTTAGGATAAAGGGAGCACATTTATGGCTGGGTGACCTGCGTTGCTAGCTCTGCCTAGGTCACATACCCCCTCTGTAAAGCGTTCACCTGCAAATAAGTCTGAGATCTGTAGCCCCGCACTACTAAGCAACACACGTTGCACAACGCCATACAATGACATTACAATCCAATTCTTTCTTGTATCCTCTATCATGAGGTTCAAAAAGGTTGGGGTACAGTTAAAAAGTATTCTGAGCCTGGGTGCAAAGGTCAAGCTGTACACGTGCCAGAGCATGGCAGTATTAGCCACCTGGGTGCGCGCGATTCCTTTGCATTGTCGCCCACACAGAAATCCCACTGCCGTTTGCAAGAGACGTGTGATGCTCCAAGCACCCCGTTTGCATTGCTGCAAGTCGGAACACGTGTGCCAGGGGATTAGGAGGAAGCTGCGGGTACGGTGAAGAGGAGTCGGGGAAGATTGAGGAGGCGAATGAAAACGCGAAGGCAGGAAACTGGGGAGGGGTTCCGTGGCAGAGGCAGGAGGGTCCTGAGGGGGCACAAGGATTCTTTGCTTTTTTTAAACTTTTTATTTATCAATTTAAAATAGTAAACATATTATAAACATCAATATAGAGTCAATGAGATACATCGTAACAATTCAGATGGTTCTTTCCCAAAAGAAGGGATTCACACATCATAAGCCACCATTTACAACACACCCTATGCAATGTTACTAAATATAAAAGGGAAACAGATGCACAAAACCAAAACATATACAGACACTCACACACAATTATAACACACACTGACATCCTTACAAATCATGCATTCACCTCAACTCTCTCAACTATTACAATGGAAGACTAATCCCAAGCATACAATTCATTAAATTGTCCCCACATCTCCAATTAATCCCCCGGACGTTTCAGTTTTTGCATCATGAGTTTCTCGTAGCTGGACAGCAGCCCTCTACCTTTGGCTTGTGTGATGTTTGGAATAATGGGCAGATGGTTACTTTTGACTCTCGTATGCTCAAATTTGGTTTAGTGAGGAGAGAACTAAGGAGGTATACCGAGTTGGAGTCTCTTCTAACGCAGAGACAAGGCCTGTTAAATGGACCAATGAGGGATACACTGATGGCCTGTATTATGTTTGACTCGCCGCCCCGTATGGTATCAACTTTCCTAAAAATGATGCCTATGGCAGTCTCCTGTACTGCTTCCTGGGAAAGATTGTGACAAGCATGGATGCATGAGCTGGGCAGACACATAACCGTAAAGGAATTGTATAGTATTGATTGATAATTTGTATAGCGCCTATACAAATGTGTTTCAAAGCGCTTCAAGGCAGGGGAGGGAGCAAGAGAAAATACAATAATATTCTTACAAGGCCTTGAGACATTAAGAATGGGTAATTAACTATCGTACTAGGCCTGATGACATTTCAGATAGTGCAAGAGCATAGACAATAAGTGAGGGAAGGAGGGAGGGTGGGAGGAGAGGAACAAACAGTGACTATTGTACTAGGCCCAATGACATTTCAGATAGTGCAAGGGCATAAACAATAGGTAAGGGGGTGAGGGAGGAAGGAGAGGAACAAACAGTGACTATCATACTAGGCCTGAAGACATTTCTGATAGTACAAGGGCATAAACAATAAGTGAGGGAAGGGAGAGAGGGTGGCGGAGAGGAAGAGACAATGACTATCGTACTGGGCCTGACGACATTTCTGATAGTGCAAGTCCAGGGCATTGACAATAGGTAAGGGAGGGGAGGCGGAGGATCGAGGGGGGGAACAGCCAATGACTATCATACTAGGCCTGACGACATTTCTGCATTGAATATGGTGAGGTGAGGGGGGAGAGGAGAGAAGGTACAAGCAAGTGAGAGGAGAAGACTGAGAACAGTGAATAAGGTGAAAAGAAGCAACGCCGCCGAAATACAGTGTTAAGGAGCAAACAAACAGATGGAGTGAGCACCGCCAAGATACAAAGGACAGTACTGAACACCTCATGATGCAAGAGTCCAGCATGTGCATGCCATGATTCAAGTCGTTGATGGGCACAACATGCTTCAGTGTCACCATGATTACATAACAATTCAAAAGTCCCGCATGAGACGACGAGATTCAAGATGGGTGAAACCAACACGAGTCAAAAAAGTCAATTCAAAGCATTAGCAACGTAGCAGTGGTGGTACCTCCATAATGTGTCAATCAGACTCAGACTTCGGGCAGGGCGGGGGCACTGCAACTGTGGAATGCCGTGAGAGGGGAAAGTATAGAGTGATGGCATTGTTGCTAAGTTCCCAAGACGGACAGAGCCAAGGGCGGGCGGGGGTAGAGAAAGGGTAAGAGTGAAGCAGGAGGAGGGAGAGGTCAGAGTGGGGGACAAAGAGGTGTGAGGCATGGCACGCAAAACCAGCCGGGCAAGATGACAGCTAGTAATGGTTATTTCAAGCAAACAGAACTTTCATACGACAAAGGGCAGCTAACTACAAATTTCAGGCATGCAGGCACTTACATACAACAGAGGGGGGCAGCTAAATACGTAATTAAGTCATACAGACACTTACATACCACAAAGGGGGACCGCTAAATATGACATTCAGGCATACAGGCACTTACAACCAAGGGGGGACAGCTAAATACGACATTCAGTCATACAGGAACTTACATACAACAAAGGGGGGACAGCGAAATACGACATTCAGGCATACAGGCACTTACATACAACAAAGGGGGGACAGCGAAATACGACATTCAGGCATACAGGCACTTACTTACAACAAAGGAGGGGCAGCAAAATACGACATTCAGGCATACAGGCACTTACATACAACAAAGGGGGGACAGCGAAATACGACATTCAGGCATACAGGCACTTACAACAAAGGAGGGGCAGCAAAATACGACATTCAGGCATACAGGCACTTACTTACAACAAAGCGGGGACAGTGAAATACGACATTCAGGCATACAGGCACTTACATACAACAAAGGGGGGACAGCGAAATACGAGATTCAGGCATACAGGCACTTACATACCACAAAGGGGGGACAGCGAAATACGAGATTCAGGTATTCAGGCACTTACGTACAACAAAGGGGGGCAGCGATATACGACATTCAGGCATACAGGCACTTACATACAACAAAGGGGGGACATCGAAATACGAGATTCAGGCATACAAGCACTTACATACAACAAAGGGGGGGAGCTAAATACACCATTCAGGCATGCAGCCACTTATATACAACAAAGGGGGGACAGCTAAATACAACATTCAGGCATACAGGCACTTATATACAATAAAGGGGAGACAGCTAACTACAGTGTTAAATCCAGGAACGTCCAGGCAGCGGACAGGGAGCAGAAAGAGGCCTTAGGAAGTGGGCCTTTGGAGAGGGGGGCCGGCTGAAGCCTTCCGGTCCCCGATAGGTCATCGATGAAACTGCTGGCTAATTGAAGTGAAGATGGTCTTGTGGAAGGAGGACTCCGGCCTCCTAGGTGGATGCACGGAAATTGGTGGCCATCATGAAGGTGCCACAAGGGTCAGACACAAAGGGCAGAATGAGTGGAATTACCCCACTGGCTGCGTGCACACTGGACAGGATTCAATCAAGGGTCAGAATAAATGTAGCACAAGGTTGCCACAATTTGGGTGCAGATCTTGCAAATGAAAGCACTTTTTTTATATGAAGAGTGGTACAAAGTTAAAGATGGATTTGAATCTGCCATTCATTCATCAGAGGATTCTGTGCCGTCTGTATTGGTCCCCATTACGGATGCTTCAGTTACATATGACGAATGAGGAATCCTGCTGGGGATGTGGTCAAAGGGGACGTACCCTGTTATATGTGCTGTGGGAATGTTCAAGAGTGACTGGTTTTGGGGGAGAGGTTCTGGCCAGGTTGGATATCATTTTGGGGGTGGTGTTTCCTAGATCGCCTTATTCAGTGATTCAGCTTTCAGATACAGGGAGACGTAATGTGGCCAGAGATGATGGTAGTTGGATACATAAAGTGCTGGTGATGGCAGCTAAGCAAATCCTCCGGGCTTGGGAAACAAGGGCACCAGGATTCTAAATGATTCATGGGCCCTCATGGCTGTTGAATATTTTCAGTGGAGAGGCTTAACTATATCTCCAAATTGAAACGAGCACCCGAGAATAGAGACAGAGACTAAAATGATCTGGGGGTGGGGGGCGGGTGGGTTCTCCCCCTGAGAACATTTTTTAAACAGTTCGTTGAAATGGTGCATTTTGCAGCCCAAAATTCCATACTATTTACAAATATTATGAATACACTATTCTAATGAAAGTGTGTTGGGACGAAATCCCAGGTATGCCAGAGGATCGCACTGGAAGTCTGCAGACTTCGGAGAGTCCAACAATCCAACACCCCCCACCCCTGCAGAGCATGGAGGACTCAGTCAACGGCAAGTTCAAACTGCGGTTTATTACAAACAAAACCAACAGGGGTCAGCACAGGAACAGGAGAAATCCATGCACATCTCGCTCATTCATGCACGCCTCGCAGCCCCGTTTTACTCTAGTGTGGCATCCGCACCACGTCACAACTTGGGCCCTTCTCCAGAAAACCTATCGGCCCACCTAATTGGGTACTGAGTACTTTACCACCGATAGTGGCCACTATATATGTTATTCTACTGGCCCTCGCATGACAGGTGTCTAGCCTGGTCCATCCCCAAGTCACTATCTATAACAATGTTGAAGTGTGAGGGTCTTACCAATGGTTCTTGCCAATTGCTATCCACCCCTAGGATACTGAACTGTGATTGGCTAGAGCTGACGTCCCTAGGCCTGGGATCTGCAAACGATTCTCAGCTCTTGGTCTACCTCTTCAAAGTAATAAGAATGACTGTGTCTGCACTGTAACTTGTGTGTACCACCTTAGTCTATGAGAGTGCTCCGCTGCTCGGCACAGCACTTGTCTCATATTGTAGCATTTTTGTTGTGGTCTTCTGTCTGGTAGCCTGTGACCGGCTCCCTTTCCCACCACTGATCGCTGTCCATTGTCTACTTCGGCCGTGTCACGTGTTCAGAGACCAATAATTTGAGCTGTGCAGCTCTGAATTATGAGGCTTTTATTAGTATTTACTGCAGCTGGTGCCTTTGTCGTCTAGGGAGTGGAATGTCATCGGTATCTTGTGGCCTTGACTGCGGGTCCTGTCTCACACATCTTGCTCTCTCATCCATCCTGAATCCAGCTCAACTCGGCTCTTGCTGAGAGGTCTGTGGCCTGCAGTAATTTTCCTAAACCATTATAATGCGGTTTCTACGGTGTCCATGCTAAACTGCATTCTCCATAGGTTAGTCACCCCTGGTTCTGTCATGTACCATAGGTGCTCCTGCAGTTCCATAGGGTTATTTGCATGTAAGCATTTGCAAGCTAGTCTAAAGAACTCTTGTTTCTTGCAGTTTCTGTGTTGCTGCATTTGGCTAGTGGCAAAAATAATAAAAGCAATGACAGTATGTATATGTGTCTGTCCTCTAACTATAGAATTTTACGCCTGTGTTCTTCATGTATTTGAGTACGTTTTCGTGTCCAGATGTGCGGGTGGCATGTGTGCTTCATGTCTAACGCTGCTATGTTGTGGTGTCTCTAAAGACGTTAGCAACATGGCTTCTGAGTGCTTTCATCGAGACTGTCAATTGAGGTGTCTTTGGTTATGACCTCGGGCTCATCATCCATGCTGGGGTAATTTCATACTGCACCTTGTCTGTAGGGCTGGTTGAGGGTGTATAGCTGGCTGAGGGGGTATCTCTTGACATACTTGTCAATCATTGGACCACTGAGAATCGGTTTGAAATTAGAATGGGTGATTGTGGTGTTTCCTGGCCTTCTTCGCGTCATGAATTTAGTAGGACGGGGTGGTAGCATTCCCCATCCCTCTTCAAGTGATCATTAGAAGTAAACATGATAACATTTCAATGAGAACCAGTTTACATTGCTAGCACATTTATATAATGTGGCATTAACACTTGTTCACAGACGGGCTTCGCCATTAACGGTCTGCCAACCCGAACCAAAGCAAATCCGAGTTAAGTGATGGTTTTGGGACGTTAATGACCAAGCCCTTTAGAGGAAACGTGCGTTAATGCCCTTACTACCCCTAGGCTCCCTCCATGGTGCTGATGGTCTATTCTCCTTTTTTTAATGGGGGGCTGGTGTCACGCTGCGTGCGTGAGCCGACCTATTTCCCTTTAAAAAACCTAGAAACTAAAAATGGGTGCTGCAATAATAGAAAAGGGACATGTTCCTTTTCTATTTTCAGGGTGTGCGGTGGGTGCCTGGTATGTAGATGGGGAGATAACCTCATCAGGCTGGTAAGAGGAGCGGACTCCATGGGGACCAAGGCGGGTGGCCCATAGCAGGGGGAGGTAGGAAAGCAGAGACTGGGGCAAACAGGGCAGAAGACGGCAGATGGAGGAGGGGCACCAGTGAGCCAGAATACTGTTGACCTCTGGTGGCTACTTGAGATTCACTGCTACATTCCAGGCCACCTGATTGGCTAGTTCCACACCCCAGTGAAGAGAAGGTCCCTGGAATAGCCCTGAGGGCGCCTATTTGCATGTCAGCCTGAAGGACGAGAAACGAGAGATGCAAGGCGCTGTTCGGACAACCACCAGGCGCCCCAGTGAATTCTGCGTATGGAAAGAGACCGTTCTAACCCGATCCAATTGATGGCTTCGAAGAGACACGTTTCTCATCACTGGATCAAGTTGACTGATAATAAAATCCAGCCGTGCTGATGTCACTTGTGACAACACGACATAGCAGCGTCAGTCACAAAGTAAATTTGCACGCCTGCACAAAGTCAAGCAGACACACAAGCACACATCAAGAACATGCTTACACCATTCTGTAGATAGAGGACAGATACATACACCAACATTTGAAAGAGACAGGGCATGGAGCGAGAGAGAGAGAGAGAGAGAGAGAGAGAGAAAGTGTGAAGAGAGTGAGGCAGAGAAATAGAGAGAGCAAACAGTGTGAGTGGGTAAGACAGTGGAAGAGAGAGAGGGTGAGACAGCAAAAGAGAGAGAGCAAGAAAGAGAGAGTCCGGTTACGTCTAGTATTTGTATTAACCCTTCAAAATTTTTTTTTTTTAGCTTAATATGTTCAGTTAAAAGCTATGAAACCTTGTGCTTTGTATGATTTTAAAACTGGATTAACACGGCTTCAAACCTTTGTTTTGGTTAGAAGAGTAGCCTGCTAGTCAAGTCACCGGGTTGCCTTTTCACTTTTCTGTGACTTTTACGTGTGAAATGTTTATCTTTGTGAGTGAGGGGTGCACTCTTTTTCCCAGGTGTAGTCCCCTTCTCAGTGATGTCTCCATGCAAACGTTCTGTTGCCTCATGCAGTCATTAGCGAGGTAATGCAGGCGTGCCTGGCTCAGTATTATTTCCATTGGTGCTAGGAATTCTGGTCATTGTAGTCATTTCAGTGACCAGGCAACTAACGCTTCTCCATTCCTTACTAGTTCATCCACACTAGAAGGGATTATCTGCCGGTCTGGCACTCTTCAGTGTGGCACTGAGTCTCCCCAGTGCGACCTTTCCATAGTCCAGAACCCCCAAAGGAATGTATTTTTTGGGGGTGAATGCAGGGCACACTCTGGGGTTGTGGAACGTGCAGTAAAACAAGTACTTCAATTTGGGGAAATTGGGGTACTTAGATGATAAGTGTGAGATTTCAGTGTCTTTACTCTGCAAACCACACAACACCCCTCTTGCTTGGAATCAGTATTTTGTTGGATCGCTTCATGGTAGCACGTGATCACTTCAGAGCTGTTTCCAACTAGGAAATCGCTTTGGTGTTGGACAGGTTCTAGGGTTGGTTAAAAACATTTTTTTTTTAACAAGGTGCTTCATGATGGACTCTGCCCTCTAAGAGCAGGACCCGGTATCGAACCCATGCTGCTCATTGTGTTGTTAAGATGAGCTCATCACATCCGAGATTTCCTCCCAGTTACCAGTAGTGATGCTCTGATTGGCTGATTTAGTACTCAGTTATCGGTCAGACTCAGTCCTTAAGCCGCGGGTGTGTTTATATTATTATGATTATTATTATTATTTAATTTTTTGTATCTGGTTATACAAAACCTTTTACAAAATCGTCTATTTGTTTATTGTGTGTTTGTATCCTCAGCCACAAAGGTGTGTGGTTTCATGTAACCCCACTGAAGAAGGCCTGCTGAGTTCATAGTATGTACATTGCTAAACTGGCTGACCCACAGATGTACAATGAAATGTATACTCAATACATCTTTATTGCTGGCACAGCGTCAACATTACAAACAAGCAAATCTTTAAGTGTTGCGATGTCTCATCTCTCTCTGCTTCCCTTCTGGGTTGCAGTATTTTGTGATCAGAAACTCTGCATACATTGTGCACAGGGGATGCTCTCCTCGTGGCCATTCCTAAGTTTCGTTGTCAGAGAATTGGGGGAGCGCCTTTTCTGTCTTGGTGGCCAAACTTTCCAATGGCCCGCCTACTCCCCTCAGACGGGTTGAGAACCATCTAAGTTTTTTTGCCACTTACTTAAAACCTGGCTTTTTTAAAGCCCTCCAGTGGTCTTGAAACCTTGTGTCTCGTCGCGCCATGATGCCTTTGCGTACCCGTGCGTGTTATAAGTTTTTTAACATAACATAACAACACATGCAGTCTAGCTAAACACCTTTATTAATCCGTTATTTTGAATTCTTCATCAGAATGAGAAAACATCGTTTTTGTTCTTCCATGGCAAAAACCAAATGGCCTATTAATTATGTGGCAGCTGAGAGTGCGCCGGAAACATTTGACCCCCATTTAAATAATACATTTGGGACCGTGAAATGTTTTTGACAGCTGCCAGTTTTCAGCCAGTTTTCTTTCTCTAAGGATGTACCTGGAGCAAACGTCAGTATTAAACCCTAATGACATCCCCGAAGTTCACCTTGCCCTTTTTGGGAAATAAGTAAATGATGTTAAAATTCACTCCATAAAAGCAAGAATTCCCTAAATAGTTTAGAACATGAGCCTGCACCCCTAACGAGCAAATCTAAGTTAGAATTATTTCAATTTAGACATGTGTCTATTTTTTTTCCTTTATTGTGCATTTGGTTGTACAACCTTTACACATAAACAAATTACTCTTACATAATAACACAGATGTCGTTAAATTACAATCGTGCTTCTCAAGTATATCAATTAACAAGCACAATAAAACCACTTGGTACTCAACAGTTTAAGAGCATTGTCCAAGTTAAAATAGAATGTTAAAACACTGCAAATAAAATCACTTGAAGTCCAAAAAGGTCTGTATTAATCGACCCAATGTCTGTCGATCGAGAGCAAAAGTACAATTAAAAGGTTTTAATCAATCTCTTATTTCAGTGCAGTCGATCTTTAATCATGTTCCATATCTGGAAAACTGCCGCCGTAATCACCAAGGATTCTGCGCAATAGAGAGCGCCCCAAAATTGATCCCAGCCATAAACCTGAAATTCAGCGAATCCTTTCTTGTATAGGGGAACCAGGAGACCACAGTTAGTGAGGACGTGTCTGACAGTGTCAATGTTCCTTTGGCACATTCTACATAAACCATCCTTCCCTGGAATCCCAGACCAGGCCCCAGTGTTAATGAGCACAGGTAAAAGTTCAAGTCTTAGCTATACGATGAATCGTATCAAGAGGGGAGAGTAACACTTGAGGAAATAGCTGCACGTTTTATCCCTAAAGCCTCCTTGTTGTGCGTAGCTCTGATACTTGACTTTTCCTGAGAGACTTGTTAAGGACGCTATTCAATCCATTTCCTGAGTCTTTTTAACATGACCAGACACATAGAAATCAATAAGAGTTTCAGGAAGTTTGCCCACCCCAATTGCATCAAAATGGTTTCTAACCATACAGTCTAGATGAGCAAAGCAGGTGCTTTGGGAGCGTCTAGTCTGGTGGGCCAATACTGTCATCAATAGTGAGTTGGTTCCTTTGTCAGAAAAGGTAAAGTTTGCCCATAGTCTACAGGCCGCAATTTTTCAGCTAGAAATTATTGAAAGAAAGCCTAACTCCAATCAGATCGCCTCAACTGGTGTTGTACAAGGTAGGCTTAAACAGAACATAAAATGTTGGCCTTGACGGATGTAGGCCATTTTAATGTCCCCTCCCGGGAACACCTCCAATGCATAAACGATGGTGGGGACAACTGATATCGTATGAGCCTATAATCTAGCATCTATTATTATAATAAGAAGAAGAAGAAGAAGAATTATTATTATTAATATTATCATGATCATTTTTATTATTATTTGTCTGCTAAATATGGGTTCACATATTTGTTTTTTTCTGTTATGTTAAAAGGATTTTATACTGCACCAAAACACCACTGTAGGAAAACGTTCTCCTCACTGGGCTTCCAGATGCACACCTGGCCCCCCTCGCCACACAATAGCCTCATCACAGGATCCCGCAATTTTGACCATATCTCTCCTCGCTCCCTACCTCCCTCCCCACTAGGATGGCATTCCAAACTGCATGTATCACCTACAAAGCACTCTTGAATGAAACACCAACATACTTGTCAGTCAAACTCCACACCTCTGGAGGTTCTCACGCTGCAAGTAGCAAAGCTATCATAAGCTTGAAGTCTAAGCTAGCCCATGAGTTGAAAATTCACAAGCAGTCCTTCTCCTGTTCCGCCCTGTCCGTCTGGGACTGAGTCCCGGCAGAGACTCGAAATGCCCGACCGTCCTCTAGTTCCGCAAAATTCCAAAAACGGTGCTCAACAATACCTGCCGGACGAATAAAAGTCCTACCACGCTCCACCAACAGTACAGAGCTACTGTATAAAATGCTGAGCCCAATGCCGGCGTAATCCTGTCGTAAAACGCTCCTCAGTTCTCGAGCTAAGTTCACTCTATAAGTAATACTATTAAAATAAACAAAGGGATGTGTTTTGGTAAAAAGTGGAGCAAACTGCATTTTAGAAAAAAATGGTTGCAGTAACACTGGTCAAAACTATTAGCAGTAAAGTGAAGTAACTCATCAAGCTGGCCTGCTTTGTCTTAAAAACTGGTTCATGCTAGCATGCTGGTCCTGCAATGCAGGCATTGCACTATTGCCTTAGAGGCCAGTCCGAGCCTGCAAACGGGGCCTCTAGAAAGAGTGTGGATGAGCGGGGAGTTGACACAGAATGTGACATCATTTAAGAGGGTGCATAGAAGGGCAGCATGTAAGGACAGGGTCCCAATTTGGTAAGTCAGGAAAGGCATGCATGCGGTAAGGAAACATCATAAGGACAGAATCATCAGAAAGTCAAGTCAAAATGATGAACTGCAACTAAATTCATGTACCAAGATAAGCACATCAGTGGATCACAACTCCTGACCTAAGTCTGGTTAATCCCCAGGAAATACTCTATGATGCGTTTCATGCCACTGGTTCCTAGCTTGTCTGTGCCATTTCAGAAGTACGACTACCAGTCCCAGTATCGAGAATGAAATCTGGAACTACAACAATAAAACATAGCCATGCGACAAACTATATGCCTTACAAGAAAGAGAAATGATTGCAAAAATAAAGGCTCGCCGTGATCTGGACTACTACTGAGTAATATGACAGGTAGGTCTAGAAAGCAATGGAAGGTTTGCTTTGAGCCGGACTCAGCCCCTCTGCCAACACATCTCAATGCCCCTCAAATGTTACATAAATAGTATTTGCCCATATTTGCCTATATGTGAGCTTAGTGTATTCTTTTATACAGAATGCAATATATATATATTTTTTTCAAGAGATTGTTTTCAGGGGAACTACACTAAGAACAACGTGGCCTGATATTGTTCAGAGTTTAAAGATTTAAACCTTTCCAGCTTATTTAAGGACACTGTGTGGGATATTTTCAGCCCAGGAAAATGAACAGAAAAGCCAGGTTAGGTCCCTACTGCAAAATACATTTCTCTTATGCAAAGGCCCACTGGCAGAATGAAAAGCCAGCCTCAAACGGTCACATAACCAAGGTGCCTAGTGAATGCACATTGTGTGTTTTCTGCAGTTGAAACAAGGAGTATGCTGAAAAGTAAGACCATATTGCAGAAAGAAATTGAAAATGCACATAGCGAACGACAAAATGAACAGCAGCATTTTACTTTCAGTTGTCCCCTTAAAAAAGAAAATGCTGTGTGAAAGAAGAAATACACTGATTCAAAAGGGTCTTGCATGTGCATTTCGTAGATGGAAATAAATACATGGAGATAAATGTTCTCTTGCCAAAATGAGCATATTATCAGAAGGGCCTTGAACAGTGATAGCGAGATGCAATTAATTAAAATAAGTATAAGGCTTCACATGAAAAATATATGCCATAGGTTGAAAAGACTATTTTCTTTCAGATGCAACATGTAAATCTCTTAAGAGCACAGGAAATGTATAACTGTAGGTTTTGATTTCCTGAGAAGGAGTTCATTGCTGGGCAGAATAGTAAGGCAGTGATCAAGAAACCTTATGGGGTCCTTGTCTCTGAGATAGGCAATAAAAGACCATTAGCCCTACAGAGAAGAAAGCCTAATGTGTAATTGCAGGCAACGTCAACATTGAGAGAGAAGCGAGGCATCAATTAAACCGAGAGGACCAAGAAACTGAGCAATATGTATATATATAAGAATTGTCAATATGGGTGTATGCAGAATCATACTTTAGGGATTTACTCAGCAACAATAATGATCACCAGGTTCATTATGGAGTCATTTTAAAGCTTGTTATAAGCCTGTTATTTTGATGTCATTTGTATGTGAATATGATTTTTGAAAACCGTGTTACAACCTAAAATGTGTTTCTAGCTTCCCCGAAACTGTTCTGTATCTGAAAGTTGGGAGTTTGGTGGCTTATTAATAAATTAGATATTGAGGTAGAACATTGCAATTTCCTAACTATTATAAGTTTTGCATAAAATGGTGAAAAACCACAGTTCTCACATGCAATATCCTGCCAAACTGGAAATAACTTTCATGAGTACGCAATGAGTAGAGGAGTCTAACAATATCTATGTTCTTATGCTTATGTGTAAAATGAAGAAAGTTGTCACTTAGGACTTTTTCAATGTAAAATTATGGGTGTGAAAAAATATGCAGGTGGTTGTATCCATCTTTCGCATCACTTCAATCATAGAACTCCAAGGGCCTATCGGTAGAGGGTGGTTGACCCTTGGAGGGGTAGAGTAATGTAAAGGTCCAATGAAAATTCAGTGCTAATAGGGTTAACGTCTCCTGATCTCAATATCTTGGTGGTGTGACTTCGAAGTTAAAAAATGGCTGCACAAGCCAGAGAGGGGGTGCTCCCTAAACATCTTGAAGGAGACTTGCCTTAAGACCCTCTGGGTGAATTCTGAGATAGCTGCCTAAATATTATCTGGGTGGAAGGCCTAAACATTGCTGAAGGAATAACTTTGCCTGGGACGACAGCAATTCAGAAAGACAAAAGAAACTGGTATTTTTGCAAGGAGAGCAGGAACAGGGGGATGCTTTCTGGTGGCTATCCTTGAATGAAGCCCCTGACCAGATCTCTGTGCTTCTCCGAGAGATGGTCCTGAAACACTGGTGTCTTTGTCTGAGTGCCAAAAACAGAGAGATCCAATGTAAGTGTGACGTTGTCAGTGTACACGACGCATGCGCGAGCCTTGCTTTGGGTCGCGCATGCGTGTTTTGAATAAAGACCGTCCATGCGGCAGTTGCCTTCAGGACCCTGGAAAGCACGGACGCATGTGTCATGTCTCAGTGATTGTGTGTGTGTGAGTGCTAGTACAGGGCGTCCCGAGGCACGGGCTCGCCCATCACATTGGCGACGAGGTGGGAGCCAACGGAGTGAGTGGTTTGACACGCACTGATGTGTCAATTACCGGCATTTTCTTCTTGGTGCATCCCAAATCCGACGCGAGCGATGGTGATCAGGTTATCTTCAGTGCGGAAGGCAGTAACGGCCCGCGAGGGTGCTTGTGCGCTGCCCATGTGCTAATAGAGAATAGAACGTCACATTTTTGGAACTTCTGCAGTTTCAATAGGACTGCAGTGCCACCTGTAACTAGAGGTGTCCTGGTGATAGGATGGCCATCTAAGCACAGAAGGCTGCCAGGCATTGGAACATCGTCGCAGCACCGTGCCACCTCTGTGCATTGGACCAGGTGCGTCAACAATCTGTCCGAGTCAGGTTTGCGGCCTCTAATCCTGTCTTGAGGTGCCTGTGCGACCTGCGAAGATGATGGACAGCGATGGAGAAGCAACGGCGGCGCAGACGGTGGTTTGCAGACAACACGGTTCATTGTTACCCATGCAGGAATTTGACACTTCAGGTCCACCTTCAAAATTGGGCCCAAAATGGTTGCTGTGGATAAAAAAAATTAGACATGTATTTCACAGCGTCCGGAGAGACCAATAATGACGCCAAGAGGGCGGCACTGCTTTATTCGGCAGGGATGGACGTTCTCCGCATATATGAGTCTCTAAACCTGCAAGTAATGATGTATGATTCCATTAAAACGGCTCTCAAGAACTATATTATTCCTCTATCTAACGTGGACTTCGACAGATTTCTATTCTGTGGCGAGAAACAGCAGGAGGAGGAATCACTTGATCAGTTCTGTGCACGTCTGCGGCAGATGGCTACCACTTGCAGGTGGGACAATGAAGAGGTTATGGTCCGCAATCAAGTGATCCAAGGGTGCAGTTCGAGCAAACTGCGCAGACAGGTACTGCGGAAGCCGGGTTTGTCTCTTGTCCAAATATTAGACAGTGGCAGAGTGTATGAGTTGGCTGAGACGAGAGGCGCAAAGATGGATGCAGCTGTGCGCCCGGGAAAGTCTGAAGAGGCATTTGCAGTGGGGAGGCAAGCATCGTTGAAAGCACGATGGAGCCAGAAATGCCAGGATGCAGCTCCAGCGCATGGATCGGTGACTATTTGCCAGTACCGCGGGTATGATCTGCCCCATTCTGATGACTGTCCTGCCAAATCGAGAACCTGCGGGAGGTGCAATGGTCCTGGCCACTATGCCAGGATGTGTGGACCCCCCGCACTGGTTGCCACGCAAAGGGGACCAGCAAGGCCCAGTGGCGGCGGGTTTAGGAGACAACACAGTATCGCGACACTGGAGCAAGACGCCCAAAGACTAAATATCACAGAAGAAGAGGAGGAGGAAGAAGAGGTTTTTTTTATTTCGAATCTTGCGACAGGCGCACGGAAAATGAGGCAGCCTAAGTGTGTGGTTGACATTCAAGGTGTTCCGACACAGATACTGATAGACACAGGCATCTCTGTCTGTGTGCTTGCCACCGACCACTATAAGGCAATCCCGGGACCACCACCGTTGGATGTGTCAACGGCAAAGTTTTTCACCTTTGGAGGCGACACTCCGCTACCCTTTCAAGTGCACTGGAAATAGTGAAATCTGACCAACCTCACCCATTTGCCCTGCACAGAGTGGGGTCGTCCCCATGCTATCAGATTTGTAAATGTTTGCATGTTCGGGGTTGGCTCTAGCTCCATAACAGTTGGTGGGCTGAATCTTTGACCCAAGGTCGGCATAGCAGTCTGGGTTATATTGGCGCTAGTGAGATTTAATCAGCCCCACCCATTCACCCCCTGCACAGCGTGGAGGTCCTGCCCTGTGCTATCAGTAAAGGCGATTTTGGGAGATTGCGACTTATTCAAAAATAGGAAGTTAGAACACGAGGATGGCATACCAGTCTGGGGTGTACTGGTGATGGTGAAATTTGGCCAACCCCACCCATTTGTCCTGCACAGGGGTGAAGCGGGGTCCAGCCCTTTACAATCAGTATAGGCGATTTCAGGAGATTGCGATTTTGGGATTTTTCAAAAATAGGAAGTTAGGACACAATAAACCATACACAAGGCTATAGCAGACCCCCACATGCATGTCAGCTACAGACCTGGGCAACGCTGGGTGGGTACTGCTATATATTCTTTCTATACCCCAACCTGGTTCTTGGCTCATTGTCGGCACAGGTGGAGGGAACTATGTGGCTCTATATGAGTCTTAGATAGGGCTAGCTGAACAAAAATAATCAATGTGCTGTGTGTCGTCTTAATGGGGGGGAATCCCCATGTTAAGGGTGGTATCCCAATATATCATTACAGCCTACCCATAAATATCCTGAGACTTCACACTAAAATCTCCCTGATTAGCAGATGTATTGAACTAACTATATATGAATAATGTCATCATTAATCAAAATACTGTGTTGATAATACATTTATGTAAAAAATAACCATTGACTCATAATTTATTAAAATAATTAGCATAATAACAATTCAGTAATAGCAAGGGATATGGCAGGGGTTACCTGCCAACACCCAAGTTATTGCTCTTAGGTGAAGCCAAGGGACCCATAATGAAGATAAGGGACAATAACAGCTGTTAAAGCCCACCTCGGAGGAAATGCCATTATAAAATGTCAAAATAAAAACACCAGGTTAAAAGAAGGTTAAAAACAGTAGAAAAAAGTTGGTTATGATGTTCAGAACCTGGTGGAATGTTGTCCAAAGGAGGCACTCAGCAGAATGTTGCAAGAGAACAGGTGGCCTTGCAACAGTGGTTAAGGCCCTCTGCTGGCCCATTGCTTTCAGTGTTCCATCAACATTCCAATGTTATAATTAGGTGATAACATCCCTCCCTGCCTGTAACTTATTGGCTACCAGAGTTAAGGGCATGAGTGAACAAAAAGGCCCTTTGGTGAGGGGCACACAGTGCTGTTTACCTACAAGGACAACCTACCCTGGGAGCTTTTATCGCAGTTAGCACCCGCTATTTGAAGACACTGATGTTAAACCTTTTTTTTTCATATAAAAATTTATAAAAAAAGAAAACTTACTTTCTAATTGATTCTTACCTCACACTGGTTCCTTATCTATGATATCCCTATCCCAGCCCAGCTGATCTCCGGAAAATGTTCCACCCCCAGTGGGCTCTGTGCGGCTCTGCCTCGGCTCCAGCCGATGTCTCTATGTGCCACGTGCTGGACATGATGTTGGGTTCAGTATATATAGCGGCGCCGCGTCCTGTGACCTTTGTTCCTTTTTTCCACGCGCTCTTTTCACTGATCGGAACATGCTAATCGAGCTTACATAATTATTTGTGTATGCCATGCCCACTCCTTCCAAGGCCTCGGGCTTCAACCCATGTGCAAACTGTGGCTTGCCGATGTCGGTATTGGAGCTGCACTGGTTTTGTTAAAATTACATGGGTGAGTACAATGATGCCCAGGATTGCGGGCCATGACAGTCAATGCACTGAAGGCCCTCCAGGAGAGCGCAGCGAAGATCTTCACATTCGTCTAGAAGGTGAAGGGTAAGGCTCTTCAGTCGAGGCCGCACAGTGCGGAACGACGCTCCGATGAGCAAGCGGATCAAGGCAAGGAAAAGGATAAGAAGGGAGTGATAGGATAACTCAGGGGCAACGTGCTCGCCTTGGAAGCAAAACGACACGGATCAACACAGGTATGATCCCCGGTAAGTGCTTAGAAACCTCTGGGTATTAAGCGCATTATAAATAACCAATTACAATTAGAATTACAAGAAGAAGGATTGGGAGAGGTCTTGCTCCCTGTGTGAGTCCTCACACTAGCATTCATATTCCTCTTCGAAGAAAAAGAGTCACCGCTCCAGGGAGTCCCCTGAGTGTCCAGTGCAGGTACCTTTTCCTTCCCAGTCCTCCACTTCAGAAGAATGGGAGAACTTCCACCTGACGATGTTGGATATCTTCACCAATGCGTTGGTAGCTCCTGATTCTGCACCTGTGGCACCTTAGACTGAGCTGTCAGCTTTGGTACTGCAGGGTTCCACTGCATCTGCTGCAACTGATAGTGTACCCTCTGCGGACCACTTCCGAATGCCGAATGGCTCAGGCCTGGACCAGACGGATCCGGAGGTATCTCAATCTCGACAGGCCCCGCCTTCAGGAGTGGCGGCCTCCGCACTGGCATCATCGGCTGCGCCAGCCGGCACCTAGGACACAGTGGCTCTGCGGGAATACATCCCACTTCCTAGGGACAACTTCATGTCAAGGATGTATGACATTTATGACGAGCTATGGGCTTGAACCTATGGATTCTAGGGAGATGAGGGATTTCCCGGAAGAATTCTATGGGCAGAAGGAAACTGAAAGGCACACAGTAAGGAAACTGGTGAATATAATAACACTCTTTGTAAATAAACTGTGAGAAGGAAGATGGAAGCAAAATGTACTGGATGGGATACAAGACATGGAAGCAGGCACCATGTAATGGAAATAAACATGCATTTTAAAATCACCAGTTTCTGTTCAGAAGAATTGGTGTCAGCCTGTGCTGAACTCCCAAACTGTGACCTTCCCCCTATTATCGGAAATGCCTTTGAAGTTGCAGCAGTGCCTGTAAAGGGATGTATTGGGGTTAGGTGCTAACAACTTTGTAAACAGAGAGGCAGCCCTTAATGGGTTGAACTTTAGAAAATAGTTGGAATTGAAAATTAAATTCATAGTATTTCCCTGGACTGACTGATAAATGATATGCATCAGAAGACCACCACATGATGACAGGAGGTGGAGATTGCCTTTCTGCTTTCCAAGATAAGTGAACAGATAGCCAATTAGTCCGGGGAGAAAGAATGTAAGTGACTTTATGGCAAGCTTGGTTCAACAAAGTCCAGAGGCCAGGCCTACATACAGGGAACACAAATCTGCCAGTTAATTGAATGGAAGAATATGAATGGCCTTATTTTTACATGCTATGGGGAAATCATGATTGTTGATTATCTTGGGAACTATAATTCACACAATAATGGTTTAAATATCTTTTAAAAAGCTTATGAGAAAACCTATCTCCCGATATAACTTTTCTAGAAAATTGACCATGGGAACTGACGCTATAAACTGAAATGTAATGATGGCTTCCCAGAAAATATATCACGAAGCAGAGATTCAGAGAGATGATAGCTTGTTGAATTAGATACCTGTATATACAATCTTATGACATTTACTTTTTGCCTGTTTGAATGAACCACACAAATCTGTCATTCAAACCTGCAACATGGTACCGAAATGAGACACATTTTTGTTAAGTACGACAGGATTACACCATTTCGGAAAAACGTATAGTTTGTGACTCGTATTTGTAAATTAAAAAGAAATGTGCCATGTTGTGGTTTTAAGGTCATAACTGTATTGGTCAAAATGCAATTTCAAAGGGGTGGAGTCATAACTCTTAAGAGATGATCTCTAGTAACTAAAGGAGCCAATGACTGCAATGGGGTGGACAATAGATGTCCATCCAGAATAGTTCCTGAATCAGCTGGCACATCCTAATTTAGATAATTTGAGCAGTAGTTAAAGGTCTATAAAGAGACACAGAATGGGCAAAGGGGAGAGCTGTCTCATATGATCTCAATGGGACTCCTGAAAAATTGCAGGAGAACCAACATTGCCTGGGAGGTGGATTAGACCAGGAGAAATACTAAAATCTGGAGGTAACTAGGAGAGGCAAATAAAGGGATGGATTCAGGAGGTATCCATGACTGAACCTGGAGAGGCCCATTAACTAAGTCGCTATTTGGTCCATGAGATGATTCAGGAACCCCGATGTCATTTCCTGAGCACAAAACCCAGAGATATTCTTTGTAAGTAACCTGTCCAAACAAACCTAGTCTTGTGGGGATCTGTTTTATGTAATATCACCCCATTATTGATTGGGTGGGCAGACCAAGTAGATCCCTAGCATTTTCTTACCAAGTAATAATTTAATTAATTCCCCTATAGCTAATTGTCACGGGGTGATTTTGTTGAAATTCGAAAACAGCAAAATAAATTCCAGTGTGGATGAAAATGTAATTTGTTAAAGTAATTGGGTGCTCCTATTTCTTCTTGCCAACCCCAAAATTCCCTAAATGGA
Source organism: Ambystoma mexicanum (assembly GCF_040938575.1). Taxonomy (NCBI): domain Eukaryota; kingdom Metazoa; phylum Chordata; class Amphibia; order Caudata; family Ambystomatidae; genus Ambystoma; species Ambystoma mexicanum. Next base: position 641,899,963 of record NC_090940.1, on the reverse strand, counting down.
GGAGTGCCTAAAAACAAAATTCCCAACTGCTCCCCATTCCCCAGACCCTGCCTTAACGCAGGGGGGCTTCCATAGGAAACTTAATATCTGGGTTTGTGCTGGGGCAGAAAAGTATCTTGCCGAATTAGAAAGAGTGAAGTCCCTGATTTAAAGCACACCCTCTACAGAGGGTGAGAAAGTGGCCCTTGATAGAAGAGAGATTCTTCATTGCATAGTGGTGGAGGGAGGGTTCCATAAATATAAAAAGTGTTTTGTTTTTAAAAGTCTGTTATGCTCCAACACTGAAAGTATTGCCAAGTGCGCAGGGAGATTAAAATAAATAACGCTGCATATGTGAAATTGCTCTTTACCAACAGAAAAGTGTTACATGTTATTTAAAGTAAAGCCCATGAAAAGTATATTGTGAAGTAAATTGTTTTGTCATGTCCAGGGGGCTGCACAATTCTGTACATTAAGAGTATTTTGTGAGTAACCCAGGAATCTGAAGTACTCTATAGACCTGTGTTTCTATGTAACCAGTGTGGAAATAATCAAAGTAGGAAAACTGTTCATATGTTGGGTTTATAGAGTAGGCGATCTGTGTGATTCTAAACCAACTGGCGTTTTCAATTTTTGTAAAAAAAAAAGTGAATTGCGAGGAGATAAAAGCAGTTGAGCCACAGAGTGAGGTGGCGTGTCTTGTGATTTGTGCTAATATACATTTTTCCTTTTCATAAATAAATATATATTCTTTCTAACACCGGCCTGATTCTTGGCTTATCTATGGCAAAGGGGTTAGGGATCTACGTGGTATGATATGGTTCATAGAGAGGGCTAGATTGAATTATATCAATAGGTGTATTCGTGTGGCTCTTTTGATTTGGGGGAACAAACTCCCTGCCTTCATTGTTGTCCTAAAAATATACCCCACACCACCAGTCATGGAAAGTAAGAGGTTTGACGCATGGGCAGTGAGGTGTTTGCGTCAAACAGTCTTGCACTGCAGGCCGTGAATGCCTCTTGCACCATGGTGAAGGTCTGCTTCGGCCTTTTGACGGCAATGGCCAATGGGACTGAGCACGTCCCAGAGGGAGAGATGAGGGACACCTTCCTGTCCTTGGTCTCACACGGCATGGCGGTGGCATGCCAGATGCTGCAGTCGGGACTGGACACATCAGACTGTGTGAGAATGGCAATGGCCACTAGCAGAGTGGTCAGGCTCTACTTGTGGCTGAGGACATCAGAGGGTGCAGCCGATGTCCAAATCAGGCTGTTGGGAATGCCGTTCGACAGCCATAATCTCTTTGGAGCTAAGGCTGACAAAGCCCTCCAGAAGGTCCAGTCATCCAAGGAGACTGCTAAGTCTTTGGGGCTAGTAGTACAACAACCTTCCGAACAGCCCTGACTTGGGGCAGGGGTTTTCTTCCCTTCTATGCCTTTGCCCAGAGGGGCCATGCTCAGTCTGCCCTGGGAAGAGGGAAAGGCAGGTTCTTCCCCAGTGGTAGAGCAAGGGATGCCCAGCAACATGGCGTTGCAACAGCCTATGGCCCGCCGCAGCCCAGGGCGCCAAACCTCAGGGACGGAATTCGTCATTTGTCACCAGTGGGGGGAACCTTTCCTTGTTAAGATCGGAATGGTTGGGGACCATGTCTGACACTTAGCATAGGATAGATTGGGTTTCGACAGAGGACAGAAATCATGTGAGACATTCCGATGAGCACTTGTTGGATATTTATTTGAAGATAGGGAACATCATTGTAGACATAGGGCTCATTCTGGTTTTCTTTTCTTAAATAAACAACCTTGAAACAGGTCTTCTCTTCCTTCTCCTATGTCTGACTTAAAATAGCCCCTTCTGAGCCAGCATCGAGCCTGGTATCCTGTGAGGAATTCGACCATCCATACGGTGGGCATGGGCTCGCGTGGGCTTTTTTGAACTTTTTATATGAAAGTGAATGAGGGTAGATCAACCTCTGGAAAATGTGTGGGGCCAATCTGTACACATTTTCCTTTGCTCACCGCACCACATACACATAGACCTGTGTACTCTGGGTGGACACAGCCAAAAGGTGCAGTCTCTAAGCACAGTTTCCCCTGTCGTATTTAGTTGGGATGGTATCAGTGTGTGGTATAAACATCTTGGGTGGTATCAGTGCGTGGTAACAATCAACATAACATAACATATCATAACATAACATATGACAGCCAGTGGAACACCATGTCATCTCAGAAGGGGTGGGATAAATATTCACACGCCATGGCCAGCCGAATTAACGTACAAAGGCTCCATGTATCCACCATGTTCTTTTGTTTAGCTCTGTAGCTGGTGGTAGAGATTAACATAATAAACATACTAATAGAGTGTACTTTAAACAGCCCCACTTGGGGCCTGGCTACAGAGGTTAACAAAGAAGACAAGAAACCCCAATGAGATTTCATAGACACTGTGTCAACCTGAAGCCAGCTCCTGCCCTCAGTATTGATTGACAATGAAATGTCATGTCTGGAACTGTGTGTATTATAGTAGTTATCCCCGCAGGCGGACCCCATTCAGAAGGTAGCAGAAAGTCTGTTCTCGCCTCAGCTTCAAGGGAGATCTGCCATTTTAATCAGGAACCACAGCGAGCTCCATTGTCCAGAGAGACTGGTTGATCCACAACAGACAGGAAGATGGGTGGGACATGGTATTACATGTTTTCATCCCTTTACCTTTTCTGTTGCAAAGCACTCTGGTTATGACTTCACGCATACAGGAGATTGCTGATGAGGATGAGGATTGGGTCATTAAGGTAGGCCGAGCCTACACCAATCCTTGTGGTCCATTTGGCTTTAAAGGAGGGAAGCAAGATCCCTCCCCTAAACATCCCCCAGGGAACAGAGGGAGATACTGAATCAAGATGGCCCTCAGGCAGCTCCAGAACCGGTACCCAGCCAGTACACAGCGTGCCCTGCTAGGCTCTGCAGCAAGCTTCCTAGGTGGGACGTGCCAGAGAGTCTCTGAACCAAACCCAGGACAAGGCAGCTGCCTGCAACACTCTCCCCAGCTTTGAGCCATCCGACTTAAAGGACAACACAAGCCCGGTGAAGAAGCTAGGAGGAGTGCATCGACAAGCATCTTCTGACTTAAATGACAGTTGTGCCCCTCGCGCTGCAACCGACTGCACCTTTGACTGTTGTTACGCTGAGATGCCTTGACCAGTGCTTCAGAACCGCCAAACAGTACTGAGTCTACAATTCCTGACCCTGAGCCGCCATGTAGGCGAGCCTGCAGTTGTCCATCCAGCTTCTCTCGCTGAACTGCCTGCCGCCTGATACCCACAGCTGTCTCCCGTCTTGAACTCTGTGACAGAAGCTGCAAAGCACCCTGAAAATGGCTTGACCCTTTCGAGCATCAAGAACTGCAACAGCACAAGGTACATTGTGGTTTGTCACCCTGTTCCTTCTCTGAAGGCCCTCGTGACATTGTACGATCCATTGCTCCCTTTGTGTTGAAACCAAGTATCCTTCAACTATTGTGATTATTACTTTACCGACTACTCTCCTGTAGTATCCAGAGTGCATCCCTTTTCCTTCTTTGAAACCGTCTGTCCTCTGCACTCCTTTACTGGGTGGGTTGTATTTCATACTATGCTAGAACTGTTGGGATAGTAATGAAGTGGATATTTGCATAAAACCTTGACTAGACAGTCCCTTTTAGCATTGAGTAATAATTGTATTTTTGCTGTATTGCAACTAACCAACAATCCACGACCTTGCAGAGATAAGCCTGCCCTTCCGCCCACGTTACCAAAATTGGACAAGGAGGTTTATAATTGACTTGTGTTTCCAAATTTGTTTGCATCCCTTCTCTTGTACTAGAGGTGTGGGGCTGATTGATGGTTTCGAAACCAATATTCATCCCTGGACCATTGGTGCCCCGGAAATTGATTCGTCACATTGTTGGCAGGTGGTCAGATCTAGTTGGAGCATTGCACACAGCTTAGTCACACAACGATAAAAGTACTGTTGCAGGCAACATTTAGTCACTGTTAGGTAGTAGTAATAATCATGAATCTTAACATGGAGACTGTAAAAGGCATGAGCAAGGATGTCCTGCACGTCATATGTCAAGAGCGGGGACTTCCCCACAGCACTAAGGTTAATAATCCTGAGTTGCTGACCCATCTCAAAGCTTGGGTTGAAGGAAGGGTGGTTGGGGAGAGAACCTGAATGAAGAAGACCTTCTGGGAGGGGTAGTGGAAGATGGCGAGGAAGACAGCATGAGCAGTGTTTCTCGCCAACCATCCCTCCAGGGGGCAAGTGTGGTTTCTCCACACTCTAGAGTGTCAGTGAGGTCAGGGGCTAATGCGGCATCCCCCAGGACCCAGGCCTCAGCACAGTCTCTAAGTGGCCCAGTAATTGTTGATTCGTCCCATATCACAGTGCTGTGGTTTATCACATCCCTGGCTCCCCTTTCCAGATCAAACACATACTCAAGTGGCACCACCAAACATCAAAGAACCACACCACCAATCAGAACTCGGGTACCTCCAGCCCACATTAATGAACACCTCTGGTTTTGCACCTGCCGCCTCTATCCAGCAAACAGCCCATAATCCTCCGCTTCTTTGACAGGGCCATGAGCAGCAGGGTCCCCAAAATGGCAGTGGCCTGCAACGCCTCTTCATAATAAGCATTTGATAACAATGTGTTCATATTATAGCCATTTTATGTTATGAACTGTATTCTTTATGTGCACCCTTTTATTAATAATTTGATAACTCGTACTTATTTATAATAATGGATTCTTTTTTTTTAAGTTCTTTGTATTCCAGTATTAAGGGTACATATTCCGGTTGCAAGGAGAACGCTGCACCGATGAACACCTTATAAAAACATACTAATTTTTGCTCGCCCATTGTAGGCAGCCCCTGCATTCTGGGGGTCTCTCCACGTATCTCCCATCCTGTGACCCTACATTTCCCCTTCAGCCTGGCTTTACACTTGCGAAGTTTCAGCTGGAACGTGAGCGTTCTGTGCCACCAAAAGTGAATTCAAAGTGAGTCCTGTGCTGGCAAGTCTTACACCTGATGTCAGGTGCTACCATCTCACACAACACACTAAAGAACATTGAGTAAAAAGGGACACTTTACTGTGTATCTCATGAGTTTGTCCCATTTCATAGGTTTCCTGGAGGTGTAAGGTCCTCCCTGGAGTGAACACTAAGATGTCCTAAATCGCCCTCACTTAATATGGAGCAGCCTAGGCTCTTTGGGGCCAAGGGGAGGCACATGAGCGCCTTATTAAGGTCCCATAAATAAATCAGATTTATGTAACTAGAACCTTAGACTATCTAATCCCCAATCTAATGAGCCTTACCATCTCACACTGAAGGGAGGTTCATTACCTCCCCAATTAGGGGACACTCCCAGTGTCTGTACTGGGTGGTGATGGGGAGTCTGCTGCAACTTTAATGAGCTCTGCCAATGTGAGCAAGATGCAATCCGCATTTTACTAGGAGCTATTTTAAAATGAAATGTGTAACTCTCGCGTTGGTGTCTGTTTAGTTTAATAAACTTCAGAAGGCCCACTGGTTGGTGACACATATGGTTAGATGACTGTACCAACAAGAACTCAAAATGTGCTGTAACTGTGTCAGTTACCAGTCTCACCACTAGGGGCGCTGGGAGCTCTTTAGCTCCTGCTTCTAGCCCAGGAGAGCCCGGTTAGCTTGAAAGCAGCAGCTGCCAGGAGCTACCTTTGGCTCCCCGGGCCAAGTTATGCCTTGCAAACATGCACACGTGACATTAGCATTTGAGTGTTTGAGAATGCTGAGAAAGCAGGATTAGGACACGTCTAGTACACATTTAAACATAATGACTCACACATAATGGAGAGTTACAGTGTGCATCTCCCGTGGACGTTGGATTTGCAGTTCTCTGTGCACTCGCTCCTGGTTCACCTGCGATAGCTCCTGCCTGTTGGCTGATGGCCGACACCCAGGTTTTAGCTCCTGCTCATCAAATCTAGCATTTCGGTGATGGACTGCCCATGGGCAGGACAAAGACTGATATGTCTAGGATATTTCTTCTGTGTGAAAAGAACAGTGAGCTAAAGACTTGGTTGAGACTCTCCCAGGGGCCATCCACCCAAGAACAAGTCAATGGGCTGTGTTTGTGCTGGTAGAGATTTTTTTTTATTGTATATGGTTTACAAAAAGAAACCTTTACAAATACATTAAGTAACGAATATTTCATATATATTAAAAGATACTTAAAGACCCAATTATCCCTTTTTAAGAATGAGAAACACATAACAAATCATTTAAATAAAAAGAATTCAGTGCAAGTTAAAATGCTAAATGATTTTGCCAGTTAAATAGCAGTTTCCCTTTACATAACATCAATCTTAAAGAAATAGCAGTAAAATTACAACAATTTCATAATGCAGATGCTGGTAGAGAGTTTCCCAGACCCTCCAACCCCCCTGTTTTGCATGTCTTTTCACATGTAACATTTCTCAAATATACATGCAATGTAAAATACTGTCTAACATGTGACTGCAAAGCCCTCAACTGCAATCAGTTGCTGTGAGGATAGATAGGTCTGGACACGCTTCTCGTCTCACCTTTCTGTGCATCTTGTTAGCCGGCTGCGCCCAAAGCCAAATACTGTTCTCCCGCTAACCTTCGCTTATTCTGTCATATGTACAGTTATCCATATTTCTGCGCCCCAAAACATAAAACAGCTACATATAATGTTGCAGTTCTTGTCAGCTCTGCAAATATGACCATTTCCTGCATTCTTAATGTGTTGTGACATTTAACATTCCTTTTACATCAATGTAATGTATTATTTGCCAAGTATGTCCAGACTACACTCTGCCTAACTCAGACTTGTCAAGGCATGATAGTGGCGGTTAAGCGATATAAAAATGCCTCATAAGAAAAAAAGAACATGTCCCGTCTGAGTATTCTTGGGGTGCCATGTGCTGAAGAGCACACGATCAGTCCTTGTAAAGACTGACAAGGTTCCCGGGCAAAAAGGACCTGTGGTAAGGAAGAAGCAGTTCCGTCAGCTTTGTGGCTACACTGGAGGCTGCAGGGAATCGATTCCCTGAAAGCCATGTGCCAGATCCAACAGTACTTAACAATAATAATAAATAATGATTTGGCATGTATAGTAGCGCTACGAACCCTCGGGTATCTGAGCGCTGCTTATTATTACCCACGGTGTGTGGTGCTCATTTATCGACCTCGGAAGGATGAAAGGCTGAGTTTGGCGCTGCCGGGATTCGAACCTGCTTCAGCAGGCTCTGCACGGATGTCAAAGCGAGCCTCTACTCTCTGTGCTATCAGACCAGCATTTACCTGGTTGTCTGTGAGCCCTGCCTCCAACATCCCTTCTGGTCTGATTTAATGTATAAACAACAACAAAAATGCTTAGAAAGCTTCCATAGTCTACCAAAACAGACCCCAAAAAGTTAAACATAGCGCAACTGATCCCATGGCAGGACCAAGTGTGGAAAATGGGGCCCGGCATCGGGTCTGGACTCAATGATGTTTCAGATGAGCTATTTATTTATTTATTTTAATTTTTATTAAGCTCCACGCGGCCCTAGGCCTCAGAGCGCACACAGGACATGACAGGATAGTCTTATGTAAATATCCAGTGATAATGCGACATATCCTGTCAACAAGTGCTGTGAACTATGCAGAATGTTGCTTCCTGGAGTCTAGAGACACACAGTTTCCTAACGGGGCACTCGAAAGATGTGAGAATGCGATGTGTCTGTCACTGCAGGCCCAGGCTGAATTTCAGCATCTTCAAATGGATGGCTAGACTGTTTGGTGTATGCTTCTTCTATTAATTGAACCATGAGACAATGTCACTCTAATGGCAATTCTCTGAGATGGTAACTGCTGCCTACACGTGGGACATTATGAAACAGCCACTCCACATTTTTAATCATACACGTATTTTATTGTGTGGGGGCATAGATTTTAGTAGGTGTTGAGAAAGTCCCTAAAAAAGGAAGAAGTTTCGATAACCAGTACCAAGAAATAGGATGTCACCAGTAAGTAACATGCTTGCAATTTGCAGTACATGTGTTTGCCTCAAGACCTTTAGATTAGTGCCGCCTGCTGCATCTGCAGGACTGGAGGCCTGACGCATCCTGATGACAAAATAAAGGCCTTCTTCTTCTGCCACTTATCTGCCAAATGCAGGTCTGAGTTATGATAGAAAAAAGAAAGAAATCCGCTTTAAGAGAAACTTGAGAGCCCCAAAGGCAGCCTCTGGCTGTTTGCAGAGGCAAGCACACCAGTAATTGTAATGATTGTTAAAATACCGTAAAAAAATATTGATTTGTCCTAAGTCGTTTGCCTTGGATCGAAGGCGGTATAACTCTTAATCTCTCTGAGGCAGTTTGGCTCTCAGTAATAGAGAATGGGACAGCGTGCATTGACCACCATGAGTAAATCTCCCTGTTTGCATCCATGATTGGACCAGTTTCATTGACGAGTTGCATCTTTGTTCTAATCAGAAAAATGCTCTTGCGTTTCCCTTGATCATAGGGAAAAAAAGGAACCGGTGATAAATTTACAGATTATAGCGGCGCAAACAATCACCGCTTTGGACAAATTAGAAATCCGGGTAATAACGGCACGCATACATTTACGGAGCACTGGCCCGTCTTAAAACATTTTTCAATTACCGTTATTGACAAGGGAAGAGAAATGGCACTCAAGCTGCCATTAATTACGCAGTAGGACGCGCTGCCTGTAAGATATGGATATTGCAGTCTGGGGTATTAAGTATTTCTGCAAAATGTTTATGGAGAGTGAATACATCACCTTCCTGTGATGGCTGTACTTTGCCTTCTGATTATTAGGTGTGAAAAGAGCACGCAGTACTCAATGGCACCCTTGCCGTTCGTGTACAGCCAAATTTGCTATTGTGTGAGAATGCTTTTGACCAGTAGCCTCTTCACCAAGCTTTTGTTGCACCCCAGAAAGTACGTCTGCCACCATCATCACTGTGTGTGCTGCACGCCAGTCAATTGGAGTACTTTGTTCCAATAAATTACCTGACAATGTTTAACCTACTCATGAAGAATTGAAAGGGTTGATCGCACCCCTGCGCCACGCAACCTGCTCCCAATCTTTGAATAACTTGAAAAGTTTCTAAACTCATGTTTTTTTTCTGGGAGGCATAAGAGACCCTCTATATCTAAGAGTGAGTAAGAGACCCTATTTGTCTAAAATGATGAAGAAGAGACCCTATATGTCTAAGTGTGATGATGAGACCCTATATGTCTAAGTGTGATGAAGAGACCCTATTTGTCTAAAAGTGAGTAAGAGACCCTATTTGTTTAAGAGTGATGAAGAGACCCTATTTGTCTAAGAGTTTTGAGAAAATCCCCTGTTAATAGGACCAGTTGAGGAGTGATTTCAGATGTGTTTAGATGGTGGTTGTGGTTTCCCGTATTGCGCTTCTTTTATTGGAGCAATATCATCAGAAGGGGCGGACCGACTGAGCCTGTAACGTCCTGCTGCCCAAGTTAAGGGCCTGAAGGAAGCCTGGGTCCCTTAACGCGGGTGGCAGGCTATTACCAACGGTGGTCGCGCTGACCCTGAGGGTTATATCGCCAGTACCAACCCTGTAGATCCTACACATGTTCTAATGGTGTTTATTCTTTGACAAACAAAAGAAAACGTAATTGTGGTGCGAGGCTCCTCATTACCTGAGCTCCCCCTTCTATGTTGAAGACTGTGACATGATCAAATAGGAAACAGACCTCGGGAACTACGGAGCATCACTGGGCCGCACCACAAGGTACGTTTTCTTTCTTTAGAAAAAAAAAACTCTGTTAGCACCAACGTAGGATATACACAGGTGCTAAGACGTGAGGGGGAAGGGAAAGAGGAGCGGGGAAGGGGCAGAGACGCTGGCTAGCAGGAACCAGGCGGCTCGGAACATGGTCTTGTACCATACAATACAGCCTGCGTTCTGAGCATCCAGTGTGCAAATGGCCTCTCCTTACTCACAGCCCTGATCATCAACTCACCCACGTCGAAGCCATCAAGCAGGGTTACTGACTGTAAAGGACCGGAGGGGGGGGGGGTCTGTACTTCCGCTCTCTATATGGTAGAGGAGAGGTACAGAGAACCCCAGCAAACATTCTCTATTATTGGTATGTGGTCGAGCAATCAAGGCCTAGCTTCTCAGGAGGTGATGCGGGCTGGTTCTTAAGTACAGTGTGGACCCCAAGCCCCCACAAAGGATTGTCCGCACACTGTATTGGTTAAAACACAGTCTTTATATAATTAATAGTCAAGGTTATGTACAATATCACGATAACTCACTTTGTACTCGGTTATCTATAATGGCAAATATACAGTTCTACGTGGTATCACAATTACTATTAGATCTCTTTAAAGTGCATCAACTGTACGGTTAAATGTCACACAAATCAGTTTGTAAGGGAAATCAACAATAGATATAAAAGGAAAGCAGTTGGTTAGAACAATTGGCAGAATACTGGCCCCGTTACCTAGACACAGTTTTGTGTGGAGATAACCCCACCTGGGCAACCTGTAGAATAAAGATATATGACAAGCCCAGTCCATATATTGTTCACAAGAGTCTTTCCAACAGTTCTGCAACCTCAAAGTACCTGGCGTTGTAGCGTTCCTTGTCGGGAAATCAACTGCCCTTCTTGGGTACCCTCCCTTTAAGGCAGGAGTCACAGGTCGTCGAACGTCCGACAGAGAACAGGGGGAACTACGGCGGTGAAGTGGCAGCTTCTTTCCTAGCGATGCTCATCGACGGGGAAGCGTAATCGTCCTGCCAGGAAGAGGCGTGCGGGGCACATCGATGTCGATAGTTCTGGACCGCAAAGAGTTTGAAGAACTGTGGCCCGGCAAGGGTGTTGAGTCGGCATATCTGTGGTCTTTAGGTGGTGGGAAACCCACTGGCGGATACTCCTCGGCGCGTCGACGGCCTGGCCTTCTCCCGTGGGATAAGACGGGCGATGATGCAGATGAGAGTGTCCTTGGATCAAGAGTTCTTAGGCAACGGGAGCACAGCGGCCCAGGTCGGCGACAGCGGTCGTCGACGGTGGCGGACAACAGTCTGGGTGCTTCTCTTTGGGATTCCGCGGCGGTCCCCATCTCCGGTCAGCAGCCTGTCGTAGGTCTGTCTACCAGGGAGCTTTGGTAAAGATCAGCTGGTGCACGATGGTCCCTTGTAGCTCGGGAAGAGGGCGCCTTAACAGGTCCTCTCTGCAACGGTAATTCTTCTCTTCCAGCGGGGCTTCAAGGTCAAGCATCAGTTTCACTCCAGTTACTCTTCGTAGTTTGGACTTCAGCTCTGAACACTTCTAAACACGATTCCTAGCAGTGAGAGGTCCCCAGATATACTGTTGATCTCCCATTCATTCCGCGGGGTCACACTCGAGCATCCAATCACTACGAAGGGCATTCAGCAGTCTGTCAGCCAATCAGGCGTACGGTGCATTCAGGACATTCACTTCTCTCCAGACACTCACAACAAATTCCGTGTATTGCGACAAGTACCACGCCATTCAACACTACACACTGCATTCATACCAGTTTCGGGCAGGGCTGTCTCAGTCATTGGGCCTCATTATGACCCAGACGGAAAGGGGTTAACGGCGCCGTAAAAGGTGTCGGTGCTGTTAAACTCTTACTGCCTAATTACGCGGTCCCTTTGCGGGTCCCGACCTTAACGGCTGGTTTTACCAGCCGTTAAGGAAGGAACCCGCAAAGGGACTATTGAGGTAATTACGGTACCGCAATTTGTGGTACCGTAATGACCGCCTTCCCATTCCCATTGAGCCTTATGGGGGCAAAAATGGGAATGGGGAAGGGCCAATGGTGAATGGAGAATTACCGCCCCGCCAACCTTGGAATGCACTGCATTCAAAGCTGTTTCGGGCAGGGCTGTCTCAGTCATTGTGTCAAACACCAGAAACCAGACATCCACAACAAGAAGGGCATATTGGTCACACACTCCATTCACCCAGGTCCCACCCACAGGTGTACCCTCAACATATGGTCGTTGGGAAGGCTCAAGCCAGTCTGGTCAGCACTTCCCCACACTATCATATATGGAACTTCCACCCAACAGCCCGTCAGGGGGAAGGGACAGAGTCAGGGCTTCCCGGTTCTTCGGGAAGATCAAGGTAACAGGCGATGGAAGGCAAGAGACCATGGGGGCAGCTTGTCTCCATCAGGAATCTACCGATTCCAATGACATGGCCTGGGCATCCCAAAATGGAGGACACTCAGGGCACCAGTCAATTCAGCACGGAGCTGCCACCAACCCGTACCCTACTTTTTGGGCCACACACAGGTGGCCAAAAACACACACTAGGGGCACAGGGTTGTACCCCCACCCATGGCTGCCATAAGGGTATCCCATGGGTCTGTACACCAAACCAAAAGAGAGTGCTGCACTGCAAGGAGTCCCACATGAACTCCTGCACGGAAGACATGACAGACCACACGATAAAAAACAGTAAAGGACAAGGATACGGAGGCCCTGTCCCTCCGATGCATTTCCAGCATCACAGTGCCCCCTCCCAGACTGAGGTTAGGGTGCCTAGACACCCTCATCCAGACGGTCAACATACCTTCTGGATAGGCCATCTGCATTATCGTGACTTTTCCCTGGTCTGTGCTCTATGGTGAAGTCTAGCCCTTGCAGGCTAATGGACCACCTGAGCAGTTTCGGGTTTTCACCCTTCATCTGCATAAGCCACTTCAAGGGTTTATGATCCGTTTGGAACTTGAAGGAAGACCTGTAAGGAAGGGCCTAAAACACCTAAGGCTCCAAACTGCTAAAACATTGCATTTCAACAGTAGCCCACCTACGTTCTCTACCCTTGAGTTGTCTACTGATGAATATGATAGGATGTTCTCTTCCTTTGTCATCTAACTGGGACAAGACAGCTCCAATTCTGGTGTCGCAGGCGTCAGTTTGAACAATAAAAGGCTTGCTGTAATCAGGCGCACACAACACAGGTGCCATACACAGATTTTCTTTCAAGCCATTAAAGGCCCTCTGACAGTCTTCAGTCCAATTAACCTTCCTAGGCTGTTTGGGTGAAGTCAGAGCTGTCAGTGGTGCAGCTATGGTTCCATAGTCCGCCATGAAATTGCGATAATACCCAGTGAGGCCCAAAAAGGCTCTCACCTGGGTTTGAGAAGTAGGAGTCTCCCAGTCATGAACATCCTGCACTTTACTGGGGAGAGGTTGGATTTGACCCCCTCCTACCTCATGACCAAGATACGTGACTTTCTCCTGAGCTATCTGGCACTTGGTGGCCTTGATCGTGAGGTTAGCCCTCTTTAAGGCCTGCAACACTTTATCCAGATGTGTCAAGTGCTCTTCCCAGGTGGAACTGTAGACAGCGATGTCATTTAAGTAAGCCACACAAAAGGCCTCCAGCCCACTGAGCGCATGGTTGACCAATCTCTGGAAGGTGGCAGGGGCATTCTTCAACCCGAAAGGCATGACCCTAAACTGGTAGAGTCCCTCAGGTGTTGAGAACACCTTCTTTTCCTTGGCATGGTCCATCAGAGCTATTTGCCAATAGCCTGAGGTAAGGTCAAAGGTGCTTACAAATGTGCAGCACCTATGGCGTCCACAAGCTCATCAGCCCTGGGCAATGGGTGCGCGTCAGTTTTGGTGACAGTATTGACTCCTCAGTAGTCCACACAGAACCTCCAATCCTTGGTACCTGTCTTGGAACTTGCCTTGGGGACTAGGACCACTGGACTGGACCAGGGACTGGTTGAGGGTTCAATAACACCCATATCCAACATCTTGGCTACCTCAGCCTGGATGTGGTTCTTAACGGTATCTGACATACGGTAACACCTGCTTTTAACAGGCATACTGTCACAAGTGTCAATTTCGTGCCTACACCAAGGTGTAAGGCCTGGTGTCAGTGAAAACAGAGAGGCATACTGCCGGAGAAAAGCCCTGCAGGCCCTCTGCTGCTCTGTCGTCAGATCGGGAGAGAGACATACTCCCTCCACTGAGCCATCCTGAGGGTTCCTATGAAGCAAATCAGGAAGGAGCTCACTCTCATCCTCTTCTTGCTCTGAAGCTAGCAAGAGACATGAGACTTCTGCTCGCCTGTGGAAAGGCTTGAGCCTGTTAACATGGAATACCTGAGGGGCTACCCCAGGGACTCCCATGTCAACCAGATAATTGACTTCGCCCATCTTGGAGATGATCCTGAAGGGTCCAGTCCACTTGTCCGCCAAAGCTCTAGGCTTGGTAGGCTCTATCACAAGAATTTCCTGTCCAGGAGTCCAATCCACTTGCAAGGCTTTAAGGTCATGCCAGTATTTATTCAATTCCTGGCTGGCCTTGAGATTCGCTGTTGCCTGACCCATCATCTGTGTAATCCTCCGTCTGAGGCCTAGCACATAGTCCCCCACTTGCATGCCGGAACCTGGAGAGGGGGCTTCCAAACCTTCTCTGATCAAGGCAAGGGGCCCACTCACGGGATGTCCAAAGAGTAACTCAAAGGGGCTGAAACCAACACCCTCTTGTGGTACCTCTCTGTAAGCAAACAGCAGGCATGGCAGGAGGAGATCCCATTTCCTCCTTAGGGGCTCTTCCAAAGCACCTAGCATGTCCTTGAGAGTTTTATTAAATCTCTCAACCAGACCATTGGTCTGGGGATGGTAAGAGGTGGAGAACTTGTAGGTTACCCTGCACTCTTTCCACATGGTTTTCATGTAACTAGACATGAAGTTGGATCCTCTGTCAGAGACAACCTCCTTGGGGAATCCAACACGGGTGAAAATGCCCAGGAGAGCCCTGGCAACCACCTTGGCAGTAACAGTCCGAAGGGGTATAGCCTCAGGGTACCTGGTGGCATGATCTACCAGGACCAGGATGAACCGATGTCCACCTGACGTGGGAGGTTCAAGCGGACCGACAAATGTCGATGCCCACCCTCTCAAATGGTGTGCCAACCACTGGCAACGACTGCAGGGCGGCAATGACACTGCCTCCAGTCTTGCCAGACAACTGACAAGTTGAGCAGGTCCTGAAGTGGGACTCCACTTCTACTCCCATCTGGGGCCAGTAGAAATGGGCAGAGAGCCTCTGCTTAGTCTTCTTGGTACGAAAATGACCAGCTAAGGGCACCTCATGCACCAACTGCAGCAGGAAGGGCCTGTAAACCTGGAGTACCACCAACCTCTTGAGGGCACCAGGTTCGGGATTAGTGGGCTCACTAACAAGGAGCTCACCCTCTCAATGAATCCAGAATGTCCTAGGCACTTCTCCTTGGGCCTGGGACAGGGCCTGTTTCCTCAGGCCCTCGAGAGAGTGGCACTCTCTCTGTCCCTTACAGAAGTCTGCCCAGGAGGGTCCCCCTTCAGCTAACAAGCATTGAAGGTCGGGGTAGTCGTCCGGGTTGAGGACCTCTCCCACAGGAAAGTCTTCTGGCTCTTCTCCCACAGGAGTTCAGACGAGGTTCACCACTAGATCCAGCCCGTCCGGAGCATGGGCCCCAATGGGTGCTGTCGGAACAGCAGGAAGAACAGGAGTCCCCTCCACAGAGGTTGCCTTCTTACTCTTCCATCTCCTTCGTGCCTTGGGTTTCCCCATCGGCGAGGGTACCGGGCTCGCAGCCGGACCCTGTGTGACCTGTGATTGGGTGACCACCACAGCAGCCATGGGTAGACCATCCGTGATCATCCCTAACTCGACCAAATCGTTGCCTAACAAAATGTTTGCAGACACATTGTCCTGAACCAGGCCGGAAGCTTTGTTGTCTTGTTTCCAATTGTAATGTTGACTAAGGCTACAGGCGATAATTTGGGAGGCCCACCAGCTAACCTGGTGGTTCTCAGAGGAGCACCTACATAGTCCTCTGGCTTGAGCAGGGTCCTGTCCACCGCTGTCATGCGTGCCCCAGTGTCTCTCAAACCAGTAGAAGACTGGCCGTTTAAGAGGACACTTCTCAAAAACCTACGAGTGTTCTGTGGGATAGTTTTCAGTATTTCTGCGTACTGGTCCCAGGCCCCAAGGGACACTAAGGAAATCTCACGGGAGCACCGAATGTGATCCTGGTAGAGGAGGGGAGGACAGTGGCCTCCACCTCACGTACGGAGTAGGTCAGGCTGACAGTCTGGACTCCAAGTGCCTTACCCTTACACTTTGGGGTCACCCCTTCTGTGATCCAGAGCCCCACAATCCCAAGTGCAGGGTACAGTACTGGAACCACTGGGACTCTGCTTTGCAGCAGGCAGACCACTACTCTTACTCCCACCCACAACAGACTTATCCCCACTAGGTCTTTGGGTTTTAGGAGAGGAAGGTTTTGGTTTATCCGACAGTGATTGCTTCGGGGACTCCTCAGCTTTCTGAGAGGTCCCCTTTTCTTTGTCCTTGTCCTTCCCACTGGAGTCCTTAGGGGACACCCATTGGGCGACCCACTTGTCAGCCATCCTAGCCAGCTTAAAGGGGTCCAAAATGTTCTGGTCAGCAAAATACTGACGCAGCTCTGGTGAACAGGCCTCCGAAAGATGCTCAAAAAACAAAAGGTGGGACAATTCAACAAACATTTTCACTTCGTAACCATCAATCCACCCCATCATGTTCATGTGCGCAGCACTCACCCAGTCAACCCAAGACACATTCCCTTGTTTCTTAAAATGTTATGTTGTGTTATGTTATTTTGCATTTATATAGCGCCTTATATACCATTGGTATGGTCTGAAGGCGCTGATAGGTTGAATGCCCTTGGGAACCGAAGTTCAGGTCAGTAGAGAGAGTAGAGAGAGTCCAAAGGTGCGTGTGCGCACCAGGTATGTGTACAGCTCGTGCGGTATCCGTGTAATAGCTGCTTCTTAGCGGTAGGTGTGGTGGTTGAGAGATTAGGAGAATGTGTTCGTTCTGGCAGGATTTATCCAGACCGGGTGTGGCTGCATTAGGCCTGAGGAGAACGCCTGGCTGGGGGGTGTGAAACCGGCAGTGTTTACTCAGGGTGATGGGGAGTGAGCGGGAGATGTTGAAA
The DNA here is from genome assembly GCF_040938575.1 of Ambystoma mexicanum. Lineage (NCBI taxonomy): Eukaryota > Metazoa > Chordata > Amphibia > Caudata > Ambystomatidae > Ambystoma > Ambystoma mexicanum. The sequence goes on along the minus strand of NC_090940.1, from coordinate 641,882,935 downwards.
TGAGAACAGTTATACCGAATGGTGACATAGTATCTCTGTGTTCTAGTTGAGTGGTGGTCTAAAGAAGAGAGTAAGCGTGGGGTGTGGTATGGTATATGCTCTTTCAAATGTTCCCTGCATTCCAAAGCATATTACTTCTAGATGCAACCTTCAGAGAGAGGCTATTGGGCACACTTCTAAATGCAACTTTCAAAGAGAGGCTATTGGGCATACTTCAAAATGCAACTTTTCTCTGAGAGGCTATTGGTCACAATTTCTAAATGCAATTGGGTACACTTCTAAATGCAACTTTTCAGAGAGACTATTGGGCACAACCTCTACATGCAGCTTTTCTCAGATAGGCTATTGGTCACAACTTCTAAATGCAATTGGGTACACTTCTAAATGCAACTTTTCTCAGAGAGGCTATCGGTCGGAGGTTCTAGATGCAATTGGGTACACTTCTAATGCAATTGGGCACATTTCTAAATGCAACTTTTCTCGGAGAGGCTATTGGGCAGAACTTCTAAGTGCTATTGGGTACACTTCTAAATGCAATTGGGCACATTTCTAAATGCAGCTTTTCTCAGAGAGGCTATTGGTCGGAGGTTCTAGATGCAATTGGGTACACTTCTAATGCAATTGGGCACATTTCTAAATGCAACTTTTCTGAGAGAGGCTATTGGGCAGAACTTCTAAGTGCAATTGGGGACACTTCTAACTGCAACTTTTCTCAGAGAGGCTATTGGGCACAACTTCTAAATGCAATTGGGTACACTTCTAAACGCAGTCAGTAGAGGCCGTTTAAGGTATTGTGTGGGTGTCTTGCCAAACTTGGCAATCAAAGCAGACTTCCTGCACTCATACTGACCCCTTTCTTCCACACTCAGTTTCAGAATACAGTCATATCCAGTCTGAGGCACTCTGCTTAACAAACACTTAGCCCAATCTCTCTTATCAACATCATGAATTGCACAAGCCATCTCGAACGCTTCAATCCATTGGAGGATATCAGAAGCCTCTGCATACACTCCAACCAAATCTTTCATAAACTTGGTTGCTGGGGACCTGACACTCTCAACAGGTTTAGCTGAAGTCTCCACTCGAGCTTTCTCTAACTGGATTCGCTGACATTCAGTGTCCGGGTTCTTGAGTTCAAGGTCCTTATCTTTGAGTTCAAGATCCCTATCTTTAAGTTTAAGATCCCGATTCTTGAGCTCCACTTGCTGTGCCAACTCCTCTTTCTTAAGCTCAGCATCTATTTCCAACTTGCGATATTCAAAGGCCAATTTCATCCTTAATAACTCAAGTTCCAAGGAATTGCTGGGGTTCGGATCAGAGGCAGCAGGAATGGTGCCATTCCCAGGAACAGATTCAGCGACAACCCCAGGGGCAGAGTCCTCATTGGTTGCACCCCCCCCATTCAAGAGTTTCACCATCAGTCTTGTAGTCCACCAGGGTAGCTATCAGCTCAGACCTAGACTTATCCACAAAGTCTAACTCCCTGGCTTCACAAGCACTCTGGAGAGCCTCTAAGCTCATCCGAGTCAATTTACCATTCGCAATAGATTCCATTGCTTGTAATGCAGTTATCTTGTACGCAACTAAACCTTAATTTAACAAAGTGCAGATATCCTTCGTAAGTGGCACGGTTATACACTGATTCTTAAAACCATAAGCATACCACCGCTGCCATCAGTGTAAAGACGCCGGAGAGGGGTGGTCTGTACTTCTGCTCTCTATATGGCAGAGGAGAGGCACAGAGGACCCCAGCCAAGATTCTCTATTATTAGTATGTGGTCGAGCAATCAAGGCCTAGCTTCCCAGGAGGTGATGCGGGCTGGTTCTTAAGTACAGTGTAGTCCCCAAGCACCCACAAAGGAATGTCTGCACACTGTATTGGTTAAAACACAGTCTTTATATAATTAATATTCAAGGTTATGAACAATATCACGATAACTCACTTTGTACTCGGTTATCTACAATGGCAAATATACAGTTCTACGTGGTACCACAATTACTATTAGATCTCTTTAAAGTGCATCAACTGTACGGTTAAATGTCACACAAATCAGTTTGTAAGGGAAACCAACAATAGATATAAGAGGAAAGCAGTTGGTTAGAACAATTGGCAGAATACTGGCCATGTTACCTAGACACAGTTCTGTGTGGAGATCCCCCCCACCTGGGCAACCTGTAGAATAAAGATATATCACAAGCCCAGTCCATATATTGTTCACAAGAGTCTTTCCAACAGCTCTGCAACCCCAAAGTACCTGGAGTTGTAGCGTTCCTGGTCAGGGAATCGACAGCCCTTCTTGAGTGCCCTCCCTTTAAGGCAAGAGTCACGGGTCGTCGAACGTCCGACGGAGAAAAGGGGGAACTACGGCAGTGAAGTGGCAGCTTCTTTCCTAGCGGTGCTCATCGATGGGGAAGCGTAAACGTGCTGCCAGGAAGAGGCGTGCAGGGCACCTCGATGTCGATAGTTCTGGACCGCAAAGAGTTTGAAGAACTGTGGCCCAGCAAGGGTGTCGAGTCGTCAGCGTGCCTGTGGTATTTAGGTGGCGGGAAACCCACCGGCAGATACTCTTCGGCGCATTGACGGCCTGGCCTTCTACAGCGGGATAAGACGGGCGATGATGCAGATGAGAGCGTCCTTGGATCAAGAGTTCTTAGGCAATGGGAGCACAGCGGCTCTGGTCGGCAACGGCGGTCGTCGACGGTGGCGGACAACAGTCTGGCCGCTTCTCTTTGGATTCCGCGGCGGTCCCCGTCTTCGGTCGGCAACCTGTCGTTGGTCTACCAGGGAACTTTGGCAAAGATCAGCTGGTGCACGATGGTCCCTCGCAGCTCGGGAAGAGGGCGCCTTACCAGGTCCTCTCTGGGTCTGTCCTTGGAGACAGAGCAGCTTTCAGATTGATGATGAAGAGCAACAGAAATTCTTCTCTCCCAGCGGGGCTTCAAGGTCAAGCATCAGTTTCACTCCAGTTACTCTTCGTAAGTTTGGACTTCAGCTCTGAACACTTTTGAACACGATTCCTAGCAGTGAGAGGTCCCCAGATATACTGTTGATCTCCCATTCATTCCGCTGGGTCACACTCGAGAATCCAATCACTACGAAGGGCATTCAGCAGTCTGTCAGCCAATCAGGCGCACAGTGCATTCAGGCCATTCACATCTCTCCAGACACTCACAACAAGTTATGTGTATTGGGACAAGTACCGAGCCATTCAACACTCCACACTGCATTCATACCAGTTTCGGGCAGGGCTGTCTCAGTCATTGGGCCTCATTATGACCCAGGCGGTAAGGGGTTAACGGCGCCGTAAAAGGTGTAGGTGCCGTTAAACCCTTACCGCCTAATTACAAGGTCCCTTTGCGGGTCCCGATCTTAACGGCTGGTTTTACCAGCCGTTAAGGAAGGAACCCGCAAAGGGACTATCGAGTTAATTACGGTACCGCAATTTGTGGTACCATAATGACCGCCTTCCCATTCCCATTGAGCCTTATGGGGGCAAAAATGGGAATGGGGAAGGGCCAATGGTGAATGGAGAATTACCGCCTCGCCAACCTTGGAATGGGGCGGTAATTCCCCATGTCACCATGGCGGAGATGGTAAAATACCGGCGGCAACCATGGCTCTACTAGCGCCATGGTTACCGCCTGGGTCGTAATGAGGCCCATTGTGCAAACACCACAAACCAGAGATCCACAACAAGAAGTGCATATTCGTCACACACTCCGTTCACCCAGGTCCCACCCACAGGTGTACCCACAACATACGGTCGTTGGGAAGGCTCCAGCCAGTCTGGTCAGCACTTCCCCACACTGCCATATATGGAACTTCCACACAACAGCCAGTCAGGGGGAAGGGACAGAGTCAGGGCTTCCCGGGACTTCGGGAAGATCAAGGTAACAGGCGATGGAAGGCAAGAGGCCACAGGGGCCATTTTGTCTCCCTCAGGAATCTACTGATTCCAATGACAGGGCCTGGGCATCCCAAAATGGAGGACGCTCAGGGCATCAGTCAATTCAGCACGGAGATGCCACCAGCCCGTACCCTTCTCTGTGGGCCACATACAGGTGCCCAAAAACACACACTAGGGGCACAGGGTTGTACCCCCAACCATGGGTGCCATAAGGGTATCCCATGGGTCTGTACACCAATCCACAAGAGAGAGCTCCACCGCCAGGAGTCCCACATGAACTCCTGCGTGGAAAACACGACAGAACACACAATCAAAAACAGTAAAGGACAAGGATACGGAGGCCCTGTCCCTCCGATGCATTTCCAGCATCACACTAACCTGCTACAGTTCATTGTTAACATGATCAGAGCTGGCTTCCTATGTTCATCCTTCTAATTTCATTGTATGTTCTCATGTTTTCTCTTCTAGGCCAGCTTTCACAGCCTTAAGTATTGAATACTTTGCGTGATGTCCTTCCAGATATCAGAATATATGAACATGAAAACCAGCCCATGAGCCCAACAGCTAAGTTTCATGTAAAGCGGATATGTGAACATAGCTCTGACCTGCATCGCCTTTCCTAAAAGAGTGTGCACTTACGCTTGAATACGTTATTTTTGTATTTTGACAGCTGAAGATGTGAAGGAAAACATCACAGCTGTTTTCTAGTTTGCTACACATGCCACTGTCGCGGCACCCAGTAGATTCAGGAACCGGATTGAAGGTATATTGGAGGCGTCCCTTGCTGAGGGAGTGCACCGCCATGAGAAAACCTTTCGTCTGCACAATTCTATGTTATTATTTTTCGACAGGAATTCTGCAAAAGTACTTTACTTTACCTGAATTCTGCTGGAAAAAACTCACAGATTTTTTTGATTTTTTATTTGTGAGGGTTCCCCCCTAAATCCCTGCTTTCCCTACAGTAATTTTAACCCCTTACCCCCATATCATTCAATTAGTTTTTTTCAGCAGATTTCTGTCGAAAAAAAGACTGGATACCCTACCCTGCACCCGTCTTGCAACCATCTGCATGCATCCTCTGTGCAGGAGGAAGAATTTCAAGTTGCAAGCTAATAGCTCATCATAAAATGCTGCTCGCCACCTCAGTTCTATACAGACAGGCAGCACATCATGTCTTACCCGCCAAGGGTCCATTATCACTAGCCAATGGCGAGGGCACATTTTGGGCCTTGCTCCACGTGCAACTTGCATGAATTCCCAGCTAGGTGTGCGCTTTAAAAACCCCATACATACAAGCATACATCTAGCACCATAGCCAGTTGACCAGTGCCAGGGATGAAAAGATAAAGCCAGAGGGCCCAGAAGAGGGCGCCAGAGGCGTATCGTGGACATGTGGCTCCAATGGGAGTGGCCAAAGCTTGCATTCTTGGTTCCTCCATAATTTAAGTGCCACTACCGCTGTGAACGCAGCAGATTTCACTTTCACTAGCTTTGCAAAGTGCACCTCCTTCTTATGGGTGTGCATGGACCCCCCTCAGCCCCCCTCCCTCATTACTTTGCTCCTACAGCTCTTCCAGCCCTCTTGCTCTACAGCCCTTGGAGTCATCTCAGCAGCCAGACGAACGTGTTCAGGGTGCATAGGGTGCAGAGTGTGCAGAGTGTGCAGAGTGTGCAGAGTGTGCAGAGTGTGCATAGGGTGCATAGTGTGCATAGGGTGCATAGGGTGCATAGAGTGCAGATGCTGCAGATGCTGCAGAGGCTGCAGAGTGTGCAGAGGGTGCAGAGGGTGCTGAGGGTGCATAGGGTGGATAGGGTGCATAGGGTGGAGAGGGTGCATAGGGTGGAGAGGATACAGAGTGTGCAGAGGGTGCAGAGGGTGCAGAGGGTGCAGAGGGTTCAGAGGCTGCAGAGGGTGCAGAGGGTGCAGAGGGTGCAGATGAGGACGAAAAAGAGCACGAGTCTTGAACTAACTGGGCTTTGAGGAACAAACAGGGAAACCAAAGGAGGCGACCAGCATGCAAACTTGAGGCGTGAAATCAAAATATGCAGCCATCGTCTTTGGGGGCAATCCACAATGTTCCACTCAGTGGAATTGAGAAATTACGATTCTTTTTCAAATTATCCCTCTGTCGAAATTCCTGACAAATATGTTTGCATAACAAACCCCTCATTTGAAGGCACTTTAAACACACTTTTTGCAACCTTTTTACAGGACTTAGTTCCCGGCGAATTGCTGCTTGTTTGCTTATTTTTAGTATTGGGATTTATCAGCTGTGGTATTGCATCTTAACCTAGGTTGCCATGGGAAGGAGATCGAATGTACTTTGATGAATATGTGGAGTACCTAAATGAAAATGAGTTTAACCTAAAATTCACAACAAATTTCAGCCAAGATAGAATTCAGTTCTTAGATCTGGAAATGTACGTGGAAGAGGACAAGATTCATACCAATCTATATGTCAAACCAACTGCAGGTAACAGCTTGTTACATGCCCAAAGTAATCATCCGAAACACATCACATCGAACATTCCTTATGGAGAAATATTAAGGATCAAGAGAAATTGCAGTACAAAATAGGCCTTTGAATCAAACACAGAGAAAATGACAATCAAGTTTTTACAAAGAGGATACAAAGTTAAAAAAGTAAAGTAATCAATCAAAAAGGCTGAAAAAGTTTCAAGAGAGTACCTATTGCAAGATAAACCAAGAAGAGAAGAGCAACCATCTAAAACGAAATGTATTACCACATATGCAGCTGATGCTTCAATCTTAAGAAAAACCTTAACAAAACATTGGAATATGTTAAAATTGGATGAAACTCTACTTAAGCATATAGATGAAAATCCAGGTATATGCTACAGAAAAGCCCCGACCTTAAGAAACATATTAAGTCCCAGTCATCTTAAATCTACAGCAAAACCAGACATTAGAAGCATGCTCCATCAGAAACCGATATATGGCTCATTCAAATGTGGAAACTGCAAACTATGTCCACACATGGATAACATAAAGAAAGTGATTTTGTTACCGAATGGAAAAGAATACAAGATGAAACAGTTTATAAATTGCAACAGTAGATTTGTGGTTTATGCAATTGAGTGCATCTGTACTAAAAAATATATAGGAAGTACAATAAGAAGCCTGAAAATAAGAATATTTGAACATTTACGAGCCATAAGGAACCAGGATTTAAAGTATCCAATAGCATTGCACTGTCTTATGGAACACAAGGGACGCAATGTGGATCATTTAAAAATCTATGGCTTGGATAAAATTGAAGATTTGCCACGAGGAGGGAATAAAGAAAGAATCCTAAAACAAAGAGAGTCCAGATGGATTTGTACTATGGACACTTGTGAGACTGGATTAAACTCTGAAAATGAATTTTGTAACTGGTTTTGAGAAACTCTAATTTGGTTGCTACATGAAATTGTTTGTTATCCTCAAGCCCTGAACACTTTTCTTTTACTCAGAAAAAAGAGTTTTTTCTTTTGGTCTAATTAGATATATATTTTTCCGTGTTTTCAATAATAACCAAAAGATTAATAGATTGTTGTTAAACCTGAATGTAGATCATAGAAAGCGCACCCATTTCTAGCAGCACTAAATAATGCCGTCGAATTACTTAACTGACACGATGCCAACTTTAAATTTAAAAGTAATAGCGATACTCAAAATGGCCGCCGCTGCATACGTAATCACATGATGACGTCATCGCGCACGCGGGAGCGTGGACGTGATGACGTTACACACGAAAGAGTATTTAAATGCGCGAAGGGATACTGTTAAACGCGTTAGGAAATAAGCGTGAGAGTGACAAGTGGATCATTCTATTAAGGTAAACTGAAGAAACTTTGATTCCCCCAAAGCTACTTTGAGCAAATGATTTGCTTATTTAGGATGTATCCTAACTAGGTTCTACTTTGTTACCTCCAATTTAAAATATATGTTCTTTTTTGCAAAAATAGGGTACAGCACGGAAGGGAAACTAAAAAGTCAGTGGATTTAAATGTGGCACAACAAGCTCAAAAGATAATACTATTGGTGAGCGTCATTTTGACATTTTTTGACATGATTAATTCTTGAAAAATGTGTTAGAACATGTGAGCAATGTGTTTTCTGCTTAAATAATTGTTTTGTTGAATCAAATACCAAGGTATGAATGGTTTTCTTTTTTTCTTTTTCTGTTATAATAGCAGTTGAATCTCTCCTGATGCTCCCCTGCAAAAACAAGGATGAAACACGAGTAGAAAGTGTTAAGAAGAGGTTGAGAGTGGAAAACAAGAAGTTAAATTTGGAATAAAAACACTCAACTTTTGGAAAAGAAATCTGGTGTGAAGGAAATTTATTTGGCGCCTACCATAACAATTAAAGTACAATGGGAAATCGCAAGTGGAGATGTATTTATTTTGAGAAATCCCTCATTTGAAGGCATTTCATCACAAACTGAGAAGTAAGCCACAGGGCATTCATTCTTCGCCCTTAGTTTGGTGAAAAGAAAAGCCCCCACGTGACTGCAGGATTTTTCATCAGCAGCGAAGGGCCTTCACCGGGGCCTTCACGCAATTTGCTGATGAAATCTACAGCCAATTTTTAACTCCAAGATTTCTTTTGCACAAAGTAAATTGAAAACTGAGAATTAAACTATTCACTTAGCTAGTTAGGGAAATCTCCAGCAAGAGGCCCTTTTCTGACTATTGTTTACAGTCATTTTGAGAGTTTTCAAATGCCCAAAACGTATTTGACCTCTGCGTCCTTTTGGAGTCTGCCCTCAGCATCAACTGGTTCTAAGCTACCAATGTTCTCCTCGATCACATGATGTCCCCCTGTCTCCAACAGTGGTCCGTTAACTCTGTAGTCTTGAGGGGTCTAATCAGGCTCTGGTTTGATTATCTTGCCACAGCCCCTTTAATGATATACACAAACAATGCATGTTTCTCTGCTGCACCCTGAAGAAGTAGGTCAGTTACTGTTCCAGTATCCATCTGTGTCTACAATTTTTATTTATTTATTTATTGAACATTTGTATGCCACCTACACATCAAAAAGTGCTCCAGGCGCCACAAGACAAGGAATGTGGGGGGGGGGGATAACAGTAACGGTCCTGCTAGGCCTTGTATCATTCAGATTGTGCTAGTGTAGTAGCAGGAAGTGCAGGAACAGGGGAAGGGGGAGAAGTGTTGGGGATAGGGGGGGTCAGCGGCAGGGCAAGTGCCAGGGGAAGACCAGGAGAGCACGTACTTGGGGAAAAGGGATGAGGGTAAACTAGCATGAAGGAGGGAGGTGGACATGACTCAGTAGACTAGGCGGGGACGAGTGTCTGACGGAAAGTGCTGGTAAGGGGAAGACTGGTTGAATGAGGATCTGTCCCCAGTAAGGATTATGAGGGAACAGGTAACGAGACATAGAGGCAGGTTGAAGCTAGCAGAGGAGGGGAAAATGGAAGGAAGAGGAGAAAAGGAAGGTCTTGAGAAGCTTCCGGAATTTAAGGAGATCTGGCTTGAGACAGAGATGGGCAGGGAGGCCGTTCCAGAGGGAGGCTCCTGCCGAAGAAAGAGATCTTCCCCCCACTCTCTGTTTGAAGAAACATCTGACCTGCAGAGTTACAGCTGGAGGATCGAAGGACTCTAGAAGGGAAGTATTTAGGTAGAGAGAGTTGGATGTAGTGTGGTCCCAGGCCCCAGAAAGCCTTGTGGATGATGTTGAGGATCTTAATTTTGATCCCTGCAGTCACAGGGAACAAATCGAGACATTTTAGGGCTGGAGAGATTTGGTCCGTGGGCTTAAGGCTAAGGATAAGTCTTGCAGCCCTATTCTGGATTAGTTGAAGAAAATAGAGGGAGGAAAGAGGCAGATTGAGGAAGAGGCTGTTGCAATAGTCCAGCCTGGAAAGAACCAAAGCTCTGGAGACATTGAGTTTCCGGGGGAAGCTGAGGAAGGTGAGAATGCCTCTGGTGAAGCTGAAAATGTGATTTCTTGACAAGGTCAGCCGATATGAGGTGAGAAGGAGAGAGAGGAGTAGAAGATTTCACTCAGGTTTTTTTGCCTCACACGAGGGTAAGGGGAGGGGGCCCAAGGAGGGCTCGCAGAGAGTAGGAGGGAAGGAGTGTGCAGGGGTCCCAATGAGAAGAATCTCAGTCTTACTGGAATTAAGGCAGAGATTGTTGGCAGCACACCATGCCTAAATAGCAGTCAGATAGTCGGGAATGAGAGAGGAAGGCGAGGAGGCAGATGAGGGAAGCTTAAAGGAGAGCTGTGGGTCGTCAGCATAACATTGGAAATGAGAAGAGAAGGTAGAGATCAAGTGGGGCAAGGTAAATGTTGAAAAGCTACAGCGAGAAGATCGAGACCTCAGGGACGCAATGAATAGAGAGTTAGATAGAGGAGCGAAACCGGCCCAGTTGCACTTGGGATGGCCGATCTGAGTGGAAAGAGGTCAACCAAACCAGCGCCCATTCCGTGATGCACAGGGTATCTGGTAGCCGATTTATGAGGGTGGAATGAATGACAATGTCAAAGGCAGAGGAAAAATCGAGGAGGATGAGCATGGAAGGAGAGTTGGAGTCGAGGTTTGAGAGCAAGTCATTACAGGTGTTGAGGAGAGCAGTGCCCTTCCAGTCTTCAAAAGAGGGGTAGGAAAGGTGATAGAATAGCAATTAGAGTAGATAGGAGAGAACCATCGATGCAGAAGGGGGCTGGAGAGCAGGAAAGGGGGCTGCACAATGGACATAGAATTCACCAGCGTGCCTAGCAGCAAATCAGGGAGAAGAGTCATTGCAACAAATGTAAACAGTATATTAGAAGGTGAGAGGGAAAGGTCCTGGGTTACAGCAGGAAGTGGGGCCGGTGGTGGGGGGGCTGGACGAATCACAATGTAGAGAAACAGGATTCAATTATCAAAGGATTTTCAAAAAGCCAACAATTGAGTAAAGGCAGCCATTTTAAAAACATCTATATCAAATAATCAGAAATACTTTCGAAATGCTAGCATTAGGATGAGGCAGAGGGCACAAAGCAAAGCAACCTACAAGTTTAGAAAAGGGGTGAAGAGCACCCCAAGGTGCATTGAAGTCAATTGTTAGGCACACTGTAGGTTTATGTTTGGCTCAGTAACAAGAAAGGAGGCTGAGAAAGGCAATGCATAAAAAGTCAAAAGTGGACATAAGGTAGCCATAGAGTCAACGAGAGGTATCGTGAGACACTTTGTGCAGATACCAGGAGGCAAAGAACTGTATAGAAGGGTTAGTCGGACAGTGTATTGAGTGGTAGTTGCAATGCATATTCATTAGGACGCTGCAGAGAGGCTAAGGTGCACCCTGACCACATGCAGTCTTGAATGTGAGTTAGGGCAGGAGCCCATCCACCCATCCAGCGTGGGGGGCTGGGTAGCTCCGGGGGAGCTGGGCGCAACAACCTCAGTGAGGTAACGTGACGGGGTGAGAGTTCCAGGGCAGCTGATCTTACCTTAAGCCACAAACTGCCGGAAAGCCACGGAGGTGGCAAAACTTTAAGAGCGGCAGTGGACAAGATGCCGAAGAGAGAGGCGCATCCCTGCGGCCAAGACCGCCACGGCCGGACAGGCCAGACAGGAGCCTTGTGTGGGCTTTGTGGTGGGGGCTGGCTTCGCCTGCTGGTTCCCCAAAAGGCTTGACGTTGAAGACAGCAACGAATCAGGATAGCCGAAAAGGCGGCGGCCATCTTAGTGTGCAAACAGAGATTAAATTCAACATAGGCCCAAGTGGGCCTACCTTCATTTTGTCTGCAGTCATTTTTTAGTGATGATAATCAAAGGTGAGGGATCATGGAAGCTGGAGTCCAAAACACTGGGAGAGCCTCAGGTTGCGGTCCCTTGCTTTAGATGCGGCCTGCTTTTTCTCGCTGCGTCATTGCAGGTCTTCACGCTCATGGCAACAGCACTTTACTTCTCTCTTAGCTAGAGTCGCCTGGCCAGTTCTAAAGCTCCTGCATGCCACGCACTCGTATACACCCTGTGCTGCCTTATTACCAACCGCCTACTTATCTCTTGCTCAGTTGCTTCCAATGCACCCCACTGCCCCTGTAGTACGTTCTGTGCTACGCAAATCTGGCAAATATATAAATAAAACATTAACAAAGTGTGACTTAAGGCCATACAGTCTTTTCTTTATCTTTCGCACTGATGCTTGCAGAGTGACGGGCCGGGGCGGAGCCGTTTCTGCCCTCGTTGCACTTGGCGGCCATCGTTTTGCTATTCTTTAGCTTTCCCTATTTTAATTAGCTTCCAAGTATTTTTGGGACTGAGCAGAATACAGTATAACTAATGGTTTTGTAATGGTTAAGGGATTGGCTTGCATGTGAACTGGGGATAACTGTCAAAAGAGTCATGAAAAGCTGAAACCCTTCCTCTTTAATAACTCACAGAAACGACTTCATTCATAGTTCCCAGCCATTCTGTTCTTTTCTATACTGTCCCGCCCCCACGTTAGTCTCTTTATGTCTGTTGAGTCTTCATGTAGAGCCCTGATGCCTGCGGACGTCAGGTGCGTTATAAACAAATAAATAAATAAATAAATAAAAACATATAAAAAAATAAAGAAATACAATCATACGTGAAGTATTTTGTTAAATTGGATTTTGAGCGATAACTAACTATAAATGAACTTATACACATGAATATGAAATATGTGTATATTTGCAGAAGTATGAAAGGCAAACCTACTCCTGCAGTGTGGGGGTAATTAAGCTGCGTCCAGGGGTGCTCGAGCTGTGGCCTCGAAGGGAACGATGACCTCCTTGCCGGTGGCTGGTCTGATGTGACCGGTGAGTGCTTATGTACTACCCTGGGCTTCTTAGGGAAGTGGAGATTGCCATCGCAGGGAGGAGGGTGGGTGAGGGGTGGGGGGTGGCTGACTGATATGAATGAGGAGGGATCAAGGGATTGTGCCGGCTGCTTCCAGGCCTGGAATTCTCATTTGCAGTCTGGCAGCATGGAGGGGTGCAACAGAAGAGGGGACGTTGCAGCACCTCTGAGCAAAATGCATAAAGGGTACCGCTATATTTATTCATTTTTTGAAATAATTTCATGTGGTCCTGACTAAACTTGATTTCATGCTTCTGTGAAATGCAGAACGAGATTTCCCCAAAAAAAAAACTCGGTTCTTTCCCTTGATAATATTTTACTGTTAAGTATACAACAGTTTATTCGTTCACGCCCTTTAAAAAACATTGCAGCATTCATCCTTACCCACTGCCTCTGCTGGGCCCATGTACTGAACTGTGCGCTGTACTTCGGTACGAAAAATCATAACATAACATAACATACTGTGGTGTGAATTGCGATACAGTAAGTGAGCACGTCGCCCTCAAAGACATTTTTTCTTTAAAATTAGATATAAAAATATCCCCAGAAGATGCCCGAGTGTTTTAATTATATATCAGAGCGTTAATGTTACTCTCACAGGGTGGACCTCACCGGTTAAAAAGGGAACTTTTGATGCATCTTTATGTAAACCAGAAAATGGAGGTGGAGGGTGGTGATCAGAACTAAAAACTCCTCTAAAGCAGTGGGTGGAGCTTATTGTGAGGCCTGTTTGGTGCTTGTTGTATATTGGGGCTTGAGCTGGTTTTGAGGCTGCCTCTGGCCCCTTGCTTGGTGTAGCTTATTGTGAAGCCAGTTTGGTGCTTGTTATGTATTGGGTCCTTTGGGGTCTTGAGCTGCTTTTGACCTTGCCTCTTACCCCTTACTTGGTGTAGCTTATTGTGAGGCGCGCTTGGTGCTTGTTGTGTTTTGGGTCCTCCGGGGCTTTGAGCTGTTTCTGAGGTTGCCTCTGGCCCCATGCTTGGTGTAGCTTATTGTGAGGCCTGTTTGGTGCTTGTTGTGTATTGGGTCTTCAGGGGTATTGAGATGGTTTTGAGGTTGCCTTTGGCCCCATGCATGGTGGAGCTTATTGTGAGGCCCGTTTGGTGCTTGTTGTGTATTGGGTCCTCCGGGGGTTTCAGCTGGTTTTGAGGTTCCCTCTGGCCCCATGCTTGGTGTAGCTTATTGTGAAGCCAGTTTGGTGCTTGTTATGTATTGGGTCCTTTGGGGTCTTGACCTACTTTTGACCTTGCCTCTTACCCCTTACTTGGTGTAGCTTATTGTGAGGCCCACTTGGTGCTTGGTGTGTATTGGGTGCTCAGGGGGATTGAGCTGGTTTTGAGGTTGCCTCTGGCCCCTTGTCTGGTGTAGCTCATTGTAAGGCCAGTTTGTTCCTTGTTGTGTAGTAGGTCCTCAGGGGCTTGAGCTGGTTTTGAGGTTCCCTCTGGCCCCATGCTTGGTGTAGCTCATTGTGAGGCTCGTTTGGTGCTTGTTATGTATTGGGTCTTCAGCTGGTTTTGAGGTTGCCTCTGACCCCATGCTTGGTGTAGCTTATTGTGAGGCCGGTTTGGTGCTTGTTGTGTATTGGGTCCTCAGGGGGCTTGAGCTGGTTTTGAGGTTGCCTCTGACCCCATGCTTGGTGTAGTTTATTGTGAGGCCGGTTTGGTGCTTGTTGTGTATTGGGTCCTACATGGGCTTGAGCTGGTTTTGAGGTAGCCTCTGGCCCCTTGCTTGGTGTAGCTCATTGTAAGGCCAGTTTGTTGCTTGTTGTGTAGTAGGTCGTCCGGGGCTTGAGCTGGTTTTGGGGTTCCCTCTGGCCACATGCTTGGTGTAGCTCATTGTGAGGCCTGTTTGGTGCTTGTTGTGTATTGGGTCCTACATGGGCTTGAGCTGGTTTTGAGGTTGCCTCTGACCCCATGCTTGGTGTAGCTCATTGTGAGGCCTGTTTGGTGCTTGTTGTGTGTTGACCCCATTGGGTTCTCAGGGGTCTTGAGCTGGTTTGGAGGCTGCATCTTACCCCTTGATTGGTGTAGCTTATTGTGAGGCCCGTTTGGTGCTTGTTGTGTATTGCGTCTTCAGGGGTCTTGAGATGGTTTTGAGGTTGCCTTTGGCCCCATGCTTGGTGTAGCTTATTGTGAGGCCTGTTTGGTGCTTGTTGTGTATTGGGTCCTGCCGGGGCTTGAGCTGGTTTTGAGCTGGTCATGCCTCTCGCCCATGCTTGGTGTAGCTTATTGTGAGGCCTGCTTGGTGCTTGTTGTGTATTGGGTCCTGCAGGGGCTTGAGCTGGTTTTGAGGTTGCCCCAGGCCCCATGCTTGGTGTAGCTCATTGTAAGGCCAGTGTGTTGCTTGTTGTGTAGTAGGTCCTCCGGGGCTTGAGCTGGTTTTGTGGTTCCCTCTGGCCCCATACTTGGTGTAGCTCATTGTGAGGCCTGCTTGGTGCTTGTTGTGTATTGGGTCCTTCAGGGTTTGAGCTGGTTTTGAGGTTCCCTTTAGCCCCATGATTGGTGTAGCTTAATGTGAGGCCTGTTTGGTGCTTGTTGTGTATTCAGTCCTCAGGGGGCTTGAGCTGATTTTGAGGCTGCCTCTGGCCCCTTGCTTGGTGTAGCTTATTGTGAGGCCCGCTTGGTGCTTGTTGTGTATTGGGTCTTGAGCTGGTTTTGAGGTTGCCTCTGGCCCCTTGGTTGGTGTAGATTATTGTGAGGCCTGTTTGGTGCTTGTTGTCTATTGGGTCCTGCGGGGGCTTGAGGTGGTTTTGAGGTTGCCTCTGGTCCCATGCTTGGTGTAGCTTATTGTGAAGCCTGTTTGGTGCTTGTTGTGTATTCAGTCCTCCGGGGGCTTGAGCTGGTTTTGATGTTCCCTCTGGCCCCATGCTTGGTGTAGCTTAATGTGAGGCCTGTTTGGTGCTTGTTGTGTATTCAGTCCTCCGGGGGCTTGAGCTGGTTTTGAGGTTCCCTCTGGTCCCATGCTTGCTGTAGTGTATTGTGAGGCCTGTTTGGTGCTTGTTGTGTATTGGGTCCTGCCAGTGCTTGAGCTTGTTTTGAGGCTGCCTCTGGCCCATTGCTTGGTGTAGCTTATTGTGAGGCCCGCTTGGTGCTTGGTGTGTATTGGGTGCTCAGGGTGCTTGAGCTGGTTTTGAGGTTGCCTCTGGCCCCATGCTTGGTGTACCAGACCTCGCAGAGCGGCCCAAGCCAACTGCCTTGACATCCCGCGTTTTAATCTCCAAAGATCTGATGGAACCAGCTTCCCCATCCTGGCAGCCAAACTTTGGAACTCACTCCCCAATGACCTTAGAGCAGAACCTTCCTTCCTGAAATTCAAATACCTTACCAAAGCTTGGCTATCCGCCCAAGACTGCTAACACCAGCTTACTGCCCTACTTGCACTTTGACCTACTCTGCATCCCTTATTAACTATCCTGTAAATCACTGCCTTATCGATATTCGTTTGAATGTATATTTTGTAAATTTTGTAAATCTTCCTGTAATAATCCTGTAATACTCTGTCACATTGCCTTGTCATGCTTTCATCTTGTTGTAACTAAGTTAAGCGCCCGGTTGCCCCTGGGCCTGGTGCGCTATAGAAATAAATAAAATACTAAATACTAAAATACTAAATACTAAAATACCTTATTGTGAGGCCTGTTTGGTGCTTGTTGTGTTTTGGGTCCATCCGGGCTTGAGCTGGTTTTGAGGTTGCCTCTGGCCCCATGATTGGTGTAGCTTATTGTGAGGCCTGTTTGTGCTTGTTGTGTATTGGGTCCTCAGGGGTCTTGAGCTGGTTTGGAGGCTGCATCTTACCCCTTGATTGGTGTAGCTTATTGTGAGGCCCGTTTGGTGCTTGTTGTGTATTGGGTCTTCAGGGGTCTTGAGATGGTTTTGAGGTTGCCTTTGGCCCCATGCTTGGTGTAGCTTATTGTGAGGACCGTTTGGTGCTTGTTGTGTATTGGGTCCTGCCAGGGCTTGAGCTAGTTTTGAGGTTGCCTCTCGCCCCATGCTTGGTGTAGCTTATTGTGAGGCCCGCTTGGTGCTTGTTGTGTATTGGGTCCTGCAGGGGCTTGAGCTGCTTTTGAGGTTGCCTCAGGCCCCATGCTTGGTGTAGCTCATTGTAAGGCCAGTTTGTTGCTTGTTGTGTAGTAGGTCCCCCGGGGCTTTAGCTGTTTTTAGGTTCCCTCTGGCCCCATGCTTCGTGTAGCTCATTGTGAGGCCTGTTTGGTGCTTGTTGTGTATTCAGTCCTCCGGGGGCTTGAGCTTATTTTGAGGCTGCCTCTGACCCTTTGCTTGGTGTAGCTTATTGTGAGGCCCGCTTGGTGCTTGTTGTGTATTGGGTCTTGAGCTGGTTTTGAGGTTGCCTCTGGCCCCATGCTTGGTGTAGCTCATTGTGAGGCCTATTTGGTGCTTGTTGTGTAATGGGCCCTGCGGGGGCTTGAGGTGGTTTTGAGGTTGCCTCTGGTCCCATGCGTGGTGTAGCTTATTGTGAGGCCTGTTTGGTGCTTGTTGTGTATTGGGTCCTGCCAGGGCTTGAGCTGGTTTTGAGGTTGCCTCTGGCCCATTGCTTCGTGTAGCTTATTGTGAGGCCTGCTTGGTGCTTGTTGTGTATTGGGTCTTGAGCTGGTTTTGAGGTTGCCTCTGGTCCCATGCTTGGTGTAGCTTATTGTGAGGCCCTATTGGTGCTTGTTATGTATTGGGTCCTTTGGGATCTTGAGCTGCTTTTGACCTTGCCTCTTACCCCTTACTTGGTGTAGCTTATTGTGAGGCCCGCTTGGTGCTTGGTGTGTATTGGGTACTCAGGGGGCTTGAGCTGGTTTTGACGTTGCCTCTGGCCCCATGCTTGGTGTACCTTATTGTGAGGCTTGTTTGGTGCTTGTTGTGTTTTGGGTCCTCCGGGGGCTTGAGCTGGTTTTGAGGTTGCCTCTGGCCCCATGATTGGTGTAGCTTATTGTGAGGCCTGTTTGTGCTTGTTGTGTATTGGGTCCTCAGGGGTCTTGAGCTGGTTTGGAGGCTGCATCTTACCCCTTGATTGGTGTAGCTTATTGTGAGGCCCGTTTGGTGCTTGTTGTGTATTGGGTCTTCAGGGGTCTTGAGATGGTTTTGAGGTTGCCTTTGGCCCCATGCTTGGTGTAGCTTATTGTGAGGCTTGTTTGGTGCTTGTTGTGTATTGGGTCCTGCCGGGGCTTGAGCTGGTTTTGAGGTTGCCTCTCGCCCATGCTTGGTGTACCTTATTGTGAGGCCCGCTTGGTGCTTGTTGTGTTTTGGGTCCTGCAGGGGCTTGAGCTGGTTTTGAGGTTGCCCCAGGCCCCATGCTTGGTGTAGCTCATTGTAAGGCCAGTGTGTTGCTTGTTGTGTAGTAGGTCCTCCGGGGCTTGAGCTGGTTTTGAGGTTCCCTCTGGCCCCATGCTTGGTGTAGCTCATTGTGAGGCCTGCTAGGTGCTTGTTGTGTATTGGGTCCTTCAGGGTTTGAGCTGGTTTTGAGGTTCCCTTTAGCCCCATGATTGGTGTAGCTTAATGTGAGGCCTGTTTGGTGCTTGTTGTGTATTCAGTCCTCCGGGGGCTTGAGCTGATTTTGAGGCTGCCTCTGGCCCCTTGCTTGGTGTAGCTTATTTTGAGGCCCGCTTGGTGCTTGTTGTGTATTGGGTCTTCAGCTGGTTTTGAGGTTGCCTCTGGCCCCTTGGTTGGTGTAGATTATTGTGAGGCCCGTTTGGTGCTTGTTGTCTATTGGGTCCTGCGGGGGCTTGAGGTGGTTTTGAGGTTGCCTCTGGTCCCATGCTTGGTGTAGCTTATTGTGAAGCCTGTTTGGTGCTTGTTGTGTATTCAGTCCTCCGGGGGCTTGAGCTGGTTTTGAGGTTCCCTCTGGCCCCATGCTTGGTGTAGCTTAATGTGAGGCCTGTTTGGTGCTTGTTGTGTATTCAGTCCTCCAGGGGCTTGAGCTGGTTTTGAGGTTCCCTCTGGTCCCATGCTTGCTGTAGTGTATTGTGAGGCCTGTTTGGTGCTTGTTGTGTATTGGGTCCTGCCAGGGCTTGAGCTGGTTTTGAGGCTGCCTCTGGCCCATTGCTTGGTGTAGCTTATTGTGAGGCCCGCTTGGTGCTTGGTGTGTATTGTGTGCTCAGGGTGCTTGAGCTGGTTTTGAGGTTGCCTCTGGCCCCATGCTTGGTGTACCTTACTGTGAGGCCTGTTTGGTGCTTGTTGTGTTTTGGGTCCATCCGGGCTTGAGCTGGTTTTGAGGTTGCCTCTGGCCCCATGCTTGGTGTAGCTTATTGTGAGGCCTGTTTGGTGCTTGTTGTGTATTGGGTCCTCAGGGGTCTTGAGCTGGTTTGGAGGCTGCATCTTACCCCTTGATTGGTGTAGCTTATTGTGAGGCCCGTTTGGTGCTTGTTGTGTATTGGGTCCTGCCGGGGCTTGAGCTGGTTTTGAGGTTGCCTCTCGCCCCATGTTTGGTGTAGCTTATTGTGAGGCCCGCTTGGTGCTTGTTGTGTATTGGGTCCTGCAGGGGCTTGAGCTGCTTTTGAGGTTGCCTCAGGCCCCATGCTTGGTGTTGCTCATTGTAAGGCCAGTTTGTTGCTTGTTGTGTAGTTGGTCCTCCGGGGCTTTAGCTGGTTTTTAGGTTCCCTCTGGCCCCATGCTTGGTGTAGCTCATTGTGAAGCCTGTTTGGTGCTTGTTGTGTATTCAGTCCTCCGGGGGCTTGAGCTTATTTTGAGGCTGCCTCTGGCCCCTTGCTTGGTGTAGCTTATTGTGAGGCCCATTTGGTGCTTGTTGTGTATTGGGTCTTGAGCTGGTTTTGAGGTTGCCTCTGGCCCCTTGCTTGGTGTAGCTTACTGTGAGGCCCGTTTGGTGCTTGTTGTCTATTGGGTCCTGCGGGGGCTTGAGCTGGTTAGGTTCTGAGGGGACTTTAGCTAGTTTTGAGGTTGCCTCTGACCCTATGCTTGGTATAGCTGTGTCCCGATGAGGTGTGAATAGCTGCTGATGGGAAGCCGCAGCCCAATAAATGTGTTTCTCTTATGGGCAGTCTTTACAAATTTGAGGGAGGTCTCTCTCATTCCTTATTCGACAGGGATTCATATGCAGTTTTGTGGTGCCTGGAAGGAGATGCCGCTGAACCAAAAAAAAGTCCAAGGGTACTTAGTGTTTGTGAGATTCATTTTGAGATTTGTTGTCTTGTGTGGGGGTACACGTGGACTTGGAGATATGGAAGGGGGGCAAGGCATTGTAAGAGCTTACAACTTGGGACCAGTTGTGCATCATGAACTAATTAGGAAGTGTTGGTCCACCATATAGCAGGCGATGAAGATGTACGACCAGAAATGTGGAGAAGTGTTGGTTGCGGGCAATGATGACAAAGTTAGAGACAGGGTGAGTGCAAAATCTTAGGCTTTCATGTGCAAGGACGCTCGCTCGTGGCTACAACGATTGGCAAACGTCATTCGCGGAATAATGTATCCCTTTTGTTGCATATTAACTACCCTTTCGAGGACCTTGGAGAGACTTGGGCGGAAAGAAGCACAGCAGTAAATGTAGGGAAAGGAGGGTCAGAGAGGGCAGATCTTTAGGGGGGCGGGTAACCTCACAAGATTTGAGGTGGATGGATGGGCATCAGAACGAGCCGAAGGAAGAACAGAATTGTTTGGCTGAATTGAGGTTTTGTGTTAGAAGGCTTAGCAAACAGAAGGGCTTTGACGATGGAGTGAGTAGTATTATCTCTGATGAGGGGTGCCCGGTCAGTACTATAGACAGATGTCCTTCCTGTTAAAGGAAAATATGTAGGAGCATACAATAAAATTGAGTGTACTAACACATATCATAATAATTTGTATTTTTCTAAATTGTATTAATATTAATTGTTCTAAGACTTTGCACTACAGTCTTCATAGCGTTAATGATGGCAGATGGCATTATTGCTACAATAAATGCTCCTTGCGTGATCCACATTAGATTTTGGTAACAGAAGCACTACCCCTGAGCTATCTATTAAATGTACAGTTGATTGTCATTTTAAATTTGAGGGTTGTATTGACTGGTTAAGTCATCATATACATGGACTCTGTCCTCTTCCTCAATTCCCCATCAGACGGTCGTACCAGCACTGCCCAGTGGCCATGCCAGGCTGCAACATCTCACCCAATCAACCTTCATCCTAAAACATCAGATCCTTGGAGACTCGCTGCCACACCCATTATTAAAGCTGACCACTGGGCCCACATGTGCCCACCGTTCCAGGCCTGTCACTGACTTCTATGCAGAGGTGGTCTTTCAAAGGGTTCGTTTCGACTCACCAGCCGCCGACAATCCTCCTAACCGCTTGTGCCGCACACAACTCAGAGACCACTCTGACTTCACACATGGACCTTCTCCTCTTTCTGATCTGGAAATCTGGGAGGCCCAGGATTGTACTTTCTGCCACTCCTTAGAATTGTTTCCACCACCATGAAAAACCTACATTTCTGTCAACGTTTGAAACTGTGGCACTTCTTTCAAATTTACCCCATCGGTTCCATCGCCAGGTCGAAAGATCCCTTGAGTCTTTTGCAATATGTGATTGGCTTACACATGGCCAAATAAATGAAAATAAAATCAATTAAAAAATCTGAAGATTTGGAATAATACACATGAAACGCCAAAAAGCTTCCTCCATTAATTTGTAGCGGCAAAGGATCGAAAAGCACTTAATTGACACCTTTACCCAGACAGAGTCAGTGGCAGACCGCCGGGATGGTTCGTTAATCCATGATTCTCCGGGTCAAAAAGCCATATAGTCTTCCCTTCCTACATAGCGCTATCGTAATTTATCCACCCCAAAAATATGTACCTTTTTTAACCTACAAGACAATACATTGCTGAAAAAAACCACTGATAGTCTGGAAATAGCCATTGCTACAAAACAAAGTGCAAAGTCAAATTTGCTTGCGTGACAGCAAATGGAGCCAACCCGATTTGTTGCAGGCCATGTTACAAAAAAGACAATTTCACAGGGGTAATAATTGAAGCAAAGTGATTTATCACCGTCTTTGCCACCTATCATAATGGGGCAAACACTGCCCCATCTTTCTCAATTTAAGACTGGAGCAACAGCTTGAATTTAAAACCCGCTAGATACCGTGACCAAATATTATCTTTTCCTACAACTATTTAATCTCTTGGCAGAGAAAGCCCTTAGGAAATACTGTCCAGTCCCCAGTAAGGCACCTCCTCCTGAAATCTCTGTGGTGGCTGCAAACCCGAGAGGGCCTCAACGGCGAGTAACTGGGGCAACCGTTTTTGGCTTAAAAGGGTCATATGAAGAGGTCGTATGCCTCACTGATCCAATCCAACAAGGCCACTCTCTGTTTTCCGCGCAAAACCTAGACGTCTCCTGTGTATGCCATGGACCCGGTGTACCAGGGGAAATGGGGAGAAATTGCTATGGACTGTGCCAGCCTGTGAGGATTTGAAGATTACTAGAAACTGTCAAATACAGAAAACACCTTCTTAAGAATATTATTAGGTGTTTCCACGTCTAGCTCAGATACGCTATTCCTACTTAAGAACTGGTTCCATTTTTCTCAGAGTATATTCAGATAAAACCGGTTCTGCTTTGGACTGGCACCCGGATTCATGAGCAGGCCCACTTAACATATGATTAAGAATATAATGACGACTGGTATCAATATTGTACCCAATAAAATGGGTGCAATATGTATAGAGTGGCAGAATCAAAGTTGGGTTATTGAACATTCACACGTTAAATCAGTATTTGAAGCATGATTTCCTCAAATTCGCAAGTTGGATAGAGGTAGGGGAGAGAAATATAGATAGCAAGAGAGAGACAGAGAGAGGGGGGGAGAGACAAAGGAATTGGTGAAATGTTCTATTGTTTCCTAGCTCCCACTTAAATCCCTTGCAAAAGGGAAAACAATTTGGTTGGGGTAATGGGTGGAATGCAACCTGTAGTTATGGTTAAGTTGCTCAACTCATAGAAAGATTACTTTTTGGGAGACTTATAACTTTACCCCCCCTGGACGAATCCTCAGTGAACTTGGCATAAAAAAGTAAATGGTCCCCTCGGAATGAGTTTGTGAAGTTTGGTGTGGTTTCATCAAGGGAGGCAAAGTTAAAGGGGGATCCTAACATTTTTGAAATCATCATAGACACAATGAAAATATAAATGTGCTTGCGCCTACAGCACAAACCGCTGGACGGATGTTCACCAAACTTGCACCAGGATTGGCAGCTTGGTCCCAAAAGTGTACTTTTGCAAATTTGGTGTAAATCCGTCCAATATTCTTTTTCAAATGGCCAAAAAGTAGGTCAGAATAAATTAGTTATATCTGGGTTCCATCCATGGACTAATCTCCTGATTCAAGTCAGTGGAAAACTCTGGACCAATCAGAGAGCAGCGTGATGTTTGCAAACATCATATGCGACCTGCTGATTAGTTGTTTGAAAACATGAGCTGTGTCATATTTTTTGAAACAGTGGCCATTTTGGCTCCGCGGACAGTGGTGATAGTCCACGGACAGCGCAGTGAGCAAAAAGTCTGAAAACACATTTGGGGTTATTTGGTGGCCAAAAGAGGGATTGGAAAGGGTCATGGAGTGAATTAAAGTTGGTATGGAGTTGTTTTTATAGGTGAATAAAACCGTTGCAGGTGACACTGAGTCCGCAGATGCCGTGGTAGTCCACAGACCTGCATGTGCCATCCCGGTCTTTATAGGATGTCTGACATGGAAAGAGGACATTGGGGGACTAGGCACTCAGGATTTGTGGTTCTGGAGGAGGAGTTGAAGTGTACAGAAGTACAGAGTAGGAAGTGTTTCCTTTGTTGTGTGTAGAGAGGATGTCTATGGCTATGGCTATGTGTGGACGATGGGGGATTCTTGGATCCATTCATTAAAGGTTTATACTGAATCTCATGCCATCTTTGCGACTATTGGATTGGGGGAAGTGGTTGTTTCATTTGGGCGAAGTGGATGTTTCATGGTATGCAGATTGTAGCTTAAAATTCATAACTTTCTGTGAGAGTATGGTGAAGAGGAGTAGACTCTCCCTCCCTCTGGTGACAGACAGATGAATATGTCATTTAGGGCCCATGCCCCGCCCTCAGATCTATGCGATGCTACCAAATGAAATGTCAGAGAACACTTTTTTACTAAATCTTTTTTACTGAAAATCTATCTATATTTTGTTTAATTTGAGCACCCCAAATCCCCTATTTCCCTGTGCCATCCCTTTATACCGCTTTACCCCACCCCCATATACATTTAAATAAAAACTCGATATTTTTTGGTGATTTGCTTTTCGATAAAAAATGTTATTCTCTGTTTTCTATTCTGTAACCTCACTGGATTCCCCCTCCCTCCTGTCTAAACATTGTAAAAGTTATAAATATGGTCCTTTGATGCAGACAGGCTGTCCTTCTTCTAGGCAGGTAATTTAGAAAATAGGTAGACCGTAAATTGAGGATGATAAGAATAGGTGACACTGCACACATTCATTTAGGAAAACACAGAATATAGCTCCCTGACATAAGAAATATTTCCACACTCAATAGACATTAGAAAAACATAAATGAATAAGGCCAGTAACAATAGCAAATAGATCCATTCCTTTCAATATGGATGCCACATCCTGCATTAGAAATGGCTCCAGGCCTCAAATCTTATGGAAATTCAAAAGTGCAGAACACATAGAAAATATAGGGCTGTGTGGAGCTCCGACAGATAGCAATTCGAGCTAAGGTTGGGGAGATAAGGGAGGGCGTGGACAAAATCCAATGTGCAGTGACTTAGCAGAATATATTATTTACAAATGAAACTGGCATGAAGTCAGAAAAAGATAAGGTAGAGAGTAGTAGCCAACAGGAAACCAAGCAGCTACTATATGTCCTTGGTAGGATGTCTGGACCAAACACCATCCCAGAATTGCTTTTTCTAGTTTTTAAGTTGCAACATATGCCTTGTGATTTAGTAAATGTGGAAAGCAACCAGTCATGCTAATTAGCAAAATATGGGGTCATTGAATTAGTGTGTAATGCTTTGGTTTCTATAAAAAGGTGTTCAAAATGGACACACTCTGAGTCTTTCAGTGTTACTTAACTGTGGCATGCAGAATTCTCCCAGCTGGATGAAAAAATAAAGGCTTTTGTTTATCTGCACAATTCCATCTTTGAATGGCTTATATTGAGTTATGACTGACAAAAGACCTCTTCAACAATGGCTCGATTTAATCTTCCATATATTTTTATTGTGCTATTTTATTTAGGCAACAGTTTGTGCTATGTGACTGCAGGATCATTGCAGTTTGCCATGAAGGATATGTTCAGAAGCCTAATGGAACTGTTTCCAGCTGCAAGGATTTTTTTTTCTGGAATCAATCAAAGACAATTATGGCGACACCCAAACTTGTGTTATCCTCAAATGGAAGAAGCTAGACAGCTTGTCAATAAAAGTGTATGGGCCTCATTACGACCCTGGTGCTCACGTAATGAAGGGTGCCGGTACAGGACCAGCACCCTTCATTACGTGAGCGCCGATTACGAGGTTCCCTTTGCGGGACCCGGACCAGGTGTCTCGTAAAACCAGACATCTTTTCTGGGTCCCGTGAGGGGAAGAGGAAGGTAATAACTGGCCATTTGTAATATGCTAGTTATTACCTCCCTCCCCATTCCCATTGAGCCATATGGGGGCTCATATGGGAATGGGGAATAGTTCCTTCAAGGAGGAATTACCGGGTCCTCCAATGTTGGAATGACCCGGTTATTCCTCATTGCAGGAACCCGGTAATGGAGCCCGGTTTGGAGGCAGCCATGGTGATAATAGCACCATGGCTTTCTCCAAACTCGTAATGAGGCCCTATGTGTTTTAATATGCTTTAGGGATGGCATCTTTTAACAACGAAAACATCAAGTTGGATGGCCAAAATATTTTTTGAGGTGATGGAGTACATTTGACTGATGATGGAAATCAGATTTTTCTTTTGAATATCCAAAATGCACTAAAACAGTTTTTGTGAACTACTGAAATATGTTGTGAAGTATTTGTTTAGTAGCTGTAGTAAATAAAAAACAGAAAAAAAATTAGAAGCCGCTTTTGTGAAAGTTAGAAACAATAATTAAATTCGGCAGTACATTTTTTAGTTCAGTATACAAAACCAAACAATAAAAAAGGTTCTTTTAAGAGCCACCATTTCTGAATGAAAAAGAACTTCATTGATTCTAATTCCCCCATCCCACACATGGAATTTTCCAGATGTCGGCAGACTTTTGTACTCTCTGTGGACTATGCAGACTGCAAAAGGTCTTTTGTCTTTCAGGCTTTTATATTTTTTCGGGATTTTGTTTTTTTGCAGGAAAGGTGAGGAGGTTAGGTGGGGAAGGGAATGGAGGGAAGGGGCACCAACCACAGATATGGAGGGAAAGGTGGACAGGGGAAGATGTTGGGTGAGCCTTAAATCTAAGGATGGTGGAAGTGTTCCTCATGTTCCTTGACTGCTTCCTCAAAAGCACTCTGAAACTGCTCCCCCCTGCAGAGTGGTGGGTCAAGAAAGGAACAGGCTTTCTCAGAGCACTCGGGTGGTTGGAGCAAGTGTGGCGTTGCATAGATGTGGTCCCAAAAGAGTACTGCCCATTTTGTCTGTGACTAACTATGACCCCACACTCAATGCATTCAATCTTCACAGCCCAAGTTTTTGGTACACCCCTAATGGTTTTAAAGAACTGCCACACCCATGACTCTCTCTGGGTGCTGGAGGTAGGAACTTCCTCTACCTCATCTTCCAGCTCTGCGTCATCCTCCTCCGCATCATTGCGCCTGTTCCCCTGTCGAGGCCCTTCATGTGCTGATGATGGTGGTGGCCCCTAGGAAGGTAGGATGGCCATGACAGATGCCATTCTGAAACTCCTGGAAGTCTCCTGGAAGCAGCTGTCAAAAGATGCTCTCTCCTGGTGTGCCAGATTGAGAATGATTAAAAGTAATGGGTGGGATCCTTCAGAGGCACAGTCCGCGGACCGTGCAACTGTCCGCAGGCTACTGTGCCAAAAAAAGTTCTTGTAAAGTTGTAAAAAGTTGACAGATCAACAAAGAATGAGTGTAGGAGCTCTAGAAGGGTAAAGGTTCAACTTGAAACACCCTAGATTGGCCAAAAATGCAGTTTCAAACTGTACACAGTGATAGACAAAGTCCACGGACACGCTGTCACGCCGTGCGGGTGTGCTGACTGGATGACATCCGGGACCGTCCGCGGTGGTGGTGGGTGTCCATGGACACCATTGAGTGGGAGACACAGAGTGCATGTGCATGGATGTCTGCAAACGGGCGCGTTGTCCGCAGAATAATTAAAAGTGCGTCATCTGAGACCAGGCATGTCCGGAAGGGGCAGGATGTCTGCACATTCTCAATTGAAACACTTGTGTATAGGCGCGTTATAAATGCCATATCATATCATACACATTAAAATTCTTAAAACCCATGCACACCAAAATAATTATGCTCTACGAGCATTTTTGATCTCTCCATTCTCTCCATTTTAAAATATATTGTAACAAGATGAAGCTTGCACAAGGGGAATGACTCAAAACTCATGATACCTCTAAACCAAAATGTGTCATGCACAAAGTTCTCCAGGATGCATCTTGCCCCCCCTTCTAATAGAGCGTACACTTGATCCGCCTTCTCCATGCCCAAAATGGGTATTTCACTATTGGGTCTCATTACGAGTCAGCCGGTCCGGAAAGAACGGTGGTGGAAAATCCGCCACCACCGTTCTTTCCGGACCGGCTGATTAAGAGTCCTGCAGGTGGGAGGTGTCACTCCCGCCAGGTCTGACCTGGTGGGTTTAACACCACCCACCTGCAGGCGGACATGGAAACACCGGCACCATTAAAGCATGGTGCCGGTGTTTCCACTTCCCCATTCCCATGGAGTGCTTCCAGATTCCATGGGAATGGGGATTAACAGAATTCCGCCTCCGGAATTACCGAGTCACTGGGGTTGTAATGCCCGGTGATTCCGTCAATCACGGAGGCGGAATGGTAATACGAGTCCGGCGGTAATCTGACGGCATGGTTACCGCCGGACTTGTAATGAGGCCCATTCTATAGTTGCTAGACAGTCCTTGGCGGGACTACAGGGCAGCATTGCCTCTATTATAGATTGAAAAGAACAAAGTCTAAATAATGGTCTCAAAAGGTTTCCTTATGTCCAGGTAGAAAGGGCAAATGAAAGCAAAATGCACAGCGCTCTCAATTTCATTTAGGCAGAATGGGCACAATGATCTGTTTAGGGTGTATGTTGTCCAGATAAGCCTCATACCCACATGCCTGCTTCATGGCCTAGTATCACGGGAATTGGCTAAATTGGACAATCCATCTTTAGCACGTAGGTGTTTTTAATAAGGGTTTTGGAGTTCATATCCAAGACCTCTGTGTTAAGCCAATAGACTTCCAACCCAATGTCTTAGGGCTCTTTTTTCAAATGCAAAAACCACGGCGGCTGCCTTCCCCCGACCTGGTCCAAGACATCTGTAGAGGAGCAGATGAAACACCATCCCTAGTTCCCTCACCTCCATCATATTGGAACACCAGGAAAAAAGCCCTATGTGGAACACAAGGTAATGTCCCAATACCGTATCGCGTGTATGAGAGATGATATGCACTTAGACAACCATATTGAATGTGCCCTTGCACTGAGAGGGTGGAAGGATGTCTGCACACACCAATGTACATCGAAGAGCTATAAGATAAATCAGACAAGGGCAGAGTGACATCATGAAGGAAAGACATGAAGACACACTGAAACGACATGGAAATACTTAAAGAATGAAGAAGTAACTGAAGTAACAATAGAAATATGTAATCAAATATGAATAAATCATGCGCACCAAATAAATTAGTGAGGAGAGACGAAGTGAATGTATGTACACATAAACTCAAGGAGGATGAGACATATAAAGGCTTGCTGAGGAAGATGCAGCCATGAGAAAAAGATGGATGCCGGACTTGTGTTGAAATCAGTCACGCTACCTCAGAGATAGACCAGGGCAGAGCCAGGAGATCTAGGGAGGAATAAACAGGAGTCTATTGGCCTGGGATCAAGGATGCCACATCAAGGAGTAACTGCAAGGCACAAAGGGAGTCAAGAGGATACGCCATGTACGTAAGACATATTTCTCTTAGATTAAGCAAAGAAGAAAACATCTGCAAGTGCCAAGTACTGGACATTCAAGGATGCAAAAAGCTTCTGTGAGGTAGAGCAACCAAGTCTCCAGAGGCCAGGAGGTGTAATGACACCCAGCTTAATTGAATTAAATAGCATTAAGTAAAAGGTGGAAATGGACAGAATTGTGGTCTCCTCACACGTGATTCAGAAGTCGAAAACAAGGGCTATTCATTAAACTCTAGACAAAGGTAATGGTGTACCTACACTCCCTTAAAAGTCCCAGAACAGAATACAGGCTGCAAGGTCAACTACAAAGGAGAAGCCTTGGCCCAGAGCCTGACCGATGAGATATGATGGACTAGTTGGGCAAGTGGTTAGTAGTCTGGCGTTGCTCTCTGCACCTGAGTTTCATTTTGCTTACGTTCTAAAAGCAAATCCTAAAGTCCATGTTTGGGAGAGCATGCCAACCAATCGCAGGGTCTATGTAGCAACATGCTATACAATGTTGCACAGGCCAACCCGCTGCTGCTATTCTGACATGCACTGTTATTGTACGTATTTACAGGTGGTTCCAGGCAGGCCTAATAGATAAGGGGCATCCAATGATATTGCTAATACTCATATGATATATAGGTATACATGTTCCCTCAACCAATCCCTTCCTTTAATAGGTTTTACAGTTTACCACTTAGGATGACGTCATAGATGATGCATATCGAGGTATAAAGCCTCTGTATAATCGAAACCCAAGTGTGAGTGTGGACTACATTTCGTTGTTTGCCAGATTTCCCTACTTTATTTAAACTGATATTAAAGTAGTACTTTGCCATATTCTTTGAGTCTGTCTGGTTATTTGGGTCTGAGATCATTATTGGTAATTCCATCTAGCACATGAGGGGCTTCAAGGTGCTAGAGTACATATCTCTTAAGGCCTCCCTGTATTTACCCATATTATGATTCAACCAGACTCTTGCCCATTGATATACAAGTTTTGCTTGGCAGATCATAGTGATACTTTCTAAATTTGTTTCCAAAATAAACTGGAAGGTTTGGTGCATTGAATGGTAATCCAAACAGATTCTTTAGAAATCTGTGCTCTACAGTCACGAGGCTCCCGGCTCCGCTTCCTACCCATAGCCGTGCTTCATAAAGAGCCGTTTGCCTAGCTTGGCACTTCTAAACCTCAAGGGATACCCCCACTACCCCATTTCCATGCTCGTTCGTATACCTGGCTAATGAGCCCCTATATCTAGCTTAAGTCAATGCTGCCCGGGCGGTCTGCCCACTTAAACTGCAGTCCTCCCTCACTCTCAATCCCGAGTAATCATATATCTCTACTTGCTCTATTTGGCATTCCGCAAGCTCCAACTTAAGACTGGATTTTCTTCTAGCTATTCTGCCTCTAATGACCATGGACTTTGTTTATTGATTATAAATGCACAGCTCATTTGAGTCACAGAATTCTTCAAAAATGTGTAACTGGAGTCTGAGACCCATCGGGATGAGAGAGAGGTGAACAGCGTCACCTGCAAAGAGCAGGGTTGGCGAACCTATCTTGTGCACCTATCTTGTGCTAACGTTGGGGCACCTGTCAGTGTACATAACAGTTTCACAATCACCCCATTGATAAAGACGCAAAACAACTTAGGGGCCTGCACACAGCCTTGGCACACGCCCATCTCAATACCCACTAGTGCCCATCTACGCCCCATCTGATCCCTGCACCATTCCCTGTGTGCACAATCTGTATTGCCGTCAGCTGTGCAGATGGGAGGCCCAATCCTTCCAGGGTGCCCCATCACCATGCTCTCGGCACCCTGTCGAAATCTGTCTTCAGGTCTATAAAAGACCCTTTGATGGTCACATATTTGCCCAAATTAGGCATCATCGTAGACTTTGATCCACTGTACTTGTGTCCCTTTGGAAACACGCTTACATATGGCTCAGGGCCCCAATCCTCAAACCATGACTCCAAGTGGACCAAAGCCACCCTGGCACAGGTTTTGCCCCCTACATCCAGTGGAGAGATAGGCCTATAGCTGCTATATGGAACCCTATCACCCTCCTTGAATATAGACACTATAACTGCTTGGGCCAAGGGGGCGTTCACCCAACCAGCTTCTAATACCAACATTGATCAATTGTGTGAAATAGGGGCCCACACCCCAGGTTCTGTCACATAAAGGTCACTGTCTATTATGTTGTGACCTGGTGCCCTGCCAGTTTTTGGTTTTAAAAAGCAAGACTAACCCCCTCCATACTTAGCACCAGAGGCAGACCAGACACTGAGACACAAGGCTGATATTCGGCATCGGGTTGGTAGTCTTTTCAACTGGGTCTAAACCTTGATTCAGTGCCGGCAGCAATGGCACTGGCATGAAGGAGCCAAGGCAGGCGATGTCCGGGTTGGGGCAGCTCACAGGTGGTTCTAGGTGGGAATCTTTTCCCAGAGCTGTTCTTGATTTTGAATGATTTACAGCACTAAGAGTCATTCACTCTGACTCATGGAGGCATAAAATGGGATTTGTGCAGGTAAGTACTTAACTTCACCCGTTAGTGTGCGCCGGCATACTCTCTTTCATTCTTAGATAGGTGGGCAACGAATACCAGTAGATCAAATGGCACTTTATCTATATGCAGTATGGAACCCCATATGGAGGTGTGTTATATATTGAGCAAAGGCACCAACATTATTTAACATCAAACATTTCAGCATTTACATGCTTTGCAAAGCATGCAAGCAACCAATGCTTTAGTGTTAAATTGTTTTCTCTGTTAACCTTATAACTAATCAGGAGGGTGATAGGTTTAATCAATTGACATTTTGTCCGCCTCGTTTGAAATGACATAGTTACGTGAGGCATTGATACAAGGGTGTTGAACCGGCGGTTAGGATATTTAGTATCCAATTTGATAGGCTACAGCAGCAGCACGCACGTTGGCGGCTGCATTATGACCTCACGCCATCATAACCAAACTGCAATCCCACTTAGTATCTCATTGGAAACGCAAAGGTTTTGGCTTACGCATGCACCCGCGATTGTGTCATTATTTGAGACGCAGTCTTACCGTTAGACCAACTAAACGCATGTAAATGTAAATTGTAATATATTGTAAATGTATTCCATTACCAATTTTTGTATGTATGACTTGTACTTTTGTAACCAGATAAGCATTCCTTGCAACACTATGATACCTCTGGGTTTGGGCATGTAACAAACACCACAAATAAATAAATAAATAAATGCAGGAAAACAGAAAGTTGAAGGGAACTTCTAAGTTAGATAGATCTTAAAACTCCATCTGGTGATTTCTCACCAAGGGACAGAATTCGGGACATAGGAACTTTGCATAATGCAATGCATACATGTCTGTGTCCCATTGCCCAGTGCGTCGTGAATCGTCGTATAATGGAGAAAATTCATTTAGCCCTCTACCAGGGCAACATTAAAAGGAACTTTTCAGCCATTTTAAGTGGATAATTTATTTTTCTCCCCTGTTTTTTGTTTTAAACAGCCAGTCACGTACCCCCTTAGTTCTAACATGCCAATTACACACCTTTTGTCATTGTAGATATGTTTACTCCGAGACCTTCTTCTTGTTTGTCTGGTGTATCAGGAAGACATTACATGAATGCCTTTAAAAGAATGAAACATGTCAGTCTCTGGTAAAATCTTGTACACTCCTCCCAGGAGTGAGTGATGTTTAATGAGGAGAATCACTGTACCCCGGGAAGGGCATAGACACAATAAGGGGAGAATAAGAATGTGTAGAGAGTAAACATTGGATTTACCTAAAACATGCAGTAAACAATGACAAATTATTGATATTCAATTATAATTATGGAAGAGGGTCCCACAGAACATTCTGTGGAAATAGTGTTGCGCACATACACGCTAAAGAGATGCCTTCAATCTGCACTATGAACACTAGAAATACACGCTACCAACTTATATCATTCAATGCTTTTTGTTCACAACACTTAGTGTACATCAAAATTCGTTGACTCATAATCTGAGTGGTACTAAATTAATTTGAAGAAGTTATTTTAATATTAATTGATAAAAATGTCAGCAATCATTATTGAATAAATTAGCTGATCAAGAAATGTGTGTACAATTCAGTGTCCAAGATAAGCAGTTCCTCAGATAATATCAGATGACTATATCCAATTGTAAAATCAAAACAATAGAATACATGTGAATTAAACAAATGTGATCAAGTCAGACAATTTCATTCATGTGTAGAGATCTGCAATATAGAGTTCGGGCGACAACTAAATGTGTTTTGGGTAGACCATTCATCAGGAAGTTGGTCCCCTAACCTCACGTGTAATCTTATAGATGTGTAAAGTGTATGATCAAGTTACTTAATAGTTCCTTCAATAGGAATATACCCAAACCTCTTTTGAAGAAATGGCGTCCTACACCATGTGTGTTATAATGTGCTGGTAAACAAGATCGATATCGTCCAGGAGATAATCGGACAGAATTTATTCTTGCAAATTCTCAACAGGATGTTAATCTGCAAGTAAAGGACAATCTAAATCACTTTCTCCAATACATAGGAAAACATGTTTTCCCTTGGTGTCCTGCATATCAGAGCTTGTGTGGGGAACTAAACTAGTCAAGATGGTCAAATTGAGATGCCATCTTGGAGGTAAATTACTTAAGCCGAGTGGAATGCCCGACATCCCATTCTTACGTTTACGTGGGATAATGTAAATAGCTAGTCAGATCCATTTCACTATATTAAAATATGTTGAACAGTCAGCAATGAAATTCCACAAGATCACTTGAAATAATGCTAGATCAAAAAGGAGCAATAGAAAGCAGTTTCATGAAAGAAAGAAACGGGGAACAGGAAAACTAACGTGCCACTCCAATATGCTGCCCTTATGAAGGACTGTATCTATAGCGAATTAGGATTGCATGTTTTATAACGAAGTTAACCGAAATAGTAATGAACACTGTGGTGGTGCCTTATCTTTGTGTATAGCACCGCCTATGAAAGGGGGGCTGAAATTTATATTATACGAGGTAGAAATTTCACTAGCAAAAATAATGAACGCAATAACTCGGACCTATAACGTAAACAAAAATAAAACAGGGCCAGAAAGAAGCTGGGGCGCTAGCATGACGTTAGTCAGATTTTAGCAAGTCGGTTTGGTGTAAATCTGGGCACTGCAGTGGGTAAATCCTAAAGTGAGTTAAAAAAAAGTTCCAAAGATTTAATGAGAATTCATTGTCATTATTGAGTCACTCATTTAGTCTGGTGATATGCTCAGAATTTTAATAGGACAGGTCTTTTTCTGATTTTTTAGGTGAATGACAAAGCCGCAGTGTTGAGCGACGCAGGTGTTTGGCGGCGATGGGGATGTGGCGTAGATAATGAGTGTGGACGGCCTCACCCTCCTGTCTGCGGCCACCATGTAAGAAGTTGCGAGGGGAGTAGCTTGCTTCACTACACGCAACCCCCCCGACCAGGTTCCCCTTCTCACTCCTGCACACGCGTTGTGTTCCCCCGTGACCTGACCTCCTGCCTCCTCCCCCGCTCCTTGCGCTCCCTCGCATCCTAGGCCACGTGTGTTCCCCTCACAATCCTAGATTGTGTGTGCTCCCTCACATCCTAGGCTGCGTGCGTTCCCTAACGTCCCTAGATTCCGTGTGCTCACTTGCATCAGGCTATGTGGCACTCTCACATCCTAGGCTGTGTGCGTTTCCTCGCAATCCTAGATTGCGTGTGCTCACTTGGATCTTGGCTGCGTGCACCCCCTCGCAACTCTAAGGAGGTCTCTCTCTCTCTGCTCGGCCACATGCCCCCCACAACTCCCACAGGCCCTATTCTTCCCCTTTCTTGCCCCCCCGCCTTTTCCCTTGCCCCCCCTTTGCTAGCCACATCCCCATACCTATTGTGTACTGTTTCTGAGGTTGTGTTCTCCAGGATTGTTGGCTAATTTTGCATTGCCTGCATTGCTGCTGAGCTTCTTGTTTTCTTCTGGGTTCCCTGGTCGATTGCTCTGTTTGTTGGTGTTTTTGTTATCCATTGTTGTTATTTGTTGCATCCCTGCTGTGTTCATTCTTTTTTCTCTAGGTCCCCTGTTCGATTGTACTGTTTCTTGGCATTTCTTGTTAGCCTTTGTTGTTTTTCTCACATTGTACTGCCTGCATCCCTGCTGTGTCTATTATTTACTTATAGGTTTTGTTGGCAACTGGCTTGTCTATATACTGCATCTGATTTTCTGTCATTGTTCTGTCCACTGTGTGCCCCACTCCTTCTGGGTCCCCTCACCCTAGTGTTCCCCCGACCTGCCTGTTCCCTAGCCCCCTTCCTTCCACATTCCACTCCCCACACTCTACCCTCTGCACCCTCTATGGTGCTCTCTGTCTCGCCTATCTTCTCTAACTGCTTTTCTATCGACTATATTATCTTTCTCACCAAGTCTGGCAGGAAGAAGTTCAAAAGGGACAACCTGGGATCCAATCCAGGCCTCCCTTTGACTGATTCCTGCACCAGTTCTACCTCCAGACAGACATTTACCTACATCCTCTTTGTCGTTCCCTCTCCATGCCTATGGACCCCCCATATGGTCTCTGTTCTCTCTCCTTTTCCTCTTCATCCATAAATGATGGCACTCACTGGGAGGTCATCTTGGCCCCATTCCACCACTCCAAGACCATCATTGATGTTTACCTAAATGGCACCGTCTTGGTACAAGGTCCTTAGGCCAACCTCCTCCTTTTTGATAGATGGATCCCGCGCCTTATCAACTTCCTTTCCTCTCCTGCTGTCCCTTCTCTTTCCTCTCTGGCTCCTCTGCCTCCTCCAACCTCTGCCACCTCTACGGTTATCTCTGCTTCTTCTCTAGCCACCATGTTGCCTCTATCCTCCGCCACCTCACTGACACCCACCTCCTTTTCCTTGGCTACCTTGCCTTCTCCTCCTTCCTCCTCTGCCCATCTTCGGGCGCCTACAACACTTCTGCAGGGTGTACCTCTGACCTGTACCCCTCCACAGAAGTATTTCAACGGGGGCGACCTGCTCCATATTGCTACACTAAACTCTCGTTCATCGGTCAAACACTCCTCTGACATCTGCCGTCTCCTTGAAGAACTCAATCTAGATGTACTCGGTCTGACTGAGACGTGGTTCACGGTCAGCTCTGTCACAAGCTTTGACATTCTCCTTCCTTATGGCTATAAAATCCTCTCCGTGCCCAGAACCAACCGTCCAGGTGGGGGTGTAGCCTTGCGCTTCCCAGAGTGGATCCCTGCCTCTATCATTCCTACGCAGGACTACTGCTCCTTCTCTCTATATCTCATAGCCTTTCTCTCACTGTGGCCACTATCTATTGGCTGCCCGGCCAGGTAGCCTCCTTCCTCTCTGAGTGGGCAACCTCTCCTCCTCCCTCCTCACCTCTATCTCTGAACGTGTACTCCTCAGAGACCTTAACATCCACTTGGATGCTACCAGCTCCTCCTCTGGTTGTTTCGCCACCTCTATAACTCTCTCTCTCTCTATTCTTCCCTCTGGCCGACTTACTCTGCAGGGCACCCCCTGGATGTTCTGATCTCTTCAGATCTCCCCCTCTCTAACCGTCTCACCACTCCTCTCTCTTGGAGTGATCACTATCTCCTTTCCTTCCATCCCTCTCTCTCTCTTCCCCTCAGGCCAAGCCGACTCCAACACTGCCACCTACCTTCTCAGTCATCGGACCCATGAAGCGTGTGTCAGTTGAAGCATTCACCGCTGTTTTCACTCCTGCTTCTGCACCTTTGTCTCACTCACACCCTGACACAGCTCTTTCTAACCCCCATTTTGCTATCTCTGACACTCTTGACACACTTGTCCCTGTCATGAGGATCCGCTTGAAGCCCAAATCCAAATGCAATTCTTGGTATGACTCCGACCTCATCACCCTCAAACTCAAGTGCAGGGTGGCTGAGAGGAAGTGGAGGGCTACAGGTGCACCCTCTAACAAACTGGCCTGCCGCCTGCTCCAAAGGCAGTACAGACTCTCTGTCCTCGCCAAGAAGAGAGCCCACATCCGAGTCTGCGTCTTTGCAGTATCTAACAACTTGGCTGGCCAAACTCTTCAAAATCTGCAAGGAGCTGGCCAACCCTGCTGCAGTCTCTACTTCTCCTGTTCCCTCCCAAGCCCTCTGTATGGCCTTGCAAATTGAACAAATTGAAAACGTTAAAATGACAATATCGCAACTGGTTAAAAGCACAGAAACATCTTATGTATCAACAAGATGCTGAATCCATGTTGAATGTATTTGCTACCAAGAATTCGGTCCTCATTTGGAGTCTTCTGAATAATCCTTTTGGCTCGCATCGTTAGCTCACAAGTGAATGTGATCCCCGAAGAAATTTGGAATGATTATTATCAGACCCTATATGCATCCCCTTTTAGAGGATATTGCTCTGATATTGATTGGCAGGGCCCAATAAGTATAGATTTTGACATAGATGTCATAATGATATTTATAAAGAAACTTAGTCCTTCTCGAGCCCCAGGCCCAGGTGGTCTTTTGAACTTTATGATCAAAAAGCAGCCAGACGCCTGGGCTAGAATATTGATACAGATATTTAAGCAAGCCATTGACTCGAGACACATTCCACACACGTGGACAAAATCAATCATTATCCCAATATATAAAAAGAATGATTGCAGAAAACCGCAGAACTACAGACCCATTGCATTGTTAGATGCCGCAGGCAAGTTGTTTGACAAATTACTTTTAAGAGATCTAAAAAAATGGCTAACAACAACAGATCATTCAGATCCAAAACAAACCGGGTTTACAATGGGTCTGAGTACAGCTGTGAATCTACATTGCTGACAGCTAATAAAACAACAAGAACGATATCGCAAACAACCGATTTACATGGCATTCATTGATTTCGAAGCAGCCTTCGATTCAGTATCGAGGGAGTTACTCTTTGAAAAATTATGTAGGGCACAATGTGCAAGACATCTAATCTACTGGATCAAGCAATTTCATCAAGCTACCACCATACAAATTAGACTGACATTAGATGCCAGCTATCAAAACCAATAAGAACAAATAGATGTCTCAAACAGGGGTGCCTAATAGCATCTGCTTTATTTAATATCTTCACGGCTAATATGAGATATGCATTCTTGAAGGTCGTCTCAGATCCTCCAAAATTGAGTAAGGTTAGCATTCCCTGGGTGTTTTATGCGGATGATCTGGTTCTATTAGCAAAAACACCCAGGGGACTTCAATCCTCATTGACGCAATTGGAAAAATATGCAGAATTTAATTTGCTAACTATCAACCAAGCAAAATGCAAAGTTCTGATTGATGCACAGCCTCATAACCGTACTAGTCAAACCTACACATGGAAATTATATCAACAATCTCTGCAAGTTGTAAAGGAGTACAAGTATTTGGGCATTATTATGAGTAATCATATTGCTGACCTTCCATATATGAATGATTTAAACTGCAAATTGAAAACAGCCATCTCCCCAAATAAAATTATACAAAGAAATTTTGGAAAATTCACAATATACAGAAGGTCACAGCAATTTTGTTATACGTAGCAGAAACGAGAGATTGGCAATCAGAATCTTTCTGGACAAGAATGGAAAGCCAATACTAGAAAAAGGTACTAAACTTACCTATGTGCACCTCCATATGTGCAATTCGACATGAGATGGGTATTCCCTCTCTATTTAACAGATATATATGGAAAATGTTGACAATATATAGAAAATATCTGCAAGAAGAGAAAGAGCAAAAATCCTTAATGAGCATACTATCTGCATATGTATTGCACTCCGATAACTTGAAATTTACTAACTGGCGAGAAAACATAATTGAGTATATGGAAAAAGCTGATATGTCACAAGACGTTTTATTAGATAAACCGGACTTTGCCAAATCTAAATTTTTAAGGCATTACTGGATCAGTACCAGAAACATATGTGGACAATTGCAACTGTTTAAACAACATAATTTCACCTTGAAAAAAATGGACTACATAGAACCTTATTTTAAAAAATTCCCTTCGCAACATGCAAGAAATGAGCATTTAAGATTCCACCTTGATTTATGGCCTACTCGAAATGTATTGGCAAGGAGACACATTATCGGACAACAACAAAACATATGCAGATATTGTCAGAAACCGGGAGAACAAGAATCCCTCAAACATTTAATTGTGAATTGTACGGTTTGAAAGACAAGAGAAAGAAATATTTTTATGATTTATTTTCTGAATTTGTCATCATTACGACTGATGAATAATGGAATATAATTTTTAATTGTCAAAGACAAAGAGTAAACATAGCAGTGATACAATATTTACATGAACTTGACCTGAAAGAAGAGGAAAGGAAGAACTAAGAAATACTAAATTGATATCACGTGGGCAATTTTTTTTTAATATATGAATGCAATCACACGTTATGGAATGTTGACTTCTCTCAATTAATTTTTCTATTTATACTTGTGATTTTTGTGGTTTTAAAATTGTTACAATGTAACTGAATATATAGATGAATTGCGTTTTAAGAAATGAATGTACATAAATGAGCAATAATTTGAAAAGTTGGTTTCGACCAGCTATATCAAATAAAAAAGAAAACAAATATATGGCTTTGGCTTCTCATTTCATCACTAAAACTCAGGACATCTAGTCCACTGTCTCTTCCTCTTCCTCCTCCTCCTCTTCCTCCACTCCTGGCCTGCCTGTGGCCGCCTCTCCTCCTCCCTTCTCTTCCTTTCCTTTGTTCACTCTTGACAATGTTTCCAGACAAGTCCGATCTATGAAATTCTTGTCAAAACAGGTTCTTCCCTGTTTTTCCAGAACCATCAAGGATTACATCGACACCCTTGCTCCAGCCTTACCCTATTTCTGTAATCACTCTGTTTGCCACTTGAACCCCCCCCCCCCTTAAGCACTCCCTTGTGCACCCCCTGCTTAAGAAGCCCTCTGCCGTTCCTTCTTCTCTGGCTAACTATCACCCGATCACTATCACCCCTTTCCTGGGCAAACTCTTGGAAAAGGTGTCCATCTCCCAGCTTAATCTTCACAATGAATCGGTTGGTTGTCTCCATGACCATCAGTCTGGCTTCAGAGAAGCCAGAAACACGGAAACTGCTCTCCTGAACCTCTGTGAAGACCTGCTTTCTGACCTTGGTTCTAACCTTCCTTCTGTCCTCATTCTACTTGAACTTTCTTCTGCTTATGATACGGTCGACCATGCCATCCTGCGAAATAGCCTCCGCGATAACCTTGGTATCACTGATCAGGCACTGGCCTGGTCGACCTCCTTCGTCACTGATCGACCCTCCCAGGTCCCCTCTTCTATCTCTCTCTCTCTACCTGTGGTGTACCCCAGGGGTCTAACCTTTCTCCCTGGTTGTTCAACCAATACCTGGCACCTCTTGCCCACCGCATCACTGCTCTCTGCTCCAACTTTCAGTGTTATATGGATGACACCCATCTCTCTTTCAGGCTCCCCTCAGCCACCTCTACACCTTCTCTCATTCCAGTCTGTCCTCAATCCAGGAGTGGTGTGCCGCCAATGATCTCTGCCTTAATTCCAGTAAGACTGAGACCCTCCTCAACGGAAAACCAGCTCCCTTCTTTCCTCTCTCTCTCTCTGGCCACCCACTCTGGGCCCTCTTCCTACTCCTACCTGTGAGGCTAAGAACCTTGGGGGTCATCTACGACTCCACCCTCTCCTTCTCTCCTCACATCTCTGACATCTCTAAAAAGTCACACTACCAGCTGCACCTCCTCAGAGGTATTCTTCCTTTCCTTACTTGTCCCCAGAAGCCCACTGTCTCCAGAGCTCTGGTCCTCTCTAGGCTGAATTATTACAACAGCCTCTTTCTAAATCTACCTGCCTCTACTCTACGCCCTCTACAACTCATCCAGAACAGGACTGCGAGACTTGTCCTTGGCCTCAAGCCCAGGGATTGTATCTCTTCAGGGCTGAAATCTCTTTACTGGCTCCCATTGGCAGCAAGGCTCAAGTAAGACCCTTTGCATTGTCCACAAGGCTTTCTGGGGCCTGGCACCGCTCTACCTCCTACGCTCTCTTCCTAAATATCTCCCTTCTCAAGCTCTCCGCTCATCCACCACCAACTCTCTGAGGGTCTGTCGTTTTTACAAGCATAGAGTTGGGGGAAGATCTCTTTCTTCGTCTGGGGCCTCCCTCTGAAACAGCCTCCTTTCCTTTCTCAAACTTGAGCAGAACCACCTCCGGTTCCAGAAGCAACTCAAGACCTTCCTCTTCGCCTCTGCTTTCTCTCTTCCTCTCCTCTGCTTATGACCCATTTGGTCCACGCACTGGTCACTTGGACACTCTCTGAACTTGGGCCCAGGTCCCCGCATGAACAGTTGCACCTTGCACTGCCTCTTGGCTCCCCCAGCACTTGTGGTCTGTATCTGTAACCCTACAGTCCCCTCTCCCTGCGCTTAATAGCCATCCGTTGGCTGAACTTTCCATTACCTGCACTAAGAGAATAGCTGGCTGCACTTTGATTACTTGCACTTCCCCATACCCCCCCTTTTGGCACTTCTCCCCAGCCACTTCCCTGCACTTGCACGATCTGAATGACACAAGGCCTAGTAAGATCATTGTTTTGTCCTTCCTCTGTACCCCCTCTTGTCGCGCCTAGAAACACTTGACTACAGGCTCGTTATAAATGCCATATCATATCATATCAATGAATATGCTTTCGGAGGGCAGAAATTCATTTTTGATGGGCAAACCCACCAAATTTCAGAAAAATCTAAAAGGCATAGCAGCCATAACAGAGCAGTGTGCAGTGCCGCATATGTAAGTGCCTACATTAGATAATTCACTAGAGTTGGTTTTCTAGCGAGATGAGAACTCTGGTGCTCTGGAATGGCCTGAAGAAGCCATGTAGCCACTGTAACCCAGTGTTTGGTGCCAACTCCTCAAGGTAATCAGGAAGCTACAGCTCACATCTGGGGGCCAGAGACAGAACCCTGCCAGAGGCGGAGGCAGGCAGGGTGTCGGTAGGCAGATAGCATGCAGAGCCTGAGGAGCAGCCGGAAAAAGCAAGAGAGCTCCGTAACCAGTGCAGAGTGACAACCAGATGGAGAGAAACAGAAATAGCTACATTTTAAAACAGTGCAAAAATATATGGAGAAATCCCAGAGGATCGTACACAGAAACCATTATTCGCTAAGTTAGCCAGTGTGCAAGCAGGCCGCCATCTTGCAGAGAGAGCAGGACTCTATGCCAGCTGCCCTGGAAGCCTGCCCTGGAAGCCTGCAGAGAATTAGCTTCCCAGGCTCAGGACTGAATGGTAAAGCTGCCCGTTAGTGGGTTATGTTATCCATTGTGTACCGAAGTACAGCGCCACTGACACCAAAAGGCAACCTGGCGCTAACCAAGACTCAGAAGACACCAAAGGCCGAGCAAGGAATTCAGAGGAGCAAAGTTTTTAAAGCACGCCTTTAAAAAAGGGTTGAGCAACTGCAGGCAACAGGAGTCTGAATAAATTAGATAATCTTTGGGAAATTGGAACGTGCGCAAGGCGCTGGAGTCCCCCGAAGTGCGTGGCGGACTGGTGCAAATGGAAGGCCGAAAGCGGAAGCATTGGTATAGCCAATGTCGCCACGCAGTGGCCCAGTCTCTACTTACTCGCCATTGACTATGCCAGCTAAGGCTGATGGGAGCTGTAGTCCAGGACCCCAGGAGAGCATAGTGTGGCAGTCACCTGTTGCAGAGTGTGTGTGTGTGTGTGTGTGCCGACCTCAACCCTGTCTTGCAAACAGAACTGTCCTTTAGATGTTCAAAGATTTTTGTTTGTATTGCGCCCAGATGCCTGAGCGTTAGGTGCGCTATATAAATATACAAATAAATAATAAACTAAATATATTCCCATACAATGCGTTTTTTGGTCAGCAGCTTTGTAAACACAAAAGGCACACGCGCTTCCTCTGGCGTGCAATGCGGTGCCTACCCTCCGCAGAAGCAGCGGTGGCGAGGCCGCCTTCAGGCCCCCAAACGCCGACACCCCGAGCTCTAAATCTTGTCTACTTAATCAGGGCACATTTCATTAAGCTGTGAGCATTTTTCCTTAATAGTAAATTACACGCGTAATTACTCCGCCCGCTCCCAGGATTGTTTGGTGCGGGCTTTTGTATAAATACTAATTATCAGTAATTAAAGAAAAGCCCAGCTATAGGAGAGTGATACGGCTAAAATATGTTGCACGAAACAGCACATGTCAGCGTGGGCATAAAAGCAGCGTGCAGGGTGTTACCAGCAGCGCACGGCCCTGTAACTAAGGTTGCAGGGCGAACAGAGGCCACCCGCACCACTTTTAAAAGTGTGCTCGCTGCATTTCTGTCCAGAAGCCGGGCGTCAGATGTTGTAAAGGGTGTCCTGATGCAGAGGTTTGTGGATTCTGAGACCCGGCTGCTTCTGCATGCAGCGGGATTACCGCTAAATCCAGCCCGATCTAGGCACGTGGCAGCCGGGCTCCGGCTTTTCCGCGTGGATCAGATGGTAAGCCCGCAGCCTGTCGTCTCTCCCTGGCCTCTCATCGTCTGGGCTCGCTCAGTGCTCTGCTTTGCTTCTTTGACAAACTAAAAACATCCTTATTGTCGTCTTACGCAAGTAAAATCTATACAAAGTGGCGAAATAAACACCACGGGTTGTAGGGGCTGGCTGCCGTCCAGGTCACTAGTGGTAACAACTCTGGCCTTATAGCTTATTGCCAAAGTGAGGGCTCTTCAAGGAGAAGTCAAGCCTTACATGATTCTGTAAATAGTAACACAACGGGGCCTTGTTTTCGATTACCACACTGTGCTGTTCAGAGGTGAGTTTGAAAAGCAAAGGCTTCTGTAAAGTGCA
Organism: Ambystoma mexicanum; assembly: GCF_040938575.1. Taxonomy (NCBI): domain Eukaryota; kingdom Metazoa; phylum Chordata; class Amphibia; order Caudata; family Ambystomatidae; genus Ambystoma; species Ambystoma mexicanum. Next base: position 641,839,191 of record NC_090940.1, on the reverse strand, counting down.
CCATCCGACATTAGCATGGCTGTCTGCGTGGGGGATGGACGAATCCCCCAATACTGGCTTCTTCTCAGGGACCATTTTCCGTGGTGGTGATGTGCCATGTCAACCTCCCGACACCCTAGTGTGGGTGGTGAGCATGGCATGGTGTGCCAGGTTTTGCAAAGCCTTCAGCGATGCTGTAGGGTCAATGATAGCTTCACTCTATTCTTAAAGCTGGTTAGAGATAATCACATCACAACATTACACGAATAGTGTCATGATAAGTGATGACTGTCTCGGGAGGATAGCTCAGGGGCAACGTTCTCGCCTTGGAAGCAAGGCGACACGGAGCTACACAGTGTCGACCCCTAGATCCGCACTTAGAAACCTCTGGGTATTAAGCGCGTTATAAATAACATATCATACAAGTCGGGGAGAGAGGGAGAGAGAGAGAGAGAGAGCTGGAGAGAAAGAAAGAGTGTGTGCGTCTGTCTCAGACGAACTGCAGGGAATAATAATGGAAAAGGGTCAGGTGGACTTGTGCCATGTGTTTAGTTTGCTGTGTTGGATGGAATAGTGTAGAGGTTTCACACCTCCTAGAAGGTTCCGGGCCAAACAGTCTAGTAGGTTGCTCTCCCAGAGACTGCAAAGAAGCAATCATTTGTTCTGACTGTGACAAAATCGCAGGAATTTGTCCCTTCTGCCCAAGGGGGAGACCTCCACTGTGAGGCTAGGGAGGTAAACCCGCTCTGCAATACCCTCCCTAGAGGGTTAAGAGAAGGTTAAGAAAAGGGGTAGAGACCGGCGGGACCTCAGAGGGAGAGACACCGTCTGTGGGGCAATCACTCCCGTTCCTGTGAGGAACTCCTTAAGGAGTCTTTTAACTTGTGAAGCAGAAACTGAGGCTATCCCTTTTAAAGGAAGAATTGTGTGTAACAGAGATGAAGATGATGAATGATGAAGACAAAGGGCTCCAAGAGGTCAAGAGAGAGAGCAGAGAGAAAGGTACACCAGCGAAGGCCAACGGCTACATCGCGCCTGCAAGGAGAAGAGACTGGGAACTCAGAGAAGCTCTCGATTTACAAACCTGCTGTGGAGCCAGAGTCGAGGAGGTGGTGTCAACTGGAGGGAGAGAGGAGCAGCAAGCTGTGTCATGGCCATCGGGAGCCAGTGGTGGACCGGAGCTCCTAGTAATCATGGCAAGACTGCAACGCCGTTGACACTGCCCAACAACCCCGTACCTGGGATACCGAAAATCCAAACAGAAAGAAGTTACGGTGGTCAGAAGAGAAAAAAAATGCTTGGGCGAGTGAAAGAGAAAAGCCAAGTCTAATGAAATGGAAACACAGTGATGTTAACCCCGAGATAATCAGGTAAACGGGAGACACGGGGAGGAGACAGAGAATCATGATATGAACATTCATACTCATCCCAGTCGATATAATGAGACTATACCTGTGAGAAGAAGAGAGGTGAATGAAAATCATGATATGAACATTCATACTCATGTACAAGAGAGGTGGAGTGTCCTCTGACGGGCCCATTGGTCAGGGATCGCCCTCTAATACCTGTAAGACAAGATAGCTGCACCACGTGAGGAATGGGGGTGCAGGATTCACTTACTCCAGCACAATTCAATAAGGACAACTCAATAGTTTGGCAAAGGGAAGTCCGTTTAATGACAAGTACAGAAAACGGGGGAAACAAATGGGAATCAGCAGTGATGCGATCACCTGTCTCGCTTCAACTTCCCAAAACTTCATACAAACAGTAACATTTATACTCAAAACTCATCATCATTGACGTCTAACTCTACACATTCGTCATGCAATATTATTGGTTGGAAAAGGTAATTTAAGTATAGGTGCTATATCTGTATATGGTAACAGAGCATGCGGATTGGATATCTCTTATCGGGTGGGCATCTACGCCCATCCCTCTACATCACACGTGATAAACGTCACTACAAGTACGACGTCCTATTGGTTGTACTATCTATAGGATCCTAGATTACTTGGTCCATTGCGATTGGGTAGGTTACACCCCTAGACATAAATCTCCACTTTAGTTAGCAGCATGCAGAATGGACACCCAGGTTCCTAGTGCCCCAAGATTCACCCTGCCTCCCTTCCATGAATCAATGTTTTTGGGCTATGTATCAATTAGTTGGCTGGGTATGGCCTCGAAACTGTAGCCTCTTGTCTGGAGAAGTTATGGCATCCTTGGTTCTGGGTGACATCAGACGTTGGTAACTCTTCGCGCCTGGCTGGTCACATGTCTGTTCACCGTGAATCTGCTTCAGTTTCCAGCATTTCGTGTATTTGATTCTTCCTTAGCCCCGCCACCTGCCTGGGCCTCCCTTATCTTGACCTTCACGGGGCAGGCTGGTATGTTCTGAAGTTTCGATTCTTCAGAGTTGCCGCTCTCCTCCCTTCCTTAGGTTGACCTCGAAATTCCCAGGCGTGAGCTGCTTCTTTGCTGAGTTTAGATTCCGCTCTTCCTTCTGGGTCTAGCAGGAATATGAAACCTGGCCTGGTAGGCCTCTGGCCACCTGGGCATACTTCTGCTTACAAAATGGAGTCGCACTTGTATACCGTGCCTTATTGAGGTAGATATATGGTTGGCGCTTGCCGCTCTATTCTTCTACTAAGCACTGCAAGCAGTACTGTTTTCTTAGCTTCTTGCGTTCCAAGCCTATTTACACGTGTTAGCTGGTTGGATACTTCCATCTTGTTTTACAGCGATGTTTCCTTACGTTTCAACATCGTCTCTTCTTCTGCATCCCTTACATCTATTTTCATAGCTGCTCGCTCTGGCGTGTTATCTTTGATTGTCGTTTTTGTTCATCCGTGAGTCTGTCCGGGCCCTCGTGTCATTCCCACTGGCCATCCATTAAGGGTCTTTGGGTCTCTTCGTGGACCGTCTGCAGGTACTCTTCATTTCGTGTCAGCTGTTGGTACGGTTCTCTAAGAGGGTACCGTGCAGACCAGGATTGTCTGGTTATGGGCGTTTCAACAGGTATGGCTCTTCTGATGTACACTGGGCAGAGTCCACGTACCGCTCTCTGTTGGTTCATCTGCTCTTCATACGTCAAGTACCTTGGCGAGTACGTTCCTGGTACCTCGAAATGGGGGCAGGGGTGCAGGCCATATCTGGGACCTTCTCTACACTCCCCCCTCTGGTCGGTTCATCGACCACTTCTGCTTCCTCCTTTGGATTAATCTTATTTGGTTCTTCTGTGTCTTGTTCGTCGTCTTCAGGGTTTGTACAAGATGGTGTGAATGTGTGTATCTTTGGAGTCCATATTTTTATCACACCTTTCAAGCTTCCTGCTGTTTTTACATGTTCGTCTTTGTTCCAGGTCATTAGCTGGCATTGTCCATTTGGGCTGCAATAGATCAATTTTCCTTCATACTTTCTTCGTTTCCTGGGATACGTAAACTTTGTTCCTTCTGGCGCAAATTCGCTGGCCTTCACAAAGTCTCTTATTTCTTCATCAGTCAGGTCTCTGGGCTTCCATCCTGGTTCGACATTGACCATGATTTTCATCCCAATGGCTTTCTTTGCAGTTTTCTGGCACTGTGTGATGATTATCTTGATAACACAGAATCCTAGCAGTATCATTGCTAATAAGGCTCCCAGAAACTTGAATATGTCTGCCATCCATTGCGGGACCCATGAGAACAGTGCTCCAAACCAGCTGTCATCATCCACTTTGTCTGTTTCGTCAATCATCTGTTTTTTTAAGGTTGTCAGCATACATATGGCTTCTGTTAACGTTCCATTTTCTTCGTCATGCGAAGGTATAAATGTGCAACATGATTCTCCGTTTTTTGCGCAGACACCTCCATCCATCACTGTGATCATGTCAAGTACATATCTGTTCTGGAGGGTCATCAATCAGATTGCTCTCAGTTCTTCTTTTTCACGTTAAATCCTTTTATTGTGGTGTTGATGGTCTGCAATAACTCCCATCTGGTTATCTGCAACCATTTAGCATTCACTCCGACTTGGATGTGTGGCAGGAGTAGTGTTGTGAATACTGTTAAGGTGAGGCTAAACAGCCTGTGTTTGTATGGGATTGCATGGAATGCTTCTTCTGATTTGGCAGAAAAGTAATTCTCTTTCTTCATCCGGGATACCAGTTCCACAGATCTCCTCTTCCTTAGATGAGCATCTGCTTTCCGGAAACTGTCAATACTCAAGTCACTTTTTGGGATCACTAGTGCGGGAACGTGGACGTTTACTAGTGTGCATATGCCTCCCCAGTTTTTCGGTAGTCTTATATATGCCTTGGATCCACATGCCCAGTAATGGTCCATCATAACTGCGGTCCCTTGCGTCATTCCTGGGGCTTCAAAGATTCATCCGCAGTTTTGACTCTCTCCCATCTTCCTCGTGCCATTGTTTCTGAAGCATAGTTTTGGGCTTTTCAGTGGTACTATTTGCAAGGGTCCTCCTCTGTCTTCGACCCATCTCAGTAGCTTTACCAATTTCGGCCATAGAGGTTTGCATAACCTCTGTGAGTTCTCTATTGCTTCTTGGCAGGCTCCAAGGACCATCCAAGCTCGGCAGATTACTACTCCTTCTTCCCATCCATCTTGGGAAACCACTGTTCCCCAAATCTGCATTTGGCCTCTGTTCTTCCAAATTTGAGCCTCTTCTGCAGTTTTTCCTTGGACGTTCAGTCTCGAGTTTATTTCCCATCTCGTTCCTGATCCTTTAACTTCAGGGTTCTCATACCTGATCACGTGATTCCTAGTATGTGCTCTGTTTCTTGTTTTAATGTCCTTGACGTAGCCGTCTTCATCTGGGTAATCCTTTTCAGTGGCCCATATCAATGAGGCGTCTCTCCCCATATATTGCCCTCTCGTGTTGCGCATTGTTACGTGTGACATACTGTGTGCTGTAGGGACATCAATTTCTACAGCCACAAAGATCTTGGATTTTCCCATGCTGTACGGTAGAAGTGCACAGACGAAGCATTCTCCTTCTGATTGCCTTCTTCCCACTTCCTTCATGTGCTGGTACCAAATGTTGTTTCCTAGATGTGCTGTGCTGTCCAGGTAATTGTTCAGTACATTGTCGTCTTCATGTGGGCTTCTCTTGATTCTCAGTGTACTTCTGTAGTTTGCTATAACTATATCTTTAAATGCATCTGTGCTGCTTTTCCACTCTGGGGGGTTTTCTGGCATGCTTTTTGGTGGAGCAGTTTCATTACCTGTATTGCTGTGGTAGGAGAAGGTCTTGCGTTTCTTTCCTCTCTTTTCGTAATCTTTCGTAGATCTCCTTTAACCACCATTGGTTTACCATCTGCGCAACGCGTGGCTGCGTTGTGGGCCAGGTGCTTGTTTCTCGCGTTGGAACTGGCGTGCTTGTTATTGCAGTCTCTGTGGCTTTATTTTCCAGCTCCTTGTGCAGTTTCTTTGCTCTAACTATAAACAGGAATAAATGATCTATCAACATTTGTGTTTTTCCTGTGAATTCTCTTGTGGCTGCTTCAGTCCTTTTGAGTGCCTTCGTTATATCTTCTTTAATGGGCTTTTCACCTTGCTTCTTCTTGGTCACTTCCACTGTTTTCTGGGACTGGTTGTTCGGTAGGCAGTCTTGCATTGTCTGTTGCTTTTGTTCGAGGTTCTGTAGCCATAGACACTCGTCCTGGTTTGTGTGCATCCTGTGCATGGGTGCGTGCAGTGGTCAGTGCTACATTTTCATTCATTCCGTGCTGACCCTGTCTCCAGCTTTTCTCTTCATTCGTTTACTCAAATGTGTATGAATCACTGCAAATTACATTAAATTTTAGTTTGTTTACTTTACCATCAGGTTTTCTTGGAACTGGAATAACTATGCAGGGTCGGGTGCTTTCGTGGGACCTATGCATACGTTATCTGGTGGGTGCACTGAAATTGGAACGCTTCGTGAACCAATAAAGAATGCAGTTCTGATTGTTAGTGACCGAAAAACAATAATAATCACTACACATATATACATCATCGTTCGATAGGTCAATTTGCAGCACTTTCTTCCAGGGAAGTGGGGGCGCCCCTTTGCCTGTGGGAGGACTAAGTTGCTGTTCTGGGCCCCCATTTAGAACATGAGTCTGTCGTCAGTGTTTATTTCTTTTCACTTACTCTGATCTTGTCACTCAAAATGTTGTCGTAAAGTGCCAAGTGCTTCTCAAGTGTCCCCCCTCTTGCGGGTGACAACGGTAGTCTCTGGTTATGGGATACAGTTCCCTTGCTAGACTATGGAGAAAAGGTTAGACTAATGCATTTGGTAAATTACATTAATTCTGCATATCTAAAATTGGTAAGTTCCCAGTTAACCTCACTAACCTGCTTCAGTCCTGATGATATGCTGGGACCTGTTAAATGTGAAAGGGAAAACTTGGTACCAATCGGAACTCAAAACCAAAAATTAAGGACAAAAATAAGGAAAAATAAAAATAAAAATAACGTGAACAATAAAAGTGAAAAAATGAAAAAACAGGATGGTTAAGTTCTCGTTTCTATTCTTTTCGATCTGTCCCTCGGTGGTAAGATGAAGAACTGTGTCTCTGTCTCCTCGATCTGTCCCTCGGCGGAAAGATGAAGAAATGTGTCTCTGTCTCCTTGATCTATCCCTCGGAGGAAAGTTTCACTGGAATCTCCTCAGGTATTCTCGCTGAAAGTTAGATAGCTCCAACTGGAGCATAATTCCGTGGAGGAGTGTGCCCATATGTGCGACATTGGCTGGATCTCTGATGAAGGTGATGACGTCAACATCGGCAGGTCTCCCCACCATTTCTGGAAAGTCAGTGACTAAACGAAATAGCACGTTATGTGCCAGCCGGCTGTCCTCGGGTGACAGGGACATTTGTCCTGCTTTGCTGGGTTCTGTATCACAGGCCTTTCTTTCAACGTGAACAGTCTCTGCACTTTCCTGCTGCGTGGATTGCAACCACGTAGTTTAGCTTGATCCACAGTTGGTTCAGATATTCATTGTTTCTTGGATCTCTGATGTACGGTAGGGTATCCTTGGTTCTCCCGATGAGTCCTGGGCACTCCTCTATAATGCGAAAGAAGAGCGTGTATGTCAGTCCATCGATGACCACTTGTGGTGGAAGCATCTGTGTCCTTATTTACCATACTCAGGCAACTCGGCGAAGGCCTCCGCAAGGACAGTCAGTAGTTGCTGTATTACCTTCCTGTTAGCAGGATCTTGAATGAAGTCTGGGATACTGGTGTCTCTCCCTACAAGTGCCGGATATGTCTATAATACTAATCAAAAGCAGGACAGCACATCCCTTGTGATATTTCTGCTGGGGGATACCATAAATTCTGAAAACCAAAGTCTTGGTGTGGGCTGCTTCAGGATACTGTTGTTACGCTTTCAGAGAAAAAGTCTTGTCTGTAGTCTATCAGAGACTTGGTTTTTCATAATGCAGTTCAAATACTCCTGCATTTGGTCCCCAAGACCTCTCTAGTTGGCTGGGCATCACATCTAGCTCTATCTTGGGGGATAAGGTGGGGTCCTCATTCTCCTGCCCGTGACTATCTCGTGCAGCGTAAGATGATGGTTGGAGCCTGGCTGGTTCCGAAGTGCATACAATGCCAGTGGTAGACAGTGCAGCCATCCCATTTTTAGAGTGAGTTTCAACATGGCTATCCTCTCCTTTAAAAAGCCGTTGAGCCTCTCACATATACCATTACCCTCAGGATGATATGCCGAAGAGAACTTGTGCTTTATGCCAAGCAACAAGCTGATCTGCTCAAATATTGCATTGACAAAGTGAGCCCCATTATCTGACCTCATTACCTTGCACAGCCCCCATCTAGGGAACACTTCCCTCACCAGGAATTTGGCAGCACAGGTTGAGTCTGGGTACGTACAGGGACCTGCTTCTATCCATCTAGAGAATGGACACACCACTACTATTAAGTACCTGTACCCGTTGCACACTTGAATCATGTCGGCATAGTCGATATGTAAGTGCTGAAAAGGCCCATTTGGCCTTGGGATGACTCCTCTCACTACTTTTAATGTGTGCCCAGCGGTGAATTGCTGGCAGATTATGCAGTTCACCATAAAGAATGCAACATGCTCCGCTAAATTCAGTGTAAACCAGTCTTCTGTGAGAGTTGCAGCGAGACTTTCTTTTGACATGTGCAAAGGGTAGGGTAATTGCTCCAATGCTATCTTTAGTAGGGCTACAGGCATTACTGGTTTACCAGTGCTGTCTTGCCTCCACAATCCGTCAGAGGGGTTTAAAGAACACCCTCAACGCTTCCAGAGATTCTTTTCTTCCTGAGGTGCCTCCCCTTGGAGTTCCATTAGTTGTGTCTGCCCCATATTGCTATAGGCCTCTGGTGTGGCTCGTGCTACCATCATACGCTCAAGGGTGCGTGCCACCTCCACGTCCATGATTGTTTCACTCTTGGATGCCATACGCTTGGCTTCCGTGTCCGCTTCATGGTTTCCACGCGACACGAAATCCATCCCTTTGGTGTGGGCGGTGCATTTCACGACCACTATGCCCACTGGGGGCTGTAGTGCCTTTATCAGCCTGTCCAATAAGGCTGCATGCTGCACTGGCATGCCGTCTGCTCAGAGGGAGCCCCTCCTTTTCCAGCGTGCTAAGCCTGCATGCACAGTCTACATCACATAGGCGGAGTCACTGTACACCGTTACTTCCTGGTCTGCATGATTCTCAATGGCGAGTATCAACGCCAATATTTCTTCACCTTGTGCTGAATAGTGAGGTGGTATTCATGCACTGACGAATACTTGAAACTCTCCATTCGCTAGGTGTTTTACCACAGCCACGCCTGTGTATCTTTGTCCGTCTTCTTGGTCAATTCTTGAAGCACCGTCAATGAACATGATCTCACCACCTGCCAGGGCATTTTCCTTTACCCTGGGGATTTCATCATAGAATTCCTCATAGTTTGCACAGTCGTGTATAGGTTCTCCCTCTGTGACTGGCTCAGCTATGAACGTAGCAGGGTTTTGCTGTTTTACATCAAACTACCTTGAACGATAGGTTAGAGATAATCATAGGCAGACACTCTCTGAGATGTCAGTGTGCCTTTTGGTTTCTCTAGAATGGTGAATAATGAGTGCTTCACGTATAATGTCATGGAGCATCCCATTACAATGGATGACGCCTTCTCTATGGCGAACGCGGCGGCAGATACATTTTGCCCGCATGGGAAGTCGCCTCTCATAACCGGGTCCAGACTCCCGCTGGAAAACGCTAGGGGCTTGTACCCCAGCGAGGTTCGCTGAGCGAGTACTGCCGTCATAACATTGCCATCTGTATGTGAAAACAGGTAGAATTCCTCTGCATAGTTAGGAATCCCGAGAACTGGGGCCTTACAAATCACTCCCTTGAGTTCTGCAAACCCCTTCTCCATTGCCTCAGTCCATTCAATCTTTTCTTTTGTCACCTGGGCCTTCTTTAGGGCCTGAAGCAAGGGCTTGGTATTGTAGTGATACACAAAATTGCAAATTTGCCAATCAGGGCTTTAGATGACAGCATTAGCCGCTGAAAGCCAATAGTTTATTCAAAGTGTGTGCCAAAAATGGTGACAGTAGTCTGTTGTAGCACTTCCATTACGCAGTAGTGAGCTACAAGGAATATGCAGGCCTAGTAGGGGTGGTAGGTCACATTATGCATTGTAGATAGACAGGCAGGGCGAAGGCCCCAGCTCTGTAGCTAATAGACATTATTGGAGTGTTTGGAACATTATGGCACCTATATAGCGCTTAGATAGCCAATCTTAAGCGCTATGAACACTAAGCTATGAGTGCATGCCTTTTAGAGCTTGCTCACATGGGGTTAATTCATCTCGGCTTCTCTTAGAATATTCTGCCTTTCTAACGGTAGCCCTGCATGGCTTCGTAAACAAATTCTCTTTCTCTGAGAAGGCACTGATAAGACATTCCTGAGCTTTCGCGCAGATGGGCTCCAAGTAGGGAGGGGCACAGAAAAAGAGCACAGTGGAAATTCACAGAGTTGGGTTTTTCCATGAGCAAGCCTATATTTTGCACAGGGAAAGTTCTGGAACTGTGCGTCATGGTCTGACAGCACGAGATTATAAAAATGCATGCCCACATGACTCAGGTGGGAGATCGATCTGTGGACTTGGTTCGAGCAAGATCAAGTGTCCGGAATCTGTGGCTCCGTCGGCACCCTGTAGCGCTGTCCTCTGAGCGGGGCTTGTTACAGCTAGCTTATGAGGGCCAGGGTCTCCCAGTGCTGATTGAAGGGGCGTAAGACTGTGTTTCTCTATGTTTCTCTAAATTCTATGTTTCTCTATATTTTGCATTTCTCTAAGTTTTGTGCTTTGTAATCTTCTCTAACTTGAATCCCAAAATGTTGCTGAAATTCACTGTTTAGAATAAATACTAAAACGTTTTGAAGGTGTCATTTGTCACTAGCATGAGTTCACTGCTCGGCACAATAGAACCTGTATTTTGGGCTGAATTGGGTAATCTTTGCTCTAAGGGCTGGTCCCGAGGAAGATTTTCCCAATATCAAGACATTTGGTGGCAGCTTGGGGATTTGTGCAGAGCAGTGCCTTGCTGTGAAATGACAAATTGTGTGAGAGAACACAGTGCAGAGTGAGGAGCAGGCTGTCGCATTTCCTTGGTGGTCTCACTGCAGCTCTGAGACACAAAAGACAGCAACGTTGTGTCGGCTTGCCGTGGCCGATAGCTTGTGTGGTTAAGACTCCCTCCAGTAAATCAGTCATGGCTGACTTATTGCTTGGGAATGGAGCCAGGGAGCACAAGGCGATAAACAAGCGGGAAATGGCTATGTTTAAAGCGCTCCGATGAATGGTCAAGAAAGATTTATGTTCAATTAGGAAAGAATTTTATCATGCGGTTTCCCCAGTTTAAAGTTGTAATTTGAAATGCAAAGTGAGACGGAGTTCTCAACTCTATTCTGTCATGAGGGCAGGAAAATAGTTGCGAGGATTTGATATGCAAATTGTGAATAGTAATTCAACCATTGATTCAGCCCCAGTGTGCTAGCGAGTGGGGGGCTGTAATGTACGGAGGTGAAGGTTCGCTTTTTTAAATGTATGCTTTTGAAGTGTTGACATTCCTGAAGATAAGGTGGGAATGAGCCGTGTTTAGGAGAAAGAGTAGCATCTGTGTTGAGAGTCTAAGGGTTTGGTTTTTCTTTTTTGGCAACTGTGAATTCCATGTGCTGGTGGTGCATTCTGTTCTAAGGAAACACACTAAAATGGCTACATTGCATTTTAGCTGTGCCATGCTTACAAAGGGTGAGAGACTCACTTAAAAAAGAAAGTGACTGAATGGTATTTGGATTTTCGATTTTTGTGTATTGATTTGAAATTGCAGAATCATTTTGCAATGGTTGGGGGGAAAAGACAGTTTATATTTTTCTAAATTGCCCCTAAATTGCCCCTGGAGTATTTTGACTGTTCCCACGCTATACCATGGATTTGTACTGTTGCGTTATAAGTGATGTATGTTTTGGAAATAGTGACCTGTTCACTGCGGTACATGGTGAAAAATGTTGACACATTAACAGCCCACAAGCAATATAGAGTGTGGGTTGCACTTAGAGGAAAAACGTGCAGGGAGCTGCACTACACATGGCATGTTTTAAATGCACTGAAATAAGTGGTTAATTTGGTAATGGTACAACATAATGAAAAATCTGTGTGTGATAAGACAGCACAAAGATTTAGTGGGTTGCGGGTTCTTTTTAAAGATCGCACATTGCATTGGAGTGAGAATGTGAAGCCAAACTACAAGGTTATGAGGAAAAAGAAAAAAAAATGTATGCCTTTAAATGGGACATTGATCAGTTCAAAACAGGCTAAAAGACGCTTTGACATTTTGCTAAATTACATGGAGTAGAATCTGATGACAAAAAGTGCCTCTTTTGAAAATAAGAGTCTTGCTGTGCAGAGCTTGTGCCTTGAAGATAACTTGCACTGTTTTGGGCGAGGTGCGCGAAAGAGAAAAAAAAAAAACTGTTGGAGGAAGGCAGAAAAGCAAAATACTGCACTCCTGTTCAGTGAAATCGTGTTTACAGAAGCTGGCAGATATGGGAGCTTTTCTGAGTTGCTGAAAGCAGTGCAGGAAACAGTTAATCTGGATGAACTGTCTGAACCGAGTGCCTTCCATTGAAGCCGCCACAGTTTAAGAATTATAGGCAAAGAGATAAGTTTGCTGCGTGCTCATGGCGCTGCCATGTGCACAGGAAAGATAAACAATGACATTCCTGCATTCCATCCCCTGTGAGAGACACCGTCAGTGTGAGCAAAAACTGAGGAGGGGGGTGCAAAGACAGAATGCTGAAACAGAACTGAAGGCAATAATTGCCGTGAGTGAGAAATTGAAAAAGAGTGCAATCTACCTTACACATGCTGATGTACGCATGCTTTCAACTGTGCGTAGGATAAGGTTCTTAATTGGAAGTAATGCTGCCAAGTGTGTGAGCTCTAATTTGAGATGGTAACCTTTAAAACACTGGATACTTTTACAGCCAGCCTTAAGGCGGGTAAATGAAACCATGACTGACTTGATGTTTGATTTTATGACACAGTGTGTGACACGGTTTTTGTTAAACCAACCAGTTTCATGTTTTTGTGGGGACAGCTGTCTCCGGCACACTAATGCAAAGAGTCACCTTTTGATTGTAGACATTTAGAATAATTCTTTGGAAAAGCGCTACAAATGAGTATCCACATGGAATTGCTAGCGTACTGGCCTGGCACATTGTCGGGCATCTTTTGTCACTGACTCATATGATTGGTGTTTATGAAATCCTAGGCCCAAATGTTTCAATGAATGGATCCAACGATTTGTTTTTCTGACCAAGAACTGCAGCGAGTGTTGTCGCCAAGATTTTATGGACTATAACTTGACTAAATGCATTTCACACAATGGTGTGATGAAACAGCCACTGCCGGATGGTAGTATGGTGTTTGTAGCTAAAACTAATATTGTATATGGTAGGCATCCCACTTGGAGAAGGGTATTCTCCAAGTCACACAAGGTAGAAACTGTGAACATGTTAGATTTTCCAGTAGTAAGGCAACATTTAAATTGTAGGCTGGTAATGCACACCTCCATTATTACAGTGATACACTTAGACATAGATTTATCATGAGGCAATGTTTCCTTAGTACTACCAAGCTGCTACAAATGGAGTCCATTTCTATGGCCCATCACTAGAGTGCGCGTAGCTAGGGAGCTAGATTCATTAATTGCGGGAGCAACGGGGAGTAACAGGAGCTTTAAACGATTTTGACATGGAAACTGTGCACAATAAGCTAGCCACTATGGGTTCTGATGCCAGCTCTGCTATAAAACTTCTGGCCTAGTGGGGCCCATTGATACGCCCAACACTGCTACAAGTATTGGCAACCACTGCAGATGGCAAAACTTTAGGTATGAAGACATTTTTTCTGCCATAGGGCAGGTCAACAAGACTGCTAAATACACAATGCATTTAATGGTAAACATTGTTTAATCAGCAGGTGTTGGCTTTTCGCTCCGAGTGGGGGCGACCATCCTCAACACACTGGCACACAGAGCTACAGTTACCAGCAAACATATGGATCAAATCGCTTGCTTTTGATTGCATGAATAACACATGCCATGCTTTAATGTAAATTAGTAGAATTGTTTTCATTTAGATAACCTGGTGCCCATGGGTTCACCTTGCTCATGAAATTAGATGGTTTCTGGTTGGGTTCCACATACATGGGGGAAGTGTCTAATCACACAGCCCATAGTCACGTTTGAATGCCCTGGGATCAGGGGGAGGGTAGGCCCTTAGAGTGAAAGGCTGCCAGGTTTAGAATTGGTAACCATACATAAATGCAATAGTTCATTGTAGATTAGAATACACCGGATTGCCTTGACATTCTAACTGCATGCTGCTTTTTAACTGACAATCAGTTATACAATAATTATTTAGGTATTTTTGTGTAGGCCAGGTTTTGGCTAGAGTAAATGTCCATGTTCACTTTGTGTAGGTATTTATTGTGTAGGCCAGGTTTTGGCAAGGGTATATGTCACTGTTCACTTTGTGTACATTTTTGTTTAGGTAGTGTTTTTACTAACCTTGCATGCCACGCTGACTAACCGCTAGAAGATAGTTTGCTTAAACCTCTTGCAAAGCCCCAAGGTCTTTATCACTGCACTACATACTATGTTGATGGGTATTAGTCAGCATTGTCGCACACACTTTGAATAGGGGTGGAGTGTAGTGATACACAAAATTGCAAATTTGCCAATCAGGGCTTTAGATGACAGCATTAGCCGCTGAAAGCCAATAGTTTATTCAAAGTGTGTGCCAAAAATGCTGACAGTAGTCTGTTGTAGCACTTCCATTACGCAGTAGTGAGCTACAAGGAATATGCAGGCCTAGTAGGGGTGGTAGGTCACATTATGCATTGTAGATAGACAGGCAGGGCGAAGGCCCCAGCTATGTAGCTAATAGACATTATTGGAGAGTTTGGAACATTATGGCACCTATATAACGCTTAGATAGCCAATCTTAAGCGCTATGAACACTAAGCTATGAGTGCATGCCTTTTAGAGCTTGCTCACATGGGGTTAATTCATCTCGGCTTCTCTTAGAATATTCTGCCTTTCTAACGATAGCCCTGCATGGCTTCGTAAACAAATCCTCTTTCTCTGAGAAGGCACTGATAAGACATTCCTCAGCTTTCGCGCAGATGGGCTCCAAGTAGGGAGGGGCACAGAAAAGGAGCACAGTGGAAATTCACAGAGTTGGGTTTTTCCATGAGCAAGCCTATATTTTGCACAGGAAAAGTTCTGGAACTGTGCGTCATGGACTGACAGCACGAGATTATAAAAATGCATGCCCACATGACTCAGGTGGGAGATCGATCTGTGGACTTGGTTCGAGCAAGATCAAGTGTCCGGAATCTGTGGCTCCGTCGGCACCCTGTAGCGCTGTCCTCTTAGCGGGGCTTGTTACAGCTAGCTTATGAGGGCCAGGGTCTCCCAGTGCTGATTGAAGGGGCGTAAGACTGTGTTTCTCTATGTTTCTCTAAGTTCTATGTTTCTCTATATTTTGCATTTCTCTAAGTTTTGTGCTTTGTAGTCTTCTCTAACTTGAATCCCAAAATGTTGCTGAAATTCACTGTTTAGAATAAATACTAAAACGTTTTGAAGGTGTCATTTGTCACTAGCATGAGTTCACTGCTCGGCACAATAGAACCTGTATTTTGGGCTGAATTGGGTAATCTTTGCTCTAAGGGCTGGTCCCGAGGAAGATTTTCCCAATATCAAGACAGGTATATGAGCTGTAATCGAAGACCCATGCTCTGACATAGTTGCACAGGCCTAGGAAGCTTTGCATTTGCTTTATTGTGAGTGGCTTAGCCGTGTTCATGATAGCTTCAGCCCTTTCTGGGGTTACCTTTTTTCCCTCGTGTGAGATTAGCTGGCCTATGTACAGCACCTCTTGTTGACAGTATTGTAACTTTTCCTTGTCAACCTTATATCCCTTCTCAGCCAGTATAGTCAGTAGCTGGATAGAGTCGCGCCTGCATTGCTCTTCAGTAGTGCTGCAGATCAGAATGCCATCTACATACTGCAAAACAACACTGTCTACCGCAATATTGCTTAGGTCCATTTGCAGGACTCTATTGAAAATGGACGGAGACTCACAATACCCCTATGGCAATCTTGTGCTCTTCAGACGCATTTGTCTGAAAGTGAATGACGTCAGATCTTGCGAGTCACGGTGCAATGGGATTGAGGAAAAAGCATTTTTCAAGTGAATCACCGTGAAATATTTTGCCTCATTGGATATGTACATATGATTGTAGAGACTAGAGGGAACTCGGCTTCGACTATGTCGTTTAATGCTCTTAAATCTTGGATTAAACGCCAAGACTGTCCCTTTGATTTCTTAACGGGGTAAATCACCGTGTTACAGGGCGATTCTGACATCACTACGATGCCCTTCTCCATCATGGCGGAAATTGTCTTTGCGATCCCTTCATCCGCTTCTCTGGACATGGGATATTGTCGTGCTCTTGTTAAAATTGCTCCTGGTTTCAGTTTAATTTTCACTTCTCCTGCCCCCTTCAGGTGGCCTACGTCATAGGGTCCGGTAGTCCATACTGTGACAGGTACTTGGGCCATGTCATCATCAAAGTATTCTGGACGTATCAGTGCCAACATCATTCTTTGTGGCACCTCTCGTTTGATCATTTTGACCCAAAATATGAGACTCACTTCCACCCTGGTCTCTTCTAGGTCAGGGTGTTCTTCGAACAGATCATCATCAGTGATTTCAGTCACTCAATACCCTTCTTCAATGGTGATAATCGTGCACCATTGTCTGCCTTCGTCATCATTCCCTTAGACCAGTGCTACTTTCCCTCGCACTACGGCAGTATGTATCATTAAGGGAAATACTTGTCCCTCTTCTTCATGCATAGGTATTCTTGGTCTGAATAGGAACTCACCAGGGGTTCTCATAGTTTTATCTGCGAGGCCTGGCAATCCCGCCATGAGCACACGCACACCATACGCGAAGCCTTCTGCCTCTAATGGTATAGCTCTCATGGCTATGCGTTTGGAGTATTACTTCGCACACGTTTGAATAATGCATAACTGGAGTGGAGCATACTATGTCATCCTCTGTAAACAAAATTGTCATATTCAACTTTGTCATTAAGTCCCGACCCAAAATGTTTACTGGGGTCTGGCGTGAATATAATAAGGGTACATTCATCTCACAATCTCCTACAGAGACTGGGAGATTGTCCGTAAAGGGAACTCTACTGTGAGCTCCTGTGAAACTCTGAGTATCTATGGCCTGGCCGGGCAAGGAAAACTTGCCTTCTCATATGCATGAGCGCGCGGCACCTGTGTCAACTAAAAAGGTATATTTTTTCCCCCCTATGACAACATTTACCCTTGGTTCCCTGTAAGGGTCTGGTGTCACTGATAGGATAGAGCACATTAGAATTCCCCGTGAGCTGTCCTATTGTATATATAAGTTCGGTCCACTGTACACTTGTGGTTTTCCTCCATTTCCAGGGTTGACTCCCCCTCTGGAGTTAGTTCCCTGAGGTATTTGCGGAGGTTCCTGTTGGGTATGCCCTTGTGGCGTGTTCCCCAGGTTCGGCAGTTGGACCCCTTGTGGCGTACCCTACTGCAAGTCTGGTGCTTGCTGCTGCACTGTGTGATTCTGTGCACCGCCTTGTTGTGGGACAGCAGGCTGATTCACCATGCCTGTTCCCATTCCTTGGCCATTTTGCCACATACCTTGGCTTCTGCATGTGGGCGCCACGTGCCCTGTCATCCCACACAGCCAACACACTGGCAGTGGTCGGGCCATCTGTCCATTTGGTGTATCTGGACTGCCCATCTGCGCGTTTTGAAAGCCACCTTGATTATTCTGAAAACCTCCCAGATTACTTTGAAACCGTCCCTTATTACTCTGCCATCCTCTTCCTCTAAATCCCCTTCCCCTCGGGTAAAGTCCCACTCTACCCTGGTTATTCTGCGATGGGTTAGTCGCTTGTTGTGCACTTGGTTCAGCTGGGCTTGTCAACATGGCAACCTCGAGAGCATACTTTGAGAGTTTCTTTTGCACCAGCTTCGCTTCCTCACCCTTACGAGTCGCCTCCTTTTTTTGGTTCTTTTCTTGCAACAATCTACAGTAGTGTGCAATTGTCAACTGTATTTTCGCCCATGGTTTAGCTTCTCCACCTACCAATTACTTGAGCTGTTTTTGCACTGGTTCAGGCAACCCTTGACACAATATATGGTAGAATACAGGGATAGATTTCGTCCAAGATTCATGCGTTTCGAGCACCCATGCGTCTTGAAAATTCTGGATATAAATCAACGGATGCTCTGACTCTTTCATTTTTTGAGTCATTGTAGCTCCCATATCGGAAGTGTCTGGGAACAGTACTCGTAGCGCTTTCCACACTGATTCCCTACAATTATTAAATGGCGCTCCGTCATGGGTAGTGTTAATTATGGTTACCTCAGGGTACCCAGTTCGTTTCAATACATCGTCTGCCCTTTCACCAAGTATGGCGATCATGAGGCCCTTAATGTCCCCTATAGCTAAGGTGACACCCCCTGTCATTTTCTCTAACTCATGTATCCACTTCACGGCTCCCAAAGTCAGCATTGGAAGCTTGTTTTTCAGGTTCTCTCGATCCATGTGTGGCCATGGAATATATTGTGGTCTTGCTCCCCCCTTTTCTAGCAGCGGGAATTGGAATGCGCAATCTTCCTTCTCTTTCTCCATAGCTCTCCTGTCTATCGCTGGGGTAGCCTTCCCGCATCGCTGTCTATCTCGCAGTGTCCTCAGTCTGTCTACATAGACAGGTGCTGACACCCACTCTGACCGTGGGGAGTTCCCTCATGTTGGCCAGGCTGCGCGGTGCACTTCGATGCTCTAGGTGCGGATTCGCCAGCGTATGACCATCGTACCCCTTGGT
Organism: Ambystoma mexicanum; assembly: GCF_040938575.1. NCBI lineage: Eukaryota > Metazoa > Chordata > Amphibia > Caudata > Ambystomatidae > Ambystoma > Ambystoma mexicanum. The sequence continues at coordinate 641,820,739 of NC_090940.1, read as the reverse complement.
CCTTTGGGAGCCACTTTTCACGCCGTCTCCCTTCTTCGTGTGCGTCGTCCTCCGTCTCCCCACCGGAGTCAGACTTTGACTGTTCCCATTTTACGCAACTCCTTGCATCTTCTTCGTTCTTACCAATCTCCAGCCTATCTAGGGACAGCCCCCTACTCCCACTACTAGGCGTGACATCCTCAGTGCCATACAGTTGAGTGCTTTCCAAGCGTCCTCTTCCCTTCCTCCTTGGGAAATTTGTTCCAGGCCCATTTCATCGTATATTTTATCAATCGTTTCCCTGATGCTTCTGGTGTCGAAGTCATTGTCAATATTTGCCCCACTCGTGCCTGGTACTGAGTCATACGCAGGAAAGAATTCTTTAATGTCTTCCCATTCTACAACAGGATTGGGTTTTTTAACTTCCCGCTCCAAATATTTAAGATCCCGTGCCCTCTGTCTACGTTTGCGTTCTATATCATCATCGACTTCCTTGCGCTTCCTCGCTTCTTCTCTAGTCTTATCTTCTTCCTTTCTCCTTTCATTTCTACGTTCCTTTGCCCTTCTAACTTCCTCATCTTCCCTTCTCTTAATTTTTCTTTCATGTACTCTTTGCTCTTCTTCCAACCTCAGCATGTTCTGCCTGTACTTCTCACAGGCTGCGTATTGTGTGTGACTGAGCGGTATTCCTTGCTCTTCGCGATGAAGTTGTTCTCTCCTTAGCCTATCCTTTCTTTTCGTTCTCTCGTCCCTTATTTCCTTATCCTTTTCTTTCTCTCTTCTTTGTGTCTCATCAGACTTCTCTCTCGGTCTCACATTATCACTTCCTTTTCCATCGAGTTTCAACAATATCTGTCCTCCCATCCATTCGTCTTTTGCAAATGCTATCTCATCAGTTCTGTCTCCACTTCCTTTCCATTTCTTTCCCTCTTTCTCCTTAATGAGAGGTGCACAACTCTGTGCCTGGTCCTTCCTTTCATCATCCTGTTTCTCCTTGTCCCTCGGGACTGCGAAGGTAAAATTAATTTCCTGCGCCTTCACCTTGATTTCGTCACCACTGTATGTGGGTGACTCATACGCGGAGTTGCTATACCCGGTGTCTGCCTTAAGCTCCCTTAACGGGTAGAGTCCCTCTGACTTATTCCCCTCGATCTATGGCACAGGTGGGGCTGGTGGCGCCGTAGGCATCTCACCCCCCTCCGTGCATTCGTTTAATATCCAGTCTGTAGGAGGCTCTTCTTCCTTTAGCTGTTCACACATCTTCCAAAGTTCTAGAACAGCAAGACGTTTCTCTAGTTTCTTGCCTGTATATGTGGCAAGTAGGTAAGTCATCATATGCTGTAAAACGGCTTTAGATAAAGACCCGTTCTGTGGCCATGGCATAAACATTTTGTGAGCGGTACCCTTAACCCATTCTGTACTATACTTCTTAAGTTTGTGTGCGTGTTTGGGCAATTACTTGCACAAATGGGCAAGTGGGTTTATCTCATCCATACTTGAATACCGTTACGAAAAATATTTTATGTACTTTTCACACGTCCAACAGTATGAGCGAGCACCAAATACGCAAGCTCCAATCCAATCCTTTCCGCCAAAATTCTATATCATCAATTTACTTACGAACATCAATCCATTGGCGATTCCCTCTTAGTTACGGAATTGCGTAAAGCCCAAACTTCATTTCAAACAATCAATGATACAGTTCTTTACATTTGACATATAACAGGACACGTATGACAGACATTTGACAGACTAGGCGGACACCAGCTGGACATACATATACCTGCCTTCTAATCAATACCCCGACATGGGGTTTAAACGAACCCCACTAGTGCCGTCTTTAATTGTCACCATAGTCTAATTGTCCCCCATTATGTGGGCTCTAGGTTCACGTTTCTTCTGACCGCTGTATTAAAGCGCAGGAACAAGGCGAATCCTCTTACTTTTTCTCTCGGATGCCCTCCCGGTAACCTACTTTTTCTCTCGGGTGTCCTCCCGGTAACCTACTTTTTCTCTCGGGTGTCCTCCCGGTAATCACTTTTTTCTCTCGGTGTCCTCCCGGTAACCTACTTGTAATCTATTATACTCGAGTCATTAACCCCTTATATATATATATATACTGTCTTCTCTACTTCTGACTTTTTTATTTTTCTCTGCCACACTCCATTACCTTTCCATTACTTGTTCTAATGCTTACAAGACATTTGCCAAAGTAATGAGTTTATTGTTCCACTCACCGCTCGCATCTTTTCCTCTCTGGAACCTCGGGATCACCGCCCCTCCTTTCCAGCCTCTTGTGGTATTTTCGTCCGATCCGCTGCCCATGGGAATGAGAAGGGTTATGCTTTGAAAGGCAGGTTCCTTCAGACCCACTGCAGATTTTATGGACTTACACTATCATTGCCCACGGGAAACTTCTCAGTCTGCTCAGCCGAATGGTGAAAGGACTCGTGATATTGCCGAAGGCCTAGAGTTACTTCGTGCTGTCGGTCTATGGGTGTCTTAGTATTAATGAATCAATAGTTGATGGTCGAAACCATCCTCTGCTACCAAGTGTATAAGAGAGGTGGAGCATCCTCTGACGGGCCCATAGGTCAGCGCTCGCGCTCTAGTACCTGTAAGACAAGATAGCTGTACCAAGTGAGGAATGGGGGTGCATGATTCACTTACTCCAACACAATTCAATAAGGACAACTCAATAGTTTGGCAAAGGGAAGTCCGTTTAATGACAAGTACAGAAAATGGGGGAAACAAATGGGAATCAGCAGTGATGCGATCACCTGTCTCGCTTCAACCTCCCCAAACTTCATACAAACAGTAACATTTATACTCAAAACTCATCATCATTGACGTCTAACTCTACACATTCGTCATGCAATATTATTGGTTGGAAAAGGTAACTTAAGTATAGGTGCTATATCTGTATTTGGTAACAGAGCATGCGGATTGGATAAATCTTATGTGGTGGGCGTCTACACCCATCCCTCTATATCACACGTGATAGACGTCACTACAAGTATGATGTCCCATTGGTTCTACTATCTATAGGATCCTAGATTACTTGGTCCATTGCGATTGGGTAGGTTACACCCCTAGACATAAATCTCCACTTTAATTAGCAACATGCAGAATGGACACCAAGGTGCCTAGTGCCCCAAGATTCACCCTCCCTCCCTTCCATCAATCAGTGCTTTTGGGCTATGTGTCAATTAGTTGGCTGGGTATGGCCTCGAAACTGTAGCCTCTTATCTGGATAAGTTATGGCATCCTTGGTTCTGGGTGACATCAGACATTGGTAAGTCTTTGCGTCTAGCTGGTCAAATGTCTGTTCACTGTGAATCTGCTTCAGTTTCCAGCCTTTCATGTATTTGATTCTTCCTTAGCCTCGCCACCTGCCTTATCTTGACCTTCACGGGGCAGGCCGGTATGCTCTGAAGTGTTGATTCTTCAGAGTTGCCGCTCTCCTCCCTTCCTTAGGTTGACCTCGAATTCCCAGGCGTGAGCTGCTTCTTTGCTGAGTTTCGATTCTGCTCTTCCTTCTGGCTCTAGCAGGAATATGAAACCTGGTATGCCTCTGGCCGCCTGGGCATACTTCTGCTTACAAAATGGAGTCGCACTTGTATAATGTGCTTTATTGAGGTAGATATATGGTTGGCGCTTGCCGCTCTATTCTTCTACTAAGCATTGCAAGCAGTACTGTTTTCTTAGCTTCTTGCATTCCAAGCCTATTTACACGTGTTAGCTGTTTGGATACTTCCATCTTGTTTTACAGCGATGTTTCCTTACGTTTCAACATCGTCTCTTCTTCTGCGTCCATTACATCTATTTTTGTAGCTGCTCGCACTGGCGTGTTATCTTTGATTGTCGTTTTTGTTCATCCGTGAGTCTGTCCGGTCCCTCGTGTCATTTCCACTGGCCATCCATTAAGGCTCTTTGGGTCTCTTTGTTGACCGTCTGCAGGTACTCTTAATTTCGTCTCAGCTGCTGGTATGGTTGTCTATGAGGGTACCGTGCAGCCCAGGATTGTCTGGTTATGGGCGATTCAACAGGTATGGCTCTTCTGATGTACACTGGGCAGAGTCCACGTGCCGCTCTCTGTTGGTTCATCTGCTCTTCATGCGTCACGTACCTTGGCGAGTACGTTCCTGGTACCTCGAAATGGGGGGCAGGGTTGCAGGCCATGTCTGGGACCTCCTCTACACTCATCCCAGTCAATATAATGAGACTACACCAGTGAGAAGAAGAGAGGTGAATGAAAATCATGATATGAACATTCATACTCACCCCAGTCAACATAACAAGACTATACCCGTGAGAAGAAAAGAAGTGAATGAAAATCATGATATGAACATTCATACTCATCCAGTCAACATAACGAGACTATACCCGTGAGAAGAAGAGAGGTGAATGAAAATCATGATATGAACATTCATACTCACCCCAGTCAACATAACAAGACTATACCCGTGAGAAGAAGAGAGGTGAATGAAAATCATGATATGAACATTCATACTCATCCCAGTCAACGCAACGAGACTATACCCGTGAGAAGAAGAGAGGTGAATGAAAATCATGATATGAACATTCATACTCACCCTAGTCAACATAACGAGACTATACCCGTGAGAAGAAGAGAGGTGAATGAAAATCATGATATGAACATTCATACTCACCCCAGTCAACGTAATGAGACTATACCTGTGAGACGAAGAGAGGTGAATGAAAATCAAAGTATCAACATTCATACTCATCCCAGTCAACATAATGAGACTATACCCGTGAGAGAGGTGAATGAAAATCATTGAAAAGACTGGATGGTGGGAATCTGTACTTCTGCCCACTATATAGATGGGGTAGAGGCACAGAGCCCTCCACCCAAGGTTCACTAATGGTAGCTATGGATGAGCAACCAAGGGTGATGCAGGCTGGTTCTTAGGTGCAGTGAATCCCCAAGCTCCCCACAATGGAATATCCACACAATTATGTTAGGTGATTACACAATCCTTTTATTAAAGGTTAAAAGTCAGGTAGATGTACATAAATAAGTAAAACTTACTTTGTACTAGAAATCTAAACAGGTAACTTGACTTAATATATATGTATATTTGCTAGTGATGGTAGAGTGATAGGATGGGTTCAGACCTGGGAGAAACTGTCTTCTGTGTGTGTTGGTTTGCAAATGGTTGGTTGTGTGCACTGGCTTGTATCCGCACGGATAAAGCCCAATGCCTCGGATGTTTTCTATGTGACTGTTTGTTGTGTTGGTGTGTGTATGTGTGTTTTATGTGTAGATTGATAGGTATTTAAGGTTGTACGCACTGGCTTGTTGTGTCTGTACGGGTATGGTCCAGTGTCCGGGTTTGTTTGTTGTAAGTGTGTGTTACTTGTGTTGGGTGTGTCTTAGGGCATAGGTTGGCTAGCCCAGTGGCTGTGTATAGTGTTTGGGTGGTGTGTTGATGAAGTAGGAGTGGGGTGGTTAGTAAATTGACTACTTGCTAAATTCTTCTACAGTCCTATCTGTTGCGACGCATGACTAATCTTCACAATTATATCTAGTGAGAGGCATGGTCAATTTCGTAAACTATCTAGATGTGAAGCGAGGCTAATCTTCACAGTTCTATCTAAGTCTGATGCATGGCTAAGCTTCACAATCTAAGTGTAATGCATGGTTAATCTTCGCAATTGTATCTAAATGTGACACCTTGCTAAATCTCACAATTCTACCTAAATAAGACGCGTGGCTAATCTTAACAATTTTATCTAAGGGATGCATGGTTAATCTTCACAATTCTATCTAGTGATACAGATGGTTAATTTCACAATCTATCTCAATGTGACACATAGCTAATCTTCACAATTCTATCTAAATGTGACGCATGGTTAATCTTTGCAATTCTATCTAAATGTGACACTTGGCTAAACTTCACAATTCTATATAAGTGTAATGCATGGTTATCTTCACAATTCTATCTAAATGTGACGCATGGTTAATCTTTGCAATTCTATCTAAATGTGACACTTGGCTATTCTTTACAATTCTATCTGGATGGGACACGTGGCTAAGCTTCACAATTTTATCTAAGTGTGATGCATGGTTAATCTTCACAATTCTATCTAAATGTGATATGTTGCTAATCTTCACAATTCTATCTTGTGATTATGCATGGTTAATTTCACAAGTTATCTCTAAATGAGACGCACGGACAAATCTATCTAAATGTGGCGCATGGAGAGTTTCCTAAAGATTTGTTAAAAAAGAAAAAAGTTATTCATTTTGTTTTCACCAAAAGTGCAGCCTACTTCCCATTCATTGACCCATAGAGGTCAATTTTTGCCAAAGCGCACAGCCCAAACCACTGGACGAATTTGGACCAGGTCTGAAACAATTTGGGCACGAAGCGTTGACTCGCTCATCATGCATGGTTTGGGGTTATTCCGTGCTGTGGTTATTTTAAAATTTGACGGAGAAGGGGGAGCCCCCTTCCCCAAAAATTATAGTTATATCTCCAGTGGCCCATTGCAGGATCATGGTTTGTAGAAATGAAATGACCGCCATCTTGTTTTTCTATCGATGTGAGAGATAATCGCGGCTGTAGCTGAGGTTATGGGAAAATGAAACGCAGTAAAATGCTATTTGCAGATCAAAAACCATACAAACGCCATCAGGGTAGAAGTGGGGGGTTGGCTGGAAAGCACTGAGTGAAATTTGGGAGTTGAAGGGGATCTAGGGACCGAGTTTGCAACACAAAGCTTACTGTAGCCTCGGCTATAGCTGCGAATAGCCGACATCTGAAAGCAAACTGCGTCACAGAAGCACTGTGTGCACTGCGGTGAAAGGGAGAGGGCAGGGGAGGTTAGGAGGCCATCAGAGGAGTGGGGGGAGCTGGCAGAGATGAGGGGGCCACTTGGTGAGGTGCAGGGGGTGGTGGTAGGAAAGGGTTTTTTTCCGCCCATTTTGTCGATATTTGCAGTTATATCCGGGCTACAAAGGACTACAAATAGCCGAGGGTATGTGTAGTTAGGTAGCAGCGGCTATATAGTTTGGGGTGTTTGTGTTCTTATATTTTTTTGAAAGTAGTTTGTTTAATTATAGTGATGTTGGGGGTGAAAAATCACTGGCCATGGCCAAACGACATGGGCAGTATCCTGGTAGGTATTAGAGAATGTTTTTTATTTTGGATGTGTGATGTTGGGGGTAAAAAATCACTGGCCATGGCCAAACGACATGGTCAGTATCCTGGTAGGTATTAGAGAGTGTTTTTTATTTTGGATGTGTGTTTTCAGACTTTTCAGCATGTGAGACTTTGGAGAAAGATAGAAGAAAATAGTTTAACCAAATTAATATAAAAAGGAGCAATTGTACTCTAGTTTTAGATGCGCCATACAATGTATTTTAGGTTGTGTATTTTCACTGCAATGTTTGCCTATCTAGTTTAATTTATGTATTTTTTCATGACTCTTATTTTTCTTTTACTTTTGTAGAGGAGGTTGCAAATAAAGCCTGCACTCCTATCGTCCATTTTGAAGTACCAGGAACGTTCACACCAAAATATGTGACTATGATGAGCAAATAAACCAGCAGAAAGCCGCAGTAGGGCTCTGCCCAGTGCCTATCAGAAGAACAGCACCTATTGAAGTACCAATACCAAGAATACCATGGACAGTAATGTACCCATTGAGAAAATGATACCAACAAATGAAACGAAATGAAGATTGCCTAAGTAGAGTCCTGGAAGAAACCAAAAAGGTCTTAATGGAAGATGAATGGTGATGTCACAAGGACACAAACTGACTTGCAGATAGAAGGAATGACAACCAGAGAATGGCACACAGAGATGAAACGCCATGAATAAGGATATCGTCAACCTAAAGTGCAAGGACGATATCGAAATGCAAAGAAATTTAAAGCTGCAAGCAAGATGAAGACATTCAACCAGTTTACACCTGTAAATATGTTTGGAACCGCAAGAAAGCTAAGACAACAGTGCGGCTTGCTATGCTTAGTAGAAGAATAGTGCAGCAAGCGCCAATATACATAATCTACCTCAAACGAAGCACAGTATTATAAGTGTATTTCTACTTTGCACAAGAAGCAGAATCAACCCAGGTTACTAAAGGCCAAATGAGAAAGATTCATATTTAGCAAAACGAGAAGAGACGGCTGAAACGAAACTCGAAAGAGACAACTTGTGCCAGGAAAGCCAAGGTCATATTAATAAAAGAGGCGGACAGTAGCTACATTTAATTGAAACTACGAACATAATATCCTGCCTCTGAAAGGTCGAGATAAGAAGACGTATGCAGGTGGCGGGCTAAATGAGAATCAAATACACAAATTGAGAGAAAAGAGACAAATTCATGGTATAAGAATCACGTGACCAGCCGAGCAAGAAGAAGCAAGGGTTTACACCTACGCTTGGCACGTAACCAGGCGGAGATATCAGAACTTTTTCCAGACAGAAGATGCAGTCTTGAGGCCAACCACAGTGAACTAATTGACACATGGCTACTAAGGTGATGATTGATTGTAATCATAATCGAAGGAAGGCCGGGTAACTAAGGGGCACCTCACACCTGGCTGACCATTCTGCATGCTGCTAAGCGAAGTGGAAAAGTATGCATGGGGTTGGTGCCAACCCAATCACAACAGACCAAATAATCTAGGGTCCTATAGTTAGTAGAACCAATGAGACGTTGTGCTATTAGTGACGTCTACAGTAGTCATTTTTGAAGGAAGGGCTTAGACAGTGTTTACCCAATCCACTCACCCCGTTACCATATACAGATATAGTACCTATAGTAAAGTTACCTTTTCCTAACCAATAGAAATGTATATTAACTTTTGAGTGTTACACGTCAATGATGACGAATTTTGAGTATAAATGTTACAACTTGAATGACGTTCGTTGGAGTTGAAGCGAGAAGGACAATCGCATCACTGCTGATATCCATAACTACAACCATCCCAAGGGTCCAGCTATCTCGTCTTAAAGTACTTCTGAGCAAAACCTCGGCTCTATGGGCCAGCCGGGGGTCTCAGAGTACACTTGGTAGCAGAGGATGGTTATCATTGACCGTCGACATAAAGTAACTCTAGGTCTTAGACAATATCACAAGTCCTTTGCCATTCTGCCGAGTAGACCTTGAAGCACCCCGTAGACAGTGGTAGTGTAAGAAAACAAAACCTGCAGGACAAGGTCTGAAGGGACCTGTGTTTCCCCACGTAAACCCTTCCCATTCCTACAGGCAGCTGAGTGGGAGAAAAGCCAAAGAAGCCAGTAACAAAGGAGGTGATCCCGAGGCTCCAGAGAGGAAACATCCAAACAGTGAGTGAAAAATACTGAGTGTTTTGGCAAAAGTGCATGCTTTAGAACAAGTAAAGGGAAAAGGTAACTGAGGGAGGCGGGAAAAGAAAATATAGCTAGAAGTAGAGAAGAATGCATATATCTAAGGTGAAGGGAATAATGACTCAAGAGTAACTGAGAAGTAACTAAAGGAACGATACCGGGGAAGACACCCGAGAAGAGAGAGGTTACCAGGGAGGACACCCGAGAAGTGAGAGGATTCGCTTTATTCCTACGCTAATATAGCTGCTAGAAGAAACGTGTATCCAGAGTCCCAAATAAAGGGGAACAAATAAACTAGCACAGCGATTAAAGACACCGCGAAAGGGATACGGTTAAAATCCATGTCGGGGTAACATTTAGAGGCAGAGATACATGTGACCAGCTGCTGTTCGTCTAGTCTGTTAAACGTCTGTCTTACATGTTGTTTGTTGTGACGTCATAAGTTGAAAATTTTCTTTAACAAATTGACCTAAATTTTACGCAATTGTATAAATGAGATATTATAGTATACGAATTGATGTTTTTTGAGTAAAATAGAAGATATAACATTTTGGTCGGAGAAAACCTGGATTGGAGCTTGTGGTGATTGTTGCTCGCTCATATTGTGGGAATTGTTTAAGTCACGTGAAGCTTTGACAAGTGTTATATAAGGAGAAAGAGAACAAATTTAAACAGGAAATAACTCCATTAGTACACATGTGCAAACAGTTGCCCAAGCATGCACCTAAGCTGAAAAAAGACAGTACAGAGTGGGTTAAAGGAACTGCCCACAAAATGTATATGCCTAGCAACAGGGCGGGTCCTTATCTAAATCTGTTTAGCAACACATGACGACAAACTTGCACGCCACATACACGGGCAAAAAGTTAGACAAATGCCTAGCTGTTCTGGAGCTTTGGAAAATGTATGAACAGGGAAAGGAAGATGAGCTGCCAATAGATTGGATACTTAATGTATGTTTAGAGGGGTTTGAGACGCCTACCGAGCCACCCGCCCCAACCGAAATGAAGATTGAAGAAAATGAAGACGAGGGGTTATACCCGCTGAGAGAACTTAAAGCAGCTACACGGTATAGCAACCCAGCATATGAGTCACCTACGGAAAGTAGTGACGAAAATCAAGAGGAAGAAAAGGATAAGGATATCACCTCCACAGTCCCAAGGGACAGGGAGAGACATGATGATGAAAGAAGGGACCAGACACAGACAAGTACATCTCTCGATAAGGAGAGAAAAGGCAAAAGATGTAAAGGAAATGAAGATAGAACTGATGAGATAGCATTCACAAAAAACAAATGGATGGGAGGGCAAATCCTATTGAAACTTGATCGCAAAGGCATTGATGATGCGAAGCAAAGAGAGAGGCTAGATGATGTACAGAGAAAAGAGAAAGAGAAAGAAGTAAGAGACGAAAGAATAAGAAAGAAAGATAGACAAAGGCGAGAACAGCTATATCGCGAAGAGCAAGAAAGACAGCTCGATCGCAAACAGAGAGCAGCCAATGATCAAGACAGACAGAAACAGCAGAGGTTAGAAGAAGAGCAAAGAATACGAGAGAAGAGAATAAAGAGACGAAGGGATGAGGAAATCCAAAGGGCAGATGAACGTAGAAATGAAAAGAAAAAGGAAGAAGATAGGGTCAGAGAAGAGGCGAGGAAGTGCAGAGAATTCCATGACGATGTAGAACATAAGCGAAGACAGAGAGCACGCGATCTTGAATATCTGGGGAGAGAGGTTAAAAAACCTGAGGCAGTAGTAGATTGGAAAGATAAAGAAGAATTCTTCCCTGAGTACGATTCAGTACCAGGCACGTCTAGGGCGAATATTGAAGATGACTTCGACACCAGAAGCATCGGAGAAACGATCGACAGAATATATGCTGAAATGGGGTTAGAACAAATACCCCAACGGGAGGGAGAAGACGAGCGCCGGGAGAGCACCCAGCTGTACGACAATTAGGATGTTTCCCAAAGTAGTGGGAATAGAGAACTATCCCTGGATAGACTAGAAATAAGTTGGAACAAAGAAGACACAAGAAGTGGCACGAGTTGGGCACAGACAATGTCCGACTCAGAAAGGGAGGAGCGTGAGGAAAAGGAGGAAGAGAGAAGAAGTGAAAGACGACTCCCAAGGGAGAAAGGGATAAGGTGGTCTGACACTAGCGAGTCTGCACCAAGGGCATCAGAGTCAGCCACACAGTCAGACCGACATGAAGAAGTATCTCATGGTCAGAGGGGGGAGTGTCACCACCGCCCTATGTGAACAGGCTTAGGTCATTGCAAGGCAGGCGGCGATGCAGGAATATTACCTCTGCAATAGATAGGAGAACAATGAGAGAAGAGAGAGAGAGCTATTCATCACAATTTCCATTATTCGAGAAAGGGGGGGCGAGACCACAATATATTCCATGGCCACCCATGGATTGGAAACATTTTAAAAATAAGCTTCCACTTAATCCCGCGCATGACGGAGCTCCATTTAACAATTGCAGAGCCGCGGTATGGAAGGCACTATGAGTGCTTTACCCAGACACTTCTGATTTGGGAGCTATAATGACTCGAAAAATGAAGGAGTCAGAAGATCCGTTAATTTACATACAGAATTTTAAAGACGCGTCAGTACTCAAGACTCATGAATCTTGGGGGAATTCTATACCTGTGTTCTACCATATATTGTGCCAAGGGCTGCCAGAGCCGGTACAGAAACAGCTCAAGAAATTGGTAGAAATAGAGGCTAAGCCATGGTCAGAAATACAGCTGACCATCGCACACTATTGCAGGCTACTACAAGAAAAGAATTGCAAAAAGGAAGCTGCACGAAAGGGTGAGAAAGCGAAATTGGCGCAGAAGAAATTGTCAAAATATGCTCTTGAGGGGACCATGATAACTAGCACAGCTGAATCGAGCATGCAGCAGGTCAATAATCCACAACAGAATAATCAGGGCAATACAGGGTTTTACCCAAGGGGAAGAGGATTTAGAGGAAGAGGATGGCAGAGTAATCTGGGAGGGTTTCAAAATATGCAACATGGTAATAAAGATATGTCAAATGGGCAAATGATCCGGCCACCGCCACTATGTTGGTTGTGTGCGATGACAGGGCATTTAGTGCACACATGCAGAAACCAAGGCATGGTGCAAAATGGTCAAGGAATAGGAGCAGGTGTGGCAAACCCACCTGCCTTCGTACAACAGGGAGTTGCACAGAATCACACGGTGCAACAACAAGCGCCAGGAGCGCAACAAGGTTTGCAACCTCAGAATATAGTGAGTTTTCAACAAGGGCAGTCCCAACAGTCACTGCTGCAATTGTCACAAACGATGAGCTCGGGCAGACCATGAACCCTGGAATGGGAATTAACACTGCCAATGGGAGAAATCCAACAGCACACGGGGAACCCTGATGTGTTCTATCCTATAAGTGACACCAGACCCTCACCGGGAACCTATGGTGGATGTCATTAAAGGGGATAAAGAATATTCCTTCTTAGTTGACACGGGTGCAACATGCTCGTGTATACGTGAAGGCAAGTTTTCCTTGTCCGGCGAGGCCATAAATACACAGAGTTTCACAGGAGCTACAAGTCGTGTTCCCTTCACAAACACACTTCCAGTCTCTAAAGGAGAATGTGAAATGAACGTGCCTCTATTATATGCACGACAGACCCCAGTAAACATTTTGGGTCGAGATCTAATGACAAAGTTAAATATGACAATTTCATTCACAGAGGAGGGCATAGTATGTTCAACTGCAGGAATGCACTATTCAAACATATGCAACACGATTAGAGCATACGCAGGACACACAGCCATGAGGTCTATACCATTAGAGGCAGAAATATTTGCATATGGAATATGTGTACTAATGGCAGGGCTGCCAGGTCTTGCAGACAAAATCATCCCACTATTCAGCACAGGCTGCAGAATTATTGGTGTTGATACTCGCCATTGAGAATCACGCAGACCAGGACGTAACGGTGTACAGTGACTCCACCTATGTGACGTCAACAGTGCACGCAGGCGTAGCACACTGGAAAAGAAGAGGCTACCTCTGAGCAGACAGCACGCCAGTGCAGCACGCAGCCTTATTGGACAGGCTGATCAAGGCACTACAGCTCCCAGTGGGTATAACGGTCGTGAAATGCGCCGCCCACAAGAAAGGGACAGGTTTTATCTCACGCGGAAACCAAGCAACAGACACAGAAGTCAAATGTATGGCATCCAAGAATGAAACGATCATGGAAGTGGAAGTCCCCCATTCCAATGAGAGAATGATGGTTGCACGAACTACACATGAAAGTTATAACAATCTAGGGCAAACACAGTTGATGGAACTCCAAGGGGAGGCACCACAGGAAGAGAAAAATCTATGGAAACGGCGAGGGTGTTCTTTAAACCCCTCTGACAGTTTGTGGCGACAAGACAGCACTTGTAAACCGGTCATGCCTATAGTCCTGTTAAAATTAGCACTGGAGCAGCTACATCATCCTGGCACACATGACAAAGGAGAATCTTGCGGCAACGCTCGCAGAAGACTGGTTCATATTGAATTTAACCGAGCATGTTGCATTTTTCATGTAACAGCGCCACGATGCCCCCGGGCTGACGTGCGCTTTAAATAAATCTGAATAAATAAATAAATAAATAAATAAATAGTGAACTGTATAATCTGCCAACAATTCACAGCTGGGCACACATTAAAAGTAATGAGAGGAGTCATCCCCAGGCCAAATGGGCCTTTTCAGCACTTGCACGTCGATTACGTCAACATGATTCAAGTATGTAACGGGTACAGATACTTAATTGTTATGGTGTGTCCATTCTCTAGATGGATAGAGGCAGGTCCATGTACACACCCAGACTCTACCTGTGCGGCCACATTTTTAGTGAAAGAAGTGTTCCCCAGGTGGGGGGTTTGTGAAGTCATGAGATCAGATAATGGAGCTCACTTTGTAAATGAGACATTCAAACAGATTTACTTGCTGCTTGGTATAAAGCACAATTTTTGTTTGCGTATCATCTGCAAGGTAACGGGATCTGTGAGAAGCACAATGGCTTATTAAAGGAAAGGATAGCCAAGTTGAAGCTTACTCTAAGAAAGGGATGGTTGCACTGCCTTTCTTTGGCATTGTATGCACTCCGGAAACCAACCCAGTTCTGACCATCCTCTTATGCCACACGAGATAGCCACAGGAAGAATGCGCACTCCCCTGACACCCCGAGACAGAGCTAGATGTGATGCCCAGTCCACAGGAGAAATCTTAGGATCTGAAATGCAAAATTACCTGAATTGCATGACATCTTGCCTTACTGTAATTTCAGACCAGCTGCAGCGACGACGAAAGGGGTGCAGGGCAGCACGGAACATGGAAGGAGATACTACTACAGACACAGCTCAAAGACTTTGTGTACCATCCATTTTCCCTGGAGATACCGTCCTTGTGAGGAACCATACGAGGAAAAGGTGGGATGAGCCAAGATTTAACGGTCTCTTTACAGTGGAAGACTGCACTCCTTCCGCAGTGAATCTACAAGACAGGAGACCTTGGATTTTTCTGGGTGATATCAAACCCTACATCGGAGAAGGCCCCCTGCCTGCACCCCAGTGCGAGGAGACTATGAGCGACGGGAAAGAACCACAGCACGTGCAGACGAGATCCATGACGAAGAAAAAGGAAGCATGACCAGCCAGACAAAGACAAAGAACTTTTTGGAAATTGTGTCTTAAATTGGACGCTTCCTCTGAGCAAAAAAGGGGATAAGGATATAAATGAAGGACACTCTGTGCATCCTAGTTGCAGGGTGAAGAAGAGAATTGCACCTACAAGCCACAACATAGTCTGTTGAACTTGAACTTTGGATCAAGACACATTAAAACTGCGACGAGGAAATAACATGCCAAATTTTGATCGAGGACACATAAATTGGAAGAAAATACAGTATCCAGACTCATTCCACATGAGACCCTATTCGGGATCACTTATGGTGTCCCACAGTAGTGACATCGCCAAAGATGTGGTAACATATTATAATCTAGTGCTAAGTTCGTACCCGTCATTGGTGGGGAGACTCACCAGTGTCACTGACTTTCTTCAAGATCCTGAAAACGAAAAGACAATAAGAAGATTGCTTACTGTAATTGCCGAATAATTTCTCCTACTTCCTGTATACAGCGAGTAGAAGCCAAATGTCCCAAGCAGAGAAGGAAATTAATGAGCTTGTCAATACATTGTTCTTTCGAATAATTGAAGACTGTCCAAATCTTATCGGAAGAACAACTGATGTACTCACGCTTCTTCGAGAGCAAGCAAATTCAGAACATCTAAGCCAACTCTTAAATACAATTGTGATCTTAGTCGCTCTCCACGTGACCGGACAGTGCAGACATTGTTTACATTGAAGTGAAAGCATACAGTCCTAAACATCAGCAAAACGGGACACATGTCCCTGTCACCAGAGGACAGCAGGTTGGCCCACAACGTTCTCTTTCGTTTAGTCACTGATTTTCCAGAGCTAGTGGGGAGACTGATCGATGTTGACTTCCTCACATTCATCAGAGATCCGGCTAATATTGCACAAATGGGCACGCTCTTGCATGGAGTAGTACTGCAAGTGGAACTCTCTAACCATCAGCAGAACTATCTGAGGAGATTCTAAAAGCTTTCCGCCGTGGGACAGATCGAGAGAGCATTGCCAGAGATTTCCTTTCTTATTTTCCATTAAGAAAGGCAACATGTCTTCGGGACGGAAGCAGATCAGGGGCACGGACTGGGAGCTGACATACTTTCAACATGCACAGTAAAGAGACTTGCTGAATTATCACTTAATTTTGACACTTCCCATATTTTAGTAAAAGAACTGTATCATGAGATAATAGACAATTCATTTTTCACAAGAGGAGGGACAATTGTGTAACACCTGAAACTCACAACAAAGAATCCGAAAGACAATGTTGTTTAAAGGAGTATAGTAAAAAATTAACATTTTAGCGAATGATCGAGATGGGGATCCAGAGCAGCAACCTTGTCCTCCCGCAGGAGGAACCACGTCACTATTCATCTGGAAGTAAATGCTGCCACCTGACATACAGGGGCATAATGTATTTGTGTATTATATTCATCATTGTTTTACTGTCATTAACGATCAGAACTGCATTTTTCATTGGTGCACAAAGCATTCCAATTCCAGTGCACCCACCTGATGATGTACGCATGAAACCCACGAAAGTACCCAGACATTACATAGTCATTCCCGTCCCTAGAAGATCTGATGATGGAATTAATGAAATTGAAATGGATGTGATCAGCAATAACACACACACATTCGTGGTAACAGATGAATTGAAAAGCCTGAGACAGGGTCAGCAAAGAGTGAATGAGAAAAGGTTACTGAAAACCACACACATGCACACACGGAATGCACACACAACAGGCCTAACATGCACACACAACAGGCCTAACATCAATGACTGCAAGACCACAATTCAAAGCCTCAGAGAAGAAGAGACTGCCTACAATGGGAAATATCACTACAAGTAAAGTGAAGAGCCAAATGAAGGAAGCAGACATAGTGGAAAAACAAGAGGAATTGGAGAAGAAACCAACAGGAATGACAATAATGAACACCCCTGAGACGACACTGATGGAGACAAAGACAAACTCAAAGAAGATCTCACGAGTACAACTGATAGCAGAATCCATCTGGCATGTCATTAGCCAGAGCCAGGAAGAGGCAAGAGGAAATGGAAATAATTGCCAGACCTATCTCCACTCAAATGGCGCAGATGAGGAGGCCTGCACCATGGACTGGGATACCTGAGAATCCTCCAGCAAGAAAGAGCCATACAGATGCATTCAGGGATGTAGTAATAGCAAACTACATGAAAACCTTAAGAATCAAGAGAAGTATGCATGAAGATGACAACGAACTAAACGATTACCTGGACAGCACAGCACATTTGGGAAACAACATTTGGTACCAGCACATGAAAGAAGTTGGAAGACGAAATTCAGAAGGGGAATGTTTTGTTTGTGCACTCCTACCATACAGCATGGGGAAGTCCCAGATCTTCGTAGCTGTAGAAATTGATGTCCAGACAGCACACTGTCTTTCGCACATAGCCATGTGTAAGACCAGAGACCAGTTCATGGGAAGTGATGCCTCACTGATATGGGCAACTGAAACAGCTTATCCCAATGAAGATGATTATGGTCAAGACATTAAGACAATAAACAGAGCTCCTACTAGGAACCATGTGATCAGGTACGAGAAACCTGGAGTAAAAGGAGCTGAGATTAGATGGGAAGTAAATCAGAAGCTAAATGTCCAAGGAAAAACTCCAGAAGAGGCTCGAAGTTGGAAAAACAGAGGCCAAACGCAGATTTGGGGAACAGTGCTTTCACCGGATGGATGGGAGAAAGGAGTAGTAATATATAGAGCCTGGATCGTCACTGGTCATTACCAAGGCACCATCGACATCGCACAGAATGGATGCAGCCATTGTGGACAGAGCTTGCAAAACTACTGACATGGGTCGAAGACAGAGCAGGACCCTTGCAGATAGTGCCACTAGAAAGCCCAAAATTCTGCTTCAGGAATAATGGCACAAGAAAGATGGAAGGGATTCAGAATTGTGGACAAATCTTTGACGCCCCAGGCATAGAACACGGAACTGTAGTAATTATGGATCACTATAGAGCATGTGGATCGACAGCATACATCAGACTGCCGAGAAACTGGGGAGGTATATGCACAATAGTGAATGTCCATGTTCCAGCTTTGGTGATCCCGAAAGGCGACTTGAATATTGACAGTTTCCTGAAAGCAGATGCTCACCTGAGGAAGAAGAGATCTGTAGAACTGATGACCCAACTGAAGAGGAAAAATTACTTTTCTGCCAAATCTGAAGAAACCTTTCATGCAATTCAATATGAACACAGCCTATTTAGACTCACCTCGCCAGTGTTCGCGACAATCCTAATGCCAAGATTCCAAGTTGGAGCAAATACTAAATGGTTACAGATAACCAGATGGGAATTACTGTAGACCATCAACACGACAACAAAAGGATTCAATGCAATAAAGGAAGAGTTAAGATCCATCCGACTGATGACTCTCCAGAACAGATATGTGCTTGACATGATCACAGCTATGGATGGAGGAGTTTGTGCAACAATCGGAGAATCATGTTGCACATTTACACCTTATCACAATGAGAAAAAAGGAACCCTAACAGAAGCCATAGGTATGCTGACAAAAGTACAGAACCAGATGATTCATGAAACTGACGAAGTTGATGATGACAGCTGGTTTGGATCACTATTCTCATGGGTCCCAATGGATGGCAGATGCATTCAAGGTCTTGGGAACCCTGCTAATGATGATATTACTAGGCGTTTGTGTTATCAAGATAATAATCTCTCAATGCCAGAAGACTGCGGAAAAAGCCATAGGGATGAAGATCATGATTGATGTCAAGCCAGGATGGAAGCCTAAAGACCTGACTGATGAAGAAATAAGAGACTTTGCGAAGGCCAGCATTCACTCACCAGAGGGAACAAAGTTTCTCTACCCCAGGAAACATCAAAACAATGTGGGAAGATGGGTTTACTGCAGCCCAAATGTACAATGTCAATTGATGACATGGAATAAAGGCGAACATGTAAGGACGGCAGGAAGACTGAAAGGAGTGATAAAAATATGGACTCCCAAGAGATACTTCTTCAGACAATCATGTATAGATCCAGAAGATGAAGAAGGAATGAACCCAGGCGATGAAGTGAAGAGGAATGAAGAAGAACCGAGTGAGATGAATGCACAGAGAGAAGTGAAAGTGGTCAATGAATCGCGCAGAGAGGGGAGTGTAGAGGAGGTCACAAATAAAGCCTGCACTCCAATCGTCCATTTTGAAGCACCAGGAACATTCACACCAAAATATGTGACGTATGATGAGCAAATAAACCAGCAGAGAGCCGCAGCAGGGCTCTGCCCCGTGCCTATCCGAAGAACAGCACCTATTGAAGAACCAATACCAAGAAAACCATGGACAGTAAGGTACCAATTGAGAAAACGATACCAACAAATGAAACGAAATGAAGATTGACTAAGTAGAGTCCCGGAAGAAACGGAAAAGGTCTTAATGGAAGATGAATGGTGATGTCACAAGGACACAGACTGACTTGCAGATAGAAGAAATGACAACCAGAGAATGTCACACAGAGGTGAAACGCCATGAATAAGGATATCGTGAACCTAAAGTGAAAGGACAATATCGAAATCCAAAGAAATTTAAAGCTGTAAGCAAGATGAAGACATTCAACCAGTTTACACCTGTAAATATGTTTGGAACCGCAAGAAAGCTAAGAAAACAGTGCGGCTTGCTATGCTTAGTAGAAGAATAGTGCATCAAGTGCCATTATACATAATCTACCTCAAACGAAGCACAGTATTATAAGTGTATTTCTACTTTGCACAAGAAGCAGAATCAACCCAGGTTACTAAAGGCCAAATGAGAAAGATTCATATTTAGCAAAACGAGAACAGACGGATGAAACGAAAGTCGGCAGAGACAACTCGTGCCAAGAAAGCCAAGGTCATACTAATAAAAGAGGCGGACAGTAGCTACATTTAATTGAAACTACGAACATAATATCCTGCCTCTGAAAGGTCGAGATAAGAAGACGTATGCAGGTGGTGAGCTAAATGAGAATCAAATACACAAATTGAGAGAAAAGAGACAAATTCACGGTGTAGGAATCACGTGACCAGACGAGCAAGAAGAAGCGAGGGTTTACACCTACGCTTGGCACCTAACCAGGCGGAGATATCAGAACTTTTTCCAGACAGAAGATGCAGTCTCAAGGCCAACCACAGTGAACTAATTGACACATGGCTACTAAAGTGATGATTGACTGTAACCATAATCGGAGGAAGTCCGGGTAACTAAGGGGCACCACGCACCTGGCCGACCATTCTGCATGCTGCTAAGCGAAGTGGAAAAGTATGTATGGGGTTGGTGCCAACCCAATCACAATGGATCAACTAAACTAGGGTCCTATAGTTAATAGAACCAATGAGACGTCGTACTTTTAGTGATGTCTACAGTAGTCATTTTTGAAGGAAGGGCTTAGACGCCCACCTAACAGTGTTTACCCAATCCCCTCACTCCATTACCATATACAGATATAGTACCTATAGTAAAGTTACCTTTTCCTAACCAATAGAAATGCATATTAACTTTTGAGTGTTACTCGTCAATGATGACGATTTTTGAGTATAAATGTTACAACTTGTATGAAGTTCATTGGAGTTGAAGCGAGAAGGACGATCGCATCACTGCTGATATCCATAACTCCCCTTTTTTTGTACTTGTCATTAAACGGACTTCCTTTGCCAAACCATTGAGTTGTCCTTATTGATTGGTGTTTGAGTAATGAATCTGCACCCCCATCCAACTCAAGGGTGCAGCTATCTCATCTAAAAGTACTTCGGAGCAAACCTCGGCTCTATGGGCCGGCCGGGGCTCTCAGAGTTCACTTTACATAAATACACGAGTAGTGTTGTTCTGTATTCATCATTTAAGTTGGATTGTACAATGGAACTTGAAGTCAGTGTCCCTTTTAACTGACTTTTTTTAGCCGCGGCTAATGTAAAAGTCAATGAACTGTTGCCACGGGAATAATAAAAAAATGTTTTAGTTATTATTTATTGTATTTGTGTGTTTATGTATTATGTGTAGTCCTTAAAATGACTGTTTTGGGGTACACTGAGTGTAGAACCTTAGCACATCAGGAGTACTGTTCTGATGTTATGACGGAACAGTGCATTTCGTTCATCGGTTAGGTGTACTCTGTCATGCCTATAGAAATTGGCCATGTAGAACTGTATGTTGTTGTTCGCAATCCATAATTGATTGTCGTCTGTCATGAATGCTGAAACTGCTTTATTGACATTTCCCCGGGATTTTTCAATTTTACCAATAAATCTGGTGATCCATCTACATTTTTTCCTCTGACTGAGATTGAAAAAGAAAGATCACACTTGCAATACTGTGCACTCTGTAATCAGGTAATCTTAGCTATTTTAGCAAAGGGTGGGACGCAATAATGATACTGAATGTAATCAAATTTCAGGTGTGGGGGAGAAAAGTTTAACCCTGGCACATGGGTTGAATAACTGAAGCAGAACAAAACAAAGTTCCCTATTAGGAAACTCCGATCCCACGCACACTATCTTCGGCCCTAATACGAGCCAAGCATTTTAGTTAACACATGTCTTCAATTTAACAGAATTTTAGGATATTCCTTGTGTAAATACAGTCTTTCACAACCGACTAGTTCATAAAACGTTATATTTCCTTGTGTCACAACTGACTTAAGGCAATATTCATCCATTGTGATTAGTGTTTATTCATTAGGCCCAACGAGTTTCGAGATCATCTTTCTCTTCATCAGGGGAACATTTCAAGTCCAATTCTACAGAAATAATGCAAATAATATGCTTTTAGTAAATCATAAAACCATTTTATTAAAAAAAAAAGGTAACTAATCCTTTTACAACAACATTTACAACTTATCATCTCCTCAATCAACTAATTGAACCCATCTAAATACCGTGAATAGGGTATCACAATTGTAAAGTAAGTTGTAGCTCACCTTTCTGTTAGTCAAACTAACATCAGAATAAAACAATAGGTGTCCTCATTTTCGTAGTTCATGGCAGATCGTATAGTGAAAGGATATTGGATTCAGTACACGATGTATCGGATACATGTACGGTTGACATTGATTCAATTTCATCTATGGGTGAATATAGTAGGTAGGTCTAAGTACCACTACTTACCAAAGAGTAGGTAGTGGCTACCAAGGCTATTGTTCTGCTTTTTGACCATTCTGCAAATTGTATTCATCTGTAGGATCAATAGAGTCTTGAGAAAACATCCAAAGTGTTCCCCCTCTTATCTAACCTCCCTGTATGTGGAGTGGATGATTTCACTCACCAATGGTCTCCTGTCTTATTCTCCAAATGATTGTCTGTGGTAAAAACTAAGCCGCAAAGATGGCCGCTATAAATATCAGCATGAGAATGACACTATGACGTCATCACTCATGACGTACAAGACGTCATGTCAGTAAACAGAGTCAACGTTAAATTAGGATAAAAGGGCATCCCTACTAGTTAATGGTGGGTTAATCCTCAATTGGATAATGCTAACTTGGTTCACACGAGTTAGTAAAAATCAGTATTGCGCGCAAATCGCTGTTAATAGGTCATCACGCATAACGTACATGATGTCATTTCTGTAAACAGCATACTCATTAGTATCGGTTAGGTTTAAAGCATTCCTCTATTGATTAGTAGGTATCTGAGGTGTGTATGATCACTCGCCGCTCTTAGATTTCAATAATATAACCAAATTAACTTGACTTCTTAAGGATAACAACTGTCATGAAGTATTTACAAGGAAATAAAAATTAAAATAATTGTAAGGATAGTGTTGCTGCTTTCCCGACATTGAAAAATGGTGGTTGTGGTGTGGTTAGATTTTATGTGTGAATGCTCATTGTAGTATAGTGTAAGTGTCTACACCGCGTTTTACATGATCTCATCCAACAACAGTAGAGTATACAGTTCAATACAGTGTCACCAAATAAAGTTGCCCCAAATGAGTTCACATTCTGGTAGTCATTTACAGAAAGGATAGTCACCATAGTTGTCCCCATGTTCCTTATTGTGCGTCAGATGTCTATCCCCGTAACACGAAGGATAGTCTCAGCTTAAAGACGTTATTCATTGGTGAACATCTCTTAAGGTAACACTTGCGCTGCCTCTTAATAAGTTCCCATTCTATTTTATTTACTTTAGACTTGTGACCATTCTCTTGATATAGCCACTGGGCTATCGTTATTATGTCCAAGTTAGCAATTGTCTAAGCTCAGTTCTCTTGCCATACTTGTTCACAATCGGTGATTGCATTAACTGAATAGTCAACGATTACAGTGTGTCCAAGTTATTAACATATTCTTGCAGGTAGAAGTCAAATCTTTAAACCCGTAGGTCTCAGAGTAACAATGATGGCTGTTTGGAACTGGTTTCCTCTGTCTCATAGGAGTGCACAATCTTGCCACCGATAAGTATGAAACATTTAGTTCAAACTTTCATGTACGTTCCTCTCTCACTTGTGCGTATGCCATCTTACACCGGTTTATATTGGAGCATGTTGTTCAAAAATACATGTATATTTCTAATATCTATGGTGGTATATATCTGTTCCTTCCTAGAAACGGGCCAAGATAAAATTCCTCGTTCATCCCCAGCGGTGCCATTGAATCCAAACAGTGGATCCAAAACAGCTCTCTGTGAGAGGTGCCTAACAAGATCTCCTCCTCTCTTCATTCATTTCCTATGGCAATTCTCCCCTCCAGATGTATATAGGTGCATAGTTATTATGGCGTGTTGGGTGGAAACTTTTGCCCTGGATCCTGCACCACTTGGCTCCCATTATTTTTCTGCTCGGCCTGCATGTCTAGGTGCTGTTGTTGCCTGCCTAGTGTATTTGATTGGCAATGCTTCAGGGACCTTTCTGTCATCCCGATGTTTTAGCTGCAGTAGAATAACTTTTGGAAGGTAAAGGGGTTGTGTGCATCTTAGAGTGGTTGCGTGTAACCATACACAAACACTGACAATCTCAGTTTTGGCCAGAGTGTGCAACTGCATGCGACGGTACTCGGCCTGCCGTGGCTGTAGGTCCAATGTGGCTAATGCACAGAGGAGCACATCGGGGGAGTCGTGGTTCTGCGGTGGGCTGGAGCAAGGAGGGCAGATTAGATTGTGGGGGAAGCACCCAGGGCAGGGCAACACACCAGAAGAGCACCTTTGTACACTGGCAGGTTGGCAAATAAAGTGTTATGCACTGCACTTTCTGTAGTGTTCCGCTGTGGATCACTAGGTGCTCCTACCCTTTACACACTGGCTACGCAGAGACTCCACACACCATCTGCACCGCTCCTGTACACCTATGCCCGCTGTTTCCGCCTGAGCCTTTTTCACCATCTACTGGGCATCTCACCTCTATCAGTCCTTCCGTACTTCTGTGCCAAGCTCTCACACTGCCACTCTTCTAGAAGATGGCTATCATGTACAACATGGAGTTATGGGAGTCGCAGGTAAAGCTTCAGGGTCTGCAATATCTCTCTCTTTCTCTGTCTCCCGCGCGCTCTCTCTGTCGCTGTGTCCTCACTCTGTTGTCTGTATAGGTCAATCCGCCGAAGTTGTTGCGGGCCAGTTTCCCCAACATAGAGGTCCCCCCACCCCCAGGGTATTTCACACACATAATACGATACACAATTCCCCACATCTGACTGTGTAAACTTAGTTTGGTTCGAGGCAATAGGCTCAGTCCAGACGGACAGGCAATTCTCTCTGCCTAAAACCTACCGACCTCCAGTAGCCGTATACACAAGCCATGACTGGCATGGTTGGACTGGGCCATACATTTGTCTCGGGCACCGATGTAAAAGTGGCCCACAATTTCAAATGGCTATTAATTCCTTTTGTGACACTGTTTGAATAGTACCCAAGGGTGAGTTTTTTGATAAAATGGGAAGCAAATTGTGCATTTTAAAGAATATTTACTCTGCAACACTGATCAAAACTATTATCCACGTTGTGAAGTAACTCATCAAACTGGCCCATATTGGCCAAAAAAGTGGCCCACTTTGACCAAAAAAACGGGCTCACACCAGCATTTTGCATTTTTGGTTCGGCCATGGGCCTATTGCCCTATAGGCCTGTACCAGCCTGATGACTGGCACTACCCCCAACCGTTCATGCCTCTCTTGAGAGCAGCCCTATCTCGTGTATCGTTCTTTTGCCTGCCAGCAGTGCCACATTTAAATATGTCAGTCTGGAATGTGTTGGGGGTGACGTCTGAAGTGTAAGGCTCTTTGTGAAGGAACCACAAATCAGATCCCCAGGCACAAACGGATAAGGAACTCCAGGGGTGCACCTTTAAGCCTCCTTCTTCCAATGGCTGCTAAAGTAATCTGAAGACTATGAAAGCTTTAAGATATGACTTTGTCAGCCTAACTCAAGTATCAACCTTTTTTTGGATTTTCAGTACATATTTCTGCATACCATATCCAGGTTGTGTACAACTATTGGTCTGTGTTTTAAAACAAATTCCAAAAATAAATATTAGCGCTTTGCTGTCATTTTACCAATTATTGATCTTTTGTTTGGTCTGAACACTGAATTATTTTATTCCTGGTGAAAGGTGATGCCAGTTGGCCAAACGCATTATTTCAGTGTGAGCGGTATAAATTGAAACGCGTTAGCAGATGATACTCCTTTTTTGATTAATTTCCAAATGATGATGTTGATTAAAAATGCATCAGGGATATTGATTCATTGCAGAAATCTGCTCATCAATATCAGGATGTAGGTGTCTCCGTTTAATTATTCAGCTAATGTGTTCTTCAAGCCCATGTGGGATTGGACTTTCAGCATCTCTGAGTCACTTTGCTGGGTTTCTTCCAAGGGAAATTAAAGCGTGTTCTTTGTCGGCCATTTTGGAAGTCTCCAAACTATATTTTCCACTATTTATTTATTTAGTGTGCATTTGTAAGGTGCTTATACATCAAGTAAATTGTGTTTCATAGTGCCCACAGGGCAACAGGGAGGGAACATGGGACTGAAAGCAAATATAGCAATGAGAGATAGAGGCGGACCTACTAGGTCTTGTGAGTATTCAAAAACTGCAAGTGCAGAGAGAGAGAGAAGGGATGAGGGGGTGGGGGGTATGTGCTAGTTGTACCAAAGGAGGTAAGTGCTAGGTATACCACAGAGGGAAGTCATAGGGAGTAAGCAGCTTTTTAAGTGACTTGGTGAGAGTGGTCAGCTGCCAGTAAATAAGTGCAGGCCTGTGGCGGTATAGGCCAGTGGGTGCCAAGGCAAGTGCTGGCAGTGGGTGGTGACTGAAGGCGATTGGGTGTGGGAGGTCAGGACCCAGGAGGACACATAAGGGCCCTGGTCACCAATCTCAGTAACTGTGGGAATGAGCAGAGATGGGAGGAAGGGAAGGAGGAGGTGAAAAGCAAAGTTTTAAGGAGCTTCCGGAATTTGAAGAGATCCCGCACTAAAACGAAGAGGAAGGGGGAGGCTTCTACATAGGAGGGAGCCAGCCGAGGAAAGAGATCAGCCACCAGCTCGCTGTTTAGCGAAGCGCTTGACACGCAGAGAGTTGGTGCCGGTGGAACAAAGAGATCTGGAGGGAGAGTATTTAGTGAGAGCAAGTTGTTGATAGTGGGGTCCCCCACCCCAGAAAGCCTTGTGGATGATGCAGAGGGATTTGAATTTGATCCTTGCAGCAGCCAGGATCCAGTGGAGAGATTTTAGGGCTGGAGAGATGTGGTTCCTGGGCTTGGGGCCAAGGATACGTCTCGTAGCCCTATTCTGGATAAGCTGGAGGGGATGTAGAGAGGAAGAGGGTAGATTAAGGAAAAGGCTATTGCAGTAGTATAGCCGATAGAGAGAACCAGAGCTCTAGAGACTATGCATCTGTGTGGGGTGTTTTCGATGGTAAGCACATAACTCGAGAGCAACTTGTTGCTCCACATGATTTTGTACAATTGAAGGGGCTGTGAAATAAGAGCTGGTGGGTGGGTATCGAGGGGGTACAACTGTTACCTCCAGATCAGTGGTTGATGAGATGTTCTTTGAAGATGGAGTTGTAGTTTCCTTCTTGGATTGCGAGGGGAAGGGAGCCGTTCCAGTGTGGACGAGCGTGTTTTTCCAGAGGATAGGTGCATCGCGTGAGAAGGCTTGCTCTCTTGTCTGCTCCTTACTTCATTTCTTGCTTTCCCGCCACAGCGAGATCACGGAGGCTTGTGTTGTGTGAGATGATGAGCTTTTCAGGCAGGTGGCAGGAGAACCTGCCAATTCCCTCCGCACTAACAATGTATGTTACTAATGCGTCTGCTTTTCGCCCAGAACAATTTGCAATGACATCACCACGATGAAAGGCTGAATTCACTTCCAGGTTACACATCAGGTGCATTAACCCACTGCAGTATCTTTCCAACACTTTTTTATTTAATGAACATTGCGGTTGTTTTTGGAAAATGGAGTCGTATTGATCAGGAAGAGCTGTGACTTAATGAAAAGGGCATGAGAGTGGGTCTAGCGTGTCATTCCTCGGTGCCTACTGATTTCTCCCTGTCTACTTAATTAGAGATGACCACATCTGTGGCGATAGCCCACCGATATTGCGTACTCACGCCTGGGCCTGCAATCTCAATCTATTTATGCATTGAGTCTCCCAGATCTTTATAATCTACGTAGTTGCGGCGTCATATGGAAGAGCGCAGTTGCTGGATCCACATAGGAAGCGCTTGCTGTGCTGTAGACAGGTGCTGGTGGCATTGGAGGAGGAGATGCCAGCGTAGGGATCACTGTAATCCCTCATTAGCAGCTGATTCCTCGCGAGGGTAGCTTACGGCCTCTCCAAGTGTGTGCAACCTGCGGCTCTCCTGCTTTTTGTACTCCGACTCCCATGATCCCATACCATTGTCTATGCTGGCTAGGACTGCTGGGGTTTGTAGTCCAAAACATCTGCAGAGACCAAGGTTGCAGACCCCTTACACCTGAGAGGCACACACCTATCGCCCGTGCACAGGTAAACCATAGGTTGCACGTGAACAGCGGTGGACTGGCCTGCAGGGAAATCTGTAGGCTTCCCAGTTGTATCTCTGCGTCATGGACCTATTTTGTGTTGGCCCCCTTGTTTTCTACTCTTCTTACCCTCTCTCCCATGCACCCCACCCTCCCCCTTCCATTGCTCCTTGTCTAATATATACCTTTGAAGTATATAAATATCCTTTAAAATTCACTTGTTGCTCCAATAGTTTCCAAATGGATCCACCAGCCTATATCCAGGTCCTGTGCTTGATTTCATGATGTAATAATGGACCACTTTGAAGAACATGTCCAGGGCCACTTTTAGTTCCCTGACTTCCCCTGAATGTAAATCCCAGCCACCTCCTCCAATCCGCACCACTTTACACTCCTCCATCCCTGGAGCTGTGTTTTGCCTTTCCTGGGTCCTAGCCGCCCGCAGCCGGAGAGAGAACACACGAGGAGTAAAGGTACATTCACGGATTGGGAGCAAAAGTCCCATAGGAGAGAGAGTACATGAAGCGAGAAGCACCGAATTCTGGAACTCGGAGGAAAGGTTCTTAGTGCAATTGGAAAACAAATATAAAAGGATAGGCGCTGGTACCTGGAACCTGCAGGCAACCTTCTAAGTGCCTCCAGAAACATTAATGCGAGAAACACTGAATGCTGAGACTGGGAGTCCAAGTTCCTAGGGCAGTCTGAGAAAACATCTCACACGAGAAGCTTAAATCTTGGAGCTTGGATGGAGATCAAATGGGAAAAGTCACTAAAGTGCAAAGCGCTGATTCCTCAAACTTGGAATCGAAGCTGCTGATGAGTTGAGGAAACACATGAGGGCAAGGAATCTGGTCTGCGAGCTGCAGAGGGCGCGTTTGCACTGTGGCGGAGATCCGATGTCTTGTTCGCAAGGGCCAAAGGCATGAGCGGAAGGGCAAAGGGCATGTTAGAAGGGCCAAGGGCTTGGGCAGAAGGGCCGAGGGCATGTTAGAAGATGCAAAGGTCATGTTAGAAGGGCAAATGGCAAGAGCAGTAGGGCCAAGGGCATGAGCAGAAAGGCGAAGGGCATGGTCAGAAGGGCCAAGGGCATGGTCAGAAGGGCCAAGGGCCTGGGCAGAAGGGCCAAGGGCATGAGCAGAAGGGCCAAGGGCATGGTCAGAAGGGCCAAGGGAATGAGCAGAAAGGCCAAGGGCCTGGGCAGAAGGGCCAAGGGCATGAGCAGAAGGGCCAAGGGCATGGTCAGAAGGGCCAAGGTCATGGGCAGAAGGGCCAAGGGCATGAGCAGAAGGGCCAAGGGCATGAGCAGAAGGGCCAAGGGCATGAGCAGAAGGGCCAAGGGCCTGGGCAGAAGGGCCAAGGTCATGGGCAGAAGGGCCAAGGGCATGAGCAGAAGGGCCAAGGGCCTGGGCAGAAGGGCCAAGGGCATGAGCAGAAGGGCCAAGGGCATGGTCAGAAGGGCCAAGGGAATGAGCAGAAAGGCCAAGGGCCTGGGCAGAAGGGCCAAGGGCATGGTCAGAAGGGCCAAGGGCATGAGCAGAAGGGCCAAGGGCATGGTCAGAAGGGCCAAGGGCATGAGCAGAAGGGCCAAGGGCCTGGGCAGAAGGGCCAAGGGAATGACCAGAAGGGCCAAGGGCATGGGCAGAAGGGCCAAGGGCCTGGCCAGAAGGGCCAAGGGAATGAGCAGAAGGGCCAAGGGCATGGGCAGAAGGGCCAAGGGCATGTTAGAAGGGCCAAGGTCATGGGCAGAAGGGCCAAGGTCATGGGCAGAAGGGCCAATGGCATGGCAGAAGGGCCAAGGTCATGGGCAGAAGGGCCAAGGGCATGGCAGAAAGGCCAAGGGCATGAGCAGAAGGGCCAAGGGCATGGGCAGAAGGGCCAAGGTCATGGGCAGAAGGGCCAATGGCATGGCAGAAGGGCCAAGGTCATGGGCAGAAGGGCCAAGGGCATGGCAGAAAGGCCAAGGTCATGGGCAGAAGGGCCAAGGGCATGGCAGAAAGGCCAAGGGCATGAGCAGAAGGGCCAAGGGCATGGTCAGAAGGGCCAAGGGCATGGCAGAAGAGCCAAGGGCATGGCAGAAGGGCCAAGGGCATGGTCGGAAGGGCCAAGGGCCTGGGCAGAAGGGCCAAGGGCATGGTCAGAAGGGCCAAGGGCCTGGGCAGAAGAGCCAAGGGCCTTGTCAAGGGCATTTGGTTATGTTGGAGGATCTGGAGCATTGCCAAATAGGCCATGCACATTGGCTGTCCCTCTCCAGACCCTCAGTCACAGTGTCCCCTGGGAATGGTTGCAGGCCATGGCCAACGGACATCATGGGTAGATGGGGGGTGCGGGGGCATGCCTACAGGACATGCACCAGGCACAGTGTTCAGTGGGTGCATTCTGTGCCTGGGACGTAGCCATATGTCCATTCGGCATGTATGCGGGCATGGGCAAATGCTGGTCCTCAGGTAACGTCGCCATTGAGAATGGCCATGCCCTGTGCCCATAGAGAGTGTGCACATATCATTGGCTTTCGCAGTGCCGCAGGCCTCCCAGGGCACACACATTGCTTACTTGCTAACGCCAGTGGTCAATGGCCAACCCTCCTAAAAGGCTATCAAGCAAAGCTTTCCAGCCAGGGCCAGTGGCCACTTTGCCCTGATTTCAGGCTGCCAAATTCGCCATTCGTGGTCCTATATGGCCGTATTAGTGCCATGCCAATATATGTGAGTTTTCATGGATAAGAACAAAGTTTACAGTGGAATTTTCTTTTTTCATTTTCCCATGCAGAGGGTCATGTACCCTAAACTATGTACATATCAAACATATGGAAGAAGTCCATGGTTTCGCAGCGAATAGCCATCGCTCTTCTCTTTTAGCTCTTGAGCACTGGGCCTGCTGTTAGGTAGACATATCGCACACTCACAGATAACTGATTAGCAAAATGGCCTCTCGGAGTGGACAGATTACCATTCGTCATATCACACACACATATCACACAAAATGGCCGCTCGGAGTGGACAGATTACTGTCCGTCATATCACACACACATATCATACACTCACAGATAACTGATTAGCAAAATGGCCGCTCGGAGTGGACAGATTACCGTCCATCATATCACACACATATATCACACACTCACAGATAACTGATTAGCAAAATGGCCGCTCGGAGTGGACAGATTACCGTCCGTCATATCACACACACATATCACACACTCACAGATAACAGATTAGCAAAATGGCCGCTCGCAGTGGACACATTACCGTCCGTAACATCACACACACATATCACACACTCACAGTTAACTGATTAGCAAAATGGCCGCTCACACACTCACAGATAACTGATTAGCAAAATGGCCGCTCGGAGTGGACAGATTACCGTCCGTCATATCACACACACATATCACACACTCACAGATAACAGATTAGCAAAATGGCCGCTCGGAGTGTTATGTTATGTTATGTTACTTTGCATTTATATAGCGCCTTATGTACCATTGGTATAGTCTCAAGGCGCTGGTAGGTTGAACGCCCTCGGGAACCGAAGTTCAAGTCAGTAGAGAGAGTATAAAGGCGTCAAAGATGCGTGTGCGCACCGTATATGTGTGCTGCAGGTGTAGCATTCATGTGGAGGCAGCTTCTTAGCATTAGGTGTGGTGGTTGAGGGTTGAGGAGTATGTGTTCGTTCTGGCCGGATTATCCAGATCGATTGAGGCTGCGTTAGGCCTGAGGAGAACGCCGGCTGGAGGGTGTAACCAGCAGTGTTTAGTTAGAGTGATGTGTAGTATGAGGAAGATGTTGGTATGAGAACAGCTATACCGAATGGTGTCATAGTATCGCTGTGTTCTAGTTGGGTGATGGTGTAAAAGAAGAGAGTAAGCGTGGTGATGTGATATGATGCGTATGAGATCGGATTATATCTACATACTTCCTAATTCGTCGCTCATGCGTTCGTTCGATCATGCATTCAACTGCACTAAGGAATCACCGGCTCTACTAGCTGGTACTTCGTCTGGTCTGCGCACACATACTTCTGATCTATACACAGGTGCCTGCTCTACATACACACACACACGTCTGCTCTACACACACACGCGTGCATGTCTGTTCCACGTCAGCTCTATACACAAACACATATACGCGCGTCCGCTCTACACACACATACGTCTGTTCTACACATACACGTCCGCTCTATACACACTCACACGTCCGCTCTATACACACAGATGTCCGCTCTATACATACACATGTTTGCTCTACACATACAGATATGTCTGCTCTACACACGCACACCCGTCCGCGCTACTTACACATACACGTCCGTTCTACATATACATACGTCCGCACTACACACTCCTGTTCACTTTACACACACTCCGGTTCGCTTTACACACACCCATGTCCGCTCTACACCTACATCTATACATCTGCTCTATATACACACATACGTCTGCTCCACACATGCACACGTCTGTACTACACATACATACGTCTGCTCCAGACACATACATACACACACGTCCGATCTACAGACACACATCCATGTGCGCTCTACGCCTGCATGTCCGCTCTACACGCACACGACCGCTCTATACACACGCACACATCCATTCTAAACACACACACGTCCGTTCTGTACACACGTGAGTTCGCTCTACACATGTACACACGTTCGTTCTACACGTGCATACCGTACATACCGTATACCGTACATACCGTCTGTAATATCACACACACATATCACACACTCACAGTTAACTGATTAGCAAAATGGCCACTCACACACTCACATATAACTGATTAGCAAAATGGCCGCTCGGAGTGGACAGATTACCGTCCGTCATATCACACACACATATCACACACTCACAGATAACAGATTAGCAAAATGGCCGCTCAGAGTGGACACATTACCGTCCGTAATATCACACACACATATCACACACTCACAGTTAACTGATTAGCAAAATGGCCGCTCGTAGTGGACAGATTACCGCCCGTCGCTCCAGTGAATATGCCTTATTTTTCCTATCTGAGTGCTTATCTTCATTAGCTAGCGCAGTTGGGGTGCAGTGCCTGATTTGAATGCGCATGGTTTTTGTTATAAAATACTTGAGATATGAGCATTAACTATAACGGATTCGATATAAAGACTGTCTACCGAATAAGCGCCCATAAGCCCAACTTTGGCTCAGGAGCAAATTGCCGGCTCAGTGTTCTGTCAGCCTCCATGCCAATCCCATTAGGGAGCCCAACAGCTCTATCTGTGTAACCTGTTCCATACACAAAGCACTAAAAGGGACAAAAAAAATCTTGTAAATGGAAATATATGGTACAATGAACTTAAAAACGTCAATTGAATTAGCGGCGGTGAGATATCTCTCAGCGCAGAGTGTGAACACAGATGCCTCTTTTTATAGAGTCCTGTGCACATGAGCAACCTGGAGTGGAACGAATGGGATTTGAATTTTATTATTCTTTTACGGCGTTGCATTGTAGATAGCTTTTTTTTTTAATTAGCTCGTATCGTAACACCTTTGGCAACTCTAAATAATTCACCGAGTCTTGTCTTTCCGCCGCCGCGGCCGCGATAGGGAGGCGGCGGAGCCTCAGCTGCAGTATTGTCTATCACGCGAAGCATAAATTTGAAGGATGGGGGAATTTTTTCTCCCTTTGACAATTAGCAAATAAACAGCAGAATAAGCAAAATGTTTAGCAGTTAAATATGATTAACTGGAATTCTAGACAACGATGGGCGTTTTATCAGACAAGCTGGCTGTACTGGCTTCAAGCTAAGCACTCTATGGTTGGTTTCCCTGGGCCTGACCCAGGGGGGTCTCTGGAAGTATGTATTACTGGTCTTAAGTTTGACATTTATATGCACACTAGTCTTTGTAAGCGAAGCTGACTTACAAGAACACCCCATAACCTTTCTACACCAACTACACTGGCTCCCCATCAGAAGCCCAATTAAGTTCAAGGTTCTCTGTATTGTTCATCGGGCAATTCACAATGTAGGGCCTGAATTCCTGCGGACACAGATTCTGCCTTGCATTCCTAATCCACCACTGCGCTCATCTACTAAACTCTTGTTACATGTGCCCAGATTTCTTCATCGCCAGAGCTGGAGGAAGATCCTTCTCGGTTCTTGCCCCTACACTTTGGAACACTCTGCCTTTAGATCTTCGTAAGCTCCATGAGTTCCTCCCGGTCCGCAAGGCTTTAAAAAACGTTCGGTTTGAGTTCTACTGACCTGACCCCACCCACTCCCTAGCACCTCGATACCTCACGGTCTTTGTGCGCTCTATAAAAAACATATAAATAAATAAACTGTTAGGTTCTCGTATGAAAAGGTCAAAGTTTACCCCGGCACATCTGAACAGGAAAGCAGCAAAAACCTCCCTGTTACATAGAAACAGCTGGCTGATTGCAGGAGTTGGCATATATAAAGAAGACATTATTCAGACATTAAACAGAAATCCGTCTTCAGCCTGTAAATGGCTACAAATCCCCCGAAGAGGGGTCTGTAGCCTTTGCTTCTCCAGATGCCTTGGATAACAACTTCCATCAACGTTCCGGATAAAGCCGACCAGAGCGAACACATACTCCTGATCTCTCAACCACCACACCTACATCTAAGAAGCAGCTTCCACTTGATTTCGCACCAGCTGCACACCTACCTGGTGCACACACGCACTTTTGGACTCCCTCTACTCTCTCTACTGACCTGAACTTCGGTTCCCAAGGGAGTTCAACCTACCAGCGCCTTCAGACCATACCAATGGTATATAAGGCGCTATA
Source organism: Ambystoma mexicanum (assembly GCF_040938575.1). NCBI lineage: Eukaryota > Metazoa > Chordata > Amphibia > Caudata > Ambystomatidae > Ambystoma > Ambystoma mexicanum. The sequence goes on along the minus strand of NC_090940.1, from coordinate 641,785,961 downwards.
TAAATGCAAAATAACATAACATAACATAACTCAACACGGCATAGTCAATGGTGAAGGATCATGGGAGTCGTAGTCCTAAACATCTGGAGAGCTACAGGTGGAAGATCTTGGATCTTATGGAATATTAGATATGTCGTGAAAGCCAGGGAGGCGGGTTGCATGTGTGTGGGAAACATGCCTGTGGGTGCTGGTATGTTAATGGCAGGAGCTTGTCCTAGTACAGCTTTGGAGAAATCACTGGGAGTTTCAAGGAAGGAAGGACATCACCGCTGTCCGATATATTCTGCCCTGCGATGGAGCTTTCACTGCCTGTGGAGGCAGACTGTGTCCTGAAGATGCTCTGATGCTGGCGGGTGTGTCTGTGGGGGAGCCTGTGGGGGTCTTTCACAGCCATTAAGTCAATCTCTCAGCCAAAGACTGCTGATGGCTCCGTTACTAACCAAGCAAGGGCTGTTGGCAGCACAGAGAGGCAATGCTATTATGTTCAGCAGAGAACTGATAGTGCAAGGTCGGAATTGAGTGCAAAGGATGATCACTGGAGACAGTGAGGGCCAGATGGAACGCGTCGATCGGAGAACAGCGGCACAGGCGCAAGGTTTGTTGACCTTGGTGCAGCGAGATTTGAAAGATGGGCAATACAATTTTTTTTAAAAGCGCACGCAGGCAAGCACTAACTGGGCGGCGAAGCTGAAGACCATGGATTGACAAACATGCTCATGACATTGCGACATTAATTGATTTATCGATTAGAGAGATCTTAAAATATTCAAAAGTAAAGGTTGCAAGGCCAATCATCTCGACAGAGTGCTCTTAATGACACTATGAGGACCAATCAGAAGTCACCACCCTGCTCAGCCATACACCTCAGGCTGATTGTTACCAGAGGAGCTTAAATGAAGTCATCAAACAGGAGAGGGGTTGAGATGTTTGCTGATCATGTATCAAGCCCTCTGGACATGCCTGGCAGGGGGAAGGGGGGTTTTGTGGCATCCTCACCATCCAAAGAGGGCAGTTTTGTTATCATTCTTTACATCTTTGCTGTAACCTTTACTGGAGCATCTGCTCCACTCCTGAGGGCCACATCTTCAGAAAGGACAGATGCATTAGGGTCAAACCAGTGGAGAGCCGTGAGGTCGCGGCAAGGTCTGCCCCACAAGTTGTTCACTATGTTTAAACGTATCATATATGTAAGCCCCTCTTTACCAACTTGGAGCCTGCCCAGTGATACAGGACACAGGAACACTTCTACATCTGAGCTTCCATGAAATATGAATAACCAAACATTGTCTAGTGGCAGTCTGGGACATCATGATGCCTCGTCATTATGTATAGCTAATGTAGGCGTGCCTTCACCTACCGTTGTTTGTTTGTTTGTTTATTATGTATTATGCGCACCAGACCCAAAGGTATCAGGGCGCAGGAAGTAAGAAGTCTCGAAGCTTAGTACAAGGTTACAATAATTACGATACAAAATAGTGCGCCTCATTACGAGTTTGGAGGTATCCATGGTGCTATTAGCGGCATGGCTGCCTCCAAAATCGGGTCCGGGTTCCTTGAATGAGGAATTACCGGGCCATTCCAACCTTGGAGTACCCGGTAATTCCTCATTCAAGGAACCCATCCCCATTCCCATTTGAGTTCCCATAGGGCTCAATTGGAATGGGGAGCGAGCTAACAACGGGCCCGTTAATAACGGGCCTGTTGTTAGCTCCCTGGTCCCCTCGCGGGACCTGGAAAGGACATCTGGTCTGACCAGACATCCTTTCCGGGTCCCGTGAAGGAACCTGCTAATCGGGCGGAGTGAGTTTAACAGCACTGACACTATTACCGGTGCTGTTAAACCCATTCCGCCCGCCTCGTAATGAGTCCCAGTGACATCTATAACTAGCAAGTGTGTGATTAAAAGCAAATACAGAAGAGAAGTAAGGAATATACAAGCATCCTATATACAAGCATATACATGTACAGTTATAAGCAGGTATAGTCAATTCTAAAGATTCATTTCTCAATGTTTTCTAGGAGCCAGACAATCATGTTATGCCTGAATTTGGCAAAGGTTTGATCCATTCTTAGTGGTATAGGTAGTGAGTTCCACAGTTGGGCAACTTTGACAGGGAAACTAGTACCGCCGATGGTGGATAATTTAAAGCGGGGCGCCTGAAGGCAATTGGAGTTGGCTAGTCTCGTAGGCCTGTTGGAGGTCTTTCTAGAGATTGTATCTAGCAGATAGCATGGTGCTTTTTTGTTTAAGCATTTGTGTATAAGGGATGCAGTTTTTAGTCGGATTTTCTCAGATGTGGATAGCCACGTGTGTTTTTTTCTTCTTTCAGAAATGTGTTCTTTCCTAGAGATACTTACATTAGCTCTAAGGGCATTGTTTTGAAGTATCTGTATTTTGTTTATAATATATTTATTGGCACCAATGTATAAGGCGTTGCAGTAGTTGAGTTTGGATAAAATGAGGGCTCTCGCTAAGGTTATGCAACTGTTGGAAGATAGAAATTGTTTGCCAGCTCTAATTAATGTACATGTATATGCTGTGGAGGAGGCCAGTGAGTTTACCTCTTTTTTGAATGTCAAGGTGGAATCTAAGTGGAAACCAAGAGTTTGTGCTTCTTTTGCTACCCTAATAGGGTTCCCATCGATGATGAGTGATGTGTAATCATTGCTTAATTTGGAGAGAAGAGATGCGGATCCCAGTATAAGGAGCTCTGTTTTATCATCGTTCAGGCAAAGGCCATGGGTAGCCATCCATGCCTGAACGATGCTGTAGATTCTATTCACCAAGGCCAAGTCCTTGTCATAATCCCCAGTAAGTGGTAGGAGGATCTGGGTATGAACCCTGAAAATGACCCATTCATAGACAGTGAGACTCCCAGGCAACACCAACACCATGGGCCTCATTCCGAGTATGGAGGTAATCATGGCGCTATTAGCGCCATGACTACCTCCAATACCGGTACCGAGTCCGCCCTGGTTCAATGGGGACTTACCGGTCTATTCCGACCTTTGCGGGACCGGTAAGTCCCCATTGAAAAAGCCATTCCCCATTCCCATTTGAGCCCCCATAGGGCTCAATGGGAAGGGGGAAGGCGCTAATAACGGAACCACAAATTGCGCTACCGTTATCAGCTCTAAAGTCCCTTAACGGTCCCCTCCTTAACGCCTGTTAAAACCAGGTGTTAAGGAAGTGACCCGCTAAGGGAACTCGGAATAGGGCGCAAAGGGATTACTGGAACCGGTGTCCTTACCGGTGCCCGATGTCCCTTTGCGCCAAACTCGTAATGAGGGCCCATGTAAGTGAAAACTCATTCATTTATTTAGAAACCAGTTGTTAGGGGATCTTAGAACTAGGGGATCACAGTAAAAAGTGAATATAAGATGGATCAATTTATTTAAAAAGAAATCAGAACATACAATCCTTTATAAATGAATCGGTCAACAAAGTTGTGGACGACCAGGCCATTTCTCCTCCCAGCACAACTGTGATGTATGTAACACTATATTGAGAGACCACGCTTATCCTGGGGAGATGACCACAACACATACAATATTTTGGTTCAGCTAGCTGTATCTATGACTTACATGGAGTCACGTAGATCCCTTCACCTGTTGCAACAATAAGCCAAGAGCCAGACTTGGGTATAGAGAGAATATATATTTATTTAAAGTATAGGTTCAATCAATCTTGCACTAAATGGTTACACGCGCCACCTACTCTGTGGCACAAAACAAAGCTTCAACACAAAACTCACTTTTTTCCATTTTGTAATAAACAGGTAAATATTACAGCACAGTTTTGGTTTTCAAACAATTTCACGTGCAGTACTGGGAAGGTTTAATTTCCATGCAAACGTAAAAATTCCAGCATTTTCGAAATCGTCAAGACCTTTTGAGGATACTTTTTAATGGATATAACCCTTCTTCCCTTTTCGCCCAAAAGCAATACAACATCTTTCTTCTACCAGGGTCGCTCACTCAATCTCAGGAAAGAGTGTATCTTTTTCAGTGGAGAATTACACGTGGTTTCACTTGCCGAGGCACTTCTCTCCCCAGCACCAAAAACACAGGCATCAGTTAAATGCAGCAGCACCCCTCTCTTCAAAGGCCAGGTCTAGCGAGTGGGGACAGTTAGGATTTTTTTTTTGGGATAAGGATATCGCTCTGTGTAAAGACAAGATCTAGGGCGTGGGTACAGCTGGGAATTTCGTTTTGGGACAAGGGCACCCCTTTGTGTAAAGGCAAGGTCTGGGAAGTGAGGAGAGTTGGACATTTCATAGTGGGAAAAGGGCACTCCTGTTCTTTAGAGAAGCCTGGGGTTGACAGGACAAATGCATGCACCCGATTACTTTAAATGACTATGATATATCTTCCCGCTAGGAAGAAGGTTAGAGGTTTCAAACTCCCCTGAGCCCCCTCACCCCCTTGTCAATCTGTTTTGGAGTTAATTACATTAATATTCAGTCAAATATGCTAACTGTCTACAAAATTGCCCACATCCACTATTTAGGGAAAATATTAAGGTAGGCAGATCCCCCCACACACTTGGTTTCATTTGGATAATCTACTTGCATTGGAAACCTCTTTTCAGCACCCAGGAAAGGCAACCAGGGTCTGGTCAACACTTCAGTCGAAAATAGGCACCGGCATCAATCCCTCCTTTGGCTCTCCTTAATTTTAGGGCCCAGTCAGCTTTTGGTTTTCCCAGTTTCTGTCCCCCATGTAAGGTTAAGTCACTATCAATTTGAGGCCTTTCACCCAGTTAATGTCAGGCAGCTGTGTCATGATTCACCCAGATGGATTATAGGCAAGTCTCCTTCAAGATGTTTAGGCAGTTCTCCCCAAGATGGTTTTTAGGCAAGTTCCCTCTCTGGCTGGTGCAGCCAATTTTGAATCCCCAAGTCTTACAATCAAGTATAAGCCCAGGAAGTGCTAACTTATTAGCCTTGAATTTTCATTGGACCTTTATAGTCCCCTCCTAACCCCAAAGTTACACCCCTCTCTGCCAATAGGCCCTTGAAGTATTATGAATGAAGTAATGTGAAGAGGTATACACCTACTGTAATTTACATGTTTTTTACATGTCAGCTTTTCCACTCAAAATGTCTCTACAAGGCATACATTTGCAATTTACCAATGAACGACACGATGCATAGTTATTTACATTCCCCTAATCATGATGGATCTGGAACCTTATTTTCATTTTGGCAGGGTATTACACATGCAATCTATGGTCTTTTGCCCTTTATGCAATGCGTATCATAATTAGGAATGTGAACAGTTCTACCCAGATAGCTAATTTAATAAGCCATCAGCCATCATATTTATAACATTTTACGGGAAGCTATAACCACATTTCTGGTTAGAACTTAATATCTGTAACTCAAATTCTCTGAGGGCTAATGGGGGCGGAAGAGATTCTTATCCTTCAGCATATGGCTCACCACTGCCCTCTGACCATCATGAGGCCATGTTGTCGTTTGTCCTTGCAATCTGGAGTCCACCACGTTTCAGAGCTACAGTTTGTATTTTCTTTAAGAGCTACACCCATGGCCACCATAAATTCCTTTTATGCATGAGCCAAGTCCTTCTGCTCTGGTCTCAAAGATATCTGACTTTCATCTGGCCAGCAGAGCATTGCATGTCAGCAGGGAAGGTAGCTTTGAATCTCAGTCTTGAAGTCCGCCCCACTGACCATAATTCTGTACTTTGCATATCACAATATTTTGCTTTAGACAAGAAAGAGGTTGTCCTATTTTTTTTAACAAGTTTGCACCTCACTGTTCATTTTATCATCAGGATAAGTTCATTCTTTAACAAAATGTTTCTCCTTTTCCAAAAAGGCACATGCTTTTGGACGTTGCAGTTTCCGTGTTTGCAAAACCCTGCTTTCCATATAGAAGCATTATTTACATTTTCCTTGACCTTTTTACTTACATGCAAGGCCACTTTGAATCTGTGTCTTTCCCTTGCCGTTCACCTCCAGTATTTTTAATATGCCAGTTGAAACTGACAGGCTGCCCTTTCCTTTTGTCATTCACAATATGCCTTGTCCATTTAAGAATATTTTTTCGCATTAGAGGCCTACCCTGTCCTTTCCGTTCTGATCATTCTGGGGCTGTCATTAAACCCTACATGTTTCATTACTGACACCGCCCCTGGGAGCAGGGATGCCATAGTTGAGTCAGTGTCCCTCTACAGAGGGCTGAAGTGTAAATCTACATGCTAAACACCACTCCTTTCAGGGCCTACTACAATAAACGCTCAAATGACCTTTGCGACCCAGCACCAGGATTTATCAGAGGCCAGAAGAGAGACTCCATTGCTGCACTAGTGTAGCGCTTTGTAAATAACACCTTTTTTAGTAAGGAGCCCCTATTCCTAAATTCATTGCTGCAGTAATGTAGCACTTCAGCTGCTATAGGAGACATGCATCTAACTGTAAAGCAAAAATACCAAATGGCCAGGGTATTTGAAGTAAAGTCACTACTGGCCAAAAGGGATGGTGGCTATCAAAATACAAAAATGTTTGCCTGCTAAGATGCACTAGGCTAGTTAGCAATATAATACAACATAAGAGCTATTTTGGGGCTTTGGAAAACATCCTGTTGTCATACTAGCCACCCATTTTGCAAATATGAAATAGTGGCTTTGGAAATGCACCCCTGCCCTTTAACCCACTACCCCATCCATGATGCCTAAACACTGAGCCGGTCGGTCCGCTGTGATGAAGTAACGGAAGTGGGTGCTGCTGTGGAGAACTTGGGACATCAGGGATTCAGGAAGAACCACCAGCTCCATAATGCAACCACTGGAGTTGGTGTAGGGAGAAGCTCCCCAGAGACAGCAGCCACCCTACCAAGCTGTCAGGATCCGTCCATGGAAACTGTGGAGCTCATGGCGTTTCTAACGTATACCTCGGTCTAGTCCTCACCCAACATGGCGTCGCTGGACTATAAGATACAACCACGCCCCCCTTTCCGGCGTGTTGTATCTGTTTTTCCTTCAGAACCTTCAACACTGCGAGCTACGGATCGTCCTTCCTCGGTTCCTCTCAGAGTTTTTCGGCTTAGCCTTTTGGCTTTTCTTCCCTCGTTTTCAGTCAGCCCTTCATTGATTGTATTCTAACCCTTTTCTCCTGTGTTCCGTTTTCAGCCCTCTTTCGTTACTTTCTGTCTCTCTGTTTTGTTTGCTCGTTCTGTTTTTCTCCTCGCACTAACTCGGTGTTGTATTTTTCTATTTTTCCTTCTCGTACCGCGGCACTGTTCCCTTTTCATTTCACAGCGCCGCGGCTCTCTCGTTTGGTTCGCGGTCGCGGAGCTGTTTTGTCTTGACACCCGCGATCACGACTGGGAGCATTCACTCTCTCGGTTCTGCTAGAGCTCTCGGTAAGTGGGAACTGTTTCTATATATTCCCGTCTCCAGACTATCAAGGCTCAAGCTTCCGCATCAACACCGGAAGTTGCTCAAAAAGGACTCAAATATATCTACGCTCATTGACTATCCATCTCCAGGAAGAAATATATCTTACCAGGGTTTTTTGTGCCATTTCGGCTTTTTCCCTGCCATTGGAGGTTTGGCTCCTCGGGGTTCCCCTTGGGCAGGCGTCACTTCCCTGCCAAGGTGGCCTCTGAGGGAGCCAGGCCTTACTTACACGATAAAAAGAAGAAGACATCCCAAAGACAGTTGCCGGTTGAGGATAAGAAAACTAAGAGAAGAACCACCACAGAAACCAAGGACAATTCCCCAGAAGGTTCAGGTGAGGAGGAGGTTGGGAAAAGAGGGTATTTACCTGGTGAGTTTGACACAAGCTTAGGCTCACATACAGTAGCGGCTGTCCATATAGCTTAATGTGAGGTTATCCCCATTCTGTGGATAGCTGGTATATGTTCTTTATGGGGGACAATGTACAGTTTAAATCTGAGGAGCAGACATCGGCAATACAGTTGTATCTGAACTGTTAAAGAGGCTATTCCTTAGCCATAACTCCTTGCAGTCAGCGATCCCTGGAAGTAAATACGCACCATGCAATGAAGAGACACACAGACAGCTGGCCAGGAGCATCTTGTTTACTCAACTGTCTTACAGGCAGAAAAAGAATATCTCACTGCATTTCTGCATCCATCATGGTTTTATAAGATGACACAAATTAAACAATAATTTTCTGCTTTATTGAACCGTATATTTTTGATAGGCCAGTTTACTTAAAGGTCAAATACATCACGTGTTTTCCATTGGACATAAACACTTCCTGAAGCAAATGATCATTTCCCGTCACAATGACCTCATTTATGCAAATCAGTATGCCTGGTTGTTTTCCACATTTACTAAATCACAAGACATGATTTTGCAACTTTAAAAACTGGGGAAAAGCAGTTCTGGGGATGACGCATTGCCCCATACTTCTAGCACACTCTGTCAAGGACATAGATTTGCTGTCTAATTTTTCATTGGCTAATTTCACCTAGCTTAGCTGCTTCCGCTTACTGCCAAATTGTATTTATAAAAAAAACCTTTGAACTCCACCATTAAAAATTGTATATTCCTACCATTTAAACTGCTGAATCACTGCACATTGGCTTCTGTCCAAGCCCTCTCTTTCCGAGCTAGACACGACCCCTATATTTTTTATTTGTTCAACACTTTTACATTTCCAGGAGATTTAAGGCCTGCAGTTTATTTGTAATTCATGATGTTACTTTCATTTTGAAAATAATGGATCCCTTTGCTATTGTTATGAGCCTTATTATGATATGTTTTTTTCTAATGTCTATTGAACGTGAGTGATATTTCTTATGTCAAGAAGCTGTATTCTATGTTTTGTATGTTGTGTACAATGTAAGCATTTCTTTATGTTTTCATGGTATCCTGCAGTGTCAGCTATTTTCCAATGTACCTGCCTCTAATAAGGGCACCCTGGCTGCTTCAATGGACAATGCTTCTGACATTTACAATGTTGAACAGTAGGGTGGGGCACATGCCCTTAATGACATTTTCACTTCTCTAACACCAGAGAGAAGGGGGGGTCTACTCCTTTTCAGAACCGCTACACTGGAACAGCAAAAAAACATACCAAATTTCAAACATCATGATTATGAGTGGGGAAAAAGCCCCTCCACAATACTGAGGAACAAAGTGGAGAGCTCACCATATGGGTTTGTGAAACCAGTGTAAGTGCCTGCACCACCTTTATGTGCTCCAACATAGAGAGAAAGGCCTGAACCTGAGCTGGACTTGGAATAGAGAGCGGAACTGCACAAAAGGTTCCAAGTTTACACTTGACTCCAAGATGGGGGTCTGTGGTTTTAAAGCCTGTGCTCCCTTTCAGAAATCCAGTCACTCAATTGGGAGAGAAACGCATCAGATAGGGCAGCACAGCTAATGATCCACTTACGTGAATGAGTAACATCATAGAGGAACACACCCTTAAGTGGTTCTATGTGAAAATGTCCACAGCAAAATGTAGTCAGGGGAAAACGTAGCCAGAAAAAGTAATTTCCTAAAATGTAATCATTCAATACAATCAATGCAAAGTTGTAAAATTTTGCCAGTATTAAAGTCGCCAAAAAAACTCTTTTTAAATAGAGAAAAGTACAAGGCTGTAAACCGCACAATCACCCAAACCTTTCATAATACCTCCACAATCACCCTAACACTGCTTCTAAAGTTTCCCCTAATTCTAAATACTACCCTGAACTCCTACAGAATACTAACTCTTCAGTGTGATAAAGCATTGTATGTGCATGTTCCTTAAAACAAAATCAATGAGAAAAGAACAGCAAACCTAATTCCAACCTCATTACTAGCTTGCTACATATTTTTTGTATTTGTTTATTACTTGTATCACGCGCCGAACCCTGAAGGTAACTAGGCGCTTGAGAGACTTAAGGTTACAGACAGAGACAAGTATACAGATTAACATTAGCAGATGGACCCTGGTTACAGATGGGTCAAATACTTAAGATACAGGGAAGAATGCACAGTAACAGGCTGCGGAGGCTGAGCCAGGGCATCTAAGGTGAATGGTAAAGGTTAGTGAATACATCTTACTGGGGAGGCCAGTTATAATAGACATAACCTTTACCCTTACCCAAGCCCTTCCTCTAATCCTAACCTTACCCTTACCCTAACTGCAACTCTTCTACTTACCCTAACACTTTATTTACCCTAAGTACTAGGTTTAACCTAATCCTTATCCTAAGTCAACATTACGAGCACTCCAAAACTTCCACATCACTTTTCGTCTTTAGCACTTACCCAAACCATTACTCTAGTAGCCCTAGCCTTACCATAACCCTACCCTAACACTTACCCTGACACTTAATCTACACTAACAACTAACCAAGCCACAACATCACCAGCCCCGCAGCATCCACCCTGGCCGGAAACCGTACCCGTATTCTAATCAAAATCTTTACTCCAATCTTATCCCCTATGCAGGCAATCACAAGTCCACTACTTAGCCACTATTCAGCTGCATTTTTGAACGACATTTTGCTTGGCAACTTTTTAACTGCAGAGGTATTTTCTCTATGACTTTTTCACTGGATACCCCTTAAGTATCCATGCCACTGCGGTGCCTACATAGTGAACAGATTACTAGGCCGTTTCCCCTTGAATTAATAGTCTATTTAGGGGAGGAAGGGCGCATCAAAGAGAGAACAGAGGGATAGGTGATGAGGGAGTTAGATGGGCTTGATGAATTGGAGAGGTGTGAAGAAGGGGAGGCATTCCATTTTGATAAGACCAATAGCTTCACCTCTGACCCACATTAGGCAGACGGGAGAGCTTTTTGCTGTTAGAGACCAGTCACCAAACACTATCCAAAGCCAGGAATGACTGAGGAGGACTTACTTTGTTTGATAGCCACCATGATGCTATAAACCCAGAGCCTAGCAGGAGCCAAAGAGAACCAAAGCAAGAAGAAAATGGAAAAGAGTGCTCTGCCTGATGAGGGCGCAGCTCAGGAGGTTTGTTTATTCATTTATTTATTTGTTACACGCCCAGACCCTGGGGTATCAGGTTGACCCTTGGCTGGTGGGTCAGAATAACTTCAGTCTGACCAGTACGTTATCGCCCTAGTAAGTAAGGATATTAACCATCAACGTATGCTAATCTTTTGAAAATGACTACGAACCAGTGTGAATATTTATTGAACTTGGCGGGGAAGATGAAGCACTGCATCTTAGAAAACAATCTGAGATCCGCCCAGTAATGGACAGATGGTAGGAACCTATCGGCCATCCCACCCCCGATGTCAACCAATTGGCTCACACATTATAACTAAGGAGAAGCTGCGGTCCTCTGGAGACAGGGCTCTGTATTGTTGCCAGTTTTACTTGTTTTAGGAAAATCTTGTGCGAGGGAGAGGCAGAAGCACTGGCTGGTCATTTATAATTAATGCCCCATGCTTACTCGCTCAAACAAACTTTTATTTGGCATACAACTTTTAAGTAAAACACAGTATAAAATACATCCCAAGGAATTAATACAAAAATCTAAAACAAAAGTCGTAAGCTATGCAATAGTATAAAATACATTAAACAAAAATAATTTAAAGAATAAAGACTGTATAAAAAACAAATCACAGTTATTAAATTCAAGCCAGAAAAAAACAGATGACCCTAATTAGTTACTTAAATCATACAGAAACTGACCAGCGTCACTATCTGAAAAACGGGACAGAACCCCTATATTTGATAGTAATAACATTGCTCTTGCAAGGAGAGCCAAGCTCGGAGCCACGCAGTTTTTCACGCAGGTTGCACACCAAATCTCATCAGTTATATTGTGATTATGTGTTCCAAGGATTTGATTTTCGACTATGGCTGTACTCGTACAACTCTTCAGAGTTGGCAAATTCCTAACCCAAGATTTTTAAGAAGACCCCATATGTTACCTCGAGATTACACACAAGCTTTCCTCATGACGTAATATTTGTGTCAATGACGAATACAAATAACACATGGCATCAGTGTGTTATTTGAATTCTCGTACTGGCATTTGTCATGGTCTTTGATTGTTGAAGCCACACTGTGCGTATTCCTTGCTGTTGCAAAGATAGCATGCGGTGGCCTTGACTGTCTTGAAGAAACATCATGGCTTCGTCTACATGGCGAATCCCCAATTCCTTCAGAATGGGTTTCAAGTAGGAGCACCTCAATTTCATTGGGTTGGGGCAAATCAGCATGCTATGTATAATGGTTTCATTACATGTTCATGTTATCTATAATGGCCTCGGAAGGACAGCTCAGGGCCAACGTGCTCGCCTGCAAAGCAAGGCAACATGAAGCATCACAGGTTCGATCCCCGGGTCTGCGCTTAGAAATCTCTGGGTATTAAGCACGTTATAAATACCATGTCATATCATTGGCCAATCTACACATAGGACACAAACCATTATCAATCCATGACTTTGTGAAAAAAAACTGTTTGCAAGATCCCCAGTCTCGGCCGAACGTACAGTGATGCTTCAAATGGAGGATTTCTGATATCAAGGTAGATGTAATTACCAACCTTCGCCTGCACGGACAGATATCCCGGGCCTTCCTTAAGAGTTGCGGCCTTACTTTTAAGCCTGTCCCGTGCATTTATTCTTACTGCTTCCTTCAGGGTGGGTACTGTTGCATCTGGTCCAACTGTTGGGTGTTCCCATAACTCATCAGCTCCTAATTCACAAAGAACAGACTTGGTGTGAACCCCCACCTGATGTCTTTACCTCCATTCAGTGACCCCAGCTGCTTTATAGCACCTCAGTGGCTCTCTAGGCCCTCTGTTTTCCACAACCTTTGCCAATATAGTGCGCGCTTGGATGTAACCTGGTCTCCGAATGGGCTGATGTTAAGCTCTAGTTGTACTAATGAAGAGGGGGCACTATTAGGATGGAGAACTAGCCTTTTCAGAAATCTGTGCTCTGTAGTGGCCAGTTTCCCTATGTTGGCGTAGCCCCAACGTTCAGGGCTGTAACTAGCTGCCGGTAAAGCCTGTTTCTTCTATAGGTCCAAATCCAGAGATATTTCACCAATGCCTGATGAAATAGGATTGGATGGCCCCACTGTGTTTCTCCAAATTACTCTCCGCTTTGAACGCATGCTGACTCCACCCACCTGATTCATGAAATCTGACACCCAAGTAGTCAAAATTTCTAACTTGCTCCAACTTAGGTACATTTACTTTTATCAACAAGGGGCAGTGTTTGACAAATTGTGGCCTAAACACCATGGCCTTTTTTTGTCTACATTTACTATGAAATATAATTGCTTACATTTAGACATGAAAATGTGTAATGAATTGTCTAAGCCCATGTGGGTGGTTGCCAAGGCAACTGCATCATCAGCATCAAATAATGCTGGATATTTCATTGACGCCATCTTTGGACAATCTAGGCAATACCTTACGAGGGCGCCTGTTATCTCCTGGATGTTAATACTAAGGAGCCGCGGTGCCAATATGCACCCCTGTCTTGCCCCTTTGGTGACAGGAAATGGATGTGTCTGCTCGCCTCCCAGGTCTTAATGTACCATAGCTTGATTCTTGGCATAGAGCAGCATTGGGGGTGCCCACAACTCAGTAGTGACTTTACGTTCTGCTACCATTTGCCATAACATGGCAGATCCTGAACTATCCTCCCGGGATGGGAAGATAGCTCATGAGCAACACATTTGTCTTGGATGCAAGACAATCCATAGCAATACCGGTTCAAATCCCGGGGTCATGCTTAGAAACTAGTCCCGGTATTAAGCATGTTATAAAAGAACAATTATAATTATAATGTGTCTTGATACAGAATCAAATGCTGTTTTTAAATCCAGGTATATTGCATATAATTTAATTTTATACAACACTGTGCACTTCTGGATTACTGAAAAGAGCAGAAAGCTGTGATCCACTGTCCCTCTATTGGTGCAGAAACCTGCCTGAATGTTACTGATCACGTGGTTACTTTCGGTCCATTCTTGCTAAGGACAGAGGATCACTTTCCAAATGTTGTTCCTACACAGTCGAGGAGAGAGATTGGGCGGTAATTCCCTGGGAGGTCCCTGCCCCCCTTTTTGTATATTGGTACTATTACCTCACTCAACCAAGAATTTTGGGACCAACCCCATTCTGATTACTGCATTGAAAATTTTACATAAGGTCGGGCGCAAATCTACACCTCATCTTCGTAGAGGTCCAGTGGAATTAAATCGGGTCCTCCAACTCTTCCACTTTTTTGAGAAGTCAATGCCCTCTCCACCTCCTGAACAGTTATGGAAAAACCCCTGGGAGCGGCACTCATATCAACAGGGAGCATAAGAGATTCAAGTGCCGCTTCCTTCGAGCTTTGGTATAGGGTGGCAAAATGGGACTAGCAAAGTTGTGCGGATCTAGACCTTTGCTGACTCTGATCACCATTTAACTCTTTAGCTAAGACCGGTTTCCAGAAGAGGATATAATCTCGCTCCATCGGTGCTTTATTCAGAGCGCTCCATTGGCCAAGGAGAAACTCTCATATTTTTTCCAGCAATTAAGTTTGTGTACTCTGATCTCAGGGTGCGCGACTTAACTTTGTCTGCCCCTGATTCAGTTCTAACACAAGTCACTTAGGGGGTAATTCATAGAATTAAGCGCACAAGTGGCGCACGCAGCTGGCGCACAGTGTGCGCGTGCGAATCTCTGCGCAAGCCGTGTGCGCTAAAATCCATTTCCGCGCACAGCGTATTCATGGATTTTAGCTACCAAAACCAGCCGTGGCACACAGTGGCGCAGCGACCCTGCAGCAGTGCCAGTTATGCCCCCAAGAACGCCTCTCACGCAGGGAAAAGCCATCAAAATCCCCAATTCAGAGCAAAGGGCTGTGCTAACCCTGTACCAGCACGGCAAGCGGGATTGGCCCTGTGCGAGTGGGGTACGTGTATTACTGGGGTTCGCGGGAAGTTTCACACGCGATTGGCCCTGTGCGAGTGGGGTACGTGTATTACTGGGGTTCGCGGGAAGTTTCACACGCGATTGGCCCTGTGCGAGTGGGGTACGTGTATTAGTGGGGTTCGTGGGAAGTTTCACACGTGAAAGGGCCTGTGCGAGTGGGGTACGTGTATTACTGGGGTTCGCATGAAGTCTCACATGTGATATGAGCAGGGTACGTGTATTTCAGGGGTGCGCGGGAAGTTTCACACGTGAAAGGGCCTGTGCGAGTGGGGTACGTGTATAACTGGGGTTCGCGGGAAGTTTCACATGCGATTGGAGCAGGGTACGTGTATTACGGGGGTTTGCAGGAAGTCTCACACGCGATTGGAGCAGGGTACATGATTTACAGGGGTTCGCGAGAAGTTTCACACGCAAAAGGGCCTGTGCGAGTGGGGTATGTGTATAACTGGGGTTCGCGGGAAGTTTCACACGCGATAGGCCCTGTGCGAGCGGGGTACGTGTATTACTGGGGTTTGCGGGAGGTTTCACACGCGATTGGAGCAGGGTACGTGTATTACGGGGTTCGGGGGAAATTTCACACGCGAAAGGGCCTGTGCGAGTGGGGTACGTCTATAACTGAGGTTCGCAGGAAGTTTCACACGCGATTGGAGCAGGGTACGTGTATTACAGGGGTTCGCAGGAAGTTTCACACGCGAAAGGGCCTGTGCGAGTGGGGTATGTGTATAACTGGGTTCGCGGGAAGTTTCACACGCGATAGGCCCTGTGCGAGCGGGGTACGTGTACTACTGGGGTTCGCGGTAAGTTTCACATGCGATTGGAGCAGGGTACATGTATTACGGGGTGAGCGGGAAGTTTCACACGCGAAAGGGTCTGTGCGAGTGGGGTACGTGTATAACTGGGGTTTGCGGGAAGTCTCACACGTGATTTCAGCAGGGTACGTGTATCCCGGGGGTGCGCAGGAAGTTTCACACGCGAAAGGGCATGTGCGAGTGGGGTACGTGTATTACTGGGGTTTGCGGGAAGTCTCACACATGATTTCAGCAGGGTACGTGTATTACGGGGGTGCATGGGAAGTTTCACACGTGAAAGGGCCAAAGGGCCTGTGAGAGTGGGGTACGTGTATTCCTGGGGTTCGTGGGAAGTCTCACACGTGATTTCAGCAGGGTACGTGTATTTCGGGGTTGCCGGGGAGTCCTACATGGGAATTGGCAGTGTGGGTCCTCCCAGGTGTTCCCTCTAAACCCTCCACGGCCCCTGCAGGCAGTCCACACCACAGGGGACTACCGTGCACCCCTGGTCATGTCCCGCAGGCAGCCCATCCACCATGGGCATGCCTCCAAGCCAAGCCACATGTCAGCTTGCAATACTGATCACCAACGCATGACCCCCCTGCACCCCCACCCCCCAGCAGTGCAGGGCACCTGCCCGCAGTCCCCCATTCATGTCCCACTCATGTTCCCCTGCACCCCCACCCCCCAGCAGTGCAGGGCACCTGCCGGCAGGCCCCCACTCATGTCCCCCTGCACCCCCACCCCCCAGCAGTGCAGGGCACCTGCCGGCAGGCCCCCACTCATGTCCCCCTGCACCCCCACCCCCTAGCAGTGCAGGGCACCTGCCAGCAGGCCCCCACTCATGCCCCCTTGCACCACCACCCCCCAGCAGTGCAGGGCACCTGCCAGCAGGCCCCCACTCATGTCCCACACATGTCCCCTTTCACCCCCACCCCCCAGCAGTGCAGGCCCCCACTCATGTCCCACTCATTTCCCCATGCACATCCTTCCCCCAGCAGTGCAGGGCACCTGCCAGCAGGCCCCCACTCATGTCCCCTTGCACCTCCACCCTCCAGCAGTGCAGGGCACCTGCCAGCAGGCCCCACTAATATCCCCCTGCACCCCCACCCCCCAGCACTGAGGGGCACCTGCCAGCAGGCCCCCACTCATGCCCCCCTGCACCTCCACCCCCCAGCACTGTGGGGCACCTGCCACCAGGCCCCCACTCATGTCCCTCCCATGTCCCCCTGCACCCCCACTCCCCAGCACTGAGGGGCACCTGCCAGCAGGCCCCCACTCATGTCCCCCTGCACCCCCACCCCCCAGCAGTGCAGGGCACCTGCCAGCAGGCCCCCACTCATGTCCCACTCATGTCCCCTTGCACCCCCACCCCCCAGCACTGAGGGGCACCTGCCAGCAGGCCCCCACTCATGTCCCCCTGCACCCCCACCCCCCAGCACTGTGGGGCACCTGCCACCAGGCCCCCACTCATGTCCCACTCATGTCCCCCTGCACCCCCACGCCCCAGCACAGAGGGGCACCTGCCAGCAGGCCCCCACTCCTGTCCCCCTGAACCCCCACCCCCCAGCACTGAGGGGCACCTGCCAGCAGGCCCCCACTCATGTCCCCCTGCACCCCCACCCCCCAGCACTGTGGGGCACATGCCAGCAGGCCCCCACTCATGTCCCACTCATGTCCCCCTGCACCCCCACCCCCCAGCACTGAGGGACACCTGCCAGCAGGACCCCACTCATGTCCCCCTGCACCCCCACCCCCCAGCACTGTGTGGCACCTGTCAGCAGGGCCCCACTCATGTCCCACTCATGTCCCCCTGCACCCCCACCCCCCAGCACTGAGGGGCACCTGCCAGCAGGCCCCACTCATGTCCCCCTGCACCTCCACCCCCCAGCACTGTGGGGCACCTGCCAGCAGGTCCCCACTCATGTCCCACTCATGTCTTCCTGCACCCCCACCCCACCAGCACTGAGGGGCACCGGCCAGAAAGCCCCCACTCATGTCCCCCTGCACCCCAACCCCCAGCACTGTGGGGCACCTGCCAGCAGGCCCCACTCATGTCCCCCTGCACCCCCACCCCCCAGCAGTGCAGGGCACCTGCCAGCAGGCTCCCCCTCATGTCCCCCTGCACCCCCACCCCCCAGCAGTGCAGGGCACATGCCAGTAGGCCCCCACTCATGTCTCACTGCACCCCCACCCTCCAGCAGTGCAGGGCACCTGCCAGCAGGCCCCCACTCATGTCCCCTTGCACCCCCACCCCCCAGCAGTGCAGGGCACCTGCCATCAGGCCCCCACTCATGTCCCACTCATGTCCCCTTGCACCCCCACCCCCAGCAGTGCAGGGCACCTGCCAGCAGGCCCCCACTCATGTCCCACTCATGTCCTCCTGCACCCCACTACCCAGCAGTGCAGGGCACCTGCCAGCAGGCCCCCACTCATGTCCCCTTGCACCCCACCCCCCAGCAGTGCAGGGCACCTGCCAGCAGGCCCCCACTCATGTCCCCCTACACCCCACCCCCCAGCAGTGCAGGGCACCTGCCAGCAGGCCCCCTCTCATGTCCCACTCATGTCCCCTTGCACCCCCATCCCCCAGCAGTGCAGGGCACCTGCCAGCAGGCCCCACCTCATGTCCCACTCATGTCCCACTCATGTCCCCTTGCACCCCCACCCCCCAGCAGTGCAGGGCACCTGTCAGCAGGCCCCCACTCATGTCCCCCTGTACCTCCACCCCCCAGCACTGTAGCACTGTGGGGCACCTGCCAGCAGGCCCCCACTCATGTCCCACTCATGTCCCCCTGCATCCCCACCCCCCAACAGTGAAATGCCCATCTCATGACACAAACCAAAAGTCAACTATGTACATCAACACATGTCGTCACACACATACACTGGTTGGCATTGCTTGTATAAACCCACATTTTCACATGCATCAACCCAATGAGCGAATCCCACACATGGAACTAAAAAATGAAAATGTATTATGTACATAAAATCAAAAATGAAATGAAAGCATACCAAAATATGAAACATGAAATGAAAAGCATGTGAAAAAGATGATTGAATGAAAATGATAACCAATCCAAAAAAATAGAAAGAAAAACAGTCCAAAGTCACCCTCCAACAACGTGAATCCAAACGAAATGTACAAAAAATCTCCATTGCTTCATGTTCATAATAAAAAAATAAGATAAATCAATCCATAGTCCAACTATTTACAATCCATTGTCCGGAAAAAATAAATCCATTGCTCCATGTCCATAATGCAAAAAAAAATGAATACATGATGAAACTATATACAATCCATTGTCCAAGGATGTAAAGGGTCCATGATCCCAACCAAACAAATGAAACCTAACTAACAAACTACCTAAAAATATAACTATATACAAATTTGTGTGGCATTGTCCATTGACCACAAATAAAAGGAAAACGAAAAGGAAACCTAACTCTAAAAACTATTTACAAGGGCAGCGGGCTAGTCCGACGGCTCACTTTTGGATGTCCTGGGCCAGGGCATCATCGAACTTCTGCTCGATGTCCCAGAGGCGGTCCTCTTCCATGGCCCCGAGGGTTCGCAGGGACGATGACACCTAGACCTCCAGGTCCCTGCGAATTGCTTCGAGGCACTCGGCCCGCCTCAGAGCCCTACGCATGGAGTTCTCCGCCCTGACCATCGTGAGCCGTGCCTCTTCTGCCCGCTGCCGCTCCGCATCTATAGCATGGCCTAACCGCTGCCACATGGAAGACACTTCCAGTCCTGGGTCCTCCTGCCCTCTGGCAGATACCTGCCCCTCCGATGTTGAAGGCCCCGAGCCATCATGGCTCCCACCTTGTTGCTGCTGCTGCTGTGCCTCTGCCTGTGCCCTGGCTCTTGCTGCCTGCACATCCTCCTCGAGCTGGGGTGCAGTTGTTGATGTGGCCATCCCTGCTGGACGTCCGACTCCCAACTGTGGCAGGGATGTGTCCTCCACCAGCCTGGCCGCAGGTTCAGAGGCAGCTCCACAGGGTACCCAGGTGATACATGGGTGGGAAAATGGCATGGAGGACGTCTGGCGCATAGGGGGTTTAGGTGAGGAGGGGGTCGGAACAAGGTCCAGCAAACAGAGGAATCCGGCCCTGGTGAGCTGTCCCAGTAGGTCTACGTGGTGAACGAGGCATTCGAGATGACGTGCAGTGTCCTCACGAAAACACTGTAAGTCACCTTGCATGCCCCGTTGACGCAGCGCCATCCCACTCAGGAAAGGCTCAACCCGGTCCCGGATAGCCACGTCCGCAGGGAGAGGAAGGCCAGTTGTTGTAAGAGGATCCCCTCCCTGAAACCGGGTCTGGACGTAGGCATCCCTGCTGGTGCAGGATGATGCAGTCACAGGATCGGGGACAGGATTACACACAGGCACCTCTGCGGTGGCCTGTGCTGCCTCCTGTCCCTGCCCCTGCACTGCACCACTAGCACCAGTGGAATCCCCACCTCCAGACCCCGTGTCTGCCCCTTGCATGGCCTCCTCCTCCACCAAACCCCCACCAACCTGGATGACTCTGTGCCATCTTCCCCCGTTGGGCCCTGTGGGGTCCCAGCTGCCCCTTCTGCTGCCGAGGAGTCCAACTCTGACCTCCGCCTCTTGGACCTACCCTCGGCAGCTGCGGCCTGGGATGCGGCACCGGACTCCTCACTCCCCGACGAGATCACAACCTGGGAGGGGAGCCGGGCCTTGC
The DNA here is from genome assembly GCF_040938575.1 of Ambystoma mexicanum. NCBI lineage: Eukaryota > Metazoa > Chordata > Amphibia > Caudata > Ambystomatidae > Ambystoma > Ambystoma mexicanum. The sequence continues at coordinate 641,765,556 of NC_090940.1, read as the reverse complement.
GTCTCCGGCTGGCGGTGCGATCCCTGCTGCTGTGCTCCACAGCACCCTCTCCGCCCTCTTCATCAGTTGACGCTCCAGACAGGGAGAGATAGGACACAGGCATCAGGGCACTGTACAATGGACTGAAACACACATGACAGTTGCACATGAGTGGCAGTGTCAGACTTCAGACATGGCATCACAATCCCCAACGCACACGAGCAATTCCACAGCCATATCACAACAGCCAGCACCATACATACACATACAACAGCATGATCACCCAAAGGTGAGCCAGACATCACATGAAACACAGGGAGTGCAGTAGACATGCACACATGCCACCACACTTACATGCATGTCTACATCTCGTCCAACTGTTGCAGGGATGAGATCGCCATACATGCCAGATTTGCCATTCAGCCTTCTACATATCAGTGTCACATGCATCCATGTTGCATCACAGTTGCACACTTTTCAAGTACACACACATGCACATGTACACAGTGCAGATACATGCATTAGGAACCACCATCCATGCCACAACCATGCCAATGTACATACACAGAAATTCAAACATGTGTGCTCCCACACCTGCATTTGTCCGGCATGCTTACCAACACATACACCATCAATGTGTCTCACACATGAGAGGACACACATGTGGCAGCCTCACGCCCATGTTCATACACATCCCTACATGGCCCTACAAAAACACACGTGCAAACACACGTGCAACCTGCACACTACTGGCACACCACGGCACGCACAGCGTCCAATCACTCTGCATGTACACTTACCGATCGACTCCAGACGGGTCTGCCTCTCAAGGATCTGTACGTAGAGCGCTGGGCATATGCGTTCCAGGACCCTCATTTGGTGGTCCGACAGCTGGCCCCGGCGCCCCTTGGCATCCGCTGCCTTTGCGAGGCGCCGGGCCTTGTTGAGGGTCTTGGACCTGAAGTCCTCCCAGCACTTCTTGACATGATGTAAGTCACGGACTGCCACCCCCTCCGCGTTGATGGCAGTCACGATGTCCATCCAGATCCTGGTCAGTCCTTCATTGTCGGCACGCAAACTTCCAAAGAGGGCATCATACTGCCCCAGGACTTGCTCCACCAGGACACCAACTTCCCTGGCACTGAAGCTGGTGGCCCTCTGCCTCTCTGGCTGGGGGTTGCCAGTGCTGCCCGATGGTGTTCTGCTGGACATGGCAACCCCAGAGGCAGGAGTGGGTGGGCAACTGGGCCCTGGGGCTGGGCTGTGGAGTGATGGAATCCCAGTCGGGAGTCTTCAGTTCCAGCAGGGGTGGTCACAGCAACAGCACCCCTGGCTGACGTGCAGGCAGCAAATGGCAGGGCACGTGGGCAGCAGGCAGTCAGGCAGCAGTAGATTGCAGGTGGGAGCATGCTTGGGGCTCTGGGGGGCAGTAATGCCGCCTTCTGGGCAGGAGCGTTGTCTTCCGTGTGTTTTCGAGTGGCCAGCTTGATACGGAGTGATTTGGCACGTGAAAAAATTGCATGTCAGCGTGTAATTGGAGGAAAGGCCTTTAGCGCGTAAGCCCTTCAGCACACGTACGTGTTTTCATTGGACCAAAGGCCCTTAGCGCGTAAACGCATACGCGCGCAGGCGTTTCCCTCGTGACGTGGGCTTAGTGGTTCAGCGCACGTGAAAAAACTGCACGTCCACGTGTGAATGCGTGTAATCTGAGGAAAGGGCCTACGCGCGTAAGTGACGTGACGCACGCGGCCGTTTCCCTCAGCACGGTTTAAAGGTGAGCGGGGCCAGCAGTTCGCTGTACCTGCCTTTCGTGGAGACCAACGTGTGTAGCTGCTTTGTGTTGTTTCGCACGCCATCACATCTTCACAGCGATAGAGGACGTATCTCTTCTTTTGGCGGGGGTGTTGGCTACACGTGTTTTTCTGCATCGCGCTAGTCAGACGGTGAGTCGCGCACGCTATTTTTCCCACTGCGGGTGCCCCTGTGTATCATACCCGTTTTCGAGGTCATAGTAGCCTGCGTGTCCCACGCGTACGTGTTTTTTTGTGTTACTGGCTGCCACCGCGTACTGCGGGAGGTTGATTCCACGCACATAGGCTGCAGGGTTGCGTGCACGGTTTTACTGCAGTTTTGGGGTGCCTGAGCGTAGCGTGACCCGTCACTACATCACCGGGGTCACATACAGCCTTGCAGGTGCAGGGGGCTGTTAACATCTTGCATCCCACCCCCTTTACCCCAATTGCCCAGGTCAATTGTGGTGTACACCTCCCATTGGCACTACTCCATCTGTGCCGGCACTACTCCACCTGTGCCATGGTTGGGAGGCCACCAAAGGTGAGGGGTGCCTCAGCTGGGCGTACTCCTCGTGGCGGGCTTGGTCAGGGACGTGGCTGGGGTGACCAGGGAGTAGGGGGACTCCAGGGGGTCCAGGGTGGCTGCAGAGGGGGAAGAGGCAGGGGTGTGCCACTTGAGCACAATGTTGTGCCATGTGTCGGTGCAGTCATGCAACCACCCCCTGTGGTTCTGGGAGATGCAGCTTCTGCATCTGGCACTGGCGCCCGTGTGACCCGGCAGTCTGTTTCATCGACTGCCACGGGCCCAAGGGTAGTGGTAGCTGCAGGTGCAGCTGTGGACACCACCACCCAGGCTCAGGGTCTGCCAACGCAGTCTGCGTTGGCAATTGAAGAGCCCTTGGAAGATTTCCAACAGGCCCAGAGGGAAACCGTAGGGGCACGCAGGGCTGCCCTGACCAAGACACGTGTCCCTGGGGCAGTAATGTCATCTGCTGCCCAGAACAGACGGGTGTTGGCAAGTGCAGGGGCAGATGCACCCAACAACACCCCGGTTGTGAGTCTGCCAACCAGGTCAGTCGCGGTCAATGACCCTGCCACAGCGGATGTTGCTGCGCAGGGTCCATTAGAGGGCACCCAGCTGCCACTGACGCAAGTCAGGCCTTTGGTCCTCCCTCCACCTGCCACTCCCTTGGCTCAATCCACCGGTCCCATTGGCCATGCTGATCAGGGCGGCATCAGCCAGCCAGGGTCTGCGCCACAATCCAAGAGGAGGAAGCCTTTCTGCAACCAGGAACTGGACTTCCTCGTGGACTACGTGCGGGACCACAGCCGTGACATGTTAGTGGGTGCCAATTGTCAGACTACGTCTGCCCACCGTGATACCCACTGGAAGCAAGTTGCAGAACATGTGAGTGCATTCGGCCATGAGGTGCGCACGGCGCAAGAGTGCAAAAAGCGTTGGAATGACCTCAAATGCAGCGCTAAGGCAAAGCGTGCCTCAAATTACAACTTGACTCTGGTGACTGGCGGTGGGCCTGCACCGGAGGAGGAAGACCTCACTCCGCATGAGTCACTCGTTGCGGAGTTCATACCATCAGAATCGGTTGAAGGAGTGGGAGAGATGCTGGACTTTGATGCACAGTCCAGTGAGTGTTTATGCGTGTTTGTGGAGGACGTGTGTGTTTTACTTGTGTGATGTGATGTGCATGACTGCCACTACATGTCACGTGTACATGGTTATGATGTATGAGTAATGCAATGCTTCCCTGATGCATGTCTACTCTGCTGGATGATGGACGTGTGGAGCAGATGGGGACTGTCCACATCACCACTTTTGTATCCTACTCACATGCTGGTTACCAGTTTGCCCCTCCGGTCCATGTTCCAGCTCACTGGTACTTCTGCATGTAGCATGGGGTGAGCTCCCTCTCAGCCCAGGAACTATGCATAACATGACTGACATGCATTTGTACTCTGCCTGCAAGGGGGTACCCAATGTAGGCATGCTCCATTGCCCCTCAACCCCCTGCTCTGCACCCCAATTCCACCTTAGCACTGGCTTGCTACAATATTGCCGTTGGGTACTTCCCTGTTCATGCCTCCTGTGTACTTGCTAACATCCAGCGGCCAATCTGCCAGACATATCCATTGTGGTACATCCTTAGTACTTGATGCAGGGTGTCTCACTTGGACTGTGCAGAGGTCAGATGCCCCGCAGGGACATGAGTGCCCATTCATGCTCCATGTGCATTCCACGCATGCCCATATGTGTCCATGACTGGATGATGACTGTAATACAAATCCAGGATGACCTAAATTGCATGGCATTTCATCTGCCTTCCCATGTCAACTGTGGCTCAGTACTGAGTTGCACACATGTTTAGGGTCTGACAATCTGTGAGGATAACAGGCCTCAGCCTGTTTAAAGGACAATGACTCTGTCCAACTGGTGTAGTGTCTTCTTCACACGTGGGTGGACTCCAGAGGTTTCATCATGTGTCCTGCTTACTGTCCCATCATCATTTGCAGTGTTGTCACTTGAATCACATTAAGCTGTTGATGCCAGTCAACACTGGCTGTCAATACACAGGTCTATGCTCAGCCTTTTGATACCATGCTAGGCATCCCTGCTTTTGCACTTGGGTGGAGGGGTGCTTTGCTTGTAGATACACTACTCATTGAATGCACATTGTACGTGATGCCTGAAGTTGACCTTGCACTGCCTTCACATTTTCTGACACACACCATGGAGTCCTTGTACATGTAGGTAGTGAGTAACATACATATTCGCTGCACTGCATAGACCCACTCCAGTGCAAACTGCCACCTTTCAACAGCGCTAATCACAGAAAAAAATTCAAGTTGACCCAGCATGCATGCCAGGTTCTATTTTGTGTGTCACATGTCTGCCTGATGTGTTTGTTGTCGGTGTGTGTGTGTGTTGTGTGCTTCTAACATGTGTAGTGACCTTTTTTCTCTATATTTTTTCAGATGATGACGCAATGGAGCCAGAGGATGGCGTTGTCATGCCAGGCACATGGTTGTCTCACTACAACAACCCGGTAAAAGTGGGGTTTGTGGGGTGGTAGGCCACGAAAACCCCCAAGTGCTACAGTCCATCTTGTCACTGGCTGCCTATGAGTCCAGCCCTGAAGAACACTCTGACGTCCATGTCGAGTTTGATGAGCATCAGGTCCATGTGTCAGGGATGAGTGATTCTGATGTGGACACTCCTCTGTCCGCGACACCTGCAATGAGGGGTCAGACAGTCTTGGTTCCTCCGCCCGTGGTGGATCGGGACGCAGGGTCACCCTCCACACGAGGTGTGACTAATGTGCCTGGGACATCAAGTCAACAGGGACATGTAGTAGTGCAGCCGCGGGCGGTGCTAACACAACGAGGACACACAGTCCTTGGGTCCCGCAGGGGTCAAGCCCAGCAACGTGGTCGCCACGCACAACCACAGTATACTGAGTGGGAGCAAGACATGATTGCCCATTCTGAACGGCAGGGGGCAGCAATGGAGAACATCGCTGAGAGCATGGAGCATGTGGCCCAATCTGTGCTCCCCCCTGCTAGGCAGGTGCTTCTCCATCAGCAGGCGGCACGGTCCATGGCCCGCTCGCTCAGGCTGGGCATGACGGCCTCAGACAGGGCAAGCCAGGCTGAAATGTCATCTCTGCGTCAAGCAATTGCTGCTCACGCAGAGGCACACATGAAGGCCCTGAGGGAGGAGTATGCTTCCCTAAGATCCACTCTGGATGTCCTTCTGATGTCCCAGAGGGAGCGGGCAGAGGAGAGGTTTGCACAGCTTGAGCGTACCATCTTGGCTGAGCTACATGCTTGCCGGGAGGTGCAGCAGTTGTCAAGCCAGGCCTTGCAGGAAGAACTCTGTGTTACACGTGCTACCTTGCAAGAGGAAGTACGTGCATCACGGGAGGTTCTGCATGCAGACCTACATGTCATCACCACACAGAACCAGGCTCACCCGTCGTGCAGACCTGCTGCCGACAAGGGGCAAGCTGCAGCTAGGCGTGGTCATGCTCCTGTGCCACGTCCTCCTTTCCAGGATGAGCCAGACTCGGACGACAATCTATCTCCCACATAGGTCGGGCTGTGCAGGTGTTGAGCCCATGGAGGTTTTTTTTTTCCTCAGCATCATCGCATGTGGGTGTTGAGCAGCACCCTGTACCTCCCCCCTCCTGGGTGCTCCCTCCCCGCCGGGTCGTATGTGGCCATATTTGATTTTTCTTTTAGTTTAGTTAGTTAAGTTTCTGTTTGATAGTTAGTTTAAACAGGTAAAGTAGGTTTTTCATAGTTAGTGTAATTAGTTAATATAGTTTAAAATTGCTTGTCTATTGTGCTTTCATGAGACGGTATGGTGCTTTGTGGCTTTTGAAAGCATCCACTGTCTGTTACAGCTGGGCCCTTCAAGCTTGTCTTGTGTATGTGTTTGCTGCTTGGGGTCCTTGACTCACATATGCCACTCCTGCTTCCCTTATCCATGGGCTCGCAAGGATGGTTCGGTGTAACAGCCTATTACACAAGGGCTTTGGACTGTCATATCTGTGGCATGTCTGCTGCTGTGAAACTTGTGTTAACACCCCTAGTGGGGATGATTGGGGTGTAATTGTCCACTGTTCTTCTTTTGCTAGATGGGGTGTTTAATGATTCATGTGTACATTCATTGCTATGCATTGTGTAGTATGTTTCTTATCTTTAATGAACATGTGTTTGTTGCAAATCATGCCGTAGATAGTGTGTTCCACACTGTTGCTGTGAAAGACGGACTGATCGTGTGATTTCTGATGTACGTCTCTGACATGGTCCATTCATGTAATGCCCGAAGAGACACACACAGATGAATATTAAGCATTAATCATGTGTTTCATGCACTTTCTGCAGGGGGATGAGCCTCAAGACCACCTTTGCCAGCAGACATGGGCCATTGGACGTCTGGAATCAGGACACATTTGGTGCTGCCGACATGTGCATGTGTGCGCAGGCAGAGGCACAGGGATTGCGATCATACATCCGAAAATCCATGGCGTGTTTCAAGGGACTCCAGGCAAGGTGAGCAGCACAGGGGGGTCACAACACAGCAAACCTTCCACCAGGCCATTTGAGAATGCATGTTTAGTAGCAGCACTGACGGTGAACTTGGACAAATATTGGTGTAGAAGCGCACAATACAGCTCAGTTGTGTTAATGGACTGATGGCTAGTTGATGTGAAAGCTGTCTGGGGCACCAGCAGGGGCAGTGGCACATACCCTCCGGTCCACCATGGTCCATTGAGGCACTTGTATTAGCCATGTAGCATCCCGAGACATGGAATGAAGCAGCTCACAGGGACAGACAGCAAGGGACAGACTTGGGTGCAGTGCATTTCATTTCCAAGTAGAAATTGATACATGCACTGGCTACTTTATTTTGGTCATGGTGGTACAGGACTTGTTCTGAAGTGAGACCTTGCTATATGTGTCTGTCTGTTTGCACAGGGAACATTGCATGTTGTGTGAATCGTGACACATTGGTGTTCCATTTGCCACGCACCCACCGGTGCCTGACTTACTGCATTGACTGTGTATGAACCATCAGAGGGGTAATGTTACGTATGGGTATGAAGCATCCACACAAGTTTGTCTGTTTGTAGTGTATTTTGTACTTTGGGGCATATTTGGTAGTGTGTTTGTGTGTTTTGGGCACACACAGATGATTAACTGTGGCTCTCTTTGCAGCATTGAACTGCTCCTGTTACCGGACCGGAGAGTGCGCAGGCAGGAGGCCAGCACTCACCCCAGAGATAAGTTTCTCTTTGACTTCCATTTGAGTAATTTGCTGCTATGTGCATGTGGACAAGTTTTGTCGATTTGTGTATGTGTTAATGTGTGTACTACATTTTGGTGCATTCCCTACTTTCCCGTGTCAATCCTACTCCCCTCTCCTGCCCCTCATTCCCGTTATCCAGTATGCCAATGCCTGTGCCGACTGCATATCCCTGACCCTCCTTCCCCTCCAGGGTCTCAGAGGCCTGTGTGAGTTAGACCTTGCAGGCACCCAGACCACGGTGGGGGTGGTTGTTTTGTGCCACTCCTGCGCCTGTACACAGGAGCTGTGACAGTAGACATCTGTTTGTGTTGCATCATTCTATGTTATGTACCACACATGGTTCAGATCCTGTAGTGACATTGTTTTACTGTGCTACCTTGGTTGTTGACATCATTATGGTCGTACTTGGCCTTTGTGGCGTACTGCTACTTGAAGTCATCTACTGGAGGCTTTTCTGGTTTGTTTTACTGCCTGCAGGGCATTTGCTTGGCTTCTGTGTTGTCCTGCTTTGTGTTCTCTTGGATTTTGTGCTTTTGCAAATCTAGGTGGACTCTGAGGGTGCTGGCAACTTTTTACACACAAGGTGGGAGATGGTGACAAAGGGGAAGGGTGATCCTGCGGCCAGGTGGAATTCAAGGATGTACGATGAATGACCCAGATGCAGTTGTTCAGTGGGTTGTGGTGATTTGTGAGGGAGGGGGGTGTTTTGTTGTTGATAGTTGCCTTGCCCTGCAGTGTGATGGGCACCCTGACATTGTAATTGTGGTATCCTATGTACATGATGTATTCTGCTGATCAATGCCTGTTCATGTGTTGGTTTTACCTTTCAGGTGTGAGGGGATAGTTGTGGTTTGACATGCTGGGGTGTACACATGGGCAATGTTCACATGTGATGTGTAGACGACACTGATGGTCACTTGATTTCACATGCATATGTTGAGTGCATGTCCCTACTGACCCACACGCTCGCACTATGATCCACTACATGTACAACCACCCTTCCATGTCCACGTGTACACTCTGTTTGCCTTCTGGTGCCCATTGTGTCCCTGCAGCACATGTTCTCTGACCATTTGTGGATCCTGTACAAGCCAAATTTGGTTTTGTATGTAGTTTGTCGCTTAGATGTCATGCTCAGGGTGTGCATCACACACAATGGCTGTTCACTGTGCTGTGCACTGAGCAGTGTGTTGCAGGAGGTGGACACAGCACACAGTAGCTGCAGTGTTGATTTTGCAATGCACATTGTGCATGTAGACAGGCATTCATTGTTATGTTTCAACTACAACTTTTGGAATGCATTTGGGTATGACTTATTTTGAGTGGGAGTTTGTTGGTCAGTCATATCATCTGATTCCATGTCAGGCATCATTGTCTGATGCCAATTTACATTTTTCACATGGCAATGTGTACCTTATTGTTACTGTGTTGGTGTATGGCTATTGCTTGCCATGTCATGTTGTGGTTTTTGAGGGTTTGAGTGACATACCAGTGATAGTCATGGCCTGTTTGGCAGGTCTGTGTGATTCACACCTTGCATGTGTGCCTTTTGGTCATACAGGATTGCTCGTGTTTAAGTAGCTAGGGATGCGCACAATGTGGCAATTCCATGGCAACAATCTCAGGGTGGTAAGGTTGTGACCATTGAGTGTCTCTTTGTCATCATCGATTGTCACCTGGTATGTGCCAGGCCTGTGTGGACTCTGCAGGGTGGGGAGTTTAGGTGACAAATCTGTCCACAAGCTGAGTCCGTACTTCCTCGCCACGTGCCCTATCCCCTCCCATGGCCAGCGCCTGTGCCTGTGGTTGGGGATGTGGGGGCACCACCATGTCCACCGGTACGCCCTGCCGTGTTGCAACATTGTGCAGGACACATGCTGCCACAATGATCCTGCACACTACTGGGGGGCATATAGTAGCTGCCCGCCAGAGCGGTCAAGGGAGCGGAAGCGTGACTTGACTTGAGCACTCCGAATGTGCGCTCCACTATGGCCCCTGGTTGCAATATGGGCATTGTTGTATCTCACCTGGGGTGGTGTGGTGGGGTTCCGGATTGGCGTCATCATGTGGTTGCTCAGAGGGTAAGCACTGTCCCCTGGGGAGGTGTAAATGGTTGTGTTTGTTGGGGTTTGTGTATTTGTGTGTGTGTGTGTGACATGCATGCATGTGCAAGGGCATTTGTACTCACCTAGGAGCCATGTGTCGCCATGCTTCCCAGCTTCCAGGGCCCGGCTCAGGGTGGACATTCTGTATATGAAACTGTCATGGGTGGAGCCAGGGTAGTTTGCATAGAGAGAGGTGATGATTCCCTTGGCATCACATACCACCTGTACATTGATGGAATGCCAGTGCTTGCGGTTTCAGTAGATGTGCTCAGTGGCACTAGGTGGACGTAGGGCCACATGGGTGCAATCTATGGCACCGAGTACTTTGGGGAAGTGTGCCACCCTCTAAAAGTCCTGGACAATGGCCTGCCTTTCTGCGGGTGTTCTGGGCATGTATATGTGCCTGCGGACTGATGGGCGTGCAGTCATGATTGCCAAGACCTGGTGTAGGCAGCGTGACTGCGTGGCCTGTGAGACCCCCCCACTATGGCAGTAGTCCACTGAAATGACCCAGTGGCCAAAAAATGCAGGACATTGAGCTCCTTCTCCAAGGGGCTCAATGCTTGGGAGCAGAGGTGGGGGATGTTAGGTCATCTTCCCACTCCCTGACCAGATCTAGGATGATACAGGGTGGAAACCTATACCTGCCATAGAGCTGGTCGTCAGGCATCCCAAAAAGGCTTGTCCGTGTTGAAAAAATGTGTGCCCTGGCTATTCTCCTCCTCCTGCGGTGTCCCACGATCAGTGCTGCGACAAATGGGGCATTCATCGTAGCTGTATATACGTGTTTGTTGTTTGCGCGCACTTTTATACTGTGCGTGGGGACGCTTCCGCCTGCCTTCCTGTGGCGGACGCGTTGACGCCTGTGCGCGTCTTTTGCCGTGCGCGGGTTTCCCGTATTCCAATCCATGAATACGAGTTGTTTGCGTGCGTGTGGGCGTTCCGTGTAGTTCCCTGCAGTACTTCCCCAGTTACGCCTTCTTTTTCACGCGTTATTCCCCATTCAGCGTGTTACGCCCCCTGATCCGCCTACTTTTGTTGTGTGTGCCGCGCTATATGCGCTTTCGCTGTGCGCTTAGCGCACGCTGTTTGGAGACGTGTGTGCCAGCGTGCGCCATGCACGGATTTGGCGCACAACCAGTGGGAAAGTAGCGCAACGCCTTCCTTGAATCGCATGCGTGCGCGTGCGCTTGATTTTTCACGCTTGCGCCTCCTTGCGCCTGCTTGCGCTGGGATTTTCGGCGCACGTTTGTTCCATGAATCGGCCCCTTAATGTCTTTTTAGCCTTCGTGCAGCCATCGTCGTACCAAGCTACTTTGGACAAGGTTTTCCTTTTTACAATTGCTGTAGGTTGTGCGATTTGCAGAATCAAATTAGCACCAAGCAGACAATACTCCTCCAATGTACCAGAATCTGTTGACTCATTACTGCAGATAATACTCAGGTTTTCTGGAATAGAGCCATATAGATCTGCTTTTACTTCATACCCAACTATACTAGCACATTTGACCGATTTGCGGGCACGGCCAGCTATGGCAATCAGTTGTTACCCATTAAGGGCACATACAACTTATTTAGCCAAGCCAGCCCCCAATGGGTAATGATCGATTACTGTAATGGGCAGGCGTGTTGTTGCCCCTGTGTCTGAACTTGCACTGTATAGAAATCCAGACGCTTTGTTGTCTAAATCTTTTTTTAGTTTGGGCTATTGGGCTTTTAGGCTATTTAGCACCACGTATAAGCTCAAACTATTACATTAGAGTACAGATAGCGAGAAATTGCATAAGAGAAGGAGACAAAGCTTATAGGTGTTGCTTTGTTATTTGCCCACCCGTTGGTCATGCTAATCCATATGGCCTTTCCCACCCAGTTCCTGCCCCTGCCAGCCCAAAACACCTCCTCATGGAAACTCTTTGAGCTCTCTTTGTTCAAGGCTTACCATAAAACTTTGTGCTCAAAATGGCTGCCAGTGTTTTCTGAAACCTCTCTTCTGAGAGATAATGACTTAATTGGAGTTGTAAATGTGCTACTGGCGTAATAGCAATGTCTTGACCCTTTCTACCTTCAGCCACACAATTGATAAGCACTATGCGTGTCCTTCACTGAAGCCCTGCTTGTGTATATGTATTAGGCATTTGTCAGGCACTGGTGTTAGACGTCCAGGTGCTCGCACCAATGTGCACCTGGTACCATCAATGGCCAGTTAATACCACAACGGCTGTGCCTGGCAAGTGCCCTTCCCGTGCCTACACAGAACCTCAAACTATAGGCATTGCCAATGCTTGTTTGAATCTTCAAAGGAGAACATACTGTGCTTTAGAAACGTGCATACATGTGTTTTGTGCTGCAAGCGCTTCCTCATGGCCATTATTAAACCAATACTTTCTGGAAGTCCTACAACGGAAAATACTATGCTTCATTCTGGATAATACCAACACAACGGGTGTCCATATTCATGTGGCACCCCTGCCATGAAGCTTAAGGTCAGGCAAGTATATATCCCCTTGTTAAATGGGTAATCCCTTTCCTTTTCTGTGGATGTCTATATGTGATTCTTAACCAGTTGAACTGAAGTCTTAAGTGCCAAGGTCTAAGATTCTGGGGCTTAGACAGGGACGTCATTTGGGGGTCGCCAGAGGTCGCAACTGCGACCTCTGAGGTCTGCCTTGCGACCTCTGTGGTCTCCCTTGCGACCTCTGTTAAAATAAAGAAATTCGTTTTTTGTAACGCAAGGCGGCTGGCTCTCATGTTCAGGCCCTTTAAAAAAAAAAAAAAGAAAAATAAGAACAGGGGTGCCACAAGTCTAACACTTTCAGCACTGACCCTAAATAAGAAAGAATAGGAAACCAAACAATGTGTCTTTCGGGAATTCTGTACAATAATTGCTAAACTCATTAAAGGTTTATTTCAGGCACACTTCAGGGTGTGAGTCACTGATTTAGTCTGTTCTTAAACGCCTCAACTCAGCCTTTAATCCTTCTGAGGTCGATAAATGAGTACCAAGACAGGTTGGGTGATATTGGGTGTATATTTTTTCTTTATAAAGCGCTTAATCATAAGTGCTATACAATAACACATCTTTATCATTTGGGCATAGACGTCTGCTTGCATTCACAGTAATTTGGTAATATGGGCCTATACACACTGACCTTAACGCTACATATGGTGATCCATTCTTGCATGAAATGTACATCACATTATAGTGATATCGTAACCATATTTTTCGTAGTGTACAATGCTGTGATGTCACTTCCTGTTTTGGCAATGGGTGAAAGGTTCGTGTTCCATCGCTCCCGCGATATCACCTCGGGGTGTGGTCAAATGACATCACTTCCTGTGATGTCATCAGGGGTCAAGGGTCGTGTGATGTCACTTCCGCTACCCCTGGCATTTTGGTGAAATGACGTCCCTGGGCTTAGAAACAGCAATGGGAATTCTCCCAGGAGCGGGTTCCTGCTGGGGAGCTGCATAAACACTGACTTCAGTAGCAGGTAGGTAACATAAACCAGTGGCGGGGGTTGGGCGGAGGGTAAAGCATACATGGCCTGTGCAGTTGGGTCCTCCTGAACCTTGTTTCCATCTTTCTTAGAGGAGCAGGACCCCTATTCCTTTATGAAGAGGGGGTTCATTGTGACTCTCCTAGACTGATAAGCTTAAAATGTTATCTAGTTTCTGGGCTAATGCAAGAATTGACAATATACTTTGACATTGATCTGGTATTTTTTACCACACTTTTTTAAAACAAAATGTTGGCCTCACAATATAGAAGGGTGCGTTGGGATGAGGCAATGTGGGAAGACTAGATGGGCTGGTGTTCCCCATTTCGCACCCAGAAATCGGAAAGAATGCAGTAAAAAGTACTAAGGGGAAATCTCTGTGATAAAATACAAAGCACCGCACTCTGTCCCAGGATGCAATAGGAAGGCGAGGGGGCGGCTTCATGCATTCATCAGTGATTCTATTATCACATGTTTCATCTCACAAAACAAAATAGCCAGATAGTCCATATTAGAGTTCTGTCTTCTATCACTGGCACGGGGCGTCCTACCCACTATCCCTTTACACTTTCTCCAGACGAGGCCGCCAACCCAGGAGCCTCCGGTATAACTTCCCACTTTCAGAGCAGAAGTCCTTCTCGGCTATTTCTCAACAAGCTTTGGAGAAGAAGCTGACCATGTATTGCCATGGACCCAATCCACCGTCCACCTGCTGGATCCATGATGGTCCAGGGTCTTCATCTCTGCCATACCTGACAACCCTGGCTCATCGCTTGCTCCTGGCAACCGTGGCTCATCGTTTGCTCCTGGTAACCCCGGCTCATTGTTTGCTCCTGGCAACCCTGGCTCATTGCTTGCTCCTGGCGACTCTGGCTCATCGCTTGCTCCATGCAACCCTCGCTCATCACTTGCTCCTCGCAACCCTGCTCAGGGCTTGCTCCTGGTAACCCCGGCTCATTGTTTGCTCCTGGCAACCCTGACTCATCGCTTGCTCCTGGCAACTCTGGCTCATCGCTTGCTCCAGGCAACCCTCGCTCATCGCTTCCTCCTGGCAACCCTGGCTCTTTGCTTGCTCTTAAACCTTCATTGTCTTCCAGTCCAGTGACAAGCCATTGATGCAAGCCCTGCCACAGCACCGTTCCCAAAGGCAACCCATCATTCTCCTATTGGTTAAAGGTATGCTAGTATATGAATACACCAATGGCTCGGTTTGAGAGGATAAGTTACCTTATTCAAGTAGGAGATTATTTTTTTCTCTGACGCTAGCTGTTGGGTAAAAGTACATGTTCTGTGCACAGGAATATTAAATCTGTTTGCTGCAGATTTGAGTGTTGCTTCGTACTGACCAGGCGGCGCGATGACTGCCCTGGCTGCCTCCTCATCCCTGGCACATGGAAGCGTGCCTGCCACAATGCAGAAAATACTACATGCTGTGCGCCACGTGCAACCCTTACCAGGTACGCTATGCCTCACAGGATGTTCAGTTCTACGGGCCCCAGAATTCCAATTATTCTGGAGATAAACTGCAATAAATCTCAGAGGGCGGCCATAATTCATCCTGTAACTCCCTGGCACCGTGTCCGGGTTTATGGGCCATATGCGAGCCCATTCACGTCAGCCTGGCACGAGATTTCAGCTGCCTGGCATTGGATTTCTGCAGGCCCGCCAATCCATTCTTCCGTGTGTCTGTCAAGGCATGGATTCTCATATTTTATGCACAATATCCCTTTCTTCCATTCAGTTTCCTCTGCAAGCTTCTCTTCACCAGACTCAGGCTTCGGATATATTAATGTCTGTCCTCCTGCAAATATTCGTGTGTCTGCTTCTCCAACTACTGACAAAAATCTTATCCGAGAACCGAAAAGGGTGATACTGAAATAAAACAAATTGTAGAGGCCTTGCCTCTGGTCTCCATTTGCAATGCACCCCTTCTTTTTTCTTTGCTTCTTCTTTGTTACTGGGTGTAATTATGCAGCTTTCCTCAGAATGTTCATGCAAATTATCATTTACTTCTCACCTCCCAGATTTTACCCCGACCCTTTTGAGGCTTCGCATATATACGTCTGTCCATCCCCACTCAGCACCTTTGAAACACGTCATGGCCTCCCAAAGCCAATCTTTGCTTCCCAAATATCCCAAAATAAAATATAAGATTATATGTTGTACCCACAATGCCTTGCGGTTGTCGCTCAGAACTGGAGGTGAACTTCCAGCGATGGCTACTAGGTGGCACTGTGGAATGTATGACTTGGCTCAAATGGACTATGCGACTTTCACATCTCAGGTGAAAGGGTTTATTTCAGACCTTTTTAAACCCACCATAACTTTCTTGGTGTTGAGAAAACATGACCAAATGCTCCAACTTCAAGGCTATCAGTACTATACTGCATTGATAATCCTTAATAGGGGTGAAACCAGGTATGTAGTTGTCCTGACAGCCCTGCAAATGCATACCCTGTGTTCATTGAGCTATGTAGAAAGTCGCACTGTCCACTTGGACAAAGACAATTTCCTGGAGAAAAAGGGTTGCATTTGGGCTAATATGCATACCCACAATGCCTTGCTGTTGTGGTTCAGAACTGAAGGTGAACTTCCAACGAGGGCTACTAAGTGGTGTTGTGGAATGTGTGATTTGGATCAAATGGACTATGCGACTTTCATATTTAAAGTGAAAGGTTTTTCCCAAAACTTTTTAAACCAACCATACCTTTCTTGGCGTATTGAAAACACGCTCCAATGCTCCAGCGACAAAGCTGTCAGGACTGTACTGCACGGATGATCCTTAATAGGGTTGAGACCAGATGTGTTTGTGTACTGACAGCTTTGCAAAATGTCTGTCTTGGGTTGATTGAGCTATGTATAAAGTAGCATTGTACTCAAAGAGGAAGACAATTTCCTATAGAAAAAGGCTTGCATTTGGGCAAATTTGCATACCCACAATGCCTTGCTGATGTGGCTCAGAACTGGAGGTGAACTTCCAGCGATGACTACTAGGTGGTGTTTTGGAATGTGTGACTTGGCTCAAATGGAATTTCCTACTATATATATATTTTTGTTTTTAATATTTTGCCTGTATATGTTTACATGTTCTCTAGTACACATGCGGAGCCCCAGAATGCGTAGGAGCAGTTTCAGAGAGGCTGTACCCCCGCCCTTACTCTAGGATTCTAATATCATCCTTCTGTCACCAGGAAACAGTGCTGCTGGCTTGATGATTCGTCAAGCTACTTTGATACCCTTCCAGAGAGAGCGGGAGTACTTACAGTCATAAACTCAGTGTTGCAATATTTGGCTGCCTACTCACCTGTAAATGGCGAATTCCAATGGCCGTTGTTATTCAATATGTTCCTTATAAAATCCTGCATTCACACTCTCCATAATTGTGATTTGATGGTGAATGATGTTGTGCTATACTGCTTACAAATTGAAATGAAAGGTGTGTGTCAAAATCCATGTTTGCTGCCTGCAGGAAGCAGCAGGCTCTGCCAGTCAAGGATCCACGGAGGAGTTCTCCAAAAGCTAACATCTCCGTCTTATCTCACTTGGCAAGTAAGGAGTTAAAGGAAGTGTATTTGCATAACTCCAGAAGCTTCCTGATGCTGTAGTTTTAATTTTCAGCATTCAATGATGTCGAAGGTGTAGGTGTGTCTTCATGTCTTGTTCCCGGGCACTCGCGTCATTGCCATCTGGCTTGTTTACAATGTGCATGTCAAAGACAGCCTTGCATTCATTGATTATTTATTTGAAATTATAAAGCACTTGTGCTTAAGCGCTGTACCAAAGAAAATTGACAAATGCCGGAAACAGTGAAATCATGTATAAACTGAGAGGACAGGCAGGATGTTTAAGTTTGTATTTCCGATTAACGAAGTTGAGGAACAAAATCGATTTTGAAGTTGTCAGCAGGAGTTGATGACCATTTCCTGTATTCTTAAGATGTTCGTGTTTCACGCAGTTCTCCGTACCATTTGATAATGATTGCAATGTTTACTGTGACGAATCGAGGGAATTCGTCCCATCTCCCCAAAGGGGAGCTCCCGTGCTGTGCGGCTAGTGAGGTGATCCTGCTCCACAACAACCTCCCTGGGGGTTGAGTTAAATGGGACCTCGCCAGGAGAGACTCCCACTTGGGGGGCAAGGACTCTGATTCCTGTGAGGAACTCCCTGAGCCATGTCACATGATGGCATACATGGGACTAATATTCAAAGTGTTGCCAAGTCCCGAGACTTGGCTGAAGAGAAAGCTATTTTATGCCATCACCAGGAAGAAAACGAAAATGTCTCTTTAAATAAAAATCTCCAATTAACTGGGATGAGGAGGCTGACAAGAGAGTGCAGAACAAAAGAAGTGGAGAGAGAGGAACACTTATGCAGTCTTGGGAGGATAGCTCAGGGGCAATGTGCTCGCCTTGGAAGCAAAATGACACGGAGCAGCACAGGTTCGATCCCTGGGTCTGCGCTAAGAAACCTCTGGGTATTAAGCATGTTATAAATAACATATCACATCAGGCAGGGGAGGCCCTCTGGGAGCGTTTGAGATGGAGGAGGTGTAACTGGACACATTCAGAAATGCTCTGAACACAGGAAACAAATGTTAGAAGGCCAGCATGTGCACAAAGCGAGAAGCAATGGTGAATGCAGCCCAAAGTGGGATAGTGGTGTGGCCACGAGGACGTTGTGGTGGGCAAGCTGCCTGTCAAACAACAGTGACACCGTACCGGTCAGTAATTGGCAAACGATCCAGTCTCCCTTCAGGATACCGAGATGTCAAGAGAGAGCGAGAGAACCGCACAGCGAAGAAGCTGGTGAAAGAGCGCCAACAGAGAAACCGAACAAAGGAGAAGTTCTCACACCAGAGCAGGCACCAGTGACGTTCCCCCGACAGACTAAATGTAACGGGGAGAACCGGGAGGCGAGCGGGGCTCATTATGCAAGCAAAGAGAGTCGTCTCAGTACAATTGACGAAACGCTTAATTGTCGACAACTTTGCACATCCATAATCATGTGGCTGCTGGCAGAGATACACTTAAGCTGAAATGTGGGCACAGTCCAACTGTTTTTTGGGTGGCAAGGTACTGTGGCAAGTCAGAATGAGGACGCGGACCCTCTAGGACATTGCCAACATATATTTATTAAAGATAAAGAATAATGATAACCTTTCAATATCGCTATGGGGTATTTCCTCACCCATCATTAAATGTTCAAAGGAATAAGTCAGCTGTCCAAAACATCTCCTATCGGACCCTACCACTATTATAACAAACTAGGCAGCACACAGGGCACCCTGATTTTTCAATTAAGAGATACTAAAAACTCGCTACAATCACTGGAAAACAAATACTTCCTGAAAATGACTTTCAATTACATTCTGAAAAATGCTTACTCAGCACGAAGCACATTGTGCCACCAACTAACGTCCAAACAGAGCTAATTTAGGACAGGTCAAACAAACGTGACGTTTTAACAAGATACTAATTAACCTTGAAAAAGACCTTACGGTCAAAACACGTGTTGGTTTAAGCCATGACACGCCTTGATTTTGAGAGCACTGGAAAAACTGTAATGATACTTGAATATTACATTCTAAAAAAGAACATTGGGCTCAGGGCAGTATGGTGGGTGTTCACACTGACCTTACACCAAGGTCAGGAGGAGGAGTCCCTTCTCCTGATGGGTGCTTCTCACACTTCTCTTCTTTAATCTTTCGAGCTTCTTGTTAATATTCAGTTTACAAATATTCTCTTGTTACTTTCTGTACCAGTTCCTGTTGTACCCTTCGCAGATGTTGACTTTTCTTTCCTCTCCAAAGATTACTTTCTTTTGTCTTTGTATAAACCTTTGATTCGTGCTATAGATTCTGGGTAAGTGTGGAAGGTGCCTTTTCCTACGTCTTGTTTGCAGTTAGGCGTCAACCTTTCTTGTCATAGTCTGTTTTGTATATCATTTATTCCTGAAGCTTCTCTGCCCTTTGCTTTATAATGTTCTCTCTTTATTACGTTCCCCTCAGTGTTCCTTGAGTAACTGGGTGCTTCCCCCTCTTCGTAGTATAGCGTGACCCAGGTTCCTCTCTCAGGATTATTTATGCATCTTCTTTCTTATGTTATCATTGTTCAAGTTCATCAGATTTAGTTTTATGATATGATATGATTTGCATTTGTAACATGCCTATACACTAGTGTTTCAAGGCGCGACTTTGTCAATTGTACTGAGATGAGCCTCTGTGCTTGCATAATGAGCCCCGCTCAGCCTACCGGTTCTCCCGTTCTCCCTGTTACCTTTAGTCTGTCAAGGAACGTCACCGGGGCCTTTACTGGCATGCAACCATCTCCTTTGCTTGGTTTCTCTTTCGGCTCTCTTCCACCAGCGTCTTCTCTTTGCGTTTCTCTCACTCTGTCTTGGCATCTGGGTATCACAACGGGATGCCAGTACCTGATCGGTACGGTGTCTGCATAGACTGCACCGTCCGTCTTTGGGCTCCTTTCACCTCTGCTTCTTGCTTTGTGCACACACTGGGCTTTGTGAAAAATCTGATCCCGACCCTGGGGGTGCTCTACTGCAAGAGGATCACATGCGGGCGGGGGGTAATCAGACGAGGAAGAATGCCTCCATTTTTAAGTCCTTTTGCCAAATTAAAGAAGTGGAGAAATCTAACTTTGACAAAGTGAACTACATGTCCCAGAATCCCTTAGGGACTGCGACGAAGAAGAAGGCTGAAGAGACATGTAGAGTAGAGGCCAGGCAATCAGGACTAACAGCCTTGGTCAGGCAATTCACAATAATAGCCCCTGGCCCTCACTGGCAAGTCAGCCTTCCAGGTAGGGCCAGGTCAAAGGCCTTAAAACCTCATCCAAGACTCTTGGAGTCAGTCCTGGCACCTTTGGCGCCAGGCTCATAACCATCATGAAGACCAACATTAGAATGGGACTATTTACTTGGGACTATTTAACTTGGGGGGGTTCAGCCAACATGGAGGCACACACATAGCTCAGTTACAAGGAACTGAGCTATGCGGCCTAGTCTTTTGGGTGTGGCAGGCCTGGCACTACCTTACCTGGACTTCTTTGGGTGTGGCAGGCCTGGGACTATTTTGCCTGGACTTCTTTACCTGAGACTATTTAAACCGCACCCAAACGGCAGAACATGCTTTGCGTTGTTCTGCTGTGGGCAGCGTAATGCTCACTGTGTCCAGTTCTTTGATGCCAGCTTACCTGAAACCAAAGACCTGCAGAGAGAGAAAGAAGACTACAAAACTTACCTGGAACATTATCCTGTGTTCAATCCATCGCCGACTTCAGTTCCACTCACCTGAAGGTACGAACTCCATCATCCGGCACCGCATGCATCCGGGAATATCATAACCTGGAAAGAGGAGAAAGAAAGACAGCATTAGTAAGCGTTTACTCACGTTTCCTCCGAAATGAAGAAAGCCACACAATTCTTACCTGGGTAGTCATCTCCTGGTCAATATCATTGCTGGAACATTACAGCGCTCAGCGAGGAACATCACAACATGCAAGGAGAGAAAAGACACAAGTTAGCAATATAAAAGGCGAAAGAGCGCAGCGCATTACTCACCGGACAGCATCGCGCACACCGCACTTTCGCCTACCAGCCATGCTCATCTACAAACTGCATGACAACACCAAAATACCTTTCCATATCTAAAAGGAAAGAAGCAAGACATTATTGTTCGAACTAAGAGGAACATAAGAACTGCATATAAAGACTGTAAAGCAGCAAACCTACAGAGTTGCAGCAGGCCTGAATTCCCACAGGGGGACTTGCACCAGTGAAGTAACTTGGCCGCTGTTCACCCCTACATCTAGGCGCCCCTGCCATGAGGAGCAGGACAGAGAATCCACCTTTTACAATATTAAGGTGAGGAGAGGGCCCAAGGGGGAGGAAGGAGTTGAGGCCAACGGAGGTGGGAAAACATAAAGAAAATCTGCCATTGAATCAAATTAGCTGTACCACCTAAGAGGCATAAAAGGCTGCAGCAAGAAGGAGCAGAGAGAAGGACCTGGGAGAGGAGCTGGAGGAGGAGCTGGAAGGTTGGCAGTAGTAGTAGGAGGAGTAGAGCACGGGACTGGCCGTTCATGAGGAAGTGTGTTCACTGGAGGGATGCTGGGACAAGGAGAGAGCAGATTTCCCCTGCAAGTTCTGAGAGGGTCCTCTCTTCACAAACCCTGCTTTGACGTGGCTGCACTGAGAGAGACGTGCTGGACCTGAAGGTTTTCCCAGATGTGCCTAGTGGCTGTAATTGCCGAGCCATGGTGAAGCCAGAGGCCCGTAGCAAGAAGCAAGCCAAGGGACAGAGGAGCACAGGAGACTCCAAGTTGGCATGGCTGGACCAGAGACACCCGTGCTGTAGAGTGGTGTGGGTCCCAAGTGTTGCCCAGAGCCGTAGAAGAAGTAGAAGTCAGGAAGTTGAAGAAGCCCACAACTGCAGCGTTCCTGGAGCCGCTGAGTGAAGCTTGGCGTTCAGGTTCACTTTTAAACTCTTGCCAGTAACTGTAACCAGCCCTAAAGTGGCTTGCGTAAGAGAAGAAGCAAACCAAACGTGTTTGTTGTTGTGGAAGCTGATGTTTGACAATGGAAATGTATCACAAGCTCTGTTGGTAAAAGCTATAGTGCTCGCGTATGGAAAAAGCCTTTCACTTCCCATTGTTACATGGTTATCTAATACTGCAGTGGTCACATATCTCCAATTAAGACGGGGAGCATTTTTCGAAAGTGTCAGAAATCTTAAAAACAGACTTTCATGCTTTGTTGCAAGCGCGTATAAGATCAAAGGAAGGTCATCTGTGACGAATTTCGATTCACAACTGGAGAAGGCAGTGTATCCATGTTAAGACGTGAGAATACAGACTTTCAAACACACTTGAAGTTAAAAATATACTGTAGAGAGTGGTTGCGTATACTTGAAAGTGGATTTTCCCTTGAAAAATGAGTCTTGTAACTATAAGAATGAACATTCTTAAGATGTGAAGTTTTTATATTAAGAAGGAGGACAAGCATTACCCAAGTAAATAGGAAAACCCTTTCCATGATAAAGAAACCCCTGTTGAAAACAAACCATCTAACAGGCGAAGTTTTTAAAGTTTCAGTGTGCTCCCTCTGACACAGTTGAGGATGGTTGTCTGAAATTGAAAGTGTCGTAATTCAGCTTCAAGGTAACTACTGGAACCAAGAAGGTTGTGCAAAGCTGGGGAAGGGAGCTGGGTGCTTGTAAGAAGACTAAAGACAGTAAACTGTTATGCTGAGACTGTTGAAGTGGGGAGGAAGTCAGTCTGGAAGCAGAGACAGGTTATCCTTGTGGCAGAAAAGCAGACTGGAGAGTCAAAGAGGCTGCCCTGTTCTTGAAATAGGAAAAAGAAGAGTGCCTTGCCTACCTGTAGAGGTCCAAGTTGCATGTCTTTTTCCTATTTTCACATTTGAAGTTGAAGAAGATTTATTTAATGTATTTAATGGTTTTTTTACAATGCACCTAATACCACACCTCAGTTCGGTTTCTAAGCATGGATCTGGGATTCAAACCTCTGTTGCTCTGCGTGCTCTTGCTTCCACGACTAACACCTTGCCCCTGTGCTATCCTCCGTTCACAGAGGCAGAACTTGACATAGCTATGCCCCTTTTTTCTATGCAGAACTGTGATTTCTTATAAGATCATCAGTCAATGTCTCACTAAAAGTGGTGGAGCAGTAGCACACTGTGGAACCAAGGAGTCCCTTTCTACAGTGACTTTAGTAGACAGGTGGTTGTTGGGAGGTGAACAACAACCCAAGAAGAATCATCCTGACAACTATAACAGAGGCAGTGTAGAGGTTACGAACATTTGTAGAATTTTTGAAGAAGAATTGACTAATCTTATTTCTGAAATGTGGGAAGCAATCCTTAAAGGAAGACATCCAGGATTACCATTGGTGCTATTTCCTTGGCTAAAATTGGAAAGGGATCTTTTCAACTGAAATCTCAAGAACTGTTACTAGTGGATTTTTATTTGGTGAACTTTTACTTTATTTGGAACATACATGAACTGGTTCAAGACTTTATTATATTGTTTGAACATTTGGAGAAATTGACTGTAGGGGCCTGATTCACAGACGTGTTTTATAATGGCGCAAACCCATAGAAAAATGTTCTGTGAATCAAGCCCTAAATATTCCTGGGTAAGGGATTTATCCAGGACAGGTGAAGGACACCCAAATCACTTGTTGCTTTTTATTTGCCCATGTATGTTTTTGGTCATTTGCTTTATATGTTTGGTTGTTTAGACGGAGGGCCAGCTTGTTTCTGTTGGGGGTGATTCCCTTAATTCTAAGACTAGGCAGGGAAGCCCCTGATGGAGGAGGTTTAGCGATTATTTATTTGCATTATTTTCTGTTAATACGATGTTTCAGTTTTGGGGCTTGACATGAGTTTGGATATTAAATAGTCTCATGTAATCCATCATGTGATTTAGGGAGTTCCTCACAGGAACAGGAGTCCTTGTCCGCAAGGGGGAGTCTCTCCTGGTGAGGTCGCACTTCCCTCTACCCCTAGGCAGGGTATTGTGGAGAGGCTCATCTCCCTATCCTCATGGGGGGACTTTGGGGGTTCCCCCTTGGGGAGAAGGGATGAATTCCCTTGATTTGTTATTGTTTATGCTTTTTAAGGAGTAGCCTGTGGACCTGACCTGACCCAAACACTGAGTTCTCCTCTGCCAATCACAAAGCATGATTGAAATGTAAACCATTAGGTCTGCAGACCATTGTGGACCCAATTCTCAAGTTTCTTGTCAGCTTTCTTGAAATCTGCAGACGAATTGGATGTCGGTTGTTTGACCTAAAAAACATGACCTACTGCCCATTCGACCTCATTTTTTTGATCTAATTCTGTTTGGCCTACTGTGGAGGGACACCCCCGTGACCTCCACTAATGCAGGGAATCCCCTACGCCCACCCGACTCCCCGCCACCTCAACCTATTCCCTTACCCCACTCACAACTAGTTTTTAATTAAAGTGTACCATTTGACCTACCGAATTAGGTCAAAAAGATGCGGTCAAATGGGAGTAGGTAAAATTGGCATTACGTTAAATTGGACAATACCGACAAACTTACACCAAAACCAGAAAAGCTTTCCAGTTCAATTGAGGTGTGACTTTTGATCCAATTCAGCCGTTGCTCTATAGACCAGTGTTCATCTTGTCCTATACGAGTAGATTGTGAAATAGCAATTTTAAGACCACTGTTGCGTCACCTCGTCTCAACTTATACGCACAAACATTCCCAGGATCAAACTTAGATGGATGAATATTACATTATATATTTATAAACTGGACCAAAGCTATAGACAATCCCAACAAAAATCTCTTAAATTATTAAATTTTCCTTTTAAACATAAAACTGTTCAGAGGAAAATTATCCTGTTTTGTTAAGGTATTTGGGACCCATCTTCAAAGTGTAGAAGAGCACTGCACAATGAGAAGGGTTACAAAGAGGCAGGGGGTAGACATGTGAGATGGCGACGTCTCCATGAGAGTAGAGCATCAGGGATAAGGTGCAGACAGTGCAATGTAGATGCAGTGATGACAGCCAGTATCTGACACATGCCATTCATGTACCTATGTGTCTAGGATATGTGCCTGGTTGCCCTCGGGCCTTGTGCCCTTTACAAATACAAATACATAAAATACAAATACATGGTCACCAAATAGAAAGCTGTCGTCTACATGGACACATCACCTGTTACAGCACTTCCGGGCATTCGCCAGACCACCTTAAGACACGTGAAAGTGGAGACTAAACCACTCCCACTTGATGCTCGCTGTGCAAAACAGAATGTCAGTTCTATATCCGCCATCCCCCCAGCCTCCACACCATTGAGGACCATGCTGTGAGTCGGGCGGTTTGGGGGGGGCAGCACTGTGCCACTGGTTGTTGGGTTCAGCATGGTAGGATTCAGTGTGAGCATGGGGTTCAAAGTAACTGGGACTAGCATAGCACTCATATGCACTGTGACTAAAACGCTGGTCAGGGGCATCAAGGCCAGCGTGGCACTTGTGTCATTGGGTCTGGGGTGGGGGCTGACTGTCCTGTGCAGCAGCATGAGAAGCAGCCCCCGACCGCTACTAGTGGCACTGGCCAAACCATTCGGGTCTGTTTTTGCTCCCCAATCCCATTAGTGAAAAACAGTGAAATATTCGTGGTTGCAGCTGCTGCCTAGTGAGGGGGCTCGGATAAATGTGTGTGGTTGCAGCTATGGTTGCAACTGCTGCCTAGTGAGGAGACTCAGATAAATGTGTGTGGTTGCAGCTATGGTTGCAACTGCTGCCTAGTGAGGAGGCTCGGATAAATGTGTGTGGTTGCAGCTATGGTTGCAACTTCTGCCTAGTGAGTAGACTCAAAGAAATAGGTGTGGTTGCAGCTATGGTTGCAACTGCTGCCTAGTGAGGAGACTCAGATAAATTTGTGTGGTTGCAGCTATGGTTGCAACTGCTGTGTAGTGAGGAGACTCAGAGACATATTTGTGGTTGCAGCTATGATTGCAACTGCTGTGTAGTGTGGAGACTCAGACAAATATTTGCGATTGCAGCCATTGTGCAGCTGAGAGAGCAAGAGGAATATGTGTAGTTGCAGTAATTGTGTACTAGGCAGAGCCACAGAAATACCCTCATACATGCAGCTCCCCTGTATGAGGGAGAACCAGTACATTTCGCAAGGTTGCTCTCTAGCCTGAAGCAAGGCAGCTCTTCTCTGCACATTGTTGTAGCTCTAAATTAGTAGGGGGCTTATAAACAGAATATAATGTTAATAACACAAATGCTAATGACTCTATATAGACTCATCACCAGTCAGTTACTAAAGCTATCAGTTTCACAAGCACTTCCACACAACCCTGCTGGTCCTGACTCTGTGCTTGTTGACTGACCAGTGTCTTCTGCAATATAATGTAATTAATACATATTTTATGACGAGCTTAATACTGAAGACCAGTCTCTAAGCACAGGACCGGGATTCAAACCTGTGTTGCTCTGCGTTGTCTTGTTTCCAAAACAAATGCATTGCCCCTGAGTTATCCCCCTGAGGCCGGTAAATAACTAGAGTAGTACATTGCTAGAACTTTCCTGCTCTTTATGCACTATTATAAGCTGAATAGTCTATGAACTGGCCAAAACATGCAAGCATTTTCCAAAGTGTGAACCAAACTCTAATTTCGTTGGTTTGGATATCATCAAATTGTATTTGCCCAACCTAACTACCCTGATCAGCCTGAGCACACTTATTCACATAAACTGCGAGTCACTTGCATTTCCACCAATTTTGCCAGACCGAACATCCTCCATCTATTTTGTGGATAGTACATGGGAGGAGAGAATAACAGTGACCAAGTAGCATGACGTTTACACATCTAACATTTGTTTGTCAACGACTAGATAGCATCAAATCGATGAGTTGTTAATCTCAATGAATGTCAGCTATTCAGCATGAGGCTTCTTATGCTGTCAGACACATTTATCCTGGCAGTACTGAAGCCTTCCTCAAACTATCGGTGATCCCCACACCACATGCAGCCAGTGTGTCACCCAAGAGAACATTGCTGCTGCGTCTTTGCAACAGGTGATGCATGCGTTTGAGAATGGTCGCATGGCAGTCTAGCCGAACACTACTAACCTCATGGTGATGTTATCTATGGGCCACTTGCTTTATATTGTATTGCAAAAACTACATTTCTGATGACCCGTGGAAATAGTTACTCACTGCTGGAGAATTCCCAGTCATGGGCAGTAGCAGAGTTGTACAATGATGCTAGTTTCCTAGTGGAGCTTGCTCTAGGTCACTCCATGTTCAGAACGTCCACTTTACCATGGACCCTTCCTCAGAGCATTGACTGCATGCCTGTCGTTGTATGCTGGGTGGGCTCCCCTTCCCCTGCCAGCCAGCAGCGGGCCTGATGCAATCCTTTGGGCAGCCGGGTTCATGCACTTCTGCACCGGGATACTTCCCGCATTACAGAATGTAATGGCAGTCGACAGAGTGGAGAGGACATCTGGGAAAAGATGGAGGAGATGGTGACACCGTGGCTACGTCCCCAACACCTACAGCTAGGTTTTTCTGCTGCTGAGAATAGTACTAAAACCTGGGGAGCTGACAAATTGGCAAGGTGTGACGATGCACTAGGTGTTGTCTCTTCTCCCCAGAGGGAGCCTCTTCTCATATAGCTAGGTCGCTACCCAATATTCCCCCTGGGGGTGGTTTAATGGGGGAGGGCATCATGAGGAAGGATTACCCTACTGGGCATAAGGACAACTACCTAGGTGATAGATGGCACAACACCCGAACCCAAAACTACCCAAAACCGCAAGCACCTTTTCACCCCAACCACCGACTGACACAACTTTATGCTATTGTAACAGCATGTAACATCATCATGTAACATCATGTCAGTTTCATCAACTGAGATGAAGAAGATCGTCTGAGAAGCAAAAGTCAACCCCAATGCAAGTACTGAGAAGAGGTGGCCGCTAGGAGCCATTAAGAGTCACTAATGAAACAAGAGAAAATGTTCCAGTGCTCCACGGGGGAGTGGTCACCAAAACAATGTAAAAACGGATGAAAGACTGAGTGAAGGAGAGAACTGTGCTGGATGCGTGCCAGCCGAGAAGGAAAGCAGCACAGGAGACAACCAACCTGGCAAAATCAAGGACAGAGCAGAGAACGCTCCCAAGAAACACCAAAAGCAGTCATCGGTTGGAGACAACGAGCACGTGGTGAGCATCCTTTGCCCAGTGGCGTGGAGCTGGTTGGGAATGTAGCTGGAGACTAAGAAGCGCTGGTGTAACCTTCAGAAAGTGGACTGCACGGCCCTGCAACAGCGCCTATGCCACCGAGCTGGCGAGCAGTGACAAAGAATGTGGAGCAGGCGCCACAGAGACAAGCAAGGAAAGACCCCAGGAAGAACCAGAAGAGCATGCCAAATCCAGCAAAGGTAATGGGTGTAATGCAGGAACCGGTAGGGGCATAAAGCTTGAGAATAAATACAAGTTCATTGAAAATACCGAATGCAAGTTAATCAAACTTGATGCTACGAGTAATCCTCCTTGTGGCACTACTTGGCGGGAGAGTGAACCAAGTGGGCATAGTAAAAAGTGGAGGAAAGTAGGGGTTTGGAACCAAACAGGATAAGGGTCTGGCACGCAAAGCAAAACCAAGCAAATACCAGAGGGAGCCCGCTCACGACAGTGGAGGAGGTAAGTCCACTGGCCACCAGGGAAGTGTCTGGGAACCTGTCCATCACAGACAGTGTACAAGAGGAAACCAGTTGTGAGAAAAGAAGGGTCTCGGACCCCAACAAAGTGACGTTAAGGCAGAGAGGAAGTCTTCCTCATCATAGTGACAGAGAAAAGTCTCCTAATCACAAAAGAAGGATCTGGGATCCTGAGAAGAATTGGGGCATTGTTGACAAGGCAAAGCATGTATCAATCTGAAAGCACTGAATATCAAGTAATACCGGGAGAAGGCAGTTATCCTACTGGCAACAAAGCGGAAGTAGAGAGAGACATCAGGGGAAGGGAGTCATTCCCTCTGGCTTTGTTTGTCAGAAGGGTGTCCAGACATTTGGTCGAATGAAAACTGGTCGAAAGACATTTGGTCGACGCAATTTGGTCGAAAACCAAATGGTCGAATTTTTTTTTATTTATATATATATTTTTCGGGTTTTCGTTTTTTAAAAAAAGGGGTTTTTAGAAAAAAAGGGGGTTGGGGGGACCCCTCCAAAAAAACAAAAAAAATGGGTGAAAATAAAAAAATAAAAAAATTCGACCATTTGGTTTTCGACCAAATTGGTTCGACCATTTGTCTGGTCGACCAATTTTTTTCGACCAAATGTCTGATAACCGTCAGAAGCAGACCAAGAGAAGGGAGGCATTCTCTTTGTCCTGAAATAGAAGTCAAGTTGGTGATGCCAGGGGAAGGTAGTCATTCCCCCTGGCCGTGTTGTGCATTGTATCAAGACATATTAGGGGAAGGGAGTCATGCCACTGGTTCTTTTGAAACTTGTACAGAATCACATCAGGGGAAGGAAGCTATTCTCCTGGAGAAAACATTGTATAAAGACTGTTTTGAAACCTGCAAATCAGGGGAAGGGAGTCATACCTTCTGGTGGTTATGTTTGAAGGAACATTTGGTTAAGCAACAATCCTGAAGCAGGAGAAAGGAGCAACTCCTCACGCTTTCGGGCTATTGGCGCTAAATAAATAAATAAATATACTCTCCTTATAGAAGGACATTTATGTCCGTTTACTCTTTAGTTTTAGAGTGTGAGGGATAGAAGTACGTTTTCGACACAGGACAGTGGTTTATACTTTGATGAACATCTTGACAGACCCTTTTAGTATTAGTTTTGATGCAAGGAACCCCCTCTTAGAAGTAAAGGATAGCGAGGACCTCTTTTCCATTTTCCTAAATAAAAGTCTATAGCAGAAATTATGCCACTTTTGTGTCAGTCTCCTTCTTCAACACCCTTACCCAGGGAAGCAGGTTTCCAACTTTGTTTCTCTTCCCTTTAGTAGTTTTCAGGTTTCTCCTGATCTCATTAACACAGTTCTCTGGATTATCAGATTTATTCCACTTCTTTTCGCATTAGTACTGGGACAAGTTTTGTTTACTTTATAATGAGTCTGTCTTGATGGTAACTTTTTCTCCCTTGGCACTATACAAAGTCATGTGTGTTGCACACTCTTGCACAATCAGTGTATCGTAGCTGCCAATCTCCAAACAACTCATCGATTTGATGCTATCTAGTCATTGACAAACAAATGTTAGATGTGTAAACGTCATGCTACTTGGTCACTGTTATTCTCTCCTCCCATGTACTATCCACAAAATAGATGGAGGATGTTCGGTCTGGCAAAATTGGTGGAAATGCAAGTGACTCGCAGTTTATGTGAATAAGTGTGCTCAGGCTGATCAGGGTAGTTAGGTTGGGCAAATACAATTTGATGATATCCAAACCAACGAAATTAGAGTTTGGTTCACACTTTGGAAAATGCTTGCATGTTTTGGCCAGTTCATAGACTATTCAGCTTATTATAGTGCATAAAGAGCAGGAAAGTTCTAGCAATGTACTACTCTAGTTATAGGGTACTGATTGAAGCTTGCATGAGAGAGATAATCCAAGTGTAAGAAAAACCAAGGGGGTTATACAATGCCCAACCTTGTAGCAGTTTTGTGTCAGTTTAATAAGTATGAGATTGCATTAAGTGGAAGGTATGGCCTGGAATGAAAAGTCTAAAAATGTGTTTTAAAGTTTGAGGCATAGTGAAGTAACATTTGAGGCTGCACCAGTTAGACCTTTAGAGCATATTATGCCAAGAAGCCTACAAATCTCTGCCACTACACTGAGGCTGCAAAACACATTTGTACCCTCTACATGAGGAAAATAAAAAACTGACCCTATTTCCTAGTCAAGTGTTGTCAAACCTCACATGTCAATTTGGCTTTTAATATAACATCAGTAATTTTAGGAAACCTGTGGAGCCTGACTTCAGACTGCCCTGGCCAAACTTAACTGTTACATAGGAAAAGGATTGTTTTTTTCTCTTTTTTTGTTAAATGCAACTCTGAGTGTGTACTCTTTCCAAACATTATGTTCCCTGCTCCCAGGAGTTTTATTGGCCTTTCAGATAAGGTAGCAATTCCAGACCCACATTCCAGACATGTTGTTCCTTCAACCATTGAAGTATAAAAAGTTCCTTTTTTCCTTCGTTTTGAGAATGATCTGTTCTGTGAGTTTAGTTTACTAGTTGTTTCACTTTGCAACACCTGACAAAGAAGTCTGTGGGACTTCAAAGGGCAATGCTTTGTTTCATCATTAACTTATATTTTCAGTCCAATAAAAGTCCAATACCTGCATCTTGGGGAGTTTTTGTGGAACGATAGAACTCGGCTGACTGTACTCTTTTGGGATTGTGAGTTATCCTGTGTGTCCTCAGCCACAGTGTTTCAGGTGTGTTTCCCTTTTATTAAGAGTGGGCTGCCACCTGTCAATTACCTTATGTTCTATTTCAAATAAAAGGAATTATTGTTGCAATACAGCTGGCTTCTGTTCCCAGTGAGGGGGGGTGAGATGGTGCTGTCCAAGGCCATTGGACTGAGGTCCTAAAATAAATGATTGTGTAGGTCTTGTTGGGGGTTGGGTTATTTATTTACCTCAATGTGCTCCGCTTCAGTTGAAAGTGTTGCTACAGGGCCATGCTCCCACAGACGAGTCCAGCTCTCATGAAGCCTTCTCTACAGAGAGCTCTGCTCAAGTTGAGTGAAGAAGAAGATTAAATGGCGCAGACAGGAGCCGGTGACGTCAAACTCCCACTGATGAAAGACATGGCATTGGATGTGCAGACAGAAGACCGCCAGGCGGGATGTGTGTGCTGCTTTGGGCCTAGCTTGTGTGAGGGCAGAAGTTATTGAAAGGCTGTGTGTACCTGTTCAAGGCTCTTCCGTGCCATCTCCTTATGCAGTCAATGTGTGGATAGTCATGCGTCAGTGCTTGGCTTATGAATCAGTAGACTGCTGTATTGGTTGCTTAGCCAGAGCGCTATGGGGCCTAGAAAGCAGTGAACACCTGCCATCACTATATCTATTTCTAAACCCCATTACCCCAATCTAGCCTATCTCACTCAGCCCCCGCTGCAGTCTCCTGATATTTATTTATTTCTATTTATTTTATTTTATCATCCAATATGGTTAATAAACTGGATTTTTCACACATTAAAACATTCAATCTACAAAAATGTTACATACAAATTGCATAAAAACTGCAACATACAATAGCACCACTATATCAAGACTCCTATTCCAACACATTTTAAAAATTTAAATCTAAAACCACTTTCAGAAAGTCTAAAAATCTTAGTAAAATAGAAATATCATTAGTGTTTAAAATCCAAATCCGAAGGTCCTCATCCGAGTCACTAACAATGGTTGCAGTTTCTTCCGTCGGTAGGGAACTCAGAGCCGGACATACTGTACATAAATGTTTAAAGTCGCATCACCCTGCAGGCAGTATCGACCCAATCTCAAGCCTCTTGGCACATTCCTCCTAATCCCAACCACCTCCATGGTAGGGAGCAAGTGGAGCTTCAACCTCAAGATTTTAAGACGGATCCTGATATTTGCCCATGTACCTGAGATTTAGCAGATCCCAAAGGACCCCCTTCTCCCTCAATGTAATTCAGAACTATTCCATGTACACAGCAATGTTCTGTAAAAAGGATAACCAAGTTCTCTCAGTATAACCGTTCCGTCCCCTTCCTACAGAGAAGTCGAACCCAATAAAGAATTTAACTTCTCATATGGGAGGGACCGTGAAACTCTGTGAGACAAATGTTGAGGGCGTTCCTGCGTTACCGAGTAGATATCACAGATTCACATTGAGAGTTGGCATCGCATGTTGCCCTGGAAATTATGGCGTGGTCTTGCATTCTATGTGCAAAAGGTGCCAAGTGTTTATGATAAAAATACAATTGCTCATTATGCGCTTCCGAAACTTCCCTAAAATATATTTGACTATCACCACGCGATAAGCCAATCTCCCACTTCATATCACCACGCGATCAGCCAATCTCCCACTTCATATCACCACGCGATAAGCCAATCTCCCACTTCATATCACCACGCGATAAGCCAATCTCCCACTCCATATCACCACGCGATAAGCCAATCTCCCACTCCATATCACCACGCGATAAGCCAATCTCCCACTTCATATCACCACGCGATCAGCCAATCTCCCACTTCATATCACCACGCGATCAGCCAATCTCCCACTTCATATCACCACGCGATAAGCCAATCTCCCACTCCATATCACCACGCGATAAGCCAATCTCCCACTTCATATCCATGGTCCAAAAAATAATAATATGAAAACGGGAACAGAAACTGATGAAACGACAGAATAGTTTTTATCAATTATATATTGGCCCAATTATGTGCGGCTTAAGCCAAAGCTTGGCATCAACAGGGAATCAAATGCGGTGTTAGCCAAGGCATTACAAATTCTCTGGATAAATGGAGATTCGTCCTGTCCCCGGCTCCTCCTAATCCCGCTCAGAAGCACACAGAAAAAATACCAAAAGCATGGGGAGCTAATATATGCAGAAACATGTACAGCCTGTGCAGAAAAAGCAACATCCTATTTCAAGCACATTCTTCAAGCGCAAGTGCACGATTGCATACGGCGGGATAATAGTTTAAGCTTTTAATTGCTACGATATGTATTCCTGATTTATCTGTTTGACCTTTCAGAGCATGAATATCATTAAGGGTGGTAAGGAAAAGAGTGCCATCCTGCTCAGAAATATTACAAGTGCGCGCCAGAAATGTAGTTCCGGAAATTGATGAAGAATTCGCTAATTTTTCCTGCAGTGTCATTTCACAGTGCGCTTCATTGGCACGTTGCTCAAGTATTCTCTGCTGTTGCAGTGTGGGTAGTTTCCAAAAGGGCCCGTCATTTGCTCTCTAGAATGTTCTGATTCCAAGCACAGCTCTAGCGGGGCTCAAAATCAAGAGCGCATCAGACCTTAAAGATATTTAATCATAGAGGTTTTGCATATGGATGTTATGTTATGTTATGTTAATTACTTTTTTAAAGCGCACGCACGCCGAAGCATCTTGGCGCTAGAGTAGACCGGAGGGATTCAGAAACCGCCGCAGGGATTCAGAAACCGCCTAATAAAAAGAATAAAACTTAGAACAGATACGTTTTTAACAACCGCCAGAAAGCAAGAAGATTTTTCCTAGCCCGAAGTGGCGCCGGCAAAGACTTCCACAATTTGGCGGCCGCCACAGAAAAGGAACGGTCCCACACACGCTCAAGCTGATAGCGAGGAATCACAAGAAGACAGGAGCTCTTGGAACGCAGTTCCGGAGAAGGCAGTTCACGAGCATGTCCCGTCAAACCTGTTTTTGTGTGCATTTTTAAAATGTTTTGGTTCAGCAAGTAAAGCTTACACACAGGCACACATTTTGTTTTATTGTGATATAGTTTGTAAAAAAAAAACTTTCCATAAACATAAAAAACATCATGAAAAGTGGAGTATTCATGGAAACAGCAGAGCATACCAAGAAGGTCAAGACATCCAGGGGTCCACACGTATTCGAAAGCCCCGAATAATCAATTACTCAAAATATATTCATTGTTGGCATTGGGCCTCATTACGAGGCTGGCGGCCGCGGAATGAACGCTGCCGGTAAGGGACCAGCACCGTCCATTCCAGGCCGCCACATTACGAGGTCTGCAGCGGGTCCCGCTCTTCACGCCTGGCCAGACCAGACATGCAGAGCGGGACCCGCTAGCAGACCAGGATGCTACCCACTGGCCTGTCATTAACGGGCCCGTTGTTAGCATCCTCCCCATTCCCATTGAGCCCTATGGGAGCTCGAATGGGAAAGGGGATGTATCGGGTCTGGGTCCCGGGAATGGGAATTACCAGACCTGCTAAAGTCGGCATGGCCCGGTAATTCCCTATTTTTGGGACCCGGTACCCAGTTTGGGGGTAGCCATGCCGCTAAAAACGGCATGGCTAACTCCAAACTCCTAATGAGGCCCATTGTTTGTGTGTACTGGAATGCAGGCTGAAGTCACACACAGGGTCTTAAAGTCTTAAAGCATGCACCATTTCTGCATACCTTCTAGCCTTCTAGTGGCCGCTGCCCCAGAAGTGGCGAGATAGTGAGACTTAGATACATTTATAAGAGGAGAACGCAGGAGGGTCCTGCAGACATGAAAGGATAGGTCACAGGTTTAGAGTAACAAGCCAGTGAACAGAAAATGAGGTGTAACACAAATAAGACAAACACGTTTGGTTCCCACTTGGAGAGTATGCAGAATAGCCCCAGGGTAATCCAAAATAACAGGAAATCGCTGTGAACACAGAGGTCGCAAAGGACTAAGCACACGTGCGCCAAAGGGAGTGGATGGCTTGCCTGTGGGGCACTCAGCAACAGGACAGACAGAAACCACACTCTAATGCAAATCACCAGGAAACAGCGAAGGAACTAATGGTGCGAGATAGAGGCCTGAACTAAAGGCTAAGAGGACACTACAGTACTTTGATGTAAAGAAGGTCGTTGTCCTGGAAATCAGACAGAGTAAAGAAAAGAGGAAGAGCGAAGTTGAGCAAGAGCACTGCAAACCAAGAACAAGGGAACCGTGGACAGAATCTGCACTCTGGGAGCTTTGGTCTGAACTAAAACTGCACTCTGGGAACTGTGTTCTGAAACTGCACTCTGGGAGCTGTGGTCTGCACTAAAAATGCAAGGGGATCAAGGTGTCAGCCACATGAACTGTGCGCTACAAGCAGAAGAAACCGCTGAAAGCAAGGTACGTGAGCAGAGATAAGAGCGATGGGGATCCAAGGCCTTGAAGCAGCAGCAATGCCACCTCAGACCACGAGGCAGTGGCTGCGGGAAGGTGGGCGTTGGAACCTGAGGATCCACGGGCAACCGCAGGCAGCTGTATCTGGCTCCACCGGGGACACCGTGGTCCATGGCAGAAGGGACTGGCACACACTCAACCCAAGATAAAGAATTGAATGTGGCGCCTCTCCAGATACTGCGTCTCAGTAGGTTATGGCTGCTTTTTCCTAACATGGTAGAGGAGGAGAAGGCATATGGGTCAGATAATCACTCCATCGCTTCTTATAATCTATAAGGTGCCCAGCCTGGAAGGAAGCCTTCGTCGAAATATGAGGTGGGTAAAGACACACTGAGTGACCCACTTTCTCCAAGATATCATTAACAAAAGGGCCCAGTGGCGCAAAAGCACACAAAGAGTGTCCTGGGCCACTTACAGACTCAACAACATGAGCTAATCAATTTCCCCACTCACAAGATCACAGAATCCCCTAACTCGCTGCACCCAAGCATTGCATCAAAAGATCCAATCAAATGCTTGTGAGTGGAGATACGAAGCAGAGAAACCCTTTCACGCACTTGAGGATATACCACCGGCTCCTGCATCGGCTAAAACAAGTGGTCGCAGGATTTAGAACCCATGCCGCGAACAGCGACATGGCCTCACAGTTAACTGCGGGGCCTGCAATGTTTACCCTATTGATCACTGTGAGTATATGCTCTTAAGACGACATGGAGAATAAAATCAAACTATGTGGGCAAGGGACGCAAATAATACCCTCCAGGTTGCGGGTAGTTTCTGCTGGGCGTGAAAGACAAAAACTGATATCATGAAGATATTGGCATTGACATCTGTTTGCTTTTTAGGCCTCTGATAAGTTGTACTCTTGTGTTGAAAGAAGTACTCCAGAGCCACAGGGAGGGAACAAGCTTCTTTACTAGGTTCCGAGTTACAAGATGACACAAGAGGTAAGTTCATGGGTAGGTAAGTAGAAGGTAGAAGAAGGATACATATGAAGACATCCACCGGGGTCGCACAGGCAGCTCACTCTATCTGAATCTCGTGGAACACACACAGGGCACTCACACCACAACATTCCACAGCCCACCTTCCACCAGGCATTCCATCCATCAGGCATTCCATCAGGCAAGCATCCACACAGGGCCAGAGCAAAGAGACACAGGACAAAACAGCCACCCCTCTAGTCTTTCCCTGGACTGGAACAGGCCTGGGATAGAAGTGCCCATTTTGACTGGGAGGGGGTTGTTTTAGAGTGGGTCTGGATAACTGGTCTTTGGAGGGTGGTATCTTGGCGAGATAATTCATCAGTAATGTGCTCCCACTTGGATTTCATATATTGGTAACATTCCATTGGATCAAAGTTGCCAAGTTCGAGGGCTGCGTCACAACATTCCATCCGATCAGACAATGCAAACTTGAATGATGGTAGATTGGCAATTTCATTCACAGTAGTGAACCTGGCCCAACTCTACCCTATCCCACATCACATTTGCAATTGGCATTTGGTGTGGGAAACCTATGATTTCACTCTCTCCTGCATGCCAGACTGGAGATGTGCAGAGAGTCTAGTCCAACCATGAACAGTCAACCCTATGTAGACATTCCGCCAGCAACCACTCACAAACAGGGCTTTCACTCTTAACAATTGGGAAATGCAGGTACGCAATACTTACTATTTCTGGGCAATCCATGCACAGATATAATAAACTCTTTCACTTTGTATATGCTCTCTGCAGCGCCCCATGCAGTCATTTATAGGATCCCTAGTGGTGGCTGATTTTTGAATGTGTGCAACATGGTAGGAACACTTCAGTCATGGCTGGATGGTAGTGTTGGAGCGCGTAGTCGTTTGCTCGTCAAGTTGCCATGTCCAGCTATCAAATGCAAGTCTTACCTGGGATCAATACCAGCGTGCCTTGGAGAAAACGCGTCTCCCCTTACCTGAAGCCACCGCGCCCCCAGACTACATACACCTAAGGGCAGGAGACCCCGGGAGGGAATCCAAAAGAGGGAAAAAACCAAAAGGCAAAAACCTCGTAGAAGACACAGCGACTCTCTGACTTGCCCTGTAGTCCAGGGGCAGGATGGGATGTCGAGAAGCACCAGGGCAGCGAATGCAGGAAGTCAAGAAAGACAGGAATCAAGCATGAGGCAGCTCTAAGGAAGCCAGGAACATGGAAGAGAAACAGCAAGCCAAGTGGGGCGGAAAGGCAGAATAACAAGGACTTCAGGAGAGGAAATAACCAAAAGAATGGGAACTAGCGTCAGTGACACACACCACAAGTGTTGAGACACAAAGATCCCGGCAGCAGTCCCACTAATAAGTATTCCGGTGCCACGCATCTGATGCGACCGGGAACCAGAAATCTGCCATCTTGGAATGGTCAATGATGACCAAGGCAGCCGCCATCTTTAAAGGGGCACTTCTCCATTGATTACAGCATTCATGCACAGCGCGAGCAGCACGTCTTCTGATGCGTCCGTTTGTGTGCACAGGTAAAATGTCCAAAGTCTAGACCTTGTGTGTAGGGGATGCAACATGACAGCATGCCCCCTTCCATGACTGGGGCCTCTGGGTTTCCACAAAAGTGAACAGAAAAAATGTTGCTCCAAGCGAGTGGGCATACACATGCAAGGCCGGTTCCCAAGATCTATTGGCGGGGCAATAGCCCTTCCAATCCACCAGAAATCACAAAATGGCTGATCTAACAAGGTAATCACAGATCTCTCTGACTTGAAGTTCTGGCACTCTCTGGGAATAAACTGGAGAAGGGGGGCTACAGGGCCGGGCCGGATCCAAACCCTAAACAAATGGCTTGCGTAGCGATGTATGAAAAACAGGGTGGATATGATGCCAGAAGGGAGGCAGCCGCAAACGATAAGTAACTGGGTTGACAATCTCCAAGAAAGGAAAGGGACCAAAACATGATGGAGACAACAGAAGTGATGCTAGCCAGCAGTTGGGCTGGAATACACCTTTTGAGTAGGGACCAGGTCTGATTTGCATATGGGTATTTCCCTTTTAGTAATGATATGTTATGCTAGTGGGACTTATAGTGCATACCGCTGCCATTTGCATGGTCTCCAGGTGCTCTGGCTGATCTAAAATAAGGGCAGGGTGTTGCTTGTTTGTGGGAGAAGACGGATAGCGCACACATGCTTTTGCTAGTGTGCTTGCTGTTTCAGTTCTTATTAAAACTGTCACAATGTTTTGATTTTGCTTCTAGTTGATCTGGGTTTGTGGGTGTGCAAGGTGTTTGTGTCCATGTGGGAGGCCTTGTGTGCCCGGGGCATAAGGATACATTGGCTTTGTTGAGGTTAGTGTGAGTTATTGGATGAGGTGTGAAGTTCTGATGTTTGGTATCAGTGTGGGGTGGTGTTGTAGGGGTCATGCGTGCCTGGCATAGTTGGTTTGCATGTTGTATGTTTGTAGACGTATGGAGGGGTTTAGTATGGGTTAGTGGGGGAAAGTGTGGAATCCTCATGGCATCAGATTGTCACAGTTGGCCAGGTATCTTGTTGGGTAACTGGAACGCAGTGTGCCTTGACTAGCTGTATTGGGTCTCTCTGACAATAGTCTATGGCTCCTGAGTTAGCTCGTCATATTAAACAGCCACGTTTTTACTGTGTTCCTCTAGTGTGTGTATGCTCTTGGGGAGGGAGTTCCAGAGTTTCGTTGAAATGCTTGGAAATGCTGATCCCCTATATTTCATTTTTGAATAATGTTTGGGTCCACGGCGCGTGTCATTGCAAGACCTCAGGGTTCGATTGGGTCTATAGAAGGAGATTTTCTTTCTTGCAGCAATTCTTCTCCTTGGCCGTGAATTGCTCTGTGAACAATGCAGAGTGTTTTGAAGTCGATCCTTTTCTTGACTGGTAGCCAGTGTCGTGATCTTAGTGGTGGCGGGATGTGTTCTCTCTTGTCGAGTCCCAGAAGGGGTCTTGCTGCTACGTTCTGGATTTGCTGTAGTTTCATGATGAGGGAGTCAGGCAGACCATTTCAGATGTTGTTGGCATGGTCTATTCTGTACATGATGTATGTCCTTCTGATATATCGTAGGTGGAAGAAGAATTTCTTTACTACTGCGTTAACTTGAGGTTCTACTGTTAGCTCATTGCCCACCAGCAATCCATGATATGTAACCACTTTGGATGCTTCTGGTCTGTTTCCGATTGTGGTAGACCAAGGTATGGATGGTTGGATAGAATGGCTGTTGGGCGTTTTCATCATATCAGTTTCATCCTGCTTGAGTTTAAGGTTGTTGTTGCTCATCCATGCATTGATTTTTGAGAAGCAGCTCATGGGGGTTTCATCTATGTCCTTGCTGGTGATAATTCTGAAGAGGTTTTGAGTGTTAGCTGTGGGGTTGCAACATGTAAGCCTGTGTTTTTTAATGAGCTTCATGAGAGTAGGTATGTAGATGTTGAAGAGTAGCTGTGAGAGGGATGAGCCTTGTGGGACTCCACATGTCAGTATACGTGAGGTTGAGAGTTAATGGGGAAGCCAGTGGGTTTCCATTCTTCCTGTCAGAAAGGATTTGATCCATTGTAGCACGACGTTGCTCACCCCTGTTTCTTCTGTTCTTTTGATGATGGTTGAATGGTTGCGTGCTTCACAAATTCTTTAAAATCCCACTAGACCTGCAGGGTGAGTTTCTTAGTTTACCTACTTGACCTCAGAGAAATACACTCTCCCATGGTAATGGGTGGTGATGGGTGACAAAATATTTACCACGGCTTTTTGTAAAATGTTGCATGTCACCAAAAGCACACTTCATATTTGGCGCAATGCTGCCACCCAAATTCCAGCCGTGAACATTTAAACTTGTATTCGCCATTCAATGCAAATAAAAAAATTAAGTTTTAAACGTCCCCATACTTGACAGCAAGGTCTAGTTCCATGCAATTGGTATTCGCCCTCCATAAAACCTCCCATCCGTGTGAGTGAGCTAGTAGATTTTGCAAAGCTCGGTTGACTATGTCAGAAGCTGCTGAAAGGTCTAATAGCATCCGTGCGGAGGTGGAGTTGTTGTCTGGGTTCATTTTTAGGTTATTCGAGATGGAGAGGAGTGCTGATTCAGTTCATCACATTGGTCTGAAACTGCCTGTGCCTGGTCCAGTACATGGTTGGTTTCCAAGTGTGTTAGGGTGTGTCCATATGCATAGGTTTCTAGGAGTTTGGCATGGTAAGCAATGTTTGATATTGGCCGGGTAGTTGGTTGGGTTGTCTGTGGTTCCTGAGAAGAGGTCATACATAAGCAGATTAGAAGCTTTTGAGGGTGGTTCTTGTTTCCAGCGAGTGGTTCAAGAGTTTGTGCAAGTGTTGTGCAGTTCCTTTGCTGAGGGGGGTCTTCTAGATGTCTGGTGGGCAGGGGCCTACTGGGCAGCTGGCTTTGTCCTTTCCTTCACTAGTTTATTAAAGTCTTTTCAGGAGATTACAGCGAAACAGGTCAGCATTGTGGTTGCTTCTGGGGATGCTTTGGTGGTGATGTTGTTGCTTTCATCCTTGGGTACAGTGCCAATGACTTGCTGGAAGTTTCTGACTCTGTTGTTGAAAGTAGTTTGCAAAATCATCCCAGAGTTTCTGCGAGGGAGTGGGGATGTTGGTGAAGGGTGTTGGGTTTCTTAACTCATTAATGAGGTTAATGTTAAAGGGTTTTATACTGCGCACCGATGCCACTTGTGTGGTCTCCAGTGGGTGGTTAGTAGGGTTGAGCGGGAAAAGAGCAAGCGAGCTGTGATGTGATGTTGGCAGCCTCAGTTCGGAAACACTGTTCACTGAGCATAAATACGATTTTTGGAGGTTGACATTTGTATGGTCCTCCATATTTCGTATTTGCTTGGGGAGTGAGTTCCATAGTTTTGCGGCTAGGCAGGAGAAAGCTGATCCACCCAGTTTTTCCTTTGTGTAATGTTTTGGTTCTAGCCGGATGTTGTTGCAGGATCTCGGGGTGATCATCTCTTTTGGAATGCAATTTTTAATGGCTGGGGAGGCAGAGAAAACATGGTTGGGAGTGTTGCCTAGGGAAATGCCAGTGGGTATGATTAACTCTAAACTTTTCCACTCATCAGTCTTCAGACAGCTATGCTGCCATGATAGGCACGGCTTCCATTTTATGTCTGGGCCACTTCTCTATTCAAGAATAAATGCCTTTTGTATGTGTTCTGTGTTTTCTCTTTCCAGGATTGATCGTTTTGTGGCGTGCCGCATATACCAAGCCAAATAAATTCACACGATCTCCCTAAAATTGGTGCCAATGCCTGCTTCATTGTTTCAGGCACAGCACACAAGCTGTGCATTGGCAGGCACTTGCTGTGCAACAATACTGCATTTTAGTAATTGAAATGCCATTTTTATACTGTCTCAAAAAGAATAGCAGAAATTAAGAGGAATCTATATGCCAGAGTTCATCTATTGTTCTTTGTTCTGTACTGTTGACATTAAACCTCTGTTAATATTGTCCA
Source organism: Ambystoma mexicanum (assembly GCF_040938575.1). Classification (NCBI taxonomy): domain Eukaryota; kingdom Metazoa; phylum Chordata; class Amphibia; order Caudata; family Ambystomatidae; genus Ambystoma; species Ambystoma mexicanum. The sequence goes on along the minus strand of NC_090940.1, from coordinate 641,723,469 downwards.
GACACATATTGTGTTCCCTCTACTGCTTCAGTTGGGGCAGCTTGTGGTGCACAGGTCTGAGTATGTTGGCATTGACTATCTTGGACGAAAGCACTGAGTCTGTCTTCTATTTTGTTTGGCGGCCATTTTCTGCTGGCGTCCTCCTGTAAATCTCGTGGAGATGTCTCTGCTTTTGGGATGGGGCCGCTCTGGTTGGCAGAGTACGCCTGTTGAGTTATTTCAATTTATTGTTACTTTACGCATAAATGCAAATGCTTGCCGCGCACTTCTGTCGCAGATGTCGGGGCAGGGAACGCGCGGGAACTGTGCGCAGTAGGACCTCACGTAAAGATATTGGGTTCTTTAATACAGAGGGCTGGACAGATGTTGTTTTTCTACTGTTGTGACTTTTAGTTGGCAGGGTCTTTTGATGAGTGCCTTCCAGAAAGTCTAGGCAAGCCTGCATCCCAGGCAAGCTGTGAGGTTCATGTTTAAGCTACTCTGTGTTGCATGCAAGCGAATGAGATAAAATAACATAAGAAACAGTTTGATTAAAATAAAGGCTTATATCGCATTGTATGAATATATATATACACATGTGTATATTTCTTTAAAACATAGACATGCTTTGTTTACTTGTTAATAATAAGTGTGCAGAGATATAATTGTCATGCATGTTCCGCCATTGCCTTGGACCTTAGCTCACACCATCTCTTCGGCACCAGTGTGACACCCACCTTGTGCTTTCTGGTGGGCCTCTCACTATCTATAGTGCCCGCTTCACTTGCACGCTCATCCCCTGGGGACCGCTCATGAAGGGCAACGCTCCCTCTGGAAGAGGAGTAGGGCTCTGGTGTCAAGCCAGCCTGAGCCCCGCAATGGAGAATAGCACAGCAGCAACGCGCTGATCTTGGAAGCAAGACCACGCAGAGCAACAGAGGTTTGAATCCCAGATCCGTGCTTAGAAACCGAACTCGGGTATTAAGCGTGTTAATCCATGCTGGCCAGCCAACAGGCAGCACCCCGAGGAGGGCACCCCCTCCAGGTTCCCTTCAAGTGTTCTCCGCAGGGGCAATGCAATTCCAGAGCTTCACAGTGGAGGGGTGGCCACCAAGGACCAAACTGTCCCTGACCTATCTGCACAAATGCAGAAATACCAGCACTCTGTGCCCTACCAAAGAAAAAAGGCAATATTAACACGCACAAAGAAAGGTCTGGATACCCCCTGGAAAACAAAAATGACGCTCCTAGAAGGTTATGCCACCATGTAAGGATGTCAGATCATGTGACATAGCTATGATGGAGGTGCGTGTAGCTGAATTCAGGCATCTGAAACATGGAGGAAAAGTCAACTTTCTCAACTAGGAATCCAGAAATATCCCAACTATTTCAGGGGGGCCACTGTAAGCGACATCCCCAAGGGTCCAGACCATTTGGCTGACCACTTGTAGAAGCCATACATCCTATGATCTAACTGGCACCCTACCGGACCCAAGGCCCCAGAAACTCCCCTATGATGCTATGGCGGCTGAGTTGAGCCATCTTATAACTACCTTGAAGAATTGATTGGCTAGCTGAATGATCAATTATATTTGCATTATGCCCTCTTCGAACTGAATTGCTGTTCACTGCAGATCGTAGCTCAGATGGGTGTTTACGGAAAGGAGTTGTTGTGGAGCGTTTACAAGTTGAGAAAGGTTCTTTGAATTGTGGAATGTTTAGGTTCCAGAGTTGCGCTCCCAGAATGATCTTCAACCTTCTTTACTGTGGCTCTCTTTTCTTGCTGATTCTACGAGGTTTCAATCAGTTATATTCTGAGGGCGTCGTATAATAGCCCAGTGCCAACTGTGACAAATCCCTTGGTATCGGCACTTCTCCCACAGAGGGGGACCCTTCCCATGGGGCCAGGGAGGTGAGGCCACTACCCGATAGTCCAGCTGGGGGTGGTACTAAACGGGAGGATCCCATGGGAGGGGGCCCCCGTGGTAGGAGAGATAAATACTATTGGGGGAGAACGCAGTATGACCATCGCCACTCTACCCCCAAAACAACATCCCCAGACAATGTTAGGACCACAACACTCCCACCCTCTGTAACCCCTCTTTCTGCTCGTAGTTAATTTATACAGAGTAGACCTGTCTATGAATATGAGGAAATCCACACTGTGACGAGGAAGAGTAAGGAAAGCTATATCTCTGTAAATAGTGACACAAGGAAGACAAGAAAAGGAGTAAAGAGCCCTTTGTGGAACCAAAGCAAACATACTAGCTCTCACATGAGCCGGCTAAAGGTAAAAAGAGAGGAAGGACTTCTCTCACTGTCTGATCTTCCCAGGAGGAACCGCAAGCTGGAGGGAGCTGCCGTGCGGTGAACAGTGATCAGAGGAGACTGGGACAGCAAACACCCAGCATACGCATCCCAGCGGAGCATGCCACTGACGCACATGGACCACAGCGGGAGAGGCAGGTATCTGGTGGCGAACCGGAGAGCGGACCAAGGTACTGCTGTACCTGTGAGGGACACAGAGCTGTGGAGCCGCTGCATGACTTCCAGGGGTGAGAGAAACCCAGAGAAGCCGAGAGTCGGCGATAGAACCCTGTAAAGGCCGAGATAAGCCTGGACAAGTGGGGAGCCAGAGAGAGAAAGAAGCAGCCCACAAAGCAGGGGTAAGGAGCAAGCCTCTGAGTCTGAAAGAAACTATAAAGAGAACTGTGTTAACGAGTGTGAAAGTGATCTACGAAGTAGGGGATAGTGTAAAAACCCTATTGAGACCCTGAGGGGTGGAGTTGAACCAAGTTGGGGCAAAAGAAAGATCCCCAGGGTAAAAACATAAAAACAATTGTTGAAAACAATCAAGCTGAGTACAAGAGTCGTCATCTTCCTCGTACCAGTACTTGGAAGAATTCCAGAGAACTTTTTGTGTTAAACAGTGCCTGACAGGCTAGTGAGCCGGGCCTGATTGAGAGACATTATAAACCTGTGAGAGGGGTCTGGGACCCTAATGATAAAAGGATTGAAAGCTTGTATGTTCGAAACAGGGCTTGGCGGGTTAGTGTACTAGGTCTGATTGAGAGACATTATAAACCTGAGAAAAGGGTCTGGGACCCGAATGCTGAAAGGATTACAGAATTGTATCTGCAAAACAGTGCCTGGCAGGATAGTGAACCGGGCCTAATTGAGAGACATTTTAAGCCTGAGAAAGGGATCTGGGACCCTCACAGGTGTAAGAGAAGACCAGGGGGAGAGAGATGCCCTTTTGCAAAACACAAGAGATGACCTGGGGAGGAGAAAGTTATCCTCTGGCAAAACCACAGACATTATTGGTAATACCAATGGAGGGCCTGAGAAAAGGCTTGGGGAGGGAAGACATATTTCCCCCATCTTTGTGGAACTATAAGAGTTGTCTAAAAGACCTTGGGAAGGGAGACCTGCCCCCTTCATCTATGTGATACTATATTGGACGGCCTAGTGATGGACAGGGGAAGATGGATATCTCCCCAATAGTAACAAACTCCCAAAACCCATCCAGAAGGAAGGAACCATCAAAATATCCACAGATAGGTCTCTGGGTGCTTCTGGGGTTCCCACAGGAACTGTAGGTGCAGTGACTGGCGGAACAGCCACTGGCAGAGCAGGTACTGGTGGTGGAGATGCCACTGGTGGCTGGGGCGCTGACAGAACTGGGTCCTGTTCTTCCTCAATTTCCTCAAGCTCAGAGAATGAAGCCTCCAGAGGCTTCTCATCTCCTGAGAACATACTCTCTTGTATCAGCTAGGCAGGAGGTTTCACTGGCACCAGGGTTAAGAGTGGTTTGGTCCTAGCTGGCTGTAGTAGGGAAGAAAGTGGTTGGGGGTATCTCCTTGTGCACACTTGTGCTTCCAAGAAATGAAGTGAGCACTGGTGCTTGTGGAGTCGACGACAATGCTGTAGACGACAATGGTGAAGATGCTAGCCTTGGAGGCAGAGCAATTCTGGGTACTGTCATAGACGTCGTCAAAGTAGTTGATGAAACGATCGTGGATGAAGCGATCATGGACGAAGCAGTCGTCAATGAGGTGGTAGCTTTTCACCGATGGACCATCAATGGGTCATCGACGGGACTGTCATTAACGAGGTTGTGGACAAAGTAATTGGTGTCAATGACGATTTTCGCTGATGGCTCGTGGACGGGGCAATTGTGATCATCGACTGAACCCTCATCTTTGAAGAGTGGGACGAGTATTTATTAGTCGCCGAAGCCGAGATCAAAGACTATGCGTTCATAGACAGGACCAGAGATCTGGCTAATGCAGTCAACAGGGAGACAATCAGAACCTGAGACTTATGTCCCCTTTTAGGTTTCTTCCTCTGGGAAGTATTCTCATGGGATCTCGACCTCTTCATAGAGGGAGACCGATCTACGGGTCTGCCAACCCTGCAGAGGAATTACTCAGGACCGAGGCCCGGTCAGAGGCCCTGGCACCCTCTTTCAGCAAAGCCACGTACCTTTTATGGTGATCCTTCTGAATCTTTGTGGAGAAGGCAAGGCAAATGGACCAGGCAATAGATGCATTTCTCATAGCACGGAGAGCACCCCAAAAATATTCTTGAGTCATCAATTAGAGCACGGCCTAAAAAGGCTTTTCTTACTGGCGTCCGCCATCCCTGCATGGAGAGGTCCTGAAAATCGAGAAGAGGGCCTCTCTAAAGAGCATCTATATTCAGAAGATTGTGGAATGTTCAGATCTTCACCAGCAACGGATCGCCGTTACTGGCCGTCACAGCCGCGAACCAATGATGAAGAAAAAAGCTTGAAAAGTTTCTCACAAATAGATTTCAAAAGTCATATTTCAAGGACTGCCAACACTTAAACGTGCTGAAAAAATTGAAGATGGCCACAAGGCGTGGAGCTAAGGAAGATCACTGTCATTGGCTGGGGCTGTATGACCCAAAGTAACAGCAATAGGCTATACAAGTACCAAGCAGTTTTTTAAATTTAAAGAAAAACGTCTTTATTATTACCTAGGATTCCCAGCCTGACAACGGGGGATAGTCATGAGCATGTGCATCCATGTAAGATACCAATGCTATAGAACAGGAGTTACAGGTAAGTAACTTGTTACTTCCCCTCAGGGTGTGGTTCCATGAAGACCAGCATGGGGAATGCCTGTTCTGCCTGTATCCAGACCATAACGTTAGTTCATGTTCCATCTGCCACTTGTTTTCAAACAAAACCTTGATGGACCATAACAAAAGGTTTAGTGGTTTGGTTGGGTGTGGGGACTGTGGCCTGAGGCTCTGCTTCCCTTGGAAGTTATGCTTCACTCTGCCGTCACAGATCCCAAAAGCGTACTCCCTTTTCTAAAAGGTTGAGGTCTCATGAGGAGGTGTCTTGTGGGAGAATGATGAAGGGACAAGTCACCCATGTTCAATCTGCACCGGAAATGGCAGCCATACAGCAGAAATCCTCACATAAAAGCCTACTTGGGCCACGGCTTTGTTAACTTCTTTGATGACGCCTTCAGAGTCAATGACACGATCATACCAGCATGCCCTTCATCCGCAAGGTACTCGTCGGATAAGACCACACAGTCAATGACCTGTCACACCTTCTTGGTCAACGGTGAGAAGCTTAGCAAACCTGCTCCATCCACAACTCGGACAACTGCTTCAGTGACCAAAACCCCTCGAAGGTGACAGCAACCTCGATGATGACAAAACCCCCTTTGATGGCGATGAAAACCTCATTGACAATGGAAATCCCATCGATGACACCCTTGTCTACAGCTATGTCTTTGCCAACAACCACGGCTTCCACTCATCCACGTTCTCCACCAGGCTCTCCAAAGAGACAGAAGCAACCGCTGTTCATGCTTGTGACTTATGTTACCCCTACATTTCCAGGTCCCTCCCATGTGTCTTCAAAGAACATTTTGGAGCACGTCATCGGCACCGATTTTGAGAGCCGGAAGACGTTTTTTCAGAGGAGAAAGGCAATAACTTTTCTTCGTTGCCTCCTGCGCAACCACCTTGTGCACCCTCAACTATACTGTCTCTGATGCAGCCACCTTGTGCACCTCCTGTACCCACACAACCAGTGCCTGTCCCAGCCACCCAGAAGCCCCCTACTTCTCAGTGAATATTTTGTCGACTTTGCAAACACTGGTATGGGAGCTGCTGTAAAGAGTTCCTTCCAATCATCCTCCGCAGGATCTGCCTCCTGTCCTGCTTTGACGCCAGCACTGCATCCCCTCGCCGCTGCCTCCTATTCAAGATGTCCCTTCAAATTCTGGGTCAGAGGAGGACATTCTACGCGACTGGGCATCCATCCACTCTTTTACCATGGATGAATTTAAATTTTTGGTTCTGTCAATTGGTGAACCTGACGACCTTCCAATCAGAGATTCCCCTCCTGATGAGAATGGGGCATCACACACCATCATGTCCAAAGCAAAAAAAAAGTTTAACCTGCTCCCCAATTAACAGAGGAAAGAGGGTTTCCTCTATCAGCGCAGAGAGCAGGTTCAGAAACTGTTGTGTCCATTCCTTTTCTGGACAACATCTGAGAGGATGGTTTTCTGACCATGAAAACCCCTTCTACTTCTCTCCCAAGAAGGACATATTTGCCAAGGAATATTGGGTTGCTGAGACAGTGCCCAAGTGTCTGCGTGCTCATCTCAGTCCTGAGTCTGTTTACTTTAAGCAAACTCATTGTGTCTACGGTAGCCACCACCATTAAGGCAGCTCGATCTGTCGCTATCCTTTCCCGATACGATCAGGAACTGTGGTCTAAGATGGGGCCTCTTCTGGACGTCTTGCCCAATGACAAGGAGGACGCTTTTACACTGCTTCATGAGGGAGAAGCTGTATCCAATCATGCCATCTCTGTTGCGGTTGACATTGCTGACACCATTTTTCGCCAGGTGGGAAATGGCATATTTGTGTGGCTCAAGGTTTTGCTCAAAGACTTGAATTTTCACCCTGATGTCCAGGCAAAGGTTATATACATGCCTTTTGTTGGTGAAGACCTCGTTTTGGAAGAGGGTGGATGATACACTTCAGGCCGTCAAGACAGACACTGATCGATCATTGGCTACGTCATAGCAACGTCAGCAATCCTTACAGTCCAATAAATCCCAGTTCCCAGAGCGTCCCGGGATTACCATCCTGTCCATTGTTCCAAGTCTTATCGAACCAGCACGTTTGCTTCAGGAGACAGATGCAGAGGTAAATCTCAGGTGAGCGGCCAGCCCAGTAAACAGGCTTGGCCACCATTAGTGGCACCACATTACCACAGCCAAAGGGGTGCTCTCCGTGCTATGAGACGGTCATACTCACAAGGCCCAACATTCCATCCTCCACAAAGATGGTGAAACATTTGTCAACACTATGGCGTGAGGCTCGTACTCTCCCTTGAAAAGGAGAAATAGAATGCATCCTGCGCAAACAGTGGGGACTGGACATTTACTCAAGATATTTTCTGGTGAAGAAAAAGTCAGGTGACTGGAGACTAATCCTAGACGTCTGTCTCATGAACAAGTTCATCCAATCCTGAACCTTCTGGATTCTTACACTTCAACAAATCCTCGGTCATTCGAAACAGAGGGTTAACTTGTCTATCCTGGACTTAGTGGGTGCGTACTTCCATGTCCCGCTACATCATCACCACAGGTTCACTGTGGCAGGATGTCACTATCATTACAATGCACTACCATTTGGCTTCAAGTCTGCCTCAAGGGTATTCACAAAATGCCTGGCCTAGGCACCAGCTCATCTCTGACGTTCAGGTAGCCACTTATACCCATACCTCAGCGATTGGTTGGTCAGGACCCTGTCTCTCCCTCTGGCCTACGTACACACAAATACACCGATATTCTGTTTGCCCTCCCCGGGATTCTCCATCAACTAAAGAAAGTCCTCTTAACTTGCGCCAGGCAAATGCTTTTCCTGGAGTGCAACTGGACACAGTCTGTTACATCCTTACCCTGTCTGCTATCAGGGTGCTCTCGCGAACACAGGTCATGTCTGTCTGCACTCTAAGTCTCTCCTGGGAATGATGTGCTGCTGCATACCTCTCATACAGCATGGGTATGCGGCCTGTTCAGGAGATCCTGGATACCCGATGCAACAAATCACTGGCCATTGGGGCAACAAGGTGTTGCTCAAATGTCATTTCCAGGATGCCCTTCGTTGGTGGTCGGTGAGCACCAAACTCACTCGAGGAATACTTTGCACACCACCGGTCCATCAGATCATGGTCACAATAAATTCCTCCGTGGAGGGCAGGAGGTCCATTCTGACGGTCTGCACGCTAGGGGCCTGTGGTCCCAAGATGAAAAATCCTTGCGTACCAACATCCTGGAGTTAACAGTTTTCTGGGTGCTGAAATAATTTCATCTCCATCTCGAAGGGAGAGTGGTTTGGGTGTCTATGGACAACATCCCCCATTTATTATATAAAAAAAAAATAGGGTGGCACCAGATCACTCTTCCTCTCTGCAGAAGCACAATCCGTGTGGAAGTGGGCTCTTGCGCCCTGAATGTTCTTGTCCCCCTCCCACCTGCTGGGCATCCACAACTCAGTGTCTGACTCCCTCACCAGGGTGCCATGCCATGATGGGGAGTCCTGGACACAGACATCTTTGCCACCAGAGAAGATTCTAAATGCTGCGTATTCTCCAGCAGATTTCCCCATGCTGGGAGCCTGGGAGATGTCTTCACGTTCCTGTGGGCAAACACGTTTCTTTACGCTTTTCCCCCTTTTCTGTTGACACGAAGGGTCCTCCATGCTTTCAAAACACAGCGATGAAAACATATCTTGGTGGCCCCAGACTGGCCCGAGATATTTCTATTTTTTAGAACTCCTCACCCTCACCTTGGCCTCCAGCCTTCGACTTCCTCTGCAAGGACGGAGGAGCTGTCCTACACCACGCACTGACCTCCCTGAATCTGACGGCCTGGCTTCTGCTTCCTTAGAATTCTGGTACGCCTCTATAGCCCAAGGCTGCAGGGACATATTAGCAAAGGCTTGAGCTCCAGCTACCGTTAATTGTTACAAAAGCAAGTGGAAACATGTACCGATATTGTATGCTGCTCAGGGGATAGACCCTTCCGCATCCAGCCTCATTGGATTTTCCTGTGCCTACTTCCATTTGCCCTCAGTAGCCTGGCGCATGCCTTCATCTAGGTCCACCGGGTGGCGATTTTATGATTTACGTGCACCTTCACTACCCTTTGTTGTGATCCCATTGGCTTGTTAAGGAGTTCCTGAAGGCCCTCGCCGGTGCCTTCCCACCAGTACGAGCTCTGGCTCCAGCGTGGGAGCTGAACATTGTACTTTCCAAACTAATTGGACTTCCCATGGGCCTTTGCACAAGGCTAGCATCAAGTTTCTAGTGGAAGACTGCTTTCTTAGTTTCGATCATCTCGGGCAGACGACGGGGGAGATCCAGGCTTCATCCTCTAAACAGCCATATCTTGTATTTCAAAAGTCCAAGGTCCCTCTACTTATGAACCCATCGTTCATGCCCAAGGTGCCTTAATCCTTCCACCCCAAAGAGCTTTTGGTTCTACCTGTCTTCTTTGGTGCTCCGTCCAATCTCTACATTCATTGGGTGTCATGCGAGCTTTAATGTACTATGTTGCTCCTACCAAGACATTCTGGAAGTCTTCTCAGCCGTTTGTGGCATTTGGCCTCATGGCTGTTGGCAAGGGGCTACGAAAGTCTTCCATTTCCCGATGGGTCTCTGCTTTCACCTCCTTCTATCCTCACTTGGCTAACACGCCGCTCCTAGGTCGGCCTAAAGCGCATTCCAAAGGAGCGGTTTCATCCAATACTGCCTTCCTCTTCAATGTTCTGTTTGTTGACATCTGCAGGGCAGCCACATGGAGGTATTATCACACCTTCGAAAGGTTCTATTGCGTCGACAGGGACTCCACAGACTAGCAGTGCTTTGTCATATGTTTACCTGAAGGTGAGCCTTATCCTCCACCTATGTTGCACTGTGTGCATATATACTGCATCATAATGTATTCAAACAGCATATGAATCCATGGAAGACCCCATGCTGGAGAAAGAATGAGTTACTCACCTGTAACTCCTGTTCTCCAGCATTGGTATCACAGATGCACATGTGGCCCTCCCGCCTACCCCACGTTTGGCTCTCCTGGGCTCATATTGGCACTCTCACGTGTGTGTTATGCTAATCTGAAGAAAGGGGCGGGGCTAATGGAGGCAAGGCCTATTGGCTATTGGGTAATACTATAAGAGAACAGTAAAGTGACTGCAATTTTTTTAATTCAAATGAAAACTGCTCTAATGTTACCGGGGATTCCCAGCCTGATGATGGGGAATATTCAAACAGCCTGTGAATCTATGAACAATCCCAATGCTGGAGAACAGGAGTTACAGGTACGCAGCGCATACTCCTTTTTTGCCACATGTTTGTGAATACAGTTTTATAGATCAGTATTTGGGTACATCGCCACATGTATGTCGCTATTTCACAATATGTAATGTGCGACTTTTTCCTTGGCTGCGTTCTTGACTCGATTCAACTGAGAAAAAAAAAGGAATGTGTGAAATGATATCTCGTTCATCCCTTGCTACCACAGTTTTGGGCATTTCCGTGAATTGTTAATAGGGGGCGCCACTTTTTCTCAATGTATTGACCTCAGAAGCATAAAGGGACAGGTCGGCCATTTTAGGATGGAAAGTGTGACCTGCACAGAAGATGACAATGATTTCTGTACATCCTTCCAATAACCCATTTTACACATATCAATTTCACCAAACCAGAAGTAGTCTGTGGTGGTTAGCGCTTTGCCGCATTCATAAACCCAGCATCAGTGACTGGGCTGCACAGTCTTAAGTAGTTTGTATGATTAAGCCTGATCTCATTAGTGTCTAATTCACGTATGCCTTCCACCCCTATCTCTCAGCACAGACATTATTTTGCAATAGTTGCTTCCAGGGTGGCGACTTAATCGTCTCCAGCATGTACATATCCCAAGCAAGATTGTGGAATTAATGCACCCCAGGCAGGCTACGGAATCAGCAAACTACGGGCGCGCTGGAGTAAATGACTTCAGAGGGACACTGCTAATTAAGACATGTTTCATAAGCAATAATTAAAACGATTCCTCATTTGCATGGAGGATTAATTGTTTTATTAACAAGTCTAATAAGCCGGCCATGCAACATGCTCTTTCCGTTTATAAGGGTATTCTTATCGTCATTTTGATGTGCTCATGGCACGCGCAGCAGAACAGTGTAATTACTACAATAATTAAAAAAGACATTGGTGGAACTAACTGTACACACTTCAATAGACTCCATTTATCTTCTGATCGTTTAGATTAAGCATATATGTATTTTTGTACTTATATATTCACCCCAATAGAATTCTCAGTTCATTTCAGCTACTTCTACAAACTGGTTTCTTATGTCATGAATAGTTTAGTTTATTGGCTTCTAATTGTAATATCCATCATACCGATCCCGCTTCAGTCTTGCCTTCCAGTTGCTCCACCCTAGCTTGCCAAGTACCCATTGGTTAGTTCCTGTCACCCCCGTCAGCACTTTCATATTCACTGCTGGTTGCAGAGCCAGGGACATAGATGGTGGCCGAAGTGGGATCTGCTTGCTCAGATTCAATGCCATGGTGCAGTCTTCTTATCTTTACAGGAAATTGGTGTGTGCCTCGTCAAGCTCTGCTCCCATTCCGAGAATTCCTAAGAGTTGTTGCACCACATGCAATGCCTATGTTGTGCAGTTCTTCTTATATGGGACAATGGCATACCTGCCTCTAACACTCCACATCTCCTCTGCTCGGCATAGTGACACAAGTTCTGAGTTTCTGAAACCCTGTGTTTAGACCTTTGCTTTCCATCTTACCTTGTTCTGTAGGTTCTCCATGGTTCTTCGTTCTGTTCTGGTTCTTCAGGCAGGACTGTGTTCCTCTTTGGGGACTCCCATCAGACTTGGTGTCTGGGTTATTATTACATTGTTCCATCCTTGTGACATCATTAGGAGCTATTGTAAAATCTGGCCCTTGTTCTCTGTTTTTTTTTTTTACATATGAACACATTTTTTTGTTTACAACTGTATTTAACATATGGCAGTTGCATACAAGAGGTGTACATAGTTATTGTTTATGATTACTCTGTTATAATGCATACAGTATCAGAACATTCATTTGCTGCAGTCCTTACAACTTATCCCATGTTCAGGTTGATTACTCTGTTATTGCGTCCTGCACTTGTTGGCTGTTAGTACCAGTTAGTTTCTCCATATAGGTGTGGTACGGGTACCAAATATATTTCGGTCTCGACACTGTTACTGTTAACACATAGCGTTCTTCGCTGTCATTTACATATGCCCTTTCAGTAAACCATTGCTTCAGGGTTGGCGCCTTCCATTTTAGCATTATACATTTCTTTGCTATTATGCAACCAAGGTTAAAGAGTCTGTGGATCTTAATGTCTGCCTTGCCTATGTCTCCCAGGAGGTATTTCAGCGGCAGAAGTGTCGGGGCACTCCGACCAACTTGTGTAGTGTTTGTGCAATGCTGTGCCAGTATCTTGCTATCGGGGGGCATGTCCAGAACATATGTATTGTGTCTGCATTGTTACAGTTACATTTCAAGCAGAGTTGCGTCTGTTGCGTATTGAACATGGTTACGTGCATGGGGGGTGTAGTGGATTCGGTGCAGGATCTTATATTGTATCAGTCGTAGCCGTGCATTGAGCGAGACATCTCTGGTCAAGTTGCACATTCTCTCCCATTTACATTCATCTATTGTTGTCTCAGTGTGCCCCTCCCATTTTCCCCTCAATGTGCTAAGTAGGGGAGTACCCTTCTGGATCTTGGAGTATAGTCTCGCTAGTAGTTTCCTCTTGTTATCGGGTTGCACTATAATTTTCAGGTATTCATTGGAGTCTGGCTCCGCGGGGTATGACGTCCACTTTTGTTTAGCCGCTGTTCTCATGCACTAGTATTGTAATGTTCTCACTAGGTTGTTCCCTAGCTTGCTCCTAAATTCATTCAGTGTAACGAACCTGCCTTCAGGAAAGAGGTCACCCTATTTTATTTCCCGGTTCGGGTGCATGCCGCCTTTTGTATGTCTATGTCCATGGTGGGGGGAAGGTCAGGGGGTATTACCCAAATTGTTAGTTTACAATTGTTCGAATGAACAATTGACCGAATTTAAAGGGTCACAATTGACCTTTTCACAATTGACCGAATATATATATATATATATATATATATATATATATATATATATATATATATATATATATATATTCAGTGAAAATCTTTGTTAAAGGGACGTTATGGTTCAAAGTAAAACCGAAAAACCCCTGAAATTCAGCAGTTATGGTAACATAAGCAACTATAACTCGCGCCACCGTGCACTGCTAACACTAACACCCAGGACATCAAAGATGACATCACAAATGTCATTGATGACATCACTGATGACATCACATGGCTGGCTCTCCCTTTTTATCCTTTACTGACATATCGAAGCCACATAGTTTTCTTCAGTAACAGTCAGGAAGTAAAAATTGAAAAGGTACTATATTTGTAGACTTAGGGTCAAGTCACATCATATGAAACATATACATAGGGGAAGACACATAAAAATCCCTAGTACACAAATTCCATGAAAAGTACATGCACATGTGATAAAAAGGGAGAGCCAGCCATGTGATGTCATCAGTGATGTCCTGGGTGTTAGTCTTAGCAGTGCACGGTCGTGGCGCGAGTTATTTTTGATAGCTTACCATAACTTGCGATTTTCAGGGGTCTTTCGGCTGTACTTAGAACCATAACGTCCCTTAAACAAACTTTTTTCAATATCACGCAAACAATATACAAACAACTACATTCAGAAAACCAACGGAAGTTAACTCAATATTACATGCTAAAAGTTGTCATTTTCGACCAACTATCACCAATATACCATTGGGTGAATATATCAGAGCGAGACGAAATTGTAATAGTAATTTAAAATTTGAAGAGGAATGTAATCTGTTACAACGACGTTTTAGAAGGAGGGGATATGCCCAAAAAGACATAAGTAAAGCATATAAGAGAACCAAATTGATGCAGCAGCAGGATACTTTGAGACAGAGACAAGGGAATAATTTGGAAGCTAACATGCCGATTAGCTTTATCACTCAATATTGTTCAGACCACCAGAGATTACGAAAAATTTTGAACAAACATTGGTACCTACTTAAATTGGACAGTCATATTGGTGAGTTTGTGAGTGATCATCCACGCATTACCTTCAGAAGAGCAAATACACTTAAATCTATCCTTAGTCCATCGTTATTACCGGACATTGAGAGCACTACTCAAGGTACATGGTTACACAAGAAAGATTCTGGTTTCAGGAAATGTGGAGTTTGTCCACAATGTAAATATGCATACCAAATAACAACAGAATTTGAAGATAAAAATGGAAAATGTTGGATCATTAAACAAGGAATCAATTGCAAAACAACTTTTGTAGTATATGGCATCATCTGTGTCTGCCACAAACTATATATTGGTAGCACCAAGAGACAGTTGAGAATCCGTATCCGTGAACATTTAGCCAAAATTGGCAGTCAAGACCCATCACTTCCGTTAGCTGAACATTGGCAAAAAACACATCAGCCACATCTCAAATCGGAAATTAGATTCATTGGTCTTAAACAAGTATCCTTGAACAAAAGAGGTGGTGACAGAGTGAAGGCGTTACGACAAGCGGAAGCAAGAGCAATTTGTTACTTCAATTCGACAAATACAGGACTTAATACAGATAATGAAATGGTTTCATTCTTGTGAGATGTAGTACATTGCAATCTGGCTTCTCAAGCTCGAATGATTTTCATTGTTATACTTGATTTAGAACACGGCTCATTGTTTATTAGGAGGTTACATGTATTTCAGGGTGTTGTTAAAGGGATACCCCATCATAATTGGTAGCTCAGTATGTTTTTTGAATGTTGTGTGTAATGCTCACCAACCTTTTGTAGTTAGGTGCATTAGTGCCCGTGATTATACATTATTGTGATAGTAACCATTTAAGTATTCAACAAATATAAATTGGGTTAGGAGAAGCGTATACATGCTTTGTTAGTTTTTCAGGCTTTATTCAAATATTTTGAATTATATAGCATATGTAATTTGTAGAATGCTGGGGGATAGAATGCAGTTTTCAATGACGATGCTTTTCCTTGCGTCGCCGTGGTAACCGCGCACAGTGATGACGCCTAGTATAAGAAGGCATACCTGGTAAGCGTTCGGCTTACCTGCCGACGCGTGTGACTGTTTGTGTTCCAGGAACTGGTAAGAGAGGACCGCTTATCTCATGGTTTACTTTTCAATGAGATTTAGCTTTAATGGTACTTGACGAGTAGCAACCAAATAAGCTATATGTTGTGCTTTCCGTACTTGAAATACGTGTTCTATATTTGAAATGCGTCATCATGTCACGTAATGATGGTTAATTACAATTGTCTTCACTACGGAACTTATAATGAATTGTTTTGAATAAGGCAGAAATGGCCTGTGACCATTAAGTAGAGTTGTTTTGCCCGTTTGGTGAAGGGCGGGATTTATTCTCATAAGTGAAAATGCCTAGTTGCCATAGGCAACCTTGATATACAAAATTAATGTATATTCTAAATTGGACAATCAGTTTTATTTACCTTCGCTACTTACATTTTTTGTTTAGATTGATATTGGGGATTGTACCCCGTTACTACTACATGGACAAATAGTCATAAGAACTGGTTACATCAAATTTCGGGTAAGGACATCCACCAAGTTGTCAGTTTGTCTCAAGGGACCATTGCAGAATTTGGTTATATTATTCAATGAATTGAAGAATAATGATTACTAATGGGTTCTTTTTTCTTTTTGTTTGTGTTTTTGTTTCTGTTTTTTGTGCTCTTTTTCTGTTTACTCAAACATAACAATGTATTATGATATGTTTGCCTATTTTTCTACACCCATGAACCCTTCCCTTTTGCCCATCCTTGTTTTTCTGTCTAATTTCTTTCATGTTATTATGCATATTTTGTGGTCACGATATTTGAAAACTGGTATTATGTTTTACTTTATGATGTCGTTCATACAAATTGTTTTTTTGACTATGATATATTGTATGTCCTATATTACAATTATGGGTAGCCCGGATTTGAAAAAGGCTCAGTGGAGCCGAAACATGTTATCAATTATGGGCTCAATGGTCATGGATGATCAATAAAGCATAATCTAAGATTTAACTCAACTTGAGTTGTTGGCGCAGAGTCCTGTATTTTCATTAATTAATTTCTTCAACGTATGGGACGGTTAGGCTTTTTACCGTCCTTATACAGTTGACCTGCGACTTCATTGACCGGATTTTGAAACTTTTAATCTTGCACGTATAACTATCGGGATTGTAAGGAGTCGCCCTGGTGGAGCAAGGTTTTTCAAAGCCACAGTTTTTCAAAAATATACAAACATCGCGTGCAAAAACCAACTTCTCACAGATGGCTTTACACAGAATGTTGCAAAGTAAGAATTTATGCTCGTTCACAGTGAAGGTCAGCTGCTTCCATTTTTTTCTCGGGCCCCGGAGAGGCTCACGAAGCGGACTATAAAGTTGTATTGTGTTTTGACCTTGACAGACAGAGATTGTGATGAAAGACTTCTCTTGAAGGAGTGTTGCTAAAACGTAAGAGAAGATAAGGATGACATTTCTGAAAAGAAACCACTTTTATATATTATATCACTATGCGAAAGATCGTTCGCACACGCAGAGTCGTATTTTGGGACTGCACTACTCGTAGACAATGGAAATTGCAATTGTACTGTAAGTAACCCTTTAGATTATTTTATACCAAATATAATTACAATAGCGTAGCATTAAAGACCGCTCAAGTTGAACTTGTTCGTTGAAAGTGGCATGATGTGTTCTACCGTGCACTATCACCGCCGAATTAGAGGGCTCTGAAAAAGGCAGACGACACAGGGTGGGTTAATAGAAATAATTTAACCGGTCTATAGGCGGTCAAGCGCTCTACTCGCTGTGCCACTTCACTGTAACCTGTTAAGTGGCACAGCGAGTACAACGCTCGCTTTGACATCCGTGCACAGCTTGCTAATGCAAGTTCGAATCCCGGCAAGGCCAAACTCAGCCTTTCATCCTTCCGTGGTTGATAAATGAGCACCACACACCGTGGTTAATAATAAGCACCACTTAGATACCTCACGGTTCTTAGCGCTATATGAATGGGAAAATATTATTTTTTTATTATTAACATACTCCGTTGCACTATCTTCGATAGCAAATAGTTTCACGCCCTAATAAATAAAATGATGATTTTTTATGAAGATCGGCTGGTGAGACTAATTTATGTTTTTTAAAACAGGTATGTGGCCCCATTTTGCCTATGTCACGATTTACAGACTCCAGCGGATGGGGTCTTCAACTTCCAGGTGCAGGTCCAAATATGCAACTTCATGACCCTCACCATTTTATGGGACAGTCGCCAAGGACCAATATGCCCTTACGCAGTACTAGCGGCTACAAACAACATACCAACCAATAGGGTGGTCTAATGGCTCGTTGTTGGACAACCTTCCGATTATCAGAGCGACCATTCACTGCTTTTATCATAAACCAACAGCCTATCTACCGCAAAGGAACAACGCGTGGCTCAAAATAAACTTTTGCTGATCGACAGCGAGACAATAGCAAATCGCTGAATATTCACTAAACATTTCATGTGAAATAAATGTACTTTACCAAATGTACAATCCTACTGTTTACTTTTAAACCACAGTTTCATATTCCGAATTGTGGCGCACTGGGTTGTAAGCTGATCTAACACCCTCTGTACCGCAAAGGAACATCGCGTGCCTCAACATGAACTTTTGCGGATCGACAACAAAGACAAATGCAAATTGCTGAATATTCTCTAAACATTTGATGTCAAATAAATGTACTTTACAAAATTTACAATCTTGCTGTTTGCTTTTAAATCACTATTTCATATTCCGAATTGTGGCGCGCTGTGTTGTGACATAATATGTGTTGTCTTCCGGGTTCTGTGTAAAGTCACTTAGGACTGCAGAGGACTGGGCGCGTTTGATGACGCACCCTGTAACGTCACGGAGAGAGGTGGGGAATATGAATGCTTTGATAATATCAGGATTAGGGGCGGGAGATATGATTTAGTGTTGTAAAAGCAAGTCAGCCAGGTCAATAGCGCCAGTCATAGGATTATCACATAATGTTGGCGCACACCAGCCGGATTTATCGTTTCTTTAGTGGACAAAAAGTCGGTTGACGCCCATAGGAAATTGTACTATTAGCGGACAAAAGGAGTGGTCTTAAAACACTTTCACCCTGACAACGAACAATACAAACAACGTTCTCAGAACACCCCCATTTTGTGTAATTGCAACCATTTCGGGACACCGCAAGTGTTCTTAGAACACATTCAACTAGACAGATTACAATACGTACAGCGTCCTGAGGACACCCCCAGTTTGTGTATTTACGAACAATTAAGTACACCGCGAGTGTTCATAGCTCATTTTTACCTTCCTTGCGAACAAAAATGACACATACTCCGTCCTCTAAACACCCCACCATTTAGTTTATTTACAAAATGTCAGAACAGCTGTGTTCTCCGCGGACAAATCGAACGCAACAAAAACGTCTAGCACATAAAAAAACCAAACATTGAACCTATCTCATACTCCCCCACCCTCCCCAAACACTCTTACACACCAACACACGGCACTAAATACAATTTTTTATCCACGTTTCACCGCGCTGTATGCAGTCGACGGCGAATACAAGATGGCGGGCGCCACAGAAAATCTGACGCGCTCCACGCCCCTCGCCGTCCAATCAGCGAACACGTTGCATGTCCGCGGACATGACGCAAGGCCATGGGCCAATCGGGGTGTTTTCCGCGGAGCGAACAGGGAAGTCCGTCTGCGCAGTGAACACAGATATCACTAATTTTTTTGCCTTACGTTTTGGTCATTTTATAAAAAAACTACTGGATGGATTTACACCAAATTTGCAAAAGCAGGCTTTTGGGACCAAGCCCCCGCTCCTGCCGGAAATTTGGTGTAAATCCGTCCAGGGGTTTGGCCTGTGGCCGTGCGCAAAATTTTTTCCCATTATGTCTATAGGAAAAAACACAAGTTTTTGGACCCCCCCTATAACTTTCCCCCCCCAGACGAATCCTCACCAAACTTTGCAAAATGATTCAGAGTGGGCCATATACTTTTTTTGCAAAGTTTGGTGAGGATTCGTCCAGAGGGAGCGAAGTTATAAGCCACCCAAAAAATGCTCTTCCTATGGAAACACCAACTTAACCATAACTACATGGACGCTACCGCGTCCATGTAATATATATATATATATATATATATATATATATATATATATATATATATATATATATATATATATATATATATGGGTTTTGGGGGGTTTGGCGTTGGGTAGGGGGTTGTGGGGGGTTTCCCCCCACATATATGGTACAATTGACCTTCACAATTCAGTCAATTGTGAAAAGGTCAATTGTCATTCGAGCAGTTGTAAAACGAACAATTCGTATACAACCAGGTCAGGGATATGCCAGAGCGGAATATGTTTTCTATATGGGTGTGTTATATGTAGTTTAATCAGTATTCATTTCCATGCATCCAGTGTGGTACATAAAGGGTTGAAGGGGCAGGCTTCAGTTTTGTAGTCACATAAAATGATGGTAATTAAATCGTACGGTGCAGCGGATTGTTTCTTGTGGTCTAAATGGGCATATTTGGTGTCTGGACTGTATCATAAGCCAGCGTATTGGGCTTGAGCCGTTAGGTAGTATAATTCAAAATCGGGGGCAGCTAGCCCCCCTTTGTTATATGGCATAGTAAGAGATTCCCATTTCACACGGGCAGTCCCTCCACCCCACATGAAACTCCCCGCTAGTTTCCGGAGGGTGTCAAAGAATTGTCGGCCAGGCTAAATTGTTATGGTGGTAAAATAATAGAGGAGTTTGGGTGCAACTATCATCTTGAAGATTGCGATCCGCCCTATTAATGTCAGTGGGAACTTGGCCCAAAGGTTAAGTTTATTCTCATACGACGCCGAGGTATTTCACAGTATCCTCAGCCCATTTCATCTCGTAGAGTTGTTTTGGTTTGGTAGTTCTATCAGTTAGTGGAAATAATTCCGATTTCAATGTGTTGTTCTTGTATCCCGAGTGCTTGGTGAATGTACCAATTTCTGCAAGTATCGGTTCAATGTTCCCTTTGGGGTGTCGTCTGCATATATCATGATTATCTTTGGGAATCCTAGTATTCGCATTCCCCTGTGACCAGGAAACTCGCATATTCTGCTTGCAAAGGGCTCAATTGTAAAGGCAAAGAGCAGGGGGGAGAATGGGCACCCCTGACGCGTCCTCCTGGCCAAGTTTATCTCTTTGGAGCAGTTTCCGTTGGTCCTAATCTTGGCTTTGGGGTTACAGTATGGCAGTTGGACAAATTTAGTAAAGCCCTCACCTAGACCCAGGCGTTGAAGAAAGGCAAACTGCAAGTTCCACGACACCGAATCAAAAGCTTTTCAGCACCAAGTACCAACACAACTGCAGGGTTATCCGGGTTGATTTGTGCCATAGTACCAAACAGTCTCTTAAGTTCAGTGCTGTGGATCTCCCTGGGATGAATCCCAACTGGTCTGGGTGTGCCAGTGTCGGTAAATGGGGTATCAGTCTGTTAGCTAAAAATGTTGCGAACATTTTTGAATCTGTATTTATTAGAGAGAGTGGACGATATGATGACATTTCATTGGGGGGCCTACCGGGCTATGGCAGGACTGTTAGAATTGCTTCATTGAGGGAAGGTGGTAACGCACCTACTGTGCTGGCTTCCTCCCACACTCTGAGTAGCTTTGGGGCCAGGATGTCTTTATACACTTTATATAGCTCAATACTAATCAGCCCCGGGGCTCTTGTCCGAAGCCAGTGGGGCTATAGCTTCCCCAATTTCTTCCACGGTGAGTGGGTTGGACACCATTGCACTAGATTCGATTGTGGGCAGTTTGGTTTACGCCAGATATTCCTGCACCTCCTCCTTCGTCACTATGTCAGTGTTGGAGTATAGTGTTCGGTAATATTCCCTAAACAAATCATTTATTTCCAAAGAGTTGACAGTGGTGGATCCGTTAGGTTTGGTGGTTCCACTAATATGTTGTGTCTCACCCTCCCCTTTGATAATGACAGCCAGTAGTAGGACAGGGTGGTCGCCCTCCCCGTATCGTCTTGGTCATGAATCGGGTCTTTCGGTCTGCCAGGTCGCAGAACTTCAGTCTGTTCCCCTTGATCAAGCCGAGTAATGCTCTATCGTGTGTATTACCATACCGGTTTTCTAGGACTCGGAGGTCCTTCTCCATCTCCTCCAATTCCTTTCCTATAGTTCTTAATATGCCCAACGTAGAAGCTATCATTGACCCTCAGAGTCATATTTTGAATGTCTCCCATATCGTTGAGAATTTGTTTACTGAACCCATGTTTTCTGTGAAGAATGCTTCTATCTCGATTCTAAGCGTTTCTGCCAAGGAGTCATCTAGCAATGCGGTTGGGGGCATTCTCCACATTCGGAGTGGTCTGGGTGAATTGGTCTGTTGTATTTCGAGCACCACTGGTGAGTGGTCTGACCATATGCATGGTAGTATAGTGGTTTCTCTTACATAGCCCCCCAGGCCTCAGAAATAAGCCACATGACTATTCTGGAGTGAGCATCATGTATGGTGGAATAGTACGTATATTCTGTTAGTGTGGGGTGTTCTATTTGCCATATATTAATTGGTCCAAATTAGAGCATGATCTGCTTGATGGCTAGGAAGCTTTAGACGTGTTTCTCTGTTTGTAGCTCGATCTGTCCATGTCTAGGTGGAGTATGGTATTGAAACCCCTCCCCCCATATTATTGGGGTGTCCGAATTCTGCCCTATAAGGGTTGCAATTTTGATGTACAATGAAGGGTCATCAGTGTTGGGACCATATGTGTTCACTAGTGTTAGCGGAGAGTTATTAATCGTGCCTGATATTACTACATATCTGCCCTCTGGATCCATGTGTGTGACTCAGCCTTAAAGTCAATGGGCCTCATTACGCGGTAGGCGGTAGCCATGGCGCTATAAGCCATGGCTACCCCCTTACCACATTCCGGGTCCGGCTTCCTGAAATAGGGATTTGCCGGGTCATTCCAACCTTGGAAGACCCGGTAAGTCCCCATTCCGGGAACCATTCCCCATTCCCATTCGAGCCCCCATAGGGCTCAAAGGGAATGGGGATGGAGCTAATAACGGTACCGCAATTTGCGGTACCATTATTAGCTCTGAAGTCCCTTAACGGGTCCCTTCCATAACGCCTGGTAAAACCAGGCGTTAAGGAAGGGACCCGCTAAGGGACCTCGGAATAGGGTGGAAAGGAATTACTGGCACCGGTGCCCTTACCGGTGCCGGTAACCCCTTACCAAATGGTTTTGTGTATCAGTGTTATCACTCCTCTCGCCTGTGATGAGTAGTTTGTGAAGAATCTGTTCTTCCCCCATCTTGGCACCAATAGTTTATGTGTAGATTCCAATACTTGGGTTTCCTGCAACATAATTATGGTAGGTGTGTGTCGTTCTAAGTACACCCAGATCTTTCTCATTTTTATTGGGTTATTTGGGCCTCTCACATTCCATGATATTATTCGAAGAGGCATCGCCATGTCGTTCACCAGTTTCATTCCTCATCTTACCAACACTGTGACACATTACTACCTGCAACAAATGGAACCAAGCTTGTGTGCTGTCTGCCATAGATTTTCTTGATTTTCTTGATTTCCAAAACTGCCGGGCTAACGTTGGCCCTGACTGTGAAAACATTAAACAGAAAAATCCCCAATTTTCTTCCCCTGTCCCCTCAACCCCCTCCCACACCATCGATGATTCAGCCCTTGGCAACTTCTGGATAGACACTGGGGGGTCATGTTAGCCACCTTTACTGACTGTATAGCTCGACGTGTCCAAAACTGTAAGTGTTGTTCGCCGTCATTGTTGCAGAATGCCCAGATCAGACGGTATATTCGAGTTACCACTAGGTTTCATTCAGTCATTATCATCCATGCGTTCTCGTTCATAATTGCTTGGTGCGTTTGGGTCTTGGTGTGGTTGCCGTGGGGGCAAGGGTATTGATGCCTCCATTTATGACAGAGGTTGTGTAGGGTTATCGAAGAAATGGGCTCCCCCCCCCCTTGTGCTGTATCCTCAGGCTGGCGGGGTATTTCAGAGAGTAGGGCACTTTCCGGGCCCTTAGTAGGCATTTCACTGCATCATAGGATCGTCATTCCGTTTGTACGCTCGTTGCAAAGTCTGGGTATATATGTATAGTGCTCGCTGCAAATTGTAGGGTGCCCTTCTCTCTTGCCAACCAGAGGATTGTATCTCTATCCCTGTAATTCAACAGGCAAGCAATTATTGTCCTGGGTCGAGCTCCTGGGCGAGGTGATGCTGAAAGTGTCTGATGTACCCTTTCGACCAGAAATTGTGGGGAAAAGCTGGAGGGGTCGAACATATCTTTCAAAGGTTTCTCTATGAACAGTTCCATGGACTCTTACATGCTGCTTCTGGAATCCCTACAATTCGGACGTTGTTGCGCCTCGACCTTGATTCCAAATCCTCGCATTTATTCGTCATTTTCTTCAATTCAGTTTGGATTGCATTTAGGGCTCGGTCATGGCGGTGGATTGTGCCTTCATTCATACTGATTCGCATTTCTGTCTCGGTAATGCGCCCGCTCTGTTTTTCAATTTTCACCTTCATAGACCAAATAGTACCACTATATCGTCTACTTTGGCGTTAATAGCCAGGAAGCCATTCTGCATTGTTTGTAGTAGGTGGTTGTCCCTGGAATTACCATCTCCATTTTCCACAGCTGCAGAGCAGGGAGCGGTGGGGTGGCAGGAGACGCAGGTACAGGGCTGGTGAAGGAATCCATAAGGCTATTTTTTTTAATTGGCTCCTTTAGTCATGGTATGGGATGGGTCCGGGTAGCTTTTGTAAGGCCGCTACTGTAGCTGTAACCTAGGTACTGCTGAGCGTTTGGTTTGCGTTGGGTGATCCTGTATCTGCCCGTTATTGCTATTGCGGCTGCGGGTGGCCGGATTGGGTACGAATCTAGTCCAGGTGCATAGGCCGCGTAACGGGGCGACCACGGGATTCAGGCGTTATGGCTCTTGGAAGGGTGTGCAATAGCAGTGGCCTATACTGCCCAATGGCTCCTGAGTTTGCCTCTCTGTTTGGTATTCATCTGCATGGTTGGTGGTCATAGTATATGCAGCCCAACACCTCAATAAGTATTGTGTTTCCCTTGACCACTTATAAGGATGTTTGCTGTATGTTGAGAAACAGCGCTGGCTGTGCAAGTCGTCAAGCCACTTCTCAGCACCATGTGCAGTTCGTTAGCCTAGGGGTTGCTGCCCGGGTCCAGAGCAGCCCCGCGGTGCAGCTCAGTGTTATGTTTCATTTTCTACAATTCACAGTGGGCGTTGTAGGTCCTGGTAGAGTATGGGACAGATTGCGCAGAGGATATTGTTCCTTACATTGGGATGTCGCCCCCAAAGCCACCGGCGCACCCTGTATGCCCTGCTGGCAGTGGCAGGACATTCGATTGGTAGTGCAGTGTCTGATGGGCATTGAGCTTTGGCTCATGTATTTCCAGGAGCGAAATAGCAATCTTGGATATGTTGAGTGTCCTTAGTCAGTGGTTGCTTGCACTTTAGCAGTGCTTCCCACTGGTAAGTATCACTGGGTCTTTCAGTACAGTGACTCCTGTTGGGATCACCGGCTATGCAGGGGTTTTCGTGGGCGTAGTGAAGTGGCCGTGTGGGGCGGGAGTCTCCTACAGTTGCACCACTAATGTCTGAGTGTTTTATTTCTGTCTGTAGTGCTACCACTGCAGCGGTTATGTTAAAACCTTGGGACATGCAGTCTATTTGTTCCCTGGATCAGAGTCTTTCGCCAAAATCCGCCGTCCTGTTTATGCGACTATGGTTTGGGGCACAGTTTATTTGTTGAGTAGCCTTTTCGGACCATTGGTGGTTGGGTACTGGCTGAGAGCAGCTGCATTGTGCATGCTCTTACAGTGTCACGCCGGCCGGGGGGCGGTGTGCACACTGTCACCCAGTGTCCAGGGCCTGCCGCGTATGATCGCCCACCGTAGTCCTCGTTGCTGGATATGTCAGCGTAGTGTGCTCTCTGGTCGGGAGTCTCCGAGTTTGCACTGGTGCATCCTTTGCTTGTTCACTCAGGCTGCTGGGACCGAATTGCTCTTCTCTGTTTGGGGGAAATGTATTCTCTGAGTTCAAGCTCATGGTCAGTTGCTGGTCTGCTGAGGCGTTTGTTGTAGGGCGCCCCTTGGTCCACGGCCTGGTTTACTGTTATCGTTGCCCGCGTTGCACGTGGCTGTCTGTCCTGACAAATATCACGTGGCCTGGTTCAGGGGTTACAATTCGGGGGGTCTGGAGCTTTAGCACGTTCCTCCACGATTGTCCTCCAAGCCTCACTGTTTGGCCAGTCGGCGACCCTGGGGCTGCCAGTTTTACAGGGTCTGCCTCTATGGTACGGTGGGAGCGAGCTCACCCACTCCTCTGTCCGCAGCGCTGACACGGTCTTGCAGCGGCCAAAAGTACTGTTTTAGGTTGCGGTTTCATGCCTGCTTCAGGATATAGGTGCCCAGTCGATTCACATGTTCAGTGGGCTGCTTGAAAGTAGATGTTGTGGGTTATGACTGTTTGCATGTAGTGAGCTAGCCCTGTTTGTCTCACTGGCCAGGAACGGAGGCCTACAGAATGCTGGTGTATGGATGATGTCAGCTCAGGGCAATGTTGAGTGAGTGTGATGCGTGAGTATTCCAAGGATTGTCAGTTGGGGGCCTGAGCTGGATGAATGAGGATGGGGGTCTGTGTCTTCCATGTAGCTTATGTTAACTACTTCCCATATAACCTGTAAATAACCCAAGAGAAACTGGAGTTATATATACATATATATATATAGACCATATGTAAAATAAAGACACCTGGAAGCAATCATGGCTCTGCAGCTGGTGTGTGAGTGGACTGATTCATCTAATGAGGGTATTTACAACAGCAATGTATTAGTTGGTCAGTGGGAATTCTCACGATGTCCTCGGACTGTTGTGCGCTATATAAATACAAATAAAACAAACCAAAAGAAGAGTGTGAACTGCAATGCTTTAATCGAAAGTATTTTACACTTGCGCAGAAAGCAGCACACAAGTATTCTTAAGAAGAAATTAAGTCAAACTACATGAGAGAATTACAGGTTTAATAAAACGACAAGACAATGAGCTTAGTTCATGAATAAAGCATTATAAGGCCTTTCTAATACCGTTCCTAGCCACTTATATTTATTTTTTTTTTTTATTTATGGTTTTAGAATTACATGAAGCAGGGACGGCATTTAAAGAGGCAACTTCCACAAATGGCGGAACATCTTTTCAAAATGAAAGGCAAATAGGAAACAACTGCGGGGGATGGGGTGCAGTGAAGCCACCATCAAGGCTTAGTAATGAACCCTGGAGAAAAGCCTTTTGAAAGAGAAGAGTTTTTGAATCCTTCCTGAACCTTAGGTCAGGGGGCTGAATTGTTTAGTCCAGTGGGAGAAAGTTCCATAATTCTGATCCCTAGACTTCAGTCTCTTCTTTTCTATTCGTTTTTAATTCGTAAAGGGGGAGGGGGGGCTAAGTCTCTTCTGACAGCTAGAGTGAAGTTGTCAATGCGGTGCTCTGGTGGAGGTACGGGGGCTGGGGGGGTGAGTGGGGAGTTATTGTTCGAGCTACCTTAGGCCAGTGTTCCAAACTGCGTTCCCTTTGAAAAAATGAAGCTTAAAGTCAACGCAATACCGGATGAGCAGCCAGTGGAATTTCTGGATAGTGCTGCAAATAGCGTCACATTTCCAAAAGTCAAAGATCAATGTTTTTTTTTTTACATTTATTTAAACTTTTAAACAATACAATGAAACATTTTGTCATCATGATGCATTACTTAGCAGTCCTACGTGTAACCCCTTTCCCCCCTTCCCTCTCCCTGTTTACTGTTACAGGACTCCGATTGCAGGCTGCCTGCTTCATCCATGGTAAAATCTTCTTTCCTAGAGCTGAATAATGGCACCGTAAGCGCCACCCATTGTTGCAGATCTTGACTAATGTCTAGCTTCTGTTCCCGTATGCGTTCTCCCATGCCCCAGACACCGCCGTCACCCACTTTTGGAGATCCTTCCACCACAGTTCCACACTCGGGCCCCTGGTGTTTTTCCACCCCATGGCGATGCGTCTCTTTGCTAATATGTACATCAGGTCTTTCAGCTTGTTCAGTGGTTTGTTCTTTCGGCTTTTCTTATATCTGCCCAATATGCATGATACCGGGGTTAGTATGTCCAGGTCTATGTCTGCCTCGGCCGCCTTTGTAGCTATCCGTGTCCAAACGATTGTATTACTCGGCACCCCTAGAACACGTGAGTCATTCCTGCACTTGATTCTCTGCATTTAGGGCATTCCTTAGCTCCTGCCATCTTAAACTTGGAAAGCACTTCCAGCGTGAGGTACGCTCTATTGGTGATGTAAAACTGTATCAACTGCAATCTGGCGTTCCTGGAGACCTTTTGTGGTAGTGAGGAATTCGACCATCTCCATGGTTGGTGTGCGCTCGCCTGGGCTTTTTGAAATTTTTTATTAAATGGAATGATGGCAGACCAACCTCAGCAAAATGCATGGGCCTAATCTGCCCACCTTTTCCTATGCTCACACCATGACAAACGCATAGACCTGTGTACTCAGAGTGAACACAGCCTACAGCCACAGTCCACCCTGTCATATTTAGTTGGAATGTGACATCCAGGAGTGCACCATGTCATCTCCAGGAAGGGGGAGGGCCTACCTTCCCCCTGCCATGGCCAGCATGATTAACTAACAAAGGCTCCATGGATCCACCCTGCTCTTTTGTTAGGCCCTGCAGCTGGTGGCAGTGATTAACATACTAATGTAGAGTATTTCGAACATGTCCACATGGGGTTTAGCTGCCACATGGGACTTAGAGGTTAACAAAGGAGACAGGAAACCCACCAACCTTTCATATTGAACTGTGCCAACCTGAAGCCAGCCCCCACCCTCAGTATCAATGACAGTGAACTGTCATGTCTGGGGCTGGTGTTAACACTAGGCAGACCCGGTGAGGGGACCCCATTCATAAGGTACGAGAATGTGGTTTGCAGGAGCCAGAGAATCTGGTCTCGCCGCAGCTTCAAGGGAGATCTGCCACTTTAATCAGGAACCACAGAGAGATCCATTAACCAGAGAGACTCTTTGATGAACAACAGACAGGAAGATGGGTGGGACTTAGCATCAAAAGTTTTCACCCCTTTACCTTTCCTTTTGCAAAGCACTCTAGTTATGGCCTCACACATGCAGAACATTGTTGGTAGGGATCCAGTATTGGTTCATTAAGGTAGGCTTAGCCTGCACCAATCTCTGTGGACCACTTGGCTTTAAAAGAGGACTGCGACCCTCTTTTGGCAGATTATCTGAAGACTTCACAAGAAGCAGCAAGACGGCAACACTGACCATTGTCAGGCCGCAGTCGCTTAAAGACATCCCAGACATCTCGACCAGTGCTTCAGAACCACCAATCAGCACTGAAACAACGATTCCTGACCCCAAGCCACGTTGTAGGCCAGCCTGCAGCCGTTTGTCAAGGTTCGCTCGCCGAACTGTCTTGCCTCCTGATACCCTGCAGCTGACTCCCATCTTGAACTCTGTCACAGGAGCCTGAAGCTGACTCAACCCTGTTGAGCACCAGGAACACCGACAGCACAAGGTACATTGAGGTTCTGTCCCCTTGGTCCTTCCCAGAAGGCCCCTAGAGACAACTTAAGACCCATTGCTCCGTTTGTGCTGAAGCCAAGTATCCTTAAACTGTTGTGATTGTTATTCATACCGACTACACGCCTGTCGGTATCCAGAATGCCTCCCTTGCCTTCTTTGGAACTGTCTGTCCTCTGTCGATATTTTTGATACAATCTTGACTTGACAATACCTTTTATTATTGGGTGATAATTGTACCTATGCTGTATTGCAACTAACCAATTATCCATGACCTTGCGGAGATAAGCCTGCCATTCCGCCGATGTTACCCAACTTGGACAAGGAGGTTTATAATTAGCTTGTGTTTCCAAGCTGTTCGGATCGCTTCTGGTGTACTAGAGGTGCGGGCTGATTGATGGTTTAGAAACCGATATTCACCACTGGGCCACTGGTACCCCGGACTTTGATTTGTCACTATGGAGCTGCTCTGGTTTGAATTGCTGGCAATTTAGAGAATGTGTGTTTTGAAAGGCAGGTGTGCATGGCAGCAACACACCAATCAAGATCTAAGATTTCTAGGGCCTGTGTAATATGAACTTTATAGTTCATGTTTAGGGCTGAGAGGACACTCCTCAGCATATGGAGAATAAAGTGGCAGTTCTTGGTCATCAGTCCTAGGGCCTGATAGGTGCCTTGTGAGGGCTTTCCTTTGATTCCAGTCTGATTTTGTCTAGAATATATTTGCCAAGAGATTTATGAGTCTATTGCAATATGTTTTTGGGCTAGTTGCAGATTTCTAGACAGATTTATTAGCTGTTTCCCTTTGACTTTCAACCCAATTTCTGTGTTGTTGTGCCTGTGGAGTGGTCTGGCTTGGTGCTGTAGTCCTTTGTTTGTTTCTGCCTTTTTTACTCTCCCCATCCGGCCCTTTAGCAATTGGCTGAGGCAGTCAGGTGTCCCTTTCTGCACTAGCCCCATCGCAGGAGGCATCCCGACCTGCATTCAGTTCCGGTAGCCGCCCGTCCCCGAGACCTGATTGGCTCGAGTAATGCTTTTGAGAACAACCTCCAGGGCACCTCCGGTCCATGCAGCCCCTTCAGCTAAGGGCCCCAAGGCAAAGGATAGCTTCCGAAGCAGCAGCTTCAGTCCGTGTTTGCCCATGTTTGCATGTGAAGCCAGTAGCCAGTCGCAACCATCAGTGACTGACAAGGTAAGTGTGGTCTGTGTGGGGAGTACAGCAATCACTGAATTCCAACAAGCTGTGCCACTATTCTTACTGACATAACATAGCATACCACAATTAGCCAGCTAGTACATAGTATTCCTATCACTGCTGTGTACCAACCTTTAGGTGGTTATATTTTACTCTTGTGTCCCATACTTAGTTGTGCTCCCTCTATCCCGATATCTCAAATGTAGGTGTTTTGCATTTACTGTTGTGCCTCCAATTTAGGAGTTCGCCCTCTGTCCAGGTGAAGTTTAGCCATGTATCACACTTAGAGTGAAATGTGAAGATTAACCATGCATCTCACTTAGGGTGAAATGTGAATTTTAGCCGTGCGTCATCCAGATAGAATTGTGAAGTTTAGCCACGCATCACGCGTAGATAGAATTGTAAACTTTAGCCATGTTGTGTCACACTCAGCTAGAATTGTGAACTTTAGCCACGTGTCCCATCCAGATAGAATTGTGAAGTTTAGCCATGCGTCACACCGTGAGTGAAATGTGAAGATTAACCATGCGTCACTCTTAGATAGAATTGTGAAGTTTAGCCAGGTGTCCCATACAAATTGAATTGTGAAGTTTAGCCATGTGTCAAACTTAGATAGAATTGTGAAGTTTAGCCATTCGTAACACTTAGATAGAATTGTGAGGTTTAGCCGTTGTGTCACACTTAGATAGAATTGTGAACTTTAGCCACATGTCCCATCCAGATAGAATTGTGAAGTTTAGCCATGCGTCACACTTAGATAGAATTGTGAACTTTAGCCATGTTGTGTCACACTCAAATAGAATTGTGAACTTTAGCCACATGTCCCATCCAGATAGAATTGTGAAGTTTAGCCATGCGTCACTCTTAGATAGAATTGTGAAGTTAAGCCGTGCGTCACACCTAAATAGAATTGTGAAGTTTAGCCATGCGTCCCATTCAGATAGAATGTTGACGTTTACCATTCGTAACACTTAGATAGAATTGTGAAGTTTGGCTATGTGTCCCATTCAGATAGAATTGTGAAGTTTAGCCATGTGTCACACCTAAATAGAATTGTGAAGTTTAGCCATGCGTCCCATTCAGATAGAATGTTGACGTTTACCATTCGTAACACTTAGATAGAATTGTGAGGTTTAGCCGTTGCGTCACACTTAGATAGAATTGTGAACTTTAGCCATGCATCACACTTAGATAGAGCTGTGAAGTTGAGCCATGCATCACACTTAGATAGAACTGTGAAGTTTAGCCATGCGTCACACTTAGATAGAATTGTGAAATTTCACCTTGCACCACACTTAGAATTGTGAAGTTTAGCCATGCGTCACATTGAGATAGAATTGAGAAGAATAACCACGCATCACTGTTAGATAGAACTGTGGAGATGAATCATTTGTCACAACAGATAGGACTGTGTAGATTAGCCACGTAGAAGACTTTTGCGAGTAGCCAAAGCACTAACCCACCCCGCTTCTACTTCTTCAAACACACCTCCCAAATACTATATAGGCCCACTGGGCTAGCCAACCTATAACCTAACACACACCCAACACAAGTAACACACACTTACAACAAACAAACCCGGACACTGGACCTTACTCATATGTACACAAGTCAGTGCACACAACCTTAAAGACCTGCCAATCTATGCATAAAACACCCAGACACACCCCAACAAAACATAGTCACATAGAAACATCCCAGGCATTGGACCATACCCATACGGATACAACAAGCCAGTGCAACCCTAAATACCAAAAATCTACACATAAAACACACAGACACACCCCAACACAACAAACAGCCAGACACAAAATATCCCAGACCTTACCCGTGTGGATACAACAAGCCAGTGCATGCAGCCTACCATCTGCACGTCAACACACACAGACGCCAGTTTCTCCTGGTTCTGGACCTATCCTATCATTCTTCCCTCACTAACCAACCCCGCCCTCTTTCTTGCCGAGCCATGTGAGCTTCTGGAGACTGCCCCTGGGTGGTAGCGGTGTGCGGTGTAGATCAACATAACATAATACATAGCTGAGAAGTTTTTTTCTCGACAAATAAAGTGTCGATCGAAAGTGAAGCTGAGATTCCGGACTTTGAGAGCTACCCATGGTAATGGAGCCAGAGTTGGGGTACGCTCAGCACTTCTGCTGTGTGACACTGGGGGCTTTTGTCGCCTACATTTGAATGGTGGAAAGACATGAAGAAAAAGCACAGAAACTGTCTGGTGGGTCTTCCTAAGGGTACATTGTGTGTTGTCTGTTTTCTACCTAAATGTTGAAAGGGAGGGTAAATGGATCCCTCGTTGAAAGCAATGGGCAAATGTGAACATTGAATAGCCAGAGCTGTGGGCAGGCGGGGAGAAAGGCTGCCATGAGGGAGGGGCAGGGGAAAATTGTCCCGGGCGTCACTCTCTAAAGGGTCCTCGCAGCTCAGGAAATACAGGTCAGTGTAAAGTGGGCATGTGTCCTGTTTTTATAATGGCAGGGCTGCCTGTCATAACTTAACGGTGATCATAATGTGTGTAGCAGATGTCAGCCTGCAAGTGTCCGGGGCTGAGCTGGTTGCTCAGCTAACCCCCAGGATCCTAAACATAGATCTATTTAGCCGGGACCCAGGACATGGACCTGGGTGCTTATCCTGCACAGGAAAACTCTCAAACAGCACGTGCAGGGCTCTGCAGCTGCTTTACCTGGGCAATTAGACCGGCTAGGTTTGGGGCAATTATAAGATGGGCAGCATGGCAGTTGGACTGGACTCTAGCGAGCTGATCACTTGGCAAGTAGATGGGTGGGCTGGGGACACAGGCAGGACCCAGTCCTGCTCTGAAAGTCACTGCATATTTTGCTGTGAGAGAGAGAGAGAGAGAAATAGAGAGAGAGAGAGACTGCACTGAGTCCCAGAACCTGCAGTGGAGGTTACCAGGAACACCACCATCGCAAATGGAAATTTAAGCGCACGAGAGAGGAATCGCACCGCGCCCTGAACCCTGGAGTGCTGCGTCCCCAGGCACATAACAATAACAGTTGAATATTGTGCGAAAGAGAAACCCTGTTGAATACTGGAACTTGGACTGAAGTCTACCAGTCCCACACCAGTGCCCATTGAACACTGCACTAAAGAGATAGAACGTGCATTGCAGCCAGAAGCCTGGGATGAAGGTCCCCCAAAAATATAACTGGGCCAACTGAACACTTTGTGAGCAATTAAGAAACCCCTTTGCATCCTGTATCCAGCAATGAGGGCGTTCAAGCACAAAGCGCAGTTGAATATTGTGAGGATGAGTGCAAACTAAACTGCACCATGGAGTTTGGGGGAAAGGCTCCCGAGCACGCCACGTGACAGTGTTCACGTGACCTGCTGGCTCAAGTAGCAATGCACTTCCGGACAATAATACTGCAAGAAAGAGAAATACAAGTATTTTGTAAGTTTAGTGTCCATATCCGTCAAATTTCTTTTGCATGTAAACGCCTTGTTGTGTTTGTGGAAGTCTAGTGTTACGGGGCCGGCTATTGGCATCATGTCATTCGCACCTTAGTTGGAGGCCGAATGCCTCATGGGGGTTGCCGGGAAACACCCAGTCTTGTAGAGGCGCAGGTAGGGGCCATATCCAGCACAAACTTTTTTTACATTTTTTTATATATATTTGATTTTGTATAGCGCCGGGCAGCCCTCGGGCATCGTAGCGCTTGTTACAGTAGGCGTGTTGGTTACATTGTTTAGATACATACAACGTTACAGACATGAACGATTACACGTTCCTTACAAGGGTTACAGTGGAACAGTGTGTTGGTGTTCAGGTGTAAGTACTTAATTGAACAGTTTCGTTTTAAGCATTTTTCTGAAAAGAGTATATGATTTTTCGTTTCTCAGAGATGTTGGGGAGGGCTTTCCAGTTTTTGGGTGCTAGGTGTTGGAAACTCGCGCCACCCGCTTTGGTTCTTCTGAAGGATGGGACGTAGATCTGGTTGGTGAGGTGAGATCTGGTGGGTCTGGACGATTTGCAAGGGGTGATCCCATCGGGTAAGTAAGGGGGGATAGTGTTTTGAAAAGAATGCGCTCTTTGACTGGAAGCCAGTGTGTGTCTTTTCTTGCTTGAGATATGTGCTCCCTTTTGGGGATACATAGTGCAACTCTAAGGGCATTGTTTTGCGTCACCTGTAGTTTGTGTAGGTTTTTGGCGGAGGTGTCCAGGAAGAGTGCGTTGCAGTAGTCAAGTTTGGGACCGACAGTGGTTCTGGCGATGGATAGACAGTTTTGTATTGAAAGGAAAGTTTTGACTGCGTTGATGATTTTAGTGGTGAGCGTTGCAGACGGGGCTATGGCATTAAACTGTCGGGTCATAGATAGGGAGGAGTCGAGATAGACCCCTAATGTTTTTACTGCTGAGGATACTGTGATAGTGGTGTTTTCGACGGTGAATGAGCTATATCGTGGTGATAGTTTGTTTAGCGTTTCTTTCGTGCCTACTACAAGGATCTCTGTCTTATCTCCGTTAGGACAGAGACCATTGGCTGCCATCCAGGTTTGGATTGCAGCGTAGATGTTGGTTAGGGTAGCTGCATCTTGTTCATAAATGCCGGTGAGAGGGAATTGCTAAATACACACAAAACCAAGTGATTGATGAAAAGCTTCAAAATAATCATAACCACTGGCAGTTGCTATGGGAACGCCAGATTCCATTTTGTACAATGCCTTTGTTTGGATTGCAGCGTAGATGTTGGTTAGGGTGGCTGCATCTTGTTCATAAATGCCGGTGAGAGGGACTTGCTACATACGCACAAAACCAAGTGATTGATGAAAAGCTTCAAAATAATCATAACCACTGGCAGTTTCTATGGGAACGCCAGATTCCATTTTGTACAATGCCTTCTAACCACTACTATCTGGTTTCAGCTGACA
The DNA here is from genome assembly GCF_040938575.1 of Ambystoma mexicanum. Classification (NCBI taxonomy): domain Eukaryota; kingdom Metazoa; phylum Chordata; class Amphibia; order Caudata; family Ambystomatidae; genus Ambystoma; species Ambystoma mexicanum. The sequence continues at coordinate 641,688,470 of NC_090940.1, read as the reverse complement.
GATTGTGTGACCGTACTTTTTAATTTGTTTATATTATTTGTAATGCGCTGGTAACGAGCCCGGAGGCATGCTAGCGCCCACAAGATAGAACAAATACATAACAGAAGGTATCCGCGGGGCGTAAACGACGGAGAAGAAACGGTCATGCAGGCGCGCAGAGTCAGATTATTAGACAGAGTTTATTTGCTTCCTGATCTGACTGTGCCCGCGCTCTCAAGACGTTAAGTGGAAGTGAAGAGGTTGGGGTAGAAGAGGTCTGGGTGAGATTGGGGAGGATACTGAATGGAACTTCAACCATCTTCTCTCCACGGTTCCACTAGATGCTTTAATTGGATGATGCTTTCAGTCCAGTTTAAACAAACAAACAACACTGTAGCAGCATTAGTAATTTCAAGACAATATCAATTTGCATTTTGAAAAAAGTAATTCACAATAGGTGTTAAAATTCATCACTTCTTTTAATGATCAATATAGCTAAACCGCAACCCTTAGACTTTAGAACAAATTATTTCCTTTTCTGGTTATTTTTTAAATGCTATTTTTAAATTTATTTTATTAGTTTGTTACAAACCTTTAAAATTATTTTCTGGTTATCTGAATTATGGGTTTGTAGCATCACACAAAACCGATAAATGTGTGTAAAATACATGATGCCAGGACATTTGCCTTATTTGTCACTCCAGCTAAACCTTTGAATGGGGGAATCTTGTATTTGCATAATGACATCTGCATGAACAGCTGGAGCTCCCCTGTGCCCCGTGCAGAAAAGCACAGCAGTGTGTTTGGATCTGAGCTTGTTTTGGAAGCAGGGCTGCAGATGGGCCGCGGAAGGAGCTTTGCTTCATCACCCGGCACCAAGAGGCAGGATTTGCATGCAGTCTTTCTTGCAGGGTATGAAGTTTTATGAAACACAATTGAAAACAAAATGTTTCTCATCGCTTCTTGGCCACTGAGTGCCAGTTATGGAAACTGGAGTTTTAATGCAGGGACAGTGTATTTGGTGTCAATGCAACTTTACCAGCTCCAAGGTATTAAAAAAGCTACATTTGTAATTAAAAGTCAGACATCTTGTTCTCTTGACAGATATTAATTTAAATGCAATTTGAAAATGTAACACTTGGCATATGGAAAGGCACTGGGGAAGAGACTTCAAGCAGACTTTTAAGAAAGGGAACAAGGCACGTATTGTGACAGCATTGCATATAAACGCAACTAGGAATTTGGGTTACAACACGGCAGAAGGTGTTGTGCTTCGTGGAAAATAAAATCACAGTACGTCAGTGCAGGGCAATTTCCAAGGAACAGGTTTTCTTATTTTCAGCGACTTGCATCAAGGGTTGCTGTCATTATGCTAGCAGTTTGGCTGAACCTATATCTATATATATGTATACATATACATATCATTAAAGTTATTGTTACTATAAAAACAAAAAAGTTAGGCCTAAAACATTAGACGTTACGGTTTAACATATTAATAACCATTAACAGTAAGCATAACTTAAGATAAACACTGTATTAAAACCAACATTATTTGAAACTTAACTCACCCTCCAGTTTTTGATTGGTGTTTATATGTGAATGTGTTCATGAATTAATAGTGTTTTGTTTGTTTATTGCCTTTGTGTGTGTGATTGTTTGGCTTTAGACTGTGAATGTTAGGTATAGTTTGGTGGGAAAAGTAAAGACGGTAGGAAGACTATGGGTCACATTACGAGTATGGAGGTAGCCATGCCGCTTATAGCGGCATGGCTACCCCCCTACCGGGTACCGGGTACCGGGTCCGGGTCCAGGCTCCTGGAATGGGAAATTACCGGGCCATTCCGACCTTGGAGGGCCTGGTAATTCCCTTTCCCGGGACCCAGATCCAGTACATCCCCCTTCCCATTCGAGCTCCCATAGGGTTCAATGGGAATGGGGAGGATGCTGACAACGGGCCCGTTAATAATTGGCCCGTTGTTTGCATCCTGGTCTGCTAGCGGGTCCCGCTCTGCACGTCTGTCTGGCCAGGCGTCCAGAGCGGGACCCGCTGCAGACCTCGTAATGAGGCGGCAGAGGGTTAACGGCACCGGCAGCTCTACCGGCGCTGTTAACCCTCTACCGCCTCGGTTGCAATGAGGCCGTATGTGTTATTGTGAGATTGTGATTTTAGTAATTGTGGATGCAGCTGTTTAAGTAATTAAAATACTTTGTGATTAGGTGAATATTTTGAGGTTATTTAGCAGGTCAGATTCTATTTTCGCACAATTCACATGTTTTGGGGTCATTTAATATAAGGTTTATGTTATATACATTTAATTACATGGTCATTTGTTGAGTTTTTCAGATGAACTGCGTGTCTGTATGGATGTTATCTGTTGTCCAAATAACCTCATGTAATGCTGGTCTTTTTTGTTGTTATTATTTGTGAGAGTGAGCTAAGTTTCCAAACATTTTGGTTTTAATGTATTTTTTTATGTTATATTTACTGATAATGTTACAGTTATGTTTAACAATATGTTTAACCAATGTTTGTAAACTGTACTTTTACGCTCGATAGTAAACTTAACTTTAAAGCAATTTGGGGATTTACACTGTGTAATTGGAGTGAGAGTTGGTTCCTGGCTACCTGCATTAACTACAGCAACCAGAACCCCTTGAGGCGATATTTGGTACTTCCAAGCAACCCCTGAACAGACTGCCTCCCCGATGAGTGCAAGAGGCATGAAAGCGATTGGAGGAGAAGATCACTTGGACTGTGGAAGGTTTACTGAGCTGGGAACCAGAGTGCATCCCTCGCCCCCCGAGTTTGACATTTTTTTTGGGAGTTCCAGACTTCAAAGGGGCAGCACCGTAGTGACATATGCCCAGGCTCAGACTGGCCTATAGGCCCATGGCCAAAGCAAAAACACAAAATGCTGGTGTGGGTCCATTTTTCTGTTCAAAGTGGGCCAACATTTTGGCTAATTTGGGCCAGTTTGATAAATTAATTCACTCTGCGGCTAGTAGGTTTGACCAGTGTTGCTTAATACATATTCTTTAAAATGCACAATTTGCATAACACTTTGTCAAAATACTTTCCCTTGGCTACTTTTCAAACAGTATTACAAAAGGAATGAATATCCATTTGCAACTGTGGGCCACTTTTTCATTGGTGCCCGAGACAATTTTATGGCCCAGTCCGACCCTGCACATGCCCCACTATGGAGAGCCACACTGCTGGTGTTTCCTCTCCCCCCATTGTTATATTTGCACTGTGTAATTGGAGGGAACATTGGTTCTTGGCTACCTGCATTGACTACAACAGCCAGAATCCACTGGGGCCATATTTGTTACTAACAAGCAACACCTGAACAGACTGCCTCCAGGAGGAGTGCAAGAGGCATGAAAGCACTTGGAGGAGATCACCTGGACTGTAGAAGGTTGACTGAACTAGGAACCAGGTGCTGCCCTCGCCCCCACCAGTTTAAAAATGTTTTGGGGGATCGGCCACCATGGGGCGCACGGATGAGCTTGCTCTTCATGTGAGCTCCGCGCCCGAGGTCCGAAAAGTGGTCCTGAGCCCCCACTTTGCGACCTCCCCAGAGCTGCCAATCGGACACGGGACGTATGAATGTGGCCCCCCCCAGCCAGGAAAAAATGTGAGCAAAATTGCAGGTTTTTTCAGGAAGAAAACGAAGAAAACGTGACGGGACTAGGTAGTGCCCAGCAGCAAAAAAGAAAACGAAACTCCCGGAGCACGCGGGGCCCCAGGGAGTAGTGCCGGCTCGCCTGGCGACCCCACCCCAGGAGGAACCAGAGTCGGAGACCAGCATCAGCCCCTGCCTGCAAACCTTTCTTGGAGGAACGTCGTCTGTAGCCCTGCGAGCCCGGACGCACTGGCCCTCCTTGGTTCGTATCTGTCCTCACGCGGAGGACTGCACCAGCCAAGACTGGGAGCGGGCCCGCCTCTGCGGACAAGGTAGGCCGCTGCTCCCCCCCTCCCACTCACAGGCCTGCGTTCTGTGTGCATCCACCCAGCACCGCGGCTCTCCTCCCGGCAGCCCAGAGCTCGGTGCCGGCGTTTCGGAGCCTCCGCCTCCTGCTGCCCCAATCCCTGCAGGGGACCCCATGTTACGCTAGTCCCACGGGCAGTCCCTCCGAACACGGAGGCGGAGGCCTGCACCGGCGGTGCCTTATAAAGGAAGTGTGCTAGGGGACCGCAATCACCCCCCACCCGGAGAGCCCCCCGAAGTGCTCGCGCAGCAATACAAACATTAAAGGAGCCTAACCCTACTCGGATAGGGATAGAAAGTGGAGGGAGGAGGAAGTAGGAGAGCAGAAACCCAGAAAAGAATGGAGTGGAGTCGTTTTGGTGCACCAAGTGACTTAAGCCTTATAACTGAGAGGCCCCCACCGCCCATACTCGTGCCAGAGCCACATCCACAGGATACTACGTGATGGGGCCACCAGCACGAGGTCTTTTTTGGTTCCTCGGAGAAATCACTCCTGCTCTTACCCGGCACACGGGGACATCGGCCACAGTCTACATATTCATGACTGCTGAACCCCCCCATGATCGAACGTTGGGATAGCCCAGAACCGCCTTAAGGAGCCTTTACAACCTCCTTGAGAGGACGCCCCCCACAGAGAACTTCTACCCCGCTGGAGCAAGAACACCCTGCTCTGAACGCACTAACTCAACGAGAGACCACCGGGACTGAGGGTAAGGCCCCCGTCACAGGGGCGTGTGCCTCCTCAAGCGACCCAGCGTATAACAGGATTGACATATAGGTGGTACCCCGAAACTTCCCCCCCACCCCCAACACAGAGGACCTCGCAGGCTACACAAATCACCCAGGACTTGGAGAAGGCAACGGGTCCGTATCTTGAGAGTGAAAAGAGCAACCTGAGCATAGTAACGGTGAGGGGGGGAAAGATCTGTGCGCACACAGCATAACCTGAGAGCGGAACATTCACACCCTACCTATCCCAAACTTGAATCTGAATCGGTGGAAAAAGTCCCTGAATATATGCAAGCAAAAGAGAAGCTCGCCACACACGCTTACGCTCCCTCCACTCACAAAATCGTCTCCCCCAAGATGGCAACTGGAGCAGCAGCACGCGGTGAGACAGCGGCCACGAAGGATGATGTGGCAGCCCTGTTAGCGGAAATAAAAAATATGGGAGCCAATATAGGTGCCAAAATCGACAAAATCACCCAACGTCTGGATAGAATTGAGGACAGGCTAGAGGGAGTAGAAAACAACCAAGCCTCGATAGACACTTTGGAAACGCAGCTGGGACTCAGAATTACAGAACTCGAGCAGCGAGAAGAGGAATGCAGGTTAAAAATTGACGATTTGGAAAATCGAGAAAGACGGAATAACCTGCGTTTCTTTGGAATTCCGGAGCAGGAAAGGGAAACTGAAGAGGGCTTAAAAACAACGATTCATGATATCATTAAGATCCTTGCAGCTGATGATGTGATTGACGAACCAAGGACAGAGCGGATCCACAGGGCAGGAGGCCCGCCGGAAGGATCGAGATCAGTCCTCGCTCGCTTCCACAGGTACCAGGACAAGGCCAAGATTCTTGAGAAAGCAAGACGCGGAGGTGTGATCACCCTTAACGGAGCTCAAATTACCATATATCAAGACCTATCTACCATGACACTAGCCCTGAGAAGGATGTGTGGCCCCCTGACGAAATGGTTGAAGGAACGAGACACCAGATACAGGTGGGGATACCCCTTCTCCCTTTCTTTCGAACACAACGGCGCGAGGATCAGACTGCAATCAGAAAGAGTAATAAAGGCATGCATATCTGAACTTGTGGAGGCAAATGAACGAGGGAACGACGGAGATGCAGCACGAGGTGAAAGAAGAGAATAGAAACTCCAAGGCCCTAAGAGACAGAGAGTTAAAGGATCGAGAAAATACTGAAGAGGCAATACCTCCCCAGAGAGGGGCAAGTGACCCGGACTGGCAATAACTAACTTTATACAATACCACTGCTTAAAATCGGGGCTTTCTACGGGTTAGGTACTAAACACCCACGTTCAATGGTTGTAAGTTGAGGTTTAAGTAGGGGGGACGAAATGGGGGCTCAGACTCATGCAGTAGTTATTCTTAGCAAAAGGAACGTGAGGTAACGGTCCCTGCTGGCGGTTCGTTGCTGGTGCACTGTAATTAACTGGACCGATCGGACGCCGCCATATGAGGGGAGGGGGGGGAAAGGGGGTGAGGGGTCACAAGACATGGGAGAAGGAAAGACCAAAACAGTTTTTTCAATTACTGCTGAGGAGGAGAAAATATCATTGCTGGTTGGGGGCATAAACCACAGGGAATGGCTGCTTACTGTTATGAATAGTCCAATGTCACAAATAGATGGCTGCCCCTGAAGTTAGCACACAGGGCCCCTTGAAAGTGGGGACCTTTAATGTTAAGGGGCTTAACTCACCTACCAAGAGGTCACTAGTATTAAGGGAATTTCGGAGAGCCAGGCGATGGACATCCTATTCCTGCAGGAAACCAAGTACATGAAGGGAGAGGAGAGGCCTATCCTAGGGAAACGTCTCGGCATGGAGTTTTGGGGCTCTGGACCATTGCGCAAAGGGGGTGTGGGAATCCTTATTAGAAAGGGAATTGAATTTCAAGTCACAAAATCCTGGTCAGATGAGGAAGGGCGAGCTTTACTGGTGAAAGGAACCATTGGGAGCGTGGAGGTAACGATAGCTACGATCTACTCCCCCAATGTAGGGCAACTCAGATTCCTCTCTAGAACCATCTGAAAAATAATGTTGGAGGCTACTGGACATATTGTGCTGGGCGGGGACTTTAATCTGTGGGCAGACCACAGCTTGGATCGTAAGGCAGGTAACTCAACCGTCAACAATGAAATGAGAGGGGACCGTAATGATTATGTAAACATGATGCAAGTATACGCACTGGTTGATGCATGGAGGGAAATGCACCCTGACGAAAGAGGATATACATTTTATTCGCCCCCACACAATACTTTCACTCGGATAGATTATATCTACCTCTCACGGGAGCTGTACGACATCAAATCACGCTCTGAGATCACCCCAATAACATGGTCCGATCATGACATGGTCACAGTTGATATACAGTGGGAACACTTACCGATCAGGAGTGGGAAATGGAGGTGCAATGAGACCCTGTAGAGAGACCTTGTCTTTAGGGAGGAACTCAAAACAGAGATTAGAGAATATTTCAAAACCAACGACACTAAGAAGATCTCCAAACGGGGTGTGTGGGAAGCGGACAAAGCAACCTGGAGGGGGATCCTTATACGGGAGGAGGCGCAGAAGAAAAGAGAAAGAACCCTCATTGAAAATAAGCTTTGGAACAAAATATGTCGATTGGATATGGAAGCCAGGGAGGAGGACACCACAGACCTCGATAAGATCCAAGAAGCTAGAAAGAAACGGGAAGAACTTTGTCACCTAGAACAGGGTCAGATAGCACGTAGATTGCATTTATTAAAACAAAAGTTCTACGAAAAAGGGGATGAAGCTGACGCAGTGTTGGCTGCTAGACTCAGGATGCAATGGGTGGAACGAAGGGTAAGGGAAATAACACATAATACTCCTGACCAAGGGCAAGACAAACCATCCATCCCTGAACTGTTCGCAAACTTTTATGAATCCCTATACTCTTGTCTGCCGTCTCTCTCTCTCTCCTAGCCATTCCCTTACTGTGGCTACTATCTATCGGCCACCTGGTCAAATCTCCTCCTTCCTCTCTGAGTGGGCTGACCTCTCCTCCTCACTCCTGTCCTCAACCACTCAACTCCTCTTTCTTGGTGACTTCAACATCCACTTGGATGCTTCCTGTCCCCCCACGGGACTCTTTCGTGACCTCTGCGACTCTCTCTCACTCTCTATTCTCCCGTCTGGACCTACCCATTCTGCAGGGCACACTCTTGATGCTCTGATCTCTTCCGACCTTCCCCTCTCCGTCCCTCTCTCCACTCCTCTCTCCTGGAGTGATCACTTTCTCCTATCCTCCCACCTATCCCTCCCTACCCCACAGGCAAAGCCACCCTCATCACTGCCACCCACCTTCTCGGTCATCCAACCCATGAAGCGCGTGTCAGTTGAGGCTTTCGCTGCCACCTTCTCGCCCCCACCTCCCACTTCGGCTGACTCCCACCCTGACACAACCCTCTCCATGCTCCACTCTGCTATATCTGATACTCTTGATATCCTTGCCCCTGTCATGAGAATCCGCCTGAAGCCCAAAGCCAAGTGTAACTCCTGGTATGACTCGGATCTTGTCACCCTTAAATGCAAGTGCAGGGTGGCAGAGAGGAAATGGCGTGCCTCATGTTCATCCTCTGACAAACTGGCCTGCCGCCTGCTCCAAAGGCAATACCGTCTCTCTGTTCTCACCAAGAAGAGAGCCCTTATCCAAGCCTGCATCTCTGCGGCATCTAACAACTCGGCCGAACTCTTTAAAGTCTGCAGGGAGCTTGCCAACCCTGCTGCTGTCTCTACCTCTCCTGTCCCCTCCCAGGCCCTCTGCACTGCACTGGCCTCTCACTTCATCTCTAAAACTCAGGACATCCTGTCCTCACTCTCCTCCTATCACCTCCCTCCCTCTCTTCCCAGCTCTTCCTCTGGCCCTTCGGCAGCCACCCCTCCTCCCTCCTTCTCTGCCTTTCCCCTTTTTTCTGCTGACGAGGTTTCCAGACAAGTCTGATCTATGAAAGTCTCGTCTAAACAGGTTCACCCCTGTTCCTCCAAAATTATCAAGGACCACATCAACTCCCTGGCTCCGGCCCTGGCTGACTTTTGCAACCACTCCTTCACCTCTGGAGTCTTCCCATCCCCCCTTAAGCACTCCCTTGTGCACCCTCTTCTTAAGAAACCCTCTTCTGACCCCTCCTGCCCAGCTAACTATCGCCCAATCTCCATCACTCCCTTGCTGGGCAAGCTCCTGGAGAAACTGGCCATCTCCCAGCTTAACCTCCATGCTGAATCTGTTGGAAGTCTTCATGACCATCAATCTGTCTTCAGAGCCGCCAGAAGCATGGAAACTGCTCTCCTGAACATCCGTGAGGACCTGCTCTTGAATCTTGACTCCAACACTCCATGTGTTCTCATCCTGCTCGATCTCTCTTCTGCCTTTGACACTGTCAACCATGCCATCCTGCTCAACCGTCTCATTGATAACCTGGGTATCACTGGTCAGGCTCTAGCGTGGCTGACCTCTTTCCTCTCCAATCGACCCTCCCAGGTCCCACTGGGGTCCTTCCTCTCTGACATCTTTTTCTCCACCTGTGGTGTCCCCCAGGGATCTAATCTTTCCCCCTGGCTGTTCAACCAGTATCTGGCACTCCTTGCCCACCGCATCGCCGCTCTCTGCCCCAACTTTCAGTGCTATGCGGACGATACCCAGCTCATTTTCAGGCTACCCTCAGTCTCCTCCTCTCCTACCCTCATCTCTGACTCTCTGTCTGGTATCCAGGAATGGTGTGCCACCATTGACCTCTGCCTTAATGCCAGTAAGACTGAGATTCTACTTATCGGCACACCCACCCCCTCCTTCCCTGCAGCTCTCTGGCCGGCCTCTCTTGGCCCTCTTCCTGCTCCTACCTGCAAGGCAAAAAACCTCGGGGTTATCTTCGACTCCACACTCTCTTTCTCTCCTCATATATCTGACATCTCTAAGAAGTCACACTACCAGCTGCACCTCCTCAGAGGTATTCTTCCCTTCCTCTTCTTCCCCCAGAAGCTCACTGTCTCCCGAGCCCTGGTTCTCTCAAAGCTGGACTACTGTAACAGCCTCTATCTTAATCTGCCTGCCTCCACTCTCCGCCCTCTGCAACTCATCCAGAACAGAACTGCGAGACTTGTCCTTGGCCTCAAGCCCAGGGACCGTATCTATCCAGGACTGAAATCTCTACACTGGCTCCTAGTGGCTGCGAGGATAAAGTTCAAAACCCTCTGCATTGTCCACAAGGCCTTCTGGGGCCTGGGGCCTAAATACCTTCAACTCTCTCTTCCTAAATATCTTCCTTCCCGAGCCCTTCGCTCATCCGTCTCCAACTCCCTCAGGGTCAGCCGCTTCTCGATGCTACGAGCTGGGGGTAGATCTCTCTCCGCGGCAGGGGCCTCCCTCTGGAACAGCCTTCCTGGCTCCCTGAAACTTGAGGAGCACCATCTCCGGTTCCGGAAGCACCTCAAAACCTTCCTCTTTGCTTCTGCTTTCTCTCTCCCTCTCCCCTGCTAATTCTTCACTGAAACTGCACTGAATCTGCAACTGGGCCACTCTCACCGACCCGGGTCCTGGGCCCAGCCACTCTCCACTTGCACTGTCTCCCTGGCAACCCCTGCACTGCGGGGCTGTCTCTGTATCCCTACAGCCCCCCCTCCCACCACTTGTCTGCACTTACCTTGGACTTGCTACCAGCCGGCCCTCTTTATTTATTTATTTTATTTTATTCTACTTACCTTGTACTGCACTTCCCCCCTCCCCTTCCCCATGCACTTTCTCCCTTCCCCCTACCCCTGCACTTGCGCAATCTGAATGACACCTGGCCTATTAGGATCGTTGTCTGTCTTCCCCTTGTTCCCCCCTCCCTGCCTCGTCGTGCCTTGAAACACTTGTGTATAGGTGCGTTACAAATGCCATATCATATCATATCATATAAACAGACCCAAACTCGCAAGAGATAGATAACTATCTCGCTGACATCGATTTCCTCAAAATATCTGATGTATACTCGGCTCACCTTGAGTCCCCCATAACGGAAGAGGAAATACGCCAAGCGATCAAAAGGCTAACATTGGGCAAATACCCGGGGGAGGATGGATATACAGCCGGCTTCTACAAGACCTTCAGCGTCCTCCTAGCCCCATTTCTGACTGAACTATTCAAAGAGGTCCAAGATACGGGAACCGCTCCCGACTCCTTCGTCCGAGCACTCATATCGGTCATCCCCAAGGAGGGTAGGGATCCCAAATGTTGTGGGTCGTATCGCCCTATATCCTTGCTCAATCTCGATGCCAAAATCTACACGAGGGTACTGGCAGCCAGGTTAGAGACTCACATGCCCCACCTTGTTGACCCCGACCAGGTCGGATTCATAATCGGGCGACAAGGGGCAGACACCATGCGGAAAACTCTCCATTTGGTTGCAGCCTCCCAATCTATGAATGATGAACCCGCCTTACTTTCCATTGATGCTGAAAAAGCATTTGATTGAGTGGAATGGGAATTCCTTGCAGCAGTCCTCCGTGCTGTAGGTATAGGACCAAAATTTAGAAACGGGATAAAAGCAGTGTACACAGCACCTAAAGCCGCAGTGTCAGTCAATGGGGAGTACTCAAGATGGTTCGAGTTAAAACGCGGTACCCTGCAGGGATGTCCCCTATCGTCCATACTCTTCGCCCTTTCTGTAGAACCCCTGGCCCAGAAAATCAGGAACGACACCCAAATAGAGGGAATGAGATTTGGGCAGGTGGAATACAAGGTAGCGCTGTACGCCGATGATTTACTTCTCCATGTGATAAACCCCCAACACATCCATCCCCAGGGCTCTAAACCTAATAGATGCATATGGCCACATATCGGAATTTAAAATCAACAAATCCAAGTCAATACTCTTCCCCCTACTGGGATCGATGGACGTGAACATTGAAAGATATTCATCCCTGGGCCTTACGATAGAGCATGAGAAATTGAAATACATGTCACAAGATCTCTATGAGATCTATATGAGGCCAATTTCCCGGCGCTTCTCCAAAAATTTAACGTGGACCTTGCCAGGTGGGACAAACTAACCATATCCTGGCTGGGACACCTGAATGCAATAAAAATGACCTGTCTCCCGAGATTTTTATACCCCTTTCAAATGCTCCCCATCCAGATGCCGTGCCAATTCTTTACAGAAGTCAAGAAAGCGATCATAAACTTCCTGTGGTAGGGGAAAAAACAAGAATTGCATATTCCATGATAAAGGTGGGGTGGGCCTTCCGGATATCCAGAAATATTATGAAGCGACCCAATTACGATTCCTCATTCCCCATCTCCGTGATCAGAAAACACCCCAATGGATTGCCATGGACAATCACTACTTGTCCCCACGACAGTCTCTGAGTGGCTATGGTGGTCCCCTAGAAGGAGAGTATTAAAGAAATCTAAAGCACATCCGATGTTTGAAACCATATGGGATATTTGGCGAGAAGGCAAGGATATGAAAAACATCATTACATGGCCATCGCCACTAAGTCACCTATGGTCCCCTGCCTTCAATGAGCAGATTCCTACCGTAGAGAGATTTCAATCCTGGGGTGAGGCGGGCCTGGAAAGGGTGGGACAACTTCTAAAAAAGGACTCATTTATCACACTCCCTGAGCTGAAGGAGGCACTCGGAATTGGCACACTATCTGCATTCCACTTCTTGCAAATCAAGGGTGTCCTGACAAAGCCCGAATGGAAGGACAAGTTCGAAACGGACCTCACCCCATTCAAGACCATATTAGATTCCAGAACTGAAATGAAGGGACTGATCTCGACCCTATATAGAACGCTGATAGAGGCAGGGGAAGGCTCAACAGAACCCCTTAGACTGAAATGGGAGAGGGACATTGGAGACAGTATTGATCCAGAGATGTGGGACAAGATATGCCGGGCTGCACCCAAAGCCTCGATCTCATGCAAATATAAACTGAACACAATTAAACTACTAAACCGATGGCAATATGACCCGCACAGGCTCTCTATAATGTACCAATCATCTAGCCCACTATGTTGGAGGGGTTGCAGATCCACGGCGGACTATTGGCACATGTGGTGGAGCTGCCCTCGAATTAAAGTATATTGGAACGAAGTCCTGGGATGGATTAGGGACCTAGATGGGATCCAGAGGATAGCAGACCCCCACCTAGTACTATTTGGCTTTGAAAAAATTGAAGATGAATGGAGGAGAGTCCGAGATATAGCTGCACCGCTGTTACTAGCCGCAAGGGCTCTCTTAGCCATGAAATGGAAATGTCCCACAGTCCCGTCCGAGAGAGAATGGGTCAACGTAACCTCCAATATGTGCACCATGGAAAAGATCACATCATCCATACATGGGAAATCCACACAATGCGACATTCTATGGATGGAGTTTCTTAACAAATACATGCCGGAAATGACACATTAACGCCTGCAGGTCCACCAGCCCCATAGTCTCACATTACAAGAGAACACCTGTTAATGGAATACACGATCCGAGACAACGAAAACTCATGCTAATTTCCCAAACAAGGTGGTCCCCGAAACCTCCCAAATCTAGCATGCAACTCGCCGCAGACTAGAAAACACATTCCTCAGCGGAAGTCGCTAAAGTCTTGTAGGGTGGGGGGAGGGAGAGAAGGGCGATGGGAGGGAGGGGAGGGAGGGGAAAGCAGGGATTATTGTCAACGTTTATTGATATTCTAAACGGAAGTCAAATGCAAACGGAAAGTTCACAAAAGCATTGTTGAAATGTAAAATTGGATTATGATTGTCTTTGTTTGGTGACAATACTATTTTTTTTTCTTTCTTTTTGATGCTTGTTAATTTCTAATGGAAATGGTGTAACCTGTTTGACATAAATCAAATAAAAACAATTTAAAAAAAACATGTATTGGGAGTTTTGGACTCCAGAGGGGCAGCACTGGGGTGGCATATGGCCCACTCTGGAGAGCCACATTTCTGGTTTTCCCTGCTGTCCCCTTTGTGGGATTCACACTGTGTAATTGGAGGGTGAGTTGGTTCCTGGCTACCTGCATTGACTACAACAACCAGAATCCCCTGAGGCCATGTTTGGTACTAACAAGCAATACCTGAACCGACTGCCTCCCTGATGAGTGCGAGAGGCATGAAAGTACTTGGAGGAGAAGATCACCTGAACTGTGGAAGGTTTACTGAGATGGGAATCAGAATGCGCCCCTCATCCCCCCTAGTATTATGAAAGTTATTGTTGCTAAATAACTAAAAATGTAAAGCCAAAAACATTTGCTGTTACGATTAAACATATTATTAACCATAAACGTAATATTAACAGTAAGTATAACATAAAATAAAAAGTGTATTAAATCCAAAATTATTGGAACCTTAACTCACCCTCCAGTTTTTGATTGGTGTTAACGTGTGAATGTGTTCATGAAATAATAGTGTTTTGTTAGTATATTGCTTTTGTGTGTGTGAGTGTTTGCCCTTAGACTTTTAGATATAGTTTGGTGGGAAAAGTAAAGATGGTAGGAAGACTATGGGCCTCATTACGAGGGCAATAACTGGGTTATGCTGACATTGGCAGACCCGGTAATTGCCCTTTTCTTGGACCCGGTAAAAATCAATCCCCATTTGGGAAATGACGGGCCCGTTGTTAGCATCCTGGCCTGCTAGTGGGTCCCGCTTTTCACGTCTGGTCAGACTAGACGTGAATAGCGGGACCCGCTAGCAGGCCTCGTGATAGGGCATCCCGTAATGAATGGTGCCGGTCCCGTACCAGCACCCTTCATTACGGGAGCGCCAGGGTGCTAATGAGGATGAATATGTTATTGTGAGATTGTGATTTTAGTAATTGTGGATGCGGCTGTTTAAGTTATTTAGTATATTAATATATTGTGTGATTGTAGGTGAAAATTTAGAGGTTATTTAATGTAAGGGGTGATTGCAGGGCAGATTGTATTTTCGTACAATTCATATGTTTTGGGGTCATTTAATAGAAGGTTTATGTTATTTACATTTAATTACATGGTAATTTGTTGAGTTTTTTCAGATGAACTGCGTATCTGTATGGATGTTATGTGTTGTCCAACTAACGTTATGTAATACTGTTACTTTTTTGTTGTTGTTATTTGTGAGAGTGAGCTAAGTTTACAATAAATTTGGTTTGAATGTTTTTTATGTTATTTTTTCTCTTAATGTTACAGTTATGTTTAACAACAGGTTTAACGAATGTTTGTAAACTGTAATTTTAAGCTAGATAGTAATCTTAACTTGAAAGAAATAACCAATTTCTATACCTTTTTTAAAACAATTTTTGATTGCTTACATTCAGGCTTTAAAATTTAAAGATAGTAACATAATTTTTATTTTCACATATTTCTGTTATTTTGCTTAGGTTACAGTGAAGTACATATTGTGTATTGTGTGCGAGAGTATAACATGGCCATCACACTGATATATAAACCTACGTCATTTGTTTGTCAATGAATACATAGAAACACAAACACTATTGGGTTTGTCAATGCACGTTGGATGAGTTTTCCTGTCACCTCTTTTTATATTATGGTATAGTTTATAGGCTAGTAAAAAAAAAAATAAGGCTATTTGTTTTTAAAGAACAACCAAAAGCGCCCAAACTATTGGCTTTGCTAATTATTATTTCAAACAGTTTTATAGAGTGATTGTTAGAATGTATTGGGTTTGACAATTCTTGTTATTTCATACATTTTCACATTGCTGGTTGGTCGGAATAATTCATGGTATGGCAATTTGTCAATGAAGATCTATGACCGGCTAAATCTTTGGCTTTGCCAACACTTGTGTTGGGTACATTTCTCCATGAGTGATTACTCATAGTAATTGAAGATACATTCATTTCTTTGTCGGTGAGGGGTTCATACACCCCTTAACTATAGGCCTTGGCAATACATGTTATTTTGTGCATTTTGGCAGTGATTGGTCATAGTAATTGATGGTATGACCATGTGTTTTTCAAGGAACAACCACAAGTGTCAAAACTATAGGCTTTGTCAATCTTTGTTTTTCATAGGTTTGTACACAATTGGTAGCTTGGATTAGAATTTTAAGACATACAAACGTGTTTATAAATTAACAACTACAAAGGGCAAAAGTATTGGCTTTGCAAATGCTTTTTTTTCTTACATTTTTAGACAATTGTTTGGTTGTAATAATTAAATTTATATTTTTTGAACCTGTGCATAGATTTTCACCAAATTGAAATGCTTGATTGGATTCATCACAATCAATTGCTGCCAAAGTTGGCGAAAGTCCACCGTCAAGTTCAAAGGTTATATGGAAAAGCATATTTTTTAATTTTCTATGTGACAATAACTACAGAACCACAACTGGTGTTCTACAATAGAAAGCTGGACTCCTATATGCACATTTCTATATATATAGCAAAATGTGCCATTTTAGCCAAGTCTCTAACAGCACAGTGCCACCCAGTAACCATCTCTGTGAGTCAAACTCCAGCTAACAGCCACATGGGCACTGTATTTTGGGTATACAAATTGTCCAAAAACCAGTTCCTGAAATAAAATATGGTCCTTTCAAGATGTTATATTGAAAGAACTGGATGTCAATTCACTGACCCGTGTTTACTTCCTGGTTTCTTGTTATGATGTTTTGGACTCTTGTTCCCATGATCATTCACCATTGGCTATGCTGGCTGGGGCTGATGGGGATTGAAGTCCAAAACATTTGGCGGGATACATTATGAGTAACCATGGCTTGCAGACACGAGAAAGGACAAAATAGAATGTATGAATGTGTGTCATTTTGAGGGTGCTCTCGCCAGCTGATTGGGAACTTACACCAGCAACTTTTTGGGGTTTGAAACTTGAAAGTAGAAAACCCCTCAAAAGGGGCGTGAAATAAAGACACTACATAAGGGCAAAAAGATGTTATCATGCACTGTTACAGTCCTGCCATCCCAGCATCCAAGAGACTTATTTTCCTTCATTACAAAGTGTGGAGTGGAGCCTCTGACTCAATCAGGCATGGCTAGAAGGCAGCATTGCCTGCCCCCTGGGGGGAAATAAAGGTTGCAGACCCCAGGGTGGGGGTAAAAGCGTTTTACTAAGTGTTTATGGCTTGACTTCACTACGTATCTTTGTTGTTTCGGTGGACTAAACCACCCAGCGCCATGCCGGGGCCGGATGGAATCTGAAAGCACAATGGGGCGATTTTCCCTGCTCCTGAGGAGTGGGCTGGGCCGGGGAGAGAACATTAGGAAACAAAAGAGGAACTTTTTCAAGTAATGGTCATATTGAGTGCCCCTGGGGCTAAGACCAATGGTAAAAGTTGGGCCGCGTATGCCAGAAGCGGCCCAGTTGAACTGTGAGCACCGGGCTGCGTGCCTGGGGCAGCTTGGGCACCCAAAGGGCCCTTCGCAATGTCGCCCCACCTGGGATTCAGGCTGGGTGGGTCCAGAAGAGAAAACACACTTCGGGCTGCGCCCACAGGGCGGCGAGGGCGAGGATCAGGCCCACCCAGCCTGAGCCGCATGTGCAGGGCAGCGTGGCATCTGGCGGTCTGGACTATGGCTTGTTGGCTTGATGAGTGGAAACGGTCCACCCGAAGTTAGGGTGGGATGGTCGATGTAGAGGAAGTCCCAGGCTACATCATCGTGGCAGCCCGGGTGATGATTGTGGGGTGCGAGCGGCCTTGCGCCAGGATGGAGGGCCAGTGTGAAGAGAAGTCGGGCCACGCACTCCATGTGGCCCAGGAAAAGAGCTCCAGACAGTACCTCTGCCAGCACCAAGGCACTGGGAAGGCGAAAGCGGGCCCACTCACCTGTGCTACAGAGGCACAGTGACAGAGCAGGCAGGCACCACCCGCTGCACTCCCCAAAAGGAGCGGAGAGATGTGCCGGGGCGCAACGGTGAGTGCAGCGGCTCCAACGAACATTGCTATACCATAAAGAACAGATTTGGAGGGCATGGCGGTAGAGTGTGGCGCCCCCTGGCAGAAGGGCTATCACTAGAAAAGAGAAAGGAGTGCAGTGGACATCCCAGCGGTCAAAGCGGCACCCCACGTGGTGTAATTAAGAGTTGGCTGGCAGAGCAGAGTTATCAATGGGTAGTCTTTAAGGGTATTCTGTTGTTTATAGTTTGAAATGAACAGGGTTCCCTAATGCCACCCTAACAATTCATTCTGGCGTCTTCTGTCTGTGGTACCAACCTGACCAGGTGTTAGGGAATGGGCATAGGCCACCGGGCCAGGGCCAGAAACACCAGGGCTACAGAAGTGTAGGAAGGGCCCTGTGAGATTAAACACATCACTGATAAAGTGTCTTTCAGCATTCATCTTTACATTGAAAGTGACACTGAAAACAAATTAATTATTTCACATTTTTGGCAGTCGTACACTTGCCCTCTCCAACAGTACCTGGATTTTTAAAAAAAATCATTGTTGTTTTAACAAACTTGATCACCAGGTTGTGACAGTGTTCATGTAGTAGGAAAGCCAGAGATCACATGATCTGCCTACTGTTCAGGCAGCCCAATGTACAAATATGGCCTTGGTGCCTGGCGCGGCTTGGCACATCTCCAGTCCAGGAACACACAGGCTGCCATCCTTCAAGCAGCCATGGGCAGTGGCCGCGGTTGCTGCCCGCCTGTAAGATGCCTGCCCTCTCCCTTTCACCCGCACCTATCCCATCCCATGCTGCTCACCACCCGGTGACATATCTCGATACAGAATAATGCTTGACAAGCCCCAATAAACTGGTATATGAAACTTTAAAACAGCCAACCGGCGAGCATATGCCATTTTTATCTTGATGCATTAAACATTTGGGGGTGCCCTCCGCACTCCCCATTCTTCCCAAAGATTCCTGGCCCAGCATTTGAAACCAGGCTAGGGTAAGAGTTAATATCAGTGATACGCCCCCTGAAGGTCAGCTGGAGCCTGCACGTGCTTTAATTAACACCGCCCGAGGCTGACTCCACAGGTAGGAGTCTTTGATGCATAAAACATGGCTTGGAACCGGCTGAAAAATAAATGTCAGATTGCCTCTGGCTCCTGGGGGGAGTAAACAGGCTCGGCTGTGGGTCCATGCGGTACTTTCAGTTAGAGGCACAACAATAACAAGGTTCATCCTTTCTTTCTGTTCCTTTGCAAATAATCCTGTTTGTATATGTTGACATTGCGCGTGCGATGCTTCACATCTGCACACTACCACTCTGACAGGGCTGGGCGGTGTGACAGAATGCCACCGCAAAGGGCGTGAAAGCCTTTAGCTTCTTTGATATTCATTTATAAAGGTATTACGGATTCCGACTGCATGGTCTGACAATCTTACTCCCCCTTCATAATGCACCATACCAAAATAATAGTGCACTCACGCGCCTTTGCTGAGATAGTATTCTGCACCACCAGCCCTGCATTGGCAGCAGGGTGGGCTTAAAGACCCTATGCCCATTCCTCACCGCTGCTCTGAGACAACGTTCCAACAGGCAGAAGTGGCTTTTTAATAATCTGCAACTCTGATTCAAAACATAATAATTGTGTACCCTAGTCTGCCTGGTAGCATGCTAAACTGTAAATATAAGCCATGCTTGATTATGGCGTGGTGGCTATTAAACAGCAACAGCATTCTGGTTTCATGTTAGAGTCAGCTAGGCGAGCAGTGCTGCCATGACAGGGCTGATGTGTGTTCATTCTCTGGCCTGGGTGTTTTCACAGCAGCCATCGGGACCAAGGCCAAGGAAGCTACTCTTTGGATCCCATGGAGGAAGGCCAACACCTTCCTCCCAAGGCACAGTAAACCTCACTAGATCCCTAAAGAATCAGTACTTCAAAGGCATTCCTGGCATTACAAAGACACACTCACACCAGAGGACTGACCACTGGATTTGTATTTAATTTATTTGTATTATAGCGCACCAGACCCGAGGGCAACCGGGCGCGTAAAGTCCT
Source organism: Ambystoma mexicanum (assembly GCF_040938575.1). Taxonomy (NCBI): domain Eukaryota; kingdom Metazoa; phylum Chordata; class Amphibia; order Caudata; family Ambystomatidae; genus Ambystoma; species Ambystoma mexicanum. Next base: position 641,668,836 of record NC_090940.1, on the reverse strand, counting down.
TGTGAAGTCAACAGACATAGGAAGTGGGTGGAATTACAGTAGCACAGAGAAGAGAATAGACCAGAAGAGGGGTTCCATCATCTTTTATTCTGCTCGGGATACCTGAACTTCCTGTCCCCCCCCCAGAAAGCACTCCAGGTCTGATGTCAGGAGGTAAAGGCCACTTCTTACATCAGCCTGGAATGGACCCCCAAAAACAAGCTTGCTTGGGAACATTTTGCCTTTATAAGGAGAGGCAACCCTCTCCTTAGCTGACACAGCTTTGGTTTCACAGGATCTCTGTTGGGAATACATTCCATTCCAAAGTCCCCTGCCATAGAGGTGGAGAAAAAGAGAAGCAAAGCCGAGGAAAGCTCTGCTCCCTTGGCATCCCAGGGAACACTAGAGAGGGCACGGCTGTGCATCTGTGCCTGGGCACTGAAACTAGAAGTGTGCTCCCTGGTGGGGTGAAGGATCCCCTGCATGTTCCAGGCAAACCTCCTGGAGTTGAACCAAAGGCTCACATTGTCCCTAGAGACACTGGGTTGCGCCTCCCAGAAACCCAAAGTCCATAAGCAACTTGGACCCTGTTTTACCACCTCTAGACCATTTTGAATGTCTTGACGTCGCTGGACTCACTTTGAGCTCTTACACGACCCTCTGGGCTGCTGTTTGGACTCTCCCATCTTCAGACCACTTAACGTTTTTGAGATGTCTCGACGCCAACTCGAACCAGTGAAGTACATCGTCATTGCGACTCGATCGCCCGCTTGCCGCTGAGCAATCAGCAGACTTGCTGCTTCCCAGGTGGCGATTCGAGCCAGCAGAAGCATCGTCTCAACTCGAAAGCTGACTCGAACCCACGGAAGCCATCGGCTCACCTGTTTTGAATGCCCACTCGACCCAGCGGATGCATTATTTCACGTTGACTTCACTGACAACTCAAACTGTTGGGGTGGCAGGAAAGCAGTCAAAAGCCAGGCTCAATGCTGTTAAGGCCCAACAGATCAGAAAAAAAAGGTATTCCAAGAGCACCTGGGCCTCTGGTTCACCTTATAGCACAACAATGACTTCTTATCTCCCCTGCATTCTCTGTTTCCTTTACAGGTGTAGGTCTTAAGTGTTTTTAATTAATTGTGTGCATTTTTTCTAAAATAAAGTTCCTATTTTTCTAGAGCCGTGGATGAACATTCTTTTATTTTGGTGCAGGTGTACTATTGTTGTTTGTGTTGCAATTGCTTCAGATCACACCCCTCCTGAGGAGTATTTGGCCTGTGATACCGCACAAGCGGAAGGAGGTACATTGTTATCCTGTGTGATTGTGATCACTGCTGGTTTAGTAGTAGTGTGGGTCTGAGTAGGTGGTTTAGCCACTACACATCCCTGTACTCCTGCAGAGCCGTATTTATTTTGTCACATGGGGCCAGTTCCATTTTACTTATTTAGTTACCACGGATTTGCAAGGATCTAATAGTTGCTTGCAAGTGCAATTAGAGTGCATGGAAAAATTGTGCCTACCTGGTGACTTTTTCCCAGGCAACAGTTTCACATAGAACCAATGCTGGCCGCTGAGAAAGTTAATTCTAAACTGTTCAAGAAAATAAGAGAGCAAAAAGTAACCTGATTAAGAGGACAACTGGAATAAAGAGTCATGAAGCACCTTGACTAAACACAGTGCCAAGTTGACATGCTACGATGAAAACAGGAGCGAGAAAAAGAGAGGAGAGAAAGGGAGAGGACTCTCAGTGCAAGTGGAAAAAGACTATTAAACAATAGGGTGGGGGCTGCTCTACTGAGAACGAACATGGGCCACATACCGTCTTCCATGGAATTTCTTCCACTCAGGAGGGTCTACATCCACGTTTTAGCCCACGGCATCCTTCACAGAGCAGAAATATCCATTTGCATATCAGTCTGGTCCCACCCACTTGGGCAGTCCAACACCATATTGCCAGGCAATTCTCCTCTGAACAAGAGTACCAACAGCAACCCCAGGCACGTGTTTCGGTCTGATTGGACCTCATCAGTGAAGTGAAGTTGAGTCTCTCTAAGGCACAGTGAGCGCGGGGTCCACGTCTCGATTACACTGGATTACTTTGAAACAAGGGTGTGGGTGCCCCTCTACTGAGAACAAACATGGACTAAATACCCTGTTCTATTGAATTTCTCCCACTCAGGAGGGTCTAAACCATGTTTTAGCTCACTGCACCCTTCACCGAAAAGAAATACCCATTTGCATATCATTCTGGTCCCACCCACAAGGGCAGCGTAGCGCTGAAATGCCAGGCAATTCACCTCTGAAAAAGAGGACCCTCTGCAATCCCAGACACGTGTTTCGGCTCTGTCAGGCTTCCTCAGTGACGTGAAGCTGAGCCACTCCAAGCCTTTCTAAGGTACAAGGTGCAAGGGGTCCACGTCAAGCGAGACAAAGTTATTATCACAGCCATTCATGGGATGTATTGTACGACCACCCTCCCCAAAGAGATCCATTGACCCCGCCAAACCACATCGCCCCTGGAAGACAAGGCCACCATCTCATTTGATGGCAGAACAGGAAAGTTGACCACATTATTCGTTTTTTCTTCCTCCCTCTTATTCCTTTCAAGAAACAAAGACCCCCAGCGCAGGACTGCGTTGCCTCCCCTCCCCCTGCAGAGTGTCAGAAGAGTCTGCAGGCATCACCTCACGTGAGCGCAGCAGAACGAAACCCCAACTTCAGCGATTTCTAACTCACTGGCAGGGCGTCGGGTCAATGCACTTGCTTCACACAGAGCACAGCTCGTGTATTTTTCTGTAAAAAGAAATAGGATTGTTATTAAATGGGAGCTGTAATTGAAAACATGAAAAGAAATGGCCACTGGAATAACTTGTCCATGTGGCAGAGGAACAGATGAACTAATATTCCGAATTCTCTATTAAAACCAACACAAATATGTTTATTTATTTTTTATTGGGCATTCGATGTGTTCATTCCATTCTCTTTTAGGCTTAACCCACCTGCATGGGGGTTCCATACATTCTTCAAGTAGGGAGCTCTTTAACTTCTGCAAAACATACTGAAATTTGCCTTTTGCAAATGGAAATACAAGACTATTTGTGTATTTCTTAATCCAGACTTGTCGAACCTTTTTGAATGTGGGGCCGCACCATTCACTTTTCGTCACCCGGTGGGCCGGCGAGCCAATAGTGAACACCCTCAACCAAAGCAGTATATTCAAAATCGATGGTGTGTGACCTTTGACACAATAGCATCACAGGCAGTGATAGCCATGTAGTGCCAAAGATAGCTTTCGGTGTCAGGGGCAGTGATCAAAGGTTAGTTTCTTGGGATTTCTTCCAGTGTGTATGTGTTGATATTTTTCTGAAATAGTGGGGGCGACTGAGCGTAGCGAGGGAGCTATAATGATCTATGGAGGGTTTGGGGGGGTCGCCTCCCAAGATTTATTTTTCAAATATGGGGCTGAAATGGTTCATTTCACAGCAGGAAAAGTGGCCAAAAAGCCATACGTTTACAATCAGTTCTAAAGGGGAACATGTAAATTCCATATCACCAACAGCAGAAAAGAACATTTTACAACACAACACATTTTAATGATCACTGTGTCCACAGTGTAAGACAGCACTGTCACCGATGTAACACATTGGAATGCTGGTTGTGCCCAAAATATGCCTCTGTAGCAACATGTCTATGCTGGTTGTTCCCAATTTAGGCCAGCATTGTCCTCTACAAAGCATGATTGATGCTGCCTGAGCATGTGCAGTGTGCCCAATACATATGGCAGCTTATCTCTGTAATACACAATCATTACTTCTGTGGTAATGATTGATGCTGCCTGAGCATGTGCAGTGTGCCCAATACATATGGCAGCTTATCTCTGTAATACACAATCATTACTTCTGTGGTAATGATTGATGCTGCCTGAGCATGTGCAGTGTGCCCAATACATATGCCAGCTTATCTCTGTAATACACATTCATTACTTCTTTGTTAATGATTGATGCTGCCTGAGCATGTGCAGTGTGCCCAATACATATGGCAGCTTATCTCTGTAATACACAATCATTACTTCTGTGGTAATGATTGATGCTGCCTGAGCATGTGCAGTGTGCCCAATACATATGCCAGCTTATCTCTGTAATACACATTCATTACTTCTTTGTTAATGATTGATGCTGCCTGAGCATGTGCAGTGTGCCCAATACATATGGCAGCTTATCTCTGTAATACACAATCATTACTTCTGTGGTAATGATTGATGCTGCCTGAGCATGTGCAGTGTGCCCAATACATATGCCAGCTTATCTCTGTAATACACATTCATTACTTCTTTGTTAATGATTGATGCTGCCTGAGCATGTGCAGTGTGCCCAATACATATGCCAGCTTATCTCTGTAATACACATTCATTACTTCTTTGTTAATGATTGATGCTGCCTGAGCATGTGCAGTGTGCCCAATACATATGCCAGCTTATCTCTGTAATACACATTCATTACTTCTTTGTTAATGATTGATGCTGCCTGAGCATGTGCAGTGTGCCCAATACATATGCCAGCTTATCTCTGTAATACACATTCATTACTTCTTTGTTAATGATTGATGCTGCCTGAGCATGTGCAGTGTGCCCAATACATATGCCAGCTTATCTCTGTAATACACATTCATTACTTCTTTGTTAATGATTGATGCTGCCTGAGCATGTGCAGTGTGCCCAATACATATGCCAGCTTATCTCTGTAATACACATTCATCACTTCTTTGTTAATGATTGATGCTGCCTGAGCATGTGCAGTGTGCCCAATACATATGCCAGCTTATCTCTGTAATACACATTCATCACTTCTTTGTTAATGATTGATGCTGCCTGAGCATGTGCAGTGTGCCCAATACATATGCCAGCTTATCTCTGTAATACACATTCATCACTTCTTTGTTAATGATTGATGCTGCCTGAGCATGTGCAGTGTGCCCAATACATATGCCAGCTTATCTCTGTAATACACATTCATCACTTCTTTGTTAATGATTGATGCTGCCTGAGCATGTGCAGTGTGCCCAATACATATGGCAGCTTATCTCTGTAATACACAATCATCACTTCTGTGGTAATGATTGATGCTGCCTGAGCATGTGCAGTGTGCCCAATACATATGCCAGCTTATCTCTGTAATACACATTCATTACTTCTTTGTTAATGATTGATGCTGCCTGAGCATGTGCAGTGTGCCCAATACATATGCCAGCTTATCTCTGTAATACACATTCATTACTTCTTTGTTAATGATTGATGCTGCCTGAGCATGTGCAGTGTGCCCAATACATATGCCAGCTTATCTCTGTAATACACATTCATTACTTCTTTGTTAATGATTGATGCTGCCTGAGCATGTGCAGTGTGCCCAATACATATGCCAGCTTATCTCTGTAATACACATTCATTACTTCTTTGTTAATGATTGATGCTGCCTGAGCATGTGCAGTGTGCCCAATACATATGCCAGCTTATCTCTGTAATACACATTCATTACTTCTTTGTTAATGATTGATGCTGCCTGAGCATGTGCAGTGTGCCCAATACATATGCCAGCTTATCTCTGTAATACACATTCATTACTTCTTTGTTAATGATTGATTGCTGCCTGAGCATGTGCAGTGTGCCCAATACATATGCCAGCTTATCTCTGTAATACACATTCATTACTTCTGTGGTAATGATTGATGCTGCCTGAGCATGTGCAGTGTGCCCAATACATATGCCAGCTTATCTCTGTAATACACATTCATTACTTCTGTGGTAATGATTGATGCTGCCTGAGCATGTGCAGTGTGCCCAATACATATGCCAGCTTATCTCTGTAATACACATTCATCACTTCTTTGTTAATGATTGATGCTGCCTGAGCATGTGCAGTGTGCCCAATACATATGCCAGCTTATCTCTGTAATACACATTCATTACTTCTTTGTTAATGATTGATGCTGCCTGAGCATGTGCAGTGTGCCCAATACATATGCCAGCTTATCTCTGTAATACACATTCATTACTTCTTTGTTAATGATTGATGCTGCCTGAGCATGTGCAGTGTGCCCAATACATATGCCAGCTTATCTCTGTAATACACATTCATTACTTCTGTGGTAATGATTGATGCTGCCTGAGTATGTGCAGTGTGCCCAATACATATGCCAGCTTATCTCTGTAATACACATTCATTACTTCTGTGGTAATGATTGATGCTGCCTGTGCAGTGTTGTGCCCAATACATACGGCAGCTTATCTCTGTAATACACATTCATTACTTCTGTGGTAATGATTGATGCTGCCTGTGCAGTGTTGTGCCCAATACATACGGCAGCTTATCTCTGTAATACACATTCATTACTTCTGTGGTAATGATTGATGCTGCCTGTGCAGTGTTGTGCCCAATACATACGGCAGCTTATCTCTGTAATACACATTCATTACTTCTGTGGTAATGATTGATGCTGCCTGAGCATGTGCAGTGTGCCCAATACATATGCCAGCTTATCTCTGTAATACACATTCATCACTTCTTTGTTAATGATTGATGCTGCCTGAGCATGTGCAGTGTGCCCAATACATATGGCAGCTTATCTCTGTAATACACAATCATTACTTCTGTGGTAATGATTGATGCTGCCTGTGCAGTGTTGTGCCCAATACATACGGCAGCTTATCTCTGTAATACACATTCATTACTTCTGTGGTAATGATTGATGCTGCCTGTGCAGTGTTGTGCCCAATACATACGGCAGCTTATCTCTGTAATACACATTCATTACTTCTGTGGTAATGATTGATGCTGCCTGTGCAGTGTTGTGCCCAATACATACGGCAGCTTATCTCTGTAATACACATTCATTACTTCTGTGGTAATGATTGATGCTGCCTGTGCAGTGTTGTGCCCAATACATACGGCAGCTTATCTCTGTAATACACATTCATTACTTCTGTGGTAATGATTGATGCTGCCTGAGCATGTGCAGTGTGCCCAATACATATGCCAGCTTATCTCTGTAATACACATTCATCACTTCTTTGTTAATGATTGATGCTGCCTGAGCATGTGCAGTGTGCCCAATACATATGGCAGCTTATCTCTGTAATACACAATCATTACTTCTGTGGTAATGATTGATGCTGCCTGTGCAGTGTTGTGCCCAATACATACGGCAGCTTATCTCTGTAATACACATTCATTACTTCTGTGGTAATGATTGATGCTGCCTGTGCAGTGTTGTGCCCAATACATACGGCAGCTTATCTCTGTAATACACATTCATTACTTCTGTGGTAATGATTGATGCTGCCTGTGCAGTGTTGTGCCCAATACATACGGCAGCTTATCTCTGTAATACACATTCATTACTTCTGTGGTAATGATTGATGCTGCCTGTGCAGTGTTGTGCCCAATACATACGGCAGCTTATCTCTGTAATACACATTCATTACTTCTGTGGTAATGATTGATGCTGCCTGAGCATGTGCAGTGTGCCCAATACATATGCCAGCTTATCTCTGTAATACACATTCATCACTTCTTTGTTAATGATTGATGCTGCCTGAGCATGTGCAGTGTGCCCAATACATATGCCAGCTTATCTCTGTAATACACATTCATTACTTCTTTGTTAATGATTGATGCTGCCTGAGCATGTGCAGTGTGCCCAATACATATGCCAGCTTATCTCTGTAATACACATTCATTACTTCTGTGGTAATGATTGATGCTGCCTGAGTATGTGCAGTGTGCCCAATACATATGCCAGCTTATCTCTGTAATACACATTCATTACTTCTGTGGTAATGATTGATGCTGCCTGTGCAGTGTTGTGCCCAATACATACGGCAGCTTATCTCTGTAATACACATTCATTACTTCTGTGGTAATGATTGATGCTGCCTGTGCAGTGTTGTGCCCAATACATACGGCAGCTTATCTCTGTAATACACATTCATTACTTCTGTGGTAATGATTGATGCTGCCTGTGCAGTGTTGTGCCCAATACATACGGCAGCTTATCTCTGTAATACACATTCATTACTTCTGTGGTAATGATTGATGCTGCCTGAGCATGTGCAGTGTGCCCAATACATATGCCAGCTTATCTCTGTAATACACATTCATCACTTCTTTGTTAATGATTGATGCTGCCTGAGCATGTGCAGTGTGCCCAATACATATGGCAGCTTATCTCTGTAATACACAATCATTACTTCTGTGGTAATGATTGATGCTGCCTGTGCAGTGTTGTGCCCAATACATACGGCAGCTTATCTCTGTAATACACATTCATTACTTCTGTGGTAATGATTGATGCTGCCTGTGCAGTGTTGTGCCCAATACATACGGCAGCTTATCTCTGTAATACACATTCATTACTTCTGTGGTAATGATTGATGCTGCCTGTGCAGTGTTGTGCCCAATACATACGGCAGCTTATCTCTGTAATACACATTCATTACTTCTGTGGTAATGATTGATGCTGCCTGTGCAGTGTTGTGCCCAATACATACGGCAGCTTATCTCTGTAATACACATTCATTACTTCTGTGGTAATGATTGATGCTGCCTGAGCATGTGCAGTGTGCCCAATACATATGCCAGCTTATCTCTGTAATACACATTCATCACTTCTTTGTTAATGATTGATGCTGCCTGAGCATGTGCAGTGTGCCCAATACATATGGCAGCTTATCTCTGTAATACACAATCATTACTTCTGTGGTAATGATTGATGCTGCCTGTGCAGTGTTGTGCCCAATACATACGGCAGCTTATCTCTGTAATACACATTCATTACTTCTGTGGTAATGATTGATGCTGCCTGTGCAGTGTTGTGCCCAATACATACGGCAGCTTATCTCTGTAATACACATTCATTACTTCTGTGGTAATGATTGATGCTGCCTGTGCAGTGTTGTGCCCAATACATACGGCAGCTTATCTCTGTAATACACATTCATTACTTCTGTGGTAATGATTGATGCTGCCTGTGCAGTGTTGTGCCCAATACATACGGCAGCTTATCTCTGTAATACACATTAATTACTTCTGTGGTAATGATTGATGCTGCCTGAGCATGTGCAGTGTGCCCAATACATATGCCAGCTTATCTCTGTAATACACATTCATCACTTCTTTGTTAATGATTGATGCTGCCTGAGCATGTGCAGTGTGCCCAATACATATGCCAGCTTATCTCTGTAATACACATTCATTACTTCTGTGGTAATGATTGATGCTGCCTGTGCAGTGTTGTGCCCAATACATACGGCAGCTTATCTCTGTAATACACATTCATTACTTCTGTGGTAATGATTGATGCTGCCTGAGCATGTGCAGTGTGCCCAATACATATGCTAGCTTATCTCTGTAATACACATTCATTACTTCTGTGGTAATGATTGATGCTGCCTGAGCATGTGCAGTGTGCCCAATACATATGGCAGCTTATCTCTGTAATACACAATCATTACTTCTGTGGTAATGATTGATGCTGCCTGAGCATGTGCAGTGTGCCCAATACATATGGCAGCTTATCTCTGTAATACACATTCATTACTTCTGTGGTAATGATTGATGCTGCCTGAGCATGTGCAGTGTGCCCAATACATATGCCAGCTTATCTCTGTAATACACATTCATTACTTCTGTGGTAATGATTGATGCTGCCTGAGTATGTGCAGTGTGCCCAATACATATGCCAGCTTATCTCTGTAATACACATTCATTACTTCTGTGGTAATGATTGATGCTGCCTGAGCATGTGCAGTGTGCCCAATACATATGCCAGCTTATCTCTGTAATACACATTCATCACTTCTTTGTTAATGATTGATGCTGCCTGAGCATGTGCAGTGTGCCCAATACATATGCCAGCTTATCTCTGTAATACACATTCATTACTTCTTTGTTAATGATTGATGCTGCCTGAGCATGTGCAGTGTGCCCAATACATATGCCAGCTTATCTCTGTAATACACATTCATTACTTCTTTGTTAATGATTGATGCTGCCTGAGCATGTGCAGTGTGCCCAATACATATGCCAGCTTATCTCTGTAATACACATTCATTACTTCTGTGGTAAAAATTGATGCTGCCTGAGTATGTGCAGTGTGCCCAATACATATGCCAGCTTATCTCTGTAATACACATTCATTACTTCTGTGGTAATGATTGATGCTGCCTGTGCAGTGTTGTGCCCAATACATACGGCAGCTTATCTCTGTAATACACATTCATTACTTCTGTGGTAATGATTGATGCTGCCTGTGCAGTGTTGTGCCCAATACATACGGCAGCTTATCTCTGTAATACACATTCATTACTTCTGTGGTAATGATTGATGCTGCCTGTGCAGTGTTGTGCCCAATACATACGGCAGCTTATCTCTGTAATACACATTCATTACTTCTGTGGTAATGATTGATGCTGCCTGAGCATGTGCAGTGTGCCCAATACATATGCCAGCTTATCTCTGTAATACACATTCATCACTTCTTTGTTAATGATTGATGCTGCCTGAGCATGTGCAGTGTGCCCAATACATATGGCAGCTTATCTCTGTAATACACAATCATTACTTCTGTGGTAATGATTGATGCTGCCTGTGCAGTGTTGTGCCCAATACATACGGCAGCTTATCTCTGTAATACACATTCATTACTTCTGTGGTAATGATTGATGCTGCCTGTGCAGTGTTGTGCCCAATACATACGGCAGCTTATCTCTGTAATACACATTCATTACTTCTGTGGTAATGATTGATGCTGCCTGTGCAGTGTTGTGCCCAATACATACGGCAGCTTATCTCTGTAATACACATTCATTACTTCTGTGGTAATGATTGATGCTGCCTGTGCAGTGTTGTGCCCAATACATACGGCAGCTTATCTCTGTAATACACATTCATTACTTCTGTGGTAATGATTGATGCTGCCTGAGCATGTGCAGTGTGCCCAATACATATGCCAGCTTATCTCTGTAATACACATTCATCACTTCTTTGTTAATGATTGATGCTGCCTGAGCATGTGCAGTGTGCCCAATACATATGGCAGCTTATCTCTGTAATACACAATCATTACTTCTGTGGTAATGATTGATGCTGCCTGTGCAGTGTTGTGCCCAATACATACGGCAGCTTATCTCTGTAATACACATTCATTACTTCTGTGGTAATGATTGATGCTGCCTGTGCAGTGTTGTGCCCAATACATACGGCAGCTTATCTCTGTAATACACATTCATTACTTCTGTGGTAATGATTGATGCTGCCTGTGCAGTGTTGTGCCCAATACATACGGCAGCTTATCTCTGTAATACACATTCATTACTTCTGTGGTAATGATTGATGCTGCCTGTGCAGTGTTGTGCCCAATACATACGGCAGCTTATCTCTGTAATACACATTAATTACTTCTGTGGTAATGATTGATGCTGCCTGAGCATGTGCAGTGTGCCCAATACATATGCCAGCTTATCTCTGTAATACACATTCATCACTTCTTTGTTAATGATTGATGCTGCCTGAGCATGTGCAGTGTGCCCAATACATATGCCAGCTTATCTCTGTAATACACATTCATTACTTCTGTGGTAATGATTGATGCTGCCTGTGCAGTGTTGTGCCCAATACATACGGCAGCTTATCTCTGTAATACACATTCATTACTTCTGTGGTAATGATTGATGCTGCCTGAGCATGTGCAGTGTGCCCAATACATATGCTAGCTTATCTCTGTAATACACATTCATTACTTCTGTGGTAATGATTGATGCTGCCTGAGCATGTGCAGTGTGCCCAATACATATGGCAGCTTATCTCTGTAATACACAATCATTACTTCTGTGGTAATGATTGATGCTGCCTGAGCATGTGCAGTGTGCCCAATACATATGGCAGCTTATCTCTGTAATACACATTCATTACTTCTGTGGTAATGATTGATGCTGCCTGAGCATGTGCAGTGTGCCCAATACATATGCCAGCTTATCTCTGTAATACACATTCATTACTTCTGTGGTAATGATTGATGCTGCCTGAGTATGTGCAGTGTGCCCAATACATATGCCAGCTTATCTCTGTAATACACATTCATTACTTCTGTGGTAATGATTGATGCTGCCTGAGCATGTGCAGTGTGCCCAATACATATGCCAGCTTATCTCTGTAATACACATTCATCACTTCTTTGTTAATGATTGATGCTGCCTGAGCATGTGCAGTGTGCCCAATACATATGCCAGCTTATCTCTGTAATACACATTCATTACTTCTTTGTTAATGATTGATGCTGCCTGAGCATGTGCAGTGTGCCCAATACATATGCCAGCTTATCTCTGTAATACACATTCATTACTTCTTTGTTAATGATTGATGCTGCCTGAGCATGTGCAGTGTGCCCAATACATATGCCAGCTTATCTCTGTAATACACATTCATTACTTCTGTGGTAATGATTGATGCTGCCTGAGTATGTGCAGTGTGCCCAATACATATGCCAGCTTATCTCTGTAATACACATTCATTACTTCTGTGGTAATGATTGATGCTGCCTGTGCAGTGTTGTGCCCAATACATACGGCAGCTTATCTCTGTAATACACATTCATTACTTCTGTGGTAATGATTGATGCTGCCTGTGCAGTGTTGTGCCCAATACATACGGCAGCTTATCTCTGTAATACACATTCATTACTTCTGTGGTAATGATTGATGCTGCCTGTGCAGTGTTGTGCCCAATACATACGGCAGCTTATCTCTGTAATACACATTCATTACTTCTGTGGTAATGATTGATGCTGCCTGAGCATGTGCAGTGTGCCCAATACATATGCCAGCTTATCTCTGTAATACACATTCATCACTTCTTTGTTAATGATTGATGCTGCCTGAGCATGTGCAGTGTGCCCAATACATATGGCAGCTTATCTCTGTAATACACAATCATTACTTCTGTGGTAATGATTGATGCTGCCTGTGCAGTGTTGTGCCCAATACATACGGCAGCTTATCTCTGTAATACACATTCATTACTTCTGTGGTAATGATTGATGCTGCCTGTGCAGTGTTGTGCCCAATACATACGGCAGCTTATCTCTGTAATACACATTCATTACTTCTGTGGTAATGATTGATGCTGCCTGTGCAGTGTTGTGCCCAATACATACGGCAGCTTATCTCTGTAATACACATTCATTACTTCTGTGGTAATGATTGATGCTGCCTGTGCAGTGTTGTGCCCAATACATACGGCAGCTTATCTCTGTAATACACATTCATTACTTCTGTGGTAATGATTGATGCTGCCTGAGCATGTGCAGTGTGCCCAATACATATGCCAGCTTATCTCTGTAATACACATTCATCACTTCTTTGTTAATGATTGATGCTGCCTGAGCATGTGCAGTGTGCCCAATACATATGGCAGCTTATCTCTGTAATACACAATCATTACTTCTGTGGTAATGATTGATGCTGCCTGTGCAGTGTTGTGCCCAATACATACGGCAGCTTATCTCTGTAATACACATTCATTACTTCTGTGGTAATGATTGATGCTGCCTGTGCAGTGTTGTGCCCAATACATACGGCAGCTTATCTCTGTAATACACATTCATTACTTCTGTGGTAATGATTGATGCTGCCTGTGCAGTGTTGTGCCCAATACATACGGCAGCTTATCTCTGTAATACACATTCATTACTTCTGTGGTAATGATTGATGCTGCCTGTGCAGTGTTGTGCCCAATACATACGGCAGCTTATCTCTGTAATACACATTCATTACTTCTGTGGTAATGATTGATGCTGCCTGAGCATGTGCAGTGTGCCCAATACATATGCCAGCTTATCTCTGTAATACACATTCATCACTTCTTTGTTAATGATTGATGCTGCCTGAGCATGTGCAGTGTGCCCAATACATATGCCAGCTTATCTCTGTAATACACATTCATTACTTCTTTGTTAATGATTGATGCTGCCTGAGCATGTGCAGTGTGCCCAATACATATGCCAGCATATCTCTGTAATACACATTCATTACTTCTGTGGTAATGATTGATGCTGCCTGAGTATGTGCAGTGTGCCCAATACATATGCCAGCTTATCTCTGTAATACACATTCATTACTTCTGTGGTAATGATTGATGCTGCCTGTGCAGTGTTGTGCCCAATACATACGGCAGCTTATCTCTGTAATACACATTCATTACTTCTGTGGTAATGATTGATGCTGCCTGTGCAGTGTTGTGCCCAATACATACGGCAGCTTATCTCTGTAATACACATTCATTACTTCTGTGGTAATGATTGATGCTGCCTGTGCAGTGTTGTGCCCAATACATACGGCAGCTTATCTCTGTAATACACATTCATTACTTCTGTGGTAATGATTGATGCTGCCTGAGCATGTGCAGTGTGCCCAATACATATGCCAGCTTATCTCTGTAATACACATTCATCACTTCTTTGTTAATGATTGATGCTGCCTGAGCATGTGCAGTGTGCCCAATACATATGGCAGCTTATCTCTGTAATACACAATCATTACTTCTGTGGTAATGATTGATGCTGCCTGTGCAGTGTTGTGCCCAATACATACGGCAGCTTATCTCTGTAATACACATTCATTACTTCTGTGGTAATGATTGATGCTGCCTGTGCAGTGTTGTGCCCAATACATACGGCAGCTTATCTCTGTAATACACATTCATTACTTCTGTGGTAATGATTGATGCTGCCTGTGCAGTGTTGTGCCCAATACATACGGCAGCTTATCTCTGTAATACACATTCATTACTTCTGTGGTAATGATTGATGCTGCCTGTGCAGTGTTGTGCCCAATACATACGGCAGCTTATCTCTGTAATACACATTCATTACTTCTGTGGTAATGATTGATGCTGCCTGAGCATGTGCAGTGTGCCCAATACATATGCCAGCTTATCTCTGTAATACACATTCATCACTTCTTTGTTAATGATTGATGCTGCCTGAGCATGTGCAGTGTGCCCAATACATATGGCAGCTTATCTCTGTAATACACAATCATTACTTCTGTGGTAATGATTGATGCTGCCTGTGCAGTGTTGTGCCCAATACATACGGCAGCTTATCTCTGTAATACACATTCATTACTTCTGTGGTAATGATTGATGCTGCCTGTGCAGTGTTGTGCCCAATACATACGGCAGCTTATCTCTGTAATACACATTCATTACTTCTGTGGTAATGATTGATGCTGCCTGTGCAGTGTTGTGCCCAATACATACGGCAGCTTATCTCTGTAATACACATTCATTACTTCTGTGGTAATGATTGATGCTGCCTGTGCAGTGTTGTGCCCAATACATACGGCAGCTTATCTCTGTAATACACATTAATTACTTCTGTGGTAATGATTGATGCTGCCTGAGCATGTGCAGTGTGCCCAATACATATGCCAGCTTATCTCTGTAATACACATTCATCACTTCTTTGTTAATGATTGATGCTGCCTGAGCATGTGCAGTGTGCCCAATACATATGCCAGCTTATCTCTGTAATACACATTCATTACTTCTGTGGTAATGATTGATGCTGCCTGTGCAGTGTTGTGCCCAATACATACGGCAGCTTATCTCTGTAATACACATTCATTACTTCTGTGGTAATGATTGATGCTGCCTGAGCATGTGCAGTGTGCCCAATACATATGCTAGCTTATCTCTGTAATACACATTCATTACTTCTGTGGTAATGATTGATGCTGCCTGAGCATGTGCAGTGTGCCCAATACATATGGCAGCTTATCTCTGTAATACACAATCATTACTTCTGTGGTAATGATTGATGCTGCCTGAGCATGTGCAGTGTGCCCAATACATATGGCAGCTTATCTCTGTAATACACATTCATTACTTCTGTGGTAATGATTGATGCTGCCTGAGCATGTGCAGTGTGCCCAATACATATGGCAGCTTATCTCTGTAATACACATTCATTACTTCTGTGTTAATGATTGATGCTGCCTGTGCAGTGTGCCTAATACACATGGCAGCGTATCTCTCTAATACACATTCATTACTTCTGTGGTAATGATTGATGCTGCCTGAGCATGTGCAGTGTGCCCAATACATATGGCAGCTTATCTCTGTAATACACATTCATTACTTCTTTGTTAATGATTGATGCTGCCTGTGCAGTGTGCCTAATACACATGGCAGCGTATCTCTCTAATACACATTCATTACTTCTGTGGTAATGATTGATGCTGCCTGAGCATGTGCAGTGTGCCCAATACATATGGCAGCTTATCTCTGTAATACACATTCATTACTTCTGTGTTAATGATTGATGCTGCCTGTGCAGTGTGCCTAATACACATGGCAGCGTATCTCTCTAATACACATTCATTACTTCTGTGGTAATGATTGATGCTGCCTGAGCATGTGCAGTGTGCCCAATACATATGGCAGCTTATCTCTGTAATACACATTCATTACTTCTTTGTTAATGATTGATGCTGCCTGTGCAGTGTGCCCAATACATATGCCAGCTTATCTCTGTAATACACATTCATTACTTCTGTGTTAATGATTGATGCTGCCTGTGCAGTGTGCCTAATACACATGGCAGCGTATCTCTCTAATACACATTCATTACTTCTGTGGTAATGATTGATGCTGCCTGAGCATGTGCAGTGTGCCCAATACATATGGCAGCTTATCTCTGTAATACACAATCATTACTTCTGTGGTAATGATTGATGCTGCCTGAGCATGTGCAGTGTGCCCAATACATATGCCAGCTTATCTCTGTAATACACATTCATTACTTCTGTGGTAATGATTGATGCTGCCTGTGCAGTGTTGTGCCCAATACATACGGCAGCTTATCTCTGTAATACACATTCATTACTTCTGTGGTAATGATTGATGCTGCCTGAGCATGTGCAGTGTGCCCAATACATATGCCAGCTTATCTCTGTAATACACATTCATTACTTCTGTGGTAATGATTGATGCTGCCTGAGCATGTGCAGTGTGCCCAATACATATGGCAGCTTATCTCTGTAATACACAATCATTACTTCTGTGGTAATGATTGATGCTGCCTGAGCATGTGCAGTGTGCCCAATACATATGGCAGCTTATCTCTGTAATACACATTCATTACTTCTGTGGTAATGATTGATGCTGCCTGAGCATGTGCAGTGTGCCCAATACATATGGCAGCTTATCTCTGTAATACACATTCATTACTTCTGTGTTAATGATTGATGCTGCCTGTGCAGTGTGCCTAATACACATGGCAGCGTATCTCTCTAATACACATTCATTACTTCTGTGGTAATGATTGATGCTGCCTGAGCATGTGCAGTGTGCCCAATACATATGGCAGCTTATCTCTGTAATACACATTCATTACTTCTTTGTTAATGATTGATGCTGCCTGTGCAGTGTGCCTAATACACATGGCAGCGTATCTCTCTAATACACATTCATTACTTCTGTGGTAATGATTGATGCTGCCTGAGCATGTGCAGTGTGCCCAATACATATGGCAGCTTATCTCTGTAATACACATTCATTACTTCTGTGTTAATGATTGATGCTGCCTGTGCAGTGTGCCAAATACACATGGCAGCGTATCTCTCTAATACACATTCATTACTTCTGTGGTAATGATTGATGCTGCCTGAGCATGTGCAGTGTGCCCAATACATATGGCAGCTTATCTCTGTAATACACATTCATTACTTCTTTGTTAATGATTTATGCTGCCTGTGCAGTGTGCCCAATACATATGCCAGCTTATCTCTGTAATACACATTCATTACTTCTGTGTTAATGATTGATGCTGCCTGTGCAGTGTGCCTAATACACATGGCAGCGTATCTCTCTAATACACATTCATTACTTCTGTGGTAATGATTGATGCTGCCTGAGCATGTGCAGTGTGCCCAATACATATGGCAGCTTATCTCTGTAATACACAATCATTACTTCTGTGGTAATGATTGATGCTGCCTGAGCATGTGCAGTGTGCCCAATACATATGCCAGCTTATCTCTGTAATACACATTCATTACTTCTGTGGTAATGATTGATGCTGCCTGTGCAGTGTTGTGCCCAATACATACGGCAGCTTATCTCTGTAATACACATTCATTACTTCTGTGGTAATGATTGATGCTGCCTGAGCATGTGCAGTGTGCCCAATACATATGCCAGCTTATCTCTGTAATACACATTCATTACTTCTGTGGTAATGATTGATGCTGCCTGAGCATGTGCAGTGTGCCCAATACATATGGCAGCTTATCTCTGTAATACACAATCATTACTTCTGTGGTAATGATTGATGCTGCCTGAGCATGTGCAGTGTGCCCAATACATATGGCAGCTTATCTCTGTAATACACATTCATTACTTCTGTGGTAATGATTGATGCTGCCTGAGCATGTGCAGTGTGCCCAATACATATGGCAGCTTATCTCTGTAATACACATTCATTACTTCTGTGTTAATGATTGATGCTGCCTGTGCAGTGTGCCTAATACACATGGCAGCGTATCTCTCTAATACACATTCATTACTTCTGTGGTAATGATTGATGCTGCCTGAGCATGTGCAGTGTGCCCAATACATATGGCAGCTTATCTCTGTAATACACATTCATTACTTCTTTGTTAATGATTGATGCTGCCTGTGCAGTGTGCCTAATACACATGGCAGCGTATCTCTCTAATACACATTCATTACTTCTGTGGTAATGATTGATGCTGCCTGAGCATGTGCAGTGTGCCCAATACATATGGCAGCTTATCTCTGTAATACACATTCATTACTTCTGTGTTAATGATTGATGCTGCCTGTGCAGTGTGCCTAATACACATGGCAGCGTATCTCTCTAATACACATTCATTACTTCTGTTGTAATGATTGATGCTGCCTGAGCATGTGCAGTGTGCCCAATACATATGGCAGCTTATCTCTGTAATACACATTCATTACTTCTTTGTTAATGATTGATGCTGCCTGTGCAGTGTGCCCAATACATATGCCAGCTTATCTCTGTAATACACATTCATTATTTCTGTGTTAATGATTGATGCTGCCTGTGCAGTGTGCCTAATACACATGGCAGCGTATCTCTCTAATACACATTCATTACTTCTGTGGTAATGATTGATGCTGCCTGAGCATGTGCAGTGTGCCCAATACATATGGCAGCTTATCTCTGTAATACACAATCATTACTTCTGCGGTAATGATTGATGCTGCCTGAGCATGTGCAGTGTGCCCAATACATATGCCAGCTTATCTCTGTAATACACATTCATTACTTCTGTGGTAATGATTGATGCTGCCTGTGCAGTGTTGTGCCCAATACATACGGCAGCTTATCTCTGTAATACACATTCATTACTTCTGTGGTAATGATTGATGCTGCCTGAGCATGTGCAGTGTGCCCAATACATATGCCAGCTTATCTCTGTAATACACATTCATTACTTCTGTGGTAATGATTGATGCTGCCTGAGCATGTGCAGTGTGCCCAATACATATGGCAGCTTATCTCTGTAATACACAATCATTACTTCTGTGGTAATGATTGATGCTGCCTGAGCATGTGCAGTGTGCCCAATACATATGGCAGCTTATCTCTGTAATACACATTCATTACTTCTGTGGT
Organism: Ambystoma mexicanum; assembly: GCF_040938575.1. NCBI lineage: Eukaryota > Metazoa > Chordata > Amphibia > Caudata > Ambystomatidae > Ambystoma > Ambystoma mexicanum. Next base: position 641,649,143 of record NC_090940.1, on the reverse strand, counting down.
AATGATTGATGCTGCCTGAGCATGTGCAGTGTGCCCAATACATATGGCAGCTTATCTCTGTAATACACAATCATTACTTCTGTGGTAATGATTGATGCTGCCTGAGCATGTGCAGTGTGCCCAATACATATGGCAGCTTATCTCTGTAATACACAATCATTACTTCTGTGGTAATGATTGATGCTGCCTGAGCATGTGCAGTGTGCCCAATACATATGGCAGCTTATCTCTGTAATACACATTCATTACTTCTGTGTTAATGATTGATGCTGCCTGTGCAGTGTGCCTAATACACATGGCAGCGTATCTCTCTAATACACATTCATTACTTCTGTGGTAATGATTGATGCTGCCTGAGCATGTGCAGTGTGCCCAATACATATGGCAGCTTATCTCTGTAATACACAATCATTACTTCTGTGGTAATGATTGATGCTGCCTGAGCATGTGCAGTGTGCCCAATACATATGCCAGCTTATCTCTGTAATACACATTCATTACTTCTGTGGTAATGATTGATGCTGCCTGTGCAGTGTTGTGCCCAATACATACGGCAGCTTATCTCTGTAATACACATTCATTACTTCTGTGGTAATGATTGATGCTGCCTGAGCATGTGCAGTGTGCCCAATACATATGCCAGCTTATCTCTGTAATACACATTCATTACTTCTGTGGTAATGATTGATGCTGCCTGAGCATGTGCAGTGTGCCCAATACATATGGCAGCTTATCTCTGTAATACACAATCATTACTTCTGTGGTAATGATTGATGCTGCCTGAGCATGTGCAGTGTGCCCAATACATATGGCAGCTTATCTCTGTAATACACATTCATTACTTCTGTGGTAATGATTGATGCTGCCTGAGCATGTGCAGTGTGCCCAATACATATGGCAGCTTATCTCTGTAATACACAATCATTACTTCTGTGGTAATGATTGATGCTGCCTGAGCATGTGCAGTGTGCCCAATACATATGGCAGCTTATCTCTGTAATACACAATCATTACTTCTGTGGTAATGATTGATGCTGCCTGAGCATGTGCAGTGTGCCCAATGCATATGGCAGCTTATCTCTGTAATACACAATCATTACTTCTGTGGTAATGATTGATGCTGCCTGAGCATGTGCAGTGTGCCCAATACATATGGCAGCTTATCTCTGTAATACACATTCATTACTTCTGTGGTAATGATTGATGCTGCCTGAGCATGTGCAGTGTGCCCAATACATATGGCAGCTTATCTCTGTAATACACATTCATTACTTCTGTGTTAATGATTGATGCTGCCTGTGCAGTGTGCCTAATACACATGGCAGCGTATCTCTCTAATACACATTCATTACTTCTGTGGTAATGATTGATGCTGCCTGAGCATGTGCAGTGTGCCCAATACATATGGCAGCTTATCTCTGTAATACACATTCATTACTTCTTTGTTAATGATTGATGCTGCCTGTGCAGTGTGCCTAATACACATGGCAGCGTATCTCTCTAATACACATTCATTACTTCTGTGGTAATGATTGATGCTGCCTGAGCATGTGCAGTGTGCCCAATACATATGGCAGCTTATCTCTGTAATACACATTCATTACTTCTGTGTTAATGATTGATGCTGCCTGTGCAGTGTGCCTAATACACATGGCAGCGTATCTCTCTAATACACATTCATTACTTCTGTGGTAATGATTGATGCTGCCTGAGCATGTGCAGTGTGCCCAATACATATGGCAGCTTATCTCTGTAATACACATTCATTACTTCTTTGTTAATGATTGATGCTGCCTGTGCAGTGTGCCCAATACATATGCCAGCTTATCTCTGTAATACACATTCATTACTTCTGTGTTAATGATTGATGCTGCCTGTGCAGTGTGCCTAATACACATGGCAGCGTATCTCTCTAATACACATTCATTACTTCTGTGGTAATGATTGATGCTGCCTGAGCATGTGCAGTGTGCCCAATACATATGGCAGATTATCTCTGTAATACACAATCATTACTTCTGTGGTAATGATTGATGCTGCCTGAGCATGTGCAGTGTGCCCAATACATATGCCAGCTTATCTCTGTAATACACATTCATTACTTCTGTGGTAATGATTGATGCTGCCTGTGCAGTGTTGTGCCCAATACATACGGCAGCTTATCTCTGTAATACACATTCATTACTTCTGTGGTAATGATTGATGCTGCCTGAGCATGTGCAGTGTGCCCAATACATATGCCAGCTTATCTCTGTAATACACATTCATTACTTCTGTGGTAATGATTGATGCTGCCTGAGCATGTGCAGTGTGCCCAATACATATGGCAGCTTATCTCTGTAATACACAATCATTACTTCTGTGGTAATGATTGATGCTGCCTGAGCATGTGCAGTGTGCCCAATACATATGGCAGCTTATCTCTGTAATACACATTCATTACTTCTGTGGTAATGATTGATGCTGCCTGAGCATGTGCAGTGTGCCCAATACATATGGCAGCTTATCTCTGTAATACACAATCATTACTTCTGTGGTAATGATTGATGCTGCCTGAGCATGTGCAGTGTGCCCAATACATATGGCAGCTTATCTCTGTAATACACAATCATTACTTCTGTGGTAATGATTGATGCTGCCTGAGCATGTGCAGTGTGCCCAATACATATGGCAGCTTATCTCTGTAATACACAATCATTACTTCTGTGGTAATGATTGATGCTGCCTGTGCAGTGTTGTGCCCAATACATACGGCAGCTTATCTCTGTAATACACATTCATTACTTCTGTGGTAATGATTGATGCTGCCTGAGCATGTGCAGTGTGCCCAATACATATGCCAGCTTATCTCTGTAATACACATTCATTACTTCTGTGGTAATGATTGATGCTGCCTGAGCATGTGCAGTGTGCCCAAAACATATGCCAGCTTATCTCTGTAATACACATTCATAACTTCTGTGGTAATGATTGATGCTGCATGAGCATGTGCAGTGTGCCCAATACATATGGCAGCTTATCTCTGTAATACACATTCATTACTTCTGTGGTAATGATTGATGCTGCGTGAGCATGTGCAGTGTGCCCAATACATATGCCAGCTTATCTCTGTAATACACATTCATTACTTCTGTGGTAATGATTGATGCTGCCTGAGCATGTGCAGGGTGCCTAATACATATGCCAGCTTATCTCTGTAATACACATTCATTACTTCTGTGGTAATGATTGATGCTGCCTGAGCATGTGCAGTGTGCCCAAAACATATGCCAGCTTATCTCTGTAATACACAATCATTACTTCTGTGGTAATGATTGATGCTGCCTGAGCATGTGCAGTGTGCCCAATACATATGCCAGCTTATCTCTGTAATACACATTCATTACTTCTGTGGTAATGATTGATGCTGCCTGAGCATGTGCAGTGTGCCCAATACATATGGCAGCTTATCTCTGTAATACACAATCATTACTTCTGTGGTAATGATTGATGCTGCCTGTGCAGTGTTGTGCCCAATACATACGGCAGCTTATCTCTGTAATACACATTCATTACTTCTGTGTTAATGATTGATGCTGCCTGAGCATGTGCAGTGTGCCCAATACATATGCCAGCTTATCTCTGTAGTACACATTCATTACTTCTGTGTTAATGATTGATGCTGCCTGTGCAGTGTGCCCAATACATATGCCAGCTTATCTCTGTAATACACATTCATTGCTTCTGTGTTAATGATTGATGCTGCCTGAGCATGTGCAGTGTGCCCAATACATATGCCAGCTTATCTCTGTAATGCACATTCATTACTTCTGTGTTAATGATTGATGCTGCCTGAGTATGTGCAGTGTGCCCAATACATATGGCAGCTTATCTCTGTAATACACAATCATTACTTCTGTGGTAATGATTGATGCTGCCTGAGCATGTGCAGTGTGCCTAGTACATATGGCAGCTTATCTCTGTAATACACATTCATTACTTCTGTGGTAATGATTGATGCTGCCTGAGCATGTGCAGTGTGCCCAATACATATGCCAGCTTATCTCTGTAATACACATTCATTACTTCTGTGGTAATGATTGATGCTGCCTGAGCATGTGCAGTGTGCCCAATACATATGCCAGCTTATCTCTGTAATACACATTCATTACTTCTGTGTTAATGATTGATGCTGCCTGAGCATGTGCAGTGTGCCCAATACATATGCCAGCTTATCTCTGTAGTACACATTCATTACTTCTGTGTTAATGATTGATGCTGCCTGTGCAGTGTGCCCAATACATATGCCAGCTTATCTCTGTAATACACATTCATTGCTTCTGTGTTATTGATTGATGCTGCCTGAGCATGTGCAGTGTGCCCAATACATATGCCAGCTTATCTCTGTAATGCACATTCATTACTTCTGTGTTAATGATTGATGCTGCCTGAGTATGTGCAGTGTGCCCAATACATATGGCAGCTTATCTCTGTAATACACAATCATTACTTCTGTGGTAATGATTGATGCTGCCTGAGCATGTGCAGTGTGCCTAGTACATATGGCAGCTTATCTCTGTAATACACATTCATTACTTCTGTGGTAATGATTGATGCTGCCTGAGCATGTGCAGTGTGCCCAATACATATGCCAGCTTATCTCTGTAATACACATTCATTACTTCTGTGGTAATGATTGATGCTGCCTGAGCATGTGCAGTGTGCCCAATACATATGGCAGCTTATCTCTGTAATACACATTCATTACTTCTGTGGTAATGATTGATGCTGCCTGAGCATGTGCAGTGTGCCCAATACATATGCCAGCTTATCTCTGTAATACACAATCATTACTTCTGTGGTAATGATTGATGCTGCCTGAGCATGTGCAGTGTGCCCAATACATATGGCAGCTTATCTCTGTAATACACATTCATTACTTCTGTGGTAATGATTGATGCTGCCTGAGCATGTGCAGTGTGCCCAATACATATGGCAGCTTATCTCTGTAATACACATTCATTACTTCTGTGGTAATGATTGATGCTGCCTGAGCATGTGCAGTGTGCCCAATACATATGCCAGCTTATCTCTGTAATACACAATCATTACTTCTGTGGTAATGATTGATGCTGCCTGAGCATGTGCAGTGTGCCCAATACATATGGCAGCTTATCTCTGTAATACACATTCATTACTTCTGTGGTAATGATTGATGCTGCCTGAGCATGTGCAGTGTGCCCAATACATATGCCAGCTTATCTCTGTGATGCACATTCATTACTTCTGTGGTAATGATTGATGCTGCCTGAGTATGTGCAGTGTGCCCAATACATATGGCAGCTTATCTCTGTGATACACAATCATTACTTCTGTGCTAATGAAAGAAGCATAATCCCATTCCAAAGATAAAATGTGGAGAATTGATCACCCGAAGGTGAACCCAATACAGATTGCCCAGGCTAATAGCTCAGGAAAGTCTTGATTCTATTAAAGACGAGGAGGCGAGCATTATGCTTATCTTTCTTTAATACTGCCATGTCAGCATTTTAAAACTTGAACTTTATGTTTTAGTTTTTCTTACCTGCTACTTGGAAAAAACAAATCAACAAGTTACAAGTTTTATATTTCAACAAAATTCAAACTGGGTTCCAGCAACCACGCTCCCCATAATCCTGAGGCCTTTGTAGTCCTGACCTCTACCCTCGCACCAATCAGTGGCTAGATCAGGGTATAAACACTCTCCCCCGTAGGTCCATTCCTCTTTCTTTGCCATCAGAGTTCTAGATCCACAGAGTCCAGAATATGTTACACACAATCCATAAGCTCTGCATTTGATCCGCAGCTGGCGAGACTGATCGGTCCAACGGGGACAACTTGCCAGAAGATCATTGGTCCATACTTCAATTTGCTCATGCCGTCTTCTGATCGTCTCCTATGAGAACAGAAAAAATTCACATGAGGGCGGGAATAAACTACAAATGCTATACAATGCTGCACAATTTTCATTCATTTTAGTCATCTCGGGTGGGATATAATGCTCGCCTCCTTGTCTTTAATAGAATTACGACTTTCCTGAGCTATTAGCGTGGGCAATCTTTATGCTATGACAAGACAGGAGGCTCACATTATGCTTGTTCAAAGCTTGCTATCACTCTATTCGGTATATCCGATACTGGTTTAAAATAAAAAATCTTAAAGGTGGACTCAGAAGACCAATCTGCTGATTTCATAATATCTTGCAAGGACACTCCTGTCGCAAACGCTCTAGAAGCCATTGCTCCCCTAGCGGAATGTGCATCAAATAAAGATACGTCTATTCCTGCCCATTGCATGACCTCCCTCACCCATCTTGCAATGGTTGCTGTCGCTACTGCATGGTGAGGCTTCCTACGCGCTATAAGCAACTGGGTTACGCCGCGCAGTCCAATCTGCGCTGTGGCTGCTTCATAATCTTTAATACATTGAGCTACGCATAACTTCTTGTTCTCCGCAAAATACGGGTAGGAAATTATTCTGTAGTCAGTCTTTGTTCTTTTAACGATAGTAAACGCCACTCCTTCTGGATAAAATATCTTTCTATCAATCTCCAATTCTTTTACGTCTGATACTCTCCGGCACGCTACTAAACACAGGAGCATAGCCAATTTGCCTGACAATTGTGAACGGGACAAGGCTTCGTTTTCTGGCCACCTAAGGAATAGCTGAAAAATGTCTCTAGCGTCCCATAAAACTGCATATTTTGGCTCTGGTTGTCTTCTCAATTTATACCTTTGAGGAGACGCAGGACTGCAGGGTGCTCTCCTACTGGATTACTTTCCGCTTTGTTCTGCCCTGCTGAAATTGCAGATCTGTAGACACCTATGGTTCTGTAAGCATAACCATCCTGAAACTTTGAAACCAAAAAATGTAGGACGTTCCCTAGAGGTGCTGAAATGGGATCCAGACTGTGTTCTGAACACCACTGCGCCCAACTGTTCCAAGCCGTGTTATAGCTCCTTACGGTGGAAGGTGCCCAGGAATCTCGGATACAATCTGCAGCGAGGTCCGAAATTCCCGGCAAATTCGATCTTCTCCTGAAACCCTGCAGGCAATCAGCTGAAAGGAACCCGCTTCTATCAGCGGGTGGACTCGGCCGGTCGGGTCGAGTAGAAGGCCCGGGATGTTCGGAACTATCCTCGGAAAATCCGTAGAAAGTTCCATCGCTACTGGAAACCAGGCCTGTGCTCTCCAACAGGGCAGCACCAACACCACTTCTGCTTTGTCTCTGCAGACTTTCGCTAGAGTTCTTGTGATCATTGCGAATGGCGGGAAGGCATAGTGGACTGCTCCGTTACATGGGTGTAGAAAGGCATCTGTACCCGCTGCTCCCGGGTCTATCCTCCAACTGAAGTACTTCTGTGTCTGCGCATTCAGTCTGGACGCAAATAGATCTATGTCTAGGGGTCCCCATATGTCTTGCAAGCGCTTGAAAATTAGAGGATGTAGCCTCCAATCGCTGGAGTCTACAAGATATCGAGAGCTCCAGTCTGCTATACTGTTCTAACTCCCTGGAAGGTATCCTGCGGTTACTGCAATGTTGTTCTGAAGGCAATAATGACAGAAATCCTTTGCTAGTTCCGCTAACATTCTGTATTTCGTTCCTCCTAATTTGTTGATGTAGCGGACTGCTGAGATGTTGTCCATCTTGAGCAATACGCAGCATCTTATTTTGTCTTTTGTGAATGCTTGAACTGCCAAGGAGCCTGCTAGAAGTTCGAGGCAGTTTATGTGGAGACTCAATTCCTCGTCGGACCATTTCCCACCTGTCTGTATTTGCTCGCACCTGGCCCCCCAACCTGACCTGCTTGCGTCTGACTCTATGGTCAGTTCCGGAACGTCTCCGAAAAATCGCTCGTCCGTTCCAGGCTTCCATGTTCTCCAGCCACCAATGTAGCTCTGTCATGGCGTCTTGGTCTATGTTCACTAACTGATGATATCTCAAGCCTCCGTGGAGATGTCTGATTTTGAGCCTCTGTAATGCTCGATAATGCAACGATCCCGGGAAAATGGCTTGAATGGAAGCTGCTAGCAGACCCACTATTCTGGCCAGATTCTGAAGCGAAATAAGTCGCTTTGCAATCACTGTCCTGAGCTCTTTCTTTATCGCTCTTACTTTGTGACCTGGAAGCTCAAGAATCGCTTTCACGGTATCTATGCTGAAGCCTAAAAATTCCAATTTCTGAACTGGTGCTAATTGGGACTTCTCTAACTTTACTAAGAATCCCAGAGATGATAGGAACCTGAAAATCCACTGCACATCTCTCGTGAGGGCCTCTTTGCTGCAACCCATCACTAGGATATCGTCCAGATAAATGATCATACGAATACCTCTCTCCCTGATAGCTGCAGCTACTGGATTCATTACTTTCATGAAAGCCCAAGGGGCTGACGCCAGCCCGAATGGGAGGCATGCAAATCGCCAAATCTCTCCTTCCCATCGGAACTGGAGGTACTTCCGAAAGGCTGCTGCTATCGGAATTGCTAGATAGGCGTCCTTGAGATCTAGGTGGGCTAGCCAATCTCCTGAACGCAATAGGTCTCGGAGGAGGTGTATGCCCTCCATCTTGAAATGGTTGTATTCCAGCCAACTGTTCAAATCTTTTAGATTTATGACTGGATGGATCTTTTCCCCTCTGCGCACTAGGAACATGTTGCTGAGAAAAAGCTGTCCTTCTGTGCTCTCACGCTCTATTGCGTTCTTCTCTACTAATTTGCTTAATTCGCTGTGTAAAGGCGCTTTCTCTTCTCGCGGCATGCAAATGGGGGCGGGCTCTCTGTCCTGTCTTGCAATGCCTATAAAGTCTAAGTGAAGACCCACTACTGCTTGCAAAACCCAAGCATCGCTTGATAAAGCTTGCCATTCTTTCAGAAAGCGGAGAGTTCTCCCTCCGATCGGGACATTTGGTGTACTCACCGCCTGTTGCGCCAGGCTGACGGAGCAAACCTCTTCCTCTACGGCCTCTTGGATGTCTTCCTCTGGCTGGGAAAAAAGTGTCTTGCTGACGGTTTTCCCAATATTGCGCGCGTGGACCTTGAGGCCTTCTTTGATAGTTGTAGCGACCGGACGAGCGACCTCTGAATCATCCGGTCCCAGCAAAAACACGCCCTCGAAATATCTTCCTTATAGAGCTCTGGGCTTTCTCGAGAGCTGTGTATGTACCAATGAATTGAGACATCTCCTTCGCCAAGGCCTCCCCGAAAGGAAGGCCTTTGGCACCCTCACCCGCTTCATATGTGGCTAGATCGATGAGCTTTTTATCGATCTTTAGGAGGACGCCTCTTCTCCTCTCCGAAGAGAGAGCGCATGTTGGCGTTACCAAATAGGCATACTGCTCTTTGTGTCCAGTTACCGAGGGCATGATTGTCTACTGGGATACCAGTGTCTTTTGACTTCTCCACTAGGTCCATAATTTTTGCCAGTGGTCCTGCTTAGTCCAGGAGCTTGTCCATACACCCTTTCCATGTTCGATCGGCATCTTTCCTAATGTCTTGCTCGGATTTGGTAAGAAAAGTGACCATCTTTGGGTCTAAGTCTGGTGTATCCGCCAGCTTCCCAGGCAGCTCAGGCCATGGACATTCTGATCGCATGCGGGATCGGACTTCTCTGTCCAGCGGCTTCCTGATGTGTTGTGACATGTATAACGCTACTCTGGGTGAGGGCACCCACTCAGATGACTTTGGGTGTCTAATGGCCTCTGGGTGAAACATATCAATTATGTTGTCTTCCTCCTCGGCAACATTTTGAGGAATGGGTTGAGGAATATCTTCTTTTTCGCCACCTTCGTCGTCGGGGGCATATCCCTCTTCATACTCCCCTGAATTGTCCACCCCTGGGGCAGGGGGTCTGTTGTGGCCATCTGCCAACTTTGCTAGAAAGGCTTCTTTCAATCTGGCGACTGGGTCGCTCTGCCTTTCGGGAACAACAGAGTTAACCCTATCCTTTGTGCCCGAGGGGGTCAAAGAGTCTGCGATCTTTCAGGCTTTTTTACACCCCTTATTTTCAACCCTCTTTTGAGGGTGTCCAGCTGACGTCCCTTCCCCAGGGCTGTCTGCCTGTCTTTTCCTGGCTTCCAGCTGTTCCTGCTGCTCAGCCATGCATGCTTCCAGCATTTCCAACCTTTCGGTCAAAGGTTGCACCCCTTGAGAGACAGCTTGTGAAAGTGAATCTCCCAGAACCCTCTTGAAGCTGAGGGATTAATCAGTGTCTTGCCAAGTGGGCTCTTCTTCCCACTCTTGTTCACTCCACTCTGGTGTGGTGGACTGAGAATCTCTGGGGTGCGATGAGTGAGCCATTGAATGTTGTTAGCAGAGCTAACTTCTTGGGAGTCAGCCGTAAATTAAGGCTCTGAATCAGAGTTCGCTTTAACTGCACTCTGTGCCTTTCTAGCTTGTCTGTGAACTGTTCAACGTTCTCTGAAGTTCATGCAAAATTCCAACAAAATAATTTCTTTTTTTTGGGGGGGGGGAATTCCTCTCAGGCACTGACTCACGCGACTCTGCTCCGTTTCGCTATACATACGTGCGAAAACAAGTGTTAGAGGGACGCGGAGCATGACAGGAAGGTTCTGAGGCGGGATCTGCCTCGCTGGGTCCTAATGTACTCCATGTTCGGCGGCGCAAGCCGCCTCCGCTTATACGCATGTATGCAGGCCACTACAGGGTCCTAGAGCTTTCGTGTTTGCCGGCGCGCACGAATTCGCGCATAGGCCTGAGGTGAACGGGTCGGCTGCCAGAGGCGAGCGGCTTTGCTCGCGGCTCCGCACCGCTTCTCCTCACTCCCGAAATTACAACTACTACGGGTAAAGGGTAATACGTGCGTGCGCGCGCCTCATACACTGAACGCTACAAACGCTGTTAAATGAACACTTGTCAGTCTATCATCTAAAATATCATTGATAGTAACTGCATTCTAATATCTAATATATTCTAATAGGCAATTGCTAAATTTTATAGAGCATATAGTGAGACATAACACTTATCTCAGAATGGCAGCAAAAAGAAAGAGGAATGGACCTAGGGGGGAGCGTGTTTATACCCCGATCTAGCCACTGATTGGTGCAAGGGTAGAGGTCAGGGTTACAAAGGCCTCAGGATTATGGGAAGCATGGTTTCTGGAACCCAGTTTGAATTTTGTTGAAATATGAAACTTGTTGATTGTTTTTTTCCAAGTAGCATGTCCGAAAAACTAAAACATAAAGTTAAAGTTTTAAAATGCTGACATGGCAGCATTAAAGAAAAGATAAGCATAATGCTCGCCTCCTGTCTTGTCATAGAATTGAAGACTACTCCCATCTTAGTCTTAGGGCAAAGTAGGAGTTTGTCCAACCCCAGAAAACCTCAAAAAAGGTTTTTCATATTGTACCTATTGTGTATGTGTCATACTTGTGATACCATGCTTCCCCTACACAACACGCCACGCCACTTTGTTAGCAATGATTGTGTCATCTAAATTTAAGAGACGGAGCAATGGGCAAAATTTGCCTAGCAAGGCAAGCTTTCAATTTTCCATCGAACACCAAACCAAATTAATGGAAAACATTTGAAGCCATCGGAACCAATTCAGATAGCAAGAGATTAATGCTGCCCCTTATTCTCGTAGGATGTTGTGCGACAAGAAGAGGAAGGAATAGCAGAACAGGGTCAGAAGAGGAGAATCAAAATCCATCTTTCAGCTAAATAGAATCTTAGTAATGAATCATTTAGGAATGCTTTCCCATACAAAAGACCCCTAATTGTAGGTGAGCAACAGTACTGAGAAAGCAAGGGTAATTCATGTGGATGCTTAGTTGGTGTGACCCCATTGTGCAGGGAGATATGGGATCACTGGGTATAACAATGTAAAATATACTCTCAAATTCCAAGAATCCCTCAGGCCCATTGCAACTAATCAGGGGCATAGTGGAATTCCACAGCATAGAGAAGTTAAATGTAATGCTGAAAGCCCAAAAGCACACACATCGCAGCAGTGAGCGCTCAACCCACTGAGCTATCACATTGGCCATAGTAAAATGAGCAATTATTCGGTAGTGGATACCATTAAACTGGTAACTGAGATTTAACAGCAGACCAGTTAAGTTTATCTGCAGGTCTGGTGCAAAGTTGGCCGCATGTCAAGCATGCATGCATCTATTTTTCCTGGTCCACGGACCGACAAACATCGGAAAAATAAATAAATAAACCAGGCCGGCCTCGCAGGCCACATGAAATGGCTCAGAGGGCCGCATTGGGGCCCGCGGGCCGTACGTTGGACAACCTTGTCCTAATCCAATTCAATTGTGAATCTCTTGTCAAATATGTCTTGTTGTCACCTTGCAAGTGTTGCGGGAAGACTCGCTTAACATGGGATCAATTCTCCAAGTGTCAAAGGTCAGTGTGCAGGGGAGCACACCTCGCGTCTGACATGGATGACATCACCGGGGCACCTAGTCACAGAACGTTGACGCCAAGTCAATAGCACCGGTAGGCTATGGCGCATGCTGCGCCAGGAGGACCTACCTTACCAATAGCCACTTACCTGCTTTGCCCAGATGAAGCGGCTACTCTTCCGAAACAGCGACATGTTACTCCAAGTGGAAAGACGAAAGAGGGTCTGGGGGGAGAGTCAAAAACACAGCCCCTTCAGTGTACTGGGAGACCTGCTAGGCTTTGGTCTTAATTCCTCAAAAATAATTTGATGTGCTTTATTAGGGCCTATTGCGTGATCATGGAAAACGTGCAAGCCAACACTGAGGGGGGCGGGGTGGGTAGAAATTCAGCAAAGAGCATGGTACAAGGTAAATCGAGTTAATTGATGGCACAGATTGCGTGCTCCGACTGCCTGTCACCATAAACTGTGACCCAGAAGGCCACGAATATCCAACATGTGTGCTTTCCATACTATGCCACATCTAGGTTTGAAATGGGGAAATCCGGGGCTAGGTCTAGGCTCAGTCAATGCATCAGTGCTTATAAAGTGGGCTGACAGTGTGGCGAATCAACTTCCGGGGCACCAGTGGTCCAGGGATGAATATTGGTTTCTCATCAATCAGCCCCACACCTCTAGTACACCAGAAGGAATCTGAACAGATTGGAAACATACGCAAATTATAAATCTCCTTGTCCAATTTTGGTAATGTGGACGGAACAGCAGGCTTATCTCTGCAAGGACGTGGATCGTTGGTTAGTTGCAACACAGCGAAAATACAACTATTACCCAATGATAAAAGGTACTGTCCAATCAAGGTTGCATACAGATATCTACGTTATTATTACTACAACAGACAGTTCTAGCACACTACAATTACAACCCACAATGCAAAGGAACTCAGAGGACAGAGAGTTTCAAAGAAGGAGAAGGGATGCACTCTGGATACTGACAGGAAGTCAGTCTATAAAGCAATCAGTCTTAACTGTTCAAGGTTATTTGGTTTCAGCCCCAAGGGAGCAAGGGGTCTTAAATGTCACTAGGGGCCTTTGGAGAAGGACCAGGGGGACAAATAGAGGAGGGCGAGCCTGGCTAGGCCCAGGCCGGCTCTGGCTCAAACAGGGGCTCCAGCCCAACCCTCGTTTCGGGCTGGTACCCCTAGACGCCACGGGCCTGCCACGGGCTCCACGGTGGCTGCCCAGTCCACATAATTGCACCAAAAGGCAAAGAAAGAAAAAAAAGAAAAAGCAGCGTAGCCTACACTGCGTGAAGGCCCACCCACAGACCTCCCTCCCGAGCCATGACTTCCTGCCCCACCCCCAGACAACACGATTGGCTGGGGGCAGTACAGGGCGTCACCAGAACAATCTTAAAGAGGCTGGTGGGAGAGGCATTTGCCCTTTTATCCTATCAGCTCTTTAAGGCTGTTTCCGCGACGTGGCTGGGCAGGAGGAGACTGGAGGACCTACGACACGACTGACTGACTAACTAAGCAGTAGGTTTCTCTCCCTTCTCTGCCCTATACCTTCCTTCCCTTCCCCCGGCACCTGAGCCAACATTATTTTCATGACTAATTATCCATTTTTTTAAATGTTCCCATGCTGCTGCAGTCCGGGAAGAGAGGGCTGCAGTGGCGCGGGTAAAATTGGAAAAAAATGCACCTTTAGCCAAATAAATAAATCCTGCCCTGGTGCCCACCCTCCAGCACCCGAGCCAACATTATTATCTTGACTAATTATGCATTATTTTCAATTTCTCCCGTGCCGCTGCAGTACCGGAAGAGAGGAATGCAGTAGCACGGGAAAAATTGAAAGTAATGCACAAAAAAATACTGCCCTGGTGCCCTCACTCCGTCACCCGAGCCGACATTATTTTCTTTACTAATCGTGCATTTGCTTACATTTTTCCCGCGCGCTGCAGTCCGGTAAGAGTGGGCTGCCGCCGTGTGGGAAAAATGGAAGAAAATGCTCTATTTAGCGTTTCAGGATTTGTATGGCTGCACTCTTGGCTCGGCCTGTGGTGGGCTCCTAGAGCCAGGCCTGACCCCCAGGCTCGGCCCTGGCTCGGCCCTTCCCATGAATTCCCAGGCTCCCCAGGTCTAGCAACAGAACCACAATGTATCTGGTGCTTGAGATGTTCTTGATGCTCGACAGCGTCAAGACAGTTCCAGGATGCTTTGCAACTCCTGCAACAGAGTTCAAGATGGGAGACAGCTATGGGTGTCAGGCGGGAGGCAGTTCGGCAAGCAAGGCTGGACAGACAGCTCCAGGCTGGTCTACACAGTAGCTCGGGATCAAGAATCGTTGTCTCTGTGCAGGTTGGCGGATCTGGACTGCTGGTCGATGCATCTTGGATGGCTTTAGGGACTGCAGCGTGAAAAGAGTCAGTGGTGCAGTCGGTCGCTGTTCGAGGGCTCGACTACCTCGAAAATGTCCTTAAAAGATGGACGCTGGTTGATGCTTGTGTGGCACTCCTCCTAGCTTCTTCGCAGGGCTTGTGGCATCCTTTCAAGGCGGACGGCCCAAAGTTGAGGAGAGTGTTTGCAGGTAACGGTCTTGTCCTTTGTTCAGACACTCTCTGGCACTTCCCACCTAGGAAGATTGCTGGCAGAACCTAGCAGGGCACACTGTGTGCTGGCTGGGTACCGGTTCCAGAGCTGCTGTATTGGTCCTCTGAGTCCGGTATCTCCCTCTGTTCCCTGGGAGATGTGGCTAGGGGTGGGATCTTGCGTCTCTCTTGGAAATCCTGGCCTTCCTTCACTGGCAGAAGATGTAAGGCAGACTGTACCTTCAGCCAGGATCCAAATGTGTCCTTATTCTTACTCCTTTCGAAATCGTCGGATGATCTGCTAAGTGAGGGGCTCAGCCATCTTTTAGAACCAAATGGGCCCAGTGATTGGTGCAGGCTAAGCCTACCTTAAGGAACCAATCTGGGGTACCTACCAATAATCTTCTGTTATGCATGAGGTCAGGACCAGAGTGCTTTGCAACAGGAAAGGTAAAAGGTGACAACATGTACTCCTAAGTCGCACCCATCTTCCTGTCTGTTGTAGATCAAAGTGTCTCTCTGGTTAACTGAGCCCTCAGTGGCTCTTGATCAAAGCGCAGGTCTCCCTTGAAGTTTGTGATGAGAGCAGACTTCCTGTCTCCCTTAAATCACATACTTCTCCTTCTGAAAGTGGTCCGCTCTGCAGGGGTTGCCTACTGTAAATAGTGTACCCAGACATGCCATTCACTGTCCGTCATACAGAAGGGTGGGAACTGGCTTCAAGTTGACACATTGCATATCAAAGAGGTGTTTATTTTCCTGCCCATTTTTAAGTTCTGTGACCAGGCCTGTTCACAAGCCTTCTGCTATTAACTCTCATCAGTATGCGTTGCCACCCTACAGAACTTAGACAATAGAACAGGGTGGAACTATGGAGCCTTTGATATTTAATTAGGCTGGCCATCAGAGGAGGAATGTGTTGCCCTTCTCCTCTGGATGTTTTTGTGCATCCGTCGCTGTCACCTGTCAAATAAATGTGACTGGGGGGACTGCGGCTGTTGGCTGTGTCCCCCAGAGTACACTGGACTATGTGCTTGTTATGTGGCGAGCATTAGAAAATGTATGCAGTTAGCCCCCCACATTTTCGGAGGTTGGTCTCCCATCATTCCATTTCCTAAGAAATCATTAAAAAAGGCCCTGACAAGCACACACTCCCCATGCGAATGGTCGAATTCCTCACAGACAGCCTTCTGCCCAAGCCACGTCTATAGTCCATGAAAAGTAAGAAGGCACACACTATGCACTAGCTAATTAAGTGAGACCTAACTGATGCCCCCTAGTTGGCATTGTATTGGCACAGAGGTCAGAGTGCCACCTACTGCATACAAGGCCTTATCTCCCACTTCAAAGTGAGCCTTATGCCAGTAGGGGCATAGTCGCCCGACAGCTGAGTAAGAGTGCCCAAGATCACACGCTGGTGCATTAAAGGCTGCGGCCTGGCGTCCCACAGAATGTACTAAGCACAAAACAAATTTCAAGATTTATTAGGGGAAATTAAAGTTGCCAGGATTGGGCTTACATTGGCTGCAGTAGTTCTGTGCTTTGGGTCACTTTCAGGTCTATGATAAAAAAAGAAGATGGACTAGTTGAAGGATAATTAATGAAACTTGATTGATCTTTTCCGCAAAATATTTACATATCAGGTAAGGTGACTCAAGTCTGTTACCTCCTTGGAATACCTTAATTAAGGTCTGAAGTACTTTCTCTGGGTTTTAAGATGTTCCTTGCCTGTGGCAAAAGGACGATTCTGGATTTTGAGACTTTTTTCCCCAGCATGCACTGTTTTCTTACAGAAAGCTCATCCTTTTAACCTGCTTTGGGCTTTTTATGCATCCCTTTCCAACTCGTACTTGTGTGCTGTTGCTTAAAGGTGCCTCAGATTCCTCTTTCCAGTCACCTTTCCTTCCTTGACACCCAGTAGACATTTCTCTCTCGGTCTCTCTCTTTGTCTCTCTCTCTGTCTTGCTCTTGCTGTCTCTTTATTTTAAACCTGTTTCTCTCACTTCTCCCTATTCAATGTTCTCCCTCTCTCTATTGCAATCTTCTCTTCTCTGCCTCGCCTGCTTCTCTCCTCTCTCTCCCTCCTCTCTGTCTCTCTCGCCTCTCTCTTTCTCACTCTGGTTTTCATCATAACGTGTCAACTTGGCCCTGTGTTTAGTCAAGGTGCTTCATGACTCTTCAATCCAGTTGTCCTCTTAATCCGGTTACTTTTCACTCTCTCTTATTTTCTTCAACAGTTTAGAATTCACTTTCTCAGCAGCCAGCATTGGCTCTATGTAAAAATGTCCCTTGGGAAAAAGTCACGAGGTTGCAAATTGTTTCCCTGCACCCCTACATCTTCCCCCTCACATATTCTAGGACAGGTATTAGTTCCTATTCTAACTCCAGTACTAGAGTAGTTTGGGAAAATGCTTGATTTTCAGGGCAGTGCACATTTGGGGAAATTTTGCCCCCTGGTGACCATTTCTTAGGCGACTTTATCACAGTGTTGACGTGGAGAGAAAATTACTGACGGGCCCATTGGTCAGTACTCACCCTCGAAAACGAGTAATGCAAGATAGCTGCACCATGCAAGGACAGAGTGCAGAATTCACATACTCCAGCAAGATTCAATAATCAGGACTCAGTAAATTGGCAAAGGGAAGTCTGTTTAATGATACATACATCAGCAGATGAAAATCAGCAGCATCACGAACACCTGCCTCACCCCGACTTCCTCGAACTTCAGTACAACAGCCTCTTTTATGGGCAAAATCCATCATCATTGATGTCCAATTCTACAAAAAATCATCATGTAAAATAATTGGTTGGGAAAGGTAACTTAAGTATAGGTGCTATATCTGTATATGGAAATAATGCAAGTGGATTGGATAACTCTTATCGGGTGGGCGTCTATGCCCATCCCTCTACACCACACGTGATTGACGTCACAACAAGTACGACGTCTCATTGGTTACAGTGTCTATAGGACCCTAGATTACATGGTCCCTTGTGATTGGGTGAGTTACACCCCTAAACATAAATCTCCACTTTAATTAGCAGCATGCAGAATAGACACCCTGGTGCCTGGTGTCCCAAGATTCACCCTGTCTCCCTTCCATCAATCATTGTTTTAGGGCTGTGTGTCAATTAGTTGGCTGGGTATGGCCTCCGATCTGTAGTCTCTTATCAGGAAAAGTAATGGCACCCTCTGGTTCTGAATGACATCAGGCGGTAGTACATCTTCGCGCCTGTCTGGTCACGTGTTGGTTCACCGTGAATCTGCTTCAGTTTCCAACCTTTTGTGCTTTTAATTCTGTGTGCGCTTGGCCACCTGCATGGGCCTCTCTTATTTTGACCTTCACGGGCAGGCTGGTATTCTCTGTAGTTGGAGTCTCGTGAGCTCATGCTCACCTCCCCTTCTCTGGTTGACCTCGATCTCCCCGGCATAAGCCTCTGTTTGTTGAGTTTCGATTCCGCTCCTTCTCTGGTCTTTGCTGGGTTTCTAAACTCGGCCTGTCAGGCCTTTGGCCGCCTGGGTACATTTCTGCTTTCTCAAAATGGAGTTGTACATGTACATTGTGCAGTATTGAGGTAGATATATGGTTGGCGCTTGCCGCTCTACTCTTCTACTAGGCATTGCAAGCAGTATCGATTTATTAGCCTCTTCCATTTCAAGCTTATTAACACACATTCAGCAGGGCCGTTGCATCCATCTTGTCTTATGGCACCATTCTCTTTTGTTTTAACAGTGTCTTTCCCCTGCATCTATTATCATTATCCTTGCAGTTACTAGTACTGGCATTCATACTTTCAGTTGCCAAGTCTGTTTGTTCTCGGGGCTGCTCGGGCCCTGGGTTTATTTTCATTGGCCTTCCATTAAGGCTTTAGGAGTCGCCTCGTGGACCGTGTGCAGGTATTCCTCATTTCATATCAGTGGCTGGTAAGGCTCTCTGACAGGGTATCGTGCTGCCCAGGGTTGTCGCGTTATGGCTGCTTCAACCTGTATTGATCTCCTTACGTACAAGGGGCAGAGTCCCAGTGTGGCTCTCTGTTGGTTCATTTGCTCCTCATACGTCACGTACCACGGCAAGTACCTTACAGGCAACTCGCAATGGGGGGCAGGGGTGCCGGCCATATCTGGGACCACCTCTACAACTGAATACCCGAAAATTCTGTGGGCACAGCTTATCAGTGTGGCGCTAAGATTGGTCCAGCGACCCTCAATCCCAGGAATCACCTTTATACCGTTAGAATGAGAGCTTCGGCCTCTTTTCGCTTTCGTCATTTATTCGGGGCTCACCTTCTCAGGATGCAAAGTTCTGTGCACACAGCTCATCAACTGTGCAGTCCAGCTTGGCACCTCAACTTCACTCCCGGTGAGAGTCTCTCCCTTTCCCTTCCAGATTTCACACTTTCTCTCAGTGTTCATTCGTGGACTGTCCAATCCCAGTTGACGGTGTTTCTGCATTTGGTGTCGCAGTATGATAGGGTGACCTTACCTCTTCTTTCAGTGGTCTCTTCCCCACTTTACTTCCAGCCAAGCAGTTTCCTTGCTTACCACTTGTGGGTGAGGGGTGCAGTGTCTAACACTGGTATTCAGTTGGAGAGTCGCCGGTACTTCCACATTTGGCGTGGGCCGAGCATAGACAGATCCTCATCGCAACAGTTGGACTTCCATAACCCTGACCTCACTTACCCTCATTTGACTTTATTTCCTGCCATGGTGCCTCAGCCCAGGGCATGTAGTGTAAAAAGGAAAAAAGACTTCTAATTTGCTTCCTTTCTCAGACTCTCAGGTCCACTTAATCTCAAGTCTCTACTTGCCCTTGGTCTTTCTCTCTCTCTGGACTCCTTCACTATACCATATTGCAGTGTCTTAGAGCTTGCTTCCTTGGTTTTCTGTCTGCTCGGAGCTGCCTGACACTAACAATGGAGTGTCTTGGTCTCTTTTATCACACTCTGGACTATTTACAATGCTTCAAAATTCTCTTGCTTGCCTTCTAGATGGTTTGAGATTTGCCTCTGTCTCCCAAAGAACGGTTTCTTCATCTACAAGGAACTCGCCAATCCAACTGCTGTCTCTACCTCTCTCTATCCTTCCCAGGCTTTCGCACCACTTTGGCTTCCAATTTCACATCTAAAACTCAGGACATCCTGTCCTCACTCTCCTCCACCCCATCTCCACTTCGACCCCTGCTCCCCTGCCTCCCTTGACTCCCCTCCTTCCACCCCGCACTCTGCTCCCTCCTGTCAATAGCACCGGATGAGGTCTCTAAAGTTGGTCGCTCTATGAAGGTCTCCTCCAAACAGGTGCTCCCCTGCTCTTCTAGAACCATTAAGGACAACATCTCCTCTCGATCCCCAGCTCTTGCCGACTTCTGTAAACTCTCCTTCGCCACTGGCTCTTTCCCTTTATCCATCAAGCACTCCCTTGTGCACCTTCTCTTTAAAAAGCTGTCTACTAGTCCCTCCTTCCTAGCTAACTATCGCCCTATTTCCACTACCCGCTTCATGGGTAAACTCCTGGAGAAACTGGACCTGCCCCAACTAACCCTCGACACTAAACGTGTTGGTTGCCTCCATGACCACCTGTGAAGACATACTCTTGAATCTTGACTTAAACTCTCCTGCTGTTCTCATTCTCCTTGATCTCTCCTCTGCCTTTGACATGCTTAACCATTCCATCCTCATAAAACAACTCTGTGATACCCTCGGCATCACAGATTGGGCACTGGAATCGCTGACCTCTTTCCTCACTAACTGCCCTCCCCAGCCTCAGTTGGGCCCTTTCTCATCCACCACCAGACTCTCTATGTGTGGCGTTCCTAGGGTTCTATCCTATCGCCATGGCTCTCCAATATCTATCTCTCATACCTCTTGCTCACCTGATCTACTCCTTCTCTCCTCATTTCCAGTGTTATGCTGATGACACGCAGCTTTCCTTCAAACTTCTCTCTACTGCCTCCTTTTCCTCCTTTCTCATACCTGACTGTCTGACCGCCATCCAGGCATGATGTGCTATTAACGATCTTTGTCTTAATGCCAGTAAGACGGAGATCCTTCTCATTGGGACACCTGTGCCCTGTTTTCCTCTTACCCTCTGGCCGCCCTCCTTGGGCTCTCTACCCTCACCATCCTCTGAGGCCAAAAACCTTGGGGTCATCTTCATCTCTACTCTCTCCTTCACCACTCACATCTTGGACCTTGCCAAGAAGGTCCACTTCCAACTTCACCTCCTCAGAAGCATTCTCCCTTTCCTCACCTTCCCCCAGAAGCTCAACATCTCGAGAGCTCTGGTCCTCTCTAGGCTGGACTACTGCAACAGCCTCTTCCTCCATCTCCCCTTTTCCTCCCTTCACCCCCTTCAGCTAATCGAGAATAGGGCTGCAACACTTATCCTTGGCATCAAGCCCAGGGACTGTATCGCTCCAGCCCTAAAATCTCTCCACAGGCTCCAAGTGGCCGGGAGGAGCAACTTCAAGACCCTTTGCATCATCCACAAGGCTTTCTGGGGCTGGGATCTTGCTATCTCCAACTTTCCCTTCCTAAATACTCCCCTGCTAGAGCCATCCGCTCCTCTAACTTCAACTCTCTGCTTGTCAAATGCTTCTCCAAGCAGAGAGTGGGGAGGCAGGTCTCTCTCTTCATCTGGTGCCTCTCTTTGGAACAGCCTCCCTGCCCCTCTCAGACTTGAGCAGACCTCCTTAAGTTCCGTAAACATCTCAAAACTCTGCTTTTCTCTACCTCTTTCCCTCTTTCGCTTCCTTGCTGATCACCCCACTGTTACTGAGACCTGTGGCCTGGTCCTCATGAATATCACAGGATACCAGGCCTTCTACCCAGTCAACACCCTCCCATTCCCCTCAGCACCGCCCACTGTGGGGCCCTTGCATGACATTGCGCATCAACCCTTTGGATTCGTCCGCCCTAGCACTTAGACTCCTCCCTTGGCTCTTCTTGGCACTTCCCTTCCGGGCCCCCACTAGCACTTGTCCATTCCTTGCTCCCCCCCTTCCCAACCCTCTCTCCTGCACTTCTTTTCACTGCACTTGCACGTCCGAATGTCACATGGCGCAATAGGACCACGATTGTATATTTTCTGTTTTTGCCATGTTATTGACTCCCCTTGTTCCCTCCCCACTTTGCCTTGTAGCGCCTGGAAAAACCATTCTGCTGTATAGTGCGCATAACCGATGCTCAATAAATAAAAATTATAATAAAATTTCGTTTTCTCTCCCACTGGACTCTTTACTCCACCAGTGAACTTTCTTGTGACTCTCAGTGAGTCAGTGGAGCTGTTCTGTCTCTCTCACCATGCAGTGCTACTCTTTCTCCTCGTTAGTTTTTGACTCTCTCTATCTTTTCGACTGTTTCTCTCAGGCGGGTCTACGGATGTAATTTCACCAAAATGCCTTGGGCAGCGGAAGTGACATCACAGGACTCTTGACCTCTGATGACATCACATGAAGTGATGTCATTTGACCCCACCCTGTGATATCACGAGAAGCTATTCAAATCCACTAGCCCTCTGCCCAGCTGCAAAATAGCCACCTATAAACTGAAACTATTGCATTGGTGCACAGATAGGGTGGAATGGTATATGAGAAGGGACACAAAGCTTCCAAGTGTTGTTTGGTGTTTGTCCATCCATTGACTGCCCATGGCCATGCTAATCCCTATGGCCATTCCCATCCAGTTCCTGCCACTCCCCCCCAAAAACACCCCCTAATGGGAACTCTTTCACCTCCCTGTACTCAAACATGAATATCAAACTTACACTCAAAATGGCTGCCAGTGTTTTTTCAAAGCAGTCTTTTGAGAGTTAATGACTTAATTGAGTTGTAAATGCGATACTGGTGTAATAAAAGGTTTCTTACCAGGTCTGCCTTCAGCCACTGGATTTATAAGCACTATTGTGTCCTTCACTGACGTCCTGTTAAAAGCAAGCACTGGCAGAGCCAACAGTTTTGGCTTGTGTATAAGTATTAGCCATGTATGCCTTTCCCATGCCTTCGCAAAAGCCCAAACGGTTGGCATTGCCAATGCTGGTTTGATACTTCTAGTGAGATTTGACCACCCATATTTAACACGGCTTTGCAAGGGAAAATATTTATAAAAATGTGTTTGTCTGTGTGTGTGTGTGTGTTAATTTTTCCCACATTGCTCTCCTGCCAAATCATGCTGTGGCCATCTGGCTTACATTGGCAAATGCAGGGCGTTCTTAGGGTGCGATCAGGACTGATAAAGACTTGAGTGAGTAAAGTGGCCACTTTAGCTTTAAGCCTGGAAGCCTCCCTTCTTCCACCTCTGCCTCTTAAGTTACCTCTACCCCTCCCTCTCCATTGGCTACCAAACCCTCTACCTTACATCCTATCACTGACGCAGTCCTTTGTATCAGATTCATGTCTTTCCTCAGGTGGTATTTTCATTGTGGGTCTTGTTTTCGAATCCTTTGTTTTTTGCCTCTTTGAATTTTACTGGGAGGAGACCCCCCACCCCTTTTCCCATTTCTACTTACTCTACTGCAGGCAGCTCGCCAGATTTTCTGGACTATGACTCCCATGATCCCTCATCATTGACCTGCAGGGAGGGGGTCACTGGGAGCTGCAGTTCAAAGCATCTAGAGAGACAAATGTTGCTCCACCCGTATCTACCTGTTTCTTTTTTTTTATCACCTCTACGCGCACTCAAAATGAAACATTACTGCTGGAAATACACACTTAAGAGTTGGAACAGAAGACAAAGCATGTCACAGTTTTTCCTTGTGCTCAGAGAGCCACCTCAGTCGCTCCTTCTTACATTTTCCACTCGGCTTTCTTCCCCATCCATCTACCCACCCTTCTTGCCAGATCCACTTGCTCCCACTGGCCTGTTTCTCTGGACTACACTCAGGGGTGTTGCCCATTCTGGAAAAGATCCAGGGCTACACAATGTCAGGACTGGCGGGAATCGGGGCTAGCTAGCCTTTTGGTTGTGGCTCCTGAGCTTCTATCCGGGATTGCAACCAAAGAACCAGGAGCTATAGCTCCCTCATTAGCCCCCCCCCCCAAGCAACACCTCTTGTCCTGCCTTTTCCAAACGTGCTGTCGGTCTCCATAATGATAAATATGAAACTGAGAATGCCCCAAGCAATCTTTTTAGCATTTCATATCAAAATAACCTGTGAGAAAGCAGAGACTTAACAGCTGAGTCTCATTGCAAACTTTAAGAGAACGGTTGCGCTTTGTCATTCGTCCCACTGCTAAGGACCTCAGGATGCACTCATCTGACCACCCCGGTCCCTCAGTAAGACCCAAAATTCCTTTTGAGTTTTGATGAAGCATGCCTTGGATATGAGCCCCTCTCAGTGACTCTAAACCTAATTCATCCATCCTGATAAAGTGGTTCTTCCCTCCCTTAGGATGTCAGTCTATGCCCTAGCCGCTCACGGGGATTGCCCCAACAGTGGTGAAGGAGCAACAAACTTCATTGGCCGAGCGGTGCCCTTTGAATTCTAGTAGTGGAAAGGTTGAGCAAAGTTCCTGGCAAACTCAGGGACGTCATTTCACAAAAATGCCAGGGGTACTAGAAGTGGCATCACACGACCCTTGACCTCTGATGACGTCACAGGAAGTGCTGCCATTTGGCCCCATCCCAAAGTGGCATCACAGGAAGCAATGAAACACAACCTTTCACCCCTTTAATGAGTCTAGCAATGATTGTATAGAATTCCAGAAAGACCAATGATGTGTTATTCCTATTCTTTCTTATTTAGGGTCACTGCTGAAAGTGTTAGACTTGTGGAACCCCCTGTTTTTTTTAAGAGGCCTCAACAAGAAAGCCAGACACCCCGAAAACAAAAAGCCACATGGCGCTGGCCACAGCCCAGGAGCTTAAAATAGGGGTAGCAGGGGTGACACACAGGGGTAGCAAGGGAGACCTCAGGGGTTGCAGGTGCGACCCCTGGCGACCCCCAAATAATGTCCCTGGGCAAACTGCCCCCATTTAACCGTGGGCAGTGGAAACATGTAAAAAGTAAAAAAATATTCTCCTAAGTATTGCAGTGCAGTTTCTTTCTGTGAGAAAGTATTTTAAGAAAGTTGAAAAAGTAAAACATGCAAAGTGATTGCTTTCTGATCACTTTTCGGCGATTTCTTGCAGAAAGGGCAATGCTTGGAAAATTCGGCATACAGTGGCTCACCGTTCATTACAGAAAGGCAAAACACCATCCGGGTGTAAAAGCCACTTCTCTGGAAAATGTTGGGGCTTACCCCCAAAAATAAGATCCGGTCAGGGCTAGGGCTGCTTCCACTACAAGCGCAGGTGTTGCGCGGCCGCTCAACACTCCGGTAACAACAGAGGAGGGATTTGTCTGCGGTGCCCATTGTGCCTGCCCCTCCGGGTATCTTTACTTTTGTCTGCTATCATTGTTCCTAGAAAACATTGACAGTGTTCCTGGTCAATGTACTAGTGCACTAATTCTGCTTGAAGACAGTGATAGATGTGGAGGTTGCATGTATCTTTGGCACAGACACGCATACCGCCCAATGGTGCAATATTCGCACTAAACCTGTAATTTACCGCCATGGCATTTCTTCCATGCTGCGCTTTCAATCTCATGACAGCTCCAACGCATCCCCCATCCCGACCATTGAGGTCTCTTTCGCAGCTTATTATTCCCCGTTCATTTTCAGGGGTTTTGTCATTTTCAGAATTTCTTATTTCCCGTGGACCTTTTGTGAAACCTGTGAGGGAACGCCACGTTGTCCTCTTAAGAAGCTGAAATAGAAAAATCTCTTTGCGTATAATCAAAATATGTGTTTTATAAAGTACCCGGAAATAAATGATAGCCGCCGCGCCGGTGCGCGAGTGGCGCACTCGAAAGATAATGAGTTTCCGAAGGAGCCAGCGGGACATGCAAGAATTCTCACACTCAAAAGCAGAGATAATTAGGCCCTGTGATTAGAAAATGGGCAGTGTGATTGAAAGTGCTGTCCTGTGCGGTCTTTGCATGGCATAAAAGATAGCAGGAAATCTCTTTGGCGGTTGTGAAAGGACTTCTTGTGCCCATTCTGAGCTTCATTGAAATGTAGAGTGAATCCCACCAGCTTTGGAAATGACAAGGTCAAGCCTATTTCACTTCTCTGCAAATTAATTATTATTTACTTATTCAAATTGACGAGCCAGAGAACCAGACCAGAGCACCCTCAAGAGTCTTTTTTCCATTTTCAGTAATACATGAGGCCCTGTGGCGCCACGACCAGCAGTCAGGGCCCAAAGACAGGGCTGGACTGGGAACTAAAAGAGGCCCTGGAAATAATTACTGGGGACCAAAAGAGGCCCTGGAAA
The DNA here is from genome assembly GCF_040938575.1 of Ambystoma mexicanum. NCBI lineage: Eukaryota > Metazoa > Chordata > Amphibia > Caudata > Ambystomatidae > Ambystoma > Ambystoma mexicanum. The sequence goes on along the minus strand of NC_090940.1, from coordinate 641,622,862 downwards.
TAAAGTTCAAAGTGGCCCCATATGACACATTTTCAGCAAGCCCAATGCTTTTCCTATGAGAAAATTTGGAAATACCACAGAAAAGAGGCCCAGGGTGCAGAGGCCCACCAGGAAATCTCCAGAGTTCCCTAAAGGCCAGTCCACCCCTGCCCAAAGAGAAAGAAAGGGGGAGGTCTTCAAACTGCAGTGAACAGCACATACTAGTTACGCCTTGGGCTCAAGCTAGAGGGAGAACGCGATCGACTAGCATCGCTGCCAGAAAGGTGAGAGGCTGAGAAACCGCAGTAGAGACCAGAAACCTTGGGGTGTGTCCGAAGGCAAAGCGGTGTCCAGAGAGGGAGAGAAAAGCAGCCTGAAGGTGTAATGAGGGCCACGTTCGTATTGCCTATGGTAGGTAACTGCTGTAAATCTGCCCAATTACGAGCCACTGATACCCCTCAGTTTTAAGTGGAAGGGATCTCATTGGTGATTGGAAGAATTATTGCTGGCAGTCACTCCACCATTTTTGAGGGGGGGAAATACCTCTAGGCAAGTGCTTCGAGGTATTTTATCCTTCTCCAGCTTGGGGTCTTACATGGATTCACATGTTCATGAGTATTCCCCATCGTCAGGCTGGAAATCATTAGTAATATTAAAGCAGTTTCGCTTTAAAGCTAAAACTGCTCATCGCTTCTGTAGCCTATTGCTTTCACTTTGGGTCATACTGCCCCAGTCAATGACATTCTTTCTCCTAAGATCCAGCCCTGGTGGCCATATTCAGATTTTTCTACACGTTTTTCGTGTTGGGAGACCTTGTGTTTCGCTCCTGACAATTTCGAGAAAAAAAATCTTATTTTTGTGAGAAATCGTCTCAAATTCTTCGTTCTTCAGTCACAGTGTGACTACCGGTGGTGGGGACCCACTGCCAGACGAGATCCAGTCCATCATCGGATCGCCAGACCGTGTGAGGCCTCATTCCTCCCAAGACCCACCAAGGCCACACCACTCTTCACAGTGGCTCCGTTGAGCCCTCCCACGGCATCATACCTGGTCTCAGTGATCCAGTCTTCCAGTGCTTCTGAAGAGGACCTACCAGAGGGATTCTACTCTGACCAATAATGCGGTCAGGGTGAACCTGATCCCATTTTACTAGCGCCTCGGCATATGGCTCAGCCATCTCACCTGTCGTCGTGCACTACTAGTCCTTGGCGTTGTGACCTGGCACAGGCTCCTGCAGTGCCTAGAGATATGTCAGTGGACATTTTGACCACTCTCCACGCGTTGGTGTCAGAAATCCAGCAGCATCTTCTGGCAGCACCCATACCTGAACCAGCAAAAAGCCCTCCAAGGACTTCACGGACTCGACTGACACTGTCTCAACCAGCACCGACTGCTCCACCACAGTTTCCAGTTGTGTCTGCCCCTCTGGTGGAAGAGGCATCTCAGACAGACAACAATACTGCCACGACCCAGACTACAGAGGGGACTGATGAGTTTGACGGCTACGTTCCTGCTGATGGCGAGCCTCCTGATATCCAGATGCCCTCCCAGGGTCTCTTCACCACAAGAGATCAGCTTGTCTCATGCAATGATCTCACGGGTGTGCAAAGCTGTTTATCTTCCGTCCCAGATGTACAGACTAAAGTGGTGGACATGCCATTTGATGGTGAGAACCTCTTTGGAAAGGTGGTCGATGATACCCTAAAGTCCATAAAGACAGACAGTGAAAAAGCACATTCATTGGGCACTTTCCAACAAAGGAGGCAGTCATTTCGCTCCTCCAAAGGAAAGGTGTCAAGGTCATCAAAAGGATTCACCTCCCCCTATCGTCAGCCGGGGGGCTGGGCGGGGTCAGACTTGCTTGGGCATCTGCATCCTGACTGCTGGAGCGTGGCAAAACTGAGTTACTCCTCTGTAGTCCTGGGAATGGCCCCTGTGCACCTCCTGGCTGAATCTAACAATCAATTTGATAACACTCGAAACGCATGCGTGTGAACATGGCTGCTTTTCTAAAGCCCAGCACCCATGGAACACCCCCTGAATTCAGTGCACTGGGCAGTTCTGGGATGAGGGGAGCACCCAGCTATTGTGACATGTCTGCAGGGGTTTTTTTTGCATGCAGAAAATGGGTTTTATTTAATTATTTCATGTTATTGTTATATGTTAAAGCGGGGACCTGGCTGGAGAGCAGCGGAACACTGTACAGAGTGTGGGTAGCTAGCACTCGGGTGAGCGGGGATCTGGCTCGAGAGTAGCAGAGTGCTGTACAGAGTGTGGGTAGCGAACATTTTGGTGAGCGGAAACCTGTCTGGAGAACAGTGCAACCCTGTACAGAGTGTGGGTAGCCAGCATTCAAGTGAGCGGGAACCTGGCTGGAGAGTAACGGAGTGCTGTACAGAGTGTGGGTAGCAAGCATTTCGGTGAGCGGGCACCTGTCTGGAGAGCAGCGGAGCGCTGTACAGAGTGTAGGTAGCCAGCATTCAAATGAGCGGGAACCAGGCTGGAGAGTAGCGGAGCGATGTACAGAGTGGGGGTAGCCAGCATTTGTGCTGGCACCTATTACCAGTAACGCAGTACTGTTGGTGGACCAGCAAGTATTCCCGAATGATTTGTATGCATAGAGCATTCTGACGAAATAGTCTGCGTTTTTAATTGCCATTTACAATTGTAGCGAGAGCCATCCACATGATGGATAGGAATTTCAAAGAACATCAGCACCTTTAATGAAGGCGGATCAGAATGGCTGCAAGCGAAATGTTCCCTCTCTTGGTAATGGTGATCTCACTGTCTTCCTCTCATGCACACACCCCCGTGCTCGCATTCTCTCTCATTTGCTCGCCATTATCTTCTCTCCCTTTCTCTCTCTAATAAGCTAATAGGGTTGGGGGCTCAGAGTGTGTGTGTTTGTGTTCGTGTGTGCATGTCTGTGTGGTGTGTGTGCACGTGTGTGTGTGTGTGTGTGTGTGTGTGCGTGTGTGTGCGTAAAGCAGTCAAATAGTGGAATAGGGGATTGACTTTATTTCAACAAGCAGGTCTTTAATCTGTTCCCACTCTAACTCCTCATGGCAATCCCTGATCATTTTAGGTTATGTCCCTCTATTTCCCGCCCTTTACTTGTCCCTTGAAATATATTAGTCACCGCTGAAGAATTAGCTATGCTTTTTCGGACGATCCTAGTCTTCAGAAACTAGTGAAGGTGGCTCTTGAGGACCTCTTCTCTAGGAATGTCAGATCCTAGTCTTCAGAAACTAGGGGACCTTGTCATGACCACTGTGAGGAGGCACACGCTGTGCCACAAGCAGGCTCCCATCAGAACCCTGAGGGCCTTAAAACCACTGCAAAAGTGCTCCTGGAGCCAGTCCTGGCACCTTTGGCCCAGGCTCATATGTAGGAAGGAAGGGCTGTTCAAACTAGGTCCCATTTATGTACATGGGCCTTTAAATCCAACATGGAATCACCCACACAGTCTAGTTCTAAGAACCAAGCCATGCGGTCTAGTGTTTTGGGTGTGGCAGGCCTGAAACTACTTTCCCTGGTACTACTTTACCTGGGCTATATAAACCACACCCTGACAGCAGAACAGGCTTTGTGTTATTCTGCAACCAGCAGCATGACGCTCACCGTGTCCAGCTCCTGGTCTTCACCATCTTCCTGTAATCCTGCAAGAACAAGAACAAGATTATTCTGTTTTACCTGAGAAAACACTATCCAGCACTCAGCATCTCAACTGGGCTGCAATCTGTGGAAGCCGAGAGAAGAGGAAACATCACTCACCTGTGAGTACTAGCTTAAGGACTTCTGTCGAACCGCTACCACAGCTGTTGTTCGAACATTGCGACCTCCAATAACGATAAAGGGAAAAACAATATTAGAATGCGCGCTTCCAAAACATCGAATTCCATCAGTCTTAACTGGATTCCATCGCGCTACGCCACGCTTCCATCCGGAGCACCACAGCAACATCTGCAAAGAAAAAGAGACATATTCAGGTTCGCTTTCAATATTAAACAACCGCACATCACTGTACTTACCTTAACGGATTCCGGGGGCCTGTTTTTCATCGCGCTCTAATCCACTCACAGCACCACAGCGGCCTGTGAGGAGGAGAAGAAGAAAACACAGGTTAGCTTTAAAAGACAATAAAGGCGCTGCGCTTCGTGCTTTCTCTTACCTAGAAAAGTGCCTCTCCATCCGGCACGCCAGCATCAAGATCTTCGCACATGAAAAGAAGGAGATAAAGACATTAACGAATTCCCACCATAAACAGAACAAAGACTTACATTTAACAAACCTACCTGCCTACCAGCAGATTCGGGGTCACAGCAGGCCTGGGCCCAAGGAAGGCATACTGCACCAGTGAGGCAACTCGGGCAGCTTGCCAACAAACGTCAAGCGCCCCTGCACAAGAAACGCATGACGGATAGCTCACCCTACAAATAACTAAGATAGGAAAAGAACCCAGTGTGAAGGGAATCAGTCTGAGGGAGGTGGGAGATTCACCCATTAGAGACAGTTATCACAAATCCTCTCTTCTGTAATTGCAGATTCATTATTCAGCACTGGGCAACTACGCATCCAGGGTTCAAGATTTCAGAGCCTTCCAGACGCCCCCGGGGATATCAGGTGACCGTAACAGAACACAAATCCTTAAACCTTATCCAACTGGGCGTCATGGATACATCTGAAACTGATCAGTTAGCCCAGCTTTTGGGACAATTACGCGCTGAGGTACATGCAGCCAAACAGGAAACCAATGCCTTAAGACAAGAGTTAATAGTCACAAAAGAGCGTACTGATGAACTAAGCAAACAGCTACTACAAACACAGGCGGGGCAGGCTCCATTGCCTGGATTCGCCCCATCCGTCACTACACCATCATCAGTTAACCCAGTACAGATAACGTTGCCGGGAGCAGTACCTCTGGCACCACCAGAACGATTTAATGGAGACGCCAGAAGGTACGCCATATTCATGAACCAGTGCTGCCTCCATTTTCTTTGTAGGCCTGAGGCTTTCCAAAACGACCAGGCGAGGGTGGCCTTCTTGTTATCATATTTGAGTGGAAGTGCCGCAGAATGGTCGGTACCTTTAGTGAGCCGGGATGACCTATTACTGCAGAACTTCAGGGGTTTTCAACAGGAGATGGAAAAGTTATTTGCTCGACAATTGCATGGACAAGCTCTTGATAACAAACTCCTGTCCCTCCGCCAAGGGAATCAAGATTTGCTGACTTATATTGCCACCTTTAATAGACTGGTCGTAGAAGCGGGATGGCAAGAAGATAAAAGAACCACGTTGTTTCATCGGGGCCTACAAGGAGACCTGAAGGATGTCCTTGCTCAAGTGGTAGACCCACCTAAAGACTGTGCAGAGTTTATGAATCTGGTAGTTCAGTTGGACCACAGATTACAGGATCGAAGAACAGACCGAAGTATACTCGAAAATCATGCCATTTACGTATCTTCAAAAGATAATGTTCAACGTCCATCAGAAAATACCACAGACCCCATTCAGATTGGAGGAATACGACCCCCTTTAACCAAGGTTGAAAGAGACAAGAGGAGACAGCTACAGTTATGCCTAGACTGCGGTAAATTGGGTCACTACCTCAAAGAATGCCCAGTGAAACCTCCAAGGAAGGTGGCAGGCACTACAGAGAAAGAAGATGATGGAAAGGAATCGGAAAACTACCAGGCCCGGCAAGCGTAGAGGTCCGCTTGTCGAGTGAGAAGGATGAGTGACAGACCTCACATTTGGCCCTACCAGTAACCTTGATCAATCACCAACGACCATCACGGATGCATGCCAGAGAGGCATATATAGACAGCGGAGCTGTTGGTCATTACATAGATCGAGATCTGGCAACAGAAATGGTACTTCCGTTATGCAAAAAACCAACAACTGAAAAGGTAACTACTGTTGACGGCACAGAAATTGCTTCGGGACCAGTAACCCAATGCACAACAGAATGAACCCTTCTGTGTCAGGATGGACATCAAGAAGCAATCATGTTTGACCTCATCAAAGCTCCTCAGTTCCGGTTGATTTTTGGGATGCCATGGTTAGTAACTCATAATCCCCACATAGACTGGCGTGCAAAGAGGCTGACCTTTTCCGACGAATGTGCCCACGCTTGCTACCCGAAATCTATACCACAGCCAAACCTGAAATCTGTTCAAGGAATAGCATCGGGGATCGCGGAACCAATGGACACCTTACCAAAAGAATATCAGGATTATCAAGATGTTTTTCAGAAGGAACAGGCTAACACATTACCGCCACATAGGCCCTATGACTGTCAGATCGACCTGATACATGGCGCACAGGTTCCTTGTGGTCAAATTTATGCACTTACGGAAACTGAAAATCTCCACTTGAAGTCCTATCTGGATCAATACCTGGCTAATGGCTTTATCTGCCCGTCAAAGTCACCGGCACCCTCTCCCTTATTCTATGTACCCAAGAAGGAAGGAGATTTGAGGACTTGCATCGATTACCGCGCATTTATTCAAATCACAGTAAAAAAACGCTACCTTTTGCCCCTTATCCCGGAATTGTTGCACCAAGTCAAGGATACCCGAATCTACACCAAACTAAACCTCAGAGGAGCATACCACCTTGTACGTTTTAAGAAGGGATGAATGGAAAACCGCGTTTCGCACCAAGTATGGCCTGTACGAATATCAGGTAATGCCTTTCAGGCGGTGCAACGCTCCCACAGCGTTCCAATACTTCATGAATGATGTATTACGGGAATTAATCGATGTCTGTGCCCTGGTCTATATTGACGACATCCTGGTGTATTCCCCCTCTGAAAGAGATCATGTGGAACATATTCGCTCAGTCCTTGCAAAACGTCACCAGCACAAACTGTACGCTAAACTCGAGAAATGCTCCTTCCATGTCACTGAAGTTGAGTTCCTTGGTTTTGTTCTCTCGCCAAAGGGAGTCAAGATGGATTTACACAAAGTAGATGCCATCCTTAATTGGCCGTCACCTTCTTCACTTAAAGGAACCCAAAGCATGCTCGGCTTTGTGAATTTTTATCGCCGATTTATTCCAGATTTCTCACGAATAGTCCACCCAATCACATTGTTACTGAGAAAAAAACAACAAAAAAAATCCAATGGACTGAAGAGGCGGAACAGGCCTTTCAATAACTCAAGAAAAGATTCACCTCTGCGCCAATTTTACGACATCCTCGCCCTGATCTCCCCTATGTAGTCGAAACTGATGCTTTCAGTGTATCTATGGGAGCAGTTCTCTCTCAAAGAGATCCAGAGACAGGCCAATTACACCCCGTGGCCTTTTGGTCACGTAAATTCTCACCACCAGAACATAACTATGCAATTACAGACAAAGAATTGTTGGCAATAAAATCAGCCTTCAAAGCCTGGCGGCAGTATCTATTAGGTGCCAGACATACCATCACAGTAATCACAGATCACCGAAACCTTCAATACTAAAGTCAGCAAAAGTCCAATCGTCACGACAGTTGCAGGCGGCTCTATTCTTCGCAGAATACGATTACGTAATAACATACTGACTGGGAGTTCGGAATGGGAAAGCCGATGCCTTGTCTCGTATGGGTGTTGAAGAGAAAACAAACAGTACCCTGGACCCTGTTGCCATCATCCCAAGTGATAAACTACTGGGATTCACCACCACGTTGACTCTGAGTGAACTTCAAGATAAGATTCGAACCTTAATGAACCCCGAGATCTTGCAGAAATGGAATTCCAAAAATTAACATCACACGGTTCTGGATGGATTACCCAACTTCAGGGAACGACTATATCTACCAAGTAAAGATCTGCAATAATTGGTCATGTCTGGTTATCACGATTCCCTGATCGGAGGCCATCGCGGAATTGCTAAGACTCTAGCCAAGGTTAAACGGAATTATTGGTGGCCAACCTGGCGTAAGGACATTGCTCGATTAGTTCTATCCTGTGGGATATGTGCACAGAATAAATCACAAAAACAGGAACCAGCTGGCCTCCTACAACCACTGGATATTCCACCGGCTCCCTGGCATACTCTTTCTCTTGATTATATTACAGACTTACCTCCCTGTAAAGGTTTTAATACCAATCTGGTGGTTGTAGACCTGTTCTCTAAAATGACACATTTCATTCCATTCAAAGGACTTCCTAACGCTACCGGTCTGGCAAAAGCTTTTCTTGAACAGATTATAAAACTGCATGGTTTCCCCTCCATCCCTATCTCAGAACATGGAAGCCAATTTGTATCCAACTTCTGGAGGAATTGTTTTACCCTGGCACAAATCGATGTTTGATTATCCACTAGCCATCACCCCAAAAACGGATGGACAAACAGAAAGAACAAACCAGACATTAAAACAGTATCTACGTTTCATACTGCATCAAGTGGAAGAGAATTGGAAATACTTGTTATGGATAGCTGAATACATATACAATAACTCCATACAGACCAGCACGGGACAAAGCTTGTTCTACACAATATACGGAAGACATCCACGTACCTCTGAACTAAACTCCCTCACGATCTTGGAAATGCCACTGGTAAAGACTCTATACACAAGCATAACCCAAGCCTTCAAAAGGGCAAATGAACATTTACTGCAAGCCAAAGACAGACAAAAAAATTCTCGGACCGGCATCGAAAGAAAGCTCCTGATTACCAAGTTGGAGATGAAGTCTGGGTGGCATCAAAACATGTGACCATAACAGGTACCCAGACCTTTCGTCCAAGATATCTAGGACCCTATACCATTGAATCGGTGATAAATCCGGTGGCCGTCAAGTTAGCCTTACCACCAAGCATGCAAATTCATCCAGTGTTCCATGTGTCACTTGTAAAACCTGTACAATCAGGAACCCGAGTCTTAACACCACCAACACCTGTGCTAGTTGATGGAGACCCTGAATTTGAAGTTAAAAACATCCTGGATTGACTCCCAAGATGGCCGCCGGGATAGGGAGACGCACATAGTTCGCTCTCCGCCCGGGCCGCCACTGAATCGACAATAAAGCAGCTCAGAACCGTGGAATAAACCACGAAAACCTACCCGATACGTGCAGGGCAGCACTCGGCAGCGGGAGTCGACTCCGCATCAGCGGGGATTGCCAGACGCGGCACACGGAGGCAGAAAGGAGCGGCCGCCCCTCCCCCTCCGGAGCCGCTCACGAGCTCCCGCGGAAGAGGGGAACCACCAGGGAGACACAGGCGGCCGCAGCTGTACCCAGTCCACGGCGCGGCACCCGGACAGAGCACACGAGGGAGAGGGAAGGTGCCCACACCCTCGGAGTGGAGGAGACGAGCAGTGGCGAGGGCGCAAGACGGCAAAACACCGCGCGGCCCGCTCGGAAGAAGAAAAGGCCCGGCGCCGGAACACCACGAAACTCGACATCGGCCGCCCGGAGGCGCACAAGGTGAGCGCGCCCCCCCCCCCACAACGATAATAGACTCGGGGGGCCACACGCCAAACATCATATAAGCCCTACTCCAGAGCAGAGGAGAGAGGGGGAGGGCCGAAGGGGGAAACAAGGACAAACAAGGCTCGCCCACAGACGAAGCCCTATCGAGGGCACCCGCCTCACGCAGGAAGACCCTCAACCCCACCAACAACCCCACATAACAGGGGGAAAGCCAGAGAGGAATACGAGCAAGACACACCTCCCGGGGCCTCCCAAAAGCACACCGTCCTTCCCCTTACCCGCAGGAGAAGAGAATTCCCCAAGGAAGGCATGTCGAAAACAAAGGGGAAGGGGAGCACGGTACTCCCAAATTCGCAGTCCTCTAAACAAGATGCGAACCTAGTCCAAATGTGGTCGGCTGAATCCCAGATCCATACCAGGGGGAGACCCCGGGAAGACTCCCCAGAGGACCGCAACCTCACCAACGCAACCCCATTGCTTCCATCAAGGGAAGACATGCACTCATGGTTCGCGGAGCTACAGGAGAGGTTCATGACCACGGTCCAGGACCAGTTCACCTCAATGAGAAACGAAATGAAACAGGTGGTCCAAGAAGTGAAGAGAGACATCGCACAACTGGAAGAGAGAACCGACACGGTGGAGAAAATCATCCAAAACCTAGAAGAAGAGACAACCCAAAACAGTGAGACCCAGGAACACTTAGCACGCCTAACCCACAACCTAGAGATCCAGTGCGAGGACTTAGAAAACCGTTCACGCAGATCTAACATCAGGATCAAGAACATCACGGAGGCAGTACTCGACAAGGACCTCAAGAATGCAGTCCAGGAAGTCTTCAGAGACATTCTGGAGGCACAGGAAACAGAAACCAATCGGGATAGACAGAATCCACAGAGTGGGCCCAAAAAGAACAGGGGCGCCCGGAGAAAGACCTAGAGATGTCCTAGCAGCCCTATCATCATACCCACAAAAAGAACTCATTTTAAGGAAGGCGCGACAATTGGACCACATCAGGATGAACGGGACGGACATCCAACTGTACCAAGATCTGGCCTCGAACACACTACAAAAAAGGAGAGATATGGCACCGCTAATCAAGGTACTGGTGTCAAAGGAAATAAGATACAAATGGACATTCCCATTCGGCCTACTGTACAGCTGGGAAGGCAAACAACGAAGAGTGACAACATGCGAGGAAGGACTGCAAATTATGGACATACAAACGGAGGAAACGGCGGAAGCCCACGACAGAACAAGAGGCGGTCTCCAAAAAAGGCAGAGAGGATGGGAAGAGATACGGAAAAGGAAGAAGTAAAATGGGTAATCATACAACCCAACATCAGCCCACGGAAAACACTAATTGGCGGCCCGGGAAGGGCCCCTTGGGATTGAAACTCAGGAAGGTCTGAGGTCATGCGGGGTTTAGGACCCCCCGCGAAGCTGTTACCGAGCACTTTGAGGGCCGGGAGCGATAAGCGCAACGCCCTAGCAACCATAGGTACCCGGGCCCTCCTCGGGAAGTTATACGTTCAAAAGTTGGAAGTTGGGGAGACTGAGAGGGAGGGGGGGAGGGAAAGATACCGGAAGATGCAAAGTTCTCACATCTTGAGGAAATGGGAATCTCCCAATCTGAGAGTACGAAATGGGAAAACTTAGAATCCTAACATACAACATACGAGGCCTGAACTCCCCGATAAAGAGAAAGAAAGTGGAGTCCCTGCTGAGGAGAGAAAAGGCGAACATCCTCCTGCTTCAAGAAACGCACATCAAAGCACAGGACAAGCAGAAAATACGACTCAGGGGATATCGGATATGGGCACAATCGAATGCCACGGACAAAAAAGCAGAAGTCCTCATAGCAATCAAAGAAGGAGCAAAGGTCATTCTAACGGACAGGCACACGGATAAATAAGGGAGACTAGCAATGGTCAATGTCCACCTGGACGGGTCCCATCTAACCCTGGCCACAATCTATGCACCAAACACAGGACAAGACGGATTCATTCGAGAGGCTCTGGAGAAGCTAGAGGGCTTCACAAAGGGAGAGGTGATCTTGGGAGGAGACCTAAACCTCGCATGGCAGCCACAAATAGACAGGAGCACAGCGGGCCCCTCCACACAGGGCGCCCCCTCCAAACGACTCAAACAAAAAATGGACCAACTCGCACTCTGCGATGTTTGGAGACAGCAAAAGGGCCAGCAGAGAGGCTACACATATTTCTCACACGTTTACAACACGATGTCAAGAATAGACTATTTTTGGGTGTCGGTGGGCCTTATGGGGAAAATCCAAGATATAGAAACGGGGTCAATATCCCTGTCTGACCACGCCCCACTCTGGCTAGAGTTAACAACCCCAGAAAAAGGAGGAGGGCTGTGGCGCTGGAGGCTCCCACAGGATATCCTCCATGACCCAGTAATGGGAGAATCGATTAGGGACAAGATAACGGAATACTTTACACAAAACGACACAGGTGAGGTCCCACTAAGCACGGTCTGGGAGGCATTCAAAGCAGTGACCAGAAGCAACTTTATAGCCCTGAAAGCCTCCAAAGAAAACCAAAGACACCGCTGGGAAAAAGAACTGGAAAAGAAAATTACGGACATACAGGAAGAAATTATATCCCACCCAACTAGAGCCTTAAAAAAGGCCCTAAAACACACACAGGGGCAATTGGAAATGCTTCGCACAAAAGGAGCCGAAAGATCCCTCCAATTTCTTAAACAACGGCTATATATAAAAGCCAATAAGGCGGACAGACTCTTAGCAAGACAGCTGCGAGAAAAACAAAAGTCAATAAACATAATGAGTATGCAGGACAAGCAGGGAGAACTACATACACAAACCTCAAACATAGGGAGAATCTTCCATGATTTCTACCAAAATCTCTAAACACCTTTAAAGAACAGGGCAATGTGACCCAATCAATGAATGAAGCAAAGGTCCTGGAGTTCCATAAAAAAGGGAAAGACCCTTCCCTCCCCAGTTCATACCGTCCCATAGCACTGATTAATATTGATGCAAAAATATACACTAAAATTCTGGCGAACAGGTTATCCCCACTTCTCCCGTCTCTAATAAACCCAGACCAATCAGGATTTATTCCAGGGAGACTCACGCATGACAACCTGAGAAGAATAATACACCTGGTCGAGAAGACCGAGATCACCCAAACACAAGTAGCCCTGCTCTCATTAGACGCCGAAAAGGCTTTCGATCGGGTGGAGTGGACAATACTATTTAAAACACTAAAACATATGGGCTTTGGAGACCAGTATATAAAAATGGTAAAAGCCAACTACACCTCCCCGACAATCAGGATAGCCATTAACGGGGCGGTCACGGACAAAATAGAAATAACACGAGGCACCAAACAGGGATGCCCACTGTCCCCTCTCCTATATGCCATTTTCCTGGAACCACTTCTAACTAGAATAAGGGAGACAGAAGCCATAACGGGAATAGAAATGGGAGGCACACAACACAAAGTAATAGCATACGCAGATGACATGCTGTTAGCCCTTACGAACCCGGGAACAGCACTTCCCCAAGCCATTAGAGAGCTTGAAACCTTCGGGGCGATATCGGGCCTCAAAATTAACAAGAACAAATCAGAACTCTTACTTTTAGCCGGAGGGAGGCCGGAATTGGAAAGAATAGCAATCTCGCAAAACCTGAAAATAGCCGATAAAGGAATTAAATATTTAGGGATCACCTTAACACGTAAAATAGAAACATTATATAACGAAAACTACCCCCCCCTACTGGTACGGGTAAAGAGAGACCTGGAGCGCTGGAACCCCCTAATGGTCTCATGGTGGGGTAGAATTCAAGCAGTAAAAATGGTCATCCTCCCCAAAATGCTATACCACTTTCAGGCTCTCCCAATCAGGGTCCCCAAATCGTTCTTTAGAGCACTGACCAAAGCTATCTCGTCCTATATATGGAACAAAAAGCCCCCGAGGATTGCCAGAGCGACCCTTACTGCCCCAACAAAGGAGGGGGGAATGGCCCTACCACACTTTCGCAAATACTACATGGCTGCGCAACTCTGGGTCCTGAGAGAATGGCTGGGTGACAATCAACAAACAATATGGGTGTCTCAGGACAGAGCGGTAGCCAGATCCCCATTGGAGGAAACCCTATGGAAAGAAAAACAACTTAGGCACCCAAACCTCCGCATAAGCGAAATCATGAAAACCACCCTAGAGGCCTGGGATGAGCAGACACGGAAGGGCATCATGACCACAGTGGAGGGACCGTTCACACCCATCTGTCGGAACCCACAGTTCCGACCGGGAATGGAACAGGGAGCCTACGAGAAATGGGAGGCAGCAGGATACACAAAGATAGGCGAAATGTTCCAAGACAAAGAAATAAGGACCTGCAAAGAATGCAGAGAAATATTAAAACTAACGGAAGCAGACAAATACAAATATGGACAGCTAAGGCACTGGCTCACAACCTCAGACATCAAAACAGCAGCCACAAGGGATCTCAAGCCATTTGAGAAGTTTCTAATCACCAACTCAGGAACTAGAAAATTAATCTCCTCGCTCTACACATTTATCAACTCCACAGGGGAGGAACTCAAATGGGCATACATGGTCAAGTGGACGAAAACATTGGGGGAGGAAATCCACAAACGCCAGTGGGAAGACCTATGGAACACCATACCGAAAATGACCCGATCAGTCCAAAAAAGAGAAATGTGGCTAAAAATAGTAACCCAATGGCACTACACTCCGGAAAGACTGCACGCCATGTACCCACAAACAACAAACACGTGCTGGAGAGGCTGCGTGGAGGTGGGCACGTGGAAACACATCTGGTGGGACTGCCGGGAAATCAAAGCCTTCTGGTCGGAACTAAAGGTGGAAATTATAAAAATATTTCCAGAGGCCGAATTCCTGGGCGAAAAAGTATGGCTATGCGGAATCAAAGATCAGGCAGCTAAGAATTTCAGGAAATCACAATGGAGGGGCTTCATGGGTCTACTAATACCCGCTTGGGCGACAATTGCCCAAAACTGGAAAAAACAAGAGCCCCCACAAATGTTCACTTGGCTCCAGAAAGTATGGACACAACTGACCATGGAAAAGCTAACACACACATTACAAGGAACGAAAGAGACCTTTGCAAAGGAATGGGGAGAGATACTCGGATATCTGCAATCAGATTACATGGAGCAATGGTGCCCCCATAATATAAGAATATCGGACATATTGAGAACATAGACTTGCACAGAAACGAAGAACTAACGAGAACCTTCCGGGGTGGGAGGGGGGTGGGAGTTAGGTGGAGTTGGGGAACGGCCAGGGGTTCCCATTGTTGTAACTGAAAACATTAAATAAATCTTTTAAAAAAAAAAAACATCCTGGATTCGAAACGTACCAGATCTACGCTATACTATTTAATGGCCTGGAAAGGGTACGTGCCTCAAGACAGAACTTGGGAACCAGGTGAACATATTCACGCACCACGTCTGCTTAAGAGGTTTCACCTGGATAACCCCACCAAACCCGAACCGGACAGGAAGGATACAATGAGAGGGACCTTGGGGGGGGAGTGCTGTCATGACCACTGTGAGGGGGCACAAGTCGTGCCACAAGCAGGCTCCCACCAGAACCCTGAGGGCCTTAAAACCACTGCAAAAGGGCTCCTGGAGCCAGTCCTGGCGCCTTTGGCAACAGGCTCATATGTAGGAAGGAAGGGCTGTTCAAACTAGGTCCCATTTATGTACATGGGCCTTTAAATCCAACATGGAAGCACCCGCACAGTCTAGTTCTAAGAACCAAGCCATGCGGTCTAGTGTTTTGGGTGTGGCAGGCCTGGAACTACTTTCCCTGGTATTACTTTACCTGGGCTATATAAACCGCACCCTGACTGCAGAACACGCTTTGTGTTGTTCTGCAACCAGCAGCATGACGCTCACCATGTTCAGCTCCTGGTCTTCGGCATCTTCCTGTAATTCTGCAAGAACAAGAACAAGATTATTCTGTCTTACCTGAGAACACACCATAAAGCACTCAGCATCGCAACTGGGCTGCAATCTGTGGAAACCGAGAGAAGAAGAAACATCACTCACCTGTGAGTACTAGCTTAAGGACTTCCGGTGAACCGCTACCACAGCTGCTGTTCGAACATTGCGACCTGCAATAACGAGAAAGGGAAAAACAATATTAGAATGCGTACTTCCAAAACATCGAATCCCATCAGTCTTACCTGGATTCCATTGCGCTACGCCACTCTTCCATCCGGAGCACCACAGCAACATCTGAGACATATTCAGGTTCGCTTTCAATATTAAACAACCGCACAGCGCTGTACTTACCTTAACGGATTCCGGGGCCTGTTTTTCATCGCGCTCTCACCCACTCGTGGCACCACAGTGGCCTGTGAGGAGGAGAAGAAGAAAACACAGGTTAGCTTTAAAAGACAATAAAGGCGCTGCGCTTCGTGCTTTCTCTTATCTAAAAACGTGCCTCTCCATCCGGCACGCCAGTATCAAGACCTTCACACCTGAAAAGAAGGAGATAAAGACATTAACAAATTCCCACCATAAACAGAACAAAGACTTACATTTAACAAACTTACCTGCCTACCCGCAGATTCAGGGTTACAGCAGGCCTGGGCCCAAGGAAGGAGTACTGCACCAGTGAAGCAACTCGGGCAGCTCACCAACAAACGTCAAGCGCCCGTGCACAAGAAACGCAGGACGGATAGCTCACCCTACAAATAACTAAGGTGAGAAAAGAACCCAGTGGGAAAGTAATCGGTCAGAGGGAGGTGGGAGATTCACCCATTAGAGACAGTTATCACAAATCCTCTCTTCTGTAATTGCAGATTCATTATTCAGCACTGGGCAACTACGCATCCAGGGCTCCAGATCTCAGAGCCTTTCAGGCGCCCCCGGGAATATCAGGTGAGCGTAACAGACATCTTTTCTAGGAATGTCAGATCCTAGTCTTCAGAAAATAGTTAAGGTGGCTCTTGAGGACCTCTTCTCTAGAAATGTCAGATCCTAGTCTTCAGGAACTAGTGAAGGTGGCTCTTGAGGACCTCTTCTCTAGGAATGTCAGATCCTAGTCTTCAGAAACCAGTGAAGGTGGCTCTTGAGGACCTCTTCTCTAGGAATGTCAGATCCTAGTCTTCAGAAAGTAGTGAAGGTGGCTCTTGAGGACCTCTTCTCTAGGAATGTCAGATACTAGTCTTCAGAAACTAGTGAAGGTGGCTCTTGAGGGCCTCTTCTCTAGAATGTCAGATCCTAGTCTTCGGGAACTAGTGAAGGTGGCTCTTGAGGGCCTCTTCTCTAGGAATGTCACTTCGTAGTCTTCAGGAACTAGTCAAGGTGGCTCTTGAGGACCTCTTCTCTAGGAATGTCAGATCCTAGTCTTCAGAAACCAGTGAAGGTGGCTCTTGAGGACCTCTTCTCTAGGAATGTCAAATCCTAGTCTTCAGAAAATAGTGAAGGTGGCTGTTGAGGCCCTCTTCTCTAGGAATGTCAGATCCCAGTCTTCAGGAACTAGTGAAGGTGGCTCTTGAGTGCCTCTTCTCTAGGAATGTCAGATCTGACTTTTCAGCCCCCATTCAGTGGGACACCATGAAAGCCACCCTGCTAGGGCTTAACATTAGTGAGATTGTTGGGAAATATGGCTTTGAAAGAGCTATTTTACTCAGAGAAATTGTAGTTTTTGGATCTAATTTCCATAACAACCCTTCTAAAGAACCTATTGCTGTACATGGTCATTTTATTTCCAGCACAATAAGGTAATTACCTCAACTTAAATCCAACAGGGAAAGAAGTCTGTAAACCTCAGAAGCCACGTAGTTGTTTCATAATATCTGCATTTTCGGCTGTTGTTAGATTGATTACCCGCTTATGCTGTAGTAAATAACGACCTCCTTGATAAGTCATTATCTCTGTGCATGTTAATTGGACTAATTGATCCCACTCCATCAATGTTCTACTCGGCCTGTAGCACCACCCTGTCTTTGCAAGGCAAACCATGCCCAAAAAAGTCTAGTCATGTTAAATTTCCTGAGTTTGTCCTCAAAAGTGACTTTTGTCCTCCATAAGATACTCTTTACCCTCCAAAAGTAAGTTTAATGCCTGTTTGTTAAAAGGGAAAAATTCCATTCCCTCTTAAAATCCAGAGCAGATCACTGAAATGGTGTTACTTCTCTCCCCACTCCTCTAGCCCAAGTCTTTCCTTTTAATTATCCACAGAAACAGGCAATCGACAAGTTGTCACTGTAGAGTTTTTTACTGACATTGTCAATTGAATATACTTGTATGTTTGATGGTTAGTAGGATTTTGGAGTACGTCGTCAATGAGTGTTTGTCAAGTTTCCAACCGGCTCCAACCCCTGTTTCTCCCTGGATCACCATGTCTGCCGATCCCTTTCTGTCACCTCTTCTGTTGCAGCCCCCTGGATGATCACGTCTCTGCTGTGTCCTTGACTCCGGATACGCGGCTTGCATTCCCCTCTCACAGACCCTTACCAAATACGCTGGATCTTACCTCCTGCTGCCAGCCCACAAATTATCTGAAAGTATAGACTCCAGATCTGGCTCTTATTTGTGCCTCCTCATGCCGTTTCGGATCTGGTCCATGTGGACTGGAATTATTGGCGTTCTTGACTACAAATGCCAAGACCAGCAATTCTGACTAACGGACATTAATACGGCAAGAAACTAAGAGATAACCTAGGTTTCTTGCTGTAAATTCTTCTCACCAAGGCAGTAGGTTATCATTGCTGGGAGTTGGGCTGGTAACTACCTCATTACTGAGTAATTAATTAGCATAATTGTTTTTTTCTGCAGTCTGGGAAAGAGCCATGCATTAAAGTGTTTGCTTCTTTGCTCTTTTCGGGCCGGTAACATTAAAGCCCTCCGTCTCGGGCTTTGGTTATTGTTATTAATGTGTTGTATCATGAATGTTACATGCTTAATAAATATAACTAATAACATTTTTTTAAAGGATAGGTAGTTAAGCGTTAGATGTTGGTGTTGGGTTAATGGACATATCAGAGCCATGGGGGAAATGAGAGAGGCAGAGTTCTCTACCTCTACTCCGCCCTTTTGCTATCGCTCTCCCCACCCTCACTACTTCTCCCCCGACCAGCCACTGCACACAGCTCACATTTTGATAATACCTCAATGTTCTTCTCCCTCCCCCTTTTCTCTCTCTCTCTCTCTCCCACCCTCTCTCTTGGCCTCTCTCTCTCTCTTTCTCTCTCTCAATAAATACCGTACGCACCTTGTGCAGTCATAGTCAGGAAGTGACAGATACAGGGGACGTCTGCATGGGTACTCAGGAAGTGACAGAAAAAGGGGACGTCTACCTGGGTACTCAGGAAGTGACAGATAAAGGGGACGTCTGCCTCGGTACTCAGGAAGTGACAGGTAAAGGGAACGTCTCCGTGGGTACGCAGGAAGTGACAGATAAAGGGGACGTCTTCCTGGATACCCCCCACAGTTCCCTACATGTGAGAGGCACTCACTGTTAGCCTGAGCAATAGAATTCCCTGTGACACAAGAACACATCTCCCCATTACTCCTTGCCAGGGTGGCAGTCCACACCCTCATCCTGCCTTACAGACATGCTCTGCCAAGTGGGGCCTGCTATGTGTCATTGGTGAGGCATTCGTCTGGAGAGTACTGCCTGGTTATTAACCTTCGAAGTGATTTATCTAGTAGGTAGGATCTAGAAGTAGTCTATAGTCAGGGTTGTACCTATGTTAATGACAACTCTATCATTCCTTTGCTCCAATCTGACTTCCGTCCTTCCCACTCAACTGAGACTGCCCTTTTCTCTGTTTGTAATTCCCTGCTCACTGTTCGGAACACCAAGCATTCCTCTCTGCTCATACTGCTAGATCTGTCCGTGGCTTTTGACACTATTGATCAAACTCTCGCCTTGGCTTCTCTGGCTTCATTTGGGTTTGTTGACTCTGTTCTTGCTTGGTTTCTTTCCTATCTTTCTAACCATATGAATTCTGTCTCTTGGGCTGATTCCTCTTCTCAAACATTTCCCCTTGTACATGGGGTCCCCCAAGGCTCGGTTCTTGGCCCCTTTCTTTTTTCCCTCTGTACAACTCCTCTTGCCACCATTATCTTGGCTGTTGGGATTTCCCATCACTTCAATGCCAATGACACACAACGTTTTCTCTCTTTTCCTACCTTTATTGCTACTATTCACGATAATCTATCTTCCGTCTACTTGCTATCAAATCTTGGATGTCAAACCACTTTCTTGTCCTAAACTCCTCAAAAACTGAAGTTCTTTTCTTTCCTACCACCACTGTTCCACCCTTCTCTTCCGTCTTACGTTTCTTTCCTCCCACTTCCTTTCCTCCCACTTCCTTGCCTCTTTTAATCTTGCTCGCAACATTGGTCTTTACTTCGATACAGACTTATCCTTTTCTCTTCATATTTCTACTATCTCCCGGTCTTTTTGCTTCCATCACTTTAATATTCATAAAGCCTGCTTTTTTCTGACTTTTGGCACCACCAAAGTCCTGATCTCATCTCTTATTTTCTCTTGCCTTTTTTACTGTTCTTCTACTTTCTTTGGTCTTCCTCTTTCCTGTTTGGCAGATTATATATGTCTTCTTTACCAGTTATCCTGTTGTGAGTCCATTTCACAATCTTACTCCTTGCTTGGATGGCTGTTTTGTTCTTCCCGGCTCAAATAAAAAAAAATGTGTATGATATTCACTTCCCTTCACAGTCTTGCTCCCACTTATCCATCAGCCTTGGTCTTCTTCTATGTCCCCACTGGTTCCCTTTGTTCTCAATCTCAGTTCTTGCTATCAGTCCCTCGTCCCCCTTGTGCCTAATCCGGTTCCACTCATTCTTTCTTCTTGCTCCCTGTCATTGGAATTCTCTCCCCCTCTGCTCTATTACTTCTTAGCCTGCATTTCACACCTCTCTAAACACCTATCTTCTCGAGTCCTAACTCTCTACCTGGAATTGTTTTGTATCTTACCCATTACTTACTTGACTGTATCTAATTCTTTACTTGGAAATACTTTGTAATCTAATCAATTTTCACTTTATTGTACTGTAACCCTTTCATGTCAGTGCTTTGGAGTAAAGCACTTAACAAATGCCAAATAAATACAAATACAAAATAAAATAATCTCTGTGTGTGGATGGTAAACTGCCAAAGGGTCCACTGACTTACAAATCTTGGTATCAGATCTCTCTACTCTGAAAGATCAAGCCCTTGTACCTGTCCAGGACTTATGAATGGTGATGGAGTCCCAGGATATTTCATATATCAATGTAGGTAACCTCCTCCTCTCAGAGCTCACGGCTGCTCCCCCCACAAAGCGGCCCACCCCGCCGCAGTTCGTATACTCAGCTCTAGAGAATTTGACCCCATCACCACCTCACCTTGTGCCAATTACACTAGCTCCCCGTACCGGCTAGAAACTGATTGATCAATGCGTGTCTCACCGACAAGCAGATGGCTGGACTGGAAACGTTGGGTGGTACACGCTCAACTGGAATGTAGACGGTCTTGCTGGGAGAAAATCGAGAACCATTCCTTCTCGTGCTATGCTCCAGTACTCTGGAACTCCATCCCAGTGGCAATCCGTACTGCTCCAGGGCTCTTTTAGTTTAGGAAAGAACTAAAAGCCAGATTCTTCCAACAGCATCTCAGTGTAACTTAGATTCCAGCTATCGTGTGCACTCCCCTATCCCTATATTGTACTGTGATAATAAATACTAATGTTTATGTGTTGACATGTTAAATTCTCGTTAGCAATGTTTTGCTCGGTGATCTGATAGCGCTCTTTGTGTCCTGAGCTAGTGTCGAAAGAGAAAGTATATTGTGACTCCTATTATAATAAATATATTAATATTGGCCTACGCCAAGCTGCTCGAAAGTCGCTTGTGAAAGAAATCCGTGTTGCAAGGTCCTGACCTTAAATCCATGTAAACCGCCATTTTAGATCAAACCGCCATTTTAGGATTCACTTTGTAAAAGTCACCCTGTGAGTTAAAATGGTGGACGATGTCATTCCAGAATACAACATGGCCGTCTTGACCTCTGTACATAGCTAATATGTAACTTACCTGCAGGCCACTTGTTGAGGTTGTGAACTGAGACCTTATCCTTCGTTGACCTGTGTGTAAAAGGATTACTCGTGCAATGAAACTAATCCACGAGCATATGTTGAAACAATGTATTCAAATACTGAACGTAGAACATCTGTTTAATTACATTGTATTAATGTTAGAGAAGACCTGCATGGAAAATCTTAGAATACACAGTTAGTGCATAGGCTTGTTGATACATGTATTAACGGCAAACCAGTTATATGCGGTTGTTCGAGGCTTGGCACGAACCCTAGATCGGTGATGTATTAAAAGGAATATTAACCCGAAGTGGGACTGGACATCGTGCCCACCGAATGTATAAAAAGCAAATGCATTCTAATGTACAACGTCTCTCACTGAACACACTGAACCACGCTGGAGTTCATTGTGTTGTACTGAGGGCCGATAGCTATCTGATTTTGCTCTGTTTTTGTAACTGGATTCAGTATAAAATAAAGTACTTTGTATGTTCCTTTGTAATCCGTGTTCGGTGTATTTCCTTTTGGGGTGCTCAGCCTCGATATATTGATTTTGTTTTCACAGTTGGTGCCCGAATAGGGACCCTCAAGATTGATGCCGGATTGTTGAAGGTTGACGCACGCAATCGGACCGGGAAAGGACGGTGTGACATAAGGGGACCCCTGAACGAGACGCGAATCCTCAGCAGCGCTGCACGACCCGATTCTTGGACGATAAGCGTGTGGTACGAGACGGCATCTTGACGAGGGTCCACTTATCGAGGCAGGCAGATTTGCCGAAATCACCATACACAAGGTAAATTTAGTTAGGTAAGGTTCTTAGAAATCCGATCGGACCTCCGTAGGTTTGGTCAGGTGAGTCGTGACCCGATTCTTAATTTAACCCTGACAATTTGAAATTTTTGCGCATTGAATCTGCAGACACAATTATTGACCAGGTAACACCAAGAATTTTTAGATATGCCTGCAAAATTGTCTACCTGCTTTAGGGCATTATTCCACAGTGATAGACAATCGTTGGAATTTAGCCGTCCCGCACCACAGGAGGGGTCGCCGGCATGTACTATGTACTATAAGCATGGCATTGGGAGTATAATATTTAATAACATTTGGCACAGACAAACCAGACATGCCTCCGAACTTCAGTGGCCAATCAATGGTAGTTTTGAAATCCCTCGTATTGAGTATTTAGAGTCAATTCTATTACAGAACAAGGCTAGCCCTGCAGCATTTGATGTTTTGCAGAATTGAAAAAAAGAAGTGTTGCAACAACTTAAAAGTAGAGAGAAACATGCACGCCATCATAAAATGAACGCTGAAAAAGCGTTGTTATATGATCAGGACAAACAGTCTGAGGCGACTAAAAATATGGATAGGGCTTTCTCACTCGACTTTCTCACTCGGTATTCAGAAAATCTATCCTTCTAAAGATCTCCGTATGTTCCTCTTCCTGCTGCTTTGCCTCATCCTCCTGTTATTCCTGCTCCACCTGTTGTTGTTCCCGTTGTTCTTGCTCCGCCTAATGTTCCCCTTCCTCCAGCTCCCCCACCTATTTTTATCGCACCAGTTATAGTACCTCCATCAAATATGCCTGCTCCCTCTCTTCCAAGTGGTCCTGAGCCGCTTGTAATCGATCGGGGTGCAGGAACAAAGGTTGTCACTCGCAATACTGTACGGCCGGAGAAGAAACGTGAGTTAATTGCATGGGCTAAGCATTGTATGGAGAAGGATGATCAAGCTAGCGTTTTTGCCACACTTTGTAATATGGATAATTTTCCTGAGAAAAATGTTTTTATTGAAGGTTTAGGGATTCAGTTATGTATAATGTGGGGAATATTAAATAATGCGGATCTTCTGCAAGGGTTAAGGGATCTAAATACTCTAGCGCTTTCTAGAGACACTGTGGAGAAGGTAAATGAGCATGTCAAGAGGTTGTTTGGGTATAGAAAGGAGTTAGGGAAGTTACAGGATGAGGATGATGAGGAGAAAAATATGTATGTGCAGAAAAGGTTCCTTCTGTGTCGTAAACCGATATCTGAGGAAACGCGAATTTGTAAGAAAGACGCGATTAGATGGATTTCAGACATATCCATAACTCCAGTTGAGGTATATGACACATACAGTCAATATATGCTAGAAATGCAGAGGAAAGTGATACAGGTAATGGTAGAGTACCTGCAGGATGAGTGTGTAAAAAGGAAGATTAGTTGCCCCACAGAGTTATTGAGCATTTATAAGAGAGCTTTTTCACTTGACACTTCTTTGACTGCTTTAGCACTCGACTTGGCTCTGTTGCTTAGTAAGAGTTCGGAGTCACCTACTTCTCAGTTGCCTATGAGAGAGGTTCCTCCGACATTTGTCCCGAAGGTTGAGATTGCGGCCGATGTTGCACGGAATATAGTCGCTGTGGACATTCCTGCACATTATGTATCGCAGTTCGTTCATGTCCCGTTCTCGAGAAAGGAAGTGAATACTATAAGGCAATCTATTCCTGATTTTAGGAAAAATCCGACAGGGTTCTATAAAGAGATAGAGTCCGTTTTGCAATCCTCAGTGTTCACCCTGGGCGACATTGATTTGTTTTTTCCTGTACTCCTGCCCGTAGATTTATGGAAGCAAGTTAGAACTATTGACGACGTACCCGGGTTGGTAGATACATGGGTGAATATAACTAGACTCGATGGGGAAAGGCCAGCTCGTGAAAGACGATATTAACTTTGCCTGACACAATCGTTGCTAAATTAAAAACCATAATTCTCGAAAAGAGAATTATTTGGGACAAGCTTACGGCCTGTGTCCAAGGAAAGTCTGAGGGTACTACCGAGTTCTTTAATCGGTTTGAACAGGTATTCTCGGATTTCAGTGGACAAGACTTACGCACAGAGTCTGGGAAAAGATTATTTGTGGACAAATTTGTACTTGGATTGCTGCCTGAGCACATACATGCATAGGACCATGGGCCATGATGACCATCATCATGACATACGCGTCAGGGAGTAGCCATTTCCCTTCTACTATGTCCACCCAACACCGTCATCATCAAGTTTCCCCAAGCCTTCAGCCCACCTTTTGTCACAAATTATGTCTTCTGAGAGCGCTTGGCAGGCGAAATCACAATCAGAAGTACTGCACATGGCTCAGTACTATGAGAACCGCGTCAATAATGAAAAGGATAGGATTGAAAAACGAAAGGCGATTTAAAAACTAAAGTGCTATTGCAGCAAATTGTTAGCGGCCCCAGAGGGAGTAGTTCTCAGGTTAGAAGTCAGTATGTCCCACAGGGGAATGTGCCCTTGGGTCCTGTGAACATTAACCAGTGCGCTTATTGTCGCCGAGAGGGTCATTGGCCAGCACAATGCCCCGTCCTTCAACAAAGGTCAAATAATACATTCGGTAATATGGTTAGGCGATCCAGAGGTCACCAAGGTGTAGGGGGCCCTGGTAGAGGTCAGTTTACAGAGGAATCTCAAAAACCTTTTTCGCAGGACAATCAGACTCCGAGTGTGGACACCAGGAACATATTTGATCATCCTTCCGCTGCATATTTATCTGAAGAGCTTCCTTTTGATGATATTCTGTTTCGTTAGGATTGCCCGAAGCAGGGTTTGAAACCTACACCTATTCCCGTCAATCAGAAAGGTCCCTACGTTGAAATGGTGGTGGGAAATAGGAAACATCAGTTTTTGATAGACACTGGAGCACCGAAGTGTTCCATTGACCATTCACGGGTTCCAAACATTCCACTGTCAGGGCAAACCAATGTTTCTGTAGGGTTTTCTGGTACACCAGCTGTTTGTCCGGTTTCTATGCCGGTACCTATTTCTTTGGGTCCCTTTATGGACCATTGTCCATTTCTGTTGACTTCGGATTGCAGAGAGAACTTGCTGAGGTTGAATCTGTTAAAAGAATTAAATGAAGTGATTTATTGTTCTTCTGATGGAGTGCGCTTGACGATTTCACCACAGCAATTTTCTGCCTTGCAATTTTTGACTAGACCTTTGCCTCCAGAATTCATTAATGTACCAGAGAGCTTGTGGGCTGTCAACGACAATGATGTCAGTGTTTTACAGATTGAGCCTGTCAAGATAGTTTTGAAACATAGAATTGAGCTGCCACGTATTCCTCAGTATAAGATTTCAGTTGAGGGCAAGCAAGCTTTGAAATGCATTGTTTCCGATTTTGTGCATCACGGGGTGATTTGAAGAGATTTCAGGAAGTTTGTGTAACAGTCCGATTTTATCCGTGTACAAGAAAGGCAATAATGCAATTCCATTCTGTTTCATAATTGATTTACGTGCCATTAATAAAAGTGTGTGGCACCACAATTTCCAATTGTGCCTGATGTAACGACAATCCTAACCATGATTCCAGCTACAACTACTTACTTTAGTGTTGTGGACCTGAAGAATGCGTTCTTTAGTATTTGTATACACAAGGATAGTAGATATTTGTTCGCGTACACCTTAAGGGGACGCTCGTTCACATTTACTTGTGCACCTCAAGGGTACACAGAGAGTCCTAGCATTTACAGTAGGGCTTCGAAAGAACAGCTTGATACCCTTGAATTGCCCTCTACCTGTAGTTTGCTTCAGTACGTTGATGATTTGCTTCTAGCTGCTGACTCTGAGAGTGCCTATAAGGAGGGCACTGTGTTATTACTTATCCATCTAGCTAAGCATGGTCACAAAGCTTCGCTTAAAAAATGTCAATATTGTTGTCAGGAGGTGGCTATCTCCTGTCAAAGGAGGGAAGAAGATTGACACCTGAAAGAATAAAACACATTTCCGGTGTGTCTGTCCCGAATACACAGAAGGAAATTAGGGCCTTGATAGGTATGGCTTCTTACTGTAGGTTGTGGATCCCAAATGTTTCACTAGTGATCAAACCGATGTTGGCTTTGACAAAGAAGGGCATTTCTTCGCCATTGCCATGGAACGCGGTACACCAGCAGTCGTTTGACTTGCTTAAGACTGCATTATGCTGTGCAACAGTTTTGGGCACACCAAACTATGAAAAGGCCTTTGTGTTGTTTGTGCATGAATGTGATGGATGTGCTTTGGCTGTACTAACGCGGGAACATGGAGGGAAGAATAGCCCGTGCAGTTACTTTCCTTCCGCCCTTGATCCTTTAGCATGCGCTTTGCCAAGATGTTTGCGAGCTGTCACTGCTGCTGCCGCGTCTGTAAAACAGAGTGAGGGAATGATCCTAGGCCATGATCTAATCCTGATGGTGCCTCACTCTGTAGATGTTCTACTGAACCGAACTCAAACGCAACACCTTACTTCTGCACGGTTGACAAGATATGAATTGATCTTGTTTGCTCCTCACATTCAAATTAAGAGGTGTTGTGTTCTTAATCTGGCTGAACTCCTACCTTTCCCGCAAGATCCTACTTGCGGCGATGAAGGGCCACATGGTTGTTTGTATACGACCGAACAAGAGACAAAGGGTAGAATTGATTTGAAAGATACTCCCTTGGATAATCCACAAGGAGAACTGTTTTGTGACGGCTCCTGCTTCAAACTTCCGGATGGTACATCCACAGCTGCTTATGCGATCACTACATTGAGCACGGTTGTGGAAACTAAGAGAGTCACGCATAATACTGCGCAGGCCACAGAAATTATAGCATTGACCCGAGCTTGTGAACTTTCCGAAGGGCTTGCAGTAAATATATATACTGATAGTCAGTATACCTTTGGGGTGGTCCACAACTTTGGGAGACTTTGGTCAGAGAGAGGGTTCCTAACTTCGCATGGCACCAAAATTCAACATGGCTCCCTAATAGTACAACTACTCTCAGCGCATGTGCTCCCTACTCAGTTAGCAGTTATGAAATGTGCAGCACATCGAAAGATTACAGATGATATAGGGAAAGGGAATGCTTTTGCTGATCAGATAGCTAGGCAAACTGCTACCGATCTCTTTACGGAAATGTATGTTTCAAGGGAATCTGTAGATGCTTATGCAATAGATGAGGGTGTTGGGTCTTTACGGGATATCCAAGCTGATGCCACGTTAGAAGAATCCAAAAGGTGGGCTGAAGGCTTGGGGAAACTTGGTGATGACGGTGTTGGGTGGACATAGTAGAAGGGAAATGGCTACTCCCTGACGCGTATGCAGTGCTTTAAGTGGGGTAAGAAATTGAGGGGGGGCCCTCGTTTGGGGGCGTGGCTTTCATTGTGGGCATGGCCCAAAAGTGCACAAATCATAGTAAGGTGCGCAAACAAATATATAAATGTATGTGAGCATTTATATGTTTGTATGCGTACTACTATGGTGTGTGTACTTTTCAAGCCATATTTTATAAAAATAGCAATGTTACATATTTCTATGTTTATAAAAGGTGGCTTGAAAAGTGCACAAACCATAGTAAGTTACGCACACTTGTGTGCTTAGCTTACTATGGTTTGTGTACTTTTCAAGCCACCTTTTATAAACATAGATATTTGTAAAATGTTTCTATGTTTCTAAAAGATGGCTTGACACGTAAACAATTCAAGGCATCTTTTATAAAGCGTTGATGACGGACAAAACAAACCGCAAGGTGGCTTTGTCCGTCGACAAAGCTTTATAAAAGATGCCTTGAATTGTGCACGTTTCAAGCCGTCTTTTATAAAAATAGAAATATTTCTACCTTTATAAAAGATGGCTTGAAACGTACACAGTTCAAGGCATCTTTTATAAAGCTTTGCCGACGGAGAAAGGCACCTCGGGCTCTGTGATCTATCTGCTCAGAGCACATAGATCACTGAGCCCGAGGCGTCTTTCACTCTCTGCGAACCCGCGGGCTCCGTGATTTAATCTGCATATTAGATCACGGAGCCCGCGGGGGTCAGTGACCTGGGGAGGGAAAACAAAGGGACAGTAACTTCCTCTGATGACCCTGATGAGGGGTCATCAGAGGGAGTTACACTAAATGACAGAAGTGCCGCCAGCCTCAGCATTGCTCTGGCTGGCTGGCACTTCTGTCAGCTTGGCCGACATAATGACGGGCGCATCTCCCGTCACGGCTGCGGCCGCGGCGGGATAATGCATCCCGCCAATGTTGTGTGGGACGGGGGGGCCCCGGCTGGGCCCCGGCTCAGCCCCACTTTCTGGAGACTGCCGGGGCCCGGCCCCGGCAGGCCCCGGCCCACTTAAAGCACTGCGCGTATGTCATGATGATGGTCATCATGGCCCATGGTCCTATGCATGTATGTGCCCAGAAAATGACAAAAATGTTAGAGAAAGTTTGGGTAAATGACACAATTTCAAAAATTGCCCAGCGCTACGTCCAGGATTGCATGATTTGCCTGCAACACAATGTTGGAAAGGGGACAGTAACTCCAAGGGGTAGTTTTGGGCCACCCTCTGTCCCCTTTGAAGTGATCCACTTTGATTTCATTGAAATGGAATGATGCGATAATAAGAAATATGTACTGGTGGTTATCTGTGCTTTTAGTAAATGGGTTGAGGCTTTCCCTGTTAAAGATGCTAAGCTATGACTACTGCAAAAATCATGTTAAAAGAATACTTCCCACGGTTCGGTTTGCCAAGAGTTATCTGGTCGGACAATGGTCCCCATTTTGTCACCCCTGTAATTCTACAGATATGTACAGCATTACGAATTGACAAACAGTTCCATTTGGCCAGACATGCTCAGAGCGCCGGACTAGTAGAAATACACAACGGTATCATCAAGAACAAGCTCGCTAAAACGTGAGTCGGCACCAAACTAAAATGCCCGGACGCCTTACCGATAGAGTTGTTATCTATGCGCACAACCCCTCAAACTAAGACTGGGCTCTTTCCATTTGAGGTGGTAATGGGGACACCTGCCAATATTTGGAACCTTCCTAAATGTAACTCGTTAGGAAATGTTGAAAATGTACTACTTTCAGATTATTGTAGCCAATTGACTAAAAACCTGTATTTGATTTATCACCAGGTATGAGAAGCTTTACCTGTGCGATACGAGGGCCCGGGCCACAGCATAGGCCTGGAAGTTGGGTGCTCGTCAAATCTTTTGAACGCACCTCTTGCCTCGCGCCTCGCTGGCGTGGCCCATTCCAAGTCCTGTTGGTCACCCAGACAGCGGTGCGGGTCGCTGGGAGAAAGAACTGGATCCACGCGTCCCACATCAAGAAACTTCCTCACCCTGTGTCACACGTTACAGAAGAAACAGAACCCCTCGCTGACACTGCAACCAATGATCCCAAAGCAGTAAGTGTCGCTGAGAGTGTGTCGGAGAATCTCTCTGAGCCCGTGAGGCTTGGGGAAGCTGCCATTTTGTCTCTGCACTCTCTACAAATTTTGCATCCGGAAGCTGCTATTTCAAATTCAGCACCTTCACTTGCTTCTGACGCGGTGCTTAGAGCAGGAAGTGACGACATATTGTTTCCAGATCAATCTGTACCGGGAAAAGTAAGATATAATGTACGACCACGAAGATAGACTTACGGCATGGTTTTGCTGTGCATTTGATAGACTTACGGCACGGTTTTGCTGTGCATCTGATAGACTTACGGCACGGTTCGGCTGTGCATTCGGAGAAGGAAAAGAGTCATCGAGGGCTTGCTTTTTGCCCAGATTTGAGAAAGGGGATTCTGTTGGCTAGGGTTGTGGAAGGACTAAGAAGTCGCTCGACCGGGAGGTCGCCAGCAACAAACTTTGGAGTGTCCATTTGAAGACTACGATGCCTGCCACTGCTACTGCTCGTATGGGACTTGTAAATAAGGGGGTGACCAACCGAGACAATGGACAAAATGCCTGGGCCCAAAAAATGTATTGCTGTATTTTGATAATGATATGTGGGTTTTTAATAGTCGCTGCGTTAGGATTGTGGTACCTCGAGGAAACGCACTCTTAAGAACTTTGGTTGCCTACTGAAAGTGCACCCATTGTTCCTACTCCCTTTGTACATTTGCATACTCTATCCCCTAGGGATTCTCAGCACAGACAAAGGTACCACAATAACACTTTACTGCTTATCATGAATGCTACACATGCCATTTTTAATAAATCCAACTGTTGGGTCTGCTTACATTTACCGCAACACAGGGATAAGGGGCAAGGTGACATATTCATCCTTTACCGTTGACAACTGCTTTCTATGCTTCTCTCAGAGTACTGTTCTTTGGCCGATGGAATGATAGCATCTCAGGGAACTTTGATGGCACCAATTTGAATAGTTTTGAGAAACGTGTTTTGACTCCCCTTGGATGCTCGCGTTTTGCAAATAGGAGTAAACCGAATGTTGCTTCTATTAGGCCTTCTGATAAACTGTCTCGTCCTTTCCAATCTTTGATTTCCTTTAAGATGGCTCCAATAGGCAATTAGGATGCCATGCCTTCTTCTTACACTGTTAACCATAGCCCCGATTCAGTTTCTTTTTGCATACAGAGGAATGGAACTCAGTCAATGGGAAATGTTCTAGGTTGTGCCAACGTTGCAAATTTGACTGGGGAAAACAGACCTTTGTATGTAGGCGAACCTGTCTACTTTGTCTACGGTAATGTAGCATTCCCATGGTTGCCCAGGGATTGGCAGGGAACCTGTTATTTAGGGATCCTGTTACCTGGGGTGTTTATAGCTAGTACAAAAGAAGTTTGTAAGGCTTGTCCACGGCGGGACGAGAATGGTGACACCCCAGCACAAATCTTGGGAGATATAGCTAAATCGGTTGTGCCATTTTGGGGGCAGATAGCGAATTTAAAAGATATCGAGAGTACTGGAGAGAACCATCAACCAGACCACGGACATACTCTATAATATGACGTTAGAACAAAAGGCGATAAGATTAGTAGCACTTCAGAACCGAATGGCATTAGATGTCATTCTAGCTGAGCGTGGTGGAGTGTGCAAATTAGTGGGGTCCGCTTGCTGTGTTTTTGTTCCAGATTCCTCCCCATCTATCTTCAAGGCAATACAGAATCTGCACGTCCTTAGTTCCGAAGTGCATGTTTCCGAGAGAAACTGGGATCTAAGCGCTTGGTTCTGGGACTTCTTGCGATCTTGGGGTTGGAAGGTACTTTCGGTCTTACTAATTATTTTGGGAATCCTGTTGTTTCTTTGTTGCTGTATTCAGTGTCTACCTGGTATGTGTTCGATGCTAGGGGGATGTTGCGCATAAGCGATAGGTTCGATAGGACATAAAGTGTATGCCCCGGATAAAACCTCTAAAGAATATGTGTTGAAAGATATTGTAGCAAATGACCTAATGGCAATAGATATTTCCGATAGTGATTCAGGGTGCATGGACGATGATGCATTGAGTTATTTGCAAGGAGATCCAAAGTAGTTTTTAGCACTTGCCATAGGCCAAAAGGAGGGTTTGTCGAAAGAGAAAGTATATTGTGCCTCCTATTATAATAAATATATTAATATTGGCCTACGCCAAGCTGCTCGAAAGTCGCTTGTGAAAGAAATCCGTGTTGCAAGGTCTTGACCTTAAATCCATGCAAACCGCCATTTTAGGTCAAACCGCCATTTTAGGATTCACTTTGAAAAAGTCACCCTGTGAGTTAAAATGGTGGACAATGTCATTGCAGAATACAACATGGCCGTCTTGACCTCTGTACATAGCTAATATGTAACTTGCCCGCAGGCCACTTGTTGAGGTCGTGAACTGAGACCTTGTCCTTCGTTGACCTGTGTGTAAATGGATTACTCGTGCAATGAAACTAATCCACGAGCATATGTTGAAACAATGTATTCAAATACTGAACGTAGAACATCTGTTTAATTACATTGTGCTAATGTTAGAGAAGGCAAGCATGGAAAATCTTAGAATACACAGTTAGTGCACAGGCTTGTTGATACATGTATTAACGGCAAACCAGTTATAGGCGGTTGTTCGAGACTTGGCACGAACCCTAGATCGGTGATGTATTAAAAGGAATATTAACCCGAAGTGGGGCTGGACATCGTGCCCACCAAATGTATAAAAAGCGAATGCATTCTAATGTACAACGTCTCTCACTGAACACATTGAACCACGCTGGAGTTCGTTGTGTTGTACTGAGAGCCGATAGCTATCTGATTTTGCTCTGTTTTTGTAACTGGATTCAGTATAAAATAAAGTACTTTGTATGTTCCTTTGTAACCCATTTTCGGTGTATTTCCTTTTGGGGTATTCAGCCTCGATATTTTGATTTTGTTTTCACACTAGGTTTGCATTTTAAATATATAATAACAATAATAGAAGCGGTAGAGCGTAGTTTAAGACTCGTGTAATATACACCACTCCCAGAATCAACCCATCCCAGCAGCGTGCACGCGCGCACACGCATGTACACGCACACGCACACATACACACACACATCCTCCAGCATAAACATGCGTGGATACAGGATCCCTCAGTCCTTTCCTTGCTGCCCAAACACATCTTCTTGTAGAAGGGATTTGACCAAGCAGTTTGGGCTGGACTGCCCCTTTTGGGGTGGGACCAAGCGTGATTTGCATATGGTCTTTCCCCTTTTGCAATGGCTTGGCAGGCGAAGAGCGATTGAGATTAATTCTAAACCTTCCTGCCATCACCGCTTTTGTTTTTCTCTAGTCACCCTGAGTGGGCCGGGTATGCCCAGACATAGGTCCAATGCCTGCTGGGCCTAGAGACCCAAGCTACTCCTCACTGATGAGGCCAAACGAGTTTGAAACATGTCTGGGGATGCTTGTGGTCCAGTGCAGAAAGGATGTGACCAAGCAGATCAGACTGGTCTGCCCCATTTGGGGTGAAACCAAGCCTGATTTGCATATGTCTTTCCCCTTCTGTAACAGGTTGGTAGGCGAAGAGCGATGGACTGGAGGGTTGCCCAGAGCTATGCCCGTGGTTATGATTAATTCAAAACCTTCCAGCTATCACCTCTTTTGTTGTGTTGTGGTCATGCGTCAACAGGCCTTTCAGTTATCCGTGAGATGGGAGCAGGAATGATGGAGAGAATCCCAGATGGATGCTTGGGGATTGGAGGGCTACGTCTCATCTACGATAACAGAAGCCCGCTGCTGGTGCTGTGACTGCTGCTGCAGTGGGCCACACTCGGGCAGCTAATATCTGTTAGTGGCCCTGCGGCGGCAAACTGTGCCGCTTACTGGCGGCTCTGGGAATGGAAGCGCCCACTACTGGGACTTAATACTGGTCGTGTAGCTTAGGTTTTCGAGGGCCTCGGAACAAATAGGGGTTAAGTACACAAAATACCACTTGTGGCTTAGATTTCTGTTATAAGAAATTATAGAAAATGCAGATCAAAGGTTTCAAAAATAAATATTGAACGGCAAACGCGTGCATGTCTGAAAAATGCTCATCATTTGTATTTGTATTTATTAATTTTATATAGGGCTTTAATCCAAAGCGCTTCAATTAAAACAACTTGAATACAATACAAGCGGGAGGTACAAATCATGAGTCCAATCACATATATTGTTTTTTTTTTAATGTTTATATGTAACACGGGTACTACATAAACCCTTGAGACTGAGCAACTCGTTTTAAACAGATTGTGATACGTACAATTGTAATGAGTGTGTTTGTATTAACATTTAAAAGCCATTTTGATTTAAACAATTTTATATATTCCATTCTTTGATAAACATCATTGTACTTAACCCCATGTTTTTCTTTTGAGAATTTGGAACTGGCAGGAAAGAAATGCTTTGCGAGGAGAGCTTAACGTTCCGCTTCTTGTGGGATAAACTCGGCCAGAAGGCGCGGCTTCCCTGTAAACAGCGCGAGGGAAGGCGCATCTCCCCTGCAGGGGGGTGGGGGGGGCGGGGATTCACGCGCTCCCAGACACGATCCCACGTGGCTTGGCAGAACACCGGTGTCATTTTGTGCAAACAGACCTCGCAGAACAGCTTGGGTTTATAATAGGCAGAAGGTGTGCGAGTGCATATATACATAACTCAGGGGCCCTGGGGCTGGGTGGAGGGGGGGGGGAGATGTGGGGGGCTTGCACAGTGGCTTTGGGTAGGGGAATAAATAATGAAAGAGCCCCCCCTACCAAACACACACACACGCCATCACATCTTTTCAGAGCACTGACAAGGCCCTAACCACGCTGTCAGTCTAAGCATAGTGCTGTGTTAGTGAGTGGAGCTGTGTTGCATGGCCCCAGAGGAGCACACGACACAGCGGGCGGTGTCCAGTTAATGCGAAGGGCATGCAGACCACTGTGTGTGTAAAGATGAGAGTGGGTGAATATCGCCGCTGTGGGTCCGTCAGGCTCGCCAGAAGCCGATGCTGCACGAAGTGTGTGCTTCGCAAAATTCTTGGCTTCGCATTTAAATGCCATTCCAAGTTGCCAACGCCTGTGCTCAGCTGGGCAGCGTGGCTGCATAATTACACCCTGGCATTCCGACCAAGAAGAGAGAAATTGCACGCTTTTAGGGGAAAGTCGGTGTTTGATGAATGCACGCTATTAATTGGGTCGTAAAGGATTTTTCTGAGATGTTTTAGTTTTAAGCAATACCAATAAAAGATAGAAGCACATTGACGCTGACCTCCCCATTGCAGACAACCAATCTCTCGCAGGGAAGCTTACATTTCTCTCTGAGTCCAACAGTCTTTTAGCTCTGTCTCTTACTCCTGGTTATATATCTGTCTGTCTGTCTATCCATCCATCTACATAACTACCCACATGTCTATCTATCTACCTAACTACCCATCGGTCTCTCCATATATTTACCTAACTACGCCCAAGTCTGTCTGTCTGTCTGTCTGTCTGTCTGTCTGTCTGTCTATCTATCAATCCATCTACCGACCCATCTATCTACCTAACTCTCCACATGCCTATCCATCTATCTATGTACCTAACTACCCACCTGGCTATCTATCTGTCTATCCACCGAACTACCTATCTATCTATCTATCTATCGATCTATCTATCGATCTATCTATCTATCTATCTACCTACCTACCTAACTACCCACCTGTCTATCATATATCTATCTACCTTACTACACGCCTCTCTATCCATCTATCTACCCAACTACCCACCTGCCTATTCATCTATCCACCTAACAACCCACCTGTCTATTCATCTATCTATCTATCCGCCAAACTACCCGCCTGTCAATCTAACTACCTAACTACCCACCTGTCTATCCATCTGTCCGCCTAACTACCCACCTACCTATCCATCTATCCACCTAACTACCCACCTGTGTATTCATCTATCTAACTGCCTAACTACCCACCTGTCTATCAATCTAACTACCCGCTAACTACCCACCTGTCGATCTATCTACCTAACTACCCACCCATCATATATCTATCTACCTTACTACACACCTGTCTATCCATCTATCTACCCAACTGCCTATTCATCTATCTACCTAACTAC
Organism: Ambystoma mexicanum; assembly: GCF_040938575.1. NCBI lineage: Eukaryota > Metazoa > Chordata > Amphibia > Caudata > Ambystomatidae > Ambystoma > Ambystoma mexicanum. Next base: position 641,587,045 of record NC_090940.1, on the reverse strand, counting down.
CCATCTATCATCTATCTACCTAACTACCCACCTGTCTATCCACCTAACTACCCACCTGTCTATCCATATATCCACCTAACTACCCACCATCTATCCACCTAACTACCCACCTATTTATTCATCTATCTATCTATCCGCCAAACTACCCGTCTGTCAATCTATCTACCTAACTACCCGCCTGTCTGTCTGTATATCTATCGCCTTTGTCTTTATGCTACTATCACAAGATTTTATATTTCATTTTGTTATTACAGATACACGCAAAGGAATTGTGCCGAATCTAATTAAGAATCAATCAATCAATCAATCAGAAATTCAACAGAAAGTGGAGCAGGCACCAATTATCTAACAAACAGGTAATGACTCTGCCCACTGCTCACCAATATTAATTGGCAAAAGGAGGACAAGAAGGCGGCAAAACCTTAGATCCGCCGAAACATCAAGATAAGCAAAAAAATACCTGTGTAGAAAGCTCTTCGAGAGCAGACGTGATCCTGGTTACTAGTGAAGTGTGTTTTGGGGTAATTAGTGGGAGTCGCCTCACTTCACAGGGTGATTTAGAAAAGCTGTGCCTGCGGAAACAGCATTTCTCTTTGTGAAAGAGGTGATGTGAGTTTTGTATCACTATTACAGTTGTGAAAGCAATGAATTACCAGAGGTCTGTTGAAAGAAAAAAAGAAGAAAAACAATACATCGCTATAAATTAATGCAAATAGTACGTGAACTTGCTACGAAAACCTAATGCCAATATCAAGAGAAAGAAAAAGAGAAAAAGTAAATTAATAAGCTGATTATGTTTGGCTATTACAGAGGAGTCAAGATATCTTTTCCATCACCATTCAGTGCAGTGTACATATAAAAATGCAAACAAGAAAGACAAAGGAAAACTATATGCCGGGTACAATGGTGTAATGGTGTGGTGCAGATTCCGGCACAAGTCTGCTTTTGGGACGCTTTTTATCAGCAAGAGTGAATTGCAAGTCTTGCTTCATGCCAAAGACCAGTGCCCCAACTCCCCCCCTCCACCCCCGCAAACCCACCCAAGGCATCAAGATGGCGCCATGATAGATCTCATGTCGCGGCTGCCAAAGGCTCCAGATGCGGTGAGTATCGCCCCTCTTGGGATGGCATGTGTCATATAAAGCGGGAAGGGGCAAGGCTGAGAAACATCATATACCGATGCTGATGCACGCCCCCCCGCCCCCCCCCCCCCCCGCTGTCAGTGGTGGATGCTTTTAGGGAGGTGTCCCCATAATGGAAGGTCACAGCGATTAGTGCGCTGATGGCTATTCCTTCCATGCCCCACACATTCCTGCCCCTTCTTTGAGTCTGGACTGGTTAGATTGGAGGTGTCAGTTCCTATCTCTACTCACTGATTTCCTTTGTTTCTCCTCAGTCCCTCTGCTGCTGGTGGTGTTGATGCAAAGAGTGGTTTTCAAATGGCGGCCGGCGACAGCACTCTGACCTTCCTTTCCCAAAAGGAATCCATCCTAAAGGAAGCCGGGAAACAACTGGAAAGAAACGACTAGGAGCCTTGGACTCAAGCTCCCAGCAGTGTTAGAGTGGTGCATGTCTCTATGAATCATGCTGTTCCCATCTTCATCTTGCATCCTGGCTTGCAACATTATGTGTTACTACTGACTTCTGCAATTGTATCCGCTCTCCACTCTTGCTTCTCCACTCTTTTTGACTACTTACTCTCTGTTCTCTCCTCCTCTCCCTTTCACCCTTTTCCTATCTCCTCCCCTTACTTTCTTCTGTGCACTTACTCTATCAGAATTGTCCCTAGACCTAGTATGATAGTAACCTCGTCTGTCTCCTACCCCCTTCCCTTATTGTTCCCACCCCCCCACACTATCTGAAATGTCGTCAGGCCTAGCATGATAGTCGCTTGTTTTGTTCCTCCCCTCCCTTTCTGCACCCCTCTCCCTCACCTTTTGTTTTTCTCCAGCTCTACCAGAAATGTCGTCAGGCCTAGTACGGTAGTCGCCTGTCTGTTTCCATTTCCTTCCCCCTCTCCCCCTAACCCCCTCTCCACCTCTCCCCCTCCCTTCCTTATTTATGTCTTAGCTCTTTCACTATATGATAGTTAATTTCACATCCTTACTGTTCATGGCCTGCAACAATGTCATTGTATTTTCCCTTGTTTCCTCCCTTGCCTTGAAGCGCTTTGAAACACGTTGTGTATAGGCGCTATATAAATAAACTATCATATCATATCATACTGTGAGAGTCAATTCTGTTGAAACGACTGTCAGAGGGTTTGATGGGATAAGTGTGGATCTCAGAATACTGCAGGGGTGCACTGTGTTCCTGACTCTGGATGTGCAAGTGGAAACAGAGAGGCGCAAAGTGTCATGTCAGGCCATCCAATTTAGGAATGTTGGCCCTCCCGAATCCAGGGGAATTTGAGGATTTGGAGATCAAAGTACCATTTTTCCAGGGACGGCTTTGCGATCAAAGGCCAAAGTTGAGAAGGCAGTTGATTGCAGGGCGTGTCTGCTCCCCACCCAAGGACCTGAAAAGTGGGGACGTGAGAAAGTGATGGTGATCGGGAAGCGGGGCCACAACCTGGAGAGAGAACCGGTCTTATGAACATCGGCTAAACACGGCAAGACCCTGTCCAGAGATCATAAAAAATGTTTATTTGTGGCACGGTCTGTGATGTGTGGAGAGAAGGAGAGATTGGAGTCGAAGATGACGCCAATGATTTTTGCCACACAGGAGGGTGAGGGAAGGGGGCCCAAAGAGGGCGGCTAGAGGGAGAGGGGAAAAACGGGGGCAGGGGTCCCAATGAGAAAAATCTCTTTCTTACTGGCATTATGGCAGAGGTCGTTAGAGGCGCACCATCCCTAAATAGAAGATAGACATCAGGAATGAACGAGGAGGGAGAGGAGGATGAGGGTAGCCTGAAAGGAAGCTGTTTGTCATCGGCACAACATCGCAGGTTAGAGGAGAAAGTAGAGATCAGGTGGGCCAGGGTGACCAGATAGGCATTAAAGAGGCAGGGCGATAGACTAGAGCCCTGGGGAACAGTACATGTGGAGAGAGAGGTGGTGGAGACAAAAAACCCGAGTTGGGCATGGTAGGGTCAGTCCAAGAGGATAGACGTCAGCCACGTCAGAGCCTGACCAGTGATGCCAAGGTTCACACTGAGACGGTTGATCAGGGTGGCGTGATTGATCGGGTCAAAGGCAGAGGAGAGGTCAAGGAGGATGAGGACAGAGTGGGAGCTAGAGTTAAGGTAAGAGAGCAGATCTTCATGGGAGAGAATTGGTTTGTCCCAATTGATTTTTTGTCTTTAGATTTTTGGTTGTGTGTGTCTGCTGTTACTCAGCCTCCCTTGTCCCCGGCCCACATGAAACTTGAATTTTGTCTCACAGCTTAATGATGGCTTTTGAGTTTTTACATTTTGTTTGTATCCTAAGGTCTTCAATAACAAAAATGGGAAAGTGGTGTCTGCTGGTGGGTGCTAACATGTGGTGTGCTTTTGGTGTGGCATATTTTCCTGATGCACCCTTCTTGTAACATTTCTGTATTATTTCTACCAATAAACAGATTATTAGAAATAAAAATACATTTTATAATTACCATTAGGTGTACAGACTGTTAGGCTGGATAGGTACAAAATGAGGAACAAACTTGCAACACCAACTGAGGAATGTAGGTCAAATCAGGTGAATACAGCATTAGCATCAGAAAACTATATGGGTAATAATAAATGACAGACTTCCAGTCACCAATCCATTCTTGTTACTTGGTAACACTTCCTGCAAAGTGGCAACGATTCCTTCTAAAATAGCCGCCCTCTACTCCCCGCAGGGGGCAATTGGAGGGCTCACTTTGCTGACTAATTTGCATATTGGCATATAGTCGATTGCAATTCGCTAAGGCGTCACTGATGATTACCTCCATGTTATGAAAAGAAAATCGGGCACGATATCACCCCTTCATTTATGAAGCCATGGCGTCATAGCATATTGACCATGCCAGACTATGTGTTTGAACATCTGGCGTTTTCTTTAGGTACCGAGGCCGTTTCAGGGTGACATCTTCCAGAAGCTATTGCCAACCTATTAAAACAAGAGAAACGGACGCATAACATGACTAACAGGCTGACTCAAGCTATCTGAAACATTTACTTTGCAAATAATGCAGCACTGGTGCGCTTCATTCCATCAAGATGTCTGCTCTGATATAAAATGGCGGCCTCGGCACATCTATGCAATGAGCGGGGTGACTCAGAACAGAAGATAAATCCATGTTTCCACCTCAAAAGCTGTCTTCACCAGGCCCTGTGCTCTTTGCATAAGCGTTTGCTAGGGAGCAATTATGCAGCAAAAGGTAGAAGGTTCAAAGGCAAACAATTGCTCTGATAAATTCTAGGGCACCATCGCCTCATGACCAATCAATGCAAAAGTCGCCTTTTGTGACTCCGCTCGTCGTTGCACATATGTAGAGATGGCTGTGTTGGAGCCCAGAATATAGTAGGGAAATGGTCATTGTGCATTCATTGCTATGGGTCTCTTAAGGGTTATCAGATGTCCTACTGAACTCCTACACTGGCCCTCAACTAACCAAGCCGCTTTGCCTTATGATATCACAGAATATTTGCCCGCCGCAATGGAAAGGAAATGTCTTTGTGATGTGATATAAGTATAATTGTTCTTTTAAAATACGATTAATACCAGCGAGTGGTTTCTAAGTGCGGTATCGGGATTCAAACCTGTGTGGTGCTGTGTTATCTTGTTTCCAAGCTGCGTTGTTTTGCTTTCAAGACAAACGCGTTGCCCCTGAGCTGTCCTTCCTGATGAATCAATTATAACGCGCCTGTACACAAGTGCTTCTAGGCGGGACAAGACAGGGTAGGGAAGACAGAGGGAGGACAAAACAAACAATCTTACTAGGCCTTGGGTCATTCAGATTGTGCAAGAGCACGGGGAGAGGGAGAGGAGAAGTGCCAGGGCGAGGGGGAAGTGCTGACATAGCATTATTGCTCTACTTAAGTGCAGCCAAGGCAGCGTGACTCTAGGTAAGTGCAAGAAAGCAGGGGACTGTAGAGGGTACAGATACAGTCCCAAGTGCGTGATAGGCAGTACAGGGGATACTCGTCGTAAAGGCGCCTGGTGCCCATTGGGATTCTGAGGGTAGCCAGACAACCAGTCAGCGCAGCAGACAGGTAGGTCAGCAGGGGAGAGAGAGAGAGAGAAAGCAAAGCTAAAAGGAAGGTCTTGAGTTGCTTCCGGAACCTCAGGTGGTCCGGCTCAAGTTTGGGTATCTTCGAAGATGACTTGATGGCCTGACTAAGTTGCCAGTGCTCACTGTGTTGGGCAGACAGGAAGGGTTATGACGCACACTGTGGGTGGGATGGGATTTAAAGACAAGTGGTCACTATTTACAGGTTGGTGCTTCTCCCCAACTGCAGTGAAAAAAGGCAAAGTGTGTGTGCTTATTTTATCCTCCCTTTTGTGCCTGGTTGGGACACATTCCTTCCTGTCCCTTCTTTGAGTCTGGACTGGTTAGATTGGAGGTGTCAGTTCCTATCTCTACTCACTGATTTCCTTTGTTTCTCCTCAGTCCCTCTGCTGGTGGTGTTGATGCAAAGAGTGGTCTTCAAATGGCGGCCGGCGACAGCACTCTGACCTTTCCCAAAATGATTCCATCCTAAAGGAAGCTGGGAAACAGCTGGAAAGAAACGACTAGGAGCCTTGGACTCAAGCTCCCAGCAATGGACCATCAACGTGAATCCTTGAGTATCTGTTTGGACTCCAATGAATTAGAGAGACGCATGTCTCTACCGCGAGAGTCAATTCTGTTGAAACGACTGTCACAGGGTTTGATGGGATAAGTGTGGATCTCAGAATACTGCAGGGGTGCACTGTGTTCCTGACTCTGGATGTGCAAGTGGAAACAGAGAAGTTCAAAGTTTCATGTCAGGGCATCCAATTTAGGAATGTTGGCCCTCCCGAATCCAGGGGAATTTGAAGATTTGGAGATCAAAGTACCAGTTTTCCAGGGACGGCTTTGCGATCAAAGGCCAAAGTTGAGAAGGCAGTTGATTGCAGGGCGTGTCTGCTCCCCACCCAAGGACCTGAAAGGTGGGGACCTGAGAAAGTGATGGTGATCGGGAAGCGGGGCCACAACCTGGAGAGAGAACCGGTCTTGTGAACATCGGCTAAACACAGCAAGACCCTGTCCAGAGATCATAAAATAATGTTTTTTCACGAATCTTGCCAGGAACACACAAAACACAAGGTTCAGAATTTAAGAAAGGAATTGTTATGGAGAGGGCTGGAGACCTCAGTTGTATTTCCAGCCAAGCACAGAGTTGTCAATGAATGGAAAACATATGCTCACACAGTAGGAGGCAGCCTGCACTTTCATGGAGGGGCTGCCGGGCGCTACTGAGGGCCATAACCAAGTGGCGGCCTCCGGCATTCCTCTCACTCTGGTAATGTATGTCTTGGCTCTGATGAGGTTGGTATTTCCACATGACTGACAGATTGATGGCATTGTTCAGTTGGCGGCAGGCCTCAATAGATGGGCTATATCAATGAAATTATATGGGTTTATAAAGCGCCTTCTAGGCGCCACAAGACATGTAGGGGAGACAGAGGGATGACAAGACAAACAATCTTACTAGGCAGTGTGACATTCAGATCGTGTAAGTGAACTCAGAAGTGTGGGGGAGAGGGTGTGGGGAGAAGTGCAGGCAAGGGGTACGAGGGGAAGTGCAGTCAGTGCACCAGGGCTCAGAGTAAGTGCGAGGACGGCAAGGTCTACACAGGTGCAGTCCCAGGCCGGGAGTTCTGGGGAGGCTAGAAGGCAGTGAAGTGTGACTGGTCAAGGGGGGTGGGGGCATGGTACCCTATGTGACTCTGGGGGCAACCATGCCACCATTGAGGATGAGCAGACAGGTAGATTAGCAGGTGAGAGGGAGAGAAGAGGAAGGTCTTGAGCGACTTCCAGAGCTTCCGGTGATCTGGCTCAAGTCTGAGAGGGGCAGGGAGGCTATTACAGATGGAGGCACCTGTAGAGGAGAGAGATGTACCCCACACTCTCTTTTTGGAAAAGCGTCCCACCCACAGAGAGTATGAGGTAGCTGAGTGGAAGGCTCTAGAAGGAAGGTATTTAAGAAGAGAGTGTTGGATATAGGTAGGGCCACAGCCCCAGAAAGCCTTGTGTATGATGCAGCGGGTCTTGAACTTGATCCTCGTGGCCACAAGGGGCCAGTGGAGAGATTTCAGAGCTGAGAGATGTGGTCCCTGGGCTTGAGGCAAGGATAAGCCTTGCAGTCCTGTTCTGGATTAGTTGAAGAGTGTCAAGAGTAGAGTTAGGAAGATTGAGAAAGAGGCTGTTGCAGTAGTTCAGCCTGGAGAGAACAAGAACTCTGGAGACAGTGAGCTTCTGGGGGAAGGTGAGAAAAGGTATGATACCTCTGAGGAGGTGCAGCTGGAAGTGGGCCATCGTGGCACAGTCTGTGATGTGTGGAGAGAAGGAGAGAGTGGAGTCGAAGATGACACCAAGGATTATGGCCAAACAGGAGGTTAAGGGGAGGGGGCCAAAGAGGGCGGCCAGAGGGAGAGAGGAAAAGCGGGCGCAGGGGTCCCAATGAGGAAAATCTCTGTCTTACTGGCATTGTAGCGAGGTCGTTAGAGGCGCACCTTCCCTAAATAGAAGATAGACATCAGGAATGAGTGCGGAGGGAGAGGAGGCTGAGGTCAGCCTGAAAGGAAGCTCTGTGTCATCGGCATAACTCCGCAGGTTAGAGGAGAAAGTAGAGATCAGGTGGGCCAGGGTGACCAGATAGGCATTAAAGAGCCAGGGTGATAGGATAGAGCCCTGGGGAACCCTACATGTGGAGAGAGAGGTGGTGGAGCGGAAGAACCCAAGGTGGATATGGGAGGGTCAATCCAAGAGGAAGGACGTCAGCCATGTCAGAGCCTGACCAGTGATGCCAAGGTTCACACTGAGACGGTTGATCAGGGTGGCGTGATTGACCGTGTCAACGGCAGAGGAGTGTTCAAGGAAAATGAGGAAAGAGTGAGAGCTGGAGTCAAGGTAAGAGAGCAGATCTTCACGGGAGTGAATTGGTTTGTCCCAATTGGTTTTGTCTTTAGATTTTTGGTTGTGTGTGTCTAGTGTCACTCAGCCTCCCTCGTCCCCGGCCCACACGCCACTTGAATTTTGCCTCATGGCTTAATGATGGCTTTTGAGTTTTGAAATGTTGTTTCTATCCTAAGGTCTTTAATAACAAAAATGGGAAAGTGGTGTCTGCTGGTGGGTGCTAACATGTGGTGTGCTTTTGGTGTGGCATATTTTCCTGATGCACCCTTATTGTACCATTTATGTATTATTTCTACCAATAAACAGATTATTAGAAATAAAAATACATTATATAATTACCATTAGGTGTACAGACTGTTAGGCTGGATAGGTACAAAATGAGGAACAAACTTGTAACACCAACTGAGGAATGTAGGTCAAATCAGGTGAATACAGCATTAGCATCAGAAAACTATACGGGTAATAAAAAATGACAGACTTCCAGTCACCAATCCATTCTTGTTACTTGGTAACACTCCCTGCAAAGTGGCAACGATTCCTTCTAAAATGGCCGCCCTCTACTCCCCGCAAAGGGCAATTGGAGGGCTCACTTTGCTGACTAATTTGCATATTGGCATATAGTCGATTGCAATTCGCTAAGGCGTCACTGATGATTACCTCCATGCTTTGAAAAGAAAATGGGGCACGATATCACCCCTTCATTTATGAAGCCATGGCGTCATAGCATATTGACCATGCCAGACTATGTGTTTGAACATCTGGCGTTTTCTTTAGGTACCGAGGCCGTTTCAGGGTGACATCTTCCAGAAGCTATTGCCAACCTATTAAAAAAAGAGAAACGGACGCATAACATGACTAACAGGCTGACTCATGCTAGCTGAAACATTTACTTTGCAAATAATGCAGCACTGGTGCGCTTCACTCCATCAAGGTGTCTGCTCTGATATAAAATGGCGGCCTCGGCACATCTATGCAACGAGCGGGGTGACTCAGAACAGAAGATAAATCCCTGTTTCCGCCTCAGAAGCTGTCTTCACCAGGCCCTGTGCTCTTTGCATAAGCGTTTGCTAGGGAGCAATTATGCAGCAAAAGGTAGAAGGTTCAAAGGCAAACAATTGCTCTGATAAATTCTAGGGCACCATCGCCTCATGACCAATCAATTGAAAAGTCGCCTTTTGTGACTCCGCTCGTCGTTGCACATATGTAGAGATGGCTGTGTTGGAGCCCAGAATTTAGTAGGGAAATGGTCATTGTGCATTCATTGCTATGGGTCTCTTAAGGGTTATCAGATGTCCTACTGAACTCCTACACTGGCCCTCAACTAACCAAGCCGCTTTGCCTTATGATATCACAGTATATTTGCCCGCCGCAATGGAAAGCCAATGTCTTTGTGATGTGATATAAGTATAATTGTTCTTTTAAAATACCATTAATACCAGCGAGTGGTTTCTAAGTGCGGTATCGGGATTCAAACCTGTGTTGTGCTGTGTTATCTTGTTTCCAAGCTGTGTTGTTTTGCTTTCAAGACAAACGCGTTGCCCCTGAGCTGTCCTTCCTGATGAATCAATTATAACGCGCCTGTACACAAGTGCTTCTGGGCGCGACAAGACAGGGTAGGGAAGACAGAGGGAGGACAAAACAAACAATCTTACTAGGCCTTGGGTCATTCAGATTGTGCAAGAGCACGGGGGGGGGAGAGGAGAAGTGCCAGGGCGAGGGGGAAGTGCAGACAGAGCATTATTACTCTACTTAAGTGCAGCCAAGGCAGCGTGACTCTAGGTAAGTGCAAGAAGGCAGGGGACTGTAGAGGGTACAGATACAGTCCCAAGTGCGTGATAGGCAGTACAGGGGATACTAGTCGTAGAGGCGCCTGGTGCCCTTTGGGATTCTGAGGGTAACTAGGCAACCAGTCAGTGCAGCAGACAGGTAGGTCAGCAGGGGAGAGAGAGAGAGAAAGCAAAGCGAAAAGGAAGGTCTTGAGTTGCTTCCGGAACCTCAGGTGGTCCGGCTCAAGTTTGGGTATCTTCGAAGATGACTTGATGGCCTGACTAAGTTGCCAGTGCTCACTGTGTTGGGCAGACAGGAAGTGTTATGACGCACACTGTGGGTGGGATGGGATTTAAAGACAAGTGGTCACTATTTACAGGTTGGTGCTTCTCCCCAACTGCAGTGAAAAAAGGCAAAGTGTGTGTGCTTATTTTATCCTCCCTTTTGTGCCTGGTTGGGACACATTCCTTCCTGGTCGTTCTTTGAGTCTGAACTGGTTAGATTGGAGGTGTCTGCTCCTAACTCTACTCACTGATTTCCTTTGTTTCTCCTCAGTCCCTCTGTGGTGGTGTTGATGCAAAGAGTGGTCTTCAAATGGCGACCGGCGACAGCACTCTGACCTTTCCCAAAATGATTCCATCCTAAAGGAAGCCGGGAAACAGCTGGAAAGAAACGACTAGGAGCCTTGGACTCAAGCTCCCAGCAATGGACCATCAACGTGAATCCTTGAGTATCTGTTTGGACTCCAATGAATTAGAGAGACGCATGTCTCTACCGCGAGAGTCAATTCTGTTGAAACGACTGTCACAGGGTTTGATGGGATAAGTGTGGATCTCAGAATACTGCAGGGGTGCAGTGGGTTCCCGACTCTGGATGTGCAAGTGGAAACAGAGAAGCTCAAAGTTTCATGTCAGGGCATCCAATTTAGGAATGTTGGCCCTCCCGAATCCAGGGGAATTTGAGGATTTGGAGATCAAAGTACCAGTTTTCCAGGGACGGCTTTGCGATCAAGGCCAAAGTTGAGAAGGCAGTTGATTGCAGGGCGTGTTTGCTCCCCACCCAAGGACCTGAAAGGGGGGGACCTGAGAAAGTGATGGTCATCGGGAAGCGGGGCCACAACCTGGAGAGAGAACCGGTCTTATGAACATCGGCTAAACACAGCAAGACCCTGTCCAGAGATCATAAAATAATGTTTTTTCAAGGATCTTGCCAGGAACACACAAAACACAAGGTTCAGAATTTAAGAAAGGAATTGTTATGGAGAGGGCTGGAGACCTCAGTTGTATTTCCAGCCAAGCTCAGAGTTGTCAACGAATGGAAAACATATGTTCACACAGCAGGAGGCAGCCTGCACTTTCATGGAGGGGCTGCCGGGCGCTACTGAGGGCCATAAGCAAGTGGCGGCCTCTAGCATTCCTCTCACTCTGGTAATGTATGTCTTGGCTCTGATGGGGTTGGTATTTCCACATGACTGACAGATTGATGGCATTGTTCAGTTGGCGGCAGGCCTCAATAGATGGGCTATATCAATGAAATGATATGGGTTTATAAAGCGCCTTCTAGGCGCCACAAGACATGTAGGGGAGACAGAGGGATGACAAGACAAACAATGTTACTAGGCAGTGTGACATTCAGATCGTGTAAGTGAACTCAGAAGTGTGGGGGAGAGGGTGTGGGGAGAAGTGCAGGCAAGGGGTACGAGGTGAAGTGCAGTCAGTGCACCAGGGCTCAGAATAAGTGCGAGGACGGCAAGGACTACACAGGTGCAGTCCCAGGCCGGGAGTTCTGGGTAGGCTAGAAGGCAGTGAAGGGTGACTGGTCAAGGGGGGGGGGCATGGCACCCTATGTGACTCTGGGGGCAACCATGCCACCATTGAGGATGAGCAGACAGGTAGATTAGCAGGTGAGAGGGAGAGAAGAGGAAGGTCTTGAGCGACTTCCAGAGTTTCCGGTGATATGGCTCAAGTCTGAGAGGGGCAGGGAGGCTATTACAGATGGAGGCACCTGTAGAGGAGAGAGATGTACCCCACACTCTCTTTTTGGAAAAGCGTCTCACCCACAGAGAGTATGAGGTAGCTGAGTGGAAGGCTCTAGAAGGAAGGTATTTAAGAAGAGAGTGTTGGATATAGGTAGGGCCACAGCCCCAGAAAGCCTTGTGTATGATGCAGCGGGTCTTGAACTTGATCCTCGTGGCCACAAGGGGCCAGTGGAGAGATTTCAGAGCTGAGAGATGTGGTCCCTGGGCTTGAGGCAAGGATAAGCCTTGCAGTCCTGTTCTGGATTAGTTGAAGAGTGTCAAGAGTAGAGTTAGGAAGATTGAGAAAGAGGCTGTTGCAGTAGTCCAGCCTGGAGAGAACAAGAACTCGGGAGACAGTGAGCTTCTGGGGGAAGGTGAGAAAAGGTATGATACCTCTGAGGAGGTGCAGCTGGAAGTGGGCCATCGTGGCACAGTCTGTGATGTGTGGAGAGAAGGAGAGAGTGGAGTCGAAGATGACACCAAGGATTATGGCCAAACAGGAGGTTAAGGGGAGGGGGCCAAAGAGGGCGGCCAGAGGGAGAGAGGAAAAGCGGGCGCAGGGGTCCCAATGAGGAAAATCTCTGTCTTACTGGCATTGTAGCGAGGTCGTTAGAGGCGCACCATCCCTAAATAGAAGATAGACATCAGGAATGAGTGCGGAGGGAGAGGAGGCTGAGGGTAGCCTGAAAGGAAGCTCTGTGTCATCGGCATAACACCGCAGGTTAGAGGAGAAAGTAGAGATCAGGTGGGCCAGGGTGACCAGATAGGCATTAAAGAGCCAGGGTGATAGGATAGAGCACTGGGGAACCCTACATGTGGAGAGAGAGGTGGTGGAGCGGAAGAACCCAAGGTGGATATGGGAGGGTCAATCCAAGAGGAAGGACCTCAGCCATGTCAGAGCCTGACCAGTGATGCCAAGGTTCACACTGAGACGGTTGATCAGGGTGGCGTGATTGACCGTGTCAATGGCAGAGGAGTGTTCAAGGAAAATGAGGAAAGAGTGAGAGCTGGAGTCAAGGTAAGAGAGCAGATCTTCATGGGAGTGAATTGGTTTGTCCCAATTGGTTTTGTCTTTAGATTTTTGGTTTTGTGTGTCTAGTGTCACTCAGCCTCCCTCGTCCCCAGCCCACACGCCACTTGAATTTTGCCTCATGGCTTAATGATGGCTTTTGAGTTTTGAAATGTTGTTTCTATCCTAAGGTCTTTAATAACAAAAATGGGAAAGTGGTGTCTGCTTTTGGGTGCTAACATGTGGTTTGCTTTTGGTGTGGCATATTTTCCTGATGCACCCTTATTGTAACATTTATGTATTATTCTACCAATAAACAGATTATTAGAAATAAAAATACATTATATAATTACCATTAGGTGTACAGAATGTTAGGCTGGATAGGTACAAAATGAGGAACAAACTTGCAACACCAACTGAGGAATGTAGGTCAAATGAGGTGAATAGAGCATTAGCATCAGAAAACTATATGGGTAATAAGAAATGACAGACTTCCAGTCACCAATCCATTCTTCTTACTTGGTAACACTTCCTGCAAAGTGGCAACGATTCCTTCTAAAATGGCCGCCCCTTTGTCCTCGCAGGAGTCGATTGGAGGGCTCACTTTGCTGACTAATTTGCATATTGGCATATAGTCGATTGCAATTCGCTAAGGCGTCACTGATGATTACCTCCATGCTTTGAAAAGAAAATGGGGCACGATATCACCCCTTCATTTATGAAGCCATGGCGTCATAGCATATTGACCATGCCAGACTATGTGTTTGAACATCTGGCCTTTTCTTTAGGTACCGAGGCCGTTTCAGGGTGACACATCTTCCAGAAGCTATTGCCAACCTATTAAAAAAGAGAAACGGACGCATAACATGACTAACAGGCTGACTCATGCTAGCTGAAACATTTACTTTGCAAATAATGCAGCACTGGTGCGCTTCACTCCATCAAGATGTCTGCTCTGATATAAAATGGCGGCCTGGGCACATCTATGCAACGAGTGGGGTGACTCAGAACAGAAGATAAATCCATGTTTCCACCTCAGAAGCTGTCTTCACCAGGTCCTGTGCTCTTTGCATAAGCGTTTGCTAGGGAGCTATTATGCAGCAAAAGGTAGAAGGTTCAAAGGCAAACAGTTGCTCTGATAAATTCCAGGGCCCCATCGCCTCATGACCAATCAATGCAAAAGTCGCCTTCTGTGACACTACTAGCAGTTGCACATGTGTAGAGATTGCAGTGCCATTGTTGTGTGCATGGCTGTGGTGGAGGCCAGAGTTTAGTGGGAAAAGAGTCAATGTGCATTAATTATTAAGGGTTATCAGATGTCCTTCTGAACTCCTACGCTGGTCCTCAACTAACCGAGCCGCTATGCCTTATGATATCACAGTAGATTTGCCCGCTGCAATGGAAAGGCAGGCCCTGGTGCCCGTGTGGATAAGGGGGTACATTTAGAGTGAGACTGCTCAACCAATGTCTTTGTGATATGATATAATTATAATCGTTCTTTTATAATACGCGTAATACCAGCAAGTTGTTTCTCAGTGCAGTATCGGGATTCAAACCTGTGTTGTGCTGCTTTGTCTTGCTTCCAAGCTGTGTTGTTTTGCTTCCAAGACAAATGCGTTTCCCCTGAGCTATCCTTCCTGATGAATCAATTATAATGCGCCTGTACACAAGTGCTTCTAGACGCGACAAGACAGGGTAGGGAAGACAGAGGGAGGACAAAACAAACAATCTTACTAGGCCTTGGGTCATTCAGATTGTGCAAGAGCACGGGGGAGAGGGAGAGGAGAAGTGCCAGGGCGAGGGGGAAGTGCTGACAGGGCATTATTGCTCTACTTAAGTGCAGCCAAGGCAGCGCGACTCTAGGTAAGTGCAAGAAAGCAGGGGACTGTAGAGGGTACAGACACAGTCCCAAGTGCGTGATAGGCAGTACAGGGGATACTAGTCGTAAAGGCGCCTGGTGCCCATTGGGATTCTGAGGGTAGCCAGGCAACCAGTCAGCGCAGCAGACAGGTAGGTCAGCAGGGGAGAGAGAGAGAGAAAGCAAAGCGAAAAGGAAGGTCTTGAGTTGCTTCCGGAACCTCAGGTGGTCCGGCTCAAGTTTGGGTATCTTCAAAGATTGCTTGATGTCCTGACCAAGTGGCCAGTGCTGACTGTGTTGGGCAGACAGGAAGTGTTATGACGCACACTGTGGGTGGGATGGGATTTAAAGACAAGTGGTTACTATTTACAGGTTGGTGCTTCTCCCCGACTGCAGTGAATAAAGGCAAAGTCTCTGTGCTCCGAAAAATGTAATAGTGTTGCCGGCATCGCCTACCCGGTATTACTTCGCATGACTCCAATGGGACTCCAAAAATGGTGACTGACTTATGAGTTTCAATTTCCCTATAACTCATGGAAAATACGAGAAAGAAGGAAAACTATGACTCTACAGTAATACGCTTCAAAAGTAAAACAGATTTTCATCTTCAAATGTAGAATTGAAGGTCACCCTCAAATGTCGTCTTTGCCTGCAGTCTGGTGTTTCTGTGCTGCAGAACCACACATGTTAGAGAAGATGACCACAGCACTGCATCCCTTGCAGGCCAGCCTTAGTTCACCTCCCGCAATGTGTCCCTCCCCCCCCGCATCTTCCTGTTAACATCTGGTAAAGAACTTCTTTCCATCCCAGTTTGATAGTCTCAGTCCAATAAAATGTGCCCAAATTCCTTTGGAAAGAGAGAAATACTGGAAAGGACTTTCTATCACTGCTCCAGGCTGGACCCATTCCTTCCTCTTTTACAGCAACCAACGTCTACACAGGGTTACGTGTGGCGTCCCTCAAATATCCCTCATCTTTCCTCTTCCATGTCCCTCAACTCAATGCTGCGGTCAAAGGAATACACTTATATTTATTGATTTAATAATTAATTATAATTTGGCATTTATATAGCGCTACGAACCCTCAGGTATCTGAGCGCTGCTTATTATTACCCACGGTGTGTGGGGCTCATTTATCGACCTCGGAAGGATGAAAGGTTGACTTTGGCCCTGCTGGGATTCGAACCTGACTCGCTGTGCTATCGGACCGGCCAATTTATGTTGGCATTTGTAAAGCACACCATACCTGGAGGCATCTAAAGTTTATCTATGCGCTGACACTTACTCCCACTACTAGTCAGCCTGCCAAGCAGACTGGAGCCTTGGTAATAGTGGCACTAGGCTATTGTGGTGGAGTATTCCTCTGAGGTCATGAAAAACAAGTGTGCACACTTCAAATTAGGCATCTAGACTTTGCTTACATTTACAGAAACATGACCGTGTGAGACCAGCCTTAAAAGCACTCGCCTGGCCTTCAGGCGCGCCGACCATCACTTTCAAAGCACTCTTCCTCACTCACAAGGTAGACCAGTGAAAAAGGCCCCAAGCACTTGCAAATAGGGCGCCCTCAAAGCACACCTGCCGGACAACTATGCTCAGCCAGGGCCCCCAAGATCCAGCAAAGAACATTCAAGCATGTACAACGTGGGCGTGAGTAGCACATAGTCCTGGGTCTAGAGCTCTGGCACATGTTTAACCCCTGTGCCAGACTACCTATATGCTAGCACAATCCTCAAAACAGGGCCTTTCCTTAAGATCTGCCAACAAAGGAAGACATACTGGACCTGGGGCCCTCCTCAGGACCTGACTGCACTCATATTCCTTGCAAGTACCATTGTATCATTTTGTTGTCCAGAGGGCTTTGGGGTTCCCGCCAGGTGACACTGAAACGGTCTTGGGAAACACCTGAATAAATGAATGCCGCACAGTGCGCCACTGCGCGGACAAGCCTAGTAGCTGTCAACTTCTGTCGTGGTGACTTGGCACCGTAATGTAACACTACTCTTCACAGGCCTAGATTTGATAAACACATGTATCATGGATTAGGGTACATGCTTGGCCAATGCACGCTTTGTGTGGTGCATATGGGGGGGAGGGCATATCGTCCTTTATATTGAAATGTATGATGCTTTTATTTTTGGGCCGGGAAGATAGCTCATGGTCAAGACGCTTGTCTTGTTCGCAGGGCCACGCAGAGCAACACAGGTTTGAATCCTGGTCCCGCCCTTAGAGACTGGTCTCCGGTGTTAAGCGCATTATAAAACGTGAATTCATTAAGTATTTTTCCAGTTTTTAATGTGACTGTACATATCATAATAACACGCTCACAACCTTAGAGAGCAATACAATTGCTCTTGTGAGGTTTTATAGTCAGTTTGGCAGTAGTCTTACAAGAAATGGTCTTTGGAAATTCAGCCTGCTAAACCACTCTGCCTAATTTCGGTACCGAAACCTAGAAAAAAGTACATTTGTGTGGAGGTAATTGCCTCAAGAAAAATATATTAATATTGGTAATATTACTATGCGGTAATGCTGCATCTAATATGCAGTATTACTCCAATGCAACACAATGGGACTCCAAAATAGGGGCTACCCAGCAAAATCTCATAATTCTAAAGCAAGGGGACCACAGGTGCGTGGTTACTGCATGAAATAAAGTCAAACGAGTTTGGCGGGAGTAGCAGAGGTAATTCCACACATAAAATGAGCAGTGTTGCATAGCAATTTGCTATGCACTTCTGTAGGTTTGCTAATTATATTGACACTTGTGTATCACAGGTAGCTATTTAAATGACCCTGTACTGGTCAATGAAAGCACAGCTCACCCTGCATTCCTCTCTCTTGCCCTCTAGGGTCTCTCCACCCCTTTTTCTCTGTTCACTGCAAGTTCAAAGGGGCTAACTGAGAGAAAGTGCAGAAGTAATCATCTCCCCACTCTTAAAAGTGCCAACGGCCAGTGTGGGAGTGCTAGGCAAGACTAGTGTTTCCTTATTCAAAGCATTGCAAACCAGAAGTAATCAGAATGATACTTTCATTAACCCCTTAACTGCCAGGCTATTATGCAAGTCTATGCAGAAAGGATAAGTATACACTTCCTTGGCACTTAAGGGCTTAAGCTAACTTCATCATGTTAGGCAAAGAACAGTATGTGTTCATTTCATTTCTTTTGACAAGACAGTCCTTCAATTACTTTGACAAAAATGTATGTTGATACATGATGCAGAATTACCGTATTGCTACCCTAAAACACAGCACTGTCTCTATTTAGTTAGCCTCCAGAGCTCGCGTTACTCTACGATTATGTTAACGTTATACATTAGCACCTGCGGAAGAGAGCTGGCCAATCCTCAGGTCGGGATTGCAGGCAGAATCTGCAAGTATCGGCCCCCATTTCATGCCGACATGCTGAGCCTCTGCCCAGCCTTCACCCTCGCCTTGGAGGTGGTGCCCCACCACTGAAGTGCCACACTTCAACCCCCGCTCCCATTCCCCAACTCTGCCCACACACCTGCGCACCACCTAGCTCACACCTAGGTCCTGCAAATAGTTATTTCCAAATACAGACTTATGTGTCATTTCTTCTGAAGGGAAGCATGAATTGTGCAAAGCCTGGCTCCCTTAAAAATAAACCAAAAAAGTAAGTTCAGCGCAGATGGGACTCTGAGTGCTAACAGCGATAAATACAGTTTTCATGGTTGCTCAGGGCTGGAATGCTGCGCTTGGGCCTAATTGGCTCTGTCTTCAGGATCTTTAGGAACCCTGCCCTCCCCTGAAACTGGTATTTAACACAACATTGAAAACAGCTGATATCAGTGACAGGCAAGGGCCATCTTGTCCACCTGAAGATGAAATATACCCTCCTGCCACAACACCATACTACGTGCTTCGTCTCAGGCTATGACGTTCCTTCAGCATTGTGAACTTTTTGATTTCCGAAACTTCTGAACTTCTCCTTATGCAGCAAATGATGGGTCAAGCATACAATATATGGGACACTGCCCTGTGCAACACCAACTGCACCCAGCTATGTTAAGGTGGTTGGCAATTCCCCATTGAGCCGAACAGGTAGGTGAGTAGATCCCGCAAAAAAATGATGGACAGAGTATAAGATATGGCAAAACGGGCCTGCTTTATTCAACAAGTATAATGCAGGGGTAGCATGCAAGCACAACGTCTCAGTAGCTCTCACACAATTATATATTACAAGCTGTCTTTTTTAAATTACAGATACTTGTCACATATGACGTCATTCTACGTTTCTTGTGAAAAACCTACGGAAGGAAAGGATTGGTTAATATTGCAACAACCACATAGAAACTAAACGTGTCTACCATTTCATTGGACCTTTCATGTCATATGGCCACGCCTGGGACCACCTGTATTTGCTTACAATATTGCTGTCACTTAACAAATTGGCTTACCATTGCTTTGAAGAAAGGAAAATCAGATTATACAAATAAATGGCAGGAGTTCGTCTTACGGACCCTGGGCATCTAACCTGCTGCACACACATGGATTGATACAAGTATGGGGCGAGAGAGACCTCGATGCTACTTCAAGCCCTGATATATTCGTCGTCCCATATCTCCCAGGCCCTGAGCAAAATCATTTCCCTTTGTAGTTAATTTTCCTTGGCCTTGTAGCTCCTAAAGTAAAAGGGAGGCGAGCAGGGGACTGTGTCTACGTTTAGATGTTCTCAGCGTTAGTGCATTTATGAATAACATGGTGAAGACCACACTTCAGACGGTGTTTCCTCTGTTTTAAGCTTATATATCCCTGAGTGTCATTACCCTTTCTGACCGTTAGAGACTTGGGAGACCCGTCTGTCGTCTCCTGAACACTGTTTATTTACTGCCCCTGCCGTTTGAGAAGGTCGGCTTCTCTCCAATTAATCTTGAAGCGAACACTGGCTGGTATTAAGAAACGTGTTATCTTGACCCTTCTCCAGACAGTTTAATCCTACCTTATTTTCACAGGGACCTCGGAAGGGGGTTTGGGGGGGAGCTGCTCGGCTCCTGTTCGTTCAGCACGACTCTGTGATTTGAACGTATTTCCCCATGGCCTCTTTTATAGCTTCAGGCTTCTTTCTCCGTGTGAAATAGTTTTGTCAGTCATTGAATCCAAGATGGCTTCCCATCCTCCGTTGCAAGCAAACACATGCGTGCCTTTTTGGCACTGCGTTCCATTGCCTATATTTAGTCGTGTTGCATATGCTATAATATATGAAGTGTATATATTCTTCATGTCTAAACTCTGTCTTTAGCCTAATGTTTAATTAACTTCATGGTGAATGCTCATTTGCTTCATGTCTATGTGGAAATGGGAGTATTCTGATATCTTAATTAATAGCCTTCATCACACGCCCAGGTTACTATCCATCAGCAAGTTTGCCTCTTCCTGCATTCCTCCTAGAAGTGGTTGATATGTGAATATTTTCTCTCATATCTGCGATACGGCGGTGGGGGAGGGGCCAACGTCATGGATGACGCATTCATCTGCCTCTCTGCAGCTGCACAAATCCTTGCACCGAAAACTGTTTCCTGGGCCTTATCATATTTATTTATTTATCAGTGTTCATTCATGCTTCTAATGTCTACAGACCCTCATCTCACTAGTGTCTCACTTCACCAGTACAGAAAAATGCTGTTGCTCATTTTATGTCTTGGGCGCAAATAAGAAGGGGAAAAATGTCAAGTTGAAACTGCTAGCAAGACATTAAAAGTCACTTGCCACCTCAATCCTATAGAAGCACACAGCGCATCTTTCATACTTGCCAAGAATCAAATATCACTAGCCAATGGCTAGTGGCCAGTGCAAAGTTTGCACCTTGCAGATAATGTTTGATGACATTAAAAATATCAGTACAAAATTGCTAATCAAATAAGTTAGTTTGCTAATCAAGAAAACTTTAATTAGCTAGCTCTGCTAATCAATTTTTGAAAACGAATGCATGCCTTATAGTATACGGGAGGTGTTCTCTTAAAACGAATGCATGCAGACACTGTCAGGGCAGGAGCGCCGCGACGCACAGAGTGCACGTATAAACGGTAGCTACCCCATCACTGTGACAATTGCACATCTATGACTGCCACGAGCACAATCATGGTTTAGTGGCTGCAAAGTTATTATTTTTGAGATTGGAAGCGAATTGTGATTATTGGAGGCAATTTGACTTTTCCTGATAGGAACCGCGGCCCGCAGGGCTTTGCACACATAAAAAATGACAATGTATGTTGTGTTTAAAATGAGCCCCTTCATTGGTTATTTCAGAGAAGCAATCCAGGCGTGATTGGACCTGGCCGTGAACATACCTTATACAGAAAGAGCAGTGTGTTCAAGAAGGAAGTGGGGGCGGGGGGGAGGGCAGTCTTTACGTCAAAGGTGGCCTTAAAGGTAGAGGGGGGCAAGGGGTACAGTGAGAAGCGGACCGTCTCTGCGCAGCGGGTGACCGGAGTGTCATATGTGCTGAGCTGCCTAACATAGACCCCAGATGTGCCCCATTTTTCAATTTTTTAATGTGCTTCTATTTTTTGTTGCAGACGATTTATTCTCAGACAGATGTGAGGTGGGTGCTGTGCGGGGGCATTTTATTTTTTAACTATTTTTTCTGGGCTACTTCAGTGGAGTTGGGGTTGGGGGGAAGGAGGGGGTCCAGAGGGAGGCAGGGGTACAATCTATCGGTCATTATTGGGGAATGAGATTTCAGATCGTGTCGGTTTCGTCCTTAAGGCCGGCAGTGTGCAGCAATTCCAGGGAGCCGAGCCTTGCGAATTCCCCAAAGAGTTCAAGTGCGTGGGGGCGCCAAGGGATGCCTCGTGGGGCGGACCATGGGGGTCTGCAAGGCACCTTCCACTAGTGGAGGGGACGCATGGGGGGCTGAAGGAGGTTCTACTTTGGCTCTAAAACATGAAAGCTCTTCCTATTGCAAAGTGGGGGGAGTGTGTGTGTGTGGGGGGGGCTTTAAACAGCACTTCAGGCCAGGTGAGACAATTCCTTGCCCGAGTAGCGGGTTCCGGTCCGGTGTTATGGAAATAGCAGCTACAGAGAAAGAACTTGTATTGCACAGAATATATAGTCCCGCTGACCCCGGAATAGGGTGCTCAGATTTCAAAAGTAAAAAACCGGGACAGGGCAACTGACATAGAAGTAGGACTACTACCAAAAACCGGGACCTCTGCACTTTCCAATGGAAACATAATCTTGAGAAAGGGGGACAGAGCACCAAATTCCGGGACAGTCCTGGCAAAACCGGGACGTCTGGTCACCCTACCCCGGAATCTTCTTAAAAGCGTGTTGTCGCAGGTGAATATTCCTGTTTCTGTGCTGCATTTGGATCATTTGTTCAGCAAAGAAAGAACCCTTTTGGGTGAACGGTAGTTAATGAGGACGAAAATGAGCGAGAACTAAGACACCATTTGTAGGGATTTGGAGAAGCAGTAGGATTCGATTCTTGCACAGGGAGGCCTTTGCCTTTTTAGTGGGGTCTGACCGGCTGCTGTAGGGAATAGCGCATTGAGGGTGGAGAGTCTCCAATGGCTGGGGCTCTTGTTGAGCTGTGGTTCAACAGGGAAACGAAGGTCCCACCCACCCATCGACCTGCAAGAGGTGGGCCTTGTCAGAGGGCTGAGCCTAGATCCATCTATCATTACGTCAATGCCATTCTATAGGGTCCTGATGAAGGTTCTGGTTGCGGGTCTTCAAGACGTGGAATTTTCTAGTGAAAGGATGGTATGGATGCGCCCTTGGAAATGAACACAAAGTGTTTGTGGGGGAGAGAGGGGTTGGCTTAGTCTTTTCATGATTCTATTTTGGCCTCCTTCCGGCGGCCACACAGTGTGGATTTCGGAAACTGCGTGGTTGGGCTTCTATTGCCCAGGTACTGAAGGGGTGCTTAGCCTGGCGTCTGGGCGCGGGGATGCAAGCCATGGAAGGTAGTGATCAGAAGCAGAGGCTCTGCTTTTCATCCGCCTTTAATTATACTTGTTGGAATTTTACACCGGAAACACTACCTGAATTTAGCATCTGCCCAGGGGAAGTGCAAACCCAGGGTGGCGAGCCGCACAGCAGCACCGTATGAGAGAAACAAGTCAGGACAGCCCAGGACATTCTGAATCCATGCAAGTCTTAGAGCCTGGGGCAGCTTGAAAGATGCAAAAATGCCACCTGCTGTCAACAGCAGCACCCTGCATGACAGCAGCAGCAATATGCGCTGTTAATAATATTATTTAGTGCCCAAGTTTATCAATGTTGTATGGGTGAAGGGCTGAGTTGCCCTGTTGGGATTTAAACCAGCGACATGTGGACCATTGCCATGTGAGGAGTGTACTTAACTCGCTGAGCTATTTATTTATTTTTTGAACATGTGTATGCTGCCTATACAGCAGAAAGTGTTTCCAGGCGCCACAAGACCAAGGACCTCGGCACAAGTTGGGCAGAGCGGGAAAATGCAGTGGTAATGCTATTACCGCCGCATTTACTACTCTGTCCAATCTCGAGTTTGGGCAAAACGTGGGAGTTTTACCTCCAGCTCTTTGCAGAAGGTAAAAATCTCCCCTTTCTGCCTGTTTTCAGCACTATTAGCACAGAGCTAATTAATTACACTGGCCCTAATAGTGGCAAGAAACACCCAATGGGAATGGAGATTTACCTCCCAATGCAACTCAGGATCCAGCGTAATTTGCGGTAACGCTATTATTATTGGGCGGTATCCCGGTGCAATTAGCACCGGGATACCGCCCAACTCCTGATGATGCCCTAAGGGGGAAGGGGGAACAGAGGAAGATAAACAACAATAAACAGTCCTACTAGGCCTTGTGACATTCAGATCGGGCAAGCACAGCAAACAGGAAGTGCAGGGGGAGGGACAGTTCAGGGCAAAGGGACAGTGAGGGGAGGGATGCAGGAGGGAAGGAGCCCCAGGGGCTAGGTAAGTGCTAGGGGGAGCCCTGGAGGGCAAGTGCGATGGGAGGGCGGGATAAAGGTCAACTAGTGCTAAAAGGGGGGGTAGACCAGACTTGGTAGTCTAGTCAGGGAAGGGTGCCCAAAGGCAAGTGTTGTTAGTAGGGCGATGCTGAGGCAGACTGGTCCTCCTCGGAGCTCCACAAACAACCTGCCCATGGGGGTGGGTCTATACATCAGTTAGGGGACATCACGGGTAGCCGCAGGGGGTCGTCCCGTCGGTCCCAAGCACAGAGGTCAAGTGCTCTAGAGTACATGAGCAGAGGGGAACCTGTTGCCATAGCTACCTCTCACTCGAGATTCAGCTGCTCTAGAAGTGCTTTTTGTGGGTTGTTGCGTCTTTCGTTGGTGGAAGATCTGGAGAGGGTTCTGTCCCCTTTTGGAAAAGAGTCCTGAAGCCGGCCAGCCCCTCTCGATGAGCTGGACATTGGAATTGCTGCGATATCAGTATTGTGAGTCCCTCGCCGGACCAGGCGCAGCCGCTATCTCAACAGTGGTGGAATCAGAAGGGGACACAATGTCGACGAGAAGAGACATTGCAGCGTTGTTGAAGGAGATCAGGGGACTCATGACGGACATAGGTCACAGACTGGATAAACTAGGCCTCACAATAAATGCAATGGAGGACAGAATACAAGGTTTGGAGACCAACCAGTCCTCAGACAACATATTGGAAACGCAGTTCGATACCAGAGTGAATGCCCTCAAGAGGAGAGATGAGGAAAGACCTCAAGATGGACGATTTTGAGAACAGGGAGAGGAGGAACAATCTTAGTTATTTTGTTTTTCCAGAGACCGAAGGTGAAATGGAACAGGACATTTGCTGCACCATGAAGGATGTGGTTAGGTTGCTGTTTGGTAATGATATGACGAATAAGCCTACCGTACACAGGGCGCATAGGGCCGGGGGTAGAGTTGGAGGGCTGAGATCGGTACTAGTCTGTTTCCATTATTATGCAGAGAAAGCCAAAATCTTAGAAGAGGCCAGGAAGGCTAACTCCATCACCTACAACCATACGACGATCACGATTTTTCAGGACTGGTCCATTTTCACTCTGGCTAGAACGATGTACGTTAAAATAACATAGGACAAAAAGATTGAATTGCAAAATACCGAGGCCCTCTGTGCCGCATTTTGCAATTTGATCATGCCAGGTTTTTTTAAAATGTCCCCCACATTCACTGTCATGCATGCGGGGGTCACCCCTGCAGCCCTCGAAATCGAAAATATTGAAGTAGGAGTGCAGGTGGCACACCCTGCAACCCCCGCACACCTGCCTCTGTATTTTCGGATTCGTGATTTTATGTATATACCTAATGCGGGAAAACCATGTGCACGGTCTTCTGGATACAACCTTTTGGGTCGATTACAGCTAGAAGACACATGTGGGCTCCACTTAGGCAGTGGCTCAGAGGGAAGGGGATACACTATCAGTGGGGGTTTCTCTTCTCGATTTTGTTCAATAATGGGGGTCAGCAATACCGAATGGTACAATAGGAGGACATCAGAGGAGCCATGGTGGAACTTTTAGACCCCCAGGAGAGCAGGGTCACGAATCGGAAGAGGTTTCTGCGAGGGGGGTCTGGGAAGGGGCCGACGAGAGACAGAAGACGGTTCCCTGGCTCGAGGAAATTTAAGAAGCTGAATACTCCCCCTGCCAATAGACCCTGAGGTCTTCTCAGCACTGGAGGAAACTATAGTTTGACTCTGATTATGTACGGTTAGCTTTCTACTTGTCAAGAGGGGGTTTTGGATGGGGGGAGACCTAGGGGTTCATACTGCCCTAAAGGGGATTTTGGAAGGGAGGTGTTGTTTGCAGGTGTTGTTGGATTGAGAGGGGGTCGTTGATGATGGTCACCATAGACAGTGAGGGCGGGGGGGGTCAGTACAAGGGGCTGCCTGGAGAGATAGCCCGCGGAACCAGGGTTTGTTGGTGGTTCAGTCAGGAGCCATCCTGACTGGGTGCTGCGGGAGCGGGATTGGCGGAAAACGTTTTGGTTGAGTGGTGTGTTGGGGATATTGAGGGGGGTTATAAGGGTTTTCAAGTGATTTTGAAAATTCCATTGACCATGGGCTGTCTCAATTGTATGTAGAGCTGGCTCATACAGATGGGTGGGGCCGTATAAAAGTGAGTCATTGTGCGTAAGGTCTATCTCCTCGAATGGCTGTTTTTTTGTGAGCAATGAAGATTGGGTCCTTAAACGCCAGGGGTATTAATTCCTCAATTAGAAGATCTTTGTTGCTCTGAGAATACACATTTTCCAAGTTAGATGTGTTATTCCTCCAGGAGACACACAGGTTAAGGGGGAAGGAGCAAAGAATAGAGGGGTGGCAATCGTTGTGTTCACTCGTTTAAGTTTTAAGGTGCAGAAAGAGTTTCAGGACCCTCTGGGCTCTTATGTGTTTCTGTGGCGTAAGATTCAGGGGAGTGCGTTGACTCGGCACAGTGTATCGTCTGAATGAAGGACAACTTTTGGGAAAAGGTGAAGGAGAAACTCATGTCCTTTGTTCAAGTTCACCTAAAAGTGGGTGGGGATTACCACATGGTCTAGGACCTGGCCAGGGTTAGGAAGGGAATGAGGACAGCAGGGATTACAACATGGTCTTGGACCTGGCGAGGGTTCGGCAAGGAACGAGGACAGCAGGGGCAACTCAATGTAGGAAGGGGGACTCAAAGCAGTTTCATCAGATCAATTGGGAGTTGGGGATTTTGGATTCTCTCACAGCCTTGTCTTCTGGCAACCCTACATTCATATTTTGCTCTCGGGTTCACGACTCCTTTTCAAGGATCGACTATATTCTACTGAATATTAGCTTGCGTGATCATGTTTCCGGTTTTCGTGTCGGTCCGGTGCCTTGGTCTGACCATGACCTGGTGTGTGTGGAATTTGGGCAAGGGTATAGACACCCAGCACGGTGAAGGTGGAAATGTAATGACTCCCTATTAAAAGATAAAGAGACTTCCCAGACACTTCTTACCAGAATCAAGGAGTACTTTGAATTCAATGATAATGGGGAAGTAGAACCAGCCACACTATGAGAGGGTTTTAAGGCAACAATCATGGGGGAACTAATTAGGATGGATTCCAGCAGGAAGAGAGACAAAATGAGATATGAGAAGTAAAATTGTGGTGGTGCAGTTGGGTGTGGAGGGGATTACCCAACGGAGAGTACTGACTCCGGAACAGGCAGGGAAATTGAAGAGGTACAAATCTCAGCTCAAAGAGTTAAAGGTGCATGACATAGAAAAGAAACTGCTCTTTCTTAAGTAAAAATATTGTGAGAAGGGGGACCAGGCAGATAGGATCCTGACCTTGGGGTTGCTCACTCTGATAGAGTATAAGGGAGCAGAGTCGTATAAAACTGACTTTCTTGATCTGCCTGCCAATCCTGAGGCTGGCAGGAGACCTGGCATCTACACTGGAGGCCCTGATTACTGAGGAGGAAGTGATAAGGACAATCAAGACAATGAAAGTGGGTAATACTCCCTGAGACAATGGGTTTTTGGTCAAGTTTGATTAAACTTTTCACCTTTACTCTGGCTCCATATTTAGTTAGGGTGTTCAACATGGTTTTGGAGGGAGAGGATCATCCAGAAACTATGATGGATGTTATCATAGTCATGATTCGAAAAGAAGCTAAAGACCCTACACAGTGTGCTTCGTACCGCCCCATCTCCCTGCCCAATACAGATTTCAAGATTCTGGAGAAATTGCTAGGGAATGTGTTAGAGGGAATATTACCTTCCTTAGTCCATGGGGATCAGGTAGACTTTGTTAGAGGTCACCAGGGCTTCGACAATATCCTGAAGACAATAGACTTGTTCCATTTTGCATGGGGGGCGGAACTGGGTGCTTGGCCAGTCTCACTAGACTTCAAGAAAGTTTTCGACAGGGTGGAATGGAGGTACATGAACATGCTTTTGGAGAAACTGGGGCTAGGAGCCAACTTCTGAAGATGGGTCTTGGCACTATACAGAGCCCCATCCACACAAGTGCAGGTAAATGGTAATGTAACTGAGGCTTTTTCTCTAACCTAGGCACTGCTCCCTGCAATTCTGTAATTTGCATCACTGGTAGTGTGTCATACCCCTCCTTCAACACCACTGTCCGTATATGGTTACGCTCATGGGATGGAGTGTCATTTCTAAGATGTCATTAAAATATGCAGTGCGTTTTGCTTCCGCTTCTGCTGTTTTGTTGCCCCTGCAGATGGGATCCTCCCCCCTGTTTGTGTCTGGCATTTTGCAATTGCTAAGCACATGGGGAGTTGGAGTGTTTCTAGTAGTCTGCCCAATAGGAGCGCATGCTGCAGTGGTGACCCGTCAGCACGTCTGAAGCCCCTCCTCAGCCAAACTGACAGCCCGGAATGCACTGTGGATGTCACGTGGGCTGAATGTGAACATATTGTCACTTCCTTGTTCTTACTTCACTTTAGCACCAGTATTAGAGCTACCAACTGAGCAGGTTGTGCTGAAAAATGGGATGATAAGCATGCGCTTACTACCACCTCACTTGTTCTATCCTTTTTTAACTTCACTACTGCCATTCCAGTATGCCTTTGTCCTGTGGTTTGGTCTATTATGGAAGATCTGTCAATGTAAAGTACTTCTCCCCCTCAAGTGTGTCCTTCTTTACCTTCGGGATGTCGTCATGGCTTTCTATGTTTGTGGTACAGTCGTGTGTGTAGTCGTCCTCCTCTATAGGATTGGCATCGAACGTCGCCAGGTTCACAAGTTGTCATCTCACTACGTTAATTGCTGGATTTGATAGTATTACCTCATATCCAGAAGCCCTCATTGTTTTTAGTGTATTTTTCAGTCGCTCTAGTATTGCGAAGAGAGCACGCTCCACAAAGAGAGTGGTGCTGCATCCCATGGAAATACCTGCTGATTTCCCCACTGTGAATGCGGCAGCAGCTAGTGCCTGTTCGCAAGAGTAGGGTTCTCTCATTACTGTGTCTAATTTCCCGCTATAATGTGCTAATGATTTATGGCCCATGGTTGTCTTCTGCATCAGTACTGTGGTCATTATTACTCCTTTGGAGCATGCGAACAAATAAAATTCTCTTTGATAATCTAGGATCCCTAACACTGGAGCTGTGCCTATTGCCATTGTCAGCTCTTCAAATGCCTCAGTCATTTCTTCTTTCCATTGTAATGTACCGTTCCCTGTTTGTGCCTCTTTCAGTGTGCTCAACAAAGGTCTTGTGTATGTGCTGTAGTCGAACACCCATGCCCTACAGTAATTACATAGTCCTAGAAAATGCTGCATTTGTCTTATGGTCGGGGTTTTGGGGTTTTACGAATTGTCTCTGCCCTTTGTGGTGTCACTTTCCGTCCCTCTTGTTGGATCAGTTTCCCAATGTATATTACTTCTTTCTGGAAATATTGTAGTTTGGCCTTGACTACTTTGTACCATTTCTCTGCTAATATGGTCAACATGTGCACCGAGTCATTTCTACATTGTGCTTCTGTTTTTCTGCAAATCAAGATGTTGTCTACGTATTGTATAACAACACTCTCGACCTGCAAGTTTCCTAAGTACATCTGAAGGACCTTGTTAAATATTGACAGGGACTTTCAGTATCCTTGAGCAAGAGCAGTGTGTTTCCACTTCTTGTTTCTATACATGAATGAGGTCAAATCTTGTGAATCTGGTAGAGTGGTATAGATATGAAGGCATTCTTCAAGTCTATAACAGTGAAGTGGGTAGTTTCCATAGGAATGCTACACAAAATTGTTGCTGGATTCGGAACTAAAGGAACTTATGCCTCGACAATATGGTGCAAAGGACGTAATCCTGTATAAAATGCAATGACCCCCCCCTGTTGCCATTTTCACAGGGTAGACTGCCGTTTTACACTATGATTCTGAAGGTACTAAAATGCCTTGCCAAACTAGGGCCGCAATGGTTTTGTAAATGCCCTCGTCTCTCCCAATTATGCTTACTGGTGTCTGTCGGAAATACAATAAGAGTAAAGCTAACTGTAGAAAGTATAGAAAGTGTAAGATTGTCTGTAAAAGGAATCAAATCTGTTGCCCCAGAAGATCTCTGCGCATTCATGGCATCACCTGACTTTGGATACCTTCCCTCTCTCTGATACAGGACCTAGTCTGATACGTCACCTATCGTTACCCCAATACATAGTTCCTCTGCCAGATTTGGTGTAATTGATAGGATAGAACACATCAGGTCTGTCTGTGAGTTGTCTTATTGTGGGTATAAGGATATTCTGTTCCCTGTGAATGGATTACCCCCACCACAGTTTCCCCTCCTAATTTCCTAATGGCAGTTATTCCCAGAGTCTGTGCATGGAAGTGTCCCGTTGTGTTGCTGTACCATGTACTGTGACTGCATGTTATTCTGCATCTGCAATGTAGATGGTGTCTACAAGTACTGTTGTGTCAGTGCCTACATCTCGGGTGTCTGTGCCATGGGTTGGGATGCCTGCGGATATGCGTAGAGGTCTGCATTTGTCATTGTGTTTAGTCCTGGAAATAGTACTCAGTCTGTTCCCCCTGATATGTGGGCTGGTATTGCATCATACCATTATGCTGCATGCCCTTCTGCTTCTACACACCCTGGAAATGTGACCTATCTGTTCACATAACCCAACACTGGGACGGTTCCCTCATTTGCTTCGGATACCCTCCTGAAAATCCCTCTGGGCCTTATTGTCTTCGGTGCCCGTACCCTTGACTCCTCGGTGGCCCCCTTTCCCTCGAACCTGTTTCGCCAATTCTCCCCTCCTCTGTCTGCAGGGTCGCAGGACTATCATTGGTTCTTGCCCCATTGCACACCACCCCAGGATTTGTGTGCCCTGATTGGCTGCAGTGGGTCTCCTCAGGCCAGGGACCCTGCTCTGTTCACAGCACTCAGTGTACCTTCTCGAGGTAATATGAAAGACGGTGTGTCCTAATTGTTGCCACTGGTACAGCCACCTAGCCTGGGAGAGTGCCTGCAGGTTGCAATGTTTGTTGGGCAACACATGTAACAATTCTGTCTGTCTTTGCTGGGAACTGCTTCTCTTCCCACCACGGGTAAATGGCTATTCTTCAGCTTGGTTGGGTCACGTGGGTGAGTACTGCAACACTGTGCTTTTCGGTCTGCAATTAGTGAGGATTTATTCTGTTATTTTGCAAGTGGCTCCCTGCCATAGGAACAAAGAATGTTCCACCCGCCGTTGTCCTTGGTTGCAAGCACTGGCCCTGTGCTTTGTGCTGCATCTCTTTGTCCCTTATTCTGAGGCCTTTGGCTTCATATGAATTCAGTACAGTCATTCTATGGTTTCCTGATATATTTGTATTGTATTATTCTTCTTAGGGGTTAGTAGTATTCAGTTCCTTATACGTTCCTGTAGCTCTGTGTGGTTAGTTGCAGTGAAGCGGTTGCAAGCTTGCTCTGTGTGACTTTTGGTTTCTTGCATTTCTGTGTTTGGCTAGTGAAGAGAAAGGCTTCTAACAGTATCTATATGTTTCTGTCCTCTATCTACAGAACTGTGTATGCATGTTCTTTGTGTGTGCACGTCTGTGTCTGCGTAGCTTTGTGCAGGGATGCAGGTTTACTTCGTCGCTAACGTTACTATGTTGTGGTGTCACTAATGACGTCAGCACGACTAGATATTTATCATTAGTTAACCTGGTCCAGTGATGGGGCACCTGTATCCGCAAAGATATCAGCTGGATTGGGTTTGAACCGTTATCTGAGCGAAAATCTGCTCACATACGTGGAATGCACTGCTCCACCTGGGGGTTGGCCAAACAGTGACTGGCATCTATCATTTCTCGTCCATTCTGGCAGTCATGCGAATAGGGGACATGAGGGCCATTCCAGGGACCATCTCTTCACAGAAGTACAGGGCAGAGATGCCCGCTTTACCCTCTCCTATATGCGTTAAGTATGGAACTGCTGGCCACAGCAATACGTGAGCATCGAGGGATAACAGGCATTAGACGAGGAGAAGGGAATTTTAAGCTCTACTTGTTTGCCAATGACATTCTGTGTTATCTGGGAGATGTGGAGTCATCTGTTTGTGTGTTGGTATCGCTTATTAAATGATTTATCTTTTTCTCTGGGTTGTAGATCCATACACCTACATCTTTCATATGGGCGCTACGCAGACGAGATTCATGTCTTCATGATAAGAGACAGATATATTATATAGGGGTAAAGAGAACAGTGACAAGATACCTTGGGATTGTGCTATCAAGGGATCTTTCTAAGCTTGCAGCGGTTAACTTCGACCCCCTTATCGAGACTGTCAAGCAGAATTTGAAGAGGTGGGGCCCCTTAATATTGACCTGGTATGGTTGGATGACAGTGGTAAAGATGAATGCTGCCCAGGTTCTTATCCCTTGTCATGGCCGTCCCGACCAAACTTCGAAGTAGCTTCCTTGTGAGTCCACACTCTGCATTGAGTAGGTTTGTCTAGAAAAACAAGCATCCTAGGATTAAGAGGCCCACCCTTACTCTTCCGAGAGGGCATGAGGGGATTGGATTCCCCAATTTCTCCCTGTATGATCTGGAGGCCCAATTGAGAGTTCTATTAGAGCACATGAGGGACGAATTGGGTACTTTCTAACGTATCTAGAGGATATGGGCACCCACTCGGCGAAAGTGCGTGATCTAATATGGCCACCCCGCACGGCCATACTGAGGAG
Source organism: Ambystoma mexicanum (assembly GCF_040938575.1). Lineage (NCBI taxonomy): Eukaryota > Metazoa > Chordata > Amphibia > Caudata > Ambystomatidae > Ambystoma > Ambystoma mexicanum. The sequence goes on along the minus strand of NC_090940.1, from coordinate 641,554,707 downwards.
ATTGTGGGATCACCCAACATTGGGGGTGCTGTGGCATCTGTTGAGGTGGGGTTCTCGGATAAATTATCCTCCTGGCCATCACCCATGACATCAGTGTGGGTGACATCAGTGGGACTTGGGCATCAGGGTTTCCGGAGAGAGCAAGCTTGGTCGGATACAGGGTTGAAAAGAGCAGGGCAGCTGTTTAGAGAGGACATCTTTCTGGACTATGACTCGCCAGGGAAATTTTAGGAAGATAAGATTACGATTTCTGGCTATCCCCGCCTCAAGGGGATCCTCATAGACCAGAAATGAGGAAACAATCTGTGACGGTCGCTTACACCCTTTGAGAAGGCGTTAGACGATTCTGTCTCGGGGAAAGGAATTTTTTGTTCAGACCCTATGGGTACGGATATCGGCAGACATGGCCGATAGGCAACATTTCAGGAAATATTGGAACACATTGGGTGAAGAGGAGGTCTCCGAAGAGAAATTGGAAAGGATCTTTAGGATTTTGGGTTTCATGGGAATTTGTTTACAGCATCCATTGAGCACAGATTTAAAATATTGAATGGTTGGCACCGAGATACACTGAAGATATCTAAGATCATGTAACTCCCATGAAATCATTTTTACTTACAGTGAGGTAGCGCTGGCTTGAGAGCGCTGCAGACGCGGGCTGAGATGCTGAAATAGTGATGATATTCCTACATGACTCAGAGCACTTACCGCTGAACGCAAGGTTAAAGAGACCCATCCAGAAATGAAATTCGACGCGCTTCAAGCGGCAGCGCATTATAATGCGCATCTCTTTGAAAATTCATCCTTTTAATTATTCCCACGAAAAAAGCAATCGGGTGCGGGCAGTTCCTTTGTGCTCCCCCTGCATTAAGTCTTTCATTTCTGAATGACTGGGAGCTGTCCTCTTCATATCCCCACTTCAAATGAAATGCCCACATCATTTGTTAATGCAGCTTTGCTGACTGTCAAAGCCTGCCAGAGTCCTTCAGTCCTGGGCAACTCTGGGCCAGGGTCTGCTGGAGCTACCGAGGCGGGCTGCAGTGCACAAGCCACTGGCAGTTTGGCTTTCTAATCTGCACAGGGCTTACATCCCATCTGACTTGTGCACAGTGCGAAAGTAAGAAGCTCACCGCTTCCCATCAAATCTGATATCTTTTCTACTGTGCGTTCTTTTGTGATCAAAAGTGCATTGTTCCTCCTGTATACAAATACATTAAATAAAAACATTCCTCACATTAATTGGAAATTAGATGGCAGGAATAGGCGCTTCTTACTTTAGAAGAGTAAAACCAATTGCCGGTGGTCGTGGTTGCATTGAAAATCCAAGGACTTTTGATCCCTTGAGGTCTTGCTGCAGGAACGGTTCTCCTCCGGGTACCAATTACTCGAGATTGTGCACATAATTTAGAAATGTACTCTTTCGTCCCAGTGCTTGTGTTTCCGTATTCCATTGGAGTGCCCCGGGAAGCAAGCCTCGCTCGCCTCCTTCTTGCCTCCAGAGGTTTAAACCCGGTGAGTGATGGTTTGATATTCGGGGCTCTATGCTACTTAAAATAATTCCCATTTGAAGTAGTCATTGTAATTGTAATTGTTTATTTATAGAGCGCTTATACGCAGGAGAAGTGCTTCAAAGCGCTTGTCTATTGTCATCATTGGAATGCGCCCTCCTAAGACACTTACACAGTTTGCTCTGAACTTTGCAAATGTATCAACATAAAACGTTTTGCAATAGATACTAAATATTTTAGATCTTGTTGACGATAAATCCAAGGCATTGAAAAAAATATCATTTTTGCAGACATGTTACATCGATTTGTTATTTGGCTGATAATGCCGGCACACCCCCTATTAAGAGAGGCAGTGGGGTTCATTATTTGCATGTGGCATTGTTTATTGATCAAAATATGCCTTGCCGTCAATTAGCGAAAAAGGTCTTATGATTTTTCCAAAGATTTCACAAGCCCTATAGCAAAATGGAACAATCGGAATCACCAAGACCCAGTCTTCTATATGCAACACAATTTTCCAAAGTACAGATGTGGTTACTTTGCGCGTTTCTAGAAATATTCCGTCATGTTTATCACAATGCCTTCACTTTTGGAGTTCTTCATTTTGGAGTTTTTTCACTAACTTTTAGGCGAGAGCAAGCCCGCGTACAGGGGAACCCCGCACGGAGCAACTGGGCGTATCCATCCTGGAGGCAGGGAAACGTCAGATACACGGTGAGCAGAGGAGTCCCGAAGCATTTTTGATAATCTTTATTTTTCGTTTTTTGAATGCCCTAAATGAGGATGACATCTTAATTAAATTGACGTTAAATACATCAAACATGGGAGCATCTTTAAAACAGTGCTTGATTTTATTTTTTTAAAGGATGTTTTTCAAGCTTGGAATATGACTTTGTACAAGTAGATTGGAAAACCCCAGTCCTTTGCGGAACAGACAGGCCGGGAAGTCCTGCACTCAATGACGGAAATAGTCAAGGTAAATGGCAAAGTTCTGCTTAATTAACAATCCACATGAACCAGGGACAGCACTAAGCACACAGGTCGCCAGAGCTCTTCCGAATCTCCAATAGAAAATGTCAGGTTCTAACCTCAAAATACGCCATGACTGACGTCACATCACAATCTCGGTTACAAAGACCTATGGGGATCTGGGATTGGTATCGGGAATTGTCTACATATAGGTGACATAGGTGTACATAAAGGTTACATAGGTGTACATAGTCTCTTCATTGGACATGATTCTCTCATGGCCCCACCTCAAACCACCCTCAAATTGATAAAGGTAAAAAAAGACATCATCAAAACAACACGTAATTGGCTACTTCAACAGCCACACGCCGCATCATTTTGGGGATCATTTTACTGACCAACCTTGAATATTTGGCAGGTGATCAGCACACAAGCAACAACAGTGGTAGGGGGGGGGCGGTGTACATCAAGGAACTGCTTCTTCCAATTAAATAAGACACAATCCTCGATTTCCCGGGAAACAAACCAGGACCTTTAGCGTTGAACTTGGCCTTGTCTGGCATCTTTGTTCTGAGAACTTGAGGGGAGTGAAGGTATGGGCTATCTGTGTCTGGCCTTGATAAATAGCCACTGTTCTCCAATTATAAGTCACGTGTGATGAGACCACATTTTGAATTATTGTGCTCAAATTCTATTATTATTTTAGCCATATTAATATGGGTGTCTTTACCCTCTCAGACCACTGGCGACGTGTTTGCGCTATCCTCCTTTCAGTATTAAGCTTCGAATTGATGGGCACCTGGCTTTCAAATGCTGTTTGGTCATTTACTTAATTTAAGAGAAATATGTCTTACGCATGGGAATTATTATCTTCTGTTCTCCTCAGAGCTACCCAAACCTGCCCTTTCGTGGTAACGTTGGAGGGGGGCGTGAGGCCACTGTCTACCCGGTACAGGTCTGCATTCTCAGCTAATTCAGCAAGCCAAGTCTACTTGCAGCTTTGGAGCCTCGTTGAGGCTTCCAATTCACTCTAACATGGTTTTGTCATCCATTTTGTTCGACATGGCCACTCGTTACCGCTGCATTTCTACGTTCCTCCAGCTTTATATGTATTTCGCTCATCTTGCGTTTCACCTTTTACATTGATTATGATATGTTAATAATGTCTATTGGTGCAGGTAATATTCTTCATGTCTAAATGCACTTGTGTCCTAATGTCTGTGTTTCTTCATGCTGAGTGCGTATTTGGTTTGGGTCTAATGTATCTACGTGTGTCAGTTTGCAGTGATGTCACTTGCTCTCATCATCTTCAGTTACAGCATGTTCATTTCTTCTTGAGCTTGCAGAATCATCTCTTCTTCGATGGTTGCAGGATAAGGTCGGTAGGGTTGCCTTAGTGAATAGTGGCTCTCGTATATGTGGTATAGAGGTGGGGCAGGGGCAGACGCCATAAATGGCGCACTACTCTCGTTCTTGTGATATAGAGGTAGGGGAGGGGCCAGCGTCATTAATGACAGCATGTTCATTTCTTCTTGAGCTTGCAGAATCATCTCTTCTTCGATGGTTGCAGGATAAGGTCGGTAGGGTTGCCTTAGTGAATAGTGGCTCCTGCATATGTGGTATAGAGGTGGGGCAGGGGCAGACGCCATAAATGGTGCACTACTCTCGTTCTTGTGATATAGAGGTAGGGGAGGGGCCAGCGTCATTAATGACAGCATGTTCATTTCTTCTTGAGCTTGCAGAATCATCTCTTCTTCGATGGTTGCAGGATAAGGTCGGTAGGGTTGCCTTAGTGAATAGTGGCTCCCGCATATGTGGTATAGAGGTGGGGCAGGGGCAGACGCCATAAATGGCGCACTACTCTTGTTCTTGCGATATAGAGTTAGGGGAGGGGCCAGCGTCATTAATGACGCACTCATTGGTCTCTCGACAATTTCTTACATAAAACCACTATTCGCTATTCGGCAGGATAGTAAAAATGCCATTTGACGAAAACTGGGCAAACAAGAGGAAAACTTTGCTCCACCAATAACAGAAAGGAACATGCAAATATTTGCTTGCTGTTTCTTTAGCAGATGGAAGGATAGCCTAGATGCAAACGGGTAGAGAGAGGGATAGTGTTGCTTCTGGATTGAGTTGGGGAAGGGGAGCACAGTCTTTCAAAAGAGTGAAGTTGGAAGGCCATTGTATTGGGGCACTTTGCGAAAGACGGGCAGACGATGAGGGCAGTAGCAGAGAGGGTTGAGAGTGTAACAGAGGAGGGAGGTTAGAGTGTGCTCTATGAAGAACTAGAGAGTTACAGGTTTCTCAAGCGCTTCCAGAATAATAACAATGAAGAGCTCTTGTACAGCGGCCGTCTGCCATTTTGTGCACCTTCCTGCCCATGGATGTGTATGAAGAGAGAAGGGCGCCTGTAAGTACCATAGCGGGAGAGGTAGATGTGAACCCTGTGGTATTGATGGGTGCAGTTTGGAAGTACCTGGTTCCACTATGCTGAGTTGCTTACTATGCAATTGGCATAGTTGTTTGGGGGGGGGGGGTGTTATCCCCAAACGAGATCAGAAAGGATGAATGTGTAGAGAATGCTTTGGGGGTGGTTGTGCGCCCTAATTAATGCAGGGGAAAGTGACGGAGATGAAAGAAGGAGTGTTGTCCATAATTTGGTGAGCTGCTTGTTATTCTGCATTTGGTGTTCTTCCTATTACTCTGGCTTGTCATCGCTGTCTTGTTGGGTGTTTGGGAGTGCTTTAAGGAAGACGGGTGAGATGTCGAGGGAGGCTGGTTAGATGAAGCAAGGGTTGGTAAGGTGGGGTGGATTTATGCAGAAAGTAGGGGCATGGAAAACAAACATGCAAGCAGAGTCGGATCTGTGGTACTACGTGTCTGTTGGTAGGTTGCATGTTTTCTGCTTATTTCAGGTGGTAGTTAGTTTTCTTTTTGGTGGCACGGCATCCGATTCTTACAGGTTGTTTGGTGGGGTGAGGGAGGGCTCCTGGTATTTTCTGTATTTTTTAAGGTAAAATGTGTAGTTTGAGGATGAGGCTAATAGATGTATTGGTCAGGCACTTCTGGACGGTGGCCTTGTGGACTGGTAATCTTGTTTAGCTGCTTTCTGAGGGTTAGATGATCTTCTGTACTGAGATTTTTGAGTATCCCATTCCTCGGTTTGGTTGGCAGGAAGGGTAGGCTGAAGCCTCAATGTCGTTCCCGGTTTAAATTTGAAATCGTTATGAGTGCGTTCTTGCTAGATCTTAGTGTTCTCAATTATAAGCAGTGCGAGGATTTCCTTCGGCTCGATTCCAGGCATCTGCTCTACTGGAGTGGTGGGTGATGCACAAGGTTTGGACACGGATCCTCTTTTTTGATTGAGAGTCAGTGCAGGGAGCGCTGGGGAGAAGGCGTGATGGCTACCTGTTGAGTTTGCAAAATTCTGCTAGAGAGTTTTTTAAAAATCCATAGAGCTCAAAAGGGGTTGGCGGTCTGCTTTTTTGCTTCTGAATTTGAATGTTTTGAACATGCTCGAGATGACCAGTTGCTCATGCTAGAAGTGGTAGCCAATGCCACTGGGCCCTCATTGTATGTGGGGAGCCACCAGCAGGGGGTGAATGTTTATCCATTCAAGCAATGTCTTCAGCTCACACCAGGCTACAGTGGCAACAGAGCACTTTGCCAGGAAACAAAAGCAAGACAGAAAATAATAACATCAACAAAGACATTCCCAAGCGAAGACGCCAATTTACCTACCTTAGTACACAGCCGGCGGCTCATTGGCGCACACGCAATCACCTTCTTCTCTATGTCAACTACCTATACTCAGTCAGACTCTCTTTTTTCTAGGATGTCGCATATGTCCTCCTAGCATCTTGGAATCCCTATTGATGCTTACTGCAATCTCCTGTTCCCCCTTAACCTATTCTCTGTGCACTATTCAAATCTTAGCAACAAAAACCTATTCCGAAAGGAAGAACATCCGTTAAGAGACGGGGAAATGCCCCAATCTTTTCACCGTGTTTCTACTTCAGTCATAGGACGATTCTCAGCCTCAAGAACCCCGACTTGGTATGGAAGGGCCCTTGTGTAATAATCTGTGCCCTATTACCTGCATGCAGTTTCATCTGACTGATGTGAGAGGGCGGGTGGGTCCTCTCTGCAGATCTCTTTTCACTGCTGAGTTGAAAGAGTTTGTTCCACCTCTGAGAAAAAAGGACCATCTTGGGAGGACAGCAAAGTAGAGCTAGAGTGTAGGCAAGGGAGGCAAGACCACTGTGGACGCGTAGGGCGAAGGTTGGGGTAAGCCGGTGCAGAAGAGGCTCCTCTGCAAGTAGGCTCAAATATATACAAGTGTGTACCACTGTATGTTGGAAAAAGATAAGGGTACAACTAAATATTAAACCAATTAATGAGGTTTATGTGATAAGTAGTATATTTATTTTATATGTTTTCTTTTTTTCTGTATTATATGTGTAAAGTTTATTTATAAACTATATGACATTAATAAAAAAAAAGTTAAAGTATTAAACCAATTTCTTTGGTGAATTGTAGAGTTCTCTGTTTTATTGATAAGTGTATGGAACTGAGCGCACAGTGTTGGAAGATACTTTTTGATTTCATTAGTTGTTGACTGGTAAAGTGTTACAGTCCTTCTCCCACCGGTTGCTGACAGTTCCCACTGAAATATAATACAGGAATGATATTAACACAAATTAGGGTTGGAGCTACGTACCTTCACAACACCCACAACACCCACACGCATACCTCTACAAGTAGTCCTCTATGGTTGAGCCAGGGGGCAGTGGTTTGTATACTGGGATGGAATGCATTGTAGGAAGCAGAGACTTTTGTTCTGGAAAGAAGGAATTTGGTTTTGGATAATGCCACTGTTAAGTGGTATTACTGTGTTGAATTTGACATGGATGATGTTGGCTAAAGCGAGCCATGGATTACGGTGGCCAGGCAGCTCTTTGTTAGTCAGAAACCACGCTTTCAGACCTGGGATCTCTTTTTATGAATACATCAGTGTTAGCATGTCCTTAAGCCGGAGAAGTTCAGTCAAAGCAAACGAGTACTCTAATTTGCAGAATTCATGAGTTAGTTAAATGGCGGCCTGTTGACTTGTTTCTTTGTTTGATGATTCTCCAGGTATCATTAATGAGTTGTCTTGAAGTTGCTCCTGACCACTAGTCATCCGATAAGAGAGAAACTGGCATCTCTCCTGGCCTCGCTGCGGGTCCTTGTGCATCAGGTCGGGTGGGCGAAAAGGGCAATAGCCAAGAGATGGTAGAGTCGGCGGTCTGCACTCGCGTGCCTAGCCATCGACTGTCACCAATGGCGAGGTTCAAGAGGAAGGCCCACAACATGCAACTAAGGGCATTCTGAAGTAGCATAGCACAGCACGGCATTCCAGAGAGTGCCATTGCATACCACGACGGCATAGCACAATGTACCATGGCACAACAATATAGCGTAACAAGCCTTAGCTTAACAAGTATACAGTAACACATTGTGAAATAGCACAAACACACGATATAACCTGTCATAAACGAGTGTCATAAAACCACAGGGTATACATAACATATAATTCAACACAGCATGCCATAATCACAGAGCGCAAGATAAAATGGTCTAAGAACATAGTATGCTATCATTGTGTACCATTACAAAGTAGCACAGCGCTTGACAAATAAGATGTTGTGGTTTGGCCAAAAAGTAGATGCACACCACGACACGGTGAGGGGTCAAAAATGAGGATAGAAACACCCTCCCAAACACGATGTGATGCTTCCGGTTACCTGCTTCCGGTTACCTCCTCGTGCAACACACATGCCAGTTGTGGAGTCCTCTGGGCGCCTCAAGTTCGGGAAATGTTGTCCTGCACGACCTAGCGCATTCCTCAAACTTTCAGGCGCTTTCCATTTCTTTTTAGACAGGTAGTTGTGTGTCTCTGATTTTAACGCACAGCTCTCAGTGAGATGTCCATCTGATTGTTTCAATGTTTCAGCAGCATAACTTGTCTATTTTTGTGCTTTTATTTAACACGCTGAAGCTTTCTGGGAGTTGAAGTCTTGCTATATATGACCTGTACACATTGGAATTAAACACCTGGTTGTGATGATTTGCATAAGGAAGGAGCGGACTGTAAAAATCAGTGTGGCATGGAGCTATTACCTGCAAAAAAACAGGAGAGGCGTCTGCACTCTTATCAAACAAATATAATAAAAGTGTAAAAGGGCTTATCATTAGAAATATTCTTTTAAGGGGTGCTAGTTGTTCAATGGACTGGCTTCTAAAGCCCTAAAACCACAGTAAAAAAAAAAACGTCTGATCAGGAGCTGTTCAGAACACACCCGCACACGTCCAAAGGGTGACCCGAACGGTTCAAGAGATTCAATCATCTACTTACAGACAATGTTTGAACGAACCAAACGTCGATTTAATGGCAAGAAGTTCAAAGAAGTTCAAAAAGAAACCAAAGAAATAATTTAAAAACATTTTTTGTGAGTAAAAAACAAATCCCTTCAAGGTATCCAACCTGGGCATAGTAGCAATCATACAATAGAAAGCACCTAAACAAAAAACGATATTCACAATAATGTGAAGTGCATATAGGTAACATTTGTAGTTTGGTAAATCTCACAAACACAGTTAGTGAAACAAACATTTAGCAAACAATGACGGTAGTAATATGCACAATCCTATGCGTTTCGGGACAGCCCAGCCCATCCTCGGGCATATCCCCTAATTTTTCCTGAAAGTAAATTAAATAATAGTGTTGTGTTATAACCAATCTTCAATGTGCTTGGTAAAGCAATATTTTTTTCAGAGAACGGTGTCACAGGCTGGTCCTGCTCCCCACGATACCAGTGTTCATCCAGCTCCCCCACGCCTCTCAGGCATTCCAGGCACTCGGCACACAGACACAAATAATACACAGGAGACCAGAAGTAGAGAGCAATGGCTATAATGCAAACACACAGCAGTGCAGAGGGGGCTGCATTCTGCTCTGCCCCCTCCCAGGCATGGCTCATCCTTATGTACAATGGAGCAGCTACATCTGTTCTCCACCCATAAACCGGCACATATAATGCACGTATGATAACAAACAGGTCATTTCACAGAACAGGTGGAAGAAAGTACATTTTGCAAGCGCAGGCTGTTTTCGGCGAGGCAGGTTCTGGCAGCCTTGGGATTTGAAGAAGTTTGATCATCACCAGGCACACCTATATTTTGAGTGTATATAGTAATGATTCAAAGTAGTTAAATCAGGAATAATGAGTAATTTGAGGTGCAGGGGAGAGGGGCTCAGCCTTGGTATCTAGGCTGGAATACATACATGGAACAATAGTTTCCTATTTAAGGAAACCCGCGTCCCCTGCACACTATCAACAAGAGGCTAAAAGCCTGTATAGAAGTTTTAATAGGTACAGTCAGTAGCCTAGTAGTTTTCACAGTTTTTAAATAAATTTCATTGCTTTGTTTAGCTCACAAAGTTATTCTTAAATCATCCAATTATTTCTTGACAACTTTTCTGTTTATCCAACAAACAGTAGTTTATTCATTTTATAACAACAAATCATAAATCACAATTTAATGTGGCCCAACGCGTTTCGAGTATCAATTTTCACTCTTCATCAGGGGCAATGTGTTCTGTATTCTTAACATTCAATACAATTTCTGTAGAAAAAAGTAATAAATGAATTATCTAATAATATGTATTCATGTTTATACTTTTGAACCAAAACAAGGTACTTCATTAGTTAGATAGGAGTACAAACAATGGCATCATCGCATGTTTTCAACCAATAACATTAGTTTAAGAGATCACGCGTGGGTGACGTCACTCGCGACCATGTTTACACTTAAATCCAATCAGAATTGGAGCTCGCAACGTGACGTCATCACGCGCATGCGCGGGTGAAGTCACTCGCGACTATAAATATACATACCACTCTTATCCGGCATTCGGGTGCGGATGGAGAATGCCCATACTCTACCTCTTACCAGCAGTCACCTTCTTGTATTGTAAGTATCCTTTAACGCTACCTTTTCTTAGGCGGCTTGACCTTTTCTTTATAATATAGCCATGCTATTTCCCTTTTTTAGAATACTACAACCAGTTCACACTGATGCCTTTAAAAGACTACTGGGGGTGTCCTACATGACATTGTGAAGTGAGTCTAGGTTTTATTCTACACTTCATAAATCACCACGGGTGCTTGGCATTTGTCACCATTGTAGTTCTTACATGTCTAAATAGCATAGGAACAGGATCTTGTTACACCATTCCCCACTTTTTTTCTTAATAGGTTACCAATCACACTCCGATTCTATTGATGGTATTGTCTACAAACTCAATAGGCTCCCAAGCATTTGGTGAATAAGTTCATCCTTTGTTACAAGACTAAATCTCTTAAACTAATGTTATTGGTTGAAAACATGCGATGATGCCATTTTTTGTACTCCTATCTAACTAATGAAGTACCTTGTTTTGGTTCAAAAGTATAAACATGAATACATATTATTAGATAATTAATTTATTACTTTTTTCTACAGAAATTGTATTGAATGTTAAGAATACAGAACACATTGCCCCTGATGAAGAGTGAAAATTGATACTCGAAACGCGTTGGGCCACATTAAATTGTGATTTATGATTTGTTGTTATAAAATGAATAAACTACTGTTTGTTGGATAAACAGAAAAGTTGCCAGCCTTGGGATTTGAGCCAGCAGCATCATCGCTGTGTACTTCTCAGGAAGGGCTATTCATGCCCGGTAGTCTGAGGCATCAGCTGTGCTCTGCTCTCCGACATCGCTGGACATGGGAGTTGAGCTGTCAGGCCAGTCTCTTAGGCAAGTCTGTAGTCCAGTCCCTTTGCATCCGATGTATCTCAAAGAAACGAAAAGAAAGTGCAGTATCGGAAATGGTAACAAACGGAACAATAGGTAGACTGACCAAACTTTAGAATGTACACCTTTGCAGGAAAAATAGCACTTAGCATGGACAGAGACCCAGAAATAATCACCTTTCTGCCCATTGAATCCTAAAAGGGTCAAGATAACTAGTCTCAGAAGGAATGATATCTTCATCCACCACCACACCTAGACTGCCATTATGATACCCAGATGTACCCGAAGCCTAGAAATACATGTTCACTAAAGAGTGAACAAGAAGTAAAGAATAACCAAAAGAGGAGTTTGCATAATAAATCAAAATGCACACAAGCCCAGAAAGGTGCTCAAACCTAAAACGTATAATACCGTATGGAGAGAGTCTGATGGTAACCCAACCGGGAGTTGCTCTTAGTAAGCTATTCAATATAAGCACAGATACAAGGGCAAGAAATAAATCACCATAATTTCAAACGAAAAAGAAAAGCTTTGAGTAGGAAGGGAGTCTGAGCTTACTGTTACTATCAACAAGCCTGACGCTGTAAATTAGTAGTGGCACGGAGTGAGTACCTGGGGTGCAAGTTCCATTACCAGATAGCGAGTAACAGGAAGTTGCGTGAACTTCTGGTTAACTGGACCGAAGGATCGCAGGGCCGTCTGGCCGCCATGTTGGAAAGGTGAAGAAATTATAAAAAATAACTCTGAATCGAGAGGGGAATCATATAAAAAGACTGTGCCAAGACAAAGAAAGTGGGAGGCAATGTAAAAATAAACAAAGGACAATTAAAAATAAAATGTACTCAATAAATGAAAGAAAAAAAAGCAAACGTTATCCAAACAATATGCAAAAGGAACATTCGGGTGCCACCGTGGTGGGAGACGCCAGGTGCCCGGCTCCCTAGGAGCCAGGCAGTCGGACATCACCCACATTAGTAGCACACCCAAGCAAGACTAAAAAAGGAACCTGGAAAAGTATGCATTTTAATCTCAAGCAAATGTCAAACTAAAGAAATGCAAAGTTGAATGAAAAAAGGAGGTACTAGGTACCATACACAACAAATTAATAAAGAAATAAAGAAATACTACAAAAGAGAATAAAATGCATGCACTCTATAAAGACAATATGAAAATGAAATCAGAAAAAACAATATTTGTGCACCGTCGCAGTGGGGACACAGGGAGCCAGGCATCCAGGCATCACCCTTAAAAGTGGCTAGCCCAACCCTAACTTAATAAAAAAGCATCAAGGGGTGTGCAACATGGCTCAGATATACTAAAGTAAAAAAATAAAGGGACAGGCAAAAAGTTTAAGTGATCAGCAGTGATATAAAATGAAGAAAGAATAACCCGGTCACAAGCCAGTACCTACACCTCTATCGGGAGTAACATTGAGTGGTCATAAACAAATAGAGATCATATAAAGGGACATTAGACCCATTAGAGCCAGAAACCACTAAATATGACAGTATTTGTAAATAGGATAAACCAATATCATCAAACAAAGCAGTTTAGATCAAAATCCAAATTCATGCCTTTGGGGTGAAGAGAGGGAAGTCTGTACAAGCCACCATGTTTTGCATTGGTGTAACAGTCTCTCAAGATCACCGCCTCTCTTGGGGCGCTGGACTTGTTCCAAAATGACAACTTGCAATTGCGCCACCAAATGCTTCTGTTCTTTGAAATGCATCTGTCGTGGAGAGCGTGGGTTTTGAGTCTGAATTTGTCACTTGTGTTCAGTCCATCTTTGCTTGGCTTTACGTGTCGTAAGGAACCCACAGAAAAAGCCAGATGGCATGTCAGTCCATAGACAACATTGGTTGAATCACATTTACATGCAGATGACAACTTCATCTTTTTTTCCGGAGTAAGGGTGATTCATGGTAGAGTGAGGAAGGTGAGGCACGCACTCCAGTTCCCAGTCAAAATAGACCTGTTGCAAAAAGTAACTGGGTTATATCCCAAGAATATCCAAGTATTAACAGGGTTGATTCCCAAGTCAGAGGCAGCAGCACAGGGGTTACTGTGCCCCACTTTAGAGAACCACACTGATGGTTTTCTCTCTCCCCCAAATTTGGGAAGGACTTGTGCACTAGGAGGGGTGTCGGATCCTGGTCACCTGATTTGGTAACATGTGAAAACTACAGCTACCAGAATCTCTAGAGACTATAGGAGCTGCTAATTGGAATCACGTGAATACCAGCACAGCCTCCCTCATGATTGTTTGTGACAGGGAAGTGCTAGGAGGAGACGAAAAACAGAGCAACTGAACAGCAGATGGGATCCAACCATGTTAATACTTTTTCAATGTTTTGGGATTCAACCCTGTTAATACTTATTAAATTGTTTTTGGGATCTAACCCAGTTACTTTTTGTATCAGGTCTATTTTGACTGGGAACTGGAGTGCGCGCCTCACCACCCCCCCCCCTTTTCTTCTGTTTAATGGTAGAGCCCTTAATAATGTTGTGACAGTGCTGACACGTGTAGCAGGGATAAGTGCCCAGTTTAGTAAGTCTCGACTGTTTGGTAGCCTCACATTCTTATGAGCAAAAATAGGTTTGCTGTGGAACAAATTTGCAGTAATATCATGTTGCAGAATATTCCAATGATTTTATACATATGCACTAGGTTTGATGATTCTCGTGGGGGTCTCTCTTGTAGCAGTGTGTCACGTGTCAACATAGAGGCTTTTACTTTAGCAGCTGATAAGTATGTTGCATCATACAGGGGGCGTGGCTTGGAGGCCATGCGGTCATCGGCTGGAACTCCTGTACATAAGGCGGTCAAACTGGTCTGTTTTTCATTGAAACCTAAATCAAATGAAGCTCTGTGGAATGTCCAGGTGAGAAGCAGAGCAACAGCCTAACGGAGAGTAAAGAGATGCCACGCAAGAGCGGGCAAGATGGCGGACAGCTGCAGACTGAAAAGTTGAAGAGGAGCCGAGAGCAAGCGCCTGCGTATGTGGGCAGCAGAATAGTAGGCAGCGAGGTGGAGACACATCTCAGAGGAAGCACCACGAGAACATCCTAGCTCCACTCCAGCCCTAAGCGAGAGGCGACCTGGTGGAGAAGCCGAGGTGAAGAGGGCTCCCACAGACCGAGGGCAGCAGAGAGCAACGGTGGATCATCAGCGCTGCTAGGGCCCCAGACGCAGCACGACAGGTTAGCCCGGAATATCCAGCAAGGGGGTAGCGGTTCGTGAGGGGAAACGAGGATGAGCTGGAAGTCACCATACATCCCCCTCTACTCCCCCCCGGGCATCCAAGCCAAGGACCAAGCGGGACCATAACACGCCCACCCAAGATTGGGAGCCCACACGCATGGGACGCAGAGAGGTCCGGGACACCCCATACGGCGGAGGCCACAATTCAACAAGGTGACAAGTGGCTGACACAGGGCCCCAAAGGGGGCACAAACAAACAAGGACAATCAGCATCTGGGTAGAAAGCCCGCCCCCCCACGACTGGTTAAGCGCAAGGCAGTGTACCGCTCAGCGGTGAAGGGAAGACCTGCACCATTGAGTGGGCCCACATCCCAGCCCCACAAATTAAAGGGCAGAGGCCCCAGAAAAGGGAGGGCAGGAGGAGGAAGCCTACAATGGCCCACGAGACGAATCAGAGCATGACCAGAACCCGCTCCTGAGGGCCAACCGCCGGCAGACCCCATGGAGAAGGAAAGGTTGACGCACGGGGCAAGGTGACAGGAGGGCGCCATAAGACACGCTGCTAGCCCTGAGAAGGCGAGAGGACCCCACCAACACCCACAGGCCCGAAAAGGGGGCAGACACGGGACATCCACCTCAGAGAATGTAGGGGGTAAGCTACCTCCGGGGAACCCCAAGAGGCACCAGAACACAGGATAGACCTCTCCCCTTAAGCCAACCAGAACTCCCGGTTAACCTCAATGCAAACATACACCAGTAACAAGGTGAAAATATAACAACAGTGCAACACTGCACAAGAGAGACTCCAAAGGTGAAAAGAGAACATAAAAAAAGGCAACATAGAATCTGCTGGACTGTACTTAATCAATTAATTATGTGCGAGGGCACAACCCACCACCCTGGGGTAATGGTGCAGAAGTGGGCAAGGAACGAAGAGGTTGGCCTGCGGCCCCCGGGAACACGAACTTGCTGGACAGTACGGGGTACCACTATATAGGCATAAAAGTGAAAATGATGCATCCCAACGGAGGGGGAAGGAAAGACCCGGTCGAGACATAGAACGGCGAAGTGAATATAATTCTGCACGGAAGGGGCGATCGCCAACACATCACACTGAAAGGGAGAGGCATGGGAAATTCAGCATAAGGGTGTAGATATCGAGCACCATAACCCACAAATGAGACCCTATGCCAATCCCGAGACAGAGGAAAGCGGAGCAACCCACCCCTGGACAAGCCTGTGCAAACACCAGAAACAAGTGCAGCGAATAGAGACACCAGATAACAAGGAGGGCGCTATTCACCGGGCCTGCCTGAAGCCACACTAAGGCAGATCGCACTGATCGGCCCTAGGGATGACGCACAATAGCACTCCAAGGGTAGTTACCCCCACACAAAGATGAGAGGAACGCCCTGAAGGGGGTGCAGGTGGAGAGGGGATGAATGTCCCGAAAGAGAGAGGCACATCTCCGACGATAGACATACCAAGAAGGATATTACCACAAACATTTTCTAACCAATCCCCAGAAATCTCAGGAAGCGACAGGTGAACCTTACAGGTGCATAGTAATTAACTCATCAAACCCACAACAGAGTAAGTGGGTGAGGGGACATTGAAGACTGGCTTAATGTCAAAGGCAGTGAATAACTTCAACCAGGCAGCCCAGCAAGACATCACAAGATACAGGAGCGACACCCACAATCACTTCTGTGGCGGGAACAATTTACGGAAGC
The DNA here is from genome assembly GCF_040938575.1 of Ambystoma mexicanum. Classification (NCBI taxonomy): domain Eukaryota; kingdom Metazoa; phylum Chordata; class Amphibia; order Caudata; family Ambystomatidae; genus Ambystoma; species Ambystoma mexicanum. The sequence continues at coordinate 641,538,449 of NC_090940.1, read as the reverse complement.
AAGCCCTGCTCCGGATGCCTGATAAGAAAAGTGAATCTCGCAACATACTAAAAGGGAGGAGAAATGCCAGATAAATCAAAGGGTGGAAAGGGTAAGCAGACCAGTATGGAGACATTTGCCAAGAAACACAACAAGAACCAACCCACCACATCTTAGGCGGGTGCGACCGCAACAAGCCCAGATCCACAGGAAGGAAAAAGAGATGAAGGTCCTATATTAGAGGGCATGGTGTTGCTGAAAACATCCTTAGAACACAAATTGGATGCAGTCATCGTGGATGTGGGCCTTCTTAGGAAAGATGTACGGTCCCTAGCGGACCGAGTAAGCACGGCGGAGCAGCAGGTACAGAATAATACTACGGACATTGTCACCGCCCAATCCCAAATGTCAGAAGTTCTTCAAAGGATCAAAACCCTAGAGCACAGGGCAGAAGATGTGGATGGAAGAGCAAGACGGAACAATGTCCAGATTGTCGGATTGCCGAAGGGAGAAGAAGGCAGAGACCCCACAAACTATGTGGAAAACCTGTTGCTTCAGGAGATCGGAGCAGGAGTGCTATCCCAAGGCTTTGTAGTGGAGAGGGCACACAGAGCCCTGATCAGGAAACATCCACCGGGAGCTCCCCCAAGACCGATGATCGCCAAGATCATGAACTTTAAGGACTGAGAGAAAATATTAACATTCTCAAGAGAAGGGGGGTGATAACCAGAAACTCCTCCAGAGTGGCAATTTACCCGAACTACATGGCACAGGTCCAGAGACAAAGAGCGTGTTTTGGACCAACCAAGGAACGCCTCAGAATGGCAAACATATGATACATGCTACTGTACCCCGCCAAACTAAAAGTGCTACGGGATGGCAGATCACACTTCTTTGAAATGACGGAAGAGGCCCACGCGTGGGTGGATCGACAGGAAATCCCCCAACTGAGGGCTACAAATGAGGACAACAACAGAAATCTACCCCAGGGAGAATATCGAGAGTGAACAAAATGAACATGAACACTGAAGACACCATTGATGCGAAGTAGGCCAGATGAGGTATAAACAAAGGAGCAATGAACCTCCGCCTGGCCCAGGAGAATGCGAAGTCAGAGAACCCCACAGACTCCAGCGAGTCATGATGCCAGTTTGGAGGCATCACACAGCGGCATGCCTGCCCCAGATAGAGAGGGCAGTGCAGGAGAAGCGGCGGAGCCCGAGCTGTGGGAGGGTGGCTGGGCATCTGTTATTAGTTAATGTTTGGTGTTTGGAAGATGGCACCAGCAGGGGAGAGCACCACACACGCACCAAGCAATGCGAAGGCGCAGAACGTAAAACGAAAAAGGCCCAGGAAGACGTAGGACGTCACGCTACACCATTGACCCCGATAGAGGGGGATCAATATAGCGATCACATGGGAACCAGGGAATCGACCAAGACCGCAGTAGACAGACTATACAACATGAGGGCATTAGATGAGTGGCAACCATGAGGATGGACGTAGGCCCATGGGCGCGGACAAGCCACACCAGGACAAGGTGAGATGGGCACCGAAGAACGTATAATAGCCACAAGGAATGTCTGTGGGCTAAACAAATACGTCAAGAGGCTAAGAGTACACACCTGGCTTTAAAAATCGAGAGTCAAAATAGCAATGCTACAGGAAAGAAACCCATCCGACAAAAGGAAGGCAAAATATCAACCAAATGGGGGGGACAAATGGTCAGCTCAACCTATTCCACCTATGCCAGAAGGGTGCTGATGTGGATAGCCTTGGGGGTCCCATTCCAGCTGCTAACAAAGGACCAAGATAAAGAGGGTAGGTGGGTGCTGGTCCACGAGATGCTGGAAAACAAGGAAGTGTGTTTCGTCAAATCATATACCTCGAACCAGAACGCAACCACGTTCTTCAAGAAACTGGCACCACAGCTCGCCCCGTACAGGGCGGCAACATTCATCTAGGCAGGGGACTTTAATTGTACACTAGACTCGCTTCTGGACAGATCAGACAATAAATTCAACAAGCCGGCACCACCGGCGAAGGTGCTGAAAAAGACCGTAGAGCAGCTGGAGTTGGAGGATGTCTGGAGGAGGCTCCATGCAGACAAAGGGGGATACTCTCAGTACAGCGCCCCACATGGTACATTTACACGTATAGATGACATTTTCACAGGTAATGAAACACTAGGGGAATTCACCAATGCACATCTTAGAGCAAGGACACTCTCAGACCATGCCCCGCTAACAGCAGCATGGGCTTATAGGCACAGAAAGGCCACTATACTGACCTGGCGACTAAGAGCAGAGGCATTGATGGAGGGGGAGGTTCAAGAGTATCTCCAAGACACAATAGAAGATTACGTTAAAATCAACACGGGTAGCATAGACAGCTCGGCAACGGTGTGGGACGGCTTCAAGGTGGTGATCAGGGGAGCGGCGATTGGGAAAACAGCAGGCCTTAACGGGAGAGTTCTGGTCGAACTCAGGGAGATTGAACGAGAAATAGAAAGGGTGGAAACACAAGCAGGCTTGATGAGGGTGGAACCACTCAAACTCGTCTACATTAGGATAAAGTGCAAAACCGCCTGGGAGAAGCTCGGGAAACCAAATTATGGGAAATACACACAGAGGCTACACGCAGAGGGCGACAAGCCAGGTAGACTGTTAGCCTCAATAAATGTGATTAGAGACAACAATGGGGAGAAGGTGAGGACACACGAGGGAATTAACCAGGGGTTCTCATATTTTTATGAGTCCTTATATTTGAGTACTCAAGAAGCAGATAGGTCGGACATTGCCTATGCCCTGGACCAGATTGTACTTCCACAACTAGACGAAGAGCAGACTCAGATACTTGGGGACCCCTTAACGGCTGAGGAACTAGAAACGGTAATAGATAGCCTCCTGACGTCCAAGACCCTGGGACCTGACAGGCTCCTCGGAGAGTTGTACAAGAAATATAAAACCATTTAGCAGTCAAACTGTTGGACGTGTACGAGGAAGCACTTGAAAGGGGCCAATTACGAGACAGCATGCTGGAAACCCTGATAATACCTATTCTCAAACCAGGAAAGCCGTCACTGGACTGTGGCTCTTACAGGCCAATCTCCTTGATCAATCAACACTGCAGAATTCTGACAGCGGTCCTCGCTAACAGGCTTAAAAGGGTCATACACACGCTAGTACATCCTGATCAAATGAGCTATGTCCCGGGTGCAACACTACATGGAATTTGTGGAGGCTGCACCATGGAGTGGATGAAACTAACAAGAGACGGGGAGAATACGCAATAGCATCTTTAGACGTGGTCAAGGCTTTCGATTCTGTGAACTGGAATTGGTTGCTCAGCGCACTAGCTCTCTTTGGCATAGGGGTGTGCTTCCTCCTTTGGATCAGGTTACTGTACAAAGACCTGAGGGCAAGAGTCGAGACAGGAAGGCATATTTTGGAAGCCTGGAGGATCTATAGGGGCACGAAACAGGGGTGTCCACTATCCCTGATGCTTTATATAGTGGCCTTAGAGCCATTTGAGGCCTTCCTGCAAGCAACATATGCAGATACAGGGATTCAAATAGACAATATTACACTCTAGTCTCACTTTACTCTGACAATATTCTATTTATTACGGATCCACGAGAGAACCTCCCTGATCTGCTGTAAGCAATAGACGCATATGTCAAACTATTGGGCATTTCCATAAATAGAGTAGAATACATCTTGTACACCCTAGCAGTACTCAGACAGGTCCCCGTTCAACAATTACCGAAATTGGGATTCATGTGGGCGCCATGCACCTTCTGATATTTGGGCATAGGCATACACCACGGCCTTGCGGACACGCACAATGCCAATACACAAGTAGCCTTAGATAAGATGGTGAAGACCATGGGGTTTTGGAGGACATTGCCACTGGGGATGATAGGGAGAAAATGACGGTCCTTCCCTGTCTGTTATACTACTTTACGGATATACCTCACAACATACTTGTGACGTTCTTCAATTTCTGTGGGGGGGCAGACTAGCGCTACACATTCTACAAAGGGACTACCACTCGTGGGGAATCAAATTGCCAGATTATGAGAAATACTACCTGGCAGGGCAGCTACACTTTGTGGTCCGATGGTTAGGGGATGAAACATCTATAGACGCACTACTATTGCAGCCAGCATTACAGCACTGTTATTTACGAGAAGTCATCTGGGTGGAGAACCCCCGAACTGAAAGCCTTCCCACCCTGGTCAGATTGTGGTTGATACTATCTAAGAAGGCGTGGAAGATCCAAGGAATCCAAGACCCATGCTCCTTGCAAATACCCGTAGCAGGGCTGGCTAGCACCCGGCCCGACCCACTGGCCGTGTACCGAAGACACTGGGAAGCCGAAGGAGTGGCACAAGTCGGAGATATATGGAAGGAAGGGAGATGGGTCGAATTTGATGCCCTGAGAGAAGAATACAAAATACATAAAGGACAGTTCATGCTGCATAACACCATGGTCCAGAAGATGAGAAAGAGATGGCGGGTACTCACCAAGGAGGGAGAAATGAAAGAAGATTTAGACACATGGTACATTATCTCTGAAGGGGGACACATGACGTCCAGAATTTATGAACAGCTCATGAAAAGCAATAACACCAAAGTACTGCAAATATGTGAAAAATGGGAGGCAGAAATCCAGAGGACCTTTACCGACCAGGAATGGCTGAGGGTCCTGAGATACGCGAAAAAGGTCTCCCGAAACGCAAGATTCAGGCAGACACAGCTCTATATCACATCCAGAATGGGGAATAAAGACACCCGAAGCTGCCCCAGATGTGCCGCAGAATGCAGACATGCTCCATATGTTCTGGGCGTGCCTAGTAATAATGACTTTTTGGGAAGGCAGAATGCAGATGCAGGAATGGATGCCAGAATCCTAGCTGCTAGGACTGTTCCCAACGGGAGGTAACCAAAGGACACATCTAGCTAAAATGAAGGCCTTGATGTGCATCTTGGCAAAACGCCGGATTGCTGTGGCATGGAAGACTGATGTAGGGCACAGCATAGATACCTGGTGGCTCGACCTGAACCCATGGGCAATAGCAGAGACAACACTATGGACCACTGCGGTACAAAGAGGGTTAGGGGAGAGTGCTGACAATGGCCTCGGACGCAGTGTTATAGGATGTGTTGGGCCCCAGTGATGAAGAAGATACATCTGACCCGAGTGAGACGGAAAGTATGGACAGAAGTCCAACAGACCACGGAGGAAGCCCCAACAGAGGCATCATTGATTGGATACTAGACCTCACAATGAGGAAATAGACACAGAGCTGCCAGAGGCGACCAAAGAACTGTGCACGTAGATGAGAGGAAGCGCCAGAACAACCATAACGAGAGGACTCCCCCAAGAAAGTGCCATTTCGTATGTTATGTTATTTGTTGTTTGTTGTTGAATGTTTTTAAAATATAATAAAGAGTTTAACAAAAAAAAGTATGTTGCATCATAGTTCCTTGCTCTAAAACATTCCAACATAAGGTTGCATTGTTTATCGTTTTCAATAAGGTCAGCGATAATACAACAAAGTTGCACCAGCTGACTAATGGGTAACCCCTCAAGGTATTTGAGGGATGAAAGCTTTTAGCATGTAGAAAGCTATTCCTATCGGTTGGCTTTGTAAAAAGTGATGTAATGAACTTCCCCTCAACGTGTTGCACATGACTGTCCAAAAAGTATATTACTTTCTGATCTATACTAAGGGCACATTTAATACGGTCATGTAAGGAATTCAAGTCTTCCAAGGAAGTAGTTAGTTGAGTATCGGTACCTTGCCAAACTCCAAAAATGTTTTTGATACAATGTTTATAGAAGACTAGGTGTGATCTCGCTCTCTCAGATGACAATATCATGTAAAGCAACGTTAAGGGGTCACCAGAGGTCTCAACTGCGACCTCTGAGGTATCCCTTGCAACCTCTATGGTCTCCCTTGAGACCGCTAAAAAAATCAATATGTTGTGGGTTTTTTTGTAATGCAAGCTCCTGGGCTGTGTCTCTTTACTTCTGGGGTGGCTGGCTTTCTTGTTCAGGCCCCTTCAAAAAAAGAGGAAAAATAAGAACACGAGTGCCACAAGTCTAACACTTTATGCACTGACCCTAAATAAGAAAGAATAGGAATACCAAATAATTTGTCTTTCTGGAATTCTATACAATAATTGCTAGGCTCATTAAATGTTTATTTCAGGCACACTTGAGGGGGTGAGTCACTGATTTAGTCTGTTCTTAAATTCCTCACTCAGCCTTTCATCCTTCTGAGGTCGATAAATGAGTACCAACACAGGTTGGGTGATATTGGGTGTATATTCTTTCTATATAAAGCGCTTAAGCATAAGTGCTATATAATACCACATCATTATGATTTGGTCATGGACGTCTGCTTGCATACACAGTAATTTGGTAATATGGGCCTATACACACTGATCTTAATGATACATATGGCGATCCGTTCTTGTATGAAATTTACATCACATTTTAGTGATATCGTAACCATATTTTTCGTAGTGTACAATGCTATGTACAATGCTTTTCGCGCCTTGAAACACTTGTGTATAGGCGCGTTACAAATGCCATATCATATCATATCATGTGATGCCACTTCATGTTTTGTCAACGGGTGAAATGTCGTGTTCCATCGCTACCCGCGATATCACTTTGGGACAGGGTCAAATGACATCACATCCTGTGATGTCATCAGGGGGTGAAGGGTTGCCTGATGTCATTTCCACGACCCCTGGCATTTTGGTGAAATGACGTCCCTGATCATGTACTGCTCAAAGTAATGCATGAAAACATTGGCATAACCAGGGGCCATTCTTGCCCCCATGGATGTCCCGGTTGTTTGAAAGAAAAAAAAATCACTTTCACTTTCAAAGTGAAAAAAGTTATTATTCAACTCAAGTTTAAACAATGCGAGTACACTGGTCTTTTCTGCTTCTAGGTTATCATGTTGGAGGAGGAACCACTCCATGGAACTTAGGCACTCATCATGCAGTATTGACATATATAAACTGGTCACATCACATGTGAACAACAAAACATTTGTGTCTGTCTATGCTAAAGAATTCAGCTGTCCTAACAATATATCTTTCAGGAAGGTGGGAGCAGATATGGTCAGTGGCTGTATGATCTGATCAATATATTTGGAAAGTGTCTCGAGTATACTGTCTGTAGCTGCCACGAATGGATGAACAGGAGGGCTGATTAGACACTTATGAATCTTTGGCAGAACATAAAAAAGGGGAGTAAGAGGATGCCTGGATGTCAAAAAGCTCAGTATTTTAGCTGACATGAGTTTGTCATGTTCTGCCTGGTCTAATATCTCTTTGATAAGCTACTGTATGGCTTGTGTAGGATCACAGTGTAGTGGTAGAAGTTGTCTTTCACATTCATGAACATAGCCAACTGTGCTAAGAATAACCAGGGCACCCCCTTTATCTGCAGGTTTGAATGCAATAGCCCGATTGTCCGCTTAATTTTTCAAGATGTTTATTTGGTTAAATCTCAAGTTGCCCCTGCCAGTGGACCTAAAGTATATTGTTTTGAAGTCATCTAGGACCATTTGGTCTAATATTTCAACCGCTCGGTTAGACACAGGTTGGCAAAATGTGCTTTTCGGTTTAAATTGAAAATATTCAGTTGTCTCTTCTTTTATAGAGGAAGACAATTCTGGTGTGGCGAAGGAAACTTTGAGCCTCATTTTACAAAGAAATGTGTGTAAGTCAATGCGTTCTTCTCGCAAGGTTAAATTGGGAGTCATAACAAATGATAATGGCAAGGACAAACTCTGTTGCTGAAATGTCGTTAATGGTCTTGCTTGACAATTAAGTCTTCCAGGAGGGTTGCTTGCGGGGCGGGGGTTTTCTTCTGCCATCGTGTGGTACAGGACCCTTCTGAAAAAGAAGTGGATGGTGTTGTTGAAGTTGTAATTGTCTCAGTCGGAGAGATAATCTCATCTGGGGCAGGAGTTGACCTCTCTACGGTTGTAGCGAGGGAAGATTGTGCATGCCTTGTCAAAATCGCTGCTGATCTCTATCACTGCTCGGTATGTCGGAAGATGTGGAACCACTATTGGGTTAATTAGATGAGGGTTTTATGGAGTAAAACTCCTGCCATGTGTAAACTATGTTGTATTTTTAATCAAGGGTGTTTGGTCTGAAATTTCTCTGTCGCTTTGCCTCTAGATCCGTGTGGTAACTTTCTAGCTTAGTGGTAATCTTGTCTAAAATAGAGCGGATTTCTTCCCCATTCATTAGTTGTGATAAACTTGTTTTAATAAAGGTTATTTCACTTTCTAACAAAGCCAAATTCTGGTTTAATTCTTCAATGGTTAGGAGTATAAGGTCTAACTGGCATTTACTCAAGAAAGATAGCGTACCACTTTTTGACAAATTGTGGCTGTCTCTAAAGAGTGATGAGTGTTATGATACTCTCAGACCCCGTGGTATACATTGTGCCGTGTAGTATTGGCTTAGTGTTGTGGCAAGACGTTTTTGGTTAATTTCCCTACGCATTAGTCACTGTAATTGTATTAGTTGGTCAGGATTATCTTTAAATTGTTTGTATTGGTGGGTCTCTTTAAGAAGGTTGAGTACATGGGTAGCCTCCTAAGCAGAGAAAGCTGGAGTGTCTGCTCTCTTATCAGTCACATGATCTGTCTTGAACAATGACAGATGTCAGTTTAATTAAATGCAGTATGTAATACATTCGCGAGAGAGGTGCAACGCCCCACAAATTGGAAGCAGAAATAATTGGGCACAATCACCTACCCACACTTCTCCTAGGGTGTCCTCGGGCCCATAGCATGACCCGCCATCACCCAGACCTGACTCTTTAGCCAGCAGCGAGGTGGGTGTAAAGGGTTTTGCTCATGTTTCTTGGCATTAGAGAAAGGGGCCTAAAAGTCCCGGCATGCAAAGCGACGGTTGCTTGAGAGTCCGGACTGGATGAAGTAGTTCGCCCCCGATGTCCTGTCCCGGGCCAGTTGTTAGCAATGCAGCTCAGGGTGTCAGAGAGGACATGGGGGTGGGGGGTGAACACTTGCCAGCTGTGCACAATCTTTTGCTTACACCTACGGTGTGTGAACGAGCAGTGCAGGTTTGTGTGGTGAGAAACCCCCCTCCTCGCGCCATCAGCAGTTTATGCAGCTTTAAAGGTGCCAGACAGGAAAGCCGGGGAAGTGTTACAAATCGCAAGCAAATTAATTAACAAGTGGGACGAATTAAGGGGCTTGCTGGCTTTTCCTGAATTCTAAACATTGACTGAACAGCGTTGCATCGCCGTGCCCTCCCCCTGCACGAAAACGCACCTGCCATTGTCACAATCCTGCTAAGCACACAGACTCAAATATAATTTTCAATATGTGCAAATCTTTATAGCATGCGTATTTCCTTAGCATTTATGGCTGTTCAAAAAGCACTTTCCTTTATTAAACCGCCGCATTAAATTCCGGCCTGCTGATGGGAACATGGGCGCTTGCGGTGCTTTTCTGAACACCTGCCCAATTGCAGCAGCTCCCATGCACTGGCATCTTAAATCACATTTTATACCACTGTTTATTTTGATCATTAAATCTCGCTCTGCTTGATGTGCACAATGTAAGTCTTCCTGGATAAGGCAGTTACGTATTTTCTTTTTTTGGGAAACTGCAGGCTGTGGTTTCCTGCTAGATCGCCCCCCCCCCCCCACCCCCTGTATAATGCAGGTCCCAATTAGCGTGCACAGCAGTGAAGGGCAGTGTTTGAAAGCCTGGAGCGTGCCCCCATTTGCATCCTGCTTTATTTGTCAGTAAATCTGTTTTACTGTTGGGGAAGTGCTCGCCCCTCTGTTCTGTTGTGCAGGGACCCTAATTAACACTTGTGATAATTGGGTGCTGGTATGGCTTGCTTTGGACTCACCCCTTGTCTTCTAATTAAATCTCCGAATTCAAGACAATGGGTGTATTTTGTAAGCCGCGGGGTGATGGGCCTATTGACTTTGTGTTCTTTTTGTATACAATGTCCCAATTCGTCAAGTCTTGTTTATGTAGAGGGTCGCCAAAAACAGCACATACTGCTTTTTTAGCGTGTTGTGCCTATGCCCCGCTCAGATAAAGCACCTGTTTATCAGAACCACGTTGAAAAACAGTACACACTGGCGTTCATTTGCCAATCACCTTTTCATTACACAATGTTAGGCACTTTTGCAGACCTCTCCATTTCCCCTGACCGCCCAGTTTGCATTGTGAGACTTGGAGGTTTGCCTTTCCCAGTTGGAATGTAGGAAAACTGCAAGTCCCAGAATTCCAAGCAAAAACAGGACTGGATGTCCTTCTCACGCATGGCCAAGGGAAACTTGAGAGCACTGCTTCTGTTTTGTAGCGTTGTCCCGGAGGCCTGGACTGGCGGAAGCAGTCAATTGCCTGGGAGGAGACCACGAGTGGGGGAGTAGGATGTAAGGTGAGGGAGGTGACCCGGTTTGTGGTTAGTGAGTATGGAAGTGGAGTGGGCGCCAGCAGAAAATTGAGTTGATGTAAGAGAGGGATTTTGTGAATCCAACTTTGTATTGGGAGAGAGCTCCATGCCGGTAGGTCCAGTGGCCTGCAGCAGTCGGGGGCACATGAAAACGATTGTTCGGATGGATATTTGCCCCTAGGAGTGGTTCCGGTGTCTGGGGTCTGCAGGTGAGGTGGTCACACCGGCAGTCACAGGAGGGCTTTCGGCCGCTGGAGGCCGTAGGGGCGGGCGGCAGGATCAGGCGGTGCAGGTCAAGGGTATTCACCTCCTGGTATAGCTCCTAGGGGGCGTGGTAGAAGGGGTCACCGCCCTCCTGCCACACCCAAAGTAGATGAACTGAGGCCTGTTAGTAGATCTTGATGACTCACTGGAAAAATGTCAAACTTCTATTGCATATTTTCTGTTGCATTTGTAACAATAAATGCAGCCTAAAGCTTCGCCCAATCTATTGTGTCGCATGATTTCTTTGCAGCCTCTGGCCCCTGCGCGGCCATGCCGGCAAGCCCAGGCCCAATGCCCGGACGGCCAGGTTCGGGGAGCGATGATGAGCCAGCCGATAAGGGGTGGGCTCTGTCGCCCCGTTGCTGCCTCCTTCACGGGCGCACCTGGGTGACGTCACAGCCAGGCGTGGGTGGTGCATGGGGGACAGGTTTGGCTGCCATTTCGGATTGTAACGAAATATTGAGAGACTACACTTAACACCGGGAGTTCCCTCCCACAGGACATTGATTGTTTTTGTTCAGCTAGCCCCATCTATGACTCATATAGAGCCCTGTAGTCCCCTCCCCCTGTTGCAACAATGAGCCAAGAACTAGGCCGGGGTACAGAAGAATGTTGGTCTGCTCATCACTTCATTACGTTCACCATCCCACCCTCGGACCAGCCCCACCCCCTCACACTTCCGCCCCAGTCACCTCTCGCTGCACGCATAACCTCATAAGTGACACTCTCTGACAACTGCGTGAAAAAAAGCCCCCCTGGTCTCGATGTTGACAGCCTAGTCAAACACCATAACTCTACTATCAACGCAACCATTGACAAAGTCGCCCCTCTCAAAACACGCACCCCTAAATAAGGTACACGCACCAACTCCTGGTTCACCCCTGAGCTCCTCGCACCACAGCCCGTAAAAAACACTGTAGCAAATGCACCGCACACCTATGCACGACAGCAACAAACAGATCTTGCTTCACCCCTGTAAAAGTGCCCTGGGGTCTATTAGCATCCTCCTGATGTACTGGCAAGAGGAGCTGGGCCCTGGAAATCCACTGCACCATGAACGGAAGTCCCAGCCGTAGAGCAAAGTCCAGCTGCCTTTATTACACGTTCAAATGACAGGGATTGCAGTATGAACAACGTAACATTCTCCACGCTCACTCTGTGTCTAGGCGGTTGACAGCTGTTTTTGTTTGTTACTGACGTCACAACATGCGGTAAATCCCAAAAACCTAGCATGCAATGGGCTAGGTTAGTAAGGTAAGCTACGTAAACTTTTCTTTAGGTGTTAGTGCACCCATTGGGTAACCATATCTGGTAGCTCCTCCTGAGCCCACCGCCAAAAGTATCAAATACAAAGTTACAGGTTAGTGAAAGGTGATTGGCCAGTGCAACCTTGTATAAACTCCTTGGAGTCGGTGAATAGGGTTTGGACAGACAGGGTCTTCTCAGCCCTGGCGCCTTGGGCAGGTATCAGGCGAAGTTCAACACACAAGGTAGTGGGTACGACTCTAAAGATGCTCTGTGTTCGCAATAAGTTACCTTCCCCACTCTCCCGTGCCGTGAGACACAACATGTATCTTTAAACCTGTGCTACATTTGTATCTCTCTGCAGTCAGTCCGGTGGGTACAGCAGTCTCTACCTGGCTCAAATGAATAGGCATTGTCCACCATGTTCAGGTTACCTGTGCAGGGACCACGAAGTGGCTCTCTTCTGTCTGTAATTATGAGGATGTTCTGCTTTGGCTTCTTGCAGGTGCCCTATTGTTTCTGTTTATCTGGGAATGCTCCTATCCCGTGTGTCCTTGGCTATCAGTGCACAGTAACTGCGCTGGAAGCCTGTTCTCTCAGCTTCACCTGGATCATGCAATCAGATTTCTCTGTGTCGCGAATTCTCGAAGCTTCTCCCGTTTACTCCAACGTACCTATGCCATCCATCTTTATTTAAAAGACCGTCCCTGTGAGTTGCATTATTTTATTATTATTTATTGGACATTTGTATGGCGCCTATACAGCAGTAGTCTGGTTAGGGTGGGGGTTCGGGGGCATGTACTATTATGGGGATGCTGAGGCTGACTGGTCGAGGAAGGTCTGTCCCCTGTAGGTCCTGAGAAGCTTCCAGAGCTTAAGGAGGTCCAACTCAACTCTGAGAGGGGCGGGGAGGCCACCCCAGAGGGAGGCTCCTGCCCATGAAAGAGATTTACCCCCCACTCTTTGCTTGGACAATCATCTGATCTGCAGAGTGTTGCTTCTAGAGGACCGAAGAGCTCTAGCAGGGAGGTATTTAGGGAGAGAAAGTTGGATGTAGCGGGGTGCCAGGTCCCAGAAAGCCTTGCGGATGATGCCAAGGGTCTTCAATTCGATACTTGCATCCACTGGGAGCCAATGGACACATTTTAGGGCTGGAGGGATACTGTCCCTGGGCCTGAAGCCAAGGATAAGTCTTGCAGTCCGATTCTGTATTAGTTGGAGAGGGCGGAGGGAGGAAAGATGCACATTCCTGCAACCCTGAATCAAGCCCTCTTATGTTTCCTCATAGCACCTCGATGCCTGTGGGCTGTAGTGCTCTCTACAAATCCCCAAAAATAAAAAAATTAAAAAATATTGAGGAAGAGGCATTTACAGTAGTAAAGCCTGGCGAGAACCAGAGCTCTAGATACATTGAGTTTCTGGGAGTAGGTGAAGAAAGGGTGCCTTCTTGGCAAGATCAGCGATATGAGGTGACAAGGACAGAGAGGAGTCGAAGATGACACAAAGGTTTTTTCCCTAAAAGGAGGGTGTGGGGAGGGGGCCTAAGGAGGGCGGCCAGAGAATAGGGGGGAAGTAAGGAGTGGAAGTTCCAATAAGAAGGATCTTGGTCTTACTTGCATTTAGTCAGAGATCATTAGCGGCACACCATGCCTGAATATCAGCCAGTCAGGAATGGGAGAGGAAGGAGAGGAGGTAGAGGGGGGAACCTTAAAGGAGAGCTGAATGTCATCTGCATGACACTGAAAATGAGGAGAGAAGGTAGAGATCAAGTAAGCAAGAGGGGCAAGGTAAATGTTGAAAAGCCATGGTGAGAGGATAGAGCCCTGAGGGACGCTGCAGGTAGAGAGTGAGGTAGAGGAGAGAAGAGGGCCCACTTGGACCTGGGAGGGCCAATTCGACCGGACGGAGGTCAACCAGGCCTATGCCAGGTCCGTGATGCTCAGGTATCTCAGAGTTTATTCAAGAGGGTGGCGTTATTGGCAGTGTTGAATGCAGAGGACAGGTCAAGGAGGATGAGGACAGAGGGAGAGTAGGAATTAAGGTTTGAGAGCAGGTCTTCACAGGTGTTCAGGAGAGAAGTTTCCATGCCTCTGGCTGCTCTGAAGCCAGACAGATGGTCGTGGAAACAGCCAACAGATTCAGTGTGGTGGATTAGTTGGGAAACAATCCGCTTCTCCAAAAGATTCCCCAAAAAGGGGGTAGTGGAGATAGGGAAAGGGGGTAGTGGAGATAGGGAAAGGGGGTAGTGGAGATAGGGAAAGGGGGTAGTGGAGATAGGGAAAGGGGGTAGTGGAGATAGGGAAAGGGGGTAGTGGAGATAGGGAAAGGGGGTAGTGGAGATAGGGAAAGGGGGTAGTGGAGATAGGGAAAGGGGGTAGTGGAGATAGGGTGGTAGTTAGTTGGGAAGGAAGGGTATGCAGATGGCTTTTTTAGGGGAGTGAAGAGGAAGTGCCAAGTATCAGCTGCACCCCAGCCGCCCCCTTCGAAGTGCCAGGAACCTTCGCGCCAATATATGTGACGTATGAAGAACAGATAGACCAGCAGAGAGCCACAGTTGGGCTCTGCCCAGTGCTTATCGGAAGAACAGCACCTATTGAAGTATCGGCACCTAAGCAAACCAGGATATCAAGGTACCCACTGAGAAATACATACCTACAGACATGACAAAGGGACGTTTGTCAGAATGAAATACCCAAAGAAGCCAAGAAGATACTAGAAGGTGACTGGTGACATCACGAGAGATCGGACTGACACACAGAGAGGGTATATGATGAAACAAGAATGCTGATAAAGAGATGGAATGCCAAGGATAAGTGACATCTTGGGCCTAAGGTGAAACAGGTGATTTCAAGATAAAGAAAGTTATGCCATATGTACAATGAAGACATTAAGCTAGTTTAAATGTGTACATATGCAGGGAACCGCAAGAAGCAAAGAAATTGGGAAAGCCTGCTTATGCTTAACAGTAAAATAGATTGCAGTAAGCGCAAACTATACATATCTACCTCAAAGGCACTTTATAGATGAGCGAAAATCCACTACGCACATGAGCAGAATCGAATCGAGGTTACTAAAGGTCTCAAGAGGAGAGGGCCTCAGCTAACAATTCAAGAATTAAAGATGGAGAGAAATCCTGCTGACGGTAACCATGCAATGAAGCCAAGGTTGTGTCAGAATGGAATAGACTAGCAATGGCTACGATTTAAGAGAAGAATGACAAGAGTCTCCTGTTCAGCAAGGTCGAGATAAACCGCAGATGGTAAACGACTGACAGAAGTAAATCAAATACACAAAATTGGACGAAGAAGAGGCCTATTTTACAATGTCCTAGTCACGTGGCAAGGCAGGCTGAAAGGGATGAGACTTTCACACCTACGTATGGAGCCTTATAGCACCCATCCTCCTAAACTTTCTCAGACCAAGAGGTAGACTCGAGGCCAAACTACAAGTCAGTAATTGACACACGGCCACCAAGGTGATGAATGGCTGTAACATAAATTTGAGGGATGCTGGGGTACAGACTTACTCCCTGCACCTGGCCTCATTATTCTACATGCTGCTAGCACAAGTGGAAAAGTATGTGTGGGCTCAATGCCAACCCAATCATAGTGGACCATGTAATCTAGGGTCCTAGAGAGAGAAGAGCCAATAGGACGTCGTACTTTTTGTGACGTTTACAGTGGCCAGTTTGAAGGAAGGGCTTAGTTGCCCCACCTGACATTATTATCCAACCCCCTTTCCCTGTTACCATATACAGATATAGTGCCTATATTAAAGTGACCTTCCCATAACCAATCGAGTTGCAAGTTAGGTTTGTAAGATTACACGTCAATGAAGACGAGTTTTTGGTATAAATGATGTTGTTTTTCTGAAATTAGTTGGAGTTTAAGCGAGAAGGAAGATCAAGCGGTTGCTGGTGTTCATTGAACTCCCCGTTTTCTGTACTTGTCATTTAACAGACTCCCTTTGCCAAACTATTGAGTTGTCATAGTTATTTGATGCTTGAGTATGAATCTGCACCCCATCTATCGCGAGGATGCTGCTGCTCATCTTAAAGGGCTGTTTGGAGACCCCCAGTCTTATGGGCCAGCTGGGGTCCATCCAGTTCAGGGGTGTACAAGGGAGTGCTTGAGAGGTGGTGGGAAGAAACCGGTGGCAAAAGAGTGGCTGCAGAACTCAGCTGCAGAGGGAGCGAGGGCAGCACTATTGTCCTTGAACGCTCTGGAAGAGCTGTCCATATTCATTCTTACTGCTTAGCGAAAGGTGTACGTTTGTCTTCTAACTATGTGGGTCATACGTATATCCTTCATGTCTATCAGCAATAAACTAAGACGATGAACTGAGGAATGTTAGAACTTGATGACTCACTGGAAAATAGTGCATTTTGTGTTGCTTATTTTCTGTTGAAATAATATATGTGGCCTAAAGTTTTGTCCAAGATATTGTGTTGTGTGACTTCTTGGTAGCTTCTGTGACCACTGCGCTACCTACGATGGCAAGCCATGGTGCAAGGCTGTGGCGGGCAGGTTTGGGGAGTATGGCCAGGCCCGCCAAGAAGGGGAGGACTTTCTCCTCCAGTTGCTGGCCTCCCTTTCCATCACAGCCAGGTGAGGGCGGTGCTAGGAGGGACAGGGGAGCAAGGACAGCTTGGCAGTCTTTTCAGGAATGGGTGCGGCTAGAAAAGCAGCATAAAAGGGCAACTTGAAAAGAGCAAGGTACATCGCTTCCCTTCCGTCGTTTGGCCACCATGGGCCCTATCCTAGGGGATCCACGCCACCCATGTCACCTTTGAAGGACGAGTTTTCCCACCCACCCTCACTGATAGCAAGGGTCTGAGGGATAGCAAGTTGGGGACACACAAAAGCATTGTTTGAACAGGTATTTGCCCAAGGAGTGGTCCTGGTGCCAGCCGGTCTGGTTTTCAAAATGGCCTCGCCAGAAGGCTGGGCGTTGGGGGCCTCAGGGGGAATAGGATCAGGAGACAGGGGGTGCAGGCCAAGGGTTTTCAACATCCTGGTATCGCCCCCAGGGGGTCGTGTTGGAGTAGGGCCCTTCACCTTGCTCTTTAGACCCGGCGGCGATCGTATCCGGGCGAGTAATTTCTTTTTTTTTGTTGTTGGTGCAAACTGTCAACATGTTGCATTCAGAGTTCGTGCAGCAGGTGCATTTTAGTGTTTTAACTTGAGTTTCCGGGCCATTAACAGCCGGTATAGCCTGCTGGTGCGGGCTCCAAAGCGCAAATATGAGAAGACTGTGCTTGGCTTCCACTGCCGTCCCTTGGGGAGAGCTTTACAAACCCTGTGATGTCACCACAACTTAGCACTGAGCTTCTGAAAGTAGCTGCGCCATTAGAGTTTGCCAGTTTTAGTACCACTTGCGTAGCATGGGGGGCGGGAGGGGATTTAAACAGTGTACTCATTTTCACACTGGTATGCCATTTTCATCGGCTGTCATTGAAATCAAATGCCATTTCATCTATGTTCCCAGCCCTCTATTGGGTCAAGGGTCATATGATGGGGAAAATGTCCTGGTTACCTTGTAGGATAAGTATTCGGACCCTTATTTATGAAAGGATCTCGCAAGTTTCTGCTGTGGTTGTTACATGAAGGTTTTTATTTGCACTTTAATAAGGTTTAGACACATTGTCTAGTGGGTGAAGGTCAGCCGACACGTGTTTCAAACCCTGATGGTCTTTATCAAGGCAAATGGTAGTGTTCATATGGTACAATCCAGTTGGTTCATAGAGCCATTGGCTAATAGTAATCCAATTATGGTGATAATGTAGAGGCTGATGCCTGTCGTTCTGCTCGCTCCGTTCGTCGCTCATATGATGTCACATCCTGCAGTATAGTTGCCGGGGGATGCGCAGAGGGGTCACCATTGCTTTTCCTATGATTTCGGTGAAACGATGGTGCTGTACACATTTTATAAACCTCCGTCATTCCAAATTCTCAGGTCCAAAAATGATGCTTAATGGGAAGAATCGTTCATTTATAACACTCCGAAAAAAAACAGTGCTCTAAATGAATGACAGTGGCTGTGACTACAGTTGTAGGTGGGATGGCCACAGCACGGGGACTGTCGGGAAGATAGCTCAGGGGCAACGTGCTCGCCTTGGATGAAAGACGACGCAGAGAAACACAGGTTCGGTCCCCAGGTCTGTGCTTAGAAACCTCTGGGTATTAAGCGCGTTATAAATAACCTATCATATCACATCATACCTTAAAGGAGAGATGACCCTAGGGAGCGGACGGAAGGAAGCAGCACGGGGAGAAGGGAGGAAGAGGAGGGGCTTGTAGAGCCCGGGAGAGTCCAGCATGATGTAGAGGGAAATAAAGGAAGGTTGCAACTGTACATGGCTCCGTTTTGTCTATTGCCCTAGGCCCGAGCCATCCAGATGCATAACGTGCGGCTGAGCTAGCAAGGGCCACAAGAGCTGGCGACGAGGAGAAACGCACCCACAAGGGCCCACACGATCCTGAAAGTGTCCTGGAAAGATCTCCGCCGATCCCGGCATCCTAATGCATACGTAAGGGGTACTCTGCCCCTCTGCCATCCCGGCATCCTAGGATGTTTTGCCGATCCCGGCGTCCTGGCAAAAATCGCTGATCCCGGCATCCTGTGGAGAATCACTGATCCCGGCGTCCTGTGGAGAATCACTGATCCCGGCGTCCTGTGGAGAATCACTGATCCCGGCGTCCTGTGCAAAATCGCTAATTTTAAACAAAGAACACAATTTTGCTCCTACACTCTCAGTCTCCCAGGCGTAACTTTTATAATTATTGGTGATTTATAGCAGACTTAGGGCCCGATTCATGGAACTTTTAGCGCGGTGCAAACGAACACCCTGATTCACACAGAGCAGTGCAAAGTGTATTTCTGCAGTGACTACCAATGAAAAATGCTAAGTGCCAGACCCTCTAGCTTGCCATAATCTTGCTCACTTGCCCTGAGGTATGCCGCCTGCCTAGGCATGGATGGTATAGTCAACACAACAGCCGCCGCCCAGCAGCCGGAGGACTCCACCTGGCAGTAGCGGAAGTTGGTGGGCGCACAGGGTTTGATTGGCAGGAAACACGAGTCTGGTATAGTCCAGGCCTCTTCTCGTCATTACCGCTGCCATCCGTGCGGCGGAGCCCCGCTGCTAGGCCCGCAGCTGCCAAGAGACAGATTGGGCGCCGCCCGAGGGAGCGGGCGCTGCAGACGGCGCGTTTGCGATATTCTGCGCCTGTGAGTGCAGCGTCTCCGGGCATGTGTTCCTCGCTGAGCCCGAGGGAGGAGAAGCGATTCCAATATTTCGGGTTTGCAAAAACGTGTCTTAAATCAAGCGCACAGAAAACCGTCGCAGTAACTCGTGGCGATGTAGGAATCGCTCCCGAAGCTAAGCACGGCAATAGGAGGACTTAAAGGAGGAGGGGAGAAACAGCAAGCAGCGAAGGAAACACAAGAATTAAAATCCATTGCACATGGGATTTCAGCGAGTTCTTCTCTGCCCGCAGCACATGCTGTCGACTAACAAAATAAATGAGTTATTGATTAAAATATTTCTAAATAAAATGCATCTAAAGAAAACAGTAATAATTACATCCTTGCTAGGTTTCAAAACGCCCCAGCGTTGTTCTCTAACCAGCCTTGTCTTGGGTTTCCACTTTATTAGGTACAAGCATGTTCCTATCATTTTAGCTCCTGCAAGCCTCTGTAGCTAGTAGCAACCAAGCCTACATTATAATGATTAAGATGCGTTATCTTTACAGAGCACCTATTTACATACAATATCACGCAACCGAAATTAGCACTCATTTATCGATCTCGGAAGGATGAAAGGCTGAGTTGGCCTTGCCAGGGTTCGAACCCGCGACCTGCAGATCCCGCTCAGATCGCAACGGCTGGCACTCAACCCGCTGAGCTACAATGTGTGGCCCGGAACTCCTAAGACACAATGGCATGACAAGCAAGAAAAAGAAACACAAATGTCTGTGCTCAGGGTTAAGGCGGAGAAAGGGGTAGACTCTGTACCCTGAGAAACAAAAACAGCAATTAGAACATGTTGGCAGCTCCATTGCAGATACTAGAGTGGTAGGGGTCAAGGATTAAACAATAATACCACATTTCGTGTGGGCTTTACAGGCCATTATTGGCGTGTGACCCAAGTTATAGTCCCGAGCAAAGAGAGGACCTTAACGCGTGGCCACAACATTGTTACTGACCAGTGAAGCTCGTGCAACACTTTACCTCCACGTCCACTCTTCCTCGTCCCAGTACTTACTTCATGAGGCACCTGCCTCCGACACAGGACCTTCTTCTATTTCTTTAAATCTCTATAACTCCTCCCCCACATCCATGTCACTCAGTTTTAATTTTTCCTGCCTCCGGCAGGTTGGACTTTTTCTTCCCGGTGCGGGGCACCAGGGAGCACCGATTGCTGGCCCCCTGGGGGGGGCTGTGTGGCGGGGCCCTCGGTCCCTCAGGTGCGGCACTGCTCCTGGGCCCCCTGCGGGGCTTGGGGTCACAGTTGAGCTGGATTGCCTCGCTCGGTTCTTTGCTGGGCTCCGGACCGCAGCGTGAGCATTGTGTCCCGGGTCCTGCACGGCCCCGGGAAGGTAAGGAGAAGGAGAGGGGAGGACTGGGCTTGATGTTTTTCCCCTCTCCTCCTGTTTTGGCCTTCTTGATTCTACTTGGCAGTATGGGCTAGCCTTCCCTTTTGTTGTGAGGCCTCTCTGCTTCTTGTCGTGGGGTGACAGTGGCAGAGAGTCTTTGGGAGTGCGGGGGCTCTGTTCTGTCGCAGGCATGTCACATACCACCTGCTCCTCAGACACACGGCCCAGGATGCACCGGATGTTAGCTGCATTATCTGGGGGAAGGTAAGGAGAGGGGAGGACTGTGCTTGATATTTTTCCCCTCTCCTGCTGGTATGGCCATCTTGACTCCTTCAACATGCCGTTTCCCTCGTGCCTTGTGTGCACATCTTTATTGGAAATGATGGCAAGCACTTGGCAGTATGGGCTAAACCTTCCCTTTTGTTGTGAGGCCTCTCTGCTTCTTGTCGTGGGGTGACTATGACAGAGTATTTGAAAGTGCGGGGGCTCTGTTCTGTCGCAGGCATGTCACATACCACCTGATCCTCAGAGACACACAGCCCAGGATACACTGGATGTTAGCTGCATTATCTGGGGGGAGGTAAGGAGAGGGGAGGACTGTGCTTGATGTTTTCCCCTCTCTTGCTGGTATGGCCATCTTGACTCCTTCGAAAGGCCGTTACCTCGTGCTCTGTGTACACATCTTTATTGGAAATGATGGCAAGCACTTGGCAGTATGGGCTAGCCTTCCCTTTTTGTTGTGAGGCCTCTCTGCTTCTTGTCGTGGGGTGTCTGTGACAGAGTATTTGAAAGTGTGGGGGCTCTGTTCTGTCGCAGGCATGTCACATACCATGCGCTCCTCAGACACACACAGCCCAGGATGCACCGGATGTTGGCTGCATTCCTTGCGTGCTGCCTGTGAATACAGCGCCGATTTGGACACGTCTGCAAGCGGCCGGAAGGGTACCGGCCTGGCATAGTCTACACTTCGGGTTCAAGTATCAGCGGTGCTGACTCGGTCCTTCAACCTTCCTAGACCGACGCATTGGAACGATCTAGAGCATGGGGCTACCAGCTACTGGATACAGGGCTCAAGCCACCTCTCAGTCATGTGGCGTGTTAGTGGTGTGTTTGGGTCTGTGCTAGCTATGGACGCAGACTCCTTGTCCTGTCCTCTTCCTCTAAACTGCGCGAGGGAAAGTCGAAGGAGTTGATTTGCTTTTCCCTTGTCCGGCAAGGGATTATGGAAAATGCATCATGGAAGTAACGGCCATGCAGGGGGTTCCCAGTGTCTCTTCTTTTAGGGCCTAGATCCTCCGGTGCCGACGTGTTGCTTTCACGCCTCCTCTCAGACTTGTGGGAAGTGATAGGGCACATGGTGGCACATGTCTGTGCTAAGAGGGGTTCTCAGAACCCCTGGTGCCGGTGGAGGGGGATGTCACTTCAGTGGGTTTTCCAGTATAGGCATACCTCAGGTAGGGGGTTGCCTTTGATGTCGGCTATCCGGGATGGATTGCTTTGCCCCGCTTTGTGACAGTACTCTGCCCTTTTGACGCCAGCCTGGTGGATCCTCTGTCAGCTGAGGGGGCCATAGTCTGCTGGACCTCTGGGCTGTCCAGTATCTTCCTTTTGATAGGTCAGATCTTTTTGTGGGCTGACAAGCATGCTGTTATATTGTGGCGCAGGCCTGTTTCAACGTCCTGTGATTTCCCTCTGGTGCAAGTGCAGTGACTGGCGGTTTTCCCGGGCTCCTCGTCTCTATCTTCTCGGAGGTGTATGGGACCGGTGGGGTTCGGCTTCCTGGGTAATGGGCTCCTTCTGGAGGGGGTATCAGTTGCCGTTCCTGTCTCCTCCTGTCCAGGTTTGCATGGTTAGGACTTTGGTACCCAGCTCACGGTCCAAGTAGTTGGCCATGGGATCCGTTCTCTCCGAACGGTTGTTGTGGGTTACCGTCTTGCCCGTTCCTCTCCCTGTTCAGGGTCATGTTTTCTACTTGCGGGTGTTCCTGGTCCCTATGCCTTCTAGGATGTGTCACCTGCTTATGGGTCTCAAGACCCTGCACTGCTTGTCCGGATGTCTGGGGAGAGCGTACTCTGGATGTTGTGCAGGGGGGGCGCTTGCTGGCTGTTCTGGGCTGGGTTCTCAGAAGGCAGTATGTCTCGGCTCGCCTGTTGCTGAAGTTACGGGGCACGTGGCGTCTTGCATGTTTTCCAGTTCCTTGAGCCCGTCTTCGGTTACGTCTCCTGGTGTCTTATACTCTCTCCCACTGGCTCCCGACATCTCAGCTTTCGTAGTTTTGTTTTCAGTGTCCCCAGCGCTGCGAGTGTCCCTGCTATGGTGGCGGGGGGTTTCAGGTCTACAGGCTGAGGTGTGCTTGGTCCTTCCTCCTGTGGCCTCTCCTACTACCAACACCAGCAGAAAGGGTCTACATTGGGGGTCCTCTCAGCTCAAGGGTTGTGAGATCTGGGGAGAGCCGGCGATCATCCAATTGGCAAGAGTTGTGCCATTGTCCAAGCTCTGGTGTACTTCGAGGAGTTGCTGGACGGTCGGCGGTTTTTGGTCCGATCGGACAATACGACGGCCTTGGCATATGTCAACTGCAAAAGGGGTTCCGGCCACTCCTTGAATGCTCTGGCAGCGCTGATAGGCACCTGGGAGGACTCTCATCTGGTGTCTCTGGTGGCCTCACGTATCAGAAGGGTGGACAATGTTCAAGCGGATCTTCTCAGACGCCGGTTTTCACTCCTCTGCGGAACTGGTCCTTTTGGCCCAGGTCTTTGCGGTGACCTGTGTCAGATTAGGGTCCCTGGTTCTAGACCTGTTTGCATCCCCGGCCTCAGCAGAAGTTCCCCTCTTCTGCTCTAGGTTTCAGGCTGAGGGGATTGGGGGATGGACGCCCTCTCTGTACAGTGGCCTTGGGGTTTTCCTTTATGCCTTTCCGCCTATTCCCCTTCTGCCCCGGGTGGTTTGGCGCATCAGAGTGTCCAGGGTGACTGTGTTGTTGTTAGCTCCGTTCTGGTCCCGCCGGAGTTGGCTCCCCTCTCTGTTGGAGCTTCGGTCCTAGGAACCTTGGCTGGTTCCGAGGTGGCCGTGTCCCCTTCAAGGGGATCTGCGGTTGGAATTCCACCAGATGCAATGGGCGGTGTGGCTATTGCTCAGTCTAGGTTGATATCTCAGGGGTTCTCAGATCCTGTAGTTGGGTCCAAATGGATGCTCTTAGACCCTCCACTCTGACGGTGTTAGGCAGACTCTGGGGCCATTTCCGAGACTGGTATGGGCGGTCTGGGATCCCTCCCCTGCGTTCTGGCCTCTGCTATCCTTCAGTTCCTCCAGGAGGGGTTTTGACAGGGGCCTGGCAGTTTTTCCAGGCTTCGCTCTCAGTGGGCCTCCATGAAATTACTTTTGGGGGACTCTGACGGTCACTTGGATGGGGAGGTGTTGGTGGGGAAATTGATCCAGGGTTTTTTTTTTCTTCCCGTCCTTGTGCTGATAAAGGGCTTTCCTCTTGGGATCTCCCTCTTGTATTACGGTTCCTTCACGGGCCTCCTTTTGAGCCCATTTCCGAGGTTGATATCAAACATCTTACACTGAAATCTGCTTTTCTTATTGCCCTCACTTCTGCCCGTAGGCTTGGGGAGATTGGGGCTCTCTTATGTCACGCTCCTTTCCTGAGGGTGCTGCCAGACTCGGTGGTGCCGGGGTGTGGTCCGATGTTTCTCCCTTCAGTTGTCTCTCGGTTTTCACACCTCTCAGGTTCTGGTTCTCCCTGACTTCTTTCATGATCCGAGAATGCCTGAGGAGGTAGCTCGGCTTAACATTGATGTCCGACGGGACGCGTTGGAGTATTTGGCTTGGTTTGCTTTTTCCACCAATCTGATAGTCTTCTGATTGCTTGTGGTCCGGCTGGGGCTGGGCATAACTCATCTGTGGTTTCCATTTTCCGGTGGTTCCGGGTTGTGATCTCTAGGGCCTATGTGGCTTCTGGCCTGCCTGTGCCTGCGCACAATCAGGGGCGGTCTGCCAGGGGTTTGGCGGCTTCCTGGGCCGATGCAAGGAGGGTTTTTCTCTGCAAGAGATTTGTATGGCTGCCGCCTTGGCTGGTCTAGGCATTTTCATCAACCGCTATGGGTTGAGTTTCTCCCACTCGGGGGTTGGTTCCTTCGTGGTTGGAGTTTTGTCTGTGGGGATGTGATTTAAGAGTTATTGTGGGTGTGTTTTGCTGCACTGTTTTTGGCTCTGTGTCTCATTGGGACCTTTTCTCCGTTGCTGCTTTGGTATACCTCATGAAGTAAGTACTGGGACGAGGAAGAGTGGACGTGGAGGTAATGCTCTGATTACTTATCGGTAATCTTCATTACTCCTAGTCCTACTCTTCCTCGTTACAGTACTGACGACCCTCCTCACCCTCCCTCCGGGGAAGGTCCCATGCTCCGGCTTGGTAATATGAAACTGAGTGACATGGATGTGGGGGAGGAGTTATAGAGATTTAAAGAAATAGAAGAAGGTCCTGTGTCGGAGGCAGGTGCCTCATGAAGTAAGTACTGTGACGAGGAAGAGTAGGACTAGGAGTAATGAAGATTATCGGTAAGTAATCAGAGCATTATTCTTGCTGCTTGCAGTCCTTGTTTCTAACCAGGATGCTGAGATCAATGAATGTGTGTGAACTAACAGCCCGTGGTGAGCGTGTGACCCGCTATTTCACACACAAATACATCCTCACCTAATATGGCTGCCATGAAAAAATAGGGCTGGGCTCCTTGCAGAGTACTTCTTCCATTTCAATGGCGGGCAGGAGGTGAGGTGCGGCGCTGTGAGGTGGAGCTACCACATGATGAGCTAAGTGAGGCATCCCTCCTCTGGCAGCACTGTGATACGCCAGAGTAGTCCCTTGTTTGTTTCTGTAAACCATGGCGAAGACTCACATGTACTTTGCAGTCCTGGTAAAGTGGACTGCTTTCCATGGCTCCTCTAGCAGACTACAGCTTCTTTGGAAAATAAAATAGAGGACTGCAATTGCCAGGCTGCTGTTCATTCCTGGCAGTGCTAGTATCCGACCTCCTCCTTGTGGCCTAGTAAGTGTCTGCTGTCTGGAAACTCCTCCGCTCGAGCTCCAAACATCTCAGAGCCATGCTGCCATTTCTTTGAATCTAGAATAATGGAAGTCATGGCATCTAATTTTCAGGGTGGCCTAGTTCCATCTAGTGCCCTTCCCATGGTGATATGATAGGTTATTTATAATGCACTTAATACCCAGAGCTTTCTAAGCGAGGACCCAGTGATCGAACCTGTGTTGCTCTACATCGCCTTGCTTCCAAGGCGAGCGCATTGCCTCTGAGCTATCCTCCCGAGTGCACTTAGTAAGAGCTTCTTGTTTTTAAGATTTGGAGAGGCTGATATCCGCTTCGATGTTGTAGGTCATACATCTACCTACAGAACCCTGTCCACATGCAAAATGCCCTTTAAGAAGTAGCACAACCCACGCCTCCACCCTAGTTGCATGTCTTTGACTTGATTGCTGCATGCACTGGGCTGCGCCCTATGTTGCGACTTTTCTTGTAGGCCAATAAGGACCTCTCTGATTGCGATGGCCCCCTCGCCAGCAGGGCTGCAATATCTTCTTCACCTGCAAGGATGGATCGGTGAAGGTGCTGATGAAAAGCCAATGACCTTCTTGTCATCTCCCTCCCTCCCTGGCAGCATTGCACCCCCTCCTTGCTTAACACTCCTTTCCAGGCTTTCTTCTGGAACTTGGACAGCTGGCCTTTACTTCAAAGTTGTGTGCTTAGAAGCAGAGCTCCCACTGTGACATCCCAGCGGCTGGTACTGTTTCTCTTAAGCCATAGCTGGCTACGGGGCATGGACCTGTGTGCCACAGGGTCCCACCCCTGGCACGAGGCCACCAGCAGATGTGGGCACCCAGGGAATGAGGATAACAGCCACCGGGTTACTAACTCAGATGCCAAGTGACACCGAGATGCTGCAGACAGCAGCAAGATGGCTGCCATGCATACAAAATGGCAACTCAGGCTCTCGTAGGTGTGGGGTCATGCCCCACTTTCCCCTGTGTGTCAGTAAATGACGGCGTGAATACCTATGCATGCTCACACAGTGAGTGGGGGAGCAGCGGGTTTGATGCAGTTGTCCTAGAAGATACTTGGTCGGGGCTTAGTTAGGGAACTGGGGTTTGTGGCGCTCTGGTAGCACTTAAATAACTTGGCGGTGTTGTTATGAGCCCACCCAGGCTGGCAATATGATCCTGACACGGTGGGATGATAACCCTTGCGTGGCTACACTTAGTGGCGTGTCCAGGAAGTGGCCTGGGCTAGCACGTGATGCCGCTGGAATCTGATTGGTCACCCCATTATCCTAAACTATGATCGTTATGTGTGTGTGTGCAGTCCTACTGCTTGCCACCGCTGCATGTGTCAGTGCCCCACTTGGGCCACCCCAGTCAAAAGAGTCTGGACACGCACCAGGACACAGTGCGCCACGTCACGTACACGCCTCGGCGCTCTGAAGCTGCTGTATTGGTGACTCGGCGCAGTACACAGGGCCTATTAATGTAATTTGTCACAAGGTTTTTAGGTAGACGTGTTCCCTCATCGGGAGCTTGTCACTTAGGTCTTGATGCGATGCGTCACTATTGTCTGAGGTCAGAAACAGGCCTGCTTCCTGGCTGGTACTTCATGGTACCCCATGGTGGTATGCAGGTGACCTTGCAATATTTTAATCGGGTGAAGACGAATTACATGTTGTGGGGCTCAGGAGGGGATCTGCTTTAGAGGAGTTGAAGCTAAACTTATTTTTTGGTGACTGCTTTCACTTGGGGCTCGAATAGGGAAAGTGTGTACAAGTGTGGAGACCAACGTTGTGTTCTTTTGTTACTGGCGTGGGGGAGCGAGGGTGGTTGCCTTGTGTCTAGTCAAGGAAATCACTAAATAGAGCACTGGGAATGTCTATGGAATCACTGGTCCAGTCGTTCAGAAAATTAAGCCTGCTTTAGGCAGCAAAGCGAAACTGCAATTCTAAAGTGAAAGAGGGCTAGATTAATACGGTGCCCCACCCACTCTCTGGGAGAGACCACCGCCTCCTTCTGGGCCTGTAATCGTTAGAACGATAGAGGCGGCTTCCGGGTCTGTTCGTTTCCAGGCAGGACACCAGACGCCCCAGATCAAAGGGCTGATAAGATGCACACAAAGCATGCACACGGGGGTAGAGGCCAGGCAGGGCGGTGCAATGCGGAAAAACATCACACACTCATTCTGAGGGCTGGAGATCAGCAGATAAAACGCGAGCAGGACCCTAGGATGTCACTCACACAGCAATGGCCAAGAAGAGGAGATGGCAGAGGTATTGTGAGAAGGAGAAAAGGGGTGGGGGGTGCACACGGGCTGCTCATTATTCAAAACGAGGCGGGAAGGAATGAAGGCGGACGGGGGTTGCGTTTAATGCAAAATATAAGCAAGTCTGACCTTAGGGGTGTGGGGGGGGGCGAGGGAGCATTTTTATTATCTAAATACAACAAAAATACAACAAAAATCGATCCAGTTTAATTATTTATGAATATGTATAGGGAGAGCTATTGAGGATTCAACGAAGGCGGGATGGTTCGCGCACAGACTGACGCTATCTGCGCGCGAACCATAGCGCGGTGAACAACACTAGACTCCAGTAGGACAGATCTTTTCAGATGCCTTATTGTGACTGGTCGACCGTGACATAATTGTGCGATTGAACTCCTATGCTTGTGATCCGTTCCCAATTTAGTTCTACTTGACTGAGAACTTGCCCTACAGGTCCATACACATTTCCCAGGATGTACATTCGGGAACAAGTGGCCAGTTTCAAAGTTGAGATATTGGTAAAATTATGGATTCATTTTGCATAATTCTGTATTCCTGTGTGTATTATTGCCTTATTGCTACATTAAAACCTTTAAGTGGCAAATATTCCAATGGCAGTGCGCCGTCCTGAAGAAGATGGGCATCAACCGTGAAACAGCGTAGATGCTCCGCACCATCGAAACTACTTCCTGTGTATATGTCAGACCTAGTGTATATAGTAGGTCATGACAGTACAGTAGTCGACGTATGGCACCCCTTTTTCTAATTAGGAACTACTATTGCCTTGTCCATATATTTTTGTGGTTTTCTCTACATTGTTAAATGCGGCCATAGCCTCTGACCACCAGCCGGGTGACCCTCTTCAGCCGACTTGAGGTTCAGACAGCTTGGCAACATGAAGTTAATACTGACTGAATTTTCAGTCTGGTTTTATATTGGCACTTTGTTTCACTATGCACTTTATTCTACAACAATATGCTGCTATTTAGAGATGAGCTCGTAACAAAATTTAAAATTTAATATGTATGTTTTAACAAATGGAATTTAAATAAAATATTCATGTTTTTCAATTATTGTTTGGTTTATATGGTCTGATCTGTGATTCCGAATTTCGGGGGCCCCCTCTCTCCCCAACCCATTGCCGGTCACCACTTTAACTTGAATTTTGTTTCCGCTGACACACTCTCTGTTCACTACATTTGTTACTTCCTCTTTGTCAGCGAAGTAGAGGTTTACCCATCTTTTGTTTTGCTTGAATATGTATAGAAAACACGAACCATTTATAAAATGCCCCACAGAGGTAAACCAGCGAATAATTAATTAAAAAGTGAAAGCGGTCGTTTTGGAAACCACGTGATCCTGTAAAAGCAAAAGGAGATATCGAGGCTGAGTACCACAAAAGGAAATACACCAAACACGGGCTTATAAAGATTCACAGATCTTGATTCTACTGGGCAGTGACAGAGAAACACATTCAGATAGCTATCTGGCCTTCAGTTCATCACAGTGAGTACCAGCCCTTCAGTGTGAGGAGTGAGAGGTACTGGACATCTGGACATTCGTATATTTATACACTTCAGTTATAATGTCCAGCCCCTCTGCAGGTTAATAATCTGTGGTCTAGAGTTTGTGTGAGTTCACTTATGGCTAATACAACAATATGCACACAGATTACTTTGGTTTACATTTCAAACAAGTCACAATGGCAAAAGAGTATTCCAGGAATTAGCAGTAAGCCTTAGCACATATACCTTCACAATGCAGTTTGGCCAGTGTCCACGCTCGACATTTGCATTACAATGTCCTCAATGTATATTCGTGGATGAGGCTTGTTGGTGCATGCAATCCTAAAACCACAAGTCATGTATGGGACAAGGTCTTGTTACTCAGTCTAAACATTCGGCCCACGGACAGTCTAACCATTAACTAGGGACAAAGGTCGGGGAGGCTCGGTTACAAGTTGGAAACACAGTCCACCATTTTAGAACACAGAATTACAACTGAACAGAAATCAAAATGGCGGATCATCCTAAAATGGCAGCGAAGTCGATCTAAAATCGGAACTTTGCAACGCGGTTTGCTTCACAGAGCGACTGGGCTTAGGCCAATATATATTAGAAAGGAGGCACAATATTATTTCCCGTTTAACAAACCCTCCTTTTGGCCTAAGCCAAGCGCTAAACTACTTCTAGTCACTTTACGAGTAACTCCACGTCTCAATGTCCATACACCCTGAATCACAATCATCAGAGATATCGATCGCCATAAGGTCAGTAACAGAAATTTCTTTCAACACAAATTCATTTGTTCTTCCTTCCGGGGCACGTACCTTTTGTCCTAATGTTCCCATAGTCTGTGCACAACATCCTCCTAACACTGAACATAAGACAGGAAGGCATTGTATACAGCAACAGAAAAACAACAGAATATCCAGAATAATTAATAAGACTGAAAGTAACTTCCATCCCCAAGATCTTAAGAAGTCCTAGAACCAAGCACTAAGATCCCAGTCTCCCTCGGGAACGTGCACTTCTGAACTAAGGACGTGCAGATTTTGTATAGCCTTAAAGATGGTTGGGGAGGAATCCGGTCGAAAACGCAACAAGCAGACCCCACTAATTTACATACTCCACCACACTCAGCAAGGTTGATGTCTAATGCTATCCGGTCCTGTAGGGCCACTGACCTTATCGCTTTCTGTTCTAAAGTCATGTTATAGAGTATGTCAGTGGTCTGGTTGATGGTCCTCTACAGTACTCTCGCTAGTCTTCCGATATCCTCAGAGTTTAATATTTTCCCCCAAAAAGGTACAAAGGATTTTGCTACATCACCCAGAACTTGTGATGAAGTGTCGCCAATCTCATCCAGCCTTGGACGGGCTTTAGAGATTTCTATGGTGCTTGCTATGAATTCCCCGGGTAACAGAATTCCTAAATAACAGGTTCCCTGCCAATCCCTAGGTAGCTATGGGAAAGCTTCATTACCGCAAACGAAATAGACAGGTTCGCCTACATACAAAGGTCTGTCCTCGCCTGGTCAAGTTCGCAACATTGGTGCAGCCCTTGAAATCACCCATTGACTGAGTACCATTCCTCTGTATGCAGAAAGAAACTGAATCGGGACTGTGGTTAACAGTGTAGGAAGGTGGCGTGGCATCCCTATTGCCTATAGGAGCCATCTTGAAAGAGATCAACAATTGAACAGGTCGAGACAGTCTATCAGAAGGCCTAATAGAAGCAACATTAACCTTGCTCCTATTTGCGAAAAGTGAGCATCCCAGGGGCGTTAGAACTTGTTTCTCAAAATCATTCAAATTCGTTCCATCAAAGTTCCCCGCGATGCTATCATTCCATCGGCCAAAGAATAGTGCCCTTAAAGAAGCATAACATGCAGTAGTCAAAGGTAAAGGATGAATATACCAGCCCAACCTCTTATCGCCATGTTGCGGTAAATGAGAGCAGACCCAAAAATTAAACCTATTAAAAATGGCATGTGTGGCATTCATGATAAGCAGTAATGTTTTATTGTGGTAACTCTGTCTGTGTTGGGAGTCTCTAGGAGATAGCGTGCAGATGCACGAAAGGTGTAGAAACAGCGGGTACATTTTCAGTGGGCAAAAGAGTTTCGAGCGGATGTACTTCTTCCTAATACCAAAATCCTAAGGCAATTACTATTGTGAAACCGGTTAACATAAGTACAAGACAACAATACGTTTTAAGAGGCCATACATTTGATTGTCCATTGTTTCGATTGGTCACACAGTCACTTATTTGTTCCGTATGAGTGAGAGCGGTTGCAGGCATTGTTTCTTCAAACAAAATACTCCAGAGTTTATTTGCTGGCGATCTCCTGATCACGTGTTTTCTTAGTCCTTCCCTATCCATAGCCAACATATTTCCTTGTGTGCAAAAGACAGGGCTAAAAGACAAGCCCTATGATGATTTTCCCGTTGGCACAGCCGAACCGTGCAGTAAGTCTAGCTCCGTGGACGCAGATCGTACCTTGTGACTCCTGGTACGGCGTGATCTGCAAACGTGTCGTTGCTTCCTGATGAAAGTGGTGGATTTGCAATAGAATCTGACGATGGTGAAAAAGGATCTGTAGAAGAGTGTGGAGATAAAGCAGCAGTTTCCCCAGTCCCCACGGGCTCAGGGAGAGTCTCCGAAGCACTCTCGATGCTGCTCAATGCTGAGTGATCGTTGGGAGCAGCACAGGTAAGATTTGCTGTATCTTCTGTATCTTGTGGCAAAGGGTAGGGAATCCTCTTGACATGCGACGCGTGGATCCAGTGCTTTCGTCCGGTCACTCGTACAGTGGTCTGTGTGGCCAGTAGGACCTGATGAGAGCCCCTCTAACGCAGTGCGAGAAAGGATGATTTTTCAAATGCTTTTACAAGCACACAGCTACCAGGCCGTATGCTGTGACCTGGACCCTCGTATTTAACTGGGAGGGCTTCTCGCACCTGTTGATAAATCAAATACAGATTTTTTGTTAACCGGTCACAGTAATCAGAAAGAAGTACATGTTCAATGTATTTCAAGGACTTTGGCTTAGGCAGATTCCAAATGTTAGTTGGCCTACCCATAGCCACCTCAAAAGGGGAGAGCCCAGTCCTAGTCTGTGGGGTTGTTCTTATTGATAGTAACACGATTGGTAAGGCGTCTGGCCATTTTAATTTGGTGCCAGCTTGTTCTTTATGATTCCGTTGTGTCTCTCTACCAATCCAGCACTTTCAGCATGTCTAGCCGAATGGAACCGTTTATCGATCTGTAATCCCGCACATATCTGCAGAATTAAAGCAGCGATAAAATGTGGACCATTGTCCGACCAGATGACCCTTGGCAAACCAAACCTAAGAAAATATTCCTTAAGCATGGTTTTCGCCGTTGTCATTGCTGTAGCATCTTTAACAGGAAAGGCTTCAACCCATTTACTAAAGGCGCAGATAACAACCAAAACGTACTTATAGTTATTGCAACGCTCCATTTCAATGAAATCAAATCTTATGACCTCGAAGGGGACAGAAGGTGGACCAAAACTACCCCTAGGTGTGTTTGTGCCCTTTCCCATATTATGCTGTAGACAGATCTCACAACTCTGAACAAACTGTTCAGCTGTTTTCAAGATTTTATCATTCACCCAGACATTTTGCAACATTTTGGAAACCTTCCGTGCACAGATGTGGGAGCGCCCCTGAGCCATTGCGACCCTCATTATAATGTACGCATCTGGCAGCAACCATTTTCCTTCTAACTTGTCCACCCAACCCCCGTCATCATCCAACCTTGGAAACCCTCAGCCCATTGCTTAGATTCTTCTAATGTGGCATCAGCTTAAATATTCTTTACAGATTTGATACCCTCATCCATAGTACAAACGTGGTGGCTTCCCTTGTAGTATACATTTCTGAATAGAGATCAGTGGCAGTTTGTTTGGCTATCTGGTCAGCAAAAGCATTCCTTTTTCCTACATCATCTATGATTTTCTGATGCGCTGCGCATTTCATGATCGCTAACTTAGTGGGGAGTGCAAGCGCTGAAAGTAACTGTACTATCAAGGAGCCGCCATATTGGATCTTTGTTCCATGTGAGGTCAAGAAACGTCGTTCTGCTCAAAGTCTACCGAAGTTGTGAACCACCCCAAAGGCATACTGACTATCAGTATATATATTTACTCTAACCCTTCAGAAAGTTCACAAGCTCGAGTCAATGCAATAATTTTTGCGGCCTGCGCAGAATTATGCGTGATTCTCTTGGTTTCCACAATCGTGCTTAATGTGGTGATGGCATAAGCAGCCGTGGATGTGCCATCCGGAAGTTTGAAACAGGAGCCATCACAAAACAGCTCCTCTTGTGGGTTATTCAAAGGATTATCTTTCAGGTTGATTCTGCCTTTAGTCTCTTGCTCTGTGGTGTAGAGGCAGTCATGTGACATTTCGTCACTGCAAGCAGTATCTTGCGGGAAAGGTAAAAGTTCAGCCGATTCAATACACAACACCTCTGAATTTTGAGGTGCGGTGCGCACAAGATCAATTCATATCTTGTTAATCGTGCGGAGATGAGGTGTTGTGTTTGTGTCTGTTTAATAGAACATCTACAGAGTGAGGTTCCAGCGAGGTTAAAGCATGGCCTAGGACCATATCCTCGCTCTGTTTTACAGACGTAGCAGCAGCAGTGACGGCTCTCAAACATCTTGGCAAAGCGCATGCAACAGGATCAAGGGCGGAAGAAAAGTAGCCGCACGGCCTAATCTTCCCTCCATGTTCCTGCATTAATACAGCCAAAGCACATCCATCACGTTCATGCACATACAACACGAAGTCCTTTTCATAATTTGTTATACCCAAAACTGGTGCTGAACACAGTGCAGTCTTGAGCAGATCAAACGGTGTTCCAAGTTACACAGCAATGGCAAAGAAATGCCCTTCTTTGTCAAAGCCAACATTGGTTTAATCGTTATCAAGAAGTTTGGGATCCACTGCCTACAGTAAGAAGCCATTCCTCTCAAGGCACTGACTTCCTTCTGTGTATTTGGGACAGGCATGCTAGAAATGATTTTAATCCGTTCAGGCATCAACCATCTTCCCTCCTTTGACAGGAGATAGCCTAAATAGGCGACCTCCTGTCGACAATATTGAAACTTTTTGAGTGAAGCTTTGTGTCCATGTTTTGCTACGTGAATAAGCAACAACACGGTGCCCTCCTTACAGGCACTTCTGAGTCAGCAGCTAAAAGAAGATCGTCTACATATTGAAGCAATGTACAAGTGGTAGGCAACTCAAGTGTATGAAGCTGCTCTTTCAAAGCCCTACTATAGATGCTCAGACTTTCTGTGTAACCTTGCGGCGCACGGATGAATGTAAACGAGCGTCCCCCTAAGGTGAACGCGAACAGATATCTGCTATCCTTGCTTATAGAAATGCTAAAGAAAGCATTCTTAAGGTCTACAACACTAAAGTGAGCAGTAGAAGCCGCGATCATGGTTAGTATTGTCGTCACATCAGGCACAATAGGAAATTGTGGAGCAACAATATTATTGATAACGCGTAAATCAATGATAAAACGAAAAGGAATTGCATTATCTCCTTTCTTATACACAGGCAAAATTGGACTATTGCACAAACTACCTGCAATTTCAGAGACAAAATCAGAGACTATGCACTTCAAAGCTTGCTCACCATCAACCGAAATCTTATACTGAGGAATACGTGGCAACTTTACTCCATGTTTTAAAATGATCTTAACAGGCTCAATTTGTAGAACACCAACATCATTGTCATCAATTTCCCTTAAACACTCCGGAACATCACTAAATTCCGGCGGCAAAGGTCTAGTCAAGAACTGAGAGACAGAAAGTTGCTGTGGTGAAATCGTCAAACACGCTCCATCTGAAGAACAATGAATTACCGCATTTCCAGACCGGGGTCTTTGCCGAAATGTATCTTACTCTTTCACACTGAGGTCAGATGTCAGGACCACGTGTCTTCCGGTTCAACCTGTAACTTTCTGAGTTAGTTGCTTTTTGGAGAAAAACCACTAGCAGGCGAATGGCCCCCAGGACAGAGACCTAGTGGCGCCTCCATAAGATTGGACACTCTGGGACCAGGGAAAGGGGCCTGCCAATGGCTCCATGGTGAGACTTTGGAGTCAGATCCTTTGAGAGACTTTCCTCAATCGGTTCTCCCAAAGGGAAGACTCTGGAGCTTTTGCTTTCCAGGGATTGTTCCAGAGGCTCACATGTCTTTATACAGAGATGTTATATACCGAGACACTTATATATTGAAACATATAACTTGAAAACTGTAATATTAAAAAAATATATATATATATATTTTTTTCGGGGGGGTTTCTGCACAATCCCGTTTCTGACCCCTAATAACCCATCCCGACCATTTCCCCCCCAAAAAGTAACCTTTTACACCACTATAAATATATTCGATATAAGGGTTTTCAAGGTATAAGTGATTCGGTATATAATTTTTGATATAAAGACTGTATCCTGGTCCGGACAAGCCAATGTGCACTAGGATTCCACAGCCCAGAAATCTCTCTCGATGGCACTCAGTGAGTACGTCTCCTGTCGATGCCAATGCGCAAACCGACCGAGATTCAGTTCCTGTGCCCGGCGACATCACCTCTTGATTGGAAAGGCCC
Source organism: Ambystoma mexicanum (assembly GCF_040938575.1). Taxonomy (NCBI): domain Eukaryota; kingdom Metazoa; phylum Chordata; class Amphibia; order Caudata; family Ambystomatidae; genus Ambystoma; species Ambystoma mexicanum. Next base: position 641,502,405 of record NC_090940.1, on the reverse strand, counting down.
ACAGTCGGTCTGCTTCCGGTTCTTTCTTTAATGCAGTAAACTCATGGAAAACAGAGTCGTCACAGCGGGCTTCGAAGCACTAACCACACCTTGGGTCTTCTTGTAGCCTTCTGGCGGGTCCTGGTTCCCTCTGTAGCCTGAAACTTTCATAGCCACCTGAGATGCAAGGTGGGCAGATTTCAGAGCAAATCCATTCCAGCGGTTCTCCGGGATAAGTAGGGCAGTTGGAACCCCCCAACTCCGGTCACCAGTCGACTAGCAAAGCAGGGAGAGAATCCTTTTGGGACCTAGAGGTTCGAGGTGAAACTTCTTCCAAGGCAGGCCAGCAGAACCTTAGGGACAGCTACTCAGGTCTACTCTTCCTCACAGTCCACAATCCATAAAACTTCAGAGTGATTTTCCAACTCTCAATGTTTTTGATGTCCTCCCTCTTTTCCAAATCTTAGCGACTAGTCCTGGCAACGCCGAAACTAATTATCACAAGCCCTGTTCTGCGCTGTAAGCTCACATCCTCTGCTTGGATAGCACAGTTTTGCTCCCGCCACCAGAATCAAAATGGCAGATGACTTTGGTCATTGGAGAGAGGAACTGACAGTGAAAATGTCCGCCTATCAAACTTTTAGTGGCAAGCTGTCTTTCCGGCCTGCACAGGATGTGTGGCCGCCTACTGCGTGCATAGCTATCGAATTTGGGGCAAACCATTGATACCAAAATTCTGCATTACCAACCCATGGGAAGTAATTTGGCTGCAGATTGATTTGTATCATACCGGATTCAATAAGCCTCCAGAAAAATGAAATGTGTAGCTTGTTGCCATAAAGAGTTATTTATTTAATGAATGATGTGCAATCGTTAAGGCATGGTCTATGGACAGGCAGGGTTGCCCGTATGAACACGTGGCCAATGGAGAGTCCTAATGGTTCCCTCCTCGATACTTGGGTGTTAAGGCCCGCATGTGTGTGACAGGCCCAGTGATACCCTTTTTAAATAAAAAATCTACAACGCACTATCTACAACGATCCCTTCCTAAATACTCTCCTTCTATAATCCTCTGCTTGTCCTGCTCTAACTCTGGACGTGTGAGCCCCTTTCACAAACAGAGATTTGGGGGTAGATCTTTATCCTCTGCAGGTGCCTCCCCCAGGAACAGCTTCCCTTCCTGAGCCGGAGCACCTTTAAATTCTGGAAACTCTTCAAGACCTTCCTCCTTCTCCCCACTCTCTCCTGCTAACCTCCTTTCTTTTCTCCCCACCCTCTTTCCCCTCCCTAACTCGATTCTGCTTTTGCTGACTGGTTGCCTGGCTCACCTCCTGAGCCTACAGGTCCCAGGCTCCCCCACCAGTCTTTTGCACTTGCCCCCAGGCCGCTGCACTTTGTTCAACATTACTGCACTTTCTGCTTACCTTCCTTGAGTGGAGCAACCTCTCTGCACTTAACCCATGGCCCTGCTGGACCGTACTCTTTGTTCCCCCGTCCCTGCACCACCGTCTGTACGTATGCATGACCTAAATGTACTTGGACCAGTTAGTTTGTCTGTCCTGTCCCCCCGAGTGCTTTCCGTCCCACCTTCCCGAGCTTGGTCTCAACTGTTCCACTTCAGGCACTTGTACTAGGAGAAATATTGCAATATTTGGTTGGACAGTCTGACTAATCCAGATGCAATGGCATTGAAAGAAAATTCTGGGTAATCATGGACTGACAATGTTGACAACTGCACCATCTCACAATAAAGGACATTGTCTGCATATGCTGGCCACTAGGGGACAAGTTGTAACTTTTAAAGAAATTTGCCCAATATTAGGGTCAGACCATTATGTCCAGCTGTTCACGGTTTCCAGCCTAGAGTTACAAAAAGGTGTAAGGAAAGAAATCCAATTAATCTGGAAGCGCACTGCTACCGACCTGGATACAATTTCAGGGGGAGAACTGCAGGACAAATTGAATGCAATTGACTGCTCACTGACATGTGATGAGTATTTTGATAAAGGTATGGAGATTCTAGGGGAAATCTGCAACAAATATGCACCTCTGAAACAAAAAAAGAATAAGAAACCCAAACCCTGGTTCAGTCCAGAACTTGCCTTGCTGCGAAAACAACTCCGTAAGGCTAACGATACCTGGAGACACACCAAGACAAGTCATGATGCTGATAGAGCAAAGGCTGTCCTACAAATCTACAAAACTACCTTGTTTCGAGTTAAACGGGACCACTTGCATAAAGAGATCGAGCAAGCTGGTAACCAATCAAAGGCTATTTTTGAGGTGGTTTCAAGGTTTAGTAAACCCACCTGTATGGATATTAATACAGCTGCCTCTCAGGAGCAGGCAGATACATTTAATACTTATTTTAAAGAAAAGATAATTACCATTTTAGAGAATATAGAACAAGGAAGGACCACCAGATGTGAGAAAAAAGTTGAGAAAGATAGAGAACAAGAGGAAACTGAACAAGAAGAACAATCTTTGTGTTCCAAATGGTGGACGAAAAGACGATTTGCACATTTTTGAGCCAATGAAAACCCACTAATAATTTGTTATGTAAGATACCAGCATAAAATTTAGCAAATGATTTGGCACCATTTATTAGGACTTTCGTGAATAAGTCTTTACAAGACTCCCAAGTTCCTAAAGTCCTAAACAAAGCACTAATGAAGCCACTCTTAAAAAAAATCCAATTTAGACCCGGAAATAATGAAGAATTACCGACCGGTGGCAAATTTGATGTGGCCAACAAAAATATTGGAAAAAGTGGCTTGTTCCCAATTCCAAGCATTTGTAGACAAGGAAGAAGTGTTAGATAATAATAATAAATAATGATTTAGCATTTATATAGCGCTACGAACCCTCGGGTATCTGAGCGGTGCTTATTATTACCCACGGCATGTGGTGAAGGATGAAAGGCTGAGTTTGGCCCCGCCGGGATTCAAACCTGCATTAGCAGGCTCTGCACGGATGTCAAAGCGAGCGCTCTTCTTGCTGTGCCACTTGACCGGCAGATAATCTGCAGTTGGGTTTTTCGGCCAAATCATGGTACGGAGTCAGCTTTGCTGGCCGTACAAGAGGATTTGTTAAAGGCGGCAGATGGGGGAAACTAAACAGTATTACTAATGTTGGACCTATCCGCGCCCTTCAACACCGTGAACCATAAGATAATGGCTCAACGAATAGGGCAAGTGGGAAAAGCATCCAAAGAAGTGGTGAGATGGTTTGAATCATTTCTTCAAGATAGATCGCAGAGAGTTATATTGGATGGCTTTAGTTCCCAGATGGTTGAGTTGGAATGTGGGGTTCCCCAGGGTTCCTCTTTATATCCTCTCATTTTTTAATTTGTACTTCCGTCCAGTCTTTCGAATATCTAAAAAATATGGTTTGTTGTTTCGTTCACATGCAACTCTATATGGAACTCCAGAATAGTGAGGACACATTTGAAAGAATTAATCAGTGTATGGAAGAGCTCAAGGAGTGGATGACTGACAACCACTTACAGCTAAATGCAGCAAAAACAGAAATCATACTATTTGGCCCAAAGAATAAAATACCACAAGAAAGACAACATTCCCCTCCATCGATTCTAGGGGAACAACTGCAGTATGCTAAAAAAGTTAAAAAACGTAGGTTGCTGGTGGCAGGAAAATCTGGGAAGTGAGAGTCAGGTGGGAGCAAAGGTAAAAGCAGTACACTTTTCATTGCGATCTTTGCGGAGTATACTGCCTTATATCCCAACAGAAGACAGGGCAGCTGTGGTAGGGGCAGTGACTAACCCCCACCTAGATTACTGTAACAGTCTGCTAGCGGGAATCCCGCAAAACAGATGGACAGACTGCAAAAGGCGCAGAACGCAGCAGTTAGGGTAGTTGTGAACCTCAGAAAACGAGATCATGTATCAACTATGCAAAGATCCATCCACTGGTTGAGGGTGGAGGACAGAATCAAGTTTAAGACGGCTTGCCTAGTCTTTAAATGTTTGAAAGGGCATGCACCCGCGTATTTGGCTGACAAGATCACATTATATCACCCTAAAAGGAACCTACGTTCAAAGGAGAAACTCTGGATCTGTACCCCTCGAACTAAATGTGTATCAAGAGGAGACAGAAGCTTTGGAGCCTTTGGCCCAAAAGTCTGGAATTAACTCCCACTTGAACTAAGAATGTGCGAAACACTGGATATATTTAGGAAGAAATTGAAAACCTTCCTATTCAAATAAGGGGGAAAGTAGTAGAACTGGAGTTCTACCTCTGCCCGTACTCTGTAGTCTAACATTTCAGTAATAGTTAATATCTGCGCCCGAATATGGTTCAGTCTGTCTGGTGCGCTCTAGAAATCTCTCAAAATCAGATCAAAATCAAATATCATCAGGCCTAGTATGCTAGTTTTCTGTTTCGACCATTTGGAACCTTCAAGGCCTAAGAATGATTACTGTATTCCCCTGTTACCTTCCCGCCTTGAAGCGCTTTGAAGCACTCCACCTGTGTATAAGTGCTATATAAATAATCAATAAATAAAATAAAATAAATAAAGCCTCCATCAGGAGCACCTCGTACTGGGTGCTTGAACATAGCCCCCACTCCCACAGTACTAGGGTAAGGTGTCTGAAAAGTGGGATATCACTTCATAGGAACACAGGGCCCTGAGGCCGGCAGCTCCTAAGCCTCAGGCTCCCAGTGGAGCTCAGAATGGGTGCAGTGAGCAGCTAAACATGTGAAATGAAGGAACTGATGAAATCTCTCACGCGTACAAAGTAACTGTGATCTGCCAGAAGTTGCCATCTATCGACACCAACGTGATCAGAAACGAGTAGGAACAGATGTGACTGGATGCAGGCGAAACTTGCAAAGCGCTCACCGCCTCTCGGCCCTACATGCCTTATCCTAGTTTAGCCTGTAATTTCTCTCCTACGTCAAGACCAATGTGGCAGTGCAGCCCTGGTGAAGAGGGCCGAAACAGGTGTTATAGGCACACACCTGAGTTATGGGCCTGTAGTGTAGCCCAGGGCTCATAACGAGGTTAAGCGACAGAAACACCTGTTAAAGCCCTCTCCCCTGGGCTTTAATGCGAAGAAAGTGAGGCTTAATAACAAAAGCAGGTTAGAAAGCAAAGGAATGAGCAGAAGGAGGTGGTCTGTCATCGCAGCAAGCCTTGGACTGGTGCACTATTGGCTCACTATTGGCTGAGGGAGACTCTGGGTATTGAGGCAGAGTGTTGGGAGAGAAGCCTCAAGCTTTCTAACAGTGAGTAAGGCCCTCTGTTGACCCATTTGTCTACAATGGCTCGCCAACATTCCGATGCTATAATAACCATTATTGCCTGCAACATGTCTTATCAGCCCGGCCCAATTTAAGGTCTAATCGAAGCATCAGCACCGAAAGGAGGCCGAGGGCCATATTGTCCTGCAGCTGCAGACGATAAGGTAATTAGCACCCGCCCGAGGGTGACATGCTCGTTTGTAACAGCGCCTCGATGCCTCTGGGTTGCTTGTGCGCTTCACAATCCAGGGCTCACATGGGCGCCAGAATCTTCGCCTGTGTTTTAGGCTGGATGCAGCGGGGCAGCAGAGGAGGGGGTGAAGCGATGACTTCACAGACCCCCTCCCACCCGGCCCCCCGCACCACCCCCCCATGCAGGTCAGCATTCTTTCTCTGCCAGCCACTGATGAAATCGGCATTACTGCAGTACTTTCCAATAATGAGATCCCAGAATCTTCCTGACTCGTAAAATGCCTGGGATGGAATATTATCTTGTAAAAACAGCGGGTAATGTAGTGCGTTGGCATTTCAATACCCCCCCCCCCCCCTTGACCCCCACCCCCTCACTCCAATGATTGGAGAGCCATTTAATCTCCTCCTGTTTATAGATTTCTTAATATGTGGGGAAATTGTAAGAACACTAGACGAGCAAGTCTGATAACTGGAAATGTTAACATGAATGTTGCACACGTGTTGGTCATTGTATAATTTCTAATGTTGTGACTTTGCGGCCATTTAAACACCTTTAGTTTTATAATTTTTATATTTTTTTATTGTGAGTTCGGCTGTACATACCCAACCTTACACAGGTTGCATAGAAAAAACAATGATTAGTAATTGCATTTCTTAATAAAAACAATCACAGAAAATAATCACATTTGACAATTCTTAAAACAATCTCAACCTTCGGTTGTATTATCCAGAAGGAGAAGAATGCAATCAATCCAGAACATGGAAGGAGAAGAAACATCAGCAACATCTGGCCACATTATTTCATCTGGAGTCATGCATCACAACCTTAGTCTGGCCAGTCCTGCATAATGCAAAATCTTAACGACTGCAATTGCAGCTACCGTTCCCTGTCTTCCGGAGACTCGATAGAAGAGTTCAGCTTCTACTGGAGTTGAGAGGACATTTCTTAGCCTATTTTGCACTGTATTAATTCATTACTATTGTATAATGCACTTAATACCAGAGACCAGCCTCAAAGTGCAGGAGTAGGATTTGCACCTGTGTTGCTCTGCGTTGTCTTACTTCCAAGTCAAACACTTTGGCCCGATTCATTCATGGAACCGAAAGCACTGGACTTTTCAGGGACTTGAGTGGATTCCGAGCAGGTCCGGCACTTCCCTGCAAGCGGACGAGCACCTTGCACGAGACTCCAAGCAGAGTGTGGGCCGGGCCTACACAGCGCCCCAAATAGGGGGCGCAACATGCAGAATGAGGAAGAACATGCGAAAATGTGGGCGTGTTGAGTGACATTCCACGGCCAAGCAATCGCACGCCCATACCAACGCAAATGCAACCGTATTCATGGATTTGAACTCAGAACTTTGTGTCGCGAAAAATCATTCACAAACCCATGGGCCCATACTCCGCATGAGAACAGGCGTAAAGTGCAAAGCCCCATAGCAAACAACAAGCACACAAAAGGCTGATCACACGGGTGATGGTAGTATAATTGCAGGGGTGCATACAAGTTGCATGCCCTCTGTAAGTTACGATCAGCATCACCCAACTTACGATCAGCATCACTCAACTTACGATCAGCATCATTCAATTTACAATCAGCATCACCCAACTTGCATGCTCTCTGTTAGTTACGATCAGCACCACTCAACTTACAATCAGCATCACCCAACTTGCATGCCCTCTGTAAATTACGATCAGCACCACTCAACTTACGATCAGCATCACTCAACTTGCATGCCCTCTGCAAGTTACGATCAGCACCACTCAACTTACAATCAACATCACCCAACTTGCATGCCCTCTTTAAGTAAGATCAGCACTACTCAATTTACGATCAGCATCACTCAACTTGTATGCTCTTTGTCTCCCCAAGGAAACCAATACTCTCAGGGGAAGTGGGCTGTTCCAGTAGAGGAGTCCTCAACACTCTGTGACGTAACTCTAAGGTTGGGAGACAACAGATTTAACCTGACAGCCTCTAATAACTCTGCGTAGTAGGATAAACCAATACTATTCGGCCGGTCACAGTCCGTCTAAGCCTGCCTTTGTGATCTTTTTCTCACTATAACCCAGAGGCACCAGTGGGGTGCGCTAAGGGGGCTATAGCCCCGGGTAATTTGGTTGTAGCCCCGGATAGAAGCTCAGGGGGCACAACCAAAAGGCTAGCTAGCCCCGAGTTCCGACAGTCCCGACATTAGCGTAGCCCCAGATCTTTTCCAGACCTGGCAACACGTCTGCAAACCCATGGAAATGACTGTGCAATTGGTGACCACACTACACCACGCAGGTGATAACTGCATCACATATGTAATGAGATAGCCACTGAACATTTAGCCGCTGAAAATTTAGCTGCATGAAATCCACATGAGCACATTAGTTCGTTCTGAACCAACTCATAAACTACAGATTAATGAATTTGCTAGCTAATCCTTGAAAATATAGTTAATGTACCTCTTTGTACTGTGCAGGGATTTATTTGGTGTAATTCCAATGAAACATGGAACCTTGGTGTGTGTTCCAAAGGCAAGTATCCACTAGTAAAATTCTCTGAAAAGCACATTAGAGGTAATGCAAGGACCCTATAAGTTTGGACCCATAAGTTTTCAAAGTACTTGTAGGTCTAAGCAGCTTGACTGGGCAGTTTGTTATTCTTGTGACTCAATTCCCTTCCTTTCCCAGTTCGTTATTCAAAAGAAGCCATTAAACATCTCTGTGTAGAGATCCTAGCTCCTGGGCCCAGATACACGTTGGGTACTGGCTCCCCTTTAGGTTCTTCTTCACCATCTGATGCTCCACGGCCACAAACCACAACCCGCCTCAGTCCAGGCAGACCGTTCCCTGGCAAACCTCGGAAAGAAACACCCAACATGGCACTATGTGGGTGGTGTCCCGGCCCGCATTCTACAGTCGCCATCAGCTTTTCCTCTCAATTCGGCAGAGTGAGAGGGAATTGGCGGGTGCACCGGCACACGTCACAGCGGTACGCTACCGCGAGTGGTGCACCACTGCCATCTCCAGCCTGGGCCGCCGTGCTAAGAAAAAAAAAACTGTGCACTTAAGAAAAACTAGAAAGGTCCCCAGGCGGTGCTCTACTACCAAGGGCCTAAGAGTGGGCCAACGTCCACTATCTTGTCTCAGCATTCCAATATCTCAAAAATCTAGAGCGTTCAGAAGGGGTCCATTTTATGAGCTGACCCACATTGACCAATGAGCTCACACCTGGGAAGCTAAGATGACGTTTTGCAGCCGGAAAAAAAAAAGTTACAAAAATGGCCGCCATGGACTTGAAAACATAGTCCATTTTCTCTTTCCGTGGCAGCCATAGTAAATAAAGAAAATGGCCACCATGGAAGGGGAGAAGGGACTACAGTCCTTCTCCCTTTCCATAGCAGTCATTGAATTAAATTGAAGAAAAAAAGTAAACAAAAAAAATGTCCTCCATGGAACACGGAGAAGTGACAAGTAGTCTATTCTCCCTTTCCATATCGGGCAGTCGCAGGAAGTACTCCGGACGCCGAGCGGAGCTCGGAGCCTTCTAAGCCAGGTAAGGCCCGGGCGAGGGCCAATGAGCTTGTGGTTTGAAAATTCTGCCTGAACTGATGCAAGTTCAGCGACAGGGAAGGAACGAGAGAGAGAGAGAGGGAGAGAGAGAAAAGCAGACAGGAAGGGAAGGGAAGAGGGAGCGAGGAAGGATGAATGCTGTGATGAGCTCCCTCTTTGAACATGTACTATTAAAAGGTTCCTTGATCTAGAGCGAACACTGCCATGACGTGCCTCCCCTCGAGTGTCGCAAAAGGCCCTTCATTGTGTATGGATGAGCTTAAAATAATTCCACCAGCCTGGCGCCGCTGTTGCCTTCAACCGCAACCCCATTCTGATGCCCAGGGTTGGTTTCCTTATCTGGCACGGTGCCGATGTCGCTGGTTGCCTCTACATTAAAGGGGACACCTTCTGCTTGAACCTACACTGTAGACCCTGCCCCTGCTCTTTGCCATGCTAGTCCCCCTGGCACCTCGCCCCAGTTCCCACCCTGCACAAGTAGGCCTCCTTGCCGTCTTCTCATGGTGTTCCCTGCTACGCTTCCTGCCTCACGAAGCTCAGCTTGGAGAGATGGTGCCCTCGCATGGATGGAGTGCTCTCAGCCTCTCCCCGCTGCATGCTGGAATGAAACCTGTTCATTTTGATTGTTGGTTGTTATCAGCATAGATGCTCCTCCTCTTCTCCATTTTAACTGTATGGATTTCTGATTTCCTCAGAGTCAGTGCCCTCAGGATGCGGCCCATACTAGAGGGGGGGCTGTCTGTAGATTCTGTAGAGTTTTGAATGTAAATCATTTACTCGAGAGGCTTCAGCTGGAGTGCCTTGTGGTGAACCTCAGGTGACAGGACCTTGTGATGGGAGGTGTCCCACTCCTTGTGGGGTTCAGTTGTCACTTCCGGCTTCCTAACCTTAAGGAGCATCAGTTCTAAGGGCATTAGGGCAAGACTGCCTTACGCTCTGGGGAGGGAGGGGCTAGTAGGGCTGCGCCCACACTCAGTTGTGGATGTGAGTGTGTGTGCCTCTTTGGAGTTTGGCTCCACGGTGTGGCGAGGAGGGGTGTTCCATAGAATATGATCCTCCATGGGGAGGGGTGTTCCATAGAACATGGTCCTCCGTGGGGAGGGGTGTTCCACAGAACATGATCCTCCGTGGGAAGGGGTGTTCCATAGAACATGGTCCTCCGTGGGGAGGAGTGTTCCATAGAACATGGTCCTCCATGGGGAGGGGTGTACCATGAGTAGAGGTGTTCCACAGAATATGGTCCTCTCTGGGGAGGGGTGTTCCACAGAACATGATCCTACGTGGGGAGGGGTGTTCCATAGAACATGGTCCTCCATGGGGAGGGGTACTCCACAGAATATGGTCCTCCGTGGTGAGGGGTGTACCATGAGGAGAGGTGTTCCACAGAATATGGTCCTCCGTGTGGAGGGGTGTTCCACAGAATATGGTCCTCCGTGTGGAGGGGTGTTCCACAGAATATGGTCCTCCATGGGGAAGGGTGTTCCACAGAATATGATCCTCCATGGGGCGGGGTGTTCCACAGAATATGATCCTCCATGGGGAGAGGTGTTCCACAGAATATGGTCCTCCATGGGGAAGGGTGTTCCACAGAATATGGTCCTCCATGGGGAGAGGTGTTCCACAGAATATGGTCCTCCATGGGGAGGGGTGTTCCACAGAACATGATCCTCCGTGGGGTTGGGTGTTCCATAGAACATGGTCCTCCGTGGGGAGGGGTGTTCCACAGAACATGGTCCTCCGTGGGGAGGGGGGTTCCATAGAACATGGTCCTCCATGGGGAGGGGTGTACCATGAGGAGAGGTGTTCCACAGAATATGGTCCTCTCTGGGGAGGGGTGTTCCACAGAACATGATCCTCCGTGGGGAGGGGTGTTCCATAGAACATGGTCCTCCATGGGGAGGGGTGTACCATGAGGAGAGGTGTTCCACAGAATATGGTCCTCTCTGGGGAGGGGTGTTCCACAGAACATGATCCTCCGTGGGGAGGGGTGTTCCATAGAACATAGTACTCCATGGGGAGGGGTGTACCATGAGGAGAGGTGTTCCACAGAATACGGTCCTCTCTGGGCAGGGGTGTTCCACAGAACATGATCCTCCGTGGGGAGGGGTGTTCCATAGAACATGGTCCTCCATGGGGAGGGTAACTCCACAGAATATGGTCCTCCGTGGGGAGGGGTGTACCATGAGGAGAGGTGTTCCACAGAATATGGTCCTCCGTGGGCAGGGGTGTACCATGAGGAGAGGTGTTCCACAGAATATGGTCCTCCGTGTGGAGGGGTGTTCCACAGAATATGGTCCTCCATGGGGAGAGGTGTGCCACAGAATATGGTCCTCCATGGGGGGGGTGTTCCACAGAACATGGTCCTCCATGGGGAGGGGTGTACCATGAGGAGAGGTGTTCCACAGAATATAGTCCTCTCTGGGGAGGGGTGTTCCACAGAATATGGTCCTCCGTGTGGAGGGGTGTTCCACAGAATATGGTCCTCCATGGGGAGGGGTGTTCCACAGAATATGGTCCTCCATGGGGAGAGGTGTGCCACAGAATATGGTCCCCCATGGGGAAGGGTGTTCCACAGAATATGGTCCTCCATGGGGAGAGGTGTTCCACAGAATATGATCCTCCATGGGGCGGGGTGTTCCACAGAATATGGTCCTCCATGGGGTGGGGTGTTCCATACAATATGGTCCTCCGTGGGGAGGGGTGTTCCATAGAATATGGTCCTCCATGGGGAGAGGTGTTCCACAGAATATGGTCCTCCATGGGGAGGGGTGTTCCACAGAATATAGTCCTCCAAGTAGGGGTCCTGCCAGCAGATCCCCTGTGTCTTGCTTGATCTTTACCTAACTAAGTCCTACCTTTCCAGAAATCATTGTGGGCACCCCATAGTCAGGTTTGCACCTGTTGAAACGCCCAAACAAAGTCATTTCTTCCATTCAGCATACAGGACAGCGTGCATTTAAATGAATGGTGCAATGCATACCTCAAAGTCAACCAATACATATTAAGTAACCTGCCTGTGGCTCTTCATAACTGCCCTATTCTTTTATTTATTAGAAATGTCTTTGTTTACTGTAAACAAATCACCTTATTCCAGATTCCTGGCGAGCCCACCTTTACACCCAAGGCCATGCCAACGCATCAGGCACATGTGTTCACATGAGCACGCTCCAGGCGGATACGATGCATCTTCATTGCTCAGTAGTAGCTCGGCCTCGATGGGGCCGCGTTAGCATGTTATTTATTTATTTATTTATTGCATGTATTGTACGGCCAGACGCTGAGGTATCGCGGCGCTGTTGCGGGCAGTTTAGGGTCATATTTACAGGCATTGATCGAGATAAGTATACACATGTTGGTATACAGGAACAAGTTCAGCACAGTTACAAAGAAGTACATTAGCGTTTTAGGACAAGTATACCTCAGTAGGCTATTGTCGAATGCAATTCAGAAACAGGGTGTCACACTGCGAACTGCTCAAGATCCCACGGGGAGGGTGCCAGCAAGGCACCTCGCACACCTTATCTCATTGCAAGTGCAGTGACCGCCAGGCTGCTTTGGTGCCCCCTTTGTATCGCAAGGGAGGGGAACACCTTGAGCACGCGGCCCCTCTTCTTGTCCAAGAGGGTAATTTCCGGCTGCTGGGTGAGATAGCCATGGCCAGGTCTCGTAGCTTGGCCACCCGACCTGCCATCTGATGCTCCTCTATTGGAAATACGATCCTCGTGGCATGAGGAAATGGCTAGCAAGATAAGGCAGGGCTCGATTGATTTCTTTGGAAACGGGGGGCGCCGCGTGTTGGCGAGCGGGGATATTGCTTATGCCGAGCCCCAGGTTTGCAGCCTTTGGACCAGTTGCACATCTGTAATAGGCCAGAGCTGCATGCAGACTTATTCTTCAAAAAAGTGTTTTTTTTTCAAAATATGACAGGTTAAGATTGTCTTGCATTCACGAGCCAGCAGCAATATCTTTTTAAAAATGTTTTGTATTCATACAAATCTGTGTGTTAGGCCACAAGTCTAAAAGGGGCATCGCAGGAGCCCACTTCACACATTGTCCTGCTTATGGCATGTGCACAATTAAAGGTTGATGTCCGGAATGTTTTTGAATTAATCATAATCACAGGCATTGCTCGGGGCAACCCTCCGGACCACTATTTTCTTTTCAGCCTGCTATTCCTTTACAGAAGGGCAAAGTTCAAGGGCCATCGGGCCTGGTCTCACCCCAAAAAGGGCTCGCCCAGCCCTACCTGCTTGGTCACATCCCCTGTGCACAGGACCACAAGCAAACAATCACAGACACGTTTCGGCCTAATTGGGGAACGTCAACCAGCCACCCATATGCCATTGGGCGGCTTCCCCTTACCGCGTGCCTTCCTACCAGTAAACATGCATTGTCCATGGCATCCAGGAGCACCCCTCCCCCCACCCCCCATCCCTCTTGCAGCCACAGCTTGGAGTTGTGAGGAGACTCAGCACACGCTTTTATTTACTTAATTTTTTATTTATGTTTTACTTCTATAAAGCGCCCAAGCCCGTGGGCATCAGGGCGCTGTTGTAAACCAGTTGCACGGAGATTCACAAGAGGTGGGGGAAGACCATTAAATTTCCAAAAAAACAGCTATTGATTTTTAACCATCCTGTAGTTTTTCTGCTAGATTTTCTATATAATGTACAGAGTTCCGGTCCCCTAACTCCGCTACGGTGCACTTAACCACACTGTGTATCTCTCCACACCTTGCGCGTGCAAGGTGCATGCACATTGCACTCAGCCAGACCTTTAACTGCTGGCCAGGACCGGCGCTGGACCATCTGCGCCGACTCCCGGCGCCATAAGGGCGCTGCTGTGCATACTCATGTGTGATCTCTGTGCCATCGCACCAACTCCCGGCGCCATAAGGGTGCTGTGCATACTCATGTGTGCTCTCTGTGCCATCGCACCGACTCCCGGCGCCATAAGGGCGCTGCTGTGCATACTCATGTGTGCTCTCTGTGCCATCCCACCGACTCCCGGCGCCATAAGGGTGCTGTGCATACTCATGTGTGATCTCTGTGCCATCTGCACCGACTCCCGGCGCCATAAGGGTGCTGTGCATACTCATGTATGCTCTCTGTGCCATCGCACCGACTCCCGGCGCCATAAGGGTGCTGTGCATACTCATGTGTGATCTCTGTGCCATCTGCACCGACTCCCGGCGCCATAAGGGTGCTGTGCATACTCATGTGTGATCTCTGTGCCATCTGCACCGACTCCCGGCGCCATAAGGGTGCTGTGCATACTCATGTGTGATCTCTGTGCCATCTGCACCGGCTCCCGGCGCCATAAGGGTGCTGCTGTGCATACTCATGTGTGCTCTCTGTGCCATCGCACCGACTCCCGGCGCCATAAGGGTGCTGTGCATACTCATGTGTGATCTCTGTGCCATCTGCACCGACTCCCGGCGCCATAAGGGTGCTGTGCATACTCATGTGTGTTCTCTGTGCCATCGCACCGACTCCCGGCGCCATAAGGGTGCTGTGCATACTCATGTGTGATCTCTGTGCCATCTGCACCGACTCCCGGCGCCATAAGGGTGCTGTGCATACTCATGTGTGATCTCTGTGCCATCTGCACCGACTCCCGGCGCCATAAGGGCGCTGCTGTGCATACTCATGTGTGATCTCTGTGCCATTGCACCGACTCCCGGCGCCATAAGGGTGCTGTGCATACTCATGTGTGATCTCTGTGCCATCGCACCGACTCCCGGCGCCATAAGGGTGCTGTGCATACTCATGTGTGATCTCTGTGCCATCGCACCGACTCCTGGCGCCATAAGGGTGCTGTGCATACTCATGTGTGATCTCTGTGCCATCTGCACCGACTCCCGGCGCCATAAGGGTGCTGTGCATACTCATGTGTGATCTCTGTGCCATCGCACCGACTCCCGGCGCCATAAGGGTGCTGTGCATACTCATGTGTGATCTCTGTGCCATCTGCACCGACTCCCGGCGCCATAAGGGTGCTGTGCATACTCATGTGTGATCTCTGTGCCATCTGCACCGACTCCCGGCGCCATAAGGGTGCTGTGCATACTCATGTGTGATCTCTGTGCCATCGCACCGACTCCCGGCGCCATAAGGGTGCTGTGCATACTCATGTGTGATCTCTGTGCCATCTGCACCGACTCCCGGCGCCATAAGGGTGCTGTGCATACTCATGTGTGATCTCTGTGCCATCGCACCAACTCCCGGCGCCATAAGGGTGCTGTGCATACTCATGTGTGCTCTCTGTGCCATTTGTGCCGACTCCCGGCGCCATAAGGGCGCTGCTGTGCATACTCATGTGTGCTCTCTGTGCCATCGCACCGACTCCCGGCGCCATAAGGGCGCTGCTGTGCATACTCATGTGTGCTCTCTGTGCCATCCCACCGACTCCCGGCGCCATAAGGGTGCTGTGCATACTCATGTGTGATCTCTGTGCCATCTGCACCGACTCCCGGCGCCATAAGGGTGCTGTGCATACTCATGTGTGCTCTCTGTGCCATCGCACCGACTCCCGGCGCCATAAGGGTGCTGTGTATACTCATGTGTGATCTCTGTGCCATCTGCACCGACTCCCGGCGCCATAAGGGTGCTGTGCATACTCATGTGTGATCTCTGTGCCATCTGCACCGACTCCCAGCGCCATAAGGGTGCTGTGCATACTCATGTGTGATCTCTGTGCCATCTGCACCGGCTCCCGGCGCCATAAGGGTGCTGCTGTGCATACTCATGTGTGCTCTCTGTGCCATCGCACCGACTCCCGGCGCCATAAGGGTGCTGTGCATACTCATGTGTGATCTCTGTGCCATCTGCACCGACTCCCGGCGCCATAAGGGTGCTGTGCATACTCATGTGTGTTCTCTGTGCCATCGCACCGACTCCCGGCGCCATAAGGGTGCTGTGCATACTCATGTGTGATCTCTGTGCCATCTGCACCGACTCCCGGCGCCATAAGGGTGCTGTGCATACTCATGTGTGATCTCTGTGCCATCTGCACCGACTCCCGGCGCCATAAGGGCGCTGCTGTGCATACTCATGTGTGATCTCTGTGCCATTGCACCGACTCCCGGCGCCATAAGGGTGCTGTGCATACTCATGTGTGATCTCTGTGCCATCGCACCGACTCCCGGCGCCATAAGGGTGCTGTGCATACTCATGTGTGATCTCTGTGCCATCGCACCGACTCCTGGCGCCATAAGGGTGCTGTGCATACTCATGTGTGATCTCTGTGCCATCTGCACCGACTCCCGGCGCCATAAGGGTGCTGTGCATACTCATGTGTGATCTCTGTGCCATCGCACCGACTCCCGGCGCCATAAGGGTGCTGTGCATACTCATGTGTGATCTCTGTGCCATCTGCACCGACTCCCGGCGCCATAAGGGTGCTGTGCATACTCATGTGTGATCTCTGTGCCATCTGCACCGACTCCCGGCGCCATAAGGGTGCTGTGCATACTCATGTGTGATCTCTGTGCCATCGCACCGACTCCCGGCGCAATAAGGGTGCTGTGCATACTCATGTGTGATCTCTGTGCCATCTGCACCGACTCCCGGCGCCATAAGGGTGCTGTGCATACTCATGTGTGAACTCTGTGCCATCGCACCGACTCCCGGCGCCATAAGGGTACTGTGCATACTCATGTGTGATCTCTGTGCCATCTGCACCGACTCCCGGCGCCATAAGGGTGCTGTGCATACTCATGTGTGATCTCTGTGCCATCGCACCGACTCCCGGCGCCATAAGGGTGCTGTGCATACTCATGTGTGATCTCTGTGCCATCTGCACCGACTCCCGGCGCCATAAGGGCGCTGCTGTGCATACTCATGTGTGCTCTCTGTGCCATCGCACCGACTCCCGGTGCCATAAGGGTGCTGTGCATACTCATGTGTGCTCTCTGTGCCATCGCACCGACTCCCGGCGCCATAAGGGTGCTGTGCATACTCATGTGTGCTCTCTGTGCCGTTTGTGCTGACTCCCGGCGCCATAAGGGCACTGCTGTGCATACTCATGTGTGCTCTCTGTGCCATCGCACCGACTCCCGGTGCCATAAGGGTGCTGTGCATACTCATGTGTGATCTCTGTGCCATCTGCACCGACTCCCGGCGCCATAAGGGTGCTGTGCATACTCATGTGTGATCTCTGTGCCGTTTGTGCCGACTCCCGGCGCCATAAGGGTGCTGGGCATACTCATGTGTGCTCTCTCTGCCGTTTGTGCCAACTCCCGGCGCCATAAGGGTGCTGTGCATACTCATGTGTGCTCTCTGTGCCGTTTGTGCCGACTCCCAGCGCCATAAGGGCGCTGCTGTGCATACTCATGTGTGCTCTCTGTGCCGTTTGTGCCGACTCCCGGCGCCATAAGGGCGCTGCTGTGCATACTCATGTGTGCTCTCTGTGCCATCGCACCGACTCCCGGCGCCATAAGGGTGCTGTGCATACTCATGTGTGATCTCTGTGCCATCTGCACCGACTCCCGGCGCCATAAGGGTGCTGTGCATACTCATGTGTGATCTCTGTGCCATCTGCACCGACTCCCGGCGCCATAAGGGCGCTGCTGTGCATACTCATGTGTGATCTCTGTGCCATTGCACCGACTCCCGGCACCATAAGGGTGCTGTGCATACTCATGTGTGATCTCTGTGCCATCGCAACGACTCCCGGCGCCATAAGGGTGCTGTGCATACTCATGTGTGATCTCTGTGCCATCGCACCGACTCCTGGCGCCATAAGGGTGCTGTGCATACTCATGTGTGATCTCTGTGCCATCTGCACCGACTCCCGGCGCCATAAGGGTGCTGTGCATACTCATGTGTGATCTCTGTGCCATCGCACCGACTCCCGGCGCCATAAGGGTGCTGTGCATACTCATGTGTGATCTCTGTGCCATCTGCACCGACTCCCGGCGCCATAAGGGTGCTGTGCATACTCATGTGTGATCTCTGTGCCATCTGCACCGACTCCCGGCGCCATAAGGGTGCTGTGCATACTCATGTGTGATCTCTGTGCCATCGCACCGACTCCCGGCGCCATAAGGGTGCTGTGCATACTCATGTGTGATCTCTGTGCCATCTGCACCGACTCCCGGCGCCATAAGGGTGCTGTGCATACTCATGTGTGGTGTGATCTCTGTGCCATCTGCACCGACTCCCGGCGCCATAAGGGTGCTGTGCATACTCATGTGTGATCTCTGTGCCATCGCACCGACTCCCGGCGCCATAAGGGTGCTGTGCATACTCATGTGTGATCTCTGTGCCATCTGCACCGACTCCCGGCGCCATAAGGGCGCTGCTGTGCATACTCATGTGTGCTCTCTGTGCCATCGCACCGACTCCCGGTGCCATAAGGGTGCTGTGCATACTCATGTGTGCTCTCTGTGCCATCGCACCGACTCCCGGCGCCATAAGGGTGCTGTGCATACTCATGTGTGCTCTCTGTGCCGTTTGTGCTGACTCCCGGCGCCATAAGGGCACTGCTGTGCATACTCATGTGTGCTCTCTGTGCCATCGCACCGACTCCCGGTGCCATAAGGGTGCTGTGCATACTCATGTGTGATCTCTGTGCCATCTGCACCGACTCCCGGCGCCATAAGGGTGCTGTGCATACTCATGTGTGATCTCTGTGCCGTTTGTGCCGACTCCCGGCGCCATAAGGGTGCTGGGCATACTCATGTGTGCTCTCTCTGCCGTTTGTGCCAACTCCCGGCGCCATAAGGGTGCTGTGCATACTCATGTGTGCTCTCTGTGCCGTTTGTGCCGACTCCCAGCGCCATAAGGGCGCTGCTGTGCATACTCATGTGTGCTCTCTGTGCCGTTTGTGCCGACTCCCAGCGCCATAAGGGCGCTGCTGTGCATACTCATGTGTGCTCTCTTTGCCATCGCACCGACTCCCGGCGCCATAAGGGTGCTGTGCATACTCATGTGTGATCTCTGTGCCATCTGCACCGACTCCCGGCGCCATAAGGGTGCTGTGCATACTCATGTGTGCTCTCTGTGCCATCGCACCGACTCCCGGCGCCATAAGGGTGCTGTGCATACTCATGTGTGATCTCTGTGCCATCTGCACCGACTCCCGGCGCCATAAGGGTGCTGTGCATACTCATGTGTGATCTCTGTGCCATCTGCACCGACTCCCGGCGCCATAAGGGTGCTGCTGTGCATACTCATGTGTGCTCTCTGTGCCATCGCATCGACTCCCGGCGCCATAAGGGTGCTGTGCATACTCATGTGTGATCTCTGTGCCTTCTGCACCGACTCCCGGTGCCATAAGGGTGCTGTGCATACTCATGTGTGATCTCTGTGCCATCGCACCGACTCCCGGCGCCATAAGGGTGCTGTGCATACTCATGTGTGATCTCTGTGCCATCTGCACCGACTCCTGGCGCCATAAGGGTGCTGTGCATACTCATGTGTGATCTCTGTGCCATCTGCACCGAATCCCGGCGCCATAAGGGCGCTGCTGTGCATACTCATGTGTGATCTCTGTGCCATCGCACCGACTCCCGGCGCCATAAGGGTGCTGTGCATACTCATGTGTGCTCTCTGTGCCGTTTGTGCCGACTCCCGGCGCCATAAGGGCGCTGCTGTGCATACTCATGTGTGCTCTCTGTGACATCGCACCGACTCCCGGCGCCATAAGGGTGCTGTGCATACTCATGTGTGATCTCTGTGCCATCGCACCGACTCCCGGTGCCATAAGGGTGCTGTGCATACTCATGTGTGATCTCTGTGCCATCTGCACCGACTCCCGGCGCCATAAGGGTGCTGTGCATACTCATGTGTGATCTCTGTGCCATCGCACCGACTCCCGGCGCCATAAGGGTGCTGTGCATACTCATGTGTGATCTCTGTGCCATCTGCACCGACTCCCAGCGCCATAAGGGTGCTGTGCATAATCATGTGTGATCTCTGTGCCATCTGCACCGACTCCCGGAGCCATAAGGGTGCTGTGCATACTCATGTGTGATCTCTGTGCCATCGCACCGACTCCCGGCGCCATAAGGGTGCTGTGCATACTCATGTGTGATCTCTGTGCCATCTGCACCGACTCCCTGCGCCATAAGGGTGCTGTGCATACTCATGTGTGATCTCTGTGCCATTGCACCGACTCCCGGCGCCATAAGGGTGCTGTGCATACTCATGTGTGATCTCTGTACCATCTGCACCGACTCCCGGCGCCATAAGGGTGCTGTGCATACTCATGTGTGATCTCTGTGCCATCGCACCGACTCCCGGCGCCATAAGGGTGCTGTGCATACTCATGTGTGATCTCTGTGCCATCTGCACCGACTCCCGGCACCATAAGGGCGCTGCTGTGCATACTCATGTGTGCTCTCTGTGCCATCGCACCGACTCCCGGTGCCATAAGGGTGCTGTGCATACTCATGTGTGCTCTCTGTGCCATCGCACCGACTCCCGGCGCCATAAGGGTGCTGTGCATACTCATGTGTGCTCTCTGTGCCGTTTGTGCCGACTCCCGGCGCCATAAGGGCGCTGCTGTGCATACTCATGTGTGCTCTCTGTGCCATCGCACCGACTCCCGGTGCCATAAGGGTGCTGTGCATACTCATGTGTGATCTCTGTGCCATCTGCACCGACTCCCGGCGCCATAAGGGTGCTATGCATACTCATGTGTGATCTCTGTGCCGTTTGTGCCGACTCCCGGCGCCATAAGGGCGCGGTGCATACTCATGTGTGCTCTCTGTACCGTTTGTGCCGACTCCCGGCGCCATAAGGGCGCTGTGCATACTCATGTGTGCTCTCTGTGCCGTTTGTGCCGACTCCCGGCGCCATAAGGGCGCTGCTGTGCATACTCATGTGTGCTCTCTGTGCCATCTCACCGACTCCCGGCACCATAAGGGTGCTGTGCATACTCATGTGTGATCTCTGTGCCGTCTGCGCCGACTCCCGGCGCCATAAGGGCACTGTGCATACACATGTGTGCTCTCTGTGCCATCTGCACCGACTCCCGGCACCATAAGGTCGCTGTGCATACTCATGTGTGCTCTCTGTGCCGTTTGCGCTGACTCCCGGCGCCATAAGGGTGCTGTGCATACTCATGTGTGATCTCTGTGCCATCTGCACCGACTCCCGGCGCCATAAGGGCGCTGTGCATACTCATGTGTGATCTCTGTGCCATCTGCACCGACTCCCGGCGCCATAAGGGCACTGTGCATACTCATGTGTGATCTCTGTGCCGTTTGTGCCGACTCCCGGCGCCATAAGGGCGCTGCTGTGCATACTCATGTGTGCTCTCTGTGCCATCGCACCGACTCCCGGCGCCATAAGGGTGCTGTGCATACTCATGTGTGCTCTCTGTGCCATCGCACCGACTCCCGGTGCCATAAGGGTGCTGTGCATACTCATGTGTGCTCTATGTGCCTTTTGTGCCGACTCCCGGCGCCATAAGGGCTCTGCTGTGCATACTCATGTGTGCTCTCTGTGCCGTTTGTGCCGACTCCCGGTGCCATAAGGGCGCTGTGCATACTCATGTGTGCTCTCTGTGCCATTTGTGCCGACTCCCGGCGCCATAAGGGCGCTGCTGTGCATACTCATGTGTGCTCTCTGTGCCGTTTGTGCCGACTCCCGGTGCCATAAGGGCACTGTGCATACTCATGTGTGCTCTCTGTGCCGACTCCCGGCGCCATAAGGGCGCTGTGCATACTCATGTGTGCTCTCTGTGCCATCTGCACCGACTCTCGGCGCCATAAGGGCGCTGTGCATACTCATGTGTGCTCTCTGTGCCATTGCACCGACTCCCGGTGCCATAAGGGAGCTGTGCATACTCATGTGTGCTCTCTGTGCCATTCGTGCCGTCTCCCGGCGCCATAAGGGCACTGGGCATACTCATGTGTGATCTCTGTGCCATTCGTGCCGACTCACGGTGCCATAAGGGCGCTGTGCATACTCATGTGTGCTCTCTGTGCCGTTTGTGCCGACTCCCGGTGCCATAAGGGCGCTGTGCATACTCATGTGTGCTCTCTGTGCCATCGCACCGACTCCCGGCGCCATAAGGGCGCTGTGCATACTCATGTGTGATCTCTGTGCCATCTGCACCGACTCCCGGTGCCATAAGGGTGCTGTGCATACTCATGTGTGCTCTCTGTGCCATCGCACCGGCTCCCGGCGCCATAAGGGTGCTGTGCATACTCATGTGTGATCTCTGTGCCATCTGCACCGACTCCCGGCGCCATAAGGGTGCTGTGCATACTCATGTGTGATCTCTGTGCCATCTGCACCGACTCCCGGCGCCATAAGGGCGCTGCTGTGCATACTCATGTGTGCTCTCTGTGCCATCGCACCGACTCCCGGCGCCATAAGGGTGCTGTGCATACTCATGTGTGATCTCTGTGCCATCGCACCGACTCCCGGCGCCATAAGGGTGCTGTGCATACTCATGTGTGATCTCTGTGCCATCTGCACCGACTCCCTGCGCCATAAGGGTGCTGTGCATACTCATGTGTGATCTCTGTGCCATTGCACCGACTCCCGGCGCCATAAGGGTGCTGTGCATACTCATGTGTGATCTCTGTACCATCTGCACCGACTCCCGGCGCCATAAGGGTGCTGTGCATACTCATGTGTGATCTCTGTGCCATCGCACCGACTCCCGGCGCCATAAGGGTGCTGTGCATACTCATGTGTGATCTCTGTGCCATCTGCACCGACTCCCGGCACCATAAGGGCGCTGCTGTGCATACTCATGTGTGCTCTCTGTGCCATCGCACCGACTCCCGGTGCCATAAGGGTGCTGTGCATACTCATGTGTGCTCTCTGTGCCATCGCACCGACTCCCGGCGCCATAAGGGTGCTGTGCATACTCATGTGTGCTCTCTGTGCCGTTTGTGCCGACTCCCGGCGCCATAAGGGCGCTGCTGTGCATACTCATGTGTGCTCTCTGTGCCATCGCACCGACTCCCGGTGCCATAAGGGTGCTGTGCATACTCATGTGTGATCTCTGTGCCATCTGCACCGACTCCCGGCGCCATAAGGGTGCTATGCATACTCATGTGTGATCTCTGTGCCGTTTGTGCCGACTCCCGGCGCCATAAGGGCGCGGTGCATACTCATGTGTGCTCTCTGTGCCGTTTGTGCCGACTCCCGGCGCCATAAGGGCGCTGTGCATACTCATGTGTGCTCTCTGTGCCGTTTGTGCCGACTCCCGGCGCCATAAGGGCGCTGCTGTGCATACTCATGTGTGCTCTCTGTGCCATCTCACCGACTCCCGGCACCATAAGGGTGCTGTGCATACTCATGTGTGATCTCTGTGCCGTCTGCGCCGACTCCCGGCGCCATAAGGGCACTGTGCATACACATGTGTGCTCTCTGTGCCATCTGCACCGACTCCCGGCACCATAAGGTCGCTGTGCATACTCATGTGTGCTCTCTGTGCCGTTTGCGCTGACTCCCGGCGCCATAAGGGTGCTGTGCATACTCATGTGTGATCTCTGTGCCATCTGCACCGACTCCCGGCGCCATAAGGGCGCTGTGCATACTCATGTGTGATCTCTGTGCCATCTGCACCGACTCCCGGCGCCATAAGGGCACTGTGCATACTCATGTGTGATCTCTGTGCCGTTTGTGCCGACTCCCGGCGCCATAAGGGCGCTGCTGTGCATACTCATGTGTGCTCTCTGTGCCATCGCACCGACTCCCGGCGCCATAAGGGTGCTGTGCATACTCATGTGTGCTCTCTGTGCCATCGCACCGACTCCCGGTGCCATAAGGGTGCTGTGCATACTCATGTGTGCTCTATGTGCCTTTTGTGCCGACTCCCGGCGCCATAAGGGCTCTGCTGTGCATACTCATGTGTGCTCTCTGTGCCGTTTGTGCCGACTCCCGGTGCCATAAGGGCGCTGTGCATACTCATGTGTGCTCTCTGTGCCATTTGTGCCGACTCCCGGCGCCATAAGGGCGCTGCTGTGCATACTCATGTGTGCTCTCTGTGCCGTTTGTGCCGACTCCCGGTGCCATAAGGGCACTGTGCATACTCATGTGTGCTCTCTGTGCCGACTCCCGGCGCCATAAGGGCGCTGTGCATACTCATGTGTGCTCTCTGTGCCATCTGCACCGACTCTCGGCGCCATAAGGGCGCTGTGCATACTCATGTGTGCTCTCTGTGCCATCGCACCGACTCCCGGTGCCATAAGGGAGCTGTGCATACTCATGTGTGCTCTCTGTGCCATTCGTGCCGTCTCCCGGCGCCATAAGGGCACTGGGCATACTCATGTGTGATCTCTGTGCCATTCGTGCCGACTCACGGTGCCATAAGGGCGCTGTGCATACTCATGTGTGCTCTCTGTGTCGTTTGTGCCGACTCCCGGTGCCATAAGGGAGCTGTGCATACTCATGTGTGCTCTCTGTGCCATCGCACCGACTCCCGGCGCCATAAGGGCGCTGTGCATACTCATGTGTGATCTCTGTGCCATCTGCACCGACTCCCGGTGCCATAAGGGTGCTGTGCATACTCATGTGTGCTCTCTGTGCCATCGCACCGGCTCCCGGCGCCATAAGGGTGCTGTGCATACTCATGTGTGATCTCTGTGCCATCTGCACCGACTCCCGGCGCCATAAGGGTGCTGTGCATACTCATGTGTGATCTCTGTGCCATCTGCACCGACTCCCGGCGCCATAAGGGCGCTGCTGTGCATACTCATGTGTGCTCTCTGTGCCATCGCACCGACTCCCGGCGCCATAAGGGTGCTGTGCATACTCATGTGTGATCTCTGTGCCATCTGCACCGACTCCCGGCGCCATAAGGGTGCTGTGCATACTCATGTGTGATCTCTGTTACATCGCACCGACTCCCGGCGCCATAAGGGTGCTGTGCATACTCATGTGTGATCTCTGTGCCATCTGCACCGACTCCCGGCGCCATAAGGGCGCTGCTGTGCATACTCATGTGTGCTCTCTGTGCCATCGCACCGACTCCCGGTGCCATAAGGGTGCTGTGCATACTCATGTGTGCTCTCTGTGCCATCGCACCGACTCCCGGCGCCATAAGGGTGCTGTGCATACTCATGTGTGCTCTCTGTGCCGTTTGTGCCCACTCCCGGCGCCATAAGGGAGCTGCTGTGCATACTCATGTGTGCTCTCTGTGCCATCGCACCGACTCCCGGTGCCATAAGGGTGCTGTGCATACTCATGTGTGATCTCTTTGCCATCTGCACCGACTCCCGGCGCCATAAGGGTGCTGTGCATACTCATGTGTGATCTCTGTGCCGTTTGTGCCGACTCCCGGCGCCATAAGAGTGCTGGGCATACTCATGTGTGCTCTCTGTGCCGTTTGTGCCGACTCCCGGCGCCATAAGGGTGCTGTGCATACTCATGTGTGATCTCTGTGCCATCTGCACCGACTCCCGGCGCCATAAGGGCGCTGTGCATACTCATGTGTGATCTCTGTGCCGTTTGTGCCGACTCCCGGCGCCATAAGGGCGCTGCTGTGCATACTCATGTGTGCTCTCTGTGCCATCGCACCGACTCCCGGCGCCATAAGGCTGCTGTGCATACTCATGTGTGCTCTCTGTGCCATCGCACCGACTCCCGGTGCCATAAGGGTGGTGTGCATACTCATGTGTGCTCTCTGTGCCATTTGTGCCGACTCCCGGCGCCATAAGGGTGCTGCTGTGCATACTCATGTGTGCTCTCTGTGCCGTTTGTGCCGACTCCCGGTGCCATAAGGGCGGTGTGCATACTCATGTGTGCTCTCTGTGCCGTTTGTGCCGACTCCCGGCGCCATAAGGGCGCTGCTGTGCATACTCATGTGTGCTCTCTGTGCCGTTTGTGCCGACTCCCGGTGCCATAAGGGCGCTGTGCATACTCATGTGTGCTCTCTGTGCCGTTTGTGCCGACTCCCGGCGCCATAAGGGCGCTGTGCATACTCATGTGTGCTCTCTGTGCCATCTGCACCGACTCCCGGAGCCATAAGGGCGCTGTGCATACTCATGTGTGCTCTCTGTGCCATCGCACCGACTCCCGGTGCCATAAGGGAGCTGTGCATACTCATGTTTGCTCTCTGTGCCATTCGTGCCGACACCCGGCGCCATAAGGGCGCTGGGCATACTCATGTGTGATCTCTGTGCCATTCGTGCCGACTCCCGGTGCCATAAGGGCGCTGTGCATACTCATGTGTGCTCTCTGTGCCGTTTGTGCCGACTCCCGGCGCCATAAGGGCGCTGTGCATACTCATGTGTGCTCTCTGTGCCATCTGCACCGACTCCCGGCGCCATTAAAGGGCGCTGTGCATACTCATGTGTGCTCTCTGTGCCATCGCACCGACTCCCGGTGCCATAAGGGAGCTGTGCATACTCATGTGTGCTCTCTGTGCCATTCGTGCCGACTCCCGGCGCCATAAGGGCGCTGGGCATACTCATGTGTGATCTCTGTGCCATTCGTGCCGACTCCCGGTGCCATAAGGGCGCTTTGCATACTCATGTGTGCTCTCTGTGCCATCGCACCGACTCCCGGTGCCATAAGGGAGCTGCTGGGCATACTCATGTGTGCTCTCTGTGCCATCTGCGCCAACTCCATAAACTACCAGTGAAGGGGGACCCCATCCACTTTGTGAGATCCCTTTGTTGTTTTAACGGAGCACCCATCGCCTTGCAGTGTAGTGCTGCGAGGCACTTTGTATCCCCTTTCCTTGTGCCTTTTGTAACATTTCTGTGGCCTTTACAAGGTGTGCAAGAAGGGCTGGTGGCAGTGGATGTTTTGCTTCCTTTTTACCACCTGCACTTTTTCATTTTACAGCAGGAGGCCTTTTTGAGAATCGTATCACCAAACTGGCTGAGCCAAAGCATGTTTTAGCCTCTCCTCTGGGCTTGTCCCTGCCTTCTCAGGTCAGCACATGTCATACATGTCATACATGTCATACATGATGTGCCTTTTCCCAGACAAAAAACGTGAGTTTCCCGGACAAAGCAGTAGTGTGCGCATCGGGCTGGATGTGGGGGCTGGTACTGTCTAGTCCAAATTCATGCTGCAGGTAGAGCTATGTCTGGGGCGGGGAAGATGTGGGGCATGAGGCTGTCCAATCCCTTGCCAATTTGAATGGTGCAGATCCTTGCCATTGGTCGGCTGGGGCGATAACATATTGAATATGGGGTAAAATGACGAGTCCTGGAGCCAAGACCCCTACGAAGAGTTGCCGACCACTGAAGACCCGAGATCGACCGTTGAAGGCAGGTCGGGAGCGAAGCGCTCGCTGTCTCTGAAGAAGACCTTCCATGGAGCTTCGACCCTGTACTTGTAGGACCAGCCTGTGTGGATGCCGGCACAATGATCCTGTCCGCAGAAGCCTTCGGAAAGCATCCTGGAACAATCCAGTGGGTGGATCGGCTTCATAAAGGGCAGTTTCTAAGCATTGGCTCCGTTCCAAGTTTTGGCTTGGAACTCTGCAGGTTGTCAGCTTGTTGTCCAATATCCTGCTCTCCAACATAAAGAAGGACCTTTCTGGAGCAGAATCGTTTTCGCCACCCTGAGTCTCGCCTGATATCGTCTGACTGGTGTGATTTTTGCTTCTATCGATCTCAGTCTTATTGGGGGTTGTGATGAATCGAGAGTATCCATCCCTTCTCACCAGGGTGGTAGCCAACCCTTTAGAGACTAGGGACGTGAGCCCACTCTGCAAGACCCTCCCTAGTAGTTTGGGCAAGTGGGACTTCACTGGGAGTGACTCCTCCTTAGGGCATAAGGACTCTCATTCCCACAGGGAGCTCCCTATGCAAGCCACCTTAGCTGCATATATGGGACTGCCTCCAGTAATTAATAACATAGCCTCCTTTTGGGTGGCTCCAGGCAACGCTGGATCAACCATGATGTCTGAAGGAAAAGGTAACATCCCTTTAAGAGTGAACTTGTATGTAACAAGGACGAGTGGACCAGAAGAAAGGAGAGAGAGCTAATTGCACAGGAAGCTCTCTGATGTAGCTACGCCTTCGAGGGATGGAGCAGAGTGGAGCCGCGGGTCCCATGGCAATCCGAGTACCAGAGAACGCCAGAGCGAGATGCCGGTGACCTGGCAACCCAAACAGCAGAACAGCTACTGTCAGGACCGTCCGATGTGGTGCCGTGACCACGGAACCACCTGGGTTGGCCTGTGACCTGTCTAACGACACTGACACCTATGACGCAGGGGACCTGAAACCTTATGTCAGGAAGCATTTGGCGAGCACAGCAAGCCACAGAGACGGAGAGAGTGGAGCAGTTGTGAAGCCCAGAGGGCAGTAACAACCAGCCGAAGCAGCAGACTTGTTAAAGTGCCAAACCTCGAAAACATCACCGATGAATAACAAAGGTACCGGGATGGAACGGTGAAGGGGGATGTCGCAGGGGGAACATACCTCAAGTAAATAAACTTGTGAAAACTACAATATTGATGATGGGACCTTGAAAAAGCATAACTATATATATATATATATATATATATATATATATATATATATATATATATATATATATATATATATATATATATATATATATTCCAAGAAACCAAGGAAAGTGAGTGCTGATATTTAGCAAGGGGTTTTGAGAATGCAGGGGAAAGAGTATCCTAAGAAGGATGGAAGAAGTTACCAAAGTTAACCCTTGAAGAGTGGGAGAATCCCTTACTGAAAGACTTTGAAAAGCAGTCAAGATTACATGTTGCTTCCAGGGCTCAGAGAAAGAGTCTAGAAGAGAGAGCCCGGGAATGCTGGCGCCTCATCCGTGATAAGGATATAGCAAAGATCATGAGAATCGAGTGGAAAGAGAGTGAAATACTCAAACTCAGAAGAAGGATTGTAAGAGACTGTCAAAAGAAAACCACTACTTTATTACATTTGTAATTCGCACAATAGACCCGTTGGTGTGATGGCGCAGACAGGAAACAATAGAAAGACAAAAATATAATATAAACTGTACCGATTATAGGGGGGAGGAGGGATCCAAGAGGATAAAAAATAGAGTCAATGGGACAGTGACAGAGATCTCTCCAGCATAAAAAAACGTATCAGATAATCATCGAAGGCACAGTAAATACATTGGTGGAAAGCACAAATGTGAGTTTCTAATGACATTAAAGAATCAAATGACAGTTTGAGGCCCCTTTGGGCATATATTTACAGCATCTAAGAAAGGCAGGCAGAGTGCTATCCCCACATCCCACTATAATGCAGTCACTGTTAGGTTGCGAGCACCAATCACTCTGATCAATCCTGTGAAGAATGATAAGATCCATGCGTCTAACCACCCCAGGGCCAGTTCTTTGGCGCAACCAGGCAAAAACCTTGTTAGGCAGGGCTTCTTTGGACTCTTTTCCTTCACTTTTTTTCCAGATATTAGTTATAATAAAGTTCCCGGAAAGTGCTCTCTTCAATTTGGTGTTCAGATTTACAGGCTGATTACCTTCTTTAAGTATCGCGTTCACCTCCCGTCGCCCTGCCAGGGGTGAGGTATCATGTGGTCCGACTATATTGTGGAGGAGATTCTTGACTTTTTCCATACAAGCCAGAACTGTTCCAATAGTCTCCAGTGAGGCATTACTACAACAATCACTTTGAGACCCTTGGTCTATTATTTCCCTTTGTATTTGTGCTTGACACGCAACATTCACTTTAGGAGCCTGCGGCAGAGCGCTTGTCCAGACGGGTTCATGCGTCTGGGAGGCAGTATTCACCTTAGATGGTCAAAAGCTTAGTGCCCAATTATTTAAGGCCTCTGCCAGTAGGCCAAGGTCAAAAGGGTCTTTGCAAGCGAGTAATTCTTTCACAATATTGGCCATAGACTCAGACTCAGGAAGGGTCAATGGCCAGACCCGGGAGCTCACCTTGAGATAGGAAGGACGAAGCCTTGGGTAGGGGTTGCGTAATAGTAGGTATAGGGGGTTGCGTAATCGTAGGTATCTCGGTCCCTTTGATCCTCTCACTCTCGGTCTCTACCGTAAGTGGGCCCCCTACATTCATTGGTGGTGTTGTGCGGTGCAAGGGGCCAGTGGAAAGTACTGGAAAGTACTGGGGATACTGATAACCAGTAATCTGTCTGGAAAACCAAACCTATGAGTAGTCGCCAGGAGCTCA
This sequence comes from Ambystoma mexicanum, assembly GCF_040938575.1. Lineage (NCBI taxonomy): Eukaryota > Metazoa > Chordata > Amphibia > Caudata > Ambystomatidae > Ambystoma > Ambystoma mexicanum. The sequence continues at coordinate 641,472,342 of NC_090940.1, read as the reverse complement.
TTAAGAAGACACTGGGAACCAGAAGAGACCATCTTAATTAACTTGTTTCTAGAGGATAACATTTTTTCATCTGATATTTGTACGAGCTAAGAGAGACCGACGGCCAAAGGGAAGCACCCAGGAAAGAGACATTCTTTTGGCAAACCTTAGATATTAGTATTAGTAGTAGAGTCAGGCCGATCACGTTTTTGAGTCGGATGGCCTGATGACAGACGAGCACCCCATTTTGTTTGGTTAGGTAGGGAACATCCCTGTACCAACAGGGTAGGATAGGCCTTTTCTTTAAAATTTTGAATATATCTTACAAAAATGTCCAATCTGTGCCTGACTCCTTCTTCCGACCCACCACAGGAGCTTCTGTCGTTTCGTCACCTGTGTTGGTCATTGTCCTAAGTGCCAGGGTCGTTAAGCTTCAAGCTATCGGGAGCTATCTTGTCAGAGCGCTAAACCACCGTCCGAACCAGACCCAGTCTTGAACCCGAAAACTACCAGTGCACACACAGTCTCTGGGTCCGCTGCAACTGGGCCTTGGTCCAAGTGGCCCCATCGAATCGTGGAACCCTAGAAGTGGTTTCTAAGAGAATCGGAATAAGGGGGAGACGTTTGCCACGCTCTTACACATGGCAAAGTCCTCATGTGAATAATAAGCCACTGCAGGTGCAAAAGTAGACTTTTCTTCACTGTGGGAGGTGCTCCGCTTTAAGGGAACACTGTTTCGAGAATCCACGTTACTCGCTCGCCTTGGAAGCAAGATGATGTGGAGCAGCAGAGGTTCGATCCCCGGGTCTGCGCTTAGAATCCTCTGTGTATTAAGCGCGTTATAAATAACCAATTACAAATGACACATTTCTGTACATTTTGCCCTGGTGGGATTCCACGCAGATGCTAGGTAGAGCCAGAGATCACAAGAGTAACCTTGCTGTTCTGTGAATCGGAAACCTGCCGTCCCCTCCTATGTAGGAGTCCGCGTTCCCTGGCACAGCCTGACCTTGAAGACTCAACCGAGACTGTTTTAGTGAAACCCTATTTTTTTTACCCATTTTAGTAGCTTGTTTGAATGTTTCAGGTTCACATGTTTCACAGATAATAGAGACGCGCATGTCACTACTCCATGCGTAATATACTCTTGTATGTCAGTTTGATTATCGCGCTCATACTAATATGAAATGAGAAAGACATTCCTAAGAGTGGGCGTCAGCCAATAAGACTCGCCTGTCCAGGGCCGTCTCTCTCTGTGCATGGCGAGCTGAATTATACCAAATCCCTATTGGTTCTGCTTATCTCACCAAGATATTGTATTGTATTTGGTTATTTATATAGCACTCTTACCCCATTTGTATGGCCTCAATGCGCTTTGTGGTTGGAACACCCTCGGTGACCACAGTCATTGTTGTGGAGGTTCTGAGAGTTTAGTTTAAGAGATGCTTGTGTGCATTTTCGCCGGCATAGGATTTAGGTGGCTGGCTAAGCAGCCCAAAGGTCAGGCACATGGGTGGACGCTGTTGGTGGTTTGCGATAGAGTGCTATTATTGAGAGAGTCCATGTGTGCCCAGCTATACCAAATGTTCTTTTCGTTGGTAGTTGCTGTACGCTAGTGGCAGCGGTGTTGAGGTACATCAGGTGTTTCAGTGTGGATGGCTATGTGCGCTGCTAGACCGGATTGGCATAGCCATAGCTGCAATCTACGCTGCATGGATGTTTGGCCGTGCCTGCGGCCTGTGTCCACAGACATGGTGTAAGGAATTTAATGTGGTTCGTCCTTTGTCCGGTGTGGGCGGCCTGGTCTCTTTATTCATGGTCCCTCTGGAGTGATAGTCTGAGCGGTGGGGCGAGCGAGGATTATTGCGGCGTGCCTCAGCGAATGCTGCTGGCTTCCCTGGTGTATTTGTTGGGTAGGAGTGTTCAGTGCATTTTAAGGTGTGGAATACACAGGCGGTCAGGCGTCTCTGCTGCTGGATGTTATGACCGGAAGTTGAGCAGACTTCCCGCTCCGCGTGCCAGCCCCATTCTTGCAAATCTCTCGAAATAGACCAGGTGCTGCTCGTCTCCTCCTGAAAAATGTCACCCGGGCCATATACCACATGCATCTGCATTAGCGTTATAGTGTCCGGCTGTGGAAAATGCAACTTCTCACAGAGTTCATTAGGACTAGTGCAATGGGCAAGCTTTATACATTGGCCCTTTGGGTTCTGTAAGAAAAGCAAATGGTATATGGTTGGACTGAAAGTCGGGTCTATGCACCAGGGCATGTGCTCCGGTGCACCTAAGCCGCTGGCTCCCTTGAGTCGCGTGCACCGAGTCCAATCGTTACTTATCCTCAGGTACCATTACAAAAAACAATGGGGCAATAATAGCACCCATTATTGTAGCGCTTAGAAACTGGATGTGACTGACGTTAAGCGCTATATAGGAACATAGTGTTATTATCACTGTCGTCATGACCTTCGATCTCAAACCTCTGCATATCATTTTTTCGAACCCGCCCTTCCAGAGCCGTAGACAGGGTAGGGGCTGAGCGGGCAAGGCTCACCCAAAATCAGTAAATGCTCTCTCAGCAGTTCTGTGTGGGCATTTACAGATGTCAATGTCGCTGTAGTGGGCCCAATCACATTAGCTTCAGGCGCCACTTGTTAGACAATCCTGGCTACGCCTCTGCGCCCTCCCCCCGTTGAATTCAAGTGAAACAATGCACTGATTTAATGGTACAGAAAGTCTTTAAAACACCGCCTCAGGACACCTTCGAAGGTATGACCATGGACCAGGCACCTGAATTTAATTCGGTTCCCTTTTTCACCTTCTTACTAGCGCTCTGAAGTGGCCATAGAGCGCTTTGCAAAAATCTCAAACAAAATAAAATACATTTTTTAAAAAACGAGCCCCATCTTTGCTACCCAGTAACCTGGAGGATTTGTGTGGAATCACAGATCCCTTTGGCTTGGAAAACCTGGAGAGCTTCCCTGGAAGTGTGCCGGTTGAAGAAAAAGGTGCAGAGGACACTTACCTTCAGGGTAGAAGCACAGCGGCTGTCTGGGGCCATGTTATGATCACAAGCAGGGAAACTGCTTTTGGTTAAAAGACTTAAAGCCCTGGCAGAATATTCCAGAGCTCTCAAGTTCCCTCTAACCATGTGTGAGAAGGCCGCCTAGTCCTGTTTTTCCCCATTGGATTCTGGAACTTGTAGTTTTTTTTCTTCCCCATTTAAAATATAAGAAAACTACAAGCCCAAGAATTGGCCCCTTTAATGGCTTAGTGCGCCAGGAAGCCAGTAATATTATTAGCAGCGATCAAGCCCAAAAAAGTGTGGGGGGTTGGGGGGCTTTGACATTGAAAATGGAAAGTTTGTCACAGGAGCTGGACAAATCCTATAATGTAATATGCACATTTCATTCAACTTGCCTTTCCCAGTTGAAGAAACTGCACAGTACTTGCCAAGAGAACATATGTTCCTTAAACACTGCTGGCAAAGTCGAAAATCTGCACACCTTTTATATCTAACACTCTGTCCTGTGCAGCAGAATGTCAGTATGATTTTACAGTTTAATTTCAGTGATAACATGTGTATGTGAGGACCAGGTCCTTTACTCTCTCTGCTCTGCCCAGACTTGCCAGGTCACTTCCCTTGTCAGCCTATAAGGTCCTTTACTCTCTGTGCCCCGCCCATTCCTGCAAGGTCTCTTCCCCTGTCAGCCTACGAGGTCCTTTACTCTCTGTGCCCCGCCCAGTCCTGCCAGGTCTCTTCCCCTGTCAGCCTACGAGGTCCTTTACTCTCTGTGCCCCGCCCAGTCCTGCCAGGTCTCTTCTCCTGTCAGCCTATGAGGTCCTTTACTCTCTGTGCCCCGCCCATTCCTGCCAGGTCACTTCCCTTGTCAGCCTATGAGGTCCTTTACTCTCTGTGCCCCGCCCAGTCCTGCCAGGTCTCTTCTCCTGTCAGCCTACAAGGTCCTTTACTCTCTGTGCCCCGCCCATTCCTGCCAGGTCTCTTCTCTTGTCAGCCTACAGCCACCATCTTGAGAGCTCCCGCCCCGCTGTCTGCTCAGAAGTGCAGGAACACCTCAGTCACGGGGCGAGAGACTCCCCGGCGCCGACCAGGCATTTCCACAGCTTCGCAAGCTCGGTGCAGAGAAAAGCACCGCAGGCCCTTTTCACGCAGAGATCCTGCTTTTTTTTTATTTCTTTGCACAGACTTTTCCCTTAGTGCTCTTTTTTTCCTTTCCATTACTGTTATGCTGGTCTCCCAGACTGGGGGAAAAAAAAATATGTGTATTTTATGTTTCAGAAGTAAGACAAAATAAGCTCCAAACAAATAGCTGTTGAGAAACAGCTGCAGTATTTATGCTCCAAATCCCCCCAACTCATTTGAACGCAGATTTTATGGAAAACTCGTTTGTTTTGCCGCTCTCATGAGCGTGTTCGTTCAATTAGCATTTTGTTTCTTAATTGTAATTCAGAATTCTTGCAGTAGCTGTTTGCATTGGCGCATCTCTCTAAGAAGAAGCGCGAGACGCTGGAGGACACGCAGCACATGGCACCGCGCAGAGTCTTCTGAGCGCGGTGGTCCAGGATGTGCGCCTGGATTTCTAGCTACAAAAATCCCCTAGATTTGGAACATAAAATATTTAAGAAAGCAATTCCCTCCGTGAGCTCAGTCTGTGGACGCGTCCGTGCTTCCTGCCTTTCTTTCAATGCCTTGTTATTTCAGCTTCTTCTACAGACCGGGCAGGATGATTCCTGCGGTCAATTCCCTTAAGATCTCAGGCCAGAGTTAAAACATATTTCTTAAAATTGGACGAGCCTTCTCCACTGCTGCACCGAAGCTCTGGATCATGATTCCCAATGACATGACCTCTTCACCAAAGACTAGGCACCCACACAAATCTTTCTTTCAAGGATCCATGGAGACCAAGTAGCTACTTTTATGTTTCCTTTTTATGCAGATGGAGATGCTATCCAGATAAGTAGGGGTAGTATTGTGTCTGCAACAAGAATTTGCTGAATCCAGCATTAATAGTTAGACAGTACTATTGCGAGTGCTTGCATCATGAGTCGCGGATAACCTTTCATTTGCGAACGAGATCCTGTCTCACCCCTAGAGGCGATGTTGGTGACCCCCACAGGTCAGCGGTGAACCCACGAGTATCAGCCCTGTCCATCAGACCCTGAAATTGATTTGTTGGCCATCAAGGCGGTCGGGTCTCGAATTCACGTTGTTAATCTCCATGTCTGGTGGTGGATGGGGGAATTGAAATCAATGGTTAAACCGAGGCCGATCATCGCTTCTGACACGAGAGATGAGAATGTGTTAAGAGCACTGTCGCCTTGTAGGGCGAGCTGGGAGTTTCATAACTTAATCTTCAGGATGATTTGTGCATCTTTGTTATGCTTGAAGAGAGAACGATAATAAAACAAGCGCGGGAGAAGGTCAGCGGGACAGTGTTTTTAGTACCAAACTCAGAGCAGCCAACTGAGTGGCTGGTGTCGCAAAGCTTGGAGAGGAGTCCTATTGAAGCGCAGAAAGATGACGAAAAGGGGCGTTTTTGTTGATCCGTCCATTTCTATTGATTTGTAAAGAATTTCCTTTCTGGCTGTTGGAATTAGGGGCGGTTGGGTTGAGCGGCTTTTCTTTAGGGTCCAAAATGAGACCCACAGTACCAAAAGCATTCTTGAGTATGGTTGGGATGAATTACTTTTGCAACCTATGCTTACCTGAACCCCTAGACCAAATAATACCATACAATGCAACACCTATAAAGGTTTAAGGACAGCTTTTTGTAGGATGAACACCCTACAATGACCAAACTAACGCTGAATAGGACCTTAACAGAGGATTGTATTGAAAACAGCACTATTAAACTGTACCTATGCTTTAATTTTATGTCTATTTATTAAAGACCAGACATGACAATATCAATCAGAAATGACTTACAATAACACATTTACAGATGGTGGAGACTGTGCCTGGAACCGGGCCTGTAGAATAGCGCAAAGACGAGAACAAGCTTTGAGGGCAGTGCATGAGGGCCTGAACAAAGTGGGGCGTAGACCATGAAAAAACAAAATATACAATAGAAATGTAGGAAAAAGGTGACTTACAAAGATTGCATTAATCTAGGTGAGTAACTGTTTCAATGTAAAGATGAGTGTTGTACACATTTACAACATTGCATTATTACACGGCACTGGAGGGAGTAGCGGGTGTCATGTGAGTTTACAGCTGACTTTGACTATGACATGGGCCTCTTTGTGGCACTGACACAGTGATTTAGACAAATAAATAATCGGTATTTGGGGTGTGAGGCATTGGAAGAGGGGCCTTCTTTACTAAACCTCACAGTCAATTTTGTCATGGAAGTCAATCTTGAGGTATGCCGATGAAACAGGCAAGTACCGCTAAATCTACCTTGTGCGGCCTTCCGCCCAAGGGCAATCTCCTAGCAGCACAATGAGCGCCGAGACTCGCCTGGAGAACCCTAGGCAGAGTATGAAACGGATGGAAAGAGGCTCATTTTCCGGTTGCATGAAGGATGGTAGTTTGAAGTTCCTCTTGCAGACACCTCATTTCCTCAAGGCGCGCCGTGCGGTGTCTCATCTCTCTGAGCGGCGTTTAGTGGTCTGTCTGAACCATGCATTCTGTATGACAGGCAAATTATAGAGGCTCGGCTGTGAGGTTAAACTAATGCAAAACATGGGGGGGCTATGATCTCATGGGCCTTCTTCTGTCATGCTGCATAGAAACTCTCTACCGCTTTTAAGAACCATTTTCTAAAAGGCACAAAAGAGGTTGGGCTCGAATAGATCTCCCTAAGCCCTTCCTCTGTCTGGGTTTAGCTTCTTGGGCGCTCATAACACCCGTGTTTATGAGATAGCAGAGCTCTGCGTCCACTTCTCTCCTGTGACATGTGATGAATACATACGTGGTGGCGGGAGCACCCACCTCCTGCACCTGCCCTGGGCAATCAGGCTCGCGGCTCTTAATTCCCCACCACCCAAACATGTCGCGTGTCTTGGCCCGACTGTATGGGATGTTTCATCGGCTTGACGGCTCTTTGGAAGCTGATGCTCGATAATTATGTCTATAAGGGAGCTTTCTTTGCGTGTTATATCTGACAGCAGAGGCGTCTCATTACCGCCCACCCTAGGCCTCGACCCTTGCATTTTCCCCTCATATTACCGACTCCCAAATAACGCATAATAGTCCTCTCTGTCTGACCTGGGCTCCGCGAGCTATCCACTCATCTTGTCTGGTCCTTTTCCCGCTATTCTGCATTCACAGATCTGTCATCTGTCCATCAGTCCAAGGAGCTGTAATGGCTTGATGCTCTAAAGAACCCCGCTCCCTCCCCCCCCCCCCCCGTGTATGCCCACCCTCCCTTCCTCGCTTGGCCCAAATGTCTGTCGGAAAATCAGACCCACATGTGCCTCATTGCTGCAAACTGGAGTTGCTCAAAAAAAGCTCTTTTGAGGAATTTGAAAATACTCGCCCACTACAAGCTTCTCCCATTTAACCAGGGCTGGAAATGGAAAACATGTATTGGGGGAACGGCCACTTCTTAGGAGGGGCGGGGCTGTGGGACTACATTGTTGTGATTGGTTCATTAAGCACTTTGCTGTTTCGCTCCATATCCGTTTTTTGTCTTCACTTCAGACCTGCAGTGTGTAAATAAATTCATTCTGCCTTTTTGTGTTTTGTCCGATACTGTTCATGTACAAATGTATTGATGCATTTTTTTTCTTTTAGAAAGTGAACAGCGCGACGTTGTCTGAACCAATTCTCTAAAGTGTTCGGGGGTCTTCCAGTTCACGGTAACGGAGAGCTGTGTGCTGAGAATCTCGAACATATCCACCCCAAAGCGTGTGGAAAGTTTTTAGTGTGTGCTCAGAGTTGGCTAAGCCAACTTTGCCAAACTCTTCCTGTCTATAAGGGCGTTCTCATAGGATGAGGATCCATTCCAAGGTTGACTCCCTTTTCCTTCTGTGTGTGCAGGACTCTAAGCTTGGAGGACGCATCATATGTTGCTGTTTTTGGCGCATATAGTGAAACTTTAGCTTCGCCTTATGAGCAAAACAACGATACAGAGAAGACAGAGGAAAGAAGGGGTGTTAAGGAGAGCATTTGCTTGCCATAGCATTGGCTGCATCATACATGTTTACATGTGTGTGTCCTCCCGCTTCCCATTCTTTCTTCGAGTCCTTCGTCATAGGCCTTCTGCTTAGCCATAGTTATTCTCCTTATCCTCACTCCTTCCTTGGTCATAGTCCATGGTCCTACTCCTTCTCCTTGACCCTAGTCCTTTGCCTTTATCACAGCTCTGTGTCTCATTCTTTCACCTTCGACACAGTCCTCCTTCATCACACTCTTTCTTTTTTTGTAGTCCATCATATTCCTTCCTAGTATTACTTCTTCATCCCAATCCTTCTCCCTTTTCATAGTAATGTTACTTCATCATAGTATTTCATTAAAGTCCATCTACTTTGTCACTGTGTTTGGACCCCGTCCTTTTTCTTCATCGCAGTCCTTCTTTATTCTAGTTCTTCTCCTTTGTCCTAGTGCTTCCTCATCATAGTACTATTCCTTCATCATAGTACATCTACATTATAATGCTTCTCCTTGATCCTAGTCTTTCTCCTTCATCGTTGTTCCCGGTTCTAGTCCTTCTCATTCATCAAAGTCCTTTTCTTTCATCATTGTCCTTTATACAATTCCTCCTTCTTGTGCAAAGTTCTTCTTCTTCATCATACTCCTTTTCGTTCCTCTTAGTCCTTCATCATAGTGCTTCTTTCGAGCTCTTCTACTTCATCCTAGTCCTTCTCCTTTCGTCCCAATCCTACTCCATCATAGTCCTTCACTGTCATCGCAGACTTTCATTCTAGTCCATCTACTTCATCCCATTTCTTGGGCCTAGTCCTTCTCCATCATAGTTGTCCATTGCAGTCCATCTTAGTCATCACCTTCCTTCGCCTTTAGTGTAGTCTTTCTGGTTTGACCTCGTCCTTCTACAGCATATTATTGTTCATTGGTCACAGTGCTTCTGTGTCACAGTCCATCTCCTCCATCATTGTCCTTTCTTTGTCATGGACCTACTTCGCCACAGTCCATCCCCTTTCACACACATTTTACCCTTTATCATAATTTTCAACTTCATCACAGTCCCTTTTCAAAGACCTCCTTCAAAACCGCCCTCCTCCTTTATTACAGTCCTTCATCAGGTTCATCGAAGTTCTTGCCTTTCATCATTGTCCTTGTTGCTCATAGTCATTCCAATTCACCAGCCACTTTCCTACATCACAGTTCTTCTTCGTCATATTCCTTCTCCTTGGCCGCAGTACTTCTTTATCATAGCCCTCCTTCATCACATTTCTTAAATTAATCCCTTTCCTTTGTCACCGCCCTTATCCTTCAGTATTGTCCTTCTTCATCTTAGCCATTCTCCGTCATCGCAGCCTACTTCATCGCAGTCCTTCATCCTAGACTGTTTCCTTAATCCTACTTTATTTTCCTTTCAGGGGTGTTGCTAGGTCTTGAAAAGATCTGGGACTACGTTAATGTTGGGACTGTCAGGACTCAGAGCTAGCTAGCCTTTTGGTTGAAGCCCCTGAGCTTCTATCTGGGGCTGAAACCAAAAAGGCCAGGGCTATAGTCCCCCCAGCCCTGCCTAGCAATGCCTCTCGTTCGTTTGAAACAATCATTCTCCTTCATCAGTATTGTTTTCCTTTCAAAGCCCTTATCTTTCATAAAACTCATTCTCCTTCGATGTAGTACTTCTTGGTCACAGTCTTTCACCTTTATCACAGTTCTTGTCACAGTTCTCATTTGTCATCACAGTCCTTCTCCTTCATCACAGTCCTTCTCCTTTGTCATAATCATTCTACTTCATCCAAGTCCTCCATCACAGTTCTTCTCCTTAAGTACAGTCCTTCTCCTTTGTCATAATCATTGTACTTCATCCAAGTTCTCATCACAGTCCTTCTCCTTCATCACAGTCCTTCTCCTTTGTCATAATCATTCTACTTCATCCAAGTCCTTATCACAGTCCTCCTTCATCACAGTCCTTATCCTTTGTCATAATCATTCTTCTTCATCCAAGTCCTCCATCACAGTTCTTCTCCTTAAGTGCAGTCCATCACCATAGTCCTTCTCCTTCATCATACACCTTCTCCTTTGTCATAACCCTTTCTTGCCATAGTCCTACTACTTTGTCACAATCATTTGCCTTCATCACAATCCATATTTTTCCTCACAGCCATTTTACTTTGTCACATTCCTTCTCCTTCATTACAGTCATTCTCCTTTGTCACATCATTCTACTTCATCCCAGATCTTCTCCTTAATCACAGTGCAACACCATGGTCATCCTCCTTCATAACAAACCTTCTCCTTTGTCATAGTCCTTCCAGTTTCTCTGAATGATTTTCCTAAATCACAATCAATATTTTTCATCACAGTCAAAGAAAGAGTGCAGAATTCTTTATGGACTACAGGCCCCGATGACGTAGGCCTATTAAAGGGGATAGGGGAGGTTAAGATTAAACTGAAGCCAGGAGCCATTTTACCGCGAGCAAAACAATACCCAATGTCTCGAGAGGTGGATGAGGGCATTTTTAAGACTATATCAGCCCTCATGGAACTAGGTATTTTAGTGACGTCAGTGTCACCGTTGAATACTGTGTTGTACCCTGTGAAAACATTGATGGGGGGTCGTGGAGATTTATTCAGGACATGAGACCAATTAACCAGATTGTAGAGGCAGAGTTTCCTTTAGTTCTGCATCCGCCAACGATACTATGGCCCTCATTACAACACCGGCGCTAAACCATGGCGCTATTAGCACCATGGTTGGTGCCGGTGTTGTAATGGGTCGGCCATGGTTCAATGGGGAATTAACACCCCATTCCAAGGTTGGCGGGGCGGTAATTCCCCATTGAACCATGGCCCTTCCCCATTCCCATTTTCGCACCCATAGGACTCTATGGGAATGGGGAAGGCACTAATTACGGCACCGTAAATTACGGTGCCGTAATTAGCTCCTAGGTCCCTTTGCGGGTTGGTTTTTTAACGCCTGCTAAAAGCAGGCGTTAAAGTGCAACCCGCAAGGGGACCTCGTAATCAGGCGTTAAGGGTTTAACGGCGCCGACACCTTTTACGGTGCCATTAACCCCTTAACGCCTGGGTTGTAATGAGGCCCTATGTAGTATCGTAGCAGAAGCACGATATTTCACAGTGATTGACTTGAAAAATGTGTTTTTTCTGAATCCAGTTTCATAAGGATTCCCAAGATCTTACGTCATTTATGTTTCACCAAACTAAACTGAAGCGCACTCCATCGATCTTTAATAGGGTCCTGCAGACTGACCTAAGCAACATTGATTTGCAAAGTGTTGTGCTGCTGTCCATTGATGACATTTTGGTTTGTAGCATGACATAAGATGAGTACAGGCAAGATTTGATTCAGTTAATGATTATTAGAGTGGACAAGGGATATAAAGTGGTGGACAAGGAGAAGTTGCAATATTGTCAAGAAAAAGTGTTGTACATAGGTCAGTTAATCTCATATGAGGGGAACAGAGTCACACCTGAAAGAGCTGAGGCGATTATGAAAACAGCAAAACTGCACACGATAAAATAAATACAGCAGTTTTGGGATTGTGCAACTATGTTAGAGCCTGGGTATTTGATTATAGTTCATACACAATACCGCTTTTGCAGGCTCTGAATAAATTACTAGTGCACAAGGAAAAAATAGAATGGACTGAGGAAATGGAGAGAGGGTTTGAAAAATTGAAGAAAGTAATTTGTACAGATCCAGTTTTAGGAATTCCCAACTACGACGAGGAATTCTTTTTGTTTTCACATATGAATGGGGCAGTCATGACAGCATTGCTTACACAGGGGTACAAACCCCTGGCATATTGCAGTGGGATTTTAGATCCAGTTATGAGAGGGCACTTTCCTTGCAAACAATCGCTGGCATTAGCTGCGTTCACAATAGAGAAGTATACTAGTATTGTGATGGAGTGTTCTATGATTTTGTTTGTTGACCATGCTTTGTTTGCTATTTTGGAGAAACCGGAGGGTACATTGACATCTCAGAGAGCTTCTGCATATGAAGTAGTTATATCAAATCCCGCAATCATAATAGCCAGGTGTAAAATAGTGATCCCTGCCATGTTTGTAACAACGAAGAGTTCTACAACTATATCCCGCGTGTAAAGGAAAATGCGTTAGCAGGGGAGAGATTCTCTCTATTGAGGGGTCTTAAAAAATTGATCAAACTGATGGGGAAAGGGAATCAGGTTCAGTTGTGGTAAGGCACAGATCTAATAGGAAATTTGAGGTTGTAGCAAGTGCAAGACTACCGTCTCACTTTTTGGCACAAGCAGCAGAATTGGTGGCGCTTATTGTTATGCTTGAGAAACATGCAGGGCAGGAAGTGACGGTGTACAGTGACTCTGCCTATGTGACATCAACCGTGCATGCAGGGCTAGCACGTTGGAAAAGGAGAGGCTACCTCCGAGCGGAGGACACTCCAGTGCAACACGCAGCATTATTGGACAGGCTTATCAAGGCATTAAAACTCCCAGTAGCCATCGCAATAGTTAAATGCACAGCACATACTAAGCAAACTGACTTTATCTCTTGCGGCAACGAGGCTGCAGACGAAGAGGACAGAAGGGTTGCATATTCACCAGATATTTCAAGTTTTGATACTCCAGATGTAAAGGAAAATGTAGTAACAATTATGATTGTAAATAAAGGGTTTAATCATTTATCAAGAACACAGTTGATGGCGGTTCAAGACTGTGCACCACAGGAAGAGCAAGAATTGTGGAAATGGAGGGGGTGTTATTTTTCCCCCTCTGAAGCATTGTGCGACAGGACATCACTGGAAAGCCGGTAATGCCTTTAGCCTGGTTAAGGATAGTGGTTGAACAGCTGCACTACCCTGTGCATGTAACTAGGTAAAGCCTCGCAACAGCTATTGTGGAGGAATGGTTTGTACCAAACCTGTTCGAACCTATTGCATTTTATGTAGTAAATTGCATCGTATGTCAAATGTTTACCGCTGGGCACACACTGCGAACGATCAGAGGAGTGATTCCTCAACCGAATGGTCTTTTTCAGCATTTACATATTGACTATGTTGATACACTGCAAGTATGTAATGGATACACATATATGATAGTGGTGGTGTGCCCCTTTTCTAGGTGGATTGAAGCAGGTCCTTGTACACACCCTGACGCCACATGCGCAGCAAAGGTTTTAGTCCGAGAAGTCTTTCCTAGAGGAGGAGTATGTGACGTGCTGAGATCCGACAATGGGCCCCATTTTGTTAATGAAGTATTTCAACGGATTATCCTACTGCTTAGTATAAAACACAAGTTTTCTTCTGCTTATTACTCCCAAGTGAACAGGATATGTGAGAGACTCAACAACATCCTTAAAGAGAGAATTGCCAAATTGAAATTAACATCGAAAAAGGGATGGCTGTATTGCCTGCCCCCTGCATCATATGCATTAAGGAATCAGCCTGGGTCGGACCATCCCCTCATACCACATAAGCTAGTGACCGGGAGGCGAATGAGAACGCTCTTGTATACTCCATCGAGGAGCAGAAGTGATGCCTAGAAGACTTTAGGAATGTTTGGGAATGAGTTACGTACTTTTTTGACATGTATGACCGCTAGTATCTCTGTCAATTCAGATCAATTCAAGCACAGGTGGTGTCGGTCTCAGGACACAGATGAAGACCATTCAGCAACCAGACTTCAATAACTATTTCCTGCACCTAAATAATTTATTGGAGATACAGTCCTAGTGCGCAACTTCACAAGGAAGTGGCACAAGCCCCGTTTTAGTATACTGTATATTGTTGAGAACGTTACTCCCCCAGCAGTAAAAGTCCAAGAAAGACGCACATGGATACGCTTGGGCAACGTAAAACCTTATGCTGGTGAGACCGACACACCCCCACTCATTGATTGGAAAGCAAGACAAGAAGAAGAAGTTCAGCACGTGTAGACTTGATGGATGACTAGGAAGAAGGACGCAAAGATTGCTGATTAAATAAATGCAAGTGTGCATTTGGACTGAGACTCGCCTGGACACTCTTTAGAGATAATATAGGAGGAGTGAAAAGCAAAGTTCTCGAGCCACAGTAATCTTTGAATTGGACTTTAGAAAGTGTTGATGTGATAGACATGCCAAATCTGGAATTCAAGTTTGATGACTGGAAACTTCAAAAGTTTCCAGATTCCTTCTTCACTGAGTTTCTCTTTGGATAAGCCCATGGTCCTGTCAGATGCAGATGCCCATAGACTACTTCTAGCTGTCTTTGTATGCATACTCCAAGCCTATCCTGCTCTTGTTGGGCATAGTAACAATATACGTGTTTTTCTGCAAGATCCTAAAAATGGCCCTGCAATTAGGAGGCTACTTTTGGTGATAGCTGAACAGATCCTGCAACTACCTGATCATTTAACAAGGTTGCCTGATCAAAAAGTTGTTTTTTTCCTTAAAGCGGTACACAGGCACAATGAGAAATGTTGGGAAGGAAGCAGTTTCGGAAAATTAGCAAACTCAATGATGTGTGGAGAATCAAAAATGGTGGGAACTAATGTATTGGTGCATAATATATGCGTGTTCAACATTTATTATTGTTTTTCTGTTTTTGCTAATCCATACTGTCTATTTCATTGGTCCAAGTAAGGTAGAAGTCTACCGGGACTACCCGACGGCTGCTCTCCCCCGCTCGCCTCTTTGCGCAGTTCCTGGGGTGAGAGCAGCTCGCCGGGCAGCCCAGCTGCAGGATTGAATTCCTGCCGGTCCATCTGGGCCCATAAGTGAGGAAATCTTGTTTCTTTTTGTTTTTGTTACTTGTTGCGCTCCGAGCGGGTGGTTCGTGTGTTCCCCCTCCCCCCTCCCCTTGCAGCCTCTTCCTGGTCCCCTCCTCCAGCCCAAATCCCTGCCCGCCCCCCCCCCTCTGATTGGCTCCTTCTCGTAGCCCTCTGGACTACCCGACGGCTGCTCTCCCCCGCTCGCCTCTTTGCGCAGTTCCTGGGGTGAGAGCAGCTCGCCGGGCAGCCCAGCTGCAGGATTGAATTCCCGCTGGTCCATCTGGGCCCATAAGTGAGGAAATCTTGTTTCTTTTTGTTTTTGTTACTTGTTGCGCTCCGAGCGCGTGGTTCGTGTGTTCTCCCTCCCCCCTCCCCTTGCAGCCTCTTCCTGGTCCCCTCCTCCAGCCCGCCTCCCTGCCCGCCCCCCCCTCTGATTGGCTCCTTCTCGTAGTCCCTCTGGACTACCCGATGGCTACTCTCCCCCACTCGCCTCTTTGCGCAGTTCCTGGGGACAGAGCAGCTCGCCAGGCAGCCCAGTTGCAGGATTGAATTCCTGCCGGTCCATCTGGGCCCATAAGTAAGGAAATCTTGTTTCTTTTTGTTTTTACTTGTTGCGCTCCGAGCGCGTGGTTTGTGTGTTCTCCCTCCCCCCTCCCCTTGCAGCCTCTTCCTGGTCCCCTCCTCCAGCCCGCCTCCCTGCCCGCCCACCCCCCTTATCTTCTGACCCTCCTGGGCAGCCCTACTGCCCGGCAGCCCCCACGGCTAAGGGCCCCTCAGGCTAAGGGTGGCTCCTACAGCTGCGGCTCCCACTTTGTCTGCAGGTGTCCGCAGGGGACGCTTGGCGCCAGTTTCACTTGCTTCTCCACCTTCTCCCGGCCCACCCCACCTACACCTGGTCACTTCTTTCGCATGGTGTCTTCCCCTCACTGTGTTCCATAGTTGTGGTAAACTAGGGTTTTTTCTCCCCTCGCAGGATTCTCAAACTTAGGTGGCCTCTCCACTGTGTACCTAACACGCATTTACTGTTGTTTTTCTGAAATGTGGTAAACTAGGGTTTTTTCTCCCCTCGCAGGATTCTCAAACTTAGGTGGCCTCTCCACTGTGTACCTAACACGCATTTACTGTTGTTTTTCTGAAATGTGGTAAACTTGGGCTTGCCGCTCACTTCCTGTCTGCGTGCTCTCGTATCGTCTGTTTTCCCCCCCTCACTCCCTCCTACTCCATGGTGCTCTCTATCTCGCCTATCTTCACAAACTGCTTCTCTATTGACTATCCTGCTCTCCTCACTAAATCTGGTAGGAAAAAGTTTAAAAAGGACATCCTGGTCTCCAACCCAGGCCTCCCTATCGCTGACACCTACACTAGTGCCTGCTCCAAGGAAACTCTCACTGACATCCTCTTTTTCGTGCCTTCGCCTGACCTATGGACCCTTCATATGGTCTCTGTGCTCTCTCCATTCTCCTCTCTTCCCATTAATGGTGGCACCCGTTGGGATGTCCTCCTGGCCTCCTTCCACTCCTCTAAAGCCATCATTAATGTCTATGCTAATGGGACCGTCTTGGTCCAAGGCCCTCAGGCCAACCTTCACCTCTTTGATAGACGCTTCCCACGCCTCATCAACTTCCTTTCCTCTCCTGCTGTCCCCCCTCCTCTGTCCTCGGCTACCTGCCTCTACCCTCCCTCCCTGCCCCCTCTCATGCTCCTTCTTCACCCCCTTCTTCTACACCTCCGTAGGGCGTACCTCTGATCTGTATCCTTCCCCGGAAGTCCTTCAAGGATGGCAACCTTCTCCCCTTTGCCACTCTTAACTCTCGCTCTGCCATCAAGCATTTCTCTGATATCTGTCGCCTTCTTGAAGAACTGGACCTTGACGTCCTCGGTCTCACTGAGACATGGTTCACGGCCAGCTCTGTCACCACCTTTGACACACACCTACCTGACGGTTACAAGATTCTCTCCGTGCCCAGGCCAAACCGTGCAGGGGGGGGCGTTGCCCTTATCTTCCCTGAGTGGTTTCCTGCCACTGTCACTCTTACGTAGACCTACTCCTCTTTTGAATGTTTTGTCTGCCGACTCTCTCTCTCTCCTAGCCATTCCCTTACCATGGCTACTATCTATCGGCCACCTGGTCAAATTTCCTCCTTCCTCTCTGAGTGGGCTGACCTCTCCTCCTCACTCCTGTCCTCAACCACTCAACTCCTCTTTCTTGGTGACTTCAACATCCACCGGATGCCTCCTGTCCCCCCACTGGACTCTTTCGTGACCTATGCGACTCACTCTCACTCTCTATTCTCCCTTCTGGGCCTACTCATTCCGCAGGGCACACTCTTGGTGCTCTGATCTCTTCTGACCTTCCCCTCTCCGTCCCTCTCTCCACTCCTCTCTCCTGGAGTGATCACTTTCTCCTATCCTCCCACCTCACCCTCCCTACCCCACAGGCAAAGCCACCCTCATCACTGCCACCCACCTTCTCGGTCATCCGACCCATGAAGCGCGTGTCAGTTGAGGCTTTCGCTGCCACCTTCTCGCCCCCCTCCCCCTTCGGCTGACTCCCACCCTGACACAGCCCTCTCCATGCTCCACTCTGCTATATCTGACACTCTTGATGTCCTTGCCCCCATCATGAGAATCCGCCTGAAGCCCAAAGCCAAATGTAACTCCTGGTATGACTCGGATCTCGTCACCCTAAAACGCAAGTGCAGGGTGGCTGAGAGGAAATGGCGTGCTTCGTGTTCATCCTCTGACAAACTGGCCTGCCGCCTGCTCCAAAGGCAATACCGTCTCTCCGTTCTCACCA
Organism: Ambystoma mexicanum; assembly: GCF_040938575.1. Lineage (NCBI taxonomy): Eukaryota > Metazoa > Chordata > Amphibia > Caudata > Ambystomatidae > Ambystoma > Ambystoma mexicanum. Next base: position 641,454,716 of record NC_090940.1, on the reverse strand, counting down.
AGAAGAGAGCCCTTATCCAAGCCCGCATCTCTGCGGCATCTAACAACTCGGCCGAACTCTTTAAAATCTGCAAGGAGCTTGCCAACCCTGCTGCAGTCTCTTCCTCTCCTGTCCCCTCCCAGGCCCTCTGCACCGCACTGGCCTCTCACTTCATCTCTAAAACTCAGGACATCCTGTCCTCACTCTCCTCCTATCACCTCCCTCCCTCTCTTCCCGGCTCTTCCTCTGGCCCTTCTGCAGCCACCCCTCCTCCCTCCTTCTCTGCCTTTCCCCTTTTTTCTGCTGACGAGGTTTCCAGACAAGTCCGATCTATGAAAGTCTCGTCTAAACAGGTTCACCCCTGTTCCTCCAAAACTATCAAGGACCACATCAACTCCCTGGCTCCTGCCCTGGCTGACTTTTGCAACCACTCCTTCGCCTCTGGAGTCTTCCGATCCCCCCTCAAGCACTCCCTTGTGCACCCTCTTCTTAAGAAGCCCTCTTCCGACCCCTCCTGCCGGGATAACTATCGCCCAATCTCCATCACTCCCTTCCTGGGCAAGCTCCTGGAGAAACTGGCCATCTCCCAGCTTAACCTCTATGCTGAATCTGTTGGTAGTCTGCACGACCATCAATCTGGCTTCAGAGTTGAAAGAAGCACGGAAACTGCTCTCCTGAACATCCTTGAGGACCTGCTCTTGAACATCGACTCCAACACTCTGTGTGTTCTCATTCTGCTCGATCTCTCTTCTGCCTTTGACACTGTCAACCATGCCATCCTGCTCAACCGTCTCCGTGATAACCTGGGTATCACTGGTCAGGCTCTGGCGTGGCTGAACTCTTTCCTTTCAAATCGACCCTCCCAGGTCCAACTGGGGTCCTTCCTCTCTGACATCTTTTTCTCCACCTGTGGTGTCCCCCAGGGATCTAATCTCTCTGCCTGGCTGTTCAACCAGTATCTGGCACTCCTTGCCCACCGTATCGCCGCTCTCTGCCCCAACTTTCAGTGCTATGGGGACGATACCCAGCTCATTTTCAGGCTACCCTCGGCCTCCTCCTCTGCTTCCCTCATCTCTGACTGGCTGTCTGCTATCCAGGAATGGTGTGCCGCCAATGACCTCTGCCTTAATGCCAGTAAGACTGAGATTCTACTCATCGGCACACCCACTCCCTCCTTCCCTGCAGCTCTCTGAACAGCCTCTCTTGGCCCTCTTCCTGCTCCTACCTGCAAGGCAAGAAACCTCGGGGTCATCTTCGACTCCACACTCTCCTTCTCTCCTCATATATCTGACGTCTCTAAGAAGTCACACTACCAGCTGCACCTCCTCAGAGGTATTCTTCCCTTCCTCTCCTTCCCCCAGAAGCTCACTGTCTCCCGAGCCCTGGTTCTCTCGAAGCTGGACTACTGTAACAGCCTCTATCTGAATCTGCCTGCTTCCACTCTACGCCCTCAGCAACTCATCCAGAACAGAACTGCGAGACTTGTCCTTAGCCTCAAGCCCAGAGACCGTATCCTCCAGGATTGAAATCTCTACACTGGCTCCCAGTGGCTGCGAGGATTAAGTTCAACACCCTCTGCATTGTCCACAAGGCCTTCTGGGGCCTGGGGCCTAAATACCTTCAACTCTCTCTTCCTAAATATCTTCCTTCCTGAGCCCTTCGCTCATCCGTCTCCAACTCCCTCAGGGTTAGCCGCTTCTCGAAGCAACGAGCTGGGGGTAGATCTCTCTCTGCGGCAGGGGCCTCCCTCTGGAACAGCCTTCCTGCCTCCCTGAAACTTGAGGAGAACCATCTCCGGTTCCGGAAGCACCTCAAAACCTTCCTCTTTGCCTCTTCTTTCTCTCTCCCCTGCTAATCCTTCACTGAAACTGCACTGAATCTGCAACTGGGCCACTCTCACCGACCTCGGTCCTGGGCCCAGCCACTCTCCACTTGCACTGCCTCCCTGGCAACCTCTGCACTGCGGTCTGTCTCTGTATCCCTACAGCCCCCCCTTCCCAGCACTTGTCTGCACTTACTTGCACTTGCCACCAGCTGGCCCTATTTATTTATTTATTTTTTTCTACTTACTTGTACTGCACTTCCCCCCTCCCCTTTCCCCTTGCACTTTTCCCTCCCCCTACCCCTGCACTTGCGCAATCTGAATGACACCTGGCCTAGTAGGATCATTGTCTGTCTTCCCCTTGTTTCCCCCCTCCCTGCCTCGTCGCGCCTTGAAACACTTGTGTATAGGCGCGTTACAAATGCCATATCATATCATATCATATTTGATTCTTCCCACTCCAGTGACTTATGCAGAATTATCTGTTATTTAAAGACAGAGACCATTTGTGATTATCTCTACACTAGTGACACATGTAAGGTCACCCATTTCTGTGACGAGTGTTCCTATGATTGCCCCTGTAGGAAGGATCCTTATTGATGTACTTCATGAGCATTATGAATGCACCCTCCTTGCAAGAGGGAGACACAAGAGAAGCACAAGGGAAGATCATTATGAGTTAAATAGTTATCTAGCCAGTACAGCACATTTGGGGAATAACTTGTGATATCAGCATATGAAAGAGGTGGGAAGAAGACCATCTAAGGAGAGTTACTATATTTGTGCTTTTCTATCTTATGCAATGGGGAATTCCAAGATATTCATAGCTATAGAAGTAGAAACCCAGAAAGCTCACTGCCTGACGCACTTTGCACTCTGCCATACGAGAGGTCAGTTCCAGGGTCGCACAGCATCCTTGGTATGGGTAACCGAATGAATAGCCCCAGAAGAAGATGATTATGTGCAAGATTCAAAGACAAGAGTGAGAGCACACCCCAGAGATCATGTGATAAGATATGAACAGCCTGGAATGAAGGAAGCAGGAATCAGATGGTAAATAAACAAGAAACTCAATTGTCAAGGAAAGAACTTTGAAGAAATACAAAGATGCAAGGAAAGAGGTCAGCTGCAAATCAAGAGAACGGTACTTTCTCCAGATGGGTGGGAGGAAGGCCTGGTTGTGTGTAAAGCGCTAGCACTTACAGGATACTATGAGACAGTTATAAAAACTGCAGAGAAAGAATGCAAACAGCATTGGCCGAAGATTGCAAAGTTGCTGACATGGTTTGATGATAAAGGAGGCCCGCTGCAGATAATACCTCTAGCCAGTGCAGAACTATGTTTCAGAAACAATGGTACAAGAAAGGTTGGAATGAACCAGCAGTACGATTGAATTTTCGATTTACCAGTAATGAAGAATGGAACAGTAGTGATAACAGACCACTACTAGGCCTGTGGATCCAGAGCTTGCATGAAATTACCCAAGGACTTGGGAGGGCTGTGTTCTATAGTGATTGTTCATGTTCCAGGATTGGCGATTCCGACGAGTGACCTGAACCTTGGTGAGTTTCCAGAAGCAGATGCTCACATGAGATCAATTGAAGTTCTCAATCGAACACAGAGGGAGAACTACTTTTCAGCTAAATCAATAGAAGCCTTTGATTCTATTCCGTATGAACACAGGTTATTCAGTCAGACTTCGGCAGTATTTGCGACAATCTTCATGCCAGGGATCCAGATGATGGCCAATGCCAAATGGTTACAGGTTAACAGATGGGAGCTCCTGCAGACGATCAACGCTACCATAAAGGGATTCAACGCGATCAATGAAGAACTGAGTGCCATAAAACTGATGACTCTTCAGAATAGATATGTCCTGGATATGATTACAGCTATGGATGGAGGTGTTTCCGCCAAAATCGGAGAATTATGTTGCACATTCACACCTTCTCACGATGAAGAGAATGGGACCTTGACAGAAGCCATAACGATGCTGATGAACTTGCACATCAAAACGGAAGATGAAGTAGAAGATATTGCAGATGACAAATGGTTTGCATCCATCTTCTCATGTGTCTCACAATGGATGTCGAATGTCTTCAAGTTCTTCGGGGCATTGTTGGTGATGATCATGTTTGGATTCTGTGTGATCAGAATAATAATCACACTGTGTAAGAAGACAGCAAAGAAAGCAGTAGGGATGAAGATCATGATAGATGTTGAGTCGGGGTTTGGACCTTAAGAGCCGACAGATGAAGGAATCAGAAAGTATATAGAAGCAAGTATTGTAGGACCTGAGGGAACGAAGTTCCTGTATCCAAGAAACCCCAAGAAGTATGTGGGAAGATGGATCTACTGCAGTCCGAATGGTCTGGAGTGTTGATGAACATGTAAAATCAGCAGGTTCTCTGAAAAGGGTAATGAAGATATGGACTCCAAAGAAGCACTTTTTCAGACGAGAATGTCTAGATGTGAAGACTAATGGGAGAGTGGTCGATGAATCAACCAGAGGGGGGAGTGTAGAGGAGGAGCCAGGTGCCTCTACCGGAAGTCCCGCCCCCATTTTGCCTATATGTTGGAACCGGAAATTGCGACATACACGGCACCAATAATGGTGCCTATACGGCGAAGAGTCCTCAAAACAAGGAATCCATTGAGAAAACCCTATATGATGTACCTGCGGAGAAATGACAGTCTTTTAAAGGAGGTTCCGGAGGAAGTGTGTTGATAAATGAAAGAGGGGACTGGTGACATCACAGTAAGCAGAAATGACGTACCCAGAAGAGATGCCAATGAAGACAGTATATAGACCTTAAAGAATCGGATGGTGAAGTAAAGAACTGAGCAACATTTCATGTGCGGAGTAAAGATTGAACGTGCGGAAAGCACTGAAGAAAATGCAAGCCATTTTATAATTGTACAGTTGCTGAAACACAAGTAGACTAAGTAATCATAAGGCTGGCAATACGTAGTGAATAGAGTGCAGGTGGTGCCGCCATCATATATATATATGTGTATAGAATCTGGATGTTCCACAACGTATTTTAGCAAACTAGGATGCCATGAACAGAAGGGCTGAAAGTGTGGGGCAGTAGAAAAAAACAGATGACGACGAGGGAAGATTCGAGAAAGGTTTTCTGGCCCAGCGTCAAGGGTTGGGGCAGCCAAGAAACTGGTTATCTATTCGAGAAGATACAATGAACGTGAGAAGCGAGACAATCTCCTGTTGAGGTGTAATGGAAAAACCCTATAAGTACCAGGTTTGAGTCATTTAATAGTGTTAAATGAGAAGAAGGAGCTAAAACATGGTCTCCTGTCACATGGTCAAGATGAAAATAGAGTTTGAGTGATCTGCACCGAGACCTGAAGATAAGACTATGCTCACATTTCCTGCTATTCTCAGGTGCAGTGATACTTGCAAGGCCGAGTTCAAAGACTAATTCAGATGGCAGGCAGTAGGAGTGATGATGGATGTTGGGCTAATTGGGTGGGGAGGCATGGTCAAATCAAACCCTCCAGCACCTGGGGTACCAGCTTGCATGCTGCTATCGAGTGAAATATTCCAGAAGGGTACAAGCATGCCAACCAATTGTAGAGAGCCACATAGTAAAGAGCCCTATAGTTTGAAAGCCAATGAAATGTTGTGTATTTCATGACAGCAAAGATGACTTGCACTAGGGGTGGGCATAGCTGTCCACCTGACCTTAGAGACCCCATCACGATCCTGTTCCCCACAGAACGTATACCTAGATGTTCCCCTTAAGCCTATCATAATCTCACGTAGGTTTACTTATTTTGCCACGTAGTATGACATGTTTTTGCTATAAAAGTAATGTTTTTTAAGAAATGCGTTGAGACTTATGCTGTGGGTCATCCGTTGACACCCGTTGTACTCCCCGTTTTCGACAATTGCAAATAAAAACAGTTATGTTTCGCCAGCTTCCTGAGATGGTCTGATTATTGGTGTAAGAATAAGATCTGCATCCCCATCCATCCCATAGAACGATACCTCGCTTAAAGGGCCTACAGGGTCACTATGACCTGTTGACATTAGAACTTCCTATTAAAATGAATAACCCTCTCATTATAGTTTAGTTGCAGCAGCTTAGCATCTCCTTCATGTTACTGTCACTCATGACCAAGCACTTTTTACTTTCAAGCCGTCACATTTTCAAGATGTCAGATTTTCAAAGCTCATGTTTACATATATTCTTTGTGGCAATTTTCAAGGACCTGTCTACGAGAGAATGCAAATACACTTTTCCTGATTTAGAGTCTTCAACGAATCTCCTTGAAATAACACATTGAGGGTAATTTTCAAATGAGCGAAGTGCTAAATGAAAGTGTAAAAGCAGGGTTTTAAGATTTCATATCTTTATTTTGCACTCCAGCGAGTTTTCGTACCCTTCCAAGTTGTAGTAGGGGCACAACGTGGAGTTTGCATCTCCACTGTGCCTTCCTTCTCCTTCTTGGAAGAGCACCACAATTTGTGCATGCATGAGATTCTCAAATGGAATACTGTGGCACCCACCTCAGAATGGACCAGCTAGTTAGCAGTCAGATTCCATCGCAGTCGTTACTAAATACGGCCTGCAACACATAATCTTTGAGAGGTATTTACTTGTTTTACAAAGCAAAGAGTAAAACTGAAGATTAAAGGCAATGTCACCTTGTTTTACTCTTCAAGTTCACAATAGTCTTTGTAAATGTTTAAAAGTGCATGCAGTGTAAAACCATATTTCGCATAATACCACTTGATAATGAAAATTGGCCTAAGCACATTCGCATTGCACTGAAAACCGCATCCAAATGAACCTGAATAAAAGCAGACTATGCTGCCATTTTAAAGTCATCTGCCATTTTGATTAACTCCTGCTTTCTGTTTCATGTTAAACTTTGTTTTCGGCACCAGCAGAGAAAAATGAACTTTGTACTGTGTCAACATGTTGAGGCTGCCGAAAGCAGAATGTTTGTCCTGCACTAAGAAACCTTGGAGCTGAACTGAACCTCAATTTAGATGTTGTCTGTACCAATAGTATCATCCTTGTTCAGACAGTGGAACAGAATGCTGAGCAGCTGAAACTGTGTGCCTTTGCAAAAATCCTTTGTGTTCGTTTCTTGAAAGTGGACTTACTTTAAGCTCGAAAAACAGATGTTACCATTATATTTTGTGTGCAGAAAAAATGTCTAGTGTTTAAGGAAAACATTGAACATTGTATAATTATGTCATTCTGTATTAGCAATGTGAACTGGGTATGAACCCTAGTGAATTGTTAACTTGAAGAGGGGCTGGACAAGGTAACCGGGATTGGGGAAAAGAGTATATAAGCTGACCTCTTTGTAATGTCCTGTAGTCTCTCCCCTCATGGTGTCTGGTGGTACACACTGCGAGGTGTCGGGAGCCAGATAGCTATCTGCCTATTAAAATTGTACATGTACCTCTGAACTCGTGACTGGCGTATTTCATTTTTGGTGGTACTAAGCGTCGATATTTCGTTTGCCCTTTCAGCAGGCGATCTAGGAGAACCTCATTGCAAATGTTGATGAACCCTGCATTCAATTTGCATTATTTATTTATAATCTTGATTGTGTTTAACTCATAGCATTGTTATGATTCTGAATCCTGCGTACTCTGTTTTATAATACATTGAAAATAGCTTGCTAATGTCTGTGAGCATGCACTCATTTTGGCATGAGCATAGAGCAATGTTTTGCGTGAATGAGCAACACAGGCTAGAAAGGGGCCCTTTTGTAGGTCTACATGCTCTCTGCAGTCTGTTTGGAAAAACAGACTTTAAACGCAACCGAGCTTTTTTGGCTGTGTGAACACTTTCCAAGTGTCATGTGCAGCGGATGCGTGTTAACTTCACCAGCGTCAAATGCAATTGGAAAGGTTTAAAAAGTATGTGTGTGTGTGTTACCATGTATGACATGTCAAACCCAAAGGGTCTGAACTCGACTATAGACATGCATCTCTCTGTGTTTGTTCAAACTTGTCAAAGTGAATTTGTGGTGGCATTCCATCTGGCTATCTCCTCTTACTTTGCTGTCCATGAAACCAGCAGAGCTTTGAGGGTACAGAATAAAAGCCCCCTTTCCTCACTTGCTACAGTATGAACTAGTACTAGTTCAGCTCCTTGGGTTGCTCTCCCCATAGCATATGCTCTGATGACATCAAAGTGTCTCCATGGGATTATATATTGCTCTCTAATATAATGTTCAGTGTGCTTTCTGTTTGGATGGAATCTGACTAGGTGTTTTAGTGCTAATCCTTCTGATGTGAAGTGTTCATGTGTAGCAGAAATTGCAGGATATCATGATTTGCCCCCTATCCAATCTTGATGGTCTGTGAGTTCTAAGGATAGTTCAGAATACACATAAGGTGCAGATGCTGTTTGGTCTATATCTTTCCTTCAGCAAAGGCTTCCAAATAAGCCCCCTACTTTATCCAAGCCCTCTCTGTGGAATCTAACAATTCGGCCGAACTCTTTAAAATCTGCAAGGAGCTGGCAAACCCTGCTGCAGTCTCCACCTCTCCTGTCCCCTCCCAGACCCTCTGCACGGCACTGGCCTCTCACTTCATTTCAAAAACTCAGGACATCCTGTCCTCACTCTCCTCCTATCACCTCCCCTCCTCTATTCCCTGCTCTCCCTCTGGCCCTTCTGCAGCCACCCCTCCTCCCTCCTTCTCTGCCCTTCCCCTTTTTTCTGCTGACGAGATTTCGAGACAAGTCCGATCTATGAAAGTCTCATCAAAACAGGTCCACCCCTGTTCCTCCAAAACTATCAAGGACCACATTGACTCCCTGGTGCCTGCCCTGGCTGACTTCTGCAACCACTCCTTCGCCTCTGGAGTCTTCCGATCCCCCCTCAAGCACTCCCTTGTGCACCCTCTTCTTAAGAAGCCCTCTTCCGACCCCTCCTGCCGGGATAACTATCGCCCAATCTCCATCACTCCCTTCCTGGGCAAGCTCCTGGAGAAACTGGCCATCTCCCAGCTTAATCTCCATGCTGAATCTGTTGGTAGTCTTCATGACCATCAGCTTCAGAGCTGCCAGAAGCACGGAAACTCCTCTCCTGAACATCCGTGAGGACCTGCTCTCAAACCTTGAATCTAACACCCCTTGTGTTCTCATTTTGCTCGACCTCTCTTCTGCCTTTCACACTGTCAACCACACCATCCTGCTCAACCGTCTCTGTGATAACCTGGGTATCACTGGTCAAGCTCTGGTGTGGCTGACCTCCTTCCTCTCCAATCGACCCTCACCGGTCCAACTGGGTTCCTTCCTCTCTGACATCTTTTTCTCTACCTGTGGTGTCCCCCAGGGATCTAACCTCTCCCCCTGGCTGTTCAACCAGTATCTGGCACTTCTTGCTCACCGCATCGCCGCTCTCTGTCCCAACTTTCAGTGCTATGCGGATGATACCCAGTTCATCTTCAGGCTACCCCCGGCCTACTCTTCCCCTTCCCTCATCTCTGACTGTCTTTCTGCTATCCAGGAATGGTGTGCCGCCAACGACCTCTGCCTTAATGCCAGTAAGACTGAGATTCTACTTATCGGCACACCCACTCCCTCCTTCCCTGCAGCTCTCTGGCCGGCCTCCCTTGGCCTTCTTCCTGATCCTACCTGAAAGGCAAAAAACCTTGGGGTCATCTTCGACTCCACACTCTCTTTCTCCCCTCACATATCTGACGTCTCTAAGAAGTCACACTACCAGCTACACCTCCTCAGAGGTATCTTTCCTTTACTATCCTTCACCCAGAAGCTCACTGTCTCCAGTGCCATGGTTCTCTCGAAGCTGGACTACTGTAACAGCCTCTATCTAAATCTTCCTGCCTCTACTCTCCTCCCTTTGCAACTCATCCAGAACAGGACTGCGAGACTTGTCCTTGGCCTCAGGCCCAGGGACCGTATCTCTCCAGGACTGAAATCACTACACTGGCTCCCAGTGGCTGTGAGGATTAAGTTCAAAACCATCTGCATTGTCCACAAGGCCTTCTGGGGCCTTGGGCCAAAATACCTTCAACTCTCTCTTCCTAAATATCTTCCTTCTCGAGCTCTTCGCTCATCCACCTCCAACTACCTCAGGGTCTGCCGCTTCTCCAAGCAACGAGCTGGGGGTAGATCTCTCTCTGCAGCAGGGGCCTCCCTCTGGAACAGCCTTCCTGCCTCCCTGAAACTTGAGGAGAACCATCTCTGATTCCAGAAGCACCTCAAAACCTTCCTCTTTGCCTCGGCTTTCTCTCCCTCTCTCCCCTGCTAAAATCACTGAACCTGCACTGAATCTGCAACTGGGCCACCCACCGATCTCGGTACTTGGCCCAGCCATCTTCCCTCCACTGCCTACCTGCACTACGGGACTGTCTCTGTATCCTACAGCCCCTTCTCCCGGCACTTATCTTGCACTTGCCACCAGCTGGCCCTATTATTTATCTTGTATTCTACTAACCATGTACTGCACTTTCCTTGCACTTGCCACCAGCTGACCCTATTATTTATCTTGTATTCTACTAAATATGTACTGCACTTTCCCCTCTCCCCTTCCCCTTGCACTTTTCCCAGTCCCCCTACCCTTGCACTTGGGCCGATCTGAATGACACCTGGCCTAGTAGGATCGTTGTCTGTCTTCCCTTGTCCCCCCCGCCTCGTTGCGCCTTGAAACACATGTATAGGCGCGTTACAAATGCCATATCATATCATATCATATCAACATTTGTATAGATGACAATGCAAAGTGTCTCCCTAGGAAGACCTCATGGATGTGCCACGGCCATGGTAACAGTAGTGTTAGGATTAATAATGCCTCTGTCCGTTAACCACCTCTTTAGTGCGAGTCCTTTTCTCTTCAAGGTTCTCTCCTATCGCCTGCATCCTTCCTCCTCGTCATTGTGCACCCACTTGGCTTTCCCACCATGAATGTTTGCCCAAGTGCAACATAGGGTTCGCATCTATATTCACAATCTCTTGCTCCCTAGAAAGTCTTGCACATCTGTGAATGCAACTCCCCCAACTTCTTGAACCTCCCTTCGCACATGCAGCACTCCCTACTGTTTATCTGCCTGCAATAGCACTGCCTGTGGCGATTGAAGGACTTTCAATCCTTGTGCTAATTCCATAGAATGCTCTTGAACATGCACTGGGACCGGCAGCACATTGTAGGATAGAGTTGGAAGATGCAGGGGGTGATTGTGGTAGGCCCAGGAGCATAGAGTTGAAAGACGCCAGGGGTGGTTGTAGTAGGCCCAGCAGCATAGAGTTGGAAGATGCCAGGGGTGATTGTGGTATGCCCAGGAGCATAGAGTTGAAAGATGCCAGGGGTGATTGTGGTAGGCCCAGGAGCATAGAGTTGAAAGATGCCAGGGGTGATTGTGGTATGCCCAGGAGCATAGAGTTGGAAGATGCCAGGGATGATTGTGGTAGGCCCAGGAACATAGAGTTGGAAGATGCCAGGGGTGATTGTGGCAGGCCCAGGAGCATGGAGTTGAAAGATGCAAGGGGTGGTTGTGGCAGGCCCAGGAGCATAGAGTTGAAAGATTCCAGAGGTGATTGTGGTATGCCCAGGAGCATAGAGTTGAAAGATGTCAGGGGTGATTGTGGAAGGCCCAGGAGCATAGAGTTGGCAGATGCCAGGGGTGATTGTGGAAGGCCCAGGAACATAGAGTTGGAAGATGCCAGGGGTGGTTGTGGCAGGCCCGGGAGAATAGAGTTGAAAGATGCCAGGGGTGATTGTGGTAAGCCCAGGAGCATAGAGTTGGAGGATGCCAGGGGTGGTTGTGGTAGGCCCAGGAGCATTGAGTTGAAAGATGCCAGCGTGGTTGTAGTAGGCCCAGGAGAATAGAGTTGAAAGATGCCTGGGGTGATTGTGGTATGCCCAGGAGCATAGTGTTGAAAGATGCCAGGGGTGATTGTGGTAGGCCCAGGAGCATAGAGTTGAAAGCTCCCAGGGGTGGTTGTGGTAGGCACAGTAGCATAGAGTTGAAAGATGCGATGGGTGATTGTGGATGCCAGGGGTGATTGTGGCAGGCCCAGGAGCATAGAGTTGAAAGATGCCAGGAGTGATTGTGGCGGCCCAGGAGCATAGAGTTGAAAGATGCCGTGGGTGGTTGCGGCAGGCCCAGGAGCATAGGGTTGAAAGATGCCAGTGGTGATTGTAGCAGGCCCAGGAGCATAGAGTTGAAAGATGCGAGGGGTGATTGTGGCAGGCCCAGGAGCATAGAGTTGAAAGATGCCAGGGGTGATTGTGGCAGGCCCAGGAGCATAGAGTTGAAAGATGCCAGGGTTGATTGTGGCAGGCCCAGGAGCATAGAGTTGAAAGATGCCAGGGGTGGTTGTGGCAGGCCCAGGAGCATAGGGTTGAAAGATGCCATGGGTGATTGTGGTAGGCCCAGGAGCATAGGATTGAAAGATGCCAGGGGTGGTTGTGGCAGGCCCAGGAGCATAGAGTTGAAAGATGCCAGGGGTGATTGTGGTAGGCCCAGGAGCATAGGATTGAAAGATGCCAGGGGTGGTTGTGGCAGGCCCAGGAGCATAGAGATGAAAGATGCGAGGGGTGATTATGGCAGGCCCAGGAGCATAGAGTGAAAGATGCCAGGGGTGATTGTGGCAGGCCCAGGAGTATAGAGGTGAAAGATGCCAGGGGTGATTGTGGCAGGCCCAGGAGCATAGAGTTGAAAGATGCCAGGGGTGATTGTGGAAGGCCCAGGAGCATAGAGTTGGCAGATGCCAGGGGTGATTGTGGAAGGCCCAGGAACATAGAGTTGGAAGATGCCAGGGGTGGTTGTGGCAGGCCCAGGAGCATAGAGTTGAAAGATGCCAGGGGTGATTATGGCAGGCCCAGGAGCATAGAGTGAAAGATGCCAGGGGTGATTGTGGCAGGCCCAGGAGCATAGAAGTGAAATACGCCAGGGGTGATTATGGCAGGCCCAGGAGCATAGAGTTGAAAGATGCCAGGGGTGATTGTGGCAGGCCCAGGAGCATAGAGTTGAAAGATGCCAGGGGTGATTGTGGCAGGCCCAGGAACATAGAGTTGGAAGATGCCAGTGGTGATTGTGGTAAGCCCAGGAGCATAGAGTTGAAAGATGCCATGGGTGATTGTGGTAGGCCCAGGAACATAGAGTTGAAAAATGCCTGGGGTGGTTGTGGCAGGCCCAGGAGCATAGAGTTGAAAGATGCCAGGGGTGATTGTGGTATGCTCAGGAGCATAGAGTTGGAGGATGCCAGGGGTGGTTGTGGTAGGCCCAGGAGCATTGAGTGAAAAGATGCCAGCGTGGTTGTGGTAGGCCCAGGAGCATAGAGTTGGAAGACGCCAGGGGTGATTGTGGCAGGCCCAGGAGCATAGAGTTGGAAGATGCCAGGGGTGGTTGTGGCTGGCCCAGGAGCATAGAGTTGGAAGATGCCAGGTGTGGTTGTGGCCGGCCCAGGAGCATAGAGTTGAAAGATGCCAGAGGTGATTGTGGTAGGCCCAGGGGCATAGAGTTGAAAGCTCCCAGGGGTGGTTGTGGTAGGCACAGGAGCATAGAGTTGAAAGATGCCAGGGGTGATTGTGGATGCCAGGGGTGATTGTGGCAGGACCAGGAGCATAGAGTTGAAAGATGCCAGGGTGATTGTGGCAGGCCCAGGAGCATAGAGTTGAAAGATGCCAGGGGTGATTGTGGCAGGCCCAGGAGCATAGAGTTGAAAGATGCCAGGGGTGATTGTGGGAGGTCCAGGAGCATAGAGTTGAAAGATGCCAGGGGTGATTGTGGTAGGCCCAGGAGCATAGAGTTGAAAGATGCCAGGGGTGATTATGGCAGGCCCAGGAGCATAGAGTTGAAAGATGCCAGGGGTGATTGTGGCAGGCCCAGGAGCATAGGGTTCAAAGATGCCATGGGTGATTGTGGTAGGCCCAGGAGCATAGGATTGAAAGATGCCAGGGGTGATTGTGGCAGGCCCAGGAGCATAGGGTTCAAAGATGCCAGGGGTGATTGTGGTAGGCCCAGGAGCATAGAGGTGAAAGATGCCAGGGGTGATTGTAGTAGGCCCAGGAGCATAGGATTGAAAGATGCCAGGGGTGGTTGTGGCAGGCCCAGGAGCATGGAGGTGAAAGATGCCAGGTGTGATTGTGGCAGGCCCAGGAGCATAGAGTTGAAAGATGCGAGGGGTGATTGTGGCAGGCCCAGGAGCATAGAGTTGGAAGATGCCAGGGGTGATTATGGCAGGCCCAGGAGCATAGGGTTGAAGATGCCAGGGGTGGTTGTGGCAGGCCCAGGAGCTTAGAGTTGAAAGATGCCAGGGGTGGTTGTGGCACGCCCAGGAGCATAGAGGTGAAAGATGCCAGGGGTGGTTGTGGTAGCCCCGGGAGCATGGAGTTGAACGATGCCAGGGGTGGATGTGGTCCATCCAGGAGTATAGAGTTGAAGATGCCAGGGGTGGTTGTGGCAGGCCCAGGAGCATAGAGTTGAAAGATGCCAGTGGTGGTTGTGGCCCGTCCAGGAGCATAGAGTTGAAAGATGCCAGGGGTGGTTGTGGTAGTTCCAGGAACATAGAGTTGAAAGATGCCAGGGGTGGTTGTGGCAGGCCCAGGAGCATAGAGTTGAAAGATGCCAGTGGTGGTTGTGGCCCGTCCAGGAGCATAGAGTTGAAAGATGCCAGGGGTGGTTGTGGTAGGCCCAGGAGCATAGAGTTGAAAGATGCCAGAGGTGGTTGTGGCAGGCCCAGGAGCATAGAGTTGAAAGATGCCAGGGGTGGTGGTGGCAGGCCCAGGAGCATCGAGTTGAAAGATGCCAGGGGTGGTTGTGGTATGCCCAGGAGCATAGAGTTGAAAGATGCCAGGAGTGGTTGTGGTATGCCCAGGAGCATAGAGTTGAAAGATGCCAGGGGTGGTTGTGGTTTGCCCAGGAGTGGTCCACACGAGAAACGACCAGTGCTGGTAAAGGTGCACACAAGATACATTTTCATATAGGTTCTTCCACAGAGCCAGACACCATTAGCACACATTTTTATTAACATCTTAAACACAAGGTGCCCAGTCAGCAGCTGGCAGAAAGGTCTCTCTCTCTATGCTTTCTTCTAATTCTTCTGCTCTTTTGGAGCCCTGACAGATGACTGCACTTTAAAGCGAATGAAGCGTAATCCACTGGCACGGGGACATGGAAGCTAATCACCCATGCTGCAATAATTAGCCCTGGCACGGGTCCCTGGGCGGCGTGGCCAGCTTCTCATTTAGGGCACAGCAGCTTCTCATTATCCGCGGAGCTCAAGACGGGCTGAGGCAACCAGGATATGTGCACAGAAAGCTCAAAGGTGCATTCCTGGGGTTAACCCTCTATAGCCAGGTCCCCTTCTATTTCCAGAGAGATGTCCACTGTCTCGCATAATGAGCATTCACGGCCCCGCTTCACGCGTGACCTTGTGCGTGAGCTCGTGCGTGTTCCATCATCCATATTTGAACGGTTAGGAGCCTCGTGTTACTCTGCGCTCCCCAGGGTAATTATTTTATGTCAGGGAAGGGTTTGCTTAATATCTGTATGCAGTGTGTATTTACACTTCGTGCCAGAGCATTAAATATGTTGCCATCGCCTTTTCTCTTTTTCGTTTTTGCCTGGTTCTTTTTTTATGCAAGTGTGCGGTCTGCTGGCAGATTCGCCGATACAGTTTGATCAGCGTCGCCTAGCAGGTGGCCACAGGAGACCAGAACCACAGTGTGGCAGAATTGGAGGATTATATTCAAAAGGATGTATTTGTTTAAAGCGAAAATACCACCGGAGAAAGAGAAAACTGAACATAACTGCTAAGAATTCTCCATCTTCCATGCAGTGGGGAAAATGTCTGCAGAGTCCTTTAACCCTTGATTTGCATCCCAACCCACTTCTATTTTCCCCATCCCGGGGTACCAACTCTTACATGTCAGTGAGTGGTAATCCTTTTGATGCAAGCTTTGACCCAGGTCATGTCATGAAAAGTGACATCACAAGTACGAGCTCTAAGACCGTGATGCACTGCCTAGGCCTTGTTCTTTTTTAATGGCAGGCTGCAGTCGATGGTTGTACATTCATTATAACCACTGGCATTGCGCTGGCCAACCTTACATACCATACATTGGTGGCAAAGCAAAAGATTTGCAACGGGCTCGTCCCCTTCTACTGAGCATATGGCTCTTTAGGAACATGCATATGTAATGGATGGGATCAAACCAGAATAATTCTGAGTCCAAATAACGGAACCAACTCAGGAAGATGGCAAAGTACAGTTTTATTAGCAATGATCTCAAACAGGGAGGTTACATCGAACATCAACGAATGTACGCTCAGTCTCTCAACGATCTCTACACAAAATATGTTTTTTATATGAAAAATAAGTCAGAGTGACATCATACTACATGGCAATAATGAAAAAAACCTATCAAGGGTCGGGATTGGTTAAGGGAGACATCTAAGTATATTTTTCTACAGGAGTTAGGATAGTTATTGTTTGTTCATTATCAGGTGAATAATGTATCCCTCCCTCTGAAAACATGTCATTTCAGAAACATTAGATACACAATTTCCCATTGGTCTTCAAACTATAATGTCCTTCATTATATGGACTAATACGATTGGTTGGCACGCTTGTGCCAGTCTGGAACATTCGGTTCATTTAGCAGCACATAAGCCCAGACCCAGGTGCAGAGAGATAGGACATGAAGCTACCTCACCACCCAATTAGCCCAACATCTCTCATCGCCCAGGCCTTCTGCCATGAAATTGTCTTTGTACTTGGCCTTGCAGAATATCCTTGTCTTTGAGAATGCACGTGAGGGCACTCACTAGCGTGTCTGGGACTTCAAGTTAAAGCTCTAGTTCCATCCTTGGATTTGGTCCATTTTGCAGCTTTTAAATGCTCTAAAGGAATTAAAGTTTGGCATCCTTTATGTTTTATCTTGCACCTTAATGCGAGAAGGTTCATCCTCCGCGCACTTGTTTTTCTTCAGAACAGATAGCTGACCTTGCTTCTTGAATCTTGACACCAGGCTAGGCAGCCATGCTGTGCAGCTTCACAAGCCTATTATTCTTGCTGCAACACAGTTTTCCATTCCAGCTCCATGGGCTCTGGCCTACTAAATTCATGATATCAATGTCCATTTTCTATACAAGGGTCGCTTCGCCTGCATTCTATTCACTACTCATAGCCAGCTTCTATGACTTAATCTATCTTGCGTTTCAGCAACTGTACATTTATTGAACTGTTGTTTTTCTGCAGCACTTCATGCACCTGTAATCTTCCTCCTTTATATTGGAAAAGTCACGTGATTCCTTACTTCATCGTTAGTTTCTTCAGGCTCTAAACATCATCTTTAGCCAGTATCTCTGGACGTCGTGCACACTTCTTTATGATATCATCAATGCATTGGTTAGCTTATTTTCACACTCCTTCAGGATTTTCCTCCTGTAGGTTATCATCACGTCAAGGGCGCATTCGTAGGGTTGTCTCAATGGGTGTCTTCTTTCAGAGACTCACTGTGGTATTGCTATTATGAATGGTGTTCGGCATGGCACGATTTCATGTCATCAATACACAGGAGGTAGGGGGGTGGGATCTCCGGCAGATGCACACAGCTGCTCTTCTACATTCCCCCTTCTGGTCGAGTCCTCAACCACCTCCTCAATTCTCTCTGTGTCCTTGTATTTCCTCTTGAAGAAATGTCTCTTTGGTGTCCATATCTTCGTCACTCCCTCAGGGTGACCGCTGTTTTGATATGTTTGTCCACGCTCCAGGTCATGTAGTTACATTGTCCACTTGGGATGCGGTAGACCCATCGTGTCACGTATTTCCTATGATCCTTTGGATACCAGAGATTTGTTCTTTCAGGTGCTACGATGCTGGCCTTCATGTAATCTCTGACGGCATCATCAGTAGGCTCCTTTACTTCTGCTTTATCCTTGGCATCAATCATGATCTTCATTCCTACTGTTTTCTTTTCAGTTTTCTTACATTGTGCAATTATTACCCTTATCAAACAGAATCCAAAAATGATTATCACCAATATTGCATCAAGAACTTGAACAAGCTTGCCATCCAATAAGGAATCCATGAGAACAGGAAGGTGAACCAACTGTCATCTTCAATGGCTGATGTCTCGTCCACCATTTTTATTTGCAAATCTGTCAGCATAGATATGGCCTCTGTCAACGTCCCATTCTCTCTGCCATGAGATGGTATGAATGTGCAAACACCTCCATACATAGCTGTGATCATGCCGAGGGCATACCTATTTTGGACGGTCATCAGCCATTTGGCCCTCATTTCTTCTTTTATTGCGTTAAATCCCTTCATGGTGGCATTGATTGTCTGGAGCAGCTCCCATCTGGTGATTTCTAACCACCGGGCGTTTACAGCAGTCTGAACCCCACCAGGCATGAACATGGATGTGAACCACAGTGCAGTTTTACTGAACAATTTGTGTTCATCAGGAATATCGTCAAAAGCTTGTTTTGATTTTGCTGAGAAGTAATTCCATCACTTTCTTCACTGGAGTTCTATTGATCTTCTTCTTCTCAGGTGATCATCTACTTTTGGGAACTCTTCCAACTTTAGGTCACTTTGTGGGATCAATGACGCTGGAATATGGATGTAAACAAGAGAACACACTCCACCCCAATTCCTGGGTAACTTCATATATGCTCTAGATCCGCAGGCCCAATACTGATCCATTAGGACAGCTATCCCTCTTCTCATTCCTGGAACGCCCATGGTGTTTTTACACCACTTATTGTGTCCGACATAATTCTTTCCCTTGCTTTGAAAGCGCATAGTCACATTTATTAATGGGACTATGGATACCGGCCCAGCTTCGTCCTCCACCCATGTCAGCAGCTTAGAGTATTTAAACCATGATTCTCAATGTACCACAATCCACTCCTGGTCCATGCTTGAGGTATGAATTGGGTCTTATATCCTTAAGTGCGAATTACCATTGGCAATTATGTGCTTTTTTGCGTAAATGTCTTGTTAATACTAATGAAGTGTCAATTCTTGCTGTGTTATCGTCCGATTTGTTCTCATCAAATCACTTGTTCATCCAGAAATGGACTAAATATGTTCATCATGTTCTGGCTGTGGCAGATGTTAACCTTGAAACCCTTATAACACATCCTATAAGAGCACAAAACAAAATCTTTCTTCAAGATTGGATTCACACCCGTGCATTATGCCTGCAATATAAGCACTTTAATGGCAAATGCTATATTGAAAAGAGAATGGGGGTTGTTGAATCCTATCTTGCTAAAGCCCCCTCACCACAGATACGTATGGCAATTCTTATAATGAGACTTAACTTATGGCTCACCTGAGATGTCTTGGCACAACGTAGACAAATCGGTGTGATGGAGAAGTTTTGTAGATTCTGTAGTGACCTAGCACATAAAGAAACCTTAGAACATCTAATTATAGAATGTGCAGCACTGATTCCCCTGAGAAACAAATTGTATGAGAAACATATGGCTGTAGTTGCAAATGTGCAGCCGGAACTTAGATGGGCTTATCTTCTTAACTCTGCCAACATGAGCCTAAACATAGCTTCTGTGAATTTTCTTACTACTCTTCTTGTGGAAGATTGAAATGGATTGTGTGTAATGTTTTGGTGAAATGTTAAAGAAACAATAATATCTATGTTACAGAATTGTGGCAAACTTTTAACCTAGATATAATGTATATCAGTTAAACATCTCACATCGACTGTCTGAGGGTGGAGAAGAGATTGATTCTCCCGACTCATTTGATAGATTTGATGTTACTGACAATATTTCATTTCATTTTATATTTTATATGTGAAAATAGTCAAAGTTCCTTTGTATGTGTGTAAATAGCTTAGAATGCTTCATTTCTGTAACTTAGTATGAAGTTAAGAATTGTTTTTTTTCTTTCTGTTTTTTTTCTGTTTTATATAAATTGAAAAAAGTAGATTGATTTCTGCTAAATTTCAATAAAAAAAGAAAAAGAAAGTAGACCATGACTTTCAAACACTCATCGTTCCCCTTCTGCACTCCTTGCACTGCTTCTTTTCTTAGTAGATGAGCTGCACAGGACATCAGTCCACCTTCCCATCCTTTACTGGTGTGTACTCGCCCATAGATCAACAGCTGTGACCGTTCCCAGCATCTAGGCATTCCAGTCTTCTCTGTCATGTCAGAACAGTTCATTCTCTTCATTTCTTCAATGATCACCTCGTCCTGGCCTATAGCAGGGTACACAAGCATCCTGTCTGTCCATCCAGGTTCCTTCTCCATTTGTGTTGATATAATCATCCTGGTATGGAACAATTGTTTCGATCTCCATTGTAATGTTTCCCAGCTTCCTTGGAACTGTCCTCTAGTAGTGCATGCTGCTAGATGACTGAGGCACTTCGCACCTTGCACCAGCATCTCTTTTGAAATGAAGGTTTTGACAGTATTCGTGGTATAGGGGGATGCGAGAGCTGACATAGCAATTCTCATCAGATGCTCTTTCCCCCACCTTTTACATGTGCTGATACCACATGTTATTCCCCAGGTGAGCTGCGTTATCAAGGTACATATTTATCCCCTGGTCATCTTCTTCTGTATCTCTCTTGTGTTGTTTAACCTGCTCACAGAGATGAACACAATGATCATAATCTGTACCTGCACTGGGGAGAATCATAGACAATCTTTTTCCAATTTTATCAGTAGGAAAATATATTTTCAGAAATGTGAGATATAGAAAGATAAAAAGAATACACATGCATATGTATATTACTCATAAAAGTCTGAAGAACCATTTGTTGTGCCCTCCTACCGCATGCTGAGCTAATGCTCTCTCTATAACCACATTGCCCTCTTCTGGAATCATTTTTACTGGAAGTATTCAATTGTGCATCTGTAATTGTACAATGTGCTCACTGATCGCTGTCAGTAGTCTCCTTATCACTGGACCATTCTTGGGATCATGTAAAAAGGTGTGAATATCAATGTCTATCCTAACAAGGGCAGGGCAAGATTGGAGTATGAACACAAAAATAACAACCACTAGACTGTTTGTGTTAGTGCCAACAGGTATGATGTATCTTATTAATTAAACGAGCTGTTCTCCACGAAATGAATCTGGATAGTGATCCCTTTTCCAATTACTAATCAGGAACTGCCGTTTAGGCATAATACGGATGTTTTATTTGTTTCCTTAATGTATTTCTAAAAGTTCATTTCAGCCTCTGCAATTCTTCTGCAAGTCTTTGCACTTCCTGCTAAAATATATAAGGAGTGTCCATTGAATTTCAGTCCAATAAAAACATGTGCTAATCCACTTGCTGCTTTATCGTCCTTTTTCTTGGTTATCGATCGAGTCTGCAAGCGTGAAAATTCGTCTTCTGGGTCAGCAACCGTTGTAGGGGGGTCTCACCTTTCATAAACATTCACCTCACTTAAATGCCATTGAACTTAGGTTCATGCCACCTTCTGGTAAAGTTTTTTATCGGTATTAGGTCCCCAACATATAACATTGGTGGTGGCAATAGTGGATTGTACTCTTCTGTGTTCTCAGATCTCCCCCCACCCTCTGTTGCTACCTTCGCAACTTTCCCTTTGTCTTCTTTCCCGGCCACTTTTTTGTTGCCATGGCAAAACTTGGTGATGGCACCTAATGGCTGCTCTCCCCTTGGGAGAGCCCCTCTGCCTCCACCCTATGCCTAACCCCCGCAGCCCTCTATCTTCCCGTCCCTGCAGGACGGTCAAGGGCCTGTGGCCTTCGTTCTACAGTCATTGAGCATGCGTGTGCGTGACTTTGTATGTGTGCAAGTGTTTGCTATTTCGGAGTGGCATTTCATTGACACAGTGAGCCCACATGCAGACTCTTGCTTGTATGCGAACAAGTGGTTAATGGAGCAAATAAAGCTTGGCGTGTTTTCACAAAGTAAGAACAGTGACAAGGAAACTGGAACCACGGGTGTCGCTCCTCCTCGTTACAGTCCTGGATTAGCTTCCTTGTAATTGGTAATAGTAATTGGTTGTTTATAACACACAAAATACCCAGAGGTTTCTAAGCGCAGACCTGGGAATCAAACCTGTGTTGCTCCGCGTTGTCTTGCTTCCAAGGCGAGCACGTTGCCCCTGAGCTATCCTCCCGAGCTAACGTCCTTGCTCTGTCCTGTGCAATCTGAACCTTCAATGTTTGGATGTTGCAAACTAGAGTTCCCTTATAAATGTCTCTCGACCAAGACAAGGGGCTACAAATTGTTTTTTTATATGTAAAAGTCCGATAAGGGCTCCTGAGACGGACTCACACAGAGATTAGGGCATGAAAAAATAATGATTGCTGCTCATGTACCACAAAATTTGTGTGCAGTCCATTGAGGTACACTCTATGATCTGGGTAACCCCACTGAGTCAATGATGCTTTCAAAGTACAATGAAATCACTGACATTCAAAATGTTTCTGTGTACATTCCCACTGACCTCTTTGCACGGCTCTTATATGCCAGACAGTGTTTAAAGTGGGCCGGGGCCAGCCGGGGCTGGGCTCTATCATTCTCCAAAAGGTTAGGCTGAGCCGGTGGCCTCCTGGGGCCCTACGGTCCCACCTCTCCACAGCAGAACATTATCCCACCACGGCCGCAGCCGCGATTGGAGATGAGCCGGCCGCCATGATTGTCAGGCAGCTGTGACTGACAGAAATGCGCAAATTAGATTTTGAGCAACGCTGTGGCTGGCTGATACTTATTGTGATGCTGTGGGGCGATGGCAGGCCCCACCTGTAGGCACACACACACACGCAGCGCGCGCTCTAAGAGACACGCCGGAGACATGTTGCTGCTCTGGTCTCCGGCGCGAACTGCGGGCCGGGACCGTCTTTATTGAAAGCGCGCATGCGCGAGCCTCGTTATGGACCGCGCATGCGTTGAACCGCGTATTACTATGGAACATCCCTCCTTTTTCCCCAAACAACGAACAGTGATCAACAGTATAACTTAACAACATATTCTTCAACCATAAATGTTCCAACACGACCTCGATGCCTAGGCAGGGTCCATAATAAAGTCTTTGAACCTCTGCGGCAGCTTGCGCCCCACCCGGCTCGGGTACCTGCGTGCCTCGGCCGGAGGCATCTATTGTGTCCCTTGAGTCTCGGCTAGTCCATCAGGCCTCAGGGGCGGTTCATCACTCGGCTCAGGTGCCGGAGGGTCGACTTCATCAGTTTCGGCAGACCCCACCTGCTTGAAGAACGAGACATTCCGGGTGACAGTTCCACGTGCGTTGGCCGCTGTGACCATCGAGCCCTTCACATGTGTCACCCCCAGGGGCTGGGTTTCGTAGGTTAACGATAACTTTCCTTCTGCTCTTCTGTTTCGCACCAATACGGTATCCCCCACCGCAATCGGCCTCTCCGAGAGCTTCCTCCTGATCGTTTCCTTTTCATTCCTCACTGCCCTCTCCGTTCGCACTTGATCCTTTTCAATCTACCCCGGCTGGCGGCCTTCCATTTCGGGCAGGAGCCCTCTTGGTACAGGCTTGAAGAGTGCTTCGGCAGGGGCGACCCCGGTTGACTGATGGGGGGTCGAGCGGTACTCGCGAAGAAAGTCCACTAAGTTGCGTCGGAGGTCTGCGCCTCCATCTGCTGATATGCGGAACACTTTGTTTAGCGTTCGCATGAAGCGCTCTACCTCCCCATTTGCCCTTGGCCAGAGCGGTGTGACTTTCCTATGGCGTATTCCCCTCTCCTCACAGTACTGAGCAAAATGTTGCCCCCGAAATGGCGCCCCATTGTCTGAGCATAGCTCCACCGGAAAACCATGCGTGGCGAACATTTTCTCCAGCGCCATGATGGTGTGGTCACTCGCCGTCGACTCCACCAGTTCAACCTCCGGATAGCGGGACCATTGGTCTGTCACCACTAGAAAGTAGAGCCCTCGGCCGGTGGATCCAAAATCGGCATGGACCGTCCCCCATGGCTGGTCACTTCTCTCCATGGTTTGGATCGGCGGGGCCCTCTCCACCGGGTGGGCTGCTTGGCAGGGGATGCAACTCCTCACATACTCCTCCACTCTGCTTTCCAGGTCGGGGAACCAGACCTTGACTCTCAGTCTTGCTTTCATCTTGGCCATCCCTTGGTGCCCATTGTGTGCGAGCTGCAGAACCTTGTCAACCAGTGTTCTCGGGATGACAATCTGGTGACCCCTTAGCAGGAGGCCGTCCTCGGCTACCAAGAGCTCATGGCGTGCTTTCCAGAGGGCCTGCAGGTCTTTCTGAGCCCCTGCGTTCCTTCGTGAGTTGTCCTGGAGGACCTCACTCCATTCTCCATTTGCCATAGCAACCTTGATCCTTGCGAATGTCTCGTCCATGTTGGAGTCTTCGGCGATCTCCTGGCGGGATAGGGCAACGGGCAGCGCCGATTCAACCGCGAGATGTATCGCTTCAACACCCTCTGCCACTTCCACTGTGTCTTTTGGCCTCCCCGCACCTGGATCGCGGGACAGGTAGTCTGCCGGGTTGTCAGGGCCTGGTCGATACAGCAGTTTGACCCCGTACTCCATTAACGACAACATCCATCTCTCTATTCTAGGCGGTGGTTTGGATGATGTTCCAGACAGGATCTGGATGAGAGGCTTGTGGTCAGTTACCACCACGACCGGTTTTCCCAAGATATATATCCGGAAGTGCTTGCACCCCCATAAGATGGCTAGAGCTTCCCGCTCGATCTGAGAGTACCATCTCTCTGTCTCTGTAAGCGCTTTGCTGGCATATGCGATGGGCCTCATGGTTCCTTGATTGTCGGCCTGCATGAGGACAGCCCCCAGTCCTACGGGGCTGGCATCGACGACAATTTCGGACTCCCAATCCGGTTTAAAGTATGCCATCGTTTCTTGTCCCGAAAGGGCACTTTTGATTTTGTCGAAAGCCCTCTGTTCTTTCTCCCCCCAGTTCCAGGCGATGTCGTTTCTGGTTAGCGCTCTCAGGGGCTCCGATAGGGAGGCTAGATCGCGGATGAAGCGACCACAATACGTCACCATACCCAGGAAGCTTCTGATTTCGGAAGGGGTTGTTGGCGGGGTCGCTTCCCGGATATCCTTCACTTTCTCGGGATCAAGTGATATGCCCCCCGCGTGGAAGACGAACCTGTAAAATTCCAGCCTGTCCCTCAAGAACTCACACTTCTCTTTATGCAGTGTCAGCCCTAGGTCGTGCAACCTCACCAGTGTGTTTTCCAGGCGCTTTAAGTTTTCAGCTTCAGAACGGGCAAAGACCAGAATGTCGTCCAACATGTTTATCACTCCCTTGAGTCCGGACAGGGCTCCCC
Organism: Ambystoma mexicanum; assembly: GCF_040938575.1. Classification (NCBI taxonomy): domain Eukaryota; kingdom Metazoa; phylum Chordata; class Amphibia; order Caudata; family Ambystomatidae; genus Ambystoma; species Ambystoma mexicanum. The sequence continues at coordinate 641,429,654 of NC_090940.1, read as the reverse complement.
TGATGGTGTTTTGGAAGACCTCTGCCGCGGAAGAGATACCAAAACTGAGTCTTTTGTATTGGTATAACCCCTCATGCATCGTAAACGTCGTGATGTATCTTGACTCGGGGTGGAGCTCTAACTGATGGTACCCAGACCTCAAATCCAGTTTTGAGAAGACTTTCGCCCCTTGAGGCTCCCCAATGATGTCGTCCAGAGTGGGTGTTATATGGCGCTCTCTTTTGATCGCTAGGTTAGGAAGCCTCATTGTCCACGCAGATGCGTACCGCACCCGGTTGTTTGGGCTTTGGGGCTACCACGATCGGGGAGACCCACGGGGTGGGGCCCTCTACCTTCTCAATTATGTCCTTGTCTATCAGGGATTGCAGCTCGCGTTCCACCTGTGTCCTCAGATGGAAAGGGAAGCAGCTGTGCTTTAGAGCCGTTGGTCTCACGGACCCATCGATGTGGAGGCGTATTGGGTCAGCCTTCAGTTTCCCTATCCCTCGGAATATCGTTTCAAAACGACTCAACACATGTGTACCAGGTCCAGTGCCTCAGCCGCAGCACAACTCAGAAGGGAATGCGGGCTCACATCTGTGACAAAGAATCTTGCCCTTATTCTATTTTGTCCGTGAGTGACTGGAGCAACAAATACTCCTTGGATGGGAAGCGGTGTGTGTCCTCCGAAAGTGTATATCCGTGCTGTGGACTCTGCTACGCCTGGTGGACCAGGGAGTGCATTGAAGTGTTCTGTCGCCAGCACACAGACGGACGACCCAGTGTCTATCAAGACCGGTGTCGGTGTCTCCCCAATGTTCACTGTGCACTTGGGTTTTCTTCTCCTGCCTGGGCCTTCGGCTATGCTTGAGATGAAGCAGATTTCGTCTTCCTCCTCCTCGGCGATGTTCAGGTCCTGTACGCCTTGTTCAATGGATGATACACCCCTCACTCTCCGAGCGCCGCCTCTGGCAACCCTTTTCGGGACCTCGCGACGCGGCTACAGGTGCTGATGCCCTGCACATCCTAGCATAATGTCCTGGGGTGTTACACCGGCCACAGGTCCTCGATTGGCTGGACAGTCGCCCGCATGTGGCAGGTCATACCCGCAATATTGGCACGAGGGAGCGTTGCTCGGCCCCCGCGGGTCATCATCTCCTCTTGACGTCCACCTCGACTTTCCTGGGTTATTGCGGCCAATTGCAAAAGCCTCACCTTCGTTCCTCCCATGCGTGGCTGCATCCATTTTCGCACCCCTCGCGTCAGCCAGCTCATAGGCCCTTCCTTTGTCCTTAATCTGTTGTAGGGTCAAGCCAGGTTCCCTCAATACCTGCCTCCTCAATTTACCAGAGCTGCAGCCCTGCAACAACTGGTTCCGAACCATCTCCTCTTCATTTCCCCATCTACAGGAGCTTGCTAGAACTCTGAGTCGTGCACAGAATTGATCCAGTGACTCTTCCTCTCGCTGTCTTTCTCCACTCATGACGAATCTATCAAAGTCTACATTCGCCATTGGCAGAAAATGATCTCGGAGCGCCAGCTTCACTGCCGCATACGTCGTAACCGGAATGTTCAGAGAGTCATATATCTTGTGCACCTTGGCCCCTGCCGAGTACACCATGATTGCAATTCGTTCTTCGTCCTCCGTGATCCCCGAGGCTGTGAAGAACATCTCCAACCTCTTCACCCACAGGAGCCATTTAGGCCCCAACTTGGAAGGTGGGCCCGTGGTATCAAATTCGGGCATGGGGGCCAGTGTACTGTTCACCCTGCGAGGGATGGGGGCAGGAGCACCATCCTGGTCATCTTCCTCTCCCATTTCCTTGCTTGGTACTTACAGGAGTACGTTGAACTGCTTCAAAGACAGGGCCCCGGAACACCCTTGGCGCAATATCTTCACTGGTGCCACTCTTTTCTTCTTTTTTTTTTCTTGACAGAATGCCACAACCTTGCGGCTGCACAGGCTGTGGAGGGTCCAAAAATTCACTGTACTCGGTGTGAATTGCAGTTGGCGCACGAGCACCCTCACGGGCCACAACCACTGCGTTCTGTGCTCGATCCAAAATGGCCACCAGCCACACGTGTGAGCCCGTGCCGACACGGAGCAGCGTTCTCCTCTCTGGATGCTACCGGAGCGGAGGACTGCTCCCGCGCCATCCTCGTCACCAGTGTGATGGTGTGGGGCGATGGCAGGCCCCACCTGTAGGCACACACACACGCAGCGCGCGCTCTAAGAGACACGCCGGAGACGTGTTGCTGCTCTGGTCTCCGGCGCGAACTGCCGACCGGGACCGTCTTTATTGAAAGCGCGCATGCGTGAGCCTCGTTATGGGCTGCGCATGTGTTGAACCGCGTATTACTACGCAACACTTATGTCAGTCACAGCTGCCAGGAGGAAACACACAGCTCTCCAAGGCACGCTTGGTCTCTGCATCACTGGAGGACACACGCTACAGTCAGGGGCACAGCAGAATGCTGTATTACCAATGTCTGAACGCTGCCTTTTATTCCTATAAAATTGTCTAAGGCTCTGCCCTTTGGACTTCGGGTGTCGGGATACCCGAAACTGGACTTGCCCACAAAAAAGCCCTGCCAAAGCGGCTTCCTTTGAACCCTGGGCGAAACCCCTACTCTGGCATAAGCTGCTAATAGCTCCTTTTGTCCTTCCTTTTGCTGCAAGGTCTTCGTGGCGCCTGAAATTTCCCCTGCCCCCACCCCATTGCTTATTGCCTTGGGCCTCTGCGTGCATGGCTTTGTCGCCATTTTGGGCCCAAGGACAAACTGCAGAGCTGGCCGAGCCCTCTGCTGCTGCCTGTCAGGGAGTGGAGGAGCGCTTAATGGCACAGCCTAGATGTGCCTGGCACAGATAAGGTTGCCCTTTTTTTGTAGTTTCAGTATAGATTGGCTATCCCTGCACCATGTGTGTTTCACTGTATTATGGACTTGCAGATCAGAAACACAGGCACACACAGACACACAAGAAACACTCACACAGCAACAGATACATGCAACTATGACACCCATGTAGAACTCACATACAGATATTATAATCGCATAGAGATAATACCGACAAGCAGAAATAAAACACACCTACTGAAACTATATACATAGGAACTAATACCACAAGGAACCATTGAACATTAACAGCCCATGGAAGCGTTGTGCGGGAAAGTATATGCCTGAGGCACACAGGGATGGAGAGCCTGGGAGAGACACACACACAGAGCTGCTGTGTAGTCACGAGGACACACACAAACATGGTGCCAGGTGCAGGGCAGGGCCTTAAGTGGATTAGGGCCGAGCCGGGGCCCCCCAGTCCCACAATGCAACTCTATAGTTGTTTGTTTTCTTTTTTTATAATAGCATGATATTGTAACATAAGCTATGAAGTTAAATTAAATTCACTTACAGAGCTGCAGATAAGACACAGTGCAATTAAACGATTTGCCTAGGATCACACACTTAGTTAGGTAGGCCAGACCACTGCTGTGCAATTTTACATGTTCTTCTTTAGGCCACAACCATCAAGTCTTAGACCACGTCCATCAGGCAAGCCCCACCCCCGCCCCCTTTCCCCCGAATGAATGCCCCTCCTCAATTTCCTACCCCACTGAAAGCACTAACGCCAGATCATAAACACTGTGTATTTCACACAAGTCCTGTCACTCTTCTGGGTCTGGTTTGTACACCACACAGGGATGCCACTTCCATGTCCTACATTTCATGCCACCTTCTGCCCTCCTTCGTGAAAGGATTCAGGCAACAGATGTAAATCTGCCAGGTCTGTTTATATTCATGTGTAAAATAGGATTAGTCAAGAGACTATGAGCCATTTTTAAAAAGCAACCGAGAAAAGTAGACGGTCGATAAATCTTGGCAAGCTCTCAAGCAGCACATTACCCCTGCGGAGACCATACACAGTTTAAAACATGTCTAGAGCATGAAAGGTTTACAAAATGTGTTTGACAAGGATATTAAATTATGACTCTTTTGAGACCACTTTTCAAACGGCGAAAAAAGTACATTAACAAAACAATCTGTGCCTCATTTGAGCCAAGTCACATACGGGCCCTGCTAGTAGCCATCACTGGAAGTTCACCTCTATTTCAGAGCCACACGAGCAACGCATTGTGGGTATGCTTTTGCTCCAGAAAATGTGTCTTCTCTTATAGGGCAGTGCTATTTTTTTGTATACCTTAATGAACCCACAACAGACAATTCTCAAAGCTACAGACAACCACATACCTCGTTTCGTAGTTGGTAAGGATCATCGGTGCAGCAAATTCTGACAGCTTTGTGTTTGGAGCATTGAGCAGGTTTAGCTGACACCAGAAGCAGCTTAAAAAAAAGTCCACCTGAAATGTAAAGGAAGAATACATCTATATATATATATGTGTATATATTATAGGTTGACAGCTGCCTGCCCTATAGTTAAGATAAAAACCTCTTTTGCATTGACTTTTCACAAAATTATTTTGCTAACAACTTTTGACTCGCAGGACATATTTGGATAAAATATCCCAAAGAAAAACGTTATCAATGACTCCTAAAAGTTTGAAATTTAGGAGAAAATTAATTCTTGGTGGAAAAGTTATTAAGAAAACTAAAAAAGGCTGTTTTCGGCCTCACCCATTCATTTTACGGTAGAAAAAAAGTACTTTCATTGACCATTCATAGCGTAAAAGAGGCTGGTCGGATTGGAACCAAATAAGAAACAAGTTTAGCACAAAGGGTTGTGGATGGGCCTTTTATTTTAGTTTTGAGTAAATCTTTAGTTTTTCAAGCAAAAGAAAATGGGGGTTGCCCCCAGCCCACAAATAGTTTCATAGAGCTCTCTTGGCACATCGCATTGTTTGTCCAGCAGTGCAAGCCATCTTCACAGCAATGTAGCAGTGCCTTTGCTGTGATTTTGCTGTCATTTCATGGTCATTTTACACAAAAACAAAGGGAGGACTCCCAAAATCTCTTTGCAAAATGTATGCTAAAACACCAAGTCGGTCAAATTGCAAAATAAAATGTTAATTGCACGCAGTTGCACACAAATGTGAGTACTTCCTAATGTTGTGTCCCCTGCTTGCAATTTTAACCATTTTGAAAACCGAGTTTAAAAGTAAAGACTTAAAGAATGGAAATTGCCTTCACTCTTCATTTTCACTCTGTTTTAAAAAAAAGTGTACTCCGGTGATCCCTGACCGGCCCATAGAGCAGAGGTTTGCTTCAAAGTACTTTAAGACGAGATAGCTGCACCCTTGAGATGGATGGGGGTGCAGGTATATTACTCCAACACCAATAAATAAGGACAACTCAATGGTTTGGCAAAGGGAGTCCGTTTAATGGCAAGTAGAAAAAACGGGGAATCATGGAAATCAGCAGTAATGGGATCATCCTTCTCGCTTCAACTACAACAAACTTCATACAATTTGGAACATTTATACTCAAAACTCGTCATAATTGACGTGTAACACTCAAAAGTTAACATGCAATTATATTGGTTAGGAAAAGGTAACTTTAATATAGGTACTATATCTGTATATGGTAACAGAGTGAGGGGATTGGGTAAACACTATCAGGTGGGCGTCTAAGCCCTTCCTTCAAAAATGACTACTGTAGACGTCACTGAAAGTATGACGTCCCATTGGTTCTACTAACTATAGGACCCTAGATTATTTGGTCCTTTGTGATTGGTTTGGCACCAACCCCATGCGTACATTTCCACTTTGCTTAGCAGCATGGAGAAGGGTCAGCCAGGTGCAGGGTGCCCCCTAGTTATCTGGCCTCTCTCCAATTAAGGTTACAATCAATCATCGCTTCAACAACTATGTGTCAATTATTTTACTGTGGTTGGCCTCCAAACTGCATCTTATGTCTGGAAAAGTTCTGATATCTTTGCCTGGGCGGATGCCAAGCATAGGTTTGAAATTGTGCTTCTCCTCGCTCGGCTGGTCACGTGCTTCCCACACCATGAATTTGTCTAGTTTCTCTCAATTTGTGCATTTCATTCTTATTCAGCTTGCCACCTGACTACACCTCCTTATCTTGACCTTTCAGAGACAGAATATTCTGTTCTTAAGTTTCAATTATATGTAGCTACTGTTTGTTTCTTCTATTGGTATGACCTTGGCTCTGCTGGCACGAGTTGCATCTGCCGAGTTTCGATTCAGCCGTCTCTTCTCGTTTTGCTAGAATATGAATCTCTGCTCATTCAGCCTTTAGTAACCTGCGTTTATTCTGCTTCCTTTGCAAAGTGGAATTGTACTTATAATACTGTGCTTCGTTTTGAGGTAGATTATGTATAATGGCGCTTGCCGCACTATTCATCTACTTAGCACTGCAAGCCGTACTGTTTTCTAAGCTTTCCTGTGGTTCCAAGCATATCTACAGGTGTTAGCTGGTTGAATATCTTCATCCTCTTTACAGGTTAAGTTTCTTTGTATTTCAACATCGTTCTACACTTTTAGGTTCACAATATCCTAATTCACGGCGTATTGTCTCTGTATGTCATTCTCGGGTTGTCATTTCTTCTATTTGTACTTCAGTCCGGTTCCTTGTGACGTCACCATTAGTCTTCCATTAAGACCTTTTTTGGTTTCTTTCGAGACTGTACTTAGGCAATCTTCATTTCGTCTCATTTGCTGGTAGGGTTTCCTTAATGGATACCTTACTGTCCATGGTTTTCTTGGTATCGGTATTTCAATAGGTGTTGCTCTTCTGATAGATACTGGGCAGAGCCCTTCCGCGGCTCTCTGCTGATTTATCTGCTCATCATACGTCACATATTTTGTTGTGAACGTTCCTGATACTTCAAAACGGGCGACTAGAGTGCATGCTTTATTTGGGACCTCCTCTACACCCCCCCCACTCTCTGGGTGATTCATCGACCACTTTCACCTCCGTCTTTGGATTCAACTTACTCGATTCTTCTGTATTTATCTTCACTCCATTGCCTGGGTTCATTCCTTCTTCTGTCAAACGGGAAATTATATCGTACCTCCTTTTGCAACAAATATATGTATATTGGCCTACGCCAAGCTGCGTATAAGCCACTTGAGAAGGAATCCGTGTTGCAAGGTCCTGACCTTAGAATCAATGTAAACCGCCATTTTCTGTCAATCTGCCATTTTAGGTTCTCTCTGTAAAGTCAGCCTGTGAGTCAAAATGGTGGACGATGTCATTGCGAAATACAACATGGCCGTCTTGACCTCTGTGTGTAATTAATATGTAACTTGCCTGCAGGCCACTTGTTGGGGTTGTGAACTGAGACCTTGTCCTTCGCTGACCTGTGTGTAAAGGATTACTCGTGCAATGAAACTAATCCACGAGCATATGTTAAGAACAATGTATCCAAATACTGAACTAAGAACACTTGTATTAATGTTTGAGAAGACCTTTATGAGAAATCCTAAAATACACTGTTACCATGTAGACTTGTCGGCGAAGGAATTAAAGGCAATCCCTATGCATATAGAGGTATGAACTCGGCATGAACTCGAGATCAGTAATGTATTAGAGGAATATTAACCCGAAGTAGTGTTGGACATCATGGTCACAAATGGTGTAAAGGAGCAACGAATTCTAATGTAAAGCATCTCTCACTAAGCATACTGAACCACGCTGGAGTTCATTGTGTTGTACTGAGGGCCAATAGCAATCTGTTACCTTTTTTCTCTGTAACTGTTCAGTATAAATTATATATAAATATATATAAATTCCTTTGTAACCTGTGTTCGGTGTATTTCCTTTTGGGGTACTCCGACTCGATAGTTTGATTTTGTTTTCACAGTTGGTGCCCGAATAGGGACCCTCAAGATTGATGCCGGATTGTCGAAGGTTGACACACGCTATTGGACCGGGATCGGACGGTGTGACAAAATAAGGGGCCCCTTCTGAACGAGACACGACACCTCAGCAGTGCTGCACGACGCGATCCCTGGATGATTAGCTTGTGGTCCAAGACGGCAGCTTGACGAGGGTCCACTTATCGAGGCGGGCAGATTTGCCGAAATCACCAAACACGAGGTAAGATTAGTTAGGTAAGATTCTTTGTAATCCAATCGGACCTCCTTAGGATTGATCAGGTGAGTCGTGACCCGATTCTTAAATATCCTGATAATATGATTTTGGTGTATTGTATCTGCAGACACAATTATTGACCAGGTAACACCAATAATTTGATATGCCTGGGAAATTGTCTACCTGCTTCAGGGCGTTGTTCCGCAGTGATAGACAATCTTTGGAATTCAGCCATCCAGCACCACAGGAAGGGTCGCTGGATGTACTATGTACTGTAAGCATGGCATTGGAAGTATAGTGTTTAATGATATTTGGCAGAGACAAACCAGACATGCCTCTGAACTTCAGTGGCCAACCAATGGTAGTTTTGAAATCCCTCGTATTGAGTATTTAGAGTCAATTCTATTAAAGAAAAAGGCTAGACCTGCAGCATTCGATGTTTTGCAGAATTGGAAAAAAGAAGCGTTGCAGCAACTTAAGAGTAGAGAAAAACATGCGCGCTGTCTTAAAACGAACGCCGAAAAAGCATTATTGTATGACTAAGATAAACATTCTGAGTCGACTAGGACTATGGATAGGGCTTTCTCACTTGGAATTCAGAAAATGTATCCTTCTAAAGACCTTCATGTTTCCGACGAATTCATTGACAAATTGTTAAATGAACAAAGGCCTGGTGCCACTGCACCACCTCTGTATGTTCCTCTTCCTGCTGCTTTGCCTCTTCCTGTTGTTCCTGCGCCTCCTAATGTTCCTCTTCCTCCAGTTACTGTTCCTCCACGTATTCCTCCACCCCTTCCTATTGCACCAGTAACAGTACCTCCATTGAATTTTCCTGCTCCCCCTCTTCCAAGTGGTCTTGTGCCACTTGTAGCCGATCAGGGTGCAGGGTCAAGGGTTGTCACCCGCAATACTGTACCACCAGAGAAGAAACGGGATTTGATTGCATGGGCTAAGCATTGTATGGAGAGAGATGATCAAGCTAATGTTTTTGCCACACTTTTTAATATGGATAGTTTTCCTGAGAAAAATGTTTTTATTGAAGGTTTAGGGATTCATTTATGTGTAATGTGGGGCCAATTAAATAATACAGATCTCCCGCAAGGGTTAAGGGATCTAAACACTTTAGCGTTATCAAGAGACACTGTGGAGAAAGTTAATGAGCATGTTGAGAGGTTATTTGAGTATAGAAAGGAGATGGATTTCAGATATGTCGATAACTCCAGTTGAGATATATGACACATACAGTCAGTATACACCAGAAATGCAGAGGAAAGTGATACAGGTAATGATAGAGTACCTACAGGATGATTGTGTAAAGAGAAATATTTGTTGTCCCACAGAGTTATTGAATATTTATAAGAGAGCTTTTTCACTTGACACTTCTTCGAAGGCTTTAGCGCTCGACTTAGCTCTGTTGCTTAGGAAGCGTTCGGAGTTGCCTACTTCTCAGTTGCCTATGAGAGAGGTTCCTCCGACATTTGTCCCGAAGGTTGAGATTGCGGCTGATGCTGCGGCGGGTATAGTCGATGTGGACATTCCTGCACATTATGTATCGCAGTTTGTTCATGTCCCGTTCTCAAGACAGGAAGTAAATACTATTAGACAATCTATCCCTGATATTAGGAAAAATCCGACAGGATTCTATAAAGAAATAGAGTCCGTCTTGCAGTCCTCAGTATTCACCCTAGGTGATATTGATTTGTTATTTCCTGTACTCCTGCCCGTAGATTTGTGGAAACAAGTTAGAACTATAGATGACGTACCAGGGTTGGGAGATACATGGGCGAACATAACTATATTCGATGGAGAAAGGCCAGCTGGTGAAAGAACGCCCCAGGTGATACTAACTTTGCCTGATAGAATTATTACAAAATTGAAAACCATAATTCCTGAGAAAATAATTATTTGGGACAAACTTACAGACTGTGTCCAAGGGAAGTCTGAGGGTGCTACCAAGTTCTTTAATCAGTTCGAACAGGTATTCTCGGATTTCAGCGGACAAGACTTAGGCACAGAGTCTGGGAAAAGATTATTTGTGGACAAATGTGTGCGTAGATTGCTGCCTGACATCCAGTCACAAATGATGTATTTTGAGAGCGCTTGGCAGGCGAAGTCCTAATCAGAAGTACTGCACATGGCTCAGTACTACGAGAATCGTGTCAACAATGAAAAAGATACAGTTGAAAAGCGAAAAGGTGATCTAAAGACTAAAGTACTATTACAGCAAATTGTTAGAGGCCCCAGAGGGGGTAGTTCGCAGATTAGAGGTCATTATGTTCCACAAGGGAATGTGCCCTTGGGTCCTGTGAACATTAACCAGCGTGTCGACAAGAGGGTCATTGGCGTGCACAATGCCCCGTCCTTCGACAGAGGTCAAATAACACATTTGGGAATATGGGTAGACGATCCAGAGGTCGCCCGGGTGTAGGGGGCTCTGATAGAGGTCAGTTTGCACAGGATCCTCAGGAACCTTTTTCACAGGATAATCAGACTCCGAGTGTGGATACTAGGACATATTTGATCATCCTTCTGCTGCATATCTATCTGAAGAGCTTCCTTTTGAGGATATTCTGTTTCGTTAGGATTGCCCGAAGCAGGGCTTGGAACCTACACCTATTCCTGTCAATCAGATAGGTCCCTACGTTGAAATGGTAGTGGGAAATAGGAAACATCTGTTTTTAATAGATACTGGAGCATAGATATGTTCCATTGATCATTCTCGGGTTCCAAACATTCCACTGTCAGGGTAAACCAATGTTTCTGTAGGGTTTTCTGGCACACCAGTTGTTTGTCCAGTTTCTTCGCCGGTACCTATTTCATTGGGTCCCTTTACGGACCACTGTCCATTCCTTTTGACTTCAAATTGTGGAGAGAATTTGCTGGGGTTGAATCTATTGAAAGAATTAAATGCAATAATGTATTGTTCTTCTGATGGAGTGCGCTCGACAATTTCACACAGCAACTTTCTGTCTCTCAATTCTTAACCAGACCTTTGTCGCCAGAATTCAGTGACGTACTAGAGTGCTTATGGGCTGTTGACGACAATGATGTCGGTGTTTTACAGATTGAGCCTGTTAAGATAGTCTTGAAACATGGAATTGAGCTGCCACGCATTCCCGAGTATAAGATTTTAGTTGAGGGTGAGCAAGCTTTGAAATGCATTGTTTCCGATTTTGTGCATCGCGGGGTGATTGAGGAAATCTCAGGAAGTTTGTGCAATAGTCAAATTTTACCCGTGTACAAGAAAGGCGATAATGCAATTCCATTCCATTTCATAATTGATTTACGTGCCATTAATAAAGTCGTTGCTCCGCAATATCCAATTGTGCCTGATGTGACGACAATATTGACCATGATTCCAGCTACAGCTACTTAATTTAGTGTTGTGGACCTGAAGAATGCTTTCTTTAGTATTCCTATACACAAGGATAGTAGATACTTGTTCACGTTCACCTTAGGGGGGTGCTCGTTCACGTTTAGCTGCTGACTCTGAGAGCACCTGTAAGGGGGGCACTGTGTTGTTGCTTATTAATCTAGCTAAACATGGTCACAAAGCTTCGCTTAAAAAGTTTCAATATTGTTGTCAGGAGGTCGCCTAGTTAGGCTATCTCCTGTCAAAGGAGGGAAGAAGATTGACACCTGAAAGAACAAAACACATTTCTGGCATGTCTGTCCCAAATACACAGAAGGAAGTTAGAGCCTTGATAGGTATGGCTTCTTACTGTAGATTGTGGATCCCGAATTTCTCACTAGTGATCAAATCGATGTTGGCTTTGTCAAAGAAGGGCATTTCTTCGCCATTGCCGTGGAAGGTGGAACACCAGCAATCGTTTGACTTGCTCAAGTATGCATTATGCTCGGCACCAGTTTTGGGCACACCAAACTATGAAAAGGCCTTTGTGTTGTTTGTGCATGAATGTGATGGATGTGCTTTGGCTGTATTAATGCAGGAACATGGAGGGAAGAATAGGCTGTACAGTTACTTTTCTTCTGTCCTTGATCCTGTAGCATGCGCTTTGCCAAGATGTTTGCGAGCTGTCGCTGCTGCTGCTGTGCCTGTAAAACAGAGTGAGGGAATGGTCCTAGGCCATGATCTAACCCTGATGGTGCCTCACTCTGTAGATGTTCTACTGAACCGAACCCAAACGCAACAAAATCACTTCCGCACGGTTGACGAAATATGAATTGATCTTGTTTGCTCCTCACATCCAAATTAAGAGGTGTTGTGTTCTTAATCCGGCTGAACTCCTACCTTTCCCGCAAGGTATTGCTTGTGGCGATGAAGAGTCACATGACTGTCTGTATGCTACCGAACAAGAGACAAAGGGTAGAATTGATTTGAAAGACACTCCTTTGAATAATTCGCAAGGAGAGTTGTTTTGTGATGGCTCCTGCTTCAAACTTCCAGATGGTACATCCACAGCTGCTTATGCAATCACCACATTAAGCACGGTCGTGGAAACCAAGAGAATCACGCATAACTCTGTGCATGCCGCAGAGATGATAGCATTGACCCGAGCTTGTGAACTTTCCGAAGGGCTTACAGTAAACATATATACTGATAGTCAGTATGCCTTTGGGGTGGTTCACAACTTTGGGAGACTTTGTTCAGAGAGAGGGTTCTTAACTTCACATGGCACAAAAATCCAGCATGGCTCCCTAATAGTACAACTACTCTCAGCACTTGCGCTCCCTATTCAGTTAGCTGTCATAAAATGTGCAGCACATCGAAAGATTACAGATGACATAGGAAAAGGGAATGCTTTCGCTGATCAGATAGCTAGACAAACTGCTACCGATCTCTTTACGGAGATGTATGTGTCAAGGGAGACTGTAAATGCCTATGCAATGGATGAGGGTGTTGGGTCTGTACGGGATATCCAAGCCAATGCCATATTAGAGGAGTCCAAGAGGTGGGCTGAAGGCTTGGGGAAACTCAATGATGATGGGTGTTCGGTGGACATAGTTGAAGGAAAATGGCTACTCCCTGACACTTATGTAATGATGATGGTCATCATGGCCCATGGTCCTACGCATATATGTGCCCAGAAAGTCATATAAATGTTAGAGAAAGTTTGGGCAAATGACAACATTTTGAAAATCGCCCAGCGCTATGTTCAGGGCTGCATGATTTGCCTACAACATAATGTGGGAAAGGGGACAGCAACTCCAAGGGGAAGTTTTGGGCCACCTTGGGCCACCCTCTGTCTCCTTCGAAGTCATCCATTTCAACTTTATTGAAATGGAACGGTGCAACAATATGAAGTATGTATTAGTGGTCATCTGTGCTTTTAGTAAATGGGTTGTGGCTTTCCCTGTCAAAGATGCTACAGCCATGACTACTGCAAAAATCATGTTAAAAGAATACTTCCCCCGGTTCAGTTTGCCAAGAGTTATCTGGTCGGACAATGGTCCACATTTTGTCGCCGCTGTAATTCTGCAGATATGTACAGCATTACGAATTGACAAACGGTTCCATTCGGCCAGACATGCTCAGAGGGCCGGACTAGTAGAAAGACACAACAGTATCATCAAGAACAAGCTCGCTAAAACGTGTGCCGGCACCAAACTAAAATGGCCGGACGCCTTACTGATTGTGTTGTTATCTATGTACACAACACCTCAAACTAAGACTGGACTCTCTCCATTTGAGGTGGTAATGGGGAGACTTGGCAATATTTTGAACCTTCCTAAATGTAACTCGTTAAGAAATGTTGAAAATGTACTACTTTCAGATTATTGTAGCCAATTGACTAAAAACCTGTATTTGATTTATCACCAGGTACGAGAAGCTTTACCTGTGCGATACGGGGGCCCGGGCCACAGCATACGGCCTGGAAGTTGGGTGCTCGTCAAATCATTTGAACGCTCCTCTTGCCTTGCGCCTCGCTGGCGTGGGCCATTCCAAGTCCTGTTGGTCACCCAGAAAGCGGTGCGGGTCGCTGGGAGAAAGAACTGGATACAAGTGTCCCGCATCACAAAACTTCCTCACTCTGTGCCACACGTTACAGAAGAAACAGAACCCCTTGCTGACACTGCAACCAATGATCCCAAAGCAGTAAGTGTCACTGAGAGTGTGTCAGACAATTTCTCTGAGCCCATGAGGCTTGGGGAAGCTGCCATTTTGTCTCCACACTCTCCACAGATTTTGCATCCGGAAACTGCTATTTCTAATTCAGTACCTTCACTTGCTTTCGACACGTTGCTTCTAGCAGGAAGTGACAACATCTTGTTTCCGGATCAATCAGTACCGGGAAAAGTACAATATAATCTACGACCACGAAGCTAGACTTATGGCACGGTTTTGCTGTGCATTTGATAGACGTACGGCACGGTTTTGCTGTGCATCTGATAGACTTACGACACGGTTTGGCTGTGCATTCAGAGAAGGAAAAGAGGCATCAAGGGCTTGCTTTTGCCCAAATTTGAGAAAGGGGATTCTGTTGGCTAGGGTTGTGGAAGGACTAAGAAGTCGCTCGACCGGGAGGTCGCCAGCAACAACCTTTGGAGTATCCGTTTGAAGACTACGATGCCCGCCACCGCTACCGCTCGTATGGGACTTGTAAATAAGGGGGTGACCAACTGGGACGATGGACAAAATGCCTGGGCCCCGATAATGTATTGCTGTATTTTGATAATGATATTTGGGTTTTTAATAGTCGCTGCCTTAGGATTGTGGTACCTCGAGGGAACGCACTCTTTAGAACTTTTGTTACCTACTGAAAGTGCACCCATTGTTCCTACTCCCTTTGTACATTTGCATACTCTATCCCCTCGGGATTCCCAGCACAGACAAAGTTACCACAATAACACTTTACTTCTTATCATGAATGCTACACATGCCATTTTTAATAAATCTAACTGTTGGGTCTGCTCACATTTACCGCAACACGGGGATAACGGGCTAGGTTGGTATATTCATCCTTTACCGTTGACAACTGCTTGCTATGCTTCTCTTAGAGCACTGTTTTTTGGCCGATGGAAGGATAGCATCTCAGGGAACGTTGATGGCACTAATTTGAATAATTTTGAGAAACATGTTTTGACTCCCCTGGGATGCTCGCTTTTTGCAAATAGGAGTAAACCGAATGTTGCTTCTATTAGGCCTTCTGATAAACTGTCTCGTCCTTTCCAATCTTTGATTTCCTTTGAGATGGCTCCAATAGGCAATAAGGATGCCATGCCTCCTTCTTACACTGTTAACCATAGCCCTGATTCAGTTTCTTTTTGCATACAGAGAAATGGAACTCAGTCAATGGGAAATTTTCTAGGTTGTGCCAATGTTGCAAATTTGACTGAGGAAAACAGACCTTTGTATGTAGGCGAACCTGTCTACTTTGTCTGCGGTAATGTAGCATTCCCATGGTTCCCCGGGGATTGGCAGGGTACCTGTTATTTAGGGTTCCTGTTGTCTGGGGTGTTTATAGCTAGTACAAAAGAAGTTTCGAAGGCTCGTCCACGGCGGGACGAGAATGGTGACACCCCAGCACAAATCTTGGGAGATTTAGCTAAATCAGTTGTGCCATTTTGGGGGCAGATAGCAAATTCAGATGATATCAGAAAACTAGTGAGAGTACTGGAGAGAACCATCAACCGGACCACGGACATACTCTATAATATGACGTTAGAACAAAAGGCGATAAGATTAGTAGCACTTCAAAACCGAATGGCATTAGATGTCATTCTAGCTGAGCGTGGTGGAGTGTGCAAATTAGTGGGGTCTGCTTGCTGTGTTTTCGTTCCAGATTCCTCCCCAACTATCTTCAAGGCAATACAGAATCTGCACGTCCTTAGTTCCGAAGTGCATGTTCCCGAGGGAAACTGGGATCTAAGCGCTTGGTTCTGGGACTTCTTGCGATCTTGGGTTTGGAAGGTACTTTCGGTCTTATTAATTATTTTGGGAATCCTGTTGTTTCTTTGTTGCTGTATTCAGTGTCTACCTGGTATGTGTTCGATGCTTGGGGGATGTTGCGCACAAGTGATAGGTTCGATAGGACATAAAGTGTATGCCCCGGATAAAACGTCCAAAGAATATGTGTTGAAAGATATTGTAGCAAATGACCTAATGGCAATAGATATTTCCGATAGTGATTCAGGGTGCATGGACGAGAATGCGCTGTCATGATCTCTGCTTCCAAAAGATCAGGACTTGCCCGACTCCCTTGGAAGCAGACCCATAACCCCGGTTCCGAGTGCCAGCCAGTCCCAATTGGGACCTTTTGGACCCTGTCCTGGCGCCAGTGGCACCAGGCTCATAAAGATGCCCAGTCCCAGCGCTGGAAGCGCCGGGCTCATAATGCTTGGGTGGACTTACCTGCAGCAGACCATGCTGCTTACTTACCTGCCAGTTGAACCCCTGATCCTCTTCTGTTTGGGACTACTTTTCCTGTTGGGTGGGGCAGGAGCCACTCCCTAGGTTCAGAATACTGGAACTCTTCTGGAAAGCAGGAACTCTTTTCTTACCTAGGCGTGGCTGTGGAAGGAGACACCTAAGCACTACAGGAGGCTATTTAAACCACACCCGATGGATGAATCTTGCTTTGTGTTATTCTGCATTCTCTGCAGCAGAACGCTCATCGTGTCTTCTGCTTCTGATCCTGGGCCTAAGGGAACAAAGGCTTACCATCCTGGAATCCAGTCTTCAGCAGCACCTGTAAAGACAAAGAAAGAACAGGTTAGCACTACGGTCTTCAGTGGCAGCGCATCTCTTACCTGGTCCATCGGCTGTCACCAACGCCTCGCGCTGCATTCCGGCATCTGAAAGACAAAGGCTTACCTACTCTTCGCATGCTCCGGAGGTCTTCGCACTGCATTCCGGCATCTGAAAGACAAAAGCTTACCAGCTCTTCGCACGCTCCGGAGGCCTTCGGCGCTGCATCCCGCATCTGAAAGACAAAAGAAGGTGCGTTTAAAGACATTGGGCAACTTTATTACTCACGTGCCATTACTCCTTCCCACGCCGAATCCAGTGGGTATTCCAGCACCCTTCAGCTTCTCTAAAGCTCCGAACTTGTACCTGCAAGATAAAAGGGACAGTTAGTGCGCATCGTGAAGCAGGCTACAAGAGCTTACTTACGTGCTTCCAGGCGCTTCTATTCCTCACGCGGGTTCGATCCTCAACTCTCATCAGCCCGCCATCCGCCATCGTCGGAACCCTGCAAAACAAGAGATATCATTACAAAAGACTTTTAAGACATTTGAAGTGCCCAGAACTTACCGTTCGTGCAGTTAACGACGGACAGCAGTCCTCTGAGGTCAAGAGGCCTGCACCCTTATCCAGTGAAGAAACTGGTTACGGCACCCTGCCCCGAGGCAGATGGAGAGCTGGGCGTTCACTTACCTAAGACATCTTACTCTTCGAGTCAGACATACAGTGCACAGAGGTCCAGCCCAAAGAGCCAACCGTGTGTTACACATCACCTTTGAAGATACGGCATTCACCCAGTCAAGACCGGCGCCTCTGCGGGAATCAGGTGAGCGTTACAAAACACAAAGCCTACCGCAAAACTCCCACCCAGGCGCTATGGAAACCTCGGATACCGACCAGCTAGCCCAGTTACTTGGGGAACTAAGAGCAGAAGTGCATGCAGCCCGTCAGGAGACGAATGCTCTAAGAAGGGAACTGATTATTTCCAAGGAGCGAACAGACGA
Organism: Ambystoma mexicanum; assembly: GCF_040938575.1. Taxonomy (NCBI): domain Eukaryota; kingdom Metazoa; phylum Chordata; class Amphibia; order Caudata; family Ambystomatidae; genus Ambystoma; species Ambystoma mexicanum. Next base: position 641,412,014 of record NC_090940.1, on the reverse strand, counting down.
TCTCGCTAGACAATTGCTACAGTCACAAGCCCGACAAACTCCGTTACCATCATCAGGGGCAAATCTTCCTTCAACATCCTCTACGAACCCAGTGCAGATCAACCTACCTTGGAATGTACCTCTGGCTCCGCCCGAACGATTTTCTGGTGACCCAAAGAGGTTTGCAGTATTTATTAATCAGTGCCGGTTGCACTTCTTATGCCGGCCAGCAGCCTTTCCAACTGATCAAGCTAAGGTAGCTTTCGTGCTTTCGTACCTTAGTGGCAATGCGGCAGACTGGTCGATCCCTCTAGTTAATCAAGATGATCCGGTTCTCCATGATTTTCAAGCTTTTCAGCTCAGTATGGAAAAACTGTTTGCAAGACATTCACAGGGGCAGGCCTTGGACAATGAGCTCCTTTCATTGCGACAGGGTAATCAAGACCTTTTGGCTTATATTGCGTCTTTCAACAGACTGATAGTGGAAACTCGATGGCCTGAGGACAAAAGGATTACGCTGTTTTATAGAGGTCTACGTGGAGAGCTCAAAGATGTGTTAGCCCAAGTAGTGAATCCCCCGCAAGACTGTTCGGACTATATTGACTTAGTCGTTCAAATTGACCACAGACTGCAGAACAGGAAGGCCGATCGTTCCAAGTTTGATGCTCGAGTATTTTCCAAACCACCAACTCCTACCAAAGGAGTAGACTCCGGGGAACCCATGCAAATAGGGGGCCTGAAAGGACCACTAACACAAAAGGAGCGGGAAAGGAGAAAACAGCTGCAATTATGCCTCTATTGCGGAAACTCGGGGCACTTTCTTCGAGACTGTCCGGTGAAACCAGCCAAGAAGGCAGTAGGAGCTGCAGTTACCAGGGTCACAAACTCTGAGCAGGGAAACTACCTCGCCCGACAAGAATAGAGGTCCTCTTGCCGAGCGTTAAAACCAGTTCAGTGACCTCGCATTTCGTGATACCTATGGTCCTTATTAGCCCTGAACATCCGGATCGATTACATGCGATTGAAGCTTACGTCGACAGCGGTGCCATCGGCAATTATGTGGATCATGAAATGGTTTTGAAGATGAATCTGACTCTTTGTCCAAAGGCTGTAAAGGACGTCATTACTACGGTGGATGGTACGGAGATAGTCTCCGGACCAGTAACGCATACCACCCAAGAAGTGACGCTAGTAAGTCAAGATGGACACCATGAGAAGATCGTGTTCGATGTGATCAAGGCCCCTCAGTTCCAGATTATTCTAGGAATTCCTTGGTTAGAGAAGCACAATCCTCAGATCGATTGGCGAGCAAGAACGGTTCAGTTTCCAGAATGTGTCTCTACTTGTCACCCTCGACCTGGTGTTGCACTGGCAGCAATTTCCTCGGAGGCTCCCCAGTTACCTCCTGAATACCTAGAATTCCAAGATGTTTTCCGGAAGGATCAGGCTAACTCTCTATCTCCTCATAGGTCGTATGACTGCCAGATAGACCTGATACCTGGATCTACTCCTCCTTGTAGTAGAATTTATGCCCTCACCGAGCCTGAGAATCTTCACCTCCGACAATACCTGGATCAATACCTAGCGAATGGGTTTATTCGTCCTTCCAAGTCCCCTGCTTCCTCAGCTTTGTTCTTCGTTCCAAAAAAAGAAGGGGACCTTAGAACTTGTATAGATTAACGCGCCCTGAACCAGATCACCGTTAAGAATAGATATCCGTTACCTTTGATCCCTGAACTCCTGGACCAAGTCAGAAAAGCATGCATATATACAAAGCTGGATCTTAGAGGAGCCTACCACTTGGTACGAGTAAAAGAGGGCGACGAATGGAAGACGGCCTTCCGCACCAAGTATGGGCTATTTGAATATCAGGTCATGCCCTTCGGACTTTGCAATGCCCCGGCCGCCTTTCAATATTTTATGAACGATGTCCTCAGAGAGCTCATAGATGTGTGTGTTGTTGTTTACATTGACGACATCCTCGTTTATTCTTCATCGGAAACTGAACATCGGAAACACGTGAAAATGGTTCTCGAGAGATTGCGTCAACACAAACTTTTCGCTAAGTTGGAAAAATGTGTTTTCAACGTGACTGAAGTTGAATTCTTGGGATTCATATTATCACCTAGCGGAGTGCGTATGGATTCAAAGAAGGTCGATGCAATTCTCAAATGGCCATCGCCATCCTCCGTAAAAGGTGTTCAAAGCATGTTAGGCTTCGCTAACTTTTACCGCAGGTTTATCCCCGAATTTTCTCGAATAGTCCAGCCCATCACCACCTTGTTAAAGAAAAACAAACGTTTTGAATGGTCTACCGAGGCGGAACAAGCTTTCCAGAATTTGAAGACTAGATTTATCTCTGCACCGATCTTAAAACATCCTCGCCCAGAACTCCCCTACATCGTTGAAACTGATGCTTCGAGCCTTGCCATGGGGGCAGTCCTATCACAAAAGGACCCAGTAACCAATCAGTTGCATCCCGTGGCATTTTGATCCCGCAAATTCTCGCCTCCTGAAATCAATTACACTATTACTGATAAGGAACTTCTAGCTATCAAGTCCGCCTTTAAGGCTTGGCAGCATTATCTTCTGGGGGCCCGACGCACCGTTACTGTGATTACAGATCACCGAAACCTGCAATATTTGAAAACCGCAAAAGCTCAATCCTCTAGGCAACTCCGTTGGGCACTATTCTTTGCCGAGTTTGACTTCATAATTACCTATCGACCTGGTACAAAAAACGGTAAAGTTGATGCCCTTTCTCGGATGGGAGTGGAAGAACATTTGATCAATCCTAAACCTGTACCTATCATTCCCGAACAAAGAATTCTAGGTGTAATCGCCACACAATCCATAGAGGAAGTTAAGGATAAAGCCAGGCTACTGGTAACTCCAGCAGACATACAGAATTGGCATCTGCAGGGAAAGGACTTTACGGTGAAGGACAACCTATTATATTTCCAAGAACGGTTATACCTGCCCAGCACAGATTTACAGAAAAAGGTAATCTCTTGTTATCACGATTCTTTAATGGAAGGACATCCCGGTATGACCAAGACCTCGGAAAAGATCAAGCGCTACTTCTGGTGGCCGTCTTGGAAAAAAGATATCAGAGACTTTATAATGTCCTGTGGAGTATGCGCCCAAAACAAGAGTCAAAAGGAAAAACCAGCCGGCCTCTTACGCCCTATTGACATCCCGCCTCGCCCTTGGCATACGCTTTCTATGGACTTCATCACCGATCTACCTCCATGCTCCGGATACAATACGATCCTAGTAATCGTGGACCTATTCTCCAAGATGGCGCATTTCCTTCCACTCAAAGGCTTACCAACAGCAGCAACTCTGGCCCGAGAATTTCTCGAAAACATCGTCCGACTGCACGGTTTTCCTTCAGTTCTAATTTCGGATCGAGGTAGTCAATTTATTTCTCATTTTTGGCGAAGTTGCTGTCGGTCGGCTCAAATTGATGTGAGACTTTCGACCAGCCACCGCCCTAAACCGACGGACAAACCGAGAGGACCAATCAAACTCTGGAACAGTATTTGCGCTGCATGCTACAACAAACTGAAAAAACTTAGAAAGATATCCTTTGGATAGCCGAATATGCCTACAATAACTCTGTCCACTCGGGAACTGGGAAGACCCCGTTTTTTCTTTAATACGGTAGTCACCCTCGAACCTCGGAGTTGGATCCACTCCAAGATCTTGGAACACCAGCAGTAGACCACCTGCATTCTACAATCACCCAAGCCTTTAAGGAAGCCGTTTCTCGCCTTCAAAGGGCTAAAGAACAATACAAGAAAGGAGTAGACCAACATCGGAAGGAAGCCCCCCAATATCAAGTAGGAGATCAAGTCTGGTTATCCACCAAATATCTACCTCTAAAAGGACCACGCACATTCAACCCAAGATACCTTGGTCCCTATTCCATCACTACCATAGTAAATCCAGTAGCGGTCAAGTTGGACTTGCCCCCTCACATGAAGATACATCCGGTCTTCCACGTCTCTCTATTAAAACCCGTGCAACCTCAAACCCGACTAACTACATCTCCAAAACCTATTCTAGTTGATGGAGAACTCGAGTTTGAAGTCAAAAGCATCCTGGATTCCAAGATCTCCAAATCTAAACTATTTTACCTGATTGACTGGAAAGGCTACGGTCCCCAAGAAAGATCCTGGGAACCTGCAGAATATGTCCACGCGTCTCGTCTAATCAAAAGATTTCATCGAACATTTCCTAACAAGCCCAAACCCCCGGAGAAGCCCGGTTTGGAGGGGCCTTGAGGGGGGGTGCTGTCATGATCTCTGCTTCCAAAAGATCAGGACTTGCCCGACTCCCTTGGAAGCAGACCCATAACCCCGGTTCCGAGTGCCAGCCAGTCCCAATTGGGACCTTTTGGACCCTGTCCTGGTGCCAGTGGCACCAGGCTCATAAAGATGCCCAGTCCCAGCGCTGGAAGCGCCGGGCTCATAATGCTTGGGTGGACTTACCTGCAGCAGACCATGCTGCTTACTTACCTGCCAGTTGAACCCCTGATCCTCTTCTGTTTGGGACTACTTTTCCTGTTGGGTGGGGCAGGAGCCACTCCCTAGGTTCAGAATACTGGAACTCTTCTGGAAAGCAGGAACTCTTTTCTTACCTAGGCGTGGCTGTGGAAGGAGAAACCTAAGCACTACAGGAGGCTATTTAAACCACACCCGATGGATGAATCTTGCTTTGTGTTATTCTGCATTCTCTGCAGCAGAACGCTCATCGTGTCTTCTGCTTCTGATCCTGGGCCTAAGGGAACAAAGGCTTACCATCCTGGAATCCAGTCTTCAGCAGCACCTGTAAAGACAAAGAAAGAACAGGTTAGCACTATGGTCTTCAGTGGCAGCGCATCTCTTACCTGGTCCATCGGCTGTCACCAACGCCTCGCGCTGCATTCTGGCATCTGAAAGACAAAGGCTTACCTACTCTTCGCATGCTCCGGAGGTCTTCGCACTGCATTCCGGCATCTGAAAGACAAAAGCTTACCAGCTCTTTGCACGCTCCGGAGGCCTTCGGCGCTGCATCCCGCATCTGAAAGACAAAAGAAGGTGCGTTTAAAGACATTGGGCAACTTTATTACTCACGTGCCATTACTCCTTCCCACGCCGAATCCAGTGGGTATTCCAGCACCCTTCAGCTTCTCTAAAGCTCCGAACTTGTACCTGCAAGATAAAAGGGACAGTTAGTGCGCATCGTGAAGCAGGCTACAAGCGCTTACTTACGTGCTTCCAGGCGCTTCTATTCCTCACGCGGGTTCGATCCTCAACTCTCATCAGCCCGCCATCCGCCATCGCCGGAACCCTGCAAAACAAGAGATATCATTACAAAAGACTTTTAAGACATTTGAAGTGCCCAGAACTTACCGTTCGTGCAGTTAACGACGGACAGCAGTCCTCTGAGGTCAAGAGGCCTGCACCCTTACCCAGTGAAGAAACTGGTTACGGCACCCTGCCCAGAGGCAGATGGAGAGCTCGGCGTTCACTTACCTAAGACATCTTACTCTTCGAGTCAGACATACAGTGCACAGAGGTCCAGCCCAAAGAGCCAACCGTGTGCTACACATCACCTTTGAAGATACGGCATTCACCCAGTCAAGACCGGCGCCTCTGCGGGAATCAGGTGAGCGTTACATGCATGGAGTTATTTTCAAGGAGATCCAAAGTAGTTTTTTAGCACTTGGCATAGGCCAAAAAGAGGGTTTGTCAAAAGAGAAAGTATATTGCGCCTCCTATTATAATAAATATATTAATATTGGCCTAATCCAAGCTGCTCGAAAGTTGCTTGCGAAAGAAATCCATGTTGCAAGGTCCTGACCTTAAATCCATGTAAGCCGCCATTTTAGGTCAAACCGCCATTTTAGGATTTGCTGTGTTAAAGTCACCCTGTGAGTTAAAATGGTGGACGATGTCATTCCAGAATACAACATGGCAGTCTTGACCTCTGTACATAGCTAATGTGTAACTTGCCTGCAGGCCACTTGTTGAGGTCGTGAACTGAGACCTTGTCCATTGTTGACCTATGTGTAGAAGGATTACTCGTGCAATGAAACTAATCCATGAGCATAGGTTGAGACAATGTATCGAAAATACTGAACGAAGAACATCTGTTTAACTACATTGTATTAATGTTTGAGAAGGCCTGCATGGAAAATCTTAGAATACACAGTTATTGCATAGGCTTGTTGATACATGTATTAAAGGCAAACCAGTTATATGCAGTTGTTTGAGACTTGGCACGAACCCTAGATCGGTGATGTATTAAAAAGAATATTAATCCGAAGTGGGGCTGGACATCGTGCCCACCAAATGTATAAAAATCAAATGCATTCTAATATACAACGTCTCTCACTGAACACACTGAACCACGCTGGAGTTTGTTGTGGGGTACTGAGGGCCGATAGCTATCTGATTTTGCTCTGTTTTTGTAACTGGATTCAGTATAAAATAAAGTACTTTGTATGCTCCTTTGTAACCTGTGTTCGGTGTATTTTTTCTTTTGGGGTACTCAGCCTCGATATTTTGATTCTGTTTTCACAGTTTCAAAGGCTCGTCCACGGCAGGACTAGAATGGTGACACTCCAGCACAGGTCTTGGGAGATGTAGCAAAATCATTTGTGCCGTTTTGGGGACAGATAGCGAATTCCGAAGATATCAGAAGACTAGCGAGAGTATTGGAGAGAACCATCAACCGGACCACGGACATACTCTATAATATGACATTAGAACAGAAAGCGATAAGACTAGTAGCGCTTAAGAACCGGATGGCATTAGATGTCATTCTGGCTGAACGTGGTGGAGTGTGTAAATTAGTGGGGTCCGCTTGCTGTGTTTTCGTGCCATATTCCTCCCCAATTATCTTCAAGGCAATACAGAATCTGCACATCCTTAGTTCAGAAGTGCATGTTCCTGAGGGAAACTGGGATCTTTGCGCTTGGTTCTGGGACTTCTTGCGATCTTGGGGTTGGAAGGTACTTTCGTTCTTACTGATCATTTTGGGAATTCTGTTGTTCCTTTGTTGTTGTATCCAGTGTCTACCTAGTATATGTTCGATGCTAGGGGGATGTTGTGCACAAGCGATAGGTACGATAGGACATAAAGTGTATGCCCCGGATAAAACCTCCAAGAAATACGTGTTAAAGGAAATTTTAGCCAATTATCTGATGGAAATAGATATTTCTGACAGCGATTCAGGGTGCATGGACGATGATGCATGGAGTTATTTGCAAGGAGATCCGTAGTAGTTTAGCACTTGGCATAGGCCAAAAGGAGGGTTTGTCAAACGGGAAATTATATAGTACCTCCTATTGCAACAAATATATGTATATTGGCCTATGCCAAGCTGCTTATAAGCCACTTGAGAAGGAATCCGTGTTGCAAAGTCCTGACCTTAGAATCAATGTAAACCACCATTTTAGGTCAATCCGCCATTTTAGGTTCTCTCTGTAAAGTCACCCTGTGAGTTAAAATGGTGGACAATGTCATTCTGAAATACAACATGGCCGCCTTGACCTCTGTGTGTAATTAATATGTAACTAGCCTGCAGGCCACTTGTTGAGGTTGTGAACTGAGACCTTGTCCTTCGCTGACTTGTGTGTAAAGGATTACTCATGCAATGAAACTAATCCACAAGCATATGTTAAGAACAATGTATGCAAATACTGAACTAACAAACTTGTTTAACTACATTGTATTAATGTTTGAGAAGACCTTTATGAGAAATCCTAAAATACACTGTTACCATGTAGACTTGTTGGCGAATGTATTAAAGGCAATCCCTATGCATATAGTGGTATGAACTCGGCATGAATCCTAGATCAGTAATGTATTAGAGGAATATTAACCCGAAGTAGGGTTGGACATCATGTTCGCAAATGGTATAAAAGAGCAACAAATTCTAATGTACAGCGTCTCTCACTAAGCACACTGAACCACAGTGGAGTTCGTTGTGTTGTACTGAGGGCCGATAGCTATCTTTTACTTTTTTCTCTGTAACTGTTCAGTATAAATTAAAGATCTTTGTATGTTCCTTTGTAACCTGTGTTCGGTGTATTTCCTTTTGGGGTACTCAGCCTCGCTATTTTGATTTTGTTTTCACACTTCATCTTCTGGGTCTATACATGATGGTTTGAAGAAGTGTCTCTTTGGAGTCCATATTTTTATTACTCCTTTCAGGCTTCCTGCTGTCCTTATATGTTCCTCTTTATTCCATGTCATTAGTTGACATTGTCCATTTGGGCTACAGAAAACCCATCTTCCCACATAATTTCTGTGCTTCCTGGGATAGAGAAATGTTGTCCCTTCTGGTGCGTGAATACTGGTATTCACAAAGTCTCGTATTTCTTCATCAGCCAGGTCTTTGGGCTTCCATCCTGGCTTGACACCAATCATGATCTTCATCCCTATGGCTTTCTTCAGAGTCTTCTGGCACTGAGAGATTGTTATCTTGTTAATGCAAAATCCTAGCAATATCATCACTAGCAGGGCTCCCAAGAACTTGAATGCATCTGTCATCCATTGTGGGTCCCATGAGAATAGTGATCCAAATCTGCTGTCATCATCAGCTTCATCAGTTTCATTGATCACGCTTGGCTTCCGTGTCTGCTGCTTCATTTCCACGTGAGATAAAATCTGTCCCTTTAGTGTGGGTGGCGCATTTCATGACCGCTATGTCCACTGGGAGCTGTAGTGCCTTAATGAGTCTGTCCAATAAGGCTGCGTGCTGCACTGGCGTGCCTTCCGCTCGGAGGCAGCCCCTCTTTTTCCAGCACGCTAAGCCTGCATGCACTGTTGACGTTACAAAGGCGGAGTCACTGTACATGGTTACTTCTTGGTCTGAGTGATTCTCAATGGCGAGTATCAACGCCATTAATTCTGCAGCCTGTGCTGAATAATGAGATGGTATTCACGCACTAATAAGTACTCGAAATTCTCCATTTGCTTTGTGTTTCACCACAGCAATGCCAGTATATCTTTGTCCGTCACTTTGATCGATCCTCGAAGACCTGTCAATGAAGACGATCTCTCTCCTCCTCATAGAATTCTTCATAATTTGCACATTCATGTGTTGGCTCTCCTTCAGTGACTGGCTCTGCTATAAACATAGCTGGGTTGACTATCTTACATCGGACTACCTTAATCGATGGATTTGATATGATCTCTTCATAAGCAGAAGCTCTCTGAGATGTCAATGTGCCCTTTGGTTTTTCTAGAATGGCAAATAGTGAGTGCTCGACGTACAATGTCATGGATCATCCCATCACAATGGTTGTAGCCTTCTCTATGGCGAACGCTGCTGCAGCTAAACTTTGTTCGCACAGGAAATTACCTCTCATTACTGGGTCCAAATTTCCACTAAAGTATGCCAGGGGCTTGTACCCCAACATGGTTCTCTGTGTGAGTACTGCCGTCATTACGCTGCCATTCGTGTGTGAAAACAGATAAAATTCCTCTGCATAATTGGGGATCCCTAGAATTGATGCTGTGCAAATAGCTCTTTTGAGTTCAGCAAATCCTTTCTCCATGGTCTCAGACCATTCAATCTTTTCTTTCGTCACTTGGGCCTTCTTTAGGGTCTGAAGTAAAGGCCTGGTGTAAGAGCTGTAGTCGAAGACCCATGCCCTGACATAGTTGCATAGGCCTAGAAAGCTCTACATCTGTTTTATCGTGTGTGGCTTAGCTGTGTTCAGTATGGCTTCAGCCCTTTCTGGGGTCAATCTTTTTCCTTCATGTGAGATCAGTTGGCCAATGTACAACACTTCTTGTTGACAATATTGTAACTTTTCCTTGTCAACCTTATATCCTTTCTCAGCCAGTATAGTCAATAGCTGAACAGAATCATGCCTGCATTGCTCTTCTGTGGTGCTGCAAATTAAGATGTCATCCACATATTGCAGGACGACACTTTTTAGCGCAATATTGCTCAAGTCCATCTGCAGAACTCTGTTAAAAATAGATGAAGACTCACAGTACCACTGGGGTTGTCTCATGCTTTTCAGACGCAACTGTCTGAATGTGAATGACCTCAGATCGTGTGAGTCACGGTGCAACGGGATTGAGAAAAATGAATTTTTCAAGTCAATCACCGTGAAATATTTTGCTTCAACAGGTATATTACATAGAATTGTAGACGGGTTAGGGACTAGAGGGAACTTGGCCTCGACAATATAATGTATTGGCCTTAGATCTTGAATTAGCCTCCAAGCCCTCCCTTTGATTTTTTGATTGGATAAGCCGCAGTATTGCATGACGACTCTGACATCACTAAATGCCCTGTTCCTACATTGCAGAAATTGTCTTAAAAAAAAACCCTCATCTGCCTCTCTGGACATGGGATATTGTCGGGCTTTTGGCAGAATTGCTCCTGGTTTCAATTTTATCTTCACTCTCCAACCCCTTCAAAAGGCCTATGTCATAGGGTCCTGTAGTCCATACTGAGACAGGCACCTGGGCCATGTCGTCATCAAAATATTCAGGACGGTGTAGTGTCAACATCATTCTTTGAGGTACTTCTCTTTTGATCATTTTTACCCAAAAGGTGAGACTCACTTCCACCATTGTCTATCCCATATCTGCTTGTTCTTCAAACAGTGCGTCATCGGTGACGTTAGTCAATCGATATCCTTCTTCAATAGCAATCACTTTGCACAATTGTCGGCCCTCGTCATCATGACCGTCAATCAAGGCCATTCTCCCTCATACTGCAGCTGTTTATATCATCAAGGGAAATACTTGTCCCTTTTCCTCGTGCATCGGTATTCTTGGCCTGAATAGGAATTCATCAGGGGTTCTCATGATTCTGTCTGCAAGGTCTGGCAATCCTGCCATAAGCACACAGATACTATATGCGAATATTTCTGGCTCTAATGGTATATTCCTCATGGCTGTGTGTCCCGTGTATGCTCTGAATATCTCGCATACATTTGAATAGTGCATTCCTGGAGTTGAACATACTATGCCCTCCTCCGTGAACGAGATTGTCATGTTTAACTTTGTCATTAAATCTCGACCCAAAATGTTTGCTGGGGTCTGACGTGAATATAGTAAAGGCACATTCATTTCACATTCTCCTATAGAGAGTGGAAGTGCATTTGTGAAGGGAACACGACTTGTAGCTCCTGTAAAACTCTAAGGCCCTCATTACGACCCTGGCGGAATCCGAAAAACGATGGCGGAAATGCAATACCGCCATCGAATACCGCTCGGTGCGACTATGACCCGTCACCGCAAAGTACGAAGCCATTAGCGACACCGTAGTGAACGCCAACGCTAACTGCACCAAGTACGCGCGCGCGCGCCATGCCAAACCGTAAATACCACCATGGCGCAAGGGTACGCGAATTCCGACCCTAGCGGACATGTACCTAACGCCATCAAGCATGGCGGAAAGCACCAATCCGCCATGGTGAGAAGTACGGCATCGCGAATCAACCGTAAACGGCCCCACTGAGTGCCTGTACACCGCTCCCTGCCCACAAAGTACAACTCCCCGTAGGTGCAATGAAGTCACAATGCAACCAGTGAAATGTACAAGTCACCCATGCATGCCAACGAACAAAAGAAACACAAGAGGGGCCAATGGGAGCTGCAGGGCACAGAAGGCACGAATACAGAAGCCATTCCAATGGACATGACCACAGTCCCCCCCCCCCCGAAACGCACGCAAACACAGGCACCTGTGACCAGCAATATTCCGAAAATCACAACATGCCACCAGTCCACCTGGCTGACCGGCATCTGTTACACAAAACCCATTCCCCCGCCCCTGAGCATGACAACATGCAAACAGTCACATTGGCAGCCCCCATCCCTGACCTCACTGGGCTCCGTAGGCAAACGCGCCCAGCACAGTACCACGCGACTAAACTCCGAAGCTGGAACCCAATGCAGATCTCCTCACAATACATCGCTCCCCAAATAGGAATATGCCACATCACTCGCAAAGAAGAACGCTACACGGCCCATATCAGAATAGAAATTTAATGCACAACTAAATCACCAAGCCCATACAGCCATTAGTCCATGAACTCCAAAACACATATCACCATTGTGGGCTGCATCCGCAAGGAATGACCAGCTACTACTTGTGTGACGCCCTGTTCCATCATGGTACACAGAGCCACATTCACGTACGAAAAGGCAACATGGAAGCGCACAGACCCGCAGGGCCGTCCCAATGGGGAGGCACTAGTCCAGCTGAAAGGCCGAAATGTTGCTCCGAGCCACTAGTACTGCGTAAGGGCATGTGGCCCATTGGCGATCGTCCCATAAGATCGTAATGCTGCTCCACTGATTAACACGAAGCAGCAGGTGTCGGGAGTAAACGCCATCTGCAGGAGTGGCATACACATGGCAGTGGCAAAAGGGGAGGAGATACCTGTCAACCAAAAGAAAAGAAAAAGAACAGAATGGCCATCAGAACTACATTCGAACAACTCACTTCAATGATCACACTAAATCCACAGTCATATGCATGCTAGCCCACTCCAAAGGATCATCACCACCCCGAAACCACTAGCGACTCATAACTATCTATATCGAGGTGTAAACACCATCACAAACGAGTGTACCTGTGCATGCGTCTGTCAGAACAGATTCCATCAGATGGGAATGTTAACGTGCATGGACACAAGTGTCTGAAGGCGCGTCGAGACAGGGAGGGCTCAACAAGGCCAGATAGACGATGGTCCCACTATGGCAGCCCTGCATCACATAGCGCAGGGGAGGCGGATAGATTCCAAGAAGCCCTGTACATGGCAAACCCTGTATCAAATCACCTGCCCATGCATCCATTCATCATTCCCTCATCCTGTTATAAAAACGCCTGAATATTTACTCACAAAACATTCGAACTTTCCATTGAGTCTGTGCGTTATGCAGCCTGCAAAATCCACAGTGCCCCAGCCCGTAATTCCAGTGTTGTGAAGTTACATGTATTTGGGAACGTCCGGCCTCATCGCCCACGTCACTATTGCGCATCCAAAACTATTCATATCAATCATTGCTTCCTCGCCATGGCCCCTGTCTCAAGGACATCGAACAAAAGAACGTTATATTTGCAGTCAGACCTGTGGGCATCTCCCCGGCGCTAGCTGAAAACCGAAAGCGCCGGCCTTCGAATTCCTCATTTGCAACATCACGTCGAAGAGGCATCTGTGGCCTATTTGAAATCACTAATTAATCCATCGAGTGCGGCTGTGTGTGAAAATGGCAACTGCCTTCACCCACGAATGGGACGCCCCGCCCGTCGTTGCAACTCGGTACAGTGATGCATGAGGGCCCACCGTTACTCGAGTACTACGTCCCACTGACCCATCACAAGTCTGTTCGCGACTGCAAAGATTGTATGTGAAACAATGGGACCATAGCCGAATGTACATATCAACAAATGTTACACGGCCATCGGGTACAAATACATGAATGCAAGAGCAAGATGCCATGCGTCACATTGCAGCGTTGTGTGCGGGACGTGCTCGGCCAAAGGGGAGAGCAGCTTGCACAGGTGGAATGAATCACCACAGGTGGAGGCCATACAGCCTGAAAACACATAAATTGCACACCCAGTCTCCTCCCACAACCACACCCACTCCGAAATGCTACCGGCAGGACTCGCGATGTTGGCCCTGGGGGACCTGATAGCACTGCAAGTGCTCCAACTCCAAGAAGAAGACGAACACCAACTACAACCGGCCGCACGGAGGAGACGCAGGAGGAGGAGGAGGGCAAGGCAGGGCCAGCAAGGGCCGCCAGCACAGCCACTACCACCACGCAGGCAGCCCGCAATCCCACGCCTCCGAGCAGATCCGTTCAACCTCACTGATGAGCAGATCCACACCCTCTACCGTTTGGACCGGGACACCATAGCCGCCATCGTGGACATGACACAGGCTGACCTTGTCAGCATGATAGATAGCCCAACCGCCATCCCACCCCTACTGAAGGTGGTGTCTGTACTACACTTCCTGGCCACAGGCACCTACCAGCACACAGTCGGACAGTTGCATGGCATTTCACAGCCACTGTTCTCACGGACACTATTGCAAGTGCTCGATGCCCTCCTGCAGCACGCAGACGACTACATCTCTCTACCACGCTCGGAGCAGGAAATTACCAACACAAAAGTGGGATTCCATGCACTTGCCGGCATACCGGGTTGCATTGGTGCCATCGACTGCACCCATGTGGAATTGGTCGTTCCACATGCCATGGAGGCCCAGTACCGCAACCGAAAACAATTTCATTCCCTGAATCTACAAATGGTGTGTGACTCCAACAGGATCATTACACATTGTTGTGCCAGATTCCCTGGATCAACCCATGATTCTATGGTCTTGAGGAACTCTACTATACCACGCTACATGGAGCGACACGCAGGGAACAGATCCTGGCTACTCGGTGAGTCTCATTTCATGCATGATGATGTGGGGTATGTGATGCGGCAATGAACTGCCAGGAAGGGGGGGGGGTGCGTACGTAGCAATGGCATTCCACATCATACGTTTCTCGTCCACATACAGGTGATGCTGGGTATCCACTGAAGAGATGGCTCCTCACACCAGTCCGGAACCCACGGGACCAGCATGAGGAGGACTACAACCATGCCCACTCACGTACCCGTGTAGTCATTGAACAGGCATTCGGCCTACTGAAGACTCGTTTCTGCTGCCTCAGCAGGTCTGGCGGGGCACTCCTGTACCGCCATGAGAAGGTTGCAAAGATGGTCATGGCATGTGTCATGCTCCACAACATGTGCGTACGTAGAAATGTGCCCATGCCCCCTGACGCTGAACTGCAAGCACCTGATGATGGTCATGATGAGGGTGGGGATGTGGCAGCACCTCAAGGAGTCTGCGAGGCACCGGAGGGCCGTGACATTCGTCAGCATCTCATTGATGCATGCTTCTAGCACTCACGCCTGGTGGCTGATACATGGACACGGGACTCGTGGCACTGTGTGTGTCTGGTACATGCACAATATGGACTGTACGCCTATGATGGCCTAGTACACAAAGATCATTGTCCACACATCTCATTGGTTGATCGTGCACTGTTTATGGCATATGTGATATCATGTAGAACACCCTATCGACCCGCCACCCAAGTGAGCCCAACACACCCCCTCCACCCTCCTACCTCCCCCCCGAACACCAGTGTCCAAAGAAGCTCATTGTCAGTGGGCTGTCGCTATTGCAAGCCCCCTCTGCGGGTATCAGGGGCACCCCTGCCTGTGGAGCGCAGGTTCCTCCCAGATCTACGTTGGGGGCTGCCCTGGACGGAACTTGCAACGGATGACGTCTCTGCCTGCTCACGTCCATGCATGTCCCTAAGGGTTTGTGAGAGCTCAGTGAGCACACGGCGCACTGCGGCAAGTTCGGCACATACGTCTTTGGACGTCGCATGCAGTTCCCCCCTCAGGCTCTCGGTGCTTCTCTCCATTTGGACTCTCAGGCTCTCGGTGCTACTCTCCATTTGGACTCTCAGGCTCTCGGTGCTACTCTCCATTTGTGCCCTGAGTGTCTCAGTTGATGTTTCTATGTCTGCCTTAGTGCCCCCACATTCATCGGCATGGTCCTTGAGGAGCGTGGCCAGTTGCTGCTGTTGCACGATTAACTGGTCGAGGGACTGTTGCCTCTGCTGGGCCATGGCCATTTGCGGGGGTGTCACAGAGGGGCTGTTGACCTCATGTTGCCTTGCCACAGGGCTTGGGGGGGATGGCCAGTCGTCGTCTTGTGGGTGCCCCTGCGTGGTATCCTCATGTTGTACGGGATGGGACAGACAGGGGGAATGGGACAGGTCATGGATGGATCTGACTTCGACATCCCCGTCTTCTGTGTCGGAGCATGCTGCCATCAATGGGGTGTCACCTATGGTGCTGCTGCCACCAGAGGCAGTGCCTTCTGTGGCATCCGTTGGGGGGACCTGTGGTGGTGGTGTTGTGGGCATGCTGGCTGCTGGGGTGCCTGTTGATGTTCCCCCCTCTGTGCTGCCACCTGATTTGTGCTGCTGCCGTGTCTTGATGCGTGCAGCTGAGGTGGAGGGTCTTTGGCCGTTGGTCTTGGCCCTCTTTGCAGGTGTGCTGGTAGGGGTGTCCTGATGCTCGTCGTTTGGATCGGAGCCTGTGGTGGAGTAAAGGAGGGCGAGGGTTATTAATGGGTCTGTGGGTATTGGAATGGCATTGTATCACATGCATTGGGGTGGTACATGAGGGTGATTTGGGTCGGTGCCTTGGAGGTGCTTTTATTTGTGTGTGGGGTGAGGGTGCAGTTGTTTGGCAGCCTGCAGTTAGGGTGTGCCTGCTGGACGTGTGGTGGGTGTTTTAGGGGTTTTTAATTATTTATGTATTTATTGTGGTTTTAAGGTGCACTATCAGGGCGATGTGTGTGGATGTTCTCCTGGACATGTGTTTCTGTTGCACTATGTGGACACATGGTACTTCACATGATTGGACACTGTGGATTTAGCATTGTTTTATCTGGGCCACCTACCTGATTCTTCTGATGTCTGCACTCCTTTCTCCATCCCTCCGACTCCCTCTATGCTCTCCATTCCGATGGTGGAGGCACAGATTTCTTCCCAGGGGGTCAACTTGATGGGTGATTCAGGACCTCCCCCGGTGGCTGTGGCAGAGAGTATGCTGCGGACGCGTATCCGCAGGTCGTCCCACCGCTTTCTGCATTGCTGTGGGTTGCGGGGTGCGGTCCCCACCGCGCTTACCCGCTGTGCCACCAGAGCCCATATGGCCTTCTTGTTGGCAAGTGCCGTTCTGGTCATTTGCGTGGAGAAGACGGCGGCGGCATTCTCCTGGAGGGTCTCTGTTAGCACGGTGAGTTCCTCACGGGAGAAGTGGACCTGCCGCTTGCGGTCGCACGCTTTCTTCGCTACTTTTCCCATTTTTCTTGGTTTCGCTAGGGTGGATGACGGGTTGGGGTGTGTCTCAGGGTAGTGATTTTAGTGGTTGTGTGGTTTTAGTGGTTTTATGGGTGCACGGCGGGATGTTTCCCGTTCCGGGCCCATGTTTTAACTTCCGTTTCCGTATATTTCCGGTCACCGTACTTTCCGGTAGGCGCACTCTGCGGTGCCCGCTGTGATGGGTGGCGGTATTGCACCTAGGGCGCCGTACGGCGGCGGTGTGGGCCGTTTTGGGGTCATTTCCGCCATCGCGGACTTTGCACTTCCGCCATGCCGTGGTGCTCGTGCCCGATGGGTCGGAATGGGCCGCAATTTGCTCCTTCGTGCAATGGCGGAAACGCTATTTACGCTGTGGCGGTCCGGTCAGTCACTTTCCGCCAGGGTCGTAATGAGGGCCAAAGTATTTATGGCCTCGTCGGACAAGGAAAGCTTGCCTTCACGTATGGGCAAGCCTGTTGCACCCCTGTCAACTAGGAAGGAATATTCTTTATCCCCTATAACGACATCCACCCTAGGTTCCCTGTGAGGGTCTGGAGTCACTGATAGGATAGAACACATTAGGGTTCCCAGTGAGCTGCCCTAGTCCATATACAATTTTGGCCCACTATGTGCTGGTGAATTTCCCCCATTCCAATTGTTACTTCCCATTCCAGGGTTCGTGGTCTGCCCTGTGCTCATTGTCTCAGATAGTTGCGATGGTGTCTGTTGGGATAGTTCTTTTGGAAAATTTCCCATGCTCTGAGGTTGCACGCCTTGTTGCGCTCCTGGCGCTTGTTGTTGTACCGTGTGATTCTGTGCAATACCCTGCTGTAAAACTGCAGGTGGATTCACCATGCCTGCTCCTGTTCCTTGGCCGTTCTGCATCATGCCTTGGTTTCTGCATGTGCGAGCTAAGTGCCCTGTCATTCCACACAACCAACATACTGGCGGTGGTCGGATCATTTGCCCGTTTGACATATCTTGGTTACCATTTTGCATATTTTGAAAACCTCTTTGATTATTTTGGAAACCTCCCTGGTTACTCTGCCATCCTCTTCCCCTAAATACTTTTCCCCTGGGGTAAAACCCCATATTGCCCAGATTATTTTGCTGTGGATTAGTCACCTGTTGCATGCTTGATTCAGCTGTGCTAGTTATGATGGATCCCTCAAAAGCATATTTTGGCAATTTCTTCTGCACCAATTTTGCTTCCTCATCCTTACGTGCAGTTTCCTTTTTGCAATTTTTTTCTTGCAGTAATCTGCAATAGTGTGCGATGGTCAATTGTATTTCAGCCCAAAGCTTGGCCTCAATTCCCACCAATTTCTTGAGCTGTTTCTGCACCGGCACTGGCAACCCTTGGCACAATATATGGTAGAAGGTAGAACACAGGTATAGATTTCGTCCAAGATTCATGACTCTTGAGCACCCATGCGTCTTGAATATTCTGTATATAAATTAACAAATCCTCAGACTCTTTCATTTTTCGTGTCATTATAGCTCCCATATTGGAAGTATCTGGATATAGCACTCGTAGCGATTTCCATACTACGGCTCTACAATTGTTAAATGGAGCTCCGTCATGCAAGGTATTAATTGTGGTTACACCAGGGTAGCCTGCTCGTGCCCACACATCATCTGCTCTCTCACCAAGTATGGCGATTAGGAGACCTTTGATTTCCCCTATGGCTAGAGTGTTTCCCCTGTCATTTTTTGTAACTTGTGTATCCACTTTCGGCTCCCGATGTCATCATTGGAAGCTTGTTTTGTCAAATGTTCTCGATCCATGTGTGGCCATGGGATATATTGTGGTCTTACTCCCCCTTTCTCAAGTAGCGGAAATTGGGATGTATAGTTCTCTCTCTCTTCCCTCATGGTTCTTCTATCTATGGCCGGGGTAATATTCCTGCATCGTCGCCTGCCTGGTAGAGACCTAAGTCTGTCCACGTAGGGCGGTGAAGACACCCCCCTCTTGTCGTGTGATACTTCTTCATGCCGGTCTGATTGCGTGGCTGATTCTGATGCCCTTGGTACAGATTCACTAATGTCTAACCATCTTATTCCTTTCTCTCTTGGGAGTCGTCTTTTGCTCCGTCTCCCTTCCACATTTTCCTCACGCTCCTCCCTTTCTGAGTCAGACATTGTCTGTCCCCAATTTGTGCAACTTCTTGTATCTTTATTGTTTCTACTTATTTCTAATCTATTCAGAGATAGTTCCCTATTCCCACTACTTCGGGTGACATCCTAAGTGTCGTAGAGCTGGGTGCTCTCCAGGCACTCGTCTCCCCACCTCCCCTTGGGGTGTTTGTTCCAGCCCCATTTCATCATATATTTTATCAATCGTTTCTCTGATGCTTCTGGTGTCAAAGTCATCTTCCATACTCGCCCTAGACATGCCTGGTACTGAATTGTACGCAGGAAATAATTCTTCTATGTCTTCCCTGTCTACTACTGGAGCGGGTTTTCTAACTTCTCTCCCCAGCTATTCAAGATCGCATGCTCTCTGTCTCCGCTTACTTTCTATGTCGTCATCGAATTCTCTGCGCTTCTACGCCTCTTCTCTTACTCTTTCTTCTTCCTTTTTCTTTTCATTTCTACGTTCATCTGCCCTTCAAATTTCCTCATCTCTTTGTCTCTTTATTCTTTTCTCTCGTATTCTTTGTTCTTCCTCTGACCTTTGCTGTTCCTGTCTTTCATGACCATTTGCTGCTCTTTGTTTGTGATCGAGCTGCCTTTCTTGCTCTTCGCGATATAACTGTTCTTGCCTTTGTCTGTCTTTCTTTCTTATTCTTTCATCTCTCAACTCCTTCTCTTTTCCCTTTCGCTGTACATCCTCTATCCTTTCCTTTTGTTTCGCGTCATCAATGCAAATTTTTCCACCCATCCATTTGTTTTTTGCGAATGCTATCTCATCAGCTCTATCTTCGTTTCCCTGCCATCTCTTCCCTTCTCTCTCTTTGTCGAGAGATGCGCTTGTCTGTTCTTGATCAATTCTTTCATCATTGCGTTTCCCCTTGTCCCTTGGGACCGTGGAGGCAATATCCTTATCCTTATCTTTCCCTTTATTTTTGTCACTACTATGCGTAGGTGACTCATATGCAGGGTTTCTATACCCTGTGGCTGCTTTAAGCTCTCTCAGCGTGTATAATCTCTCATCCTTACTTTCTTCACCCCTTGTTTCAGATGGGGCGGGTGGCGCGGTAAGCGTCTCACCCCCCTCTGAGCATATATTAAGTATCCAATCTATTGGCGGCTCCTCGCCCTTCTATTGTTCATACATTTTCCAAAGTTCTAAAATAGCTAGGAGTTTGTCTAGCTTTTTGCCTGTGTATGTGGCATGCAAATATGTCGTCATGTGTTGCAAGACGGCTTTAGATAAGGACCCACCCTGTGGCCATGGCATAAACATATTGTGGGTGGTTCCTTTAACCTACTCTGTACTGTATTTCTTCAGTTTGGGTGCGTGTTTCGGCAACTGTTTGCATAAGTGTGTCAATGGAGTTATGTCCTCCATGGTCAAATCTGTTCCCTTTCCTCTTATATTACACTTGTTAACACTTTTGTGTGGCTTAAACAGTTCCAACAATATGAGCGAGCACCAAACACTGCAAGCTCCAATCCCGAATTTTCACTAAATGTTATACCTTCTATTTTACTCAAAAAACATCAATTCATATGCAATATTATCTTAGCTATTCAATCACATAAAATTTAAATCAGTTTTCTCCAAGAAAACTTTTCGATGTATGACGTCACAACAAAAAACATGTAATACAGATGCTTAACAGACTAGACGAAGACCAGCCGGTCACAGGTATCTCTGCCTCTAATCATTACCCCTTCATGGAGTCTTAACGTACCCCTTTAACTACGTCTTTAACCGTTGTGGTAGTCTAATCATTCCCCCTTTAGATGGGACTT
This sequence comes from Ambystoma mexicanum, assembly GCF_040938575.1. Classification (NCBI taxonomy): domain Eukaryota; kingdom Metazoa; phylum Chordata; class Amphibia; order Caudata; family Ambystomatidae; genus Ambystoma; species Ambystoma mexicanum. The sequence continues at coordinate 641,391,195 of NC_090940.1, read as the reverse complement.
TGGGTACACGTCTCTTCTAGCCGCTTGTATTAAAAGCGTAGGAATAAGGCGAATCCTCTCTCTTCTCAGGTATTTTCCCTGGTACCCTCTCTCTTCTCGGGTGTCCTCCCGGTAGGCTTTATTTACTCAATTATTCTCGAGTCATCATCCCCTTATATATATATATACATTCTTCTCTTTTTCTAACTATATTTTGTTTTCCCACCTCTCTCCGTTACCTTTTCCCTTTACTTGTTCTAAGGCATGCACTTTTGCCAAAACATTCAATCTTTTTTTCTCACTGTTCTCATGTTTTCTCCCTGGACCTTCGGGATCACCGCCCTTGTTACAGACTTCCTCGGCTTGTCACTGGCTCAGCTGCCCCTAGGAATGGGAAGGGATAGCATGGGGAACACGGGTCCCTTCAGGCCCTGGTCTCCAGTTTTTCTTACACTACCATTGTCTATGGGGAGCTTCACGGTCTACTCAGCCGAATGGCAAAGGACTCGTGATATTGCAGAAGACCTATGGTTACTTTAGGTCGACGGTCAATGGGTGTCTTATTCTAATCAATAATTGATAATCTATAAACCATCAATCTCTGCTACCAAGTGTACTCCAGTGACCCCGGCCGGCCCATAGAGCCGAGGTTTGCTTCGAAGTACTTTAAGACGAGATAGCTGCACCCTTGAGATGGATGGGGGTGCAGATTTATTACTCCAACACCAATCAATAAGGACAACTCAAATGTTTGGCAAAGGGAGTCTGTTTAATGACAAGTAGAAAAAACAGGGAGTCATGGAAATCAGCAGTAATGCGATCGTCCTTCTCGCTTCAACTCCAACAAACTTCATACAAGTTGGAACATTTATACTCAAAACTCATCATAATTGACGTGTAACACTCAAAAGTTAACATGCAATTATATTGGTTAGGAAAAGATAACTTTAATATAGGTACTATATCTGTATATGGTAACGGAGTGAGGGGATTGGGTAAACACTGTCAGGAGGGTGTCTAAGCCCTTCCTTCACAAATGACCACTTTAGACGTCACTAAAAGTATGACGTCCCATTGGTTCTACTAACTACAGGACCCTAGATTATTTGGTGCATTGTAATTTCCACTTTGCTTAGCAGCACCCAGAACGGTCAGCCAGGTGCACGGTGCCCCCTAGTTACCTGGCTTTTCTCCAATTAAGGTCACAATCAATCATCGCTTCAACAACTATGTGTCAAATATTTTACTGTGGTTGGCCTCGAAACTGCATCTTCTGTCTAGAAAAGTTCTGATACCTCTGCCTGGGCAGATGTCAAGCGTAGGTGTGAACTCGTGCTTCTCCTCGCTCGGCTGGTCACATGCTTCCCACACCGTGAATTTGTCTAGTTTCTCTCAATTTGGGCATTTAATTCTTATTCAGCTTGCCACCTGCCTACGCCTCCTTATCTTGACCTTTCAGAGACAGGATATTCAGTTCATAAGTTTCAATTATATGTAGCTACTGTTCGTTCCTTCTTTTGGTATGACCTTGGCTCTCCTGGCATGAGTTTCATTTGCCGAGTTTCGATTCAGCCGTCTCTTCTCGTTTTGCTAGAATATGAATCTCTGCTCATTCGGCCTTTAGTAACCTGCGTTATTCTGCTTCGTTTGCAAAGTGTAATTACACAAATAATACTGTGCTCCATTTTGGGGTAGATTATGTATAATGGCGCTTGCCGCACTATTCTTGTACTTAGCATAGCAAGCCGCACTGTTTTCTTAGCTTTCTTGTGGTTTCAAGCATATGTACAGGTGTTAGCTGGTTGAATATCTTCATCCTGTTTACAGCTTAAGCTTCTTTGTATTTCAACATCGTTCTCCCCTTTTAGGTTCACAATATCCTTATTCATGGCGCTATGTCTCTGTGTGTCATTCTCGGGTTGTCATTTCTTCTATTTCTACGTCGGTCCGCGTCCTTGTGACGTCACCATTCGTCTTCCATTAAGACCTTTTGGATTTCTTCCGGGACTGTACTTAGACAATCTTCATTTTGTCTCATTTGCTGGTAAGGTTTCCTTAATGGATACCTTACTGTCCATGGTTTTCTTGGTATCGGTACTTCAGTAGGTGTTGCTCTTCTGATAGGTACTGGGCAGAGCCCCACTGCGGCTCTCTGCTGATTTATCTGCTCATCATACGTCACATATTTTGGTGTGAACGTTCCTGGTACTTCAAAACGGGTGACTGGATTGCAGGATTTATTTGGGACCTCCTCTACAATCCCCCCTCTGGCCGATTCATTGACCACTTTCACCTCCGTCTTTGGATTCAACTTACTCAATTCCTCTGTATTTATCTTCACTCCATCACCTGGGTTCATTCCTTCTTCAGCTTCTGGGTCTGTACATGATGGTTTGAAGAAGTGTCTCTTTGGAGTCTATATTTTTATTACTCCTTTCAGGCTTCCTTCTGTCCTTACATGTTCATATTTATTCCATGTCATTAGTTGACATTGTCCATTTGGGCAACAGTAAACCCATCTTCCCACATAATTTCTGTGCTTCCTGGGATAGAGAAACTTTGTTCCTTCTGGTGCATGAATATTGGCTTTCGCAAAGTCTCTTATTTCTTCATCAGTCAGGTCTCTGGGCTTCCATCCTGGCTTTACATCAATCACGATCTTCATCCCTATGCCTTTCTTTGCAGTCTTCTGGCACTGAGAGAGTATTATCTTGAAAACGCAAATTCCTAGCAATATCATCACTAGCAGGGCTCCCAAGAACTTGAATGCATCTGTCATCCATTGTGGGTCCCATGAGAATAGTGATCCAAATCTGCTGTCATTCATCAGCTTCATCAGTTTCATTGATGATCTGGTTCTGCAGGTTTGTCAGCATACTTATGGCTCTCTAGTGAGATGGTATAAATGTGCAACATGATTCTCCGATTTTTGCACAAACTCCTCCATCCATAGCTGTGATCATGTCAAGGACATATCTGTTCTGGAGAGTAATCATTTGGATGGCCCATAACTCTTCCTTAATCTTATTCAATCCTTTTATGGTCGTGTTCATTGGTCTGCAGTGACTCCCATCTGGTTATCTGCAGCCATTTAGTATTTACTCCAACTTGGATTCTTGGCATAAAAATCGTTGTGAACACTGTTGAGGTCAGGCTGAAGAGCCTGTGTTCATATGGGATTGCATGAATGGATTCTTCTGATTTAACAGAGAAGTAATTCTTTCTCTTCTTCTGAGTTATCAGTTCCACAGATCTCTTCTTGCTCAGGTGAGCATCTGCTTTTGGGAAACTGTCAATGTTCAGGTCACTTTTCGGGATCACTAATGCTGGAACATGGACGTTCACTATTGTGCATATACCTCCACAGTCTCTTGGCAGTCTGATGTATGCCTTGGATCCGCAAGTCCAATAATGATCCATAATTACGGCAGTTCCATGTACCATCCCTGGAGCATCAAAGACTCGTCCACAGTTCTTATTCTCTCCCATCTTTCTAGTGTCATTATTACTGAAGCAGAATGTTGGGCTTTCTAGTGGTACTATCTGAAAGAGTCCTCCTCTGTCTTCGACCCTATCAATATTTTTGCAAGTTTCGTCGGCCACAATGGCTTGCAGCCATTCTGCATGAAGTCAACAGTTTCTTTGTAGAGTCCAGTGATCACCCAGGCTCTGCAAATCACCACTCTTTTTCCCACCCATCTGTGAAAGCACTGTTCCTCAAATCTGCATTTGGGCTCTATTCTTTCACTTTCGAGCTTTCTCTGGAGTTTATCCTTGGACATTTAGTCTCGGGTTCACTTCCCATCTTATTCCTGCTCCTTTAACTCCAGGCTTCTCGTACCTGATCACATGATTCCTAGTATGAGCTCTGTTTTTTATTCCTTTAAACAACAGTGTCTTTCGGGTTCTATGTTTAAAGGTGTTAGGTGCTCCACAAATGTCCCCCCTCTTGCGGGTGATGAATTGTTTCTTATTTCAGAATACAATTCCTTTGCTAGACTATGGGAAAAATCAAATTAATCAAAACTTCAGTAGGTCCTTTTACTGTGCATGTTCAAAGTAAGTAAGCTCCCAGTCCATGCCTCAGATTTGCATCAGGCCTGAGGACATATTGTATGCTGACCAGTATGAAGAAATAGGGGCAAAATAACAACAAATACAATAAGTGAAGTCCTTGACACTGCTTCCTCGATCTGTCCCTCTGCGGAAGGCTTTTAGAATCTCCTTAGATAGTTTTGCTGATGGTTAGAGGGTTCCACTTGGAGCACTATTCCATGCAAGAGCATGCCCTTCTGTGCAACATTAGCTGGATCTCTGATGAATGTGAGGACGTCAACATCGATCGGTCTCCCCACTAGCTCTGGAAATTCAGTGACTTTGCAAAACAGGAGGTTGTGGGCCAATCTGCTGTCCTCTGGTGACAGGGACATTCGTCCTGTCTAGCTGGGGTTCAGGATTTTATGTTCTTGATGTAAACAATGTCTGCACTGTCCGGTCATGTGGAGTGCGACTAAGATTACAATTTTATTTAAAAGTTGGTGTAAATGTTCTGTATTTGCTGGGTCTCGAAGAAACGTGAGTGTGTCTGTTGTTCTTCCGACAAGAGTTGGACAATCTTCGATTATGTGAAAGAACAATGTGTTGATAAGCTCATTTGTTTCCGTCTGTGTTTAAGACATTTGGTTTCTTTTCACTGTACTCAGGAAGTAGGAGGAATTGTTCGGCAATGACAGTAAGCAGTCTTCTTATTGTCTTTTTGTTTTCAGGATCTTGAAGAAAGTCAGTGACATTGGTGAGCCTCCCTACCAATGACGGGTATGATTTTAGCAGTAGATCAAAATAGGTGACCACATCCTTGGCGATGTCGCTACTGCGGGACACCATAAGTGTTTCCGAATAGGGTCTCGGTGTGGAATGAGTCGGGATACTGTATTTGCTTCCAATGGAAGTGTCCTTGGTCAAAATTTGACATATTCCTTTCTCATCAAGGCTTAAGTGTGCCTCAGTCCAAAGTTCAAAGTTCACAGGCTATGTTGTGGCTTATGCGTGCAATTTTTCTTCTTCACCCTACAACTAGGATGCACAGAGTGTTTGTTTTTTATGTCTTTTCCCCTTTTTTGCTTAGAGGAAGTGTCTTATTTAATCCACACTTTGCAAAGGTTCTTTGGCTGGTCATGCGTCTTTCTTCCTCATCATGAATCTCGTCTGCACGTGCTGTGGTTCTTCCCCGTCGCTCGTCGACTCCTCTCGTTGGGGTGCAGGCAGGGGGCCTTGTCTGATGTAGGGTTTGATATTGCCGAGAACAATCCAAGCTCTTCTGCCTTGTAGTTTTACTGTGGATGGGGTACAGTCCTGCACCGTGAAGGGACCGTAAAACCTTGGCTCGTCCACTTTTTCCTTGTATGGTTCCTCACAAGGACGGTATCTCCAGGGACTCTTTACATAGAACATATTGACATGCGTTCTTATTACCCAATCGAAATTGGTACAAACAGGCAGCATCCTTGGAATCCATTGGTTTAATGTCTGCATGGCACCATGGAAATGTTTGCTACAGGACAGTGGCCAGTCCGCTCAGAAGATAATGCATAACAAAACCCTTGAAAAATTCAGAGAAAAGAACGTTCATTCAGAGAGAGTTGAGGTAATCTGATTTAACACAACATAACCCTTGAAATTCAGGGGATGTGGGAAGTGACGACCATCTTAACTTAAAAAAGCCCATTCCGTGATGGCACTTTTTAATGATGGTTGGGGCCAGAAAGGTTTTTGTTGAACTTTTGCCTGATTCATACACCCATACAATCGTACTGATTCAGCGCCCAGATGCCTCAGGGTTAGGTGCGCTCTGCAAATGCCAACATAAATAAACAAACACACACACACACACCCCCACAACTAATGTTGTGCAGTAGCAAGTTGGAATTATTATAATTAAAGGTTAAATGTGGAACATGCGCTACCTGCTGTAGGAAGTTTGGATTTTTTGAACCAGTTAATAATATAAGCTTATCTTACAAAATGACAGACCCACAAATAGCCATATCTTTATCAGTTAGTATTAAAATACAGCAGGTAACAATCTGAGATTTCTAGAAATACTAACACATTGTTAATGCTTATCTAAACAGTACTTTCCATATTACAAAAATAAATGCCAGCTAATAAACGTTTTTCAAGGCACCATTAAACAAAAATCTTCATAATGACTATTTCTCAGAAATAATTAACTACATATCTAATATATGTTCAAATTCAAAATATCAAAGTAAGACATGGGTGGAAGGATACAATAAGACACCATGAGAAAATCCTTTAAGGTGTTTGGTTAACAGTAAAGAAAAATGTGCAATGTTTTTATTGAGATGGAAACTGGTAAACTAAAACTAAAGAGAAAGGATGGAATGCCTCGAATTAATCAACACCACTGGCATTTCTTTTGGCAGTCTTCCATCCCATTATGTCTTAACGACTCTGTGCCGTGCCAGAAGCTGGCCATCCATATGAAAACCTATTTTGGCCCAGCCAGCAATGGTTTGCCATGTCCCCTTCACACAGACACACACGCCCAGACATGTTTCAGCATTCACTCATTGTTTTCAACAACATATCTTCTATTCTCATGGAATCTCCAACGTGATAATCACTGATAGAGGAACACAGTTTATTTCAGCCTTTTGGAAAGAAATAAGTAAATGGCTAGGAGTGAAACTCAACTACTCTACTGCTTACCATCCTCAAAGTGATGGCCTAAGTGAGAGGACCAATCAGAACATCAGTCAATATCTCAGATGTTACATCATGGAACTTGATGAGGGATGGACTCAAATGTTACCCATGGCAGAATTCACCTACAATGATTCCTACCACTCTTCTATTAATGACACGCATTACATGTTTCCTGCGGCTTCCATCCCATTTACATCCCCTTTTCTGTCTCTATTGAAAGTACAGTTCCATCAACCACAGAATATGTATGAACAATCATTAAGAGGCTTTGCACTAGCCACAAACATTTGCAAACAGCTCAAGATCAAGCATTTCTTTGTGCAAACAAAAAAAGAGACACCCTACTCCTGTTTACCAGGTTAATGATTCTGTATGGTTATCCACTGCTCACATCAAGATCCCGGCCTGTGAGAAAACTAAATCCTGATACATTGGATTCTTGGTTATGTCCCGGGTCATCAATCCCATTGCTATGAAGCCATGAAACTAAAACTACCACCACAATGCAAAACACAACTAGTATTCCATGTTTCCCTTTTAAAACCCATACAACAGTTCATAGTATTTCCCAGACCACTATCCGAGGCCCTCCGGGCATCCCTGGGATCCCAGTATGAGTATGAGATCCAAAGCATAGTTAATTCTCGTTTGTTTGTGGCTTCTATTTGCAATATCTGGTTCACTGTAAGGGCTAAGGGGCGGAAGAAAGAAAAATCCTGGGTACAAGTGAGACATGTCATGGCCCCTCGTTTGGTGTCATACTATCACAATACATTCCCATTGAAGCCTGGCCCGGTTTCAGGCAGGTCCCCTCTGGCTGGAGGTGATCTTGGAGGAAGGCATGTTGTTAGACATTCTACTCCAACAGCCCCCAATACAATTTGTTTGGTCTCCCGGGTACTATAGGAGTGCCCACCTGAGTCCCTGGAGGATTGGCTTTCCCCGGGGAGATGGCACTTGGAAGATGGATTCCTTCTGTACCATTCTAGTCGGATGGCAATGTCGTGGAGTATCAAGACGTTAGAGGGTCCTTTCCTCTAACATTCTACGCTCGCGGAATGTTCGCACAGCTACTGCAGGCATTAAAAGACCCAGCCCACAGGCAACAAACGTTCTTGCATTCCACCTCCTAGTGTGATTGAGCCCTGCTTGCCCCTGAAACCTCATCACTAGGTATGTACCTTCTCATGTTGCACTGCCCTTTCACGAGTATGCCTATGCTCCCACGCTTATCTTCGGACATTCCCAGTGGATTCCTGTGGAGCCAGGAGTAGCTGGACCACTGGTAAGACATTGTTTTATTTTCTTTTGTTTGATGTCTAAATGTCCTCTTAGAATTAAGTATAATAATAATTGGTTATTTATAACGCGCTTAATACCCAGAGCTTTCTAAGTGCGGGTTTGAACCTGTGTTGCTCTGCGTCAAGACGAGCGCATAGCCCCTGAACTATCCTACCAACACAATTATACAGTTAGTCTCCCAATTCGCTGTCACCTGTCTCCCTCTCCAGCTTCTGCTTTTCTGCACTTGTTGCAGAGGGTGTGTGTCGAGTAGCACTCCGGCCCAGGGAGATCTACCTAGCCACCTTGTCTTATCAGCCAACAGTTCTATCTTCACGGGCTGTGGGGTACAGCGTCCACAGGTTCCTGTGAAAGTTCTATGCGATCTTTCAAGCAAGTCTGCCAGAAGGTCTCATTGGTGAGATTGTGGGGGAAAGCGTGGAACTTGAAAATGTTTTGTACTCCCCTAGTATAAAGTTGCATTATGATATTTTGTAGGCCCTGTAACCTGCCATGCTTAAACACTGTTACTTGCCCGTGCGACGAGCTGAGGCATTAGGCTTTACTGTGCATGTCTTTGCAATGAAGGCTCTTCGGCTAGTGCACAGATCACAGTTCTCGGTTAGCATGGGGAAACCCCCCAAATCTACCTCCCCAATGAAAAGTTGGAGGCAAGGTCCATGCACGTTACTTAAGGCCTCTCGAGCATTTCCAAAATGTGACCGGGGGAATGAAGCAGACCTTAGAAGCGAGAGGGGGTGTCTTGCGAGAGGGCCTTCAAGAATGACCCCAGGCCAGAAGGATTCAAGGCACTTGGACAGGCCCTTTAGGGAATACATTACCTCAGAGGTCTCCAAATGACAACCTGGAGAGCCCCAAATGCTCACAGTTGATAGTATAAAAGGTGACTGGATGTAGGCTCTTATCTTCCACAGAATTCTGTGGAGAGAGCATGAAAGCATGGAGGGGAGTTGGCTTTTTTGGTTTTGATTGTAGCGTTACTGTTCTGATTAGTGCGGATTTGCTGTGTGATCTTGGGCACATTTTCCTATTAAGTATCCCCTCGACAGGCTGCGTGAGTGTAGACTCTACCTACAACAGAATTATGTGTAGAGAGCAAGAAAGCATGGAGGGGAGTTGGCTTTTCTGGTATTGATTGTAGCATTACTGTTCTGATGAGTGTGGATTTGCTGTGCGATCTTGGACACATTTTCCTTTTAAGTATCCCCTCGACAGGCTGTGCGAGTGTAGACTCTCCCTACGACAGAATTCTGTGTAGAGAGCATGAAAGCATGGAGGGGAGTTGGCTTTTCTGGTATTGATTGTAGCGTTACTGTTCTGATGAGTGCGGATTTGTGTGGGATCTTGGACACATTTTCCTATTAAGTATCCCCTCGACAGGCTGCGGGAGTGTAGACTCTACCTACGACAGAATTCTGTGTAGAGAGCATGAAAGCATGGAGGGGAGTTGGCTTTTCTGGTATTGATTGTAGCGTTACTGTTCTGATGAGTGCGGATTTGCTGTGTGATCTTGGACACATTTTCATTTTACGTATCCCCTCGACTGGCAAATGTGTTGTGAAATCAGGCCTGCCTGCACTCTCTTTCTTCAGCTATTTTCCACTGCTCTAAACCGGGCACGCCAATAAAAGCCACAAAATCCGCACACAAAATGCAACGATTTCCCCCTATGAACACGCCTGCCACTTCCTCTTGGCAAATAGTGTTGAAGAAGATTGGTCTATTTCCAGATTTGTTAATCCAGGATCTTTACAGTGAGTTAAGATTCTGAATGACTATTTGATTTTCAAGCATGCATGCTTATCTTGGATGTGTTTCTCTCTTGACCCCTGTGCAGCTTCTCCTGGAGCAACATGCTTGCAACAGCACGCGCGCCAGTCTACCCACCGCCGAGCGCCCATTGGTAGCTTAACCCACGAATGTGAGTGACGGGCGTCCAAAAGACACTGTTGAAGTGTGAGATAATCGAGAGCAGGGTTCATGAGGCCAACATTGTTCCAAGACTGGCATGCCTCTGGCATTCGGTGCCAGTGTCCCCAGAGAAGCACGCGCCAGCGGGTCCTTGAGTCTGCATTCATGTGACAGGCATGAGCGGTGCTATTTTTGGCCTGTGCTGTGACATCCAAGGCTGGGCACGCAGATAAAAGTGGCACTGGGGAGGATCTCGGAGGCTTGCAGCTGTTTAAACGATGCATGCGGGAGCCAACGCTGTGGGCACCGCCATGATTTTCAAGAATATCGGGAGAGGCCAGTTGTCTGCAATGTTCCTGCCCGTATTTCCGGTGCACTCGATGTATCTGCGTCCTGAGCCATAGCTTAGCCATGCAAACATTTCCAATAATTGATTTTGAGAAATGAAGAAATGAATTTCTTGACAAAGGGGATTAAAAAAAACAGTTTATTTTCTACGCAGGGAAAGGGCCCTTTATGATCTCCACCGCATGGTGAGATCTTGGCTTGATCACTTTCTGGCAAGGTCTGGAAGTAAGAATTCCTTTTGCTAGGAACACCATGCTTGCCACCGGAAATATGAACTCAAAATCACCCAGAGTTCCCGTTCCCTTCACACTTCCAGTAGTTTTGGTTTCACTAGCAAGACGTGCTCCATCACACACCCTTAGACCTGACAATCCCCAGAAACTCAGCTGCTGTTTCCTCTGTGGAAACTGGCCAAAAGTGGAAAGTGCTGCAAAGACAGAGCGGTGGGCAGGCAGGGTTCCAGACCACTCTACCCAAGCCAGCAGGGTTCCAGATCTCACTGCCTAGGCCAGCAGCAGAGACGTTTTTATGGGAGGGGAAAAAATCGGGGCACTTGCCCAGGGCCCCCACCTTGGAGGGGGCCCCGCAAGGCTAGTTGATATGAAGAAGTACGTTTCCATTGTTCACCAGTCTTAAATAGCACACGTCAGGATATTTTATGGGGTGCTGCCTAGGATCTAAACCCATTGCCTTTCTGTTTTGGCAAGTGCATTCTGCCTTGATCAATTCATCATGTATTGCTTTCTGTGTTCCCTGTGGTATACATAGTTTACGTGTTCCTTATGGCACAACTCTGTAGCATTCTTTCCCTCCTGTGGGAATTATGTTGAGCATGTGCGATAGGCAATGGTGAAATGCATATTGATAAATTGAGTGCCTGAATGGTTCAGAAATTAGCTCAGTGTGTGAAGCACCCATTGCAGAGATGTGTTCATATGCAAAATTAGAATATCCCATTCCAGCAAGGCTGGCTGAGCATTTCCTATGTCTGAAGTTTATAAACATGCCTGCATATGTACTTTGTTTTGCAGAACAACATCTGCTATTATCAGCAATGTACCTGCACCAGATAGGGGTTGCTATAAAAACGAACATATCATCCGTATGGTGAAGGTCTAGAAATTGGTTTGTTGAGATGGGGTGTTGTAAAACCTAGGCAATCGCCTCCAACAATGGCATAAACTGTTAGTCCAAGAGGTGAATAAATATCCAAATTCAAGACTATTGAACGACAGCGTTCATGTTTGTATCCTGGATTTGCCAGCAGACGATACAGTGATCCTGGTCAAATCATCTAATATATCTTACATTACTGTGCTGCCTTCTGTGAGGTTTGCCTTCTTGCATGCTGCTGGTATCGTTTAGCCCATTACTTGATCTTTCTTCTTATGTAGGCCATTTGGGTGCAAGGGTTGGTAGACAGAAAAGAGCAGACCATATGTTGCAGGCCTCAGGCAAGCATATTTTAAGGTCTGCTTGTTTAACACAAAAAACGGTTTGCTTTTTAGTAAAAGTCAAAGGTTTTTTCATGTATAAAAATGAAAATGTCACAAGCCATTGTTTTGGAAGTATTTCAAGCTTTAAAATACAAAAGAAAAACCCAGCTATTTGTTAAATCACATCGATTGGTGTGCTGGTTCTTATGTACTTCCCTTGATGACGGAGAGAATGAAGCTAGAATCAATCCCATGTTGCATAACACCCTTCTATAATATTTTATTTTAAAACGGTCATGTTTGGTAATGTGACTTGTGTACTTTCCAAGTCCGTTTTTTTTTATAAAATGAGATTGTTTTAGTTCATGGTAAGAACTGGAAAAGAAAGTGTTCAAATGCAGAAATTGCAGAGTTGGCACAAATGTCAGCTTCACCCCTTCAGCCCTTAACTAATGTGTGATCCTGGGCATCTCATTTAAACTTGTATTGCCTAACCTCTCAACATTGCCAGTAACCTAAACCTTTCAAATTGTCAGCCCTTCCGAGTGATTCCCTTCTCATGGTATGATCTTCATAAAAGCCTTATTCATGGTTTCACTGTTTTAATAGTGAGCATATTTATATCGCACACCACAGGCATTTGTTCCTTTGATATTTAATTGCAACACTATTTGAAAACCATATCCCTCTTCTAATCACAGTCTGTCTGGATAAAGACACCTTCCTGTAGCTTCTAATCTGCCTCCACTGTCCATGCTACGGTATGGGAAAGCTAAACCAAGGTTCTTTAGGAATGCATGGGCCCGAAATCCGGGCATAATTGCAGGTTATCCATCATTTTGTACATACGCCAAATTTAGACATGCCCTTTCGCCTCGCCTGCCCTATGTATTGTGTTTTCCCGACAAGGATGCCAGAAGGACCTATGTGAGATTCCGTCTGGATCTTATCCACACGGGATCTTGTATTAGGGACTGGGCACGGTATAAAGAGATGGGGAATTGGGAGTGCTCTAGGTTTTGTTCCAGAACTGAGGAGTCTGAAACTCTTGACCGCTTGTTTATGTATTGTGTCCATTTTGAGAGACAAAGGCGCCTCTGCTTGGGATCTTTTCTGACTACCAATTCTTGTTTTGAGCGTAATATGGTCTGGTTGCGCTGTATGTGGGGCCAGTGTAACTCTATTATGTTGGCAACTGTGAGACCTGTGAATATGATTGAGGACGATCTTCTGCCATTAAATGACACTTTGCACACCGTGAAGGATATACACGTGAAGTAGATATCTACATAGCATATTTGTTTCTGAATATAGTGTGGTGGGTGCCACGGAGTCTGGTATCATAATAGCCAGGTAACATCTGATCCCAATGGATGCGCCTTGGTTTAGATTTTATAGCTCTTTGTAACTTGGATCGACTGAGGTAAATATTATGATTCTGTAATAACTGCGAACACATCTGAATTGGGTGTCTCTGCCGAATTGACGAGATAGTTGTATTGATGAAATCATTGAAGCGGCGCCAGAAATCGTAATGAATTTGCAACTGAAATTTGTTTTAAATTGTGATATGATTGAAATTGTGTGATGAATTCTGAATGTTTGTAAATCTTGTTTGTTAGGCTGAAATGTATAATTTTGTTTTATATTGTGTTTTATGCAATGGAAATTGTGTATGTTATCACACATTTTTGTAAAGGTGTAAATTAATTTTTACTACCAAAAAAAATAAAATAAAAAAAATAAAAACATTTAAAAAAAGCTACGGCATGTGTGGAGAATGTAGCGTTCTCCTTCCTTCCAGCTGGCGTTCTCTATCCATGCATGAGCCCTTCTGCATTCTGTGAGGCAGCTAATGTGAGTTCTCTCTCTATTATGGGTTACATGTACCTTTAACATACAGTCCTGAATTAATCCTACATCTACCTTCCTGGATGTTACTGATGAAAAGTATCCTGTTTGCACTAGAACAGTAACCCCTTTGTAGACTGCTAATGTTGGCCTTCAAATGCTACTTGTTTATCATTCTCATTAGAGCAAGCATGAAGAGGGTAAGGGGACTTAAAGGGAATAAACATGCTTATTATGCTGCGAGGCAGCAGATCAAACTATAGGTTGTGAGCACGAAGGGTGGGGGTGCGGGGCGCAACCAGTATTCCTGATCCCTTAATTCATTTGATTTTGTGGAAGGGGGGTCCCAAAGATGTCCGTGCCCAGGGCCCCAAAAGTGCTTAAGATGGCCCTGGCCAGCAGGGTTCCAGATTTCACTACCTAGGCAGGCAGGGTTCCAGATCTCACTGCCTAGGCTGACAGGGTTCCAGATCACACTGCCTAGGCAGGTAGGGTTCCAGATCGCACTCCCTAGGAAGACAGGGTTCCAGATTGCTACCTATGCCAACAGGAATCCAGATCTCTGCCTATGCCGACAGGAATCCAGATCTCTGCCTAGGCCTACAGACTTCCAGATCTCACTGCCTAGGCTGGCAGTGTTCCAGACCTCACTGCCCAGACCATTAGGGTTCCAGATCTCACTACCTAGGATGGCAGGGTTCCAGATCTCACTGCCTAGGCTGGCAGACTTCCAGATCACACTGCCTAGGCTGGCAGGGTTCCATACCTCACTACCCAGACCAGCAGGGTTCCAGAACGCACTGCCTAGGCAGGCAGGGTTCCAGGTTCCAGATCTCACTGCCTAGACCAGCAGGGTTCCAGACCTAATGGTCCCGACCACCAGGGTTCCAGATCTCACTGCCTAGGCAGGCAGGGTTCCAGTTCTCACTGCCCAGGCTGACAGGGTTCCAGATCGCACTGCCTAGGCCAGCAGGGTTCCAGGTCTCGCTGCCTAGGCTGGCAGGGTTCCAGATCTCACTCCCTAGGAAGGCAGAGTTCCAGATCTCTGCCTAGGCCGACAGGAATCCAGATCTCCGCCTAGGCCAACAGGAATCCAGATCTCTGCCTTGGCCTTCAGACTTCCAGATCTCACTGCCTAGGCTGGCAGGGTTCCATTTCTCACTGCCTAGGATGGCAGGGTTCCAGATCTCACTGCCTAGCCCGGCAGCGTTCCAGATCTCACTGCCTAGGCTGACAGGGTTCCAGATCGCCATGCCTAGGCTGACAGGGTTCCAGGTCTCACTGCCTAGGATGGCAGGGTTCCAGATCGCACTGCCTAGGCAGGCAGGGTTCCAGGTTCCAGATCTCACTGCCTAGACCAGCAGGGTTCCAGACCTAATGGTCTGGACCACCAGGGTTCCAGATCTCACTGCCTAGGCAGGCAGGGTTTCAGTTCTCACTGCCCAGGCTGACAGGGTTCCAGATTGCACTGCCTAGGCCAGCAGGGTTCCAGGTCTCGCTGCCTAGGCTGGCAGGGTTCCAGATCTCACTCCCTAGGAAGGCAGAGTTCCAGATATCTGCCTAGGCTGACAGGAATCCAGATCTCTGCCTTGGCCTGCAGACTTCCAGATCTCACTGCCTAGGCTGGCAGGGTTCCATTTCTCACTGCCTAGGGTTGCAGGGTTCCAGATCTCACTGCCTAGGCTGACAGGGTTCCAGATCTCACTGCCTAGAATGGCAGGGTTCCAGATCTCACTGCCTACACTGGCAGGGTTCCAGGTCTCGCTGCCTAGGCCGGCAGGGTTCCAGATCTGACTGCCTAGGCTGGCAGCTTTCCAGATCACTGCATAGGCCGACAGGGTTCCAGATCTCACAGCCTAGGCCAGCAGCATTCTAGATCTCACTGCCTAGGCTGACAGGGTTCCAGGTCTCACTGCCTAGGATGGCAGGGTTCCAGATCTCACTGCCTAGGATGGCAAGGATCCAGATCTCAATCCCTAGGCTGGCAGGGTTCCAGATCTCAATGCCTAGGCCGGCAGGGTTCCAGATCTCTCACTGCCTAGGCCATCAGGGGTCGAGATCTCACTGCCTAGACCAGCAGGGTTCCAGATCTCACTGCCTAGGCTGGCAGGTTTCCAGAGTTCATTGCCTAGGCCATTAGGGTTCCAGATCTTACTGCCTAGGCCAGCAGGGTTCCAGATCTCACTGCCTAGGCTTGCAGGGTTCCAGAGTTCATTGCCTAGGCCGTTAGGGTTCCAGATCTCACTGCCTAGGCCGACAGGGGTTCCAGATCTCACTGCCTAGGCCGGAAAAGTTTCAGAATTCATTGCCTAGGCAGGCAGGGTTCCAGATATCACTGCCTAGACCAGCAGGGTTCCAGACCTCACAGCCCAGATCAGCAGGGTTCCAGATCTCACTGACTAGGCAGGCAGGGATCCAGATCGCATTGCCTAGGCCAGTAGGGTTCCAGGTCTCGCTGACTAGGCTGGCAGGGTTCCAGATCGCACTCCCTAGGAAGGCAGGGTTCCAGATCTCTGCCTAAGCCGACAGGAATCCAGATCTCTTCCTAGGCGACAGGAATCCAGATCTCTGCCTAGGCCTACAGACTTCCAGATCTCACTGCCTAGGCTGGCAGGGTTCCAGATCTCACTGTCTAAGATGGAAGAGTTCCAGATCTCACTTCCTAGGTTGGCAGGGTTCCAGATCTCACTGCCTATGCTGACAGGGTTCCAGATCACACTGCCTAGGCTGGCAGGGTTCTAGACCTCACTGCCAAGACCGTCAGGGTTCCAGATCACACTGCCTAGGCAGGCAAGGATCCAGATCTCACTCCCTAGGATGGCAGGGTTCCAGATCTCAATGCCTAGACTGGCAGGGTTCCAGATCTCTCACTGCCTAGGCCTGCAGGGATCGAGATATCACTGCCTAGGCCAGCAGGGTTCCAGATCTCACTGGCTAGGCCGACAGGGTTGCAGAGTTCATTGCCTAGGCAATTAGGTTTCCAGATCTCACTGCCTAGGCCAGCAGGGTTCCAGATCTCACTGCCTAGGCTGACAGGGTTCCAGAGTTCATTGCCTAGGCAGTAGGGTTCCAGATATCACTGCCTAGGCCAATAGGGGTTCCAGATCTCACTGCCTAGGCTGGAACAGTTCCAGAATTCTTTGCCTAGGCATGTTGGGTTCCAGATCTCACAGCCTAGGCTGGCAAGGTTCCGAATCTCTAAATGCCTAGGCCGGCACGAATCCAGATCTCACTGCCTGGGCCAGCAGGGTTTCAGATCTCACTACCTAGGCCGGCTGGCTTCCACAGTTCATTGCCTAGGCCTGCAGGGTTCCAGAGTTCATTGTCTAGGCTGGCAGGGATCCAAATCTCACTGCCTAGGCCATCAGGGTTCCAGATCTCACTGCCTAGGCCAGCAGGGTTCCAGGGTTCATTGCATAGGCCAGCAGAGTTCCAGATCTCACTGCCTAGGCCAGCAGGGTTCCAGATCTCACTGCCTAGGCTTGCGGGGTTCCAGAGTTCATTGCCTAGGCCGGTAGGGTTCCAGATCTCACTGCCTAGGCCGACAGGGGTTTCAGATCTCACTGCCTAGGCCAGAAAAGTTCCAGAATTCATTGCCTAGGCTGGTAGGGTTTCAGATCTCACAGCCTAGGCAGGCAGGGTTCCAGATATCACTGCCTAGACCAGCAGGGTTCCAGACCTCACAGCCCAGACCAGCAGGGTTCCAGATCTCACTGACTAGGCAGGCAGGGTTCCAGATCTCACTGCCTAGGCTGACAGGGTTCCAGATCGCACTGCCTAGGCCAGCAGGGTTCCAGGTCTCACTGCTTAGGCTGGCAGGGTTCCAGATCGCACTCCCTAGGAAGGCAGGGTTCCAGATCTCTGCCTAGGCCGACAGGAATCCAGATCTCTGCCTAGGCCGACAGGAATCCAGCTCTCTGCCTAGGTCTAAAGGAATCCATATTTCTGCCTAGGCCGACAGGAATCCAGATCTCACTGCCTAGGCTGGCAGGGTTCCAGATCTCACTACCTAAGATGTCAGGGTTCCAGATCTCACTACCTAGGGTTGCAGGGTTCCATATCTCACTGCCTAGGCTGACAGGGTTCCAGATCGCACTGCCTAGGCTGGCAGGGTTCCAGACCTCACTGCCCAGACCAGCTTGGTTCCAGATCGCACTGCCTACGCAGGCAAGAATCCAGATCTCACTCGCTAGGCTGGCAGGGTTCAAGATCTCAATGCCTAGGCCGGCAGGGTTCCAGATCTCTCACTGCCTAGGCTGGCAGGGATTGAGATCTCACTGCCTAGGCCATTAGGGTTCCAGATCTCACTGCCTAGGCCAGCAGGGTTCCAGATCTCACTGCCTAAGCCGGCAGGGTTCCAGAGTTCATTGCCTAGGCCAACAGGGGTTCCAGATCTCACTGCCTGGGCCGGAAAAGTTCCAGAATTCTTTGCCTGGGCGAGTAGGGTTCCAGATCTCACAGCCTAGGCCGGCAGGGTTCCAAATCTCTAAATGCCTAGGCCGGCAGGAATCCAGATCTCACTGCTGGGCCAGCAGGGTTCCAGATCTCACTACCTAGGCCGGCTGGCTTCCACAGTTCATTGTCTAGGCCTGCAGGGTTCCAGAGTTCATTGTCTAGGCTGGCAGGGATCCAAATCTCACTGCCTAGGCCAGCAGGTTTCCAGATCTCACTGCCTAGGCCGGCAGAGTTCCAGAGTTCATTGCATAGGCCAGCAGAGTTCCAGATCTCACTGCCTAGGCCACCAGGGTTCCAGATGAAAACAACAAGGCTACAACAACAGGTTTATCTGAACCAGGGCCTAAACAAATGGGTCAGGAATTGCAAATACCTGAGAATTGGGGGAGCAGTCAAGACAGGGGTGGACCGCACAGCCCTGCAGGGAAGGTTCTTGTTCATCTCAAGTCAAATGGAATGGTCCAGGAAGATCCAACGGCACATGGTCGCCTTAGTGAACTGGCAACAAATAGATTCTAGAATCCAACTTGCTGACCAGAGGACGGTGTAACCAAACTACGGAACAGAGTATAGCAGAGTTAAAGAGATATTCACTGCCTGTACAGTGAGTAAAGCAGGGGAAAAAAACAAGCAATCGGGGATGCAGAGGGAAGCTGGACTCTTGGGGTGGCCAATAGCACCAAGGCTAAAACAGACCATCCAGGGATAGAGGACAAAGAAACAGCATGTTAATAAGGATATATATGCAAGAGGATACCAGCACACTCCAATAGATATAGCTATTGTGAAATGGCAGGAAAAAAGCGCTTAAAGGCAGTTGACCCTGGAAGGTCCACAGTGACTCCAGACTATGGGCCTGATTTATAGATTTATTTGTGTGCTGAAAAATGACTTTGTGCACTTTTCAGCAAGCAAAAACCCACACATTGATTCATGTAGCCATCTTTCCGTACTGTTCTGGGACCTTGCAAGGACTTTGTGTCTTTGTCTGCAGTCGGGAGCTCTGCGCGACATTCCACAGAAAGTTTGGGAAAGGCCTACGAAAAGGAAATAAATAGGGGGCGGTACATGCATATTCCCCATTCCCTTCGCGGAATGGGGAAGAACAAGGACTTGCGTGGGCGTGTCAAGGGACGGGCTACGCAAAGAAATTGCACGCCTAGCAATGAGCAAACAAACGCGTATTCATGGATCTGACCGCGCAACGTCACATCGGGCGAAGAAGCACACAAATCTTGCGATCTTACTGCCACTTGAAAGGACCCCCAAAGTACCAAACACATTGGAACCAATGTGCAAAGGTGAGGTGAGATTGGGAGTCTTGGGGTGCATAAACGCAGCTTGGGTGCTGATTGCAGTTAGGGTTGTCTGTATGCAGGCTAGCGGGGTGCAGCCTTGATTTACACGGGTTTGTACCCAGATTTACTGGTGTCCAGCTTCAGTTACGGGGAAATGGTACGCATATAGTCGGGGTGTTGCAGGGCTCCCTATGCAGTGTTGCCTGGATGATGCCTTTGTTGCAGGGGGATGGTCTCCTGTATTGCCGGGGTGCTTGATGTTGCAGATGGAGACTGCGCAAAGGTAGGAATATGGGTCTGGATTTGCTTTGCGTGAGGGCGTGTCTGGGACGTTGCACGGGCAAAACGAATTTTGTAACAATATCTATTGAGGACCACTATCTACTCGGGAAGGACCATCTCCCCCCAGTTAAAGCACCACACCAAATACCATTATTCCTGTAATATTTTGCTAAGCCCTGTCTGAACCATGTATAATATCACCAAGGCTTTCGCCCCATGACCCCATGAGATAATAGATATTTTTATTAAAAAATGGTTTCAATAGATATCTAGAAAATAATTAATTTACACATGCCACTTTCTTTGTGGCATCCAAATCTACAAAATTACACAATACGTTGCAATACTACAATCGAGCAAATTATCATTTGGTTATCAGCTTGGAAAGTTCACAGGCATATATACACTCAATGTGAACGTGGGCTTAGTCTCTCTGCACCCAACATGCATACATTTGAGAACACACAGAGTTTATTTCAAATCAGCACCTTTGTTCCTTCTTTACCCCAAAGCAATCTCAAACCCTCATGCTATGAGTATCCCTTGCTCTTTGCCAGGAGCAAGTGTATTTCTTTCACTGGAGACTAACACCTGGTTTATTTTGACATGCATGGTTTGGGACCATGGAATGGATAGGGATTTTCGTTTTTGTGACAATGGCGCCTTCAAATGAAAGGCAGGGTGTTGGGGATTTGGAATAACTCTGAACATTTGTTTTGTACCATAGCACATTCAAATGAAAGGCAGAGTTTAGGGAAATTGAATCAATGGGAAAATTGGTTTTTGAACAATTCACTTTCAAAGGGGATGCAGGGTGTTGGGATTTTCGTTTTGAGCCAGAGGACACCCAACTACTTTATAGGCTATAGTAACTATAACACACTGGAAATGAGATTTGTTAGTTTTGAATTCTAAGAAGACTCACCCTGTGATCTTTTCTATAGGGGAAATAATTGAATAATTTTTAATGAAATATGTGTCTACACAGTTTTACCCCCCTCCCACCATTGGATGAGAATCCATTAATGGATTAAAACAGACAGATTACCCTCACAATTTACAATGGATGTGGTGTATTTTTTTTTATAGGGGAATTAATTTAGTTATATGCAGTCAAATATGACCAGGGTCTACACAGTTGTGTGGCGCTGCCCACTATGCAGGAAGGAGTTTAAGGCTGGCAGATTCACCCCACTTTTGTTGTTATTTGGATGAATCTACTTACATGAGAGACCTTGGTTATTGGGCACTCAGGGAAACAGCAGGGCTCATCTTTGGAAAGCACAGATCTGGTCAAAGGTCTCTGTCAAGGATAGTCACCAGCACCCAGTCCTCATCTGGCTCCTCAAATGTCAGGCTCGGTCAGCTTTTAAGTTTCCCGGTCTCTGCCTCCCATACAAGATTTAAGGCCTCTCAATGTAAGCATCTGTCTCCATCTAAGATGGTTTTAAGTCAGCTTTTCTCCTGGAAAGGTGGCACTCTGGTGGTTTCGGCAGCTCTCCCTTTCCTGTAGAGAATTTAAATTCATATAGTAGCTGTGACACACTCCAAATTATGAATATTCCCAGCATTGGATTGGACATTCATTTTCTCCTCTGCCTCTCTAGTCTGGCCTCTGCCAGCCAATAGCGCAAGGGGTTTAGAAGGACCAGGTTATGAATAATGAGAGGAGGAGAGAAGAGAAACGCTTCATTTAAAAATGACATTTAAGTTACATTTTGGTTTTTGCAGAAAATGACAACATGACAACTTTCTTCAATTTACAGATAACCACTGCAAACTATATATTTTCAGATTCAATGACTCCTGCCGGGTCTATTCAAATTAGTTTGGTCTTTGTATGACCTTCCTGGAGCACACTATAATTTTTCGCAGTTCATTCATACACCCAAATAGTTATGAACTTGCAAAAAAACATATTAATTTTACTTTTGATCAGCTCACCATGTTTCAAATGTCCATCCTTTATGGGAGGGCCACCATCATGCTTTTGTCTATAACTCATATTCCACACATTGCATGATGTTGATATTTACATTTACCTGACCGGCTTTTATGGATCTTTAATATGAGTCCTGGATGAGCTTACTAGGATGGTGATTCTCCTGTTATTAAGGAAAAAGGAGTCCAATGTTAATCAATAGAAAAGCATAATATAGAAGTTTGTTTGTTTGTTTGTTTGTTTGTTTTATTCACTTATAATGCGCACCAAACCCGAAGGTAGCCGGGTGCAGCAGTACAGAAAATGCGAAGCTTAGGTTGCAGGGTGGGGTCATGGGATACATACACTGTACAAATACAAAATGCAAATATAGAATGCAAAATATTACAGTAAGGCAGCAGTTGCGGTTTACATGCAGAATAAATACAAAATATGATCAAGACAGTCTATGTACAGGTACTGTGTGGGCGAAAGCTCATCGGTCAGGTGGGCAAAGTGAGTGGGACCATGAGATCATGATGAAATGCATGTTCTAGGGTGGGGTGAAGGATAAGAGGGCGCCAATAGGCTATTCATTGGCAGTCCTTAGCAGATTGATGTAGTTATTTCTAAATTTAGGGAAGGGCTGTGCCTCGCGTAGAGGATTAGGCAATGAGTTCCATAATTAAGCTGCTAGCACCGGGAAGCTACTACCCCCCGCCTTAGATAACCTGAAACTTGGAATGATGAGGCTGTTGGCATTTGCAGTTCTGGCAGGGCGCGAGTGATGTCTTTTTGTGAATTTATTGCGGAGATAGCTTGGTGCTGCATTGTTCAGGGCTTTATGAACCAGGGATGCTACTTTAAGGTGGATGTTGTTTTGGGAGGACAACCAGTTGTTTTGACGCCTGATGTTTGAAATATGTGATCTTTTAGGTACACCAAGGGCGGCTCGTAGGGCATTGTTTTGAAGAATTTGAAGTCGGTGGGTAATGGATTTATTAGCTCCGATGTAGAGGGCATTACAATAATCTAGCCTCGAAAGGATTAATGCTCTCGCTAGGATAAGGCAGTTGTTATCGGAGAGAAGCTGCCTGCCTGCTCTAATGAGCTTGCATGTGTAGGCGGTGGCAGATGCCAATGACTTCACCTGCTTGTCAAAAGAGAGGGTGGCATCCAGATAGAAGCCAAGTGTCTTCACATCTTTGGAAACCTTGATAATGTTCCCGTCAATTTCAAATGAGGTATAGTCCTGACTGAGTTTCTGTATGTTAGAATGTGTCCCTAGGATGAGCAACTCTGTTTTGTCATCGTTCAGGCATAGACCGTGGGTTGCCATCCATGCCTGGACGATGATATACACCCTATTCACCAAGGCCAAATCCTTGTTGTAGTCCCCGGAAAGTGGGAGGAGAATCTGGGTATCATCTGCATAGTTGGTGTAGGTGATACCAAGATGGTCCAGATCATCAAAAAGGGGCTTAGTGAATATGTTGTAGAGAGTCGGGGAAACGCATGAGCCCTGAGGGACTCCACATCGGATGGGGATTGGGTCCGCCGCTGCCGAAGTGGAGAACACCCTCATGGTCCTATCACTGAGGAAGGATTCGATCCAAGATATGGCCTCCTTGGAAAAATGTGCGGCTGAGTCTAAATGGCTACAAAGTACTCCATGGTCTACAAGGTCGAATGCCGCCGAGAGGTCTAGCAGCAAGAGGAGAGCCATTTTACCTTTATCTCTTATTTCATCTATTTGTGCCTTTAGGTCGATAAGGGCAGTCTCTGTACCATGTTGTGGACGGAATCCTGATTGGCGCTCTCCTAAAAGTTTATGTTGTTCCAGGAAACTTTGGATTTGATTGTAGGCGATCTTATCCAAGATTTTGAGCAGGAAGGGGACTGTTGTAATGGGGCGGTAGTTTGTAGGTATAAGAGGGTCTAGCGTTTGCTTTTTAAGCAATGGTAGTACCCAGGATTGTTTTAAATTGGTGGGTACCGTGCCGGACGTGAATGAGGAGTTGACGAGTTTGGCAATAAACGGGGAGAGGTCTCTAGCTGCGTCTTTTATAAGCTGGGCAGGGCAAGAATCGCCCTGGCAGTTAGACGGCTTAAGAGAGAGGATGACTTTCTCCACCTCGAGAATCGATGTTTTGGAAAACATGAACCGTGTGGCTGTGTCCTGGGTCTTTGGGGTAAGGTCTGTAATGAGGTTGTTAGTCTTGGGATGATGAGTAAGGGAGGCTTTCTTTTTGGAAATTTTCATTTGGAGTAGGGAGATTTTATTGGATAAGGCTAGAGCACCAGGTTTTGTCTTTGGTGCAAGTATCCGGAATGGGGATGGGTGACTCTAGTTCTTTGAGGATGGTGAATAGTTCCCTCATGCTTGAATTGGCGTTGGAGATCCGCTTATTAAAGGAGTTCTGTTTGGCCAGATGGATTTCTTTTTTATATTGGGAGGAGATTTCTGTTAGTTTCATTTTATGGTCTACTGAAGGGGTGAGCCTCCATGCTGTTTCGCAGCTCCTCTTAAGTAGTCGCAAATCCTTTAGTTCGGGGGTAAACCATTTATTTAGGGGAGATTTGTGTTTACTTTTTCTGAGTTTCAAGGGTGCGATGTTGTCGAGGGTAGTTAGCATAATTATATTGTACTCGTTGACTAGTGTTTCTGGGTCTAGATGATCTGCTAATCCGTTAAGTGTAGGTAGAATGGCCGGGATCACTTTGTCTCTGGTGATGCTCTTTTTGTTTCTTGTTGGGCAAGGTGGGGCCATGATGGAGGCTGGTGAAGGTGGTCTGGAGGTAGATAGTTCAAATGACAGGAAGAAGTGGTCTGTCCAAGGTTGAGGGATAATAGCTTTGATATTGGCAGTGCAATTGTAGTCTACTAGCCGATCAAGGATTCTTCCCTTATTATGTGTAGGTTCAAGAGTTTTTTGCGTCATGCCCAGATTTGAGAGGGAATTGGCAATGATGGTGGCATTTTTATTTGAAGGGTCATTGAAGCCCATTGAAGGGTCATTGAAGTCTTCAGTTTCACATTTCAGAAAACCCAGGCAGTTTCGTTTGTCCAAGTTTGCTTATCAATGTTGTCTGTTTATACACAGTCTTTGAAGTTCCATTAGGATTCTCTGACATTCCTGAAAGGTCAGTTCTGTTGGCTGCAATATATGACCCTTTCACAATTGTGATCTAAAAACTGTTCTATTTCTTTGGATGGATTAAACTGAACATACCTGTTGTCCTGGTGGGCCTCAGCCAATGGTCTCTGAGGTCAGAACTCCAGATACACAGCCCGGCAGTTCGGTGGTGGAAGCTGCAAAAGCAAACTACAATCACATTTGCGAGCTGAAAGCAGTGTATTTTTAAATCAAAAGATGTGTTTTACATGTCATACATTGTATTTCAATATAATACATTTGGGCCTCCTTTCCATGGGTTAATATATTTATTTAATCTGATGTTTTGAAAAGGCATGAGTGTTCCTCTTGAATTGCCCACCCATAGGCTATTATTTAACCTGGGAATCCAATGTCAACTTTAAAACAAAGTAGCCCTTTCCATTTGACCTAATGCCACTTTGCATGGTGGAAAGTAAGTTTTATTGTATGTGTCAAATGAAATATGTCACTTGGTTTCACTTTTAGGTGTAATGCACAATTCCTTCTTTATTTTCTAAATGCACAGCATTTTAATGCATGGCAGTATTATGTATCATACTGCTGTATGTTTCTCTCACACAAAATGTGCCTTTTCCTTATTACATGAAGTCAGCATTTTCAGCACAAATGTCCTTTGGAATCCACTGGGCACACTCGGCATTATCAATGTTTTAAGGCACGCTTTCCTTCATGTGAATGCTTTCCCATTTTGGTAATGTTGAGTGTGAGTGAGGCCCCCTTTCGCACTCCATAGGCCTCATGTTGTAAAGTAAGTGTTTTGGACTGGCCTGCATGTTCCAATGGGTCACATCCATCAGCCAGCTTTGATCTTGCAGTAGTGGCCTTGCTTGGCCTTTTCATTTGTCAGTCTGGGGCTGAAATTATACCCCACAATTTATTTGTGCATCGGGTTGTTTTGCTCCTCAGATTCCATGAATACACAGAGTGTGCTAAGAAAACATTCCGCAAAGGGACGCGCAAATTCGATTTCAGCACGGGGGATTAGCAGAATTTTTGCACATATTCTATAAATCAAGCCCTATTTGTGGCCAGCCAACAGGATTTGCATCTGCCCGGAATCCATACCCACAAGAACTCAGTAAACTGTGGGCAAATGCCGGACAGTATTGGAGTTTGCCGAACACAGCAGAAGATGCACCAGCACCACAAACCACGAATTGCCATTGTATTTCGGTGCTGGACTGCCCCTGGGCAGGACAAAGACTGATATGCAAATGGATATTTCCCATCTGTGAAAGGCACAGTAAGAAAAAGCAGTGGCTGCGAACTCTCAAGTGGTTAATAACCACTGAACAGGTTATCATGTCTGTTCTTGCGAGAGAGGGGCGCCTGCTACCTTTGTAAAACACATCCACCATGGAATGCAACAAAGGAGGGCAGGTGGCACTCGGGCAACCCTTGAATTCAGGCAGTCTGGGTGTGCCACCAACTTCTGTGCACCAGCAGTCACACTCCTCTAAGAACTGCTGGTGAAAGTGAAGCTCATGCCAATGGTTACTTTGACTCTTTTCTAAGTAGGCTTATACAGTATTTTACTAATCCAAAAGCTGTAATACGTTGCTAGGGATCATCAATGTGCAATGTGACCTCGTAAGGTGAGGATTCGGCTTTGTGAGGGTGACCTTGCCCATGTATACCCCGGCCATTAGAAGCAGGTTTCAGATGCTCATGGAGACAGTGGGGGTCATTCCGAGTTGGGCGGTAGCCATAGTGCTATTAGCACCATGACTGCTTCCCAAACCGGGTCCGGGTCCGGTCTGGCAGAATGGGGATTTACCGGGTCATTCCGACCTTGGCGGACCCGGTAAGTCCCCATTCTGAAAATCATTCCCCATTCCCATTTGAGCCCCTATAGGGCTCAAATGGGAATGGGGAAGGCGCTAATAACGGTACCGCAAATTGCGGTACCGATATTAGCCCCAAGGTCCCTTAACGGGAACCGCAGAGAACGTGTGGTCAGACCACCTGTTCCTGCTGGGACCCACTAAGGGACCTCGGAATTGGGTGGTAAGGGTTTTCTGGCACCGGCATAATTACCGGTGGCCGTTAACCCTTACCGCCCAAGTCGGAATGAGGCCCAGTGTTTTGAGCATTCCGGGCTATCCAGGTGGAAGAAGCCGGGGAGATGATTTTTATCAGCCAGACTAGCATGCAGGTCGCTTTGTTAAAACTGATATAATATTGTTTTATCCTCATTGTATATGTCGGCCTATGCCCAGTCGCTCTGCGAGGAAATCCGCATTGCAAGGAGATAACCTTAAGTTAATCAAGCCTCCATTTTAGGTCAAAGCCGTCATTTTAGTTATTCGTGCAAAGTCACCCCGTGGCCTAAAATGGCCGACCTGTGTTCTCTTGTTCTTACTTAACCTCTTCGACCTCTGTAGACGAGTTAATGGCCAACCTGCCTGCAGGCTACATGTTAGGGTCATGTAGACCTTGTCCTTTGTTGACCTCGGGATCAGGGGATAACTTGAATCAGCATTGTTAACCTACAAGTATAAAAGAACAATAATGCTATCTAAATATGACATGCAAAGCATTTGTTTAACTTGCATTGAAAGAAATGTGTAAAGAGTGTAAAGTTAAACTTAGAGAATAATAGTGCTTGTTAGTAAAATGTATTACGAAGTAAACCGCATGCACAAGATATGTAAATTAGGAATGAACCTGGCGCGACCCTAGCCCAGTGCATGATTAACTTGTAGGAGGCTGGACATCGTTATGAAGAAAACTGTATAAATATGCTGATGTCCAGCTAGCAATTCCTGTTCACTGCTCACATTGAACCTTCTGGTGGTCTCTGTGAAGTACTGACAGCCAAATAGCTATTTGTGTACTTTGTTTTGTAAACTGCTCAGTATTGCAATAAAGATTCTGGGAATCTTTACAAGCCCGTGTTGGTGTATTTCTCTTTGCATGGTGTAAAAGCCTTAATATTGTATTTTATGATTCCACAGATGGCGCCCGAATGGGGACCCTCAAGATCTCATTGAAGGTTGGCTCGGCTATCGGACCAGGATCGGACAGTGCCAACAAAACGGCCCCCCTAGACGAGAAGTGAATTCCTCGACAGAACAGCACGATCCGATCCCTGAACGGTGAGCTGTAGCCCAAGACGACGTCTTGACGAGGGTCCATATATCGAGGTGGGTAAATTTGCCAAAATCACCAGACTCGTGGGTCCTTAGAACTGTTCTTAGTAACCCGATCGGGCCTCCCAGCCCTTTGGTCAGGTGAATCGTGACCCGATTCTTAATTTAACCCTGACAATTTGAATTTGGCGCATTGTACTTGCAAGCACAATTATTTGACCAGGTAACACCAGAATTCTGATATGCCTGGGAAATTGTCTGCCTGCTTCAGGGCATTATTCCGCAGTGACACACAATCTTTGGAAGATAGCCATCCTGCACCACAGGAGGAGTCGCCGGCATGTACTATGTACTGTAAGAAAGGCTCTGGTAGTATAGCATTTAACGATATTTGGCACAGACAGACCAGACATAATTCTAATCTTCAGTGGCCGACCAACGGTAGCTTTGAAATCCCTCATATAGAATATTTAGAGTCTGTATTGGTAAATAAAAAGGCTAGACCTGCAGCATTTGACGCATTGCACAGTTGGAAAACAGAAGCTTTGCATCAACAAAAAAGTAGAGAGAAACATATGCGTCGACATATGACAGATGCCGAAAAGCCGCTGTTATATGATCAAAATAAACAATTGGAATCAGTTAGGAATACGGACAGTGCGTTTCAATTAGGCATTCAGAAAATGTACCCTTCAAAAGATTTTCATACGTCCGATGAATTGATTAATAAACATTTGCATGAACGAAGGACCGATGCCTCTGCTCCACCCCCGTACGTCCCTCCTCCTGGTGTTTTGCCCCTTCCCGTCGTTATTCCTCCTATAGTCCCCCCGGTCCTTCCTATTGTTCTTCCTGCTGTTCTTCCAGCTGTTGCTCCCTTGCCTGCCCCCTTGCTTCCACCTATTGACATTCAGAATGTGCCTACTCTTCCTCTTCCAAGTGATTCTGCATCGCTTGTAGTAGACCAGGGAACGGGGTCAAGGGTTGTGACTCGTAATACTGTGTCCCCAGATAAAAAGAATGAATTAATTGCTTGGGCTAAACATTGTATGGAGAAGGGTGAACAAGCTGATGTTTTTTCTATACTCGAAAACTTGAAAAGTATTCCGGAAAAGAATGTTTTTATTGAAGGGTTGGGAATTCAATTAAGCATAATGTGGAACAGATTAAACGATGTAGATCTCCCACAAGGGTTACGGGATTTGAATGCCTTAGCGTTGTCTAGAGATACTTCTGAGAAATTATATGAGCATGTCAAGAGGATTTTTGTGTATAAGAAGGAGTTGGAAGAGTTACAGAATGAAAAAGTAGATGATGATAGTTTAGGTACTATGTTCTTACAGAACCGGTTTTCCCCTCGCCGTGAATTGATAGGTGAGGAAGCACGAATTTGTACAAAGGATGCAATAAGATGGATTTCGGATATGTCGATAACTCCAGATGAAGTATATGACACGTATGGTCATTATACATTAGAAATGCAAAAGAAGGTGATTCAGGTTATGGTAGAATACCTGCAGAATGAGTGTGTAAAAAGAAAGATTTGTTGTCCCGCAGGATTGTTGAGTGTTTATAAGAGAGCTTTTTCGATGGATACCTCTTCGACTGCCTTAGCGCTTGATTTGGCCCTGTTGCTTAGTAAGCTTTCGGAGATGCCTGCTTCTCAGATGCCTATGAGAGAGGTCCCTCCGACATTTGTCCCAAAAATTGAAATTGCGGCCGATGCTGCACGAGGTATACTCGCTGTGGACATTCCTGCACATTGTGTATCGCAGTTTGTCCACGTCCCGTTCTCAAGACAGGAAGTGAACACCATAAAGCAATCTATTGCTGATATAAGAAAGAATCCCACGGGGTTCTATAAAGAAATAGTCGGTCTTACAATCATCAGTATTCACCTTAAGTGATATCGATTTATTATTTCCCGTACTCCTGCCAGTTGATTTGTGGAAACAGATTAGGACTGTAGATGATGTACCTGGGTTAGGAGACACATGGGATAACATGGTTAGGTTCGACAGAGAAAGACCAGCTGGCGAGCGACCGCCTCAAGTGATATTAACTTTGCCCGATAGGATCATTGTAAAATTAAAAACTATAGTTCCTGAAAAAAGAATAATTTGGGAAAAGCTTATGGCCTGTGTCCAAGGAAAGTCTGAGGGTGCTACCGAATTCCTCAAACGGTTTGAACAGGTGTTTTCAGATTTCAGTGGACAAGACTTAGGCACAGAGTCAGGGAAAAGGCTGTTTGGCGACAAATTTGTATGTGGATTGCTACCTGACATCCAGTTACAGATTATGTCCTCCGAAAGCGCTTGGCAGGTGAAGTCTGAATCAGAAGTACTGCACATGGCTCAGTACTATGAAAATCGTGTAAATACTGAAAAGGAAAAACTTGAGAAAAAAAAGGGTGACCTCAAAACAAAAGTACTGTTGCAACAGATCGTTAGAAACCCTAGAGGGGGTAATCAATTTAGATGTCAATACATTCCACAGGGAATTACGCCCCTGGCGCCGGTATCCATTAACCAGTGTGCCTATTGTCAACAGGAAGGTCACTGGCGCGCACAATGTCCGACCTTGCAGCAAAGGTCATTTGGGAATATGGGTAGACAATCCAGAGGTCGCCCAGGTGCAGGGGGCCCTGGCAGAGGTCAGTTTGCGCCAGAATCACAGCAACCTTCCTCACAGGATAAACAAGTTTTGAGTGTGGAAAATAGAAACATTTTTGATCATCCTTCTGCCGCGTACCTCTCTGAAGAGCTTCCTTTTGATGACATTCTGTTTCGTTAGGATTGCCCGAAGCAGGATTTGGAACCAACACCTATTCCCGTTCATCAGAAAGGTCCCTACGTTGAGATGACGGTGGGAAATAGGAAGCATCTATTTTTAGTAGATGTGGGAGCACAAAAGTGTTCCATTGACCATTCACGGGTTCCAAACATTCCCCTGCCAGGGCAGTCCAACGTCTCTGTAGGGTTTTCAGGCACATCTGTAGTTTGTCCAGTCTCTTTGCCAGTACCGATAACACTGAGTCCCTTCACGGAGCAGTGTCCATTTCTACTTACTACGAACTGTGGGGAGAATTTGCTGGGGTTAAATTTGCTCAAGGAATTGAATGCAGTAATATATTGCTCCCCGGATGGAGTTCGGTTAACAATTTCACCTCAGCAATCACTCACCTCTCAGTTTTTGACTCGACCTTTACCGCCAGAATTCAGTAACATTCCGGAATGCTTATGGGCAATTGATGATAATGATGTGGGCATTCTTCAAATTGAACCTGTTAAAATTATTCTGAAACATGGAGTAAAATTGCCTCGGATCCCGCAATATAAGATCTCAGTTGAAGGCGAACAGGCTTTGAAATTTATAGTTTCTGATTTTGTACATCGTAGAGTAATTGAGGAAATTACAGGTAGTGTGTGTAACGATTTTGCCAGTATATAAAAAAGGTGATAATGCGATTCCCTTTCGATTTATAATTGATTTGCGTGCTATTAACAAAATTGTGGCTCCCCAATTTCCCATTGTACCTGATGTTACCACGATACTAAATATGATTCGGGCTTCTGCCACTCACTTTAGCGTTGTTGCCCTTAAAAATGCGTTTTTCAGTATTCCTATACATAAGGATAGTAGGTATTTGTTCGCGCTTACCCTAGGTGGATGCTCGTTCACATTCACTCGTGCACTACAAGGGTACACTGAGAGTCCAAGTATTTATAGTAGAGCATTGAAAGAGCAACTCGATACTCTCGAGTTGCATACTACTTGCACGTTACTACAGTATGTAGATTATCTCCTCTTGGCTGCTGATTCTGAGAGTGCCTGTAAAGAAGGCACTGTGTTGTTGCTTTGTCATTTAGCAAAACATGGCCACAAAGCTTCACTCAAAAAATTCCAATATTGTTGTCAGAGGTCGCCTATTTAGGCAATCTCCTGTCAAAGGAGGGAAGAAGGTTGACACCTGAACGGATAAAAACTATTTCTAGCATGTCTGTCCCAAATACGCAGAAAGAAGTTAGAGCCCTGATAGGTATGGCTTCTTATTGTAGATTGTGGATCCCTAACTTTTCGTTAACGATTAAACCAATGCCAGCTTTGACAAAGAAGGGCATTTCTTTGCCATTGCCATGGACTTTGGAACACAGACAGCATTTGATTTGCTCAAAACCGCGCTGTGTTCTGCACCGGTTTTAGGAACTCCAAATTATGAAAAGGCCTTCGTGTTATATGTGCATGAACGTGATGGATGTGCTTTGGCTGTGTTAATGCAGGAACATGGAGGGAAGAATAGGCTGTGCGGCTATTTCTCATCCGTCCTTGATCCTGTTGCATGCGCTTTGCCAAGATGTTTGAGAGCTGTCGCTGCTGCTGCTGCGTCTGTAAAACAGAGTGAGGGAATGGTCCTGGGTCATGCGTTAACCCTAATGGTACCCCACTCTGTAGATATTTTATTAAATAGAACTCAAACGCAACACCTTACTTCCGCACGATTGACAAGATATGAATTGATCTTGTTTGCTCCCCACATTCAAATTCAGAGGTGTTGTGTATTAAATCCGGCTGAACTTTTACCTGTCCCGCAAGATACTGTTGATGGTGACGAAACGTCACCGATTGGCTTTACATTACAGAACAAGAGACTAAAGGTAGAATCGTTTTGAAAGACACGCCTTTGAAAAGTCCACAAGGAGAGCTATTTTGTGATGGCTCCTGTTTCAAACTTCCGAATGGTACATCCACGGCCGCTTATGCCGTCACCACCTTAAGCACGATTGTGGAAACCAAAAGAATAATTCAGAATTCCGTGCAGGCCGCAGAAATTATAACATTAACTTGAGCTTGTGAACTTTCTGAAGGGCTTACAGTGAATATATATACCGACAGTCAGTATGCCTTTGGGGTAGTTCACAACTTCGGTAGGCTTTGGAAAGAACGAGGTTTCTTGACCTCACATGGCGCAAAAATACAGCACGGCACTTTAATAGTGCAATTACTTTCAGCGCTCGCGCTCCCTGTTCAGTTAGCCATTGTAAAATGTACGGCACATCAAAAGGTTACAGACGACAGAGGAAAAGGGAATGCTTTCGCTGATCAGATAGATAAACAAACTGCTACTTATTTTAGTTCAGAAATGTATGCTGCAAGGGAACCTGTAAATGTTTGTACGTTTGGTGAAAGTATCGATTCAGTAAGAGACATTAAAGCAGATGCTACTGCAGAGGAGACCAAGAAATTGATCGAGGGTGCAGGAAGATTGGAGGCTGATGGGTATTGGGTGGACAATGTTGAAGGAAAATGGTTACTCCCAGATGCCTACATTACAATGATGGTCATTATGGCCCATGGTCCGACCCATGTCTGTGCACGTAAATTGATTAAAAAATGTTACATAGTGTATGGGCCAATGTTAACATTTTCAAAATTGCGGAGTGCTTTGTCCAAGGGTGCATGGTCTGCTGGAAGCACAATGTAGGAAAAGGTACCTCGACTCCAAGAGGGAGTTTTGCTCCACCTTCTGTTCCGTTTGAGGTCATCCACTTTGATTTTATTGAGATGGAACGTTGTAACAATCTTAAATATGTACTAGTTGTCATTTGTGCATTTAGCAAGTGGGTTGAGGCCTTCCCTGTTAGAGATGCAACAGCCATAACCACGGCAAAAACTCTGTTAAAGGAGTTCTTTCCTAGGTTCGGGCTGCCGAGAGTCATCTGGTTGGATAATGGGCCACACTTTATCGCTGCCGTAATCCTACAAATATGCAAAGGATTGCAGATTGATAAACGGTTCCATTCGGCCAGATATGCCCAAAGTGCCGGATTAGTTTAAAGGCACAACGGCATTATAAAAAACAAGCTCGCTAAGACGTGTGCCGGCACCAAGTTAAAATGGCCGGACGCCTTACCGATCATGTTGCTGTCGATGAGAACAACCCCTCAAACTAAGACTGGGCTCTCTCCCTTTGAGGTGGTAATGGGAAGACCTGCTAATATTTGGGGTATGCCAAAGAGTCAATCATTGCGGGATATAGAGAATGTGCTTCTTTCAGATTACTGTAACCAGTTGACTAAAAATCTATTTTCAATTTATCACCAGATGCGAGAGGCATTACCTGTACAATAAGAGGGTCCCGGTCACAGTCTACAACCAGGGGACTGGATCCTCACGAAAGTTTTTGAAAGGTCGTCTTGCCTTGCACCTCGGTGGAGGGGTCCCTACCAGGTCCTGCTAGTCACCCAAACTGCTGTGCGGGTAGCAGGTTGAAAGAACTGGATTCATGCAACACATACCAAATGGATGCTGCAGCCCGTGCCATACGATACAGAAGACACAGAATCACTTTCCAACGCTGTAACCAACGAGCCCGAAACAGCAACAATCGACAAGAGAGTATCGGAGACCATTCCAGAGTTCGTAAGGCCAGACAAAACGGCCATCTTGTCTCCGCACTCTCCAACAGTGGTATTTCTGGATCATCCATTTTCTGATCCCATTTCCGTTCACTCGCCACCTCCAGTGGGAAGTGACGACATACCTTTTTCTGATCCTTCAGCACCGGAAATTGTGAAACATAATCTACGTCCGAGAAGATAGACGTACAGCACGGTTTGACTGTGCAATTGAGGACATCATTTGAGGGCTTGCCTTTTGGCCCGACTGTACGAAAGAATTCTGTTGGCTAAGGGTTGTGGGAAAGACATTAAGAAGACGCGCGACTGGAGTCGCCAGCAAACTAACAATTGGTGTTTTTCGATTGAAGACTACGATGCCTGCACCCGCTACCGCTCGCACTGAACTTTTAGATAAATATGTGACTAGCAGAGACAATGATCAAGCGTGTAAGGGGACCCCGAAAATGTATTGTTGCCTTTTAGTAATAATAACTGGGTTGGTAGTAACTATTGGTTTTGGGTTATGGTACCTGGAGGAAGCATATCCACTAGAGGACTTTTTACCTGTTGAAAATGTATATGTTATACCAACTCCTTCCGTGCAATTGCATACCTTGTCGCCTAGAGATTCTTTGCATAGACGGAACTATCAGAATAATACTCTCATGTTAATAATGAATGCCACTCATGCAATTTTTAATAGAACCAACTGCTGGATCTGCTCACATTTACCGCAACATGGGGATAAGGGGCTAGGTTGGTACATTCATCCTTTACCTTTGACAACTGCTTGTTATGCTTCTCTTAGAGCACTATTCTTTGACCGATGGAATGACAGCATCTCAGGGAACTTTGATGGTACAAATTTGAATAGTTTTGAAAAACGTGTTTTGATGCACCTGGGACGCTCACTGTTTGCAAATAGGAGTAAGCCAAACGTTGCTTCTGTTAGACCCTCTGATAGATTGTCTCGTCCTTTCCAGTCTTTGATCTCTTTCAAAATGGCTCCTATAGGCAATAAGGATGCCACGCCTCCATCTTATTTTGTTAACCACAGCCCCGATTCAGTTTCCTTCTGCATACAGAGGAATGGAACACGGTCAATGGGTGAATTTAGGAGATGCGCCAACGTTGCAAATTTGACTAGTGAGAACAGACCTCTGTATGTAGGTGAACCTGTCTATTTCGTTTGCGGTAATGTGGCATTTCCATGGTTGCCCAGGGATTGGCAAGGAACCTGCTATTTAGGGATTCTATTACCTGGGGTATTTATTGCCAGTACTGCGGAAATTTTGAAGACTCGTCCACGACGAGGTGTGAAAGCGGATACTCCAGCGCAAACTCTAGGGGACATCATGAAATCCTTTGTGCCATTTTTTGGGCAAATTATGAATTCAGAAGATATCAGGGGACTAGCGAGAGTACTGGAGAAAACCATCAACCGGACCACTGACATACTCTATAATATGACGTTAGAACAGAAAGCGATAAGATTAGTAGCTCTTCAGAACCGGATGGCATTAGATGTAATTCTGGCAGAGCGTGGAGGAGTATGTAAATTAGTGGGGTCCGCTTGCTTTGTTTACGTACCAGACTCCTCTCCAACGATCTTTAGGGCGATCCAAAATCTACATGTTCTTAGTTCGGAAGTACATGTTCCTGAGGGAAACTGGGAACTTAGTACATGGTTTTGGGACCTCCTACGGTCATGGGGATGGAAGTTGTTTTCGGCCGTGCTGATTATCTTGGGTAGTTTTCTATTCCTTTGTTGTTGTATACAGTGTCTCCTTGGTATATGTTCGGTACTAGGGGGGTGTTGCGCACAAACAACAAGTGTATTAGGGCATAAAATATACACCCCAGATAAGGTTTCTAAGGAGTATGTGTTGAAATAAACTCTAGTGTCTGATTTGATGGCAATAGATATGTCTGATAATGATTCAGGGTGTATAGACGTAGAAATGTGGAGTTAGTCGTAAAGTGATTGGAAGTAGCTTAGCGCTTGGCATAGGCCAAAAGGAGGGTTTGTTAAAACTGATATAATATTGTTTTATCCTCATTGTATATGTCGGCCTATGCCCAGTCGCTCTGCGAGGAAATCCGCATTGTAAGGTCGTAACCTTATGTTAATCGAGCCTCCATTTTAGGTCAAAGCCGCCATTTTAGTTATTCGTGCAAAGTCACCCCGTGGCCTAAAATGGCCGACCTGTGTTCTCTTGTTCTTACTTAACCCCTCGACCTCTGTAGACGAGCTAATGTCCAACCTGCCTGCAGGCTACATGTTAGGGTCATGTAGACCTTGTCCTTTGTTGACCTCGGGATCAGGGGATTACTTGAATCAGCGATGATAACCTACAAGTATAAAAGAACAATAATGTTATCCAAATATGACATGCAAAGCATTTGTTTAACCTGCATTGAAAGAAATATGTAAAGAGTGTAAAGTTAAACTTAGAGAATAATAGTGCTTGTTAGTAAAATGTATTACGAAGTAAATCGCATACACAAGATATGTAAATTAGGAATTAACCTGGCGCGACCCTAGTCCAGTACATGATTAACTTGTAGGAGACTGGACATCGTTATGAAGAAATTGTATAAATATGCTGATGTCGAGCTAGCAATTCCTGTTAACTGCTCACATTGAACCTTCTGGTGGTCTCTGTGAAGTACTGGCGGCCAAATAGCTATTTGTGTACTTTGTTTTGTAAACTGTACAGTGTTGCAATAAAGATTCTGGTAATCTTTACAAGCCCGTGTTGGTGTATTTCTCTTTGCATGGTGTAAACGCCTTAATATTGTATTTTCTGATTCCACACCTTTATCAACTGAAGTATTTTCCAAATTGTGTTGGTAGAGAAATGTGAATAATGTATATTATTGGTGGTACAATATTTGGTTAGAGGAGACCAAGAGGGAAATTCCCCTTATAAGATACCGGGGTAGTGAGCCTGGAAAATATAGGGTGGACCCCGGTGCAGGAAGGGGGCAAGGCAAGTTGTGAATAGCGGGTTAGAAGTGATTGGGCCACACAGTAGACTAATACAAAGAGGAAACCCATTCTGGCGGGCAAGGGCGTGTTGAGTGGTGCGCTGCGATGCCCTCTGTGATATTAACAATAGAGGGTAGGCAGAGCCCGGCCAGTCTCTTAGGCTAATTCCTGGTGTCAAATAAACCAACACTAGTGGAGCTTAATACCTGACTGCAAATCCAAACCCCATTAATTATGTCCCTCATCTTTCAATTCGTGCCAAGCCAAATATGTACAGCGTGACAGCCCTTAAAAAGGAATATCCTGCATCCTACAACCACATTCTTGTGCCTTGCACTTCTGACCATGCACTTTGAACCTCTAAGGACCTGATTCATGGAATTATTTGCGTGGCAATTAGGGGAGTTGCGTGCCACATTTCCTGCAAATCCACGTTTGTCGATTAATGAAACTGACTCTGCAGGACTTCCTTGTGGCTTGCGTGAAGTTTGCGCAGGCCTGGAACATCTGTGCGAGCCGTCGAGCACCTTGCACGAGAGACCACGTTTACTGGGGTTCACGTGCAGATTTTCTGGGTTTAGGTCTGAGTTATGATTTTTCATACGCATGTTGCCGCAGTGTCAGCAACTATTATGGGGGACCTTGCGCAGGGTCCCCGAGATGCAGACCTGCTTGCATGGGACCCCATGCATTGTTTGAAGCGGGAACACGCAGAGGTAGCTGTTCTGGCTGTTTCCTGCTTTGCGTGTGGGTGTGTGTGATGCTGGAAATGCATCAGCGGGACAGGGCCTCCGTATCCGTACCATGGGTGGGGGGTACAACCCTGCGCCCCTAGTGTATGTTTTTGGGCACCTGTGGGTGGCCCGCAGAGCAGGGTATGGGCTGGTGGCAGCTCCATGCTGAATTTGACAGGTGCGCTGAGTATCCTCCATTTTGGGATACCCCGGCCCTGCCATTGGAATCAGTTGGTTCCTGATGGAAAACAAGGTGGCCCCTGTGGCCTCTTGCTTTCTATTACCTGTTACCTTGTTTTCCCAATGTCCTGGGAAGCCCTGACTCTGTCCCTTCCCCCTGACTGGCTGTTGGGTGGAAGTTCCATACATGGTGTTGTTGTGAAGTCCAGTCCAGACTGACTGGAGCCTTCCCAGTGACTGTATGTTGTGGGTACGCCCTATGGGTGGGACCTGGGTGAATGGAGTGTGTGACCAATATGCACTTCTTGTTGTGGCTGTCTGGTTTCTGGTATGAGAGACAAAGACTGAGACAGCCCTGCTCGAAACTGGCCTGAATGCAGTGTGTAGTGTTGAATGGCTGGGTACTTGTCCCAATCTTCATTCCTTGTTGTGAGTGTCTGAGATGGAGGAGGATGGCCTTAATGCACTGTGTGCCTGATTGGCTGTCTGACTGCATGAATGCCCTTCTGTATGATTGGCTGCTGAGTGACCCAGCAGTCCGGATGAGAGACAAGATAGTATATCTGGGGACCTCTCACCACTGGAAATTGTTCAGAAGCTGTGTCTACACTTGAAGAGTAACTGGAACTGCTGATCCTCGACGCCCAGCTGGAAGACGAAGACTTGCTGTTGCATTTGCTTCGTCCTGAACTGAAAGCTGCTGAACTCGTCAAGGACTGATCCGAGAGAGGACCTGGTAAGGCACCCTCTTCCCGTGCTCCGAGGGACCATCGAGCACCGCTAACCTTCGCAAAGCTCCCTGGAAGTCAGACCCTCGAAAGGCTGCCGACCCGAGATGGGACCGCTGAGGAAAATGAAGCAAAGCATCCGGACTTCGCCGCTGTCGAAGTCTATTGCCGTCGACCAGGGTTTGCAGGTTTGTGTAACCGCTGGAGGCCCGTCGATGTTGCGTTGCCCAGCCATGGGGACCACTTGACGCTGTGCCACAGACGACCGGAGCCGCCCGCTCCTTTGCCTAAGAACATTTTAATCCAAGGGCTCCCTTGTCCGCAACGTCGACCGTTTTG
Source organism: Ambystoma mexicanum (assembly GCF_040938575.1). Lineage (NCBI taxonomy): Eukaryota > Metazoa > Chordata > Amphibia > Caudata > Ambystomatidae > Ambystoma > Ambystoma mexicanum. The sequence goes on along the minus strand of NC_090940.1, from coordinate 641,352,041 downwards.
TCCCGCCGGAGAAAGTCGAGGACGACCCACGCGCCGAGGAGAATCTGCCGGTGGGTTTCCTGCCATCTAAAGGCAACAAAGACTTCGACGACTCGACGCCCTTGTTGGGCCACATTTCTTCTGAAACTCTTTGCGGTCCTGAACAATCCAACGCCGAGTTGCCCCCGCACCTCATCCTCACAGGACGTCGCTGACGAGCACCGCCTGGATCGACATCAGGGTCTCGGCACCCTTGAACTTCTCATCGACGCCATCGACGACAAGTTCACCATCTTCGACGACCCTCGATGATCCGTGTCTCCTGCTTTAAAGGGAGCCACTCAAGAAGGATCCTTTGACGCGTCTTCGAAGAACTCTACTCCACCAGGTACATTGGGGGGGTAAAACCTTAATAGGAAGAAATAAGGCTATTGAACAATATATGGACTGGGCTTGTGCTATATTTCTTTATTTTACAGGTTGCCCAGGTGGGGGGATCTTCACACATAACGGTACCTAGTGGTAGGGGCCAGTAGTCTGCCTACCGTGTCAACCATCTTGCTTTCCTTCCTATCTCTATTGCTGGTTTCCGCGTTATTGATCTGTGTGACATTTTAACCGTACAGTTGATGTACTTTAATGAGATTTGATAACATTGGTGGTACCACTTTAGAATTGTATATATTTATCATTGTTGATTTTCGAGTACAAAGTGCGTTATTGTGATCGTGTACATACCTTTGAATATTAATTATATAAAGACTGTGTTTTCAGTAATACAGTGTGTGGACATTCCTTTGGGGGGGTTCGGGGACTACACTGTACTTAAGAACCAGCCTGCATCACCTCCTGAGAAGCTAGGCCTTGATTGCTCGACTACGTTACCAATAATAGAGAATCTTGGCTGGGGTCCTCTGTGCCTCTCCTCTACCATATAGAGAGCGGAAGTAGAGACACCCCCCTCCAGTCTTTACAGTGTGTCAGGGGCGTTCCTGCTGCGACTTGCGATTATGGTGAATAGGGAAAATCCGAACAGATCCTCAGTCCTGGACCACCCCGTAACCGGAAGAAAAACCAACAACAACATGGCCGCCGATCCTATGAGCTCATGCCAATCTCTGCTGCTCGAGCCATGGACAACTAGCGTTCAAGGTACCCTACCGGCCGACCATATGTACTTGCTACAACGCAAGCTGTGCCTAGAGTGGACGAAGAGGTACAAGACAGAGCTGGAAACAACCGCATGGTCCGACTCGACTAAACACACTATGAAGCAGAGACATCACGACGACATAGCTGCATTAGACACGAAACACACATACATCCACACATTTGTGACACCCACACACCAATCTACACGAAGAACACATGCGTACAGCCCTATGAGTTAGAGGACGGTGACATATACATACCATCTACACGTTTATTATTTTTTTGCCACTTAGGCTCGCTACAGCAATGCAGAAATGCAAGAAGCAAGAAAAATGTGTATGCCTGCTTGCAGATATTCACATGCAACTAACACTGTGGAAGAACAGCAAAACCCGCGGAACCTGATCAACCAAGACATACACTTACCTATGGACACTATGGAAAACACTTGCTAGAGGGCCGTGCAGGCCTTAGGAAAATATAGTAGACCGTGATAGTTTTAAGGGATACTCAAACCGTGAGACGCTGTGCAAACAGAATATCCACGGCAAGAGCAACGGCAGCCAAGGCCACAATGTTGCAAGTGACATTCCAGACACAAGAACCAAGGTGACACTGGCTGCTGCAAAGAATATTCCTTGCAAAATACAAGGTAATTCAAAGTAATTGGAGCCAAGGAGATGGTCTCCTACCACGTGACTCGGCCAAATTGGTATCGGGCCAAGGCTCAGATGCTGGGAACAAGCAGCCGTCCACGGCTAGACAGCGGCTACTTTGCAACACTTTATTATTTTTTGTTTCTTTTACTTGCCACTCTCTGGCTGCCGTGTATGATGGGAATGGGACGTTCTCATGGCATTAGTCTTTTACACACTATTGTATAATCACAGACACATATTTGCACCTAGCTGACACATAGGGCCTCATTATAACTCAGGCAGTACGGGGTTGCCGGCGCCGTCAACCCCGTACCGCCTGATTATGAGGTCCCCTCGCGGGACCCGGTTTGCACGTCTGGTTTCACCAGGTTTCACCAGACGTGCAGAGCGGGTCCCGCAAGGGGAGGAGGGAGCAAACAACGGGCCGCTCGTAATCGGGGCTGAAATGGGAATGGGGAAGGTCCGGGCCCAGGTTCCTAGAAGGAGGAATTACCGGGTCCTCCGAACTCGGAATGGCCCGGTAATTCCTCATTCTGATTCTGGGAACCCGGACCTGGACGCGATTTCGGCGGCAGCCATGCCGCCAATAGCGGCATGGCTACCGCTGAGATCGTAATGAGGCCCATAGTATACATGTAACGAGAACAAGTGCCTCGCGGGCTGGGACCAGAGTTTGTCCCAGGCTTGGGGGGCCTGCAGCTTGACCAATCAGGACGCTGGGGTTTGGGGGAGATGACAGGGGCTATTGACCTAATCACAGGGCTCACCTAATGTAACAGTTTTGAAGTAACAACTTCTAGGGATGATCAAAACCTACCACCTGACACAGTAACATCCAATAATAATTCTCCTCTATAGGTTTCTATACTGAATCTACTACTCAGGAGCCAATCCTGAACCCTGTTAGGTTTTAGGGAAGGAACCTGCTGAGTGACGAAGGTTATGACATCACAAGTGTACAAAACTGGCCTGCAAGCCAGATTACGATGAGATGTGCCTCGATCGCTCCATGCATATGACCCCTGTGTGTTTTGCATAATAAACCAGAGTAACTCTTTGCTCCTTGTGTGAACCTTGACTTCTTTGGGACCAGGGAAGGAGTTAAGGCCTTCTGTGAGCTGGGAGTCCGCGGACCCTTGGCAGGGCTCTGCCGGCCCCAGAAATTATCCTGACAAGTTGGAGGCCCCAGCAATATCGTTTGGCCAAGTGCTGTCTCCTCTGCCATCAGACCTCGGAGGAGTGCAGGACCCTCGCAGGAATTGCGAGATAACCGGCCAGCACAACCGGGGAATTTGATATCGGGAGCCGACTTCTAAATTATCCTGCCAGCCTTTGGCAAGTTGTCCAAGCAGTCCAGAGGGGGCGAGTCGAGCTGAGATAGGGTAGTCAGTGGCTGAGCAGCGAGGCACACGTGTAACAACGTAAGTGTGATTGGCGCAATGAGCAACCCAATTTTGCATGGGTGAGGGGATATGTAAATAGAATAAGGGGAGGGTAATTTGTGATGATCTTTCCTTTTCTTTTGAAATTTAAGTGTTGGGTAGCACGAGTATGGTGGTAGGGATCGGAGTGGAGGTAGAAGTCCATTTTCTATGTCTAGCGAGTGTTCAGGCTACGAGGCACAGGTTCTTGTGTTAAGTAGGATCGGTCGCTCGAGAGGTTTGGATCATTAATGTATATGAAGATGTGGTGGATTCCTATAAGTCAGACGTTTTAGTTTGGTAAAAAGATGATGTATTCCCGTAAGAGTTAGCCCGAGCTATCAAAAATTGCAGAAGGTGATTAAGCTGGTTAAGTTTCCCTGGTGATAAGCGTATCACACGTCAGGCAATGCGACGGGTGCAGTTTAATCGCATAGTGCCTCATTACGACCCTGGCGCCACCGTAATAAAGGGGCCCAGACGTCTTTACCGGGTCCGCGAGGGGAAGAGTGAGGTAACAACGGGACACTTGTAATGTGCCCGTTGTTACCTCCCTCTCCATTCCCATTGCGGGCTCAAATGGGAATGGGGAATAGTTCCTGCAAGGAGGAATTACCGGGTCCTCCTATGTCGGAATGACCCGGTAAGCCCCCAATGCAGGAACCCGGTAATGGAGCCCGGTTTGGAGGAAGCCATTGTGCTAATAGCACTATGGCTTCCTCCAAACTCGTAATGAGGCCCATAGAGTTGATATCAAATTGATGAGCATACTCCACTCATGGGAGGTGGGAAGACAGCTGTGGGGAATTGTGGGGTTGGTGTGGAGATGAAAAAATGCATTGTTGTTCTGTGCGTGCACAAGGTGTTTCTTTCATGCAGACTTTAGCTTAGTGACATCACCCATAGGCCATTGGATAGGACATTGTGTTGTGAATGTTGAGGTTTAGCAGGATCGCATTGGGTTTGCTAGACAGGTGAACTGGTGGCAGCGTATGATTGAGGGGGTGTGCCGAACTGCGGCAGCTCTGGTGAAGGCGGGGCAGTACGAGAGTACGACGTGTAAGGTGCAGAGCCGCAGAGGCTTTTAGAGAAAAAAAAGGGAGAGAAACCGTACAAACTGCATTGCATAACCTACTAATTTCTTTTCCCCTTGCGTTGACAGCGGAAGTTCGAAATCTTCAATTAGAGGTCAGGTAAAATCCAAACTGATACTGGTCTCCAAAGGAGGGTAACAGGGGAAATGTAGAGAGGATCAGGGAAAATGGTGACCCCCATAGAACACATGTGCATTACCTTGCCCCTCTACAAGGACAAGATAGTTAAATACAGTGTACAATGGTCTAAAGGTACAGAAAGGAAGATAATAAGACCTGGCCGCCTAACAGCACGTTCTCCAAAGATGTGCTGCAATCACTACAGACCCACCTACAGAACACATACAAGGGGGAGATGTTAGCTAACTGTATGGAGATCTATGAACTATGGCGCATGTTCCAGGAGGACAGGCCATGGATGATGAGCCAACAGGGGGTAAAGGAGGAGGGAGCAGACTAATGCGCGCCACATCCAGCACCACCCAGTGAGGGAGCCACGAGAATTAAAAGCAGCAGAAGGATATTAAAATCCCATGTATAAGCCACCCCCATATGCCCCAAAAGTAGACGCCCCGAACATCCCGCAGCAAGGGAAGGGGGAAGAGGCCGACAGCCCAGAACTCGATGAGGAAGGTCTAAGGCACCCTAAAATGGAATTCGCCGGAATAGGCCCTGATGAATGGGTAGCAGCACAGGTACTGCTGAAGTTGCATGGGGTCACAACATGGGAGACAGAAGGTGCAACAAGGATATTTGAGGGGTTGGAACTGGAACAGGGGTATAGAGGAAAGGTGACGCATGTGGTAAGTAGGGAGCAGCAGCGGGTTAGTGAGGGAAAGAAGTATGATATGGAGATGAGGGAGCGAAAGGAAACAATACTTAGGGAATTGGAACTACAGGAGCAGGAAGGGAAGGAGCGGGTGACATTATTGGAAAAGGAGTGGGAAAGGGCAACTGAGAGGGACACGAAGGGAGCAAAGCAGACTGCAGAAATGGAGGAAGTGAGGGAAGAAATAGAGAAAAGGGGAGAGGAAGACGCAGAGAGAGAGAGAAATGGTGTTGACGAGGAAAAACATATTTTTGCAACAGACACGTGAGTACGAAGAGGGATAATGAAATCAGCTGAGATTGGCGAGAATAACAAAGGAGAGTAATCAGAGTGACGTGGGGGAGCAGACACTCAAAAGTGTGAGAGAAGCAATCAAGGAGGAGCTAGACAAAAAAAGACGCGATGAATAGCAACGGAAAGGTCAACAGGATAGGCAGGTTCCTCACCGGGGCGTAGCGGGTGGCGCGAGTATGTCCAGGCACCTACAATAGGCAGAGAGGTAATACACCCGAGGTCACAGAAAGAGGAGAATGCATGGGGGTCTACGAATATCGACCTTGAGACTGTGACTACGTTATCCACGTGCACGCAAATTGACATTCTCTGACAAATTTTGTAGTGATGAGGAAGGTGAGCATGGGGACGACAAACTAAGTGACGAGGAAAGGGAAGGGCCTAGTAAACTTTGTATAACACAAACAGGCACGGGAATGTCATGGGAGTGTAGAACACAAGAGGAGAGAGACAGGGGACAGCACACCAACAACACAACCCAAGATGCAACAGAAGGGGCGACCCCGCCAAAGCCTTATAGAAGCAGGCTCCGGGACCTCCCAGGGCGCAGGAGAGATGGGACAGCAGTAACACTAACTAAGGGCACTCCTGCTTGTGAGGTGGGCTCATTGGGACACGGGACACCCTGCACCGGCCACATAAAATAGAGGTAACAGAGAAAGGTGCAGAAGAGGAGGATTAGAGGGGACCAATCCAGATCCGACAGTATAGACGCATACCAGAAGAGAGGGCTGCATATTCGCAAATGCCCCTATTGCAAAGGGGTGGGACAAGGCCACAGTACGTACCCTGGAAGCACACAGATAAGAGGAACATCAAGTTGAGATTACCCTCTCTAAGTGGCGGGCGGGGAAGTGGCTATATGAAATGGAAAAATTGACAGCGGGGCACAGATTAGTGGTAGGCAACGTTAAGGGCTTACGGGTCTCCATTTTATGTGATGCAGCAGATGACGTTTGTAAGAGGGCAGGAATCCGGGGAGTGACCACACAAAATACTGCACATGAGGCCTAATTCGCAAGTTGCAGACATGCAGTAAGGCAGGAATTGCAGACACAATACCCTGACACGTCAGATATAGGAGCAATCACGTCACACAAGATGTGGGACGATGAGGGCCCTGTTAGTTACATCCAAGAGTTTCAAGATCTTTGGTGCCTCGAGACTAGGGAGACGTGGGATAAAACGATAGCTATCTTTTATCACTTCTTGATACAGGGGTTACCAGAGCTGGTACAGAGACAATTGAAGAAATTGGGTGGGATGGAGGCTAAGGTGTGGTCAGAAATACAATTTACAATAGTACACCATTGCAGACTATGGCAAGAGAAGATGAAGCAAAAGGCAGAGGATAGGAAAGCAGATGAAGCAAAACTAGTTCTAAAGAAACTGTCTAAATATGCCCTAGAAGGGGTGCTTATAACTAGCACAGCCCCACAACCACAGATAGCAGTATCACAACCCCAACTCCAACCGCAGCAACAGTATAATTCTGTGCAACAATCCACACCTCAAGTTGCAGGAGGATACATGGGATTGGGTGATCACCAAAACAGTTATAGAGGAAGGAGAGGGTTCCAGAGAGGGCATCCAGGAGGAGGATTCAGGGGCTACCCACAAGGACAGGGTGAAGGGGGAAGAGGATTTCCATGGCAAGCGCGAGAGCAACCACAGTGCTGGACCTGCAGGCAACTCTCCTGTACATGCAGAAGTAGGGGATGCAAACAGAATGGGGTGAACAAGGGCAACCGAGCTACCAGACTGGGTAGGATGGGTACTATATGCGAGGCGTCTGACAGATGGGGCAGTCACAAAACACCCCACAACAAAACTTACACCAACCCCAGGGTCAACAGCAGACAATACCAGTAGCCCAACACATACAAGCACCACAAACACAACAGCTACAACCACAACACATGGCAGCACCACAGCCCCAACATGCACAACCAGTACACATTTGACACAACTACAAGACGACTCCTCACAACCCAAGGGCACAGCAGCAATGATACCTGTGACAAGGATGGGTGGGGTGACATTAGTTGGGCATAACCCTTACACTGGAAATGGACAGTCATCGTACCCACAATAGGACAGCCCACAGACGAACTTGATGTGTCCCATCCTATCAGTTACCCCTAACCATGAGGAGGAACCTCGCATACGTGTGGCTGTAGGTGACAACATTTTGTCCTTCCTGGTTGACACTGGGGCGACTAAGTTGTGTATATGGGAGGGGAAATACACCTTGTCAGGTGACTCCATGAACACGCAAGGATTCTCTAGGGCTTGAGAAGTGGTTCCTTTTGCAGATAACATCTCTTTATCGATAGAAGATTACGACTTATCACAACCCCTACTTTACTCCAAGCAGGCACCTGTAAAAATATTGGGACGTGACATAATGAGCAGACTGAACATGACAATCTCATTCACAGAAAAATGCATTATTTGCTCCACACCAGGCATTCATATGCTCACAGTTAGGCAAATTCTTCAGGCATATTGTGGGCAATGTGAGCAGCCTGGTGAGCTTGTTGATGCAGAGGTTTTTCAGTACGGGACAGACATGGCCCTTGCAGGGCTGCCCGGAATTGCTGGGAAGGTATAGAGAAGACCAGGGGAGAACCTCTTCAGGCCAGAGACCGATGAGAAGGAGGGAGCATTTCTATCAATAGATATAGAGGAGATTGTGGCAAGAGAAGATTGGATTGCTGTACACACACTAGATGATGAAGGGAAGGTGTGGAGGGCCATCAGAGCACTATCAGAGGGGTGTTGCCTAACGCAAGTGTCCGGTGAGGAACTGTTCTCACAGGCAAAAGGAAGGAGAGAGATGATGTTGAGGATGAGTGTGTACGTCTGGCTACGTATAACATACAGAGAGGTAGCGCAGAAAATGGGACTGGCCTTGGAAGCTCCACCCCCCTTTCTGGAGGACCTAGCAAAGGTGCCCGAGACGTTATGGATCATAAGTCGTATGACGTGGGTTGCATAAAATGCATAGGAGGATGCGAATGAAGCTGAAACAAAGAGCTATTCTACCAAGTGCCCGACAATAGCCCTGACCAAAGAGGCAGATGAAGGTATCTATGAGACAATGAGTGCCCTTATCGACAGGGGTATCTTGGTACCATCAGAATCTCCGTGCAACACTGCAGTGTACCCAGTTCATACAAGATTTGCGACCCCTTAACCACATTGAAGAAGCAGAGTACCCAGTAGCAGCCAACCCTGCCACAATCCTGTGTGGCATCCCAGCTGAAACTACATGCTTCATGGTTATCGACCTCAAAAATAATTTTTTCTCAATACCCCTGCACCCTGATTCATAACATTTAACAAGCTTCATGTACCGCAACCGTAAATGGAAATACACCAGGTAACCACAAGGTTACTGTGAATCATCCTCCATTTTTAACAGGATAATACAGACGGACTTGGCCAACGTACAAACAAAAGGCACAGTATTGGAGTATGTGGATGATATCCTTACTTGCGTATCACTGAGGAAGAATGTAGATGGGACTCTGTACATATGCTCACTGTACTAGCAGAAAAGGGATACAGAGTAGACAAAGCCAAGCTACAGTACTGCCAAAGAGAAGTGCTGTACCTCGACCAGGTGTCTCACAAAACGGCAAACACATAGCACCTAGCAGAGCACAAACAATACTTGACACACCCCAGCCGAAAAAAGTAAGGGAACTGCAACAATTCCTTGGGTTATGCAACTATTGCAAGGCATGGGTCTTTGATTACAGCACCTACACTTGTCCTCTCCTCACAGCATTAAAAGAAGTGCAGAGAAACAACAAACAGTTGTTTTGGACGAAGGCAATGACAGAGGCATTCAACAAGCTCAAGGAAGCAATTTCCACAGCTCCCACTCTAGGGACACCAGACTATAAAAATGAAGTTTTCCTATTTTCACACTCTGATGGGGTGGTCATGAAAACAGTGTTGACACAAAAAACAAGCATGGGCCACAAGCCAATAGCGTACTATAGCGGACAATTAGATGCAGAAATCCTAGGACATTTTCCGTGGGAACAGCATTTGGCTGCTGCAGCGTTCGCAGTAGAAAAAGTGTCACCAATAACTATGGGGTGCTCCACAACACTTTATGTGGAACGCGCCCTTTTTGCAATCCTGCACAAGCCAAAAAGCACACTAAAAGCAAAGAGAAAAAGCCTACGAGATAATACTGTCTCGGCCGAAATTGAAAATAGAGATAATACTGTCTCGGGCTAAATTGAAAATAGTAAGGTGAAAGAACGTAAACCCAGTACAATTTCTGGCAGAAGAATACGAAAAGGGAACATGGTCATGATTGGACACATGCTATTGAACTCTACACAGAAACACGGAAAGTAGAGGAAGCCGCACTTGAGGGGGGAGAGGTGCTATACATTGATGGGTCATCAACGATTGATCAAGGCGATGGTATCAGGAGAACAGGTGCAGCAGTGGTCATGTTGAGGGAAAACTGGACAAGTGAGGTAGTTAGGAGTGTTCAGCTACCCACACAATATTCAGCACAAGCAGCAGAATTAGTGGCCCTGATACTAGCACTCAGAGAATGTGAAGGGAAAAGGGTTACAATCTACTCTGACAGTGCCTACGTCACTTCAACAGTAAACTCTGGACCAGTGAGATGGTTGAGACGAGGGTTCAGGAGGGCAGATGAGACGCCCATGCAACACGCCTTCATCCTGGGAGAATTGATAGAGGCCATCATATATCCAGCGGAATTAGCATTAGTAAAGTGCCAAGCTCATACTAGTGAAGATGACCCAGTATCAAAGGGGAATGAAGCAGCCGACTATCATGCAAAGCATGTATCGTACTTTGGATAAATGTGGGACCTGCCAGAAAAACAAAAAGAGAGAGGAGGGGTAAGACAAATGTTAATGAAAGATAGGTACAACCACCTACCAGAATCTCAAATTACGGAATTGCAGGCAGCATTACCAATGGATGACAAGGAACTCTGGGTAAAAAGAGGGTATTCAATGTCTCCTACTAATGCCTTATGCTGGCAAAACAACACTGAAAAGGTAGTGATGCCCCTCACACTATTGAAAATGGCTCTCACGCAATTGCACCATCCCACGCATGCAGGGAAACAGGTCATTGCAGCGCGCATTGGAGAATCATGGTTCTGTCCTGACTTAAATGCACATGTTTCCAATTTTATCGTAACTGCTTGACATACCAACAGTTCACGGCTGGACACACTCTAAGAGTAATAACAGGAGCAATCCCCCGTCTTGAAGGTCCATTTCTGCACCTCCACATTGACTATGTGGATATGATCTTCGTATGCCTAGGGTACTGATATATGATAGTAGTGGTTTGCCTCTTCTCAAGATAGGTAGAGGCAGGGCCCTGTTCCTTAGGGGAGTTACATTTCTAGTCCGAGAAGTATTCCCGAGATGGGGCGTCTGTGAGGTCCTATGGTCTAACAATGGCCTTCGCCAATGAAATGTTCCAACATATAACTGCCCTGTTAGGGATCAAACATAAATGTACATGTGCATACCATTCGCAAGCAAACAGGATATGCAAATGTCTCAATGGATTATTGAAGGAAAGTATAGCCAAAACCCAACAAAGTACCAAAAGAAACTGGTTACATTACCCTACCCCTGGCCCTGTTTGAATTGACATGATACGATATTTTATTTATATCGCGCTCATACACATGTGTTTCTGAGCATGACCAAGCAAAAAGAGGGGAACAGGAGAGAACAAAATACTAGGCCCAGTGACATTAAGAATGTGCAAGTGCATGGGAAAGGGAAGAGGGTGAAAGTGCGTGGAAGGGGAGAAGTGGAAAGTGCGGACAGAGGAGAGAACAGAATAATAATAAGTGGGATAAAATAATAAGTGCAGACAAAAAGGTAGCGCAGCAAGACACGTGGCAAGTGCATGATTAGTCAGATAGGGTATGTCTGATAAGTGCAGAGGAAGAATGGGGGACTGTATGGGTACAGATACAGATCCCAGTGCCAAGGGTGGCCAGAGGCAGTGCAGGAGGGAGGTGGGGTGCGCAGGTACCTGAGCCCGAAAGACAGAGAGTGGTCAGGTGCACAGTGCTGAGAGAAACAGGTCAGCAGGGGAGGGGGGGCAGAAGCGAAGAGGAAGGTCTTGATGTGCTTCCGGAAGCAGAGATGGTTCTCCTCAAGTTTCAGGGTGGCCGGGAGGCTGTTACAAAGGGAGGCCCCAGCTGAGGACAGAGATCTGCCCCAGCATTATTTTAAAAAAATGCCTGATCCTGAGGGGATTAGACATAGAGGAGCGAAGGGCTCGAGAAGGGAGGTATTTGCCGAGGGATAGTTGAAGGTATTTTGGTCCCAGGCCCCAGAAAGCCTTGTGGGCAATGCAGAGGGTTTTAAATGTAATCCTTGTATCCACTGGGAGCCAATGAAGGGATTTCAGAGCTGGAGAGATCCGATCCAAGGACAAGTCTCTCAGTCCTGTTCTGGATTAGTTATAAAGGGTGGAGAGTGGAGGCAGGTAGATTTAGAAAGAGGCTATTACAATATTCCAGCCTGGAGAGAACCGGGGATTGGGAAAGTGTGAGCTTCTGGAGGAAGGAGAGGAAAGGCAGAGTACCTCTAAGGAGGTGCAGTACGGAGTTTGACTTTTTAGAGATGTTAGATATGTGTGTGGAGAAGGAAAGTGTGGAGTCAAATATGACCCTGAGGTTCTTAGCCTCGCAAGTAGTAGTGGGAGGAGGGCCAAGGGAGTCCGGCCAGAGAGTGAAGGGAAAGGATGGCGAAGGTGTACCGATGAGGAGGATCTCAGTTTTGTTGGCATTTAGACAAAGATCGTTGGCAGTACACCAATTTTGAATGGCAGAAAGGCAAGCAAAGATGAGGGAAGGCGAGGAGGTGGCTGAAGGAAGCCTGAAAATGAGTTGGGTGTTGTCCGCATAGCACTGGAAGTTTGAGCAGAAAATGAGCAGAAAATGGAAATGCAGTATGCGAGAGCGAAAAGTTAGACCCCTTGGGGACACCACAGGTAGAGTGGGAGATAGCAGATAGGAAGGACCCAAATGGACCCAAGTGTTACCTGGTAGGGTTGATCAGAGAGGAAAGAGGTCAGCCAGGCCTGAGCCTGATCAGTGATACCCAGGTTGTCACAGAGACAGTTGAGCAGGATGGTATGGTTGACCTTGTCGAAAGCAGAGGAGAGATCAGGTGAGGTGGTGACAAGACAGTGCCTGTGCCTCCCACTAACCCCGCCCACAAGGGCCATGAAAGATTGTGAGGCAGCTTCAGAGATTTATGGAAATGAAATGTTTGAGTATGTGAATTCACTTGTTTCTAGCGCCTCTTTTATCTCTCGACAGATTCAACAAACACAAGAGAGAGCGGAGGATAACACACAAGAAGACGACAGCATCCAAGAACCAACAAGGGAGCTACCTTTCAAAGTAGGAGACCAGGTTCTCCTCAAGAACTTCTCAAGATGCTGGAATGTCCCCCGTTTCACGGGCTCCCATATGGTAGAGGCGGTAACAGAAAGGGCCATCAAGCTCGAAGGTTGGCCAGTCTGGCACCACGCACAGGACATTAAGCCCTACAATGCATCGGACCCACCCCAAAACGCTTCCAGAGAAATCGACAGGGCCAATGTTACGGAAATAAAAAATGCCCCAGATAGTTGTAATGCCAGAATTCCAAACCCTATAGACACTGATGATTCCCTAAACGCTTGCGAACAAGAACGTTCCGGCCATCCAATGGTCAGACGCTCACAAGCCCCTGATATCCCTTTCACTGCCAACTTACATTTCACTTCCTTTGCCTCGTCTTTAAATCTCTTCATGATCTCGCTCCCCCTTATCTTTCCTCTCTCCTTCCTTTCTACACACCATCCCGCTCCCTCCGTTCAGCTAATCTCTTCTTGCTTAATGTACCTCCCGCTCCTTGTGCCTCTTCTCGTTTCCGTTCCTTTCAACGTCTTGCCCCCTTACACTAGAACACTCTACCCCTCTCTTTCTGCTCTATTACCTCCTACTCCTCCTTCCGTTCCCCCTTAAAATCTCTTCTCCTTTCCCCGACCTGATTTTCTTCTTCACCTCCCTTTCACTTCTCCCTCAGCCCCTTCTCACACTTCCTTTGCTCACTTGAAATTCCATTTTATTCCATCTCCTCCCCTCATCTACCCCTCTCTCCCCCACCCTCCTTCACTCATTCTTTATCCTAGGTAAATTGTTCTACTTACTGTTTTTTAAAGGCTAGTCTCATGTTTGCAAATATGCTTCTGGTTTATATATGTATGTATTCTAGTTGTTATATTGTAAAGCGCTTTGGTGTAAAGCACTATATAAACTTAATAAATACAAATACAAATATCCCTACAGCAATTTTGGTACAAATTGATCAATAAGACAAACACTGCCCCAGTACTAAGAAACTACGAGAATCAAAAATTGTACAACATCTTTCCATTGTGTTGAGTACCTCTATTGGAAGTCATCTAAATGCTAAAACAGAATTTACCATACTGCACGCACAATCTCATTAGTGTATACACTGTGTTATTACTGCTTCAATGCTCTCTCTCCCTCTGTTTTTTCTCCCGCACAGGCACGTTGTTGCCACTGTGATTGTTGATGTATAAGTAATGTAGGATATAAGGATTACAGGATACTAGATGCTGCCTTCTACTGAGTAAGATGTGTTTTACATGTCATTCATTTTATTTCAATGCATGGCATTTGGGCCTGCTTTCCTTGTTTAGTATATTTCTTTAATCCTACGGTTGAAAAGACATGAGTGGTCCTCTTGAATTGCCCACCCATAGGCTATTATTTAACCTGGGAAACCAATGTCAACTTTAAAACAAAGTAGCCCTTTCCATTTGACCTAATGAAACTTTGATGTTGGAAAGTAAGTTTTATCGTATGTGTCAAATGAAACATGTCACTTGGTTTCACTTTTAGGTGTAATGCACAATTCATTCTTTATTTTCTAAATGCACAGCATTTTCATGCATGACAGCCTCAAGTATCATGCTGCTGTGTGTTTCTCTCACACAAAATGTGCCTTTTCCTTATTACATAAAGTCAGCATTTTCAGCACAGATGTCTTTTGGAATCCATTGGGCACACTCTGCAGTATCAATGTTTTAAGGCACACTTTCCTTCACGTAAAGGCCTTACCATTTTGGTAATGTTGAGTGTTGAGTGAGGCCCCCTTTCGCACTCCATAGGTCTCATGTTGTAAGTTAAGTGTTTTGGACTGGCCTGCATGTTCCAATGGGTCACATCCATCAGCCAGCTTTAATCTCGCAGTAGTGGCCTTGCTTCGCCTTTTAATTTGTCATTCTGGGGCTGAAATTATACCCCATAATTTCTTTGCGCATCGGGTTGTTTTGCCCCTCAGATTCCATGAATACTTGGAGCGTGCAAAGAAAATATTGCGTGCAAGGACGCGCACATCCGATTTCAGCACGGGGGCTTAGCAGAATGTTTGCACATATTCTATAAATCAGGCCCTATTTGTGGCCAGCCAACAAGAATCGCGTCTGCCAGGAATCCATACCCACAAGAACTCGGTAAACTGTGGGCAAATACCGGACAGTATTGGAGTTTGCCGAACACAGCAGAAGATGCACCAGCACCACAAACCACATCCACCATGGAATGCAACAAAGGAGGGCAGGTGGCACTCGGGCAACCCTTGAATTCAGGCAGTCTGGGTGTGCCACCAACTTCTGTGCACCAGAAGTCACACTCCTCTAAGAACTGTTAGTGAAAGTGAAGCTCATGCCAATGGTTACTTTGACTCTTTTCTAAGTAGGCTTATACAGTATCTTACTAATCCAAAAGCTGTAATACGTTGCTAGGGATCATCAATGTGCAATGTGACCTCGTAAGGTGAGGATTCGGCTTTGTGAGGGTGACCCTGCCCATGTATACCCCTGCCATTAGAAGCAGGTTTCAGATGCTCACGGAGACAGTGGGGGTCATTTCGATTTGGGTGGTAGCCGTAGTGCTGTTAGCACCATGGCTGCCTCCCAAACCGGCTCCGGGTCCGGTCTGGCAGAATGGGGACTTACCGGGTCATTCCGACCTTGGAGGACCCGGTAAGTCCCCATTCTGAAAACCATTCCCCATTCCCATTTGAGCCCCCATAGGGCTCAATGGGAATGGGGAAGGCGCAAATAACGGTACCGCAAATTGCAGTACCGTTATTAGCCCCAAGGTCCCTTAACGGGAACCGCAGAGAACGTGTGGTCAGACCACCTGTTCCTGCTGGGACCCACTAAGGGACCTCGGAATTGGGTGGCATAATTACCGGTGGCCGTTAACCCTTACCGCCCAAGTCGGAATGAGGCCCAGTGTTTTGAGCATTCCTGGCTATCCAGGTGGAAGAAGCCGGGAGATGATTTTTATCAGCCAGACTAGCATGCAGGTCGCTTTATCAACTGAAGTATTTTCCAAATTGTGTTGGTAGAGAAACGTGAATAATGTATATTATTGGTGGTACAATATTTGGTTAGAGGAGCCGCAAGTGGGAAATTCCCCTTATAAGATACCGGGATCGTGAGCCTGGAAAATATAGGGTGGACCCCGGTGGAGGTAGGGGGTGAGGAGGCATGACGTGAATAGTGAGTTAGAAGTGACTGGGCCACACAGTAGACTAACACACAGAGGAAACCTGTTCTGGGGGCAAGGGCCTGTCGTGGGGTGCGCTGTGACGCCCACTACGATATTAACCATAGAGGGCATGCAGAGCCCTGCCAGTCTCTTAGGCTAATTCCTGGTGGCAAATAAACCAACATTAGTGGAGGTTGATACCTGACTGCAATTCCAAACCCCATGAATGATGGCCTTTCAATTCGCACCCAGCCAAATATGTAGAGTGACAGCCCGAAAAAAAACCAATATCCTGCATCCTACAACCACATTCTTGTGCCTTGCACATCTGACCATGCACGTAGAAACACTAAGGCCCTGATTCATGGAATTATTAACGTGGGAAATAGGGAACTTGCCTGCCAAACCCACATGTGTCGAATCATGGAACCGACTCTGCAGGACTTCCTTGGGACTTGCGTGGAGTTCACGCAGGCCCGTAACGTCTGTGCAAGCCATCGAGCTGCTTGCACGAGAGACCATGTTTACGGGGGTTTGCACACAGATTTTCCGAGTTTAGACCGAGTTATAATTTTTCATACGCATGTTGTCGGGGTGACAGCACTGTTACGGGGGACCCTGCGCAGGGTCCCCAAGATGCAGGCCTGCTTGCGGGGGACCCCACACACTGAAGGGTGCTTGTATTTGCGCACGGGGGAGCGCGCAAAGGTAGCTGTTATGGCTGTTCATGCTTTGCGTGTGGGCATGTCAGGGGCTTCCAGCCGCGACTTGCATTTACAGTTACTTTGTGTAGTAAATTCCATGAATACGCTGGGCGTGCATTTTTTATTCTGCGTGCAGGCTCGCACATTGTCCTTCTCGTCGCTTGTCCCATTTAGGATTTCTGTGCACCTTTCCATGAATCGGGCCCTAAAAATACTGTGGACGGTTTTTGAGTTCTCAGAACACGTGCAAAGATAGAACTAGGATTTGCAACGTGCCCACTGTTCATGCCAACTACCTAAACACGTGGCTGTTCCCACTCACCCACTAGCTCCTCTGCTTAACTTCTTGGTGTCTTTCCAACACCAAGACTCGATGCCCTTTACAAGATGAATATATGCATGGATTGCTGCATGTCAGTCGACGTTGCATTATTGATTGTTTAGCACAGATAGTAGCAATTTGCAAAGTTGACGCTTTATAGAAATGCGCCCATTGTGTGGTCATGTCCAGGCTTCTTCGGGATAGCAGGCAGTGGACTCTACCTATTTTTTTTAATGAAGGTTAAGTTTTGCATTGGCGAATGCAGGGATGGAGACTACTGCCCCCTGCAGGCCTCCACTCCACCTTTATGCTTTTCAGTGAGACAGCCTGTGTGCACTTCGAGCTACAGCAAAGTTTTGTATGAGTAGAAACGCTGTGTCATACATCTGACACCTGACGTCATGCCTGCGCTAACAAGCAGGTCTGAAGAACCTGGTGTGTGTTAACGGGCATTTGGATTCCTGGACATCTTCTGAACTGCTGTGTGGAACGTTCCTCTTGATTTTAGGCATAATGGCTTCGACTGGTTTTAGTACTGCTCTATGCACTTTAGTGTTAGCACTTTATAAGCAATATTGCATTTAAAGTGTATGCAATGGTTGGCATTTTAATAGTAGCACTTTGCAGTGGAATTTCTATTTTTGTCATCGTTTATCTGTATGTCTGTACTTTTTTACTGCATTCGGTGGTTTGTGTTTTTAGGATTCATCCAGGAGAACCATAACATTCCTGGAGTATTTTTGCACCTTGAAAGACTTGTGTATTGGTGCATTATAAATGCCATATCATATCCTGCTTCTGGTGAGCTCCTATGCATCATTCTGTTATCCTTTCCGGAGAGCCCTATGCATCATTCTGTTATCCTTTCCGGAGAGCCCTATGCATCATTCTGTTATCCTTTCTGGAGAGCTCCCAAGCATCATTCTGTTATCCTTCCATAGAGCTCCTATGCATCATTCTGTTATCCTTCTGGAGAGCTCCTATGCATCCTTTTGTTATCCTTCTTGAGAGCTCCTATGCATCATTCTGTTATCCTTCTTGAGAGCTCCTATGCATCATTCTGTTATCCTTCGGGAGAGCTCCTACAAATCATTTTGTTATCCTTCTGGAGAGCTCCTAGGCATCATTCTGTTATCCTTCCGGAGATCTCCTACGCATCATTCTGTCATCCTTCTGGAGAGCCCCTATGCATCATTCTGTTATCCTTCCGGAGATCTCCTACGCATCATTCTGTCATCCTTCTGGAGAGCCCCTATGCATCATTCTGTTATCCTTCCAGAGAGCTCCTATGCATCATTCTGTTATCCTTCCGGAGTGCTCCTACGCATCATTCTGTCATCCTTCTGGAGAGCCCCTATGCTCATTCTGTTATCCTTCCTGAGAGCTTCTATGCATCATTCTGTTATCCCTCTGGAGAGCTCTTATGCATCATGTTGTCATCCTTCTGGAGAGCCCCTATGCATCATTCTGTTATCCCTCTGGACAGCTCCTATACATCATGTTGTCATCCTTCTAGAGAGCTCCTATGCATCATGTTGTCATCCTTCTGGAGAGCCCCTATGCATCATTCTGTTATCCTTCTGGAGAGCTCATATGCATCATTCTGTTATCCTTATGGAGAGCTCCTAGGCGTCATTCTGTTATCCTTCTGGAGAGCTCCTACGCATCATTCTGTCATCCTTCTTTAGAGCTCCCATGCATCATTCTGTCATCTTTCTGGAAAGCTCATATGCATCATTCTGTTATCCTTCCAGAGAGCTCCTATGCATCATTCTGTTATCCTTCTGGAGAACTCCTATGCATCATGTTGTCATCCTTGTGGAGAGCCCCTATGCATCATTCTGTTATCCTTCTGGAGAGCTCCTATGCATCATTCTGTTATCCTTTCTGGAGAGCTCCTACGTATCCTTCTGTTATCCTTCTGGAGAGCTCCTA
The DNA here is from genome assembly GCF_040938575.1 of Ambystoma mexicanum. Taxonomy (NCBI): domain Eukaryota; kingdom Metazoa; phylum Chordata; class Amphibia; order Caudata; family Ambystomatidae; genus Ambystoma; species Ambystoma mexicanum. The sequence continues at coordinate 641,333,031 of NC_090940.1, read as the reverse complement.
TGCATCATTATTTTATCCTTTCTCGAGAACTCCTATGCATCATTCTGTTATCCTTCTGAAGAGCACCTTTGCATCATTCTGTCATCCTTCTGGAGAGCCCCTATGCATCATTCTGTTATCCTTCTGGAGAGTGCCTATGCATCATTCTGTAATCCTTTCTGGAGAGCTCTTATGCATCGTTCTGTTATCCTTCTGGAGAGCTGCTATGCATTATGTTATCCTTCTGGAGAGTGTCTATGCATCATTTTGTTATCCTTTCTGGAGAGCTCATATGCATCCTTCTGTTATCCTTTTGGAGAGCTCCTATGCATCATTATTTATTTATTTATTTATTTATTGTTTTAATTTATTGTAAAACTACAGTTCGGTAAGTAAATAGCGAATTTGTGTTATATTGATTTATCTTCCTTATTTTGAATTTGCTTTTCACAGAATCGTAGATTTTTATTACTGAAGGGTTTGGCCAGTCTAGATGCTCGACAAGCTTTCCACACTTTGTGAGACGTCGTCGTGAGACTCAGCATCAGGATGGTGAACTCGCAGAATCATGTCAAGAAAATTGATTAAGCTACATGTTAACTTGATATTTTGGCCGGCTACGACAAGTTCCCACCAATCTGCTGCTTCATACATTCGTGGTTTATAAGTTCCCAAATGCAGTTCACGCTGAGTGATAAGTGCAGTGCATTAATTTATTAAATGTTTAAGAGACTCAATTTCTCCTGAATCACAGAATCTGCAAATGTTGTCAGATGTTTCCTTATTTCGTCGAACCCAGAGCATTTCTTTGGTGTTCAATGCGTTTAACCTGAATCTTAAAACTGAATCCTATGATGTCGCGAGGGACAGTTTAATAAGTACTTTGGTTGGTTGTGTAGTTTCCAAGTTCCTATAGATACTGAAAGAATAGTTTTAAGAGTTAGGTGTTGCTCATTGTTTGAGATCCAATCCCAGGATTCCAACGTTTTTTTTAACATTTTGCGGACGTTCAAGCAACTCTTCTTGGCTTATATTTGCAGCGTCCATTATCGCTTCCAATTTTAATTTTCAGGCTCGAAAGATTTTGGATTGCACCATTTCATTTCCAATGTTAAAGAGATGATATGCCAGAATTTGGTTTTCAAATAGGAAACATTTTCCTAAGAGTGGATAGTGATTTCCATATGATGGTTTTATGGAGAGAATGTATTGCCAATTCGTGTCTCAACGCCGCCATTGAGATGTACTGAGGAAGCTTCAGAGCATGTCTCCAGAAGCTGCCTTCTAGTCGTTGCCATAGGCACTAATCAAGATTCCAACCTGATTCTGCGCCAAAGCAATTGTAGCGATACATTTCTGAAGATAAAACATCATGATTGGTGCAATAGATAGTTAGCCGGATCGTCTCTACGCCCTTTTTTGTAGATTGGTACTACAATTGCTTTTGACCATGCAGAAGGAATAGTCATGTTCTGGGACACTTTTCTGAATGGACATTCAATAAATTTGGCCCATTTCTCTTTGTGTTTCTTTAACATGATGTTGGAAATTAGATCTGGGCCTGCTGCTCTCAAAAGTTTTAATTTTTGGATAGCTAGTTCAATGTCTTTGCTTGATGGTATTCAACCCCAGTCCCACTGGGAATTTCATTTAGAGTGAAAGGTATGGATTTTGAGGATCCACTGTTTAAGATCGCCCAGATATCACTCGTATGTTTGGTGATTAACAACTTTAGTATAATTTCTGTGCGATTTTATTCGATTATCACGGCATGAGATCTGAGCCAGTGTCAGTATAACTGGCGTCTTTCTCTGACTTTTCTTAATGTCGAGTCCGGGAGGCACTTTAACTTCTTTATTGATCGCAGATCTTTTCTTAGTGCTGTCAAATGAGAAAGTATATCGTGCCTCCTATTGCAATGAATATATGTATATTGGCCTACGCCAAGCTGCCTGTAAGTCACTTGCGAAGAAACCCGTGTCGCAAGGTCCTGACCTTAAGATCAATGTAAGCCGCCATTTTAGGTCAATCCACCATTTTAGGTTCGCTTTGTAAAGTCACCCTGCGAGTTAAAATGGTGGATGATGTCATTCCGAAATACAACATGGCCGTCTTGACCTCTGCATGTAGCTAATATGTAACTTGCCTGCAGGCCACTTGTTGAGGTCGTGAACTGAGACCTTGTCCTTCGTTGACCTGTGTGTAAAGGATTACTTGTGCAATTAAACTAATCCGCGAGCATATGTTGAGAACAATGTATTCAGATATTGAACGTAGAACACTTGTTTTAACTACATTGTATTAATGTTTGAGAAGACGTGCATGGGATATCCCAGAATACACAAGTGCCGTGTAGGCTTGTTGATATATGTATTAAAAGCAAACCAGTTACATGTGGATATGCGAACTCGGCATGAACCCTAGATCAGTGATGTATTAGAAGAATATTAACCCGAAGTAGGGTTGGACATCGTGTTCGCAAATATTTCCTTTTGGGGTACTCAGCCTCGATATTTTTTTTTTATTTTCACAGTTGGCGCCCGAATAGGGACCCTCAAGATTAATGCGGGATTATCGAAGGTTGACCCTCACTATCGGACCGGGATCGGACTGTGTGACAAAAAGGGGCCCCACTGAATGAGACGCGACACCTAAGCAGCACTGCACGACCCGATCCCTGGACGATTAGCTTGTAGTCCGAGAACGGCATCTTGATGAGGGTCCACTTATCGAGGAGGGCAGATTTGCCGAGATCACCATACACAAGGTAAGATTAGTTTGGTAAGATTCTTTGAAATCCGATCGGACCTCCTTAGGCTTGATCAGGTGAGTCGTGACCCGACTCTTAATATAACCCTGATAATTTGATTTTGGCGTATTGTATCTGCAGACACAATTATTGACCAGGTAACACCAATAATTTGATATGCCTGGGAAATTGTCTACCTGCTTCAGGGTGTTGTTCCGCAGCGATAGACAATCTTTGGAATTTAGCAATCCCGCACCACAGGAGGGGTCACCAACGTGTACTATGTACTGTAAGCATGGCATTGGAAGTATAGTATTTAATGATATTTGGCACAGACAAACCAGACATGCCTCCGAACTTCAGTGGCCAATCAATGGTAGTTTTGAAATCCCTCGCATTGAGTATTTAGAGTCAATTCTATTAAAGAAAAAGGCTAGACCTGCAGCATTCGATGTTTTGCACAATTGGAAACAAGAAGCATTACAGCAACGTAAAAGTAGAGAAAAACATGCGCGCTGTCATAAGACGAACGCCGAAAAAGCATTATTGTATGACCAAGATAAACATTCTGAATCGACTAGGAATATGGATAGGGCTTTCTCACTTGGAATTCAGAAAATCTATCCTTCTAGAGATCTCCATGCTTCCAACAAATTCATAGACAAATTGTTAAATGAACGAAGGCCTGGTGCCTCTGCGCCACCGCCATATGTTCCTCTTCCTGCTGCTTTGCCTCTTCCTCCTGCTCTTCCTGCTCTACCTGCTGTTGTTCCCGTTGTTCCTGCTCCTCCTAATGTTCCTCTTCCTCCAGCTCCTCCACCTCTTCTTATCGCACCTGTAACAGTACCTCCATTGAATTTGCCTGCTCCCTCTCTTCCAAGTGGTCCTGAGCCGCTCTTAGTCGATCGAGGTGCAGGGTCGAAGGTTGGCACTCGCAAAACTGTACCACCAGAGAACAAACGTGATTTGATTGCATGGCCTAAGCATTGTATGGAGAGGGATGATCAAGCTAATGTTTTTGCCACAGTTTATAATACGGATCATTTTCCTAAGAAAAATGTTTTTATTGAAGGTTTAAGGATTCATCTATGTGTAATGTGGGGAAAATTAAATAATACAGATCTCCCGCAAGGGTTAAGGGATCTAAATACTTTAGCATTTTGTAGAGACACTGTGGAGAAAGTAAATGAGCATGTCGAGAGGTTATTTGGGTATACAAAGGAGTTGGAAAGGTTACAGAATGAGGAGGACAAGGGGAAAGTATGTATGTACAGAAACGTTTCCTTCCTTGTCGAGAATCGATATCTGAGGAAACACAAATTTGTATGAAGCACGCGCTTAGATGGATTTCAGATATGTCGATAACTCCAGTTGAAGTATCTGACACATATAGTCAGTATACGCCAGAAATGCAGAGGAAAGTGATACAGGTAATGATAGAGTACCTACAGGATGATTGTGTAAAAAGAAAGATTAGTTGTCCCACAGAGGTATTGAGTATTTATAAGAGAGCTTTTTCACTTCACACTTCTTCAACTGCTTTAGCGCTAGACTTAGATCTGTTGCTTAGTAAGCGTTCGGAGTCACCTACTTCTCAGTTGCCTATGAGAGAGGTTCCTCCGACATTTGTCCCGAAGGTTGAGGTTGCGGCCGATGTTGCACAGGGTATAGTTGCTGTGAACATTCCTGCACATTATGTATCGCAGTTTGTTCACGTCCCGTTCTCGAGACAGGAAGTGAATACTATTAGACAATCTATTCCTGATATTAGGAAAAATCTAACTGGATTCTATAAGGAAATAGAGTCCGTCTTGCAGTCCTCAGTATTCACCTTAGGCGATATTGATTTATTATTTCCTGTACTCCTGCCTGTAGATTTGTGGAAACAAGTTAGAACTATAGACGACGAGCCAGGGTTGGGAGATACATGGGCGAATATAACTAGACTCGATGGAGAAAGGCCAGCTGGTGAAAGACCACCTCAGGTGATACTAACTTTGCCTGATAGAAATATTGCAAAATTGAAAACTGTAATTCCAGAGAAAATAATTATTTGGGGCATACTTACGCCCTGTGTCCAAGGGAAGTCTGAGGGTGCTACCGAGTTCTTTAATCGGTTCGAACAGGTATTCTCGAATTTCAGTGGACAAGATCTAGGCACAGAGTCTGGGAAAAGGTTATTTGTGGACAAATTTGTGCGTGGATTGCTGCTTGACATCCAGTCACAGATTATGTCTTCTGAGAGCGATTGGCAGGCAAAGTCCCAATCAGAAGGACTGCATATGGCTCATATGCAGAAGTACTGCATATGACTACGAGAATCGTGTCAATAATGAAAAAGATAGAGTCGAGAAACGAAAAGGTGATTTAATGACTAAAGTGCTATTACAGCAAATTTTTAGAGGCCCCATAGGGGGTAGTTCACAGATTAGAGGTCAGTATGTCCTGCAAGGGAATGTGCCCTTGGATCCTGTGAACATTAACCAGTGTGCCTATTGTCGTCAAGAGGGTCATTGGCGTGCAAAATGCCCCGTCCTTCAAAGGTCGAATAACACATTTGGGAATATGGGTAGACGATCCAGAGGTCACCCGGGTGTAGGGGGCACTGGTAGAGGTCAGTTTACACAGGATCCTAGTGGATACTAGTAACATATTTGATCATCCTTCTGCTGCATATTTATCTGAAGAGCTTCCTTTTGATGACATTCTGTTTCATTAGGATTGCCCGAAGCAGGGTTTGGAACCTACACCTATTTCCGTCAATCAGAAAGGTCCCTACGTTGAAATGGTGGTGGGAAATAGGAAACATCTATTCTTGATAGACACTGGAGCACAGAAGTGTTTCATTGATCATTCGCGGGTTCCAAACATTCCACTGTCAGGGCAAACCAATGTTTCTGTAGTGTTTTCTGGCACACCAGTTGTTTGTCCAGTTTCTTCACCGGTAACCATTTCTTTGGGTCCCTTTACGGACCACTGTCCATTTTTGTTGACTTCGAATTGTGGAGAGAACTTGCTGGGGTTGAATCTGTTTAAATAATTAAATGCAGTGATTTATTGTTCTTCTGATGGAGTGCGCTTGACGATTTCACCACAGCAATACTCTGTCTCGCAATTCTTGACTAAACCTTTGCCGCCAGAATTCATTAATGCACCAGAGAGTTTATGGGCTGTTGACGACAATGATGTCAGTGTTTTACAGATTGGGCCTGTTAAGATAGTTTTGAGACATGGAATTGAGCTGCCACGCATTCCCCAGTATAAGATTTCAATTGAGGTCGAGCGAGCTTTGAAATGCATTGTTTCCGACTTTGTGCATCGCGGGGTGATTGAAGAAATTTCAGGAAGTTTTTGCAATAGTCCGATTTTACCCATGTACAAGAAAGGCGATAATGCAATTCTATTCCGTTTCATAATTGATTTAAGTTCCATTAATAAAGTCGTTGCTCTGCAATTTCCAATTGTGCACGGTGTGACGACAATATTAACCATGATCCCAGCTACTTACTTTAGTGTTGTGGATCTAAAGAATGCTTTCTTTAGTATTCCTATACACAAGGATAGTAGATATTTGTTCTCGTTCACCTTAGGGGGACACTCGTTCACATTTACTCGTGCACCTCAAGGGTACACAGAGAGTCCTAGCATCTATAGTAGGGCTTTGAAAGAACAGCTTGATACCCTTGAATTGCCCTCTACTTGTACATTGCTTCAGTATGTTGATGACTTACTTTTAGCTGTTGACACTGAGAATGCCTGTAAGGAGGGCACTGTGTTGTTGCTTATTCATCTAGCTAGGCATGGTCACAAAGCTTTGCTTAAAAGGTTTCAATATTGTTGCCAGGAGGTCACCTATTTAGGCTATCTCCTGTCAAAGGATGGAAGAAGATTGACACCTGAAGGTATAAAACAAATTTCTGGAATGTCTGCCCCAAATACACAGAAGGAAGTTAGAGCCTTGATAGGTATGGCTTCTTACTGTAGGTTGTGGATCCCACATTTTTCACTAGTGATCAAACCGATGTTGGCTTTGACAAAGAAGGGCATTTCTTCGCCATTGCCATGAAACGCGGAACACCAGAAATCGTTTGATTTGCTCAAGACTGCATTATGCTCTGCACCAGTTTTGGGCACACCAAACTATGAAAAGGCCTTTGTGTTGTTTGTGCATGAATGTGATGGATGTGCTTTGTATGTATTAACACAGGAACATGGTGGGAATAATAGGCAGTGTGGTTACTTTTCTTCCGCCCTTGATCCTGTAGCATGCGCTTTGCCAAGATGTTTGCGAGCTGTCGCTGCTGCTGCTCCGTCTGTAAAACAGAGTGAGGGAATGGTCCTAGGCCATGATCTAACCCTGCTGGTGCCTCACTCTGTAGATGTTCTACTGAACCGAACCCAAATGCAACACCTCACTTCCGCACAGTTGACGAGATATGAATTGATCTTGTTTGCTCCTCACATTCAAATTAGGAGGTGTTGTGTTCTTAATCCGGCTGAACTCCTACCTTTCCCACAAGATACTACTTGCGGCGATGAAGAGTCACATGACTGTCTGTATACTACCAAACAAGAGACAAAGGGTAGAATTGATTTGAAAGACACTCCTTTGGATAATCCGCAAGGAGAGCTGTTTTGTGATGGCTCCTGCTTTAAACTTTCAGATGGTACATCCACAGCTGCTTATGCAATCACCATATTGAGCATGGTCGTGGAGACTAAGAGAATCACGCATAACTCTGTGCAGGACGCTGAGATTATAGCATTGACCCGAGCTTGCAAACTTTCTGAAGGGCTTGCAGTAAACATTTATACTGATAGTCAGTATGCCTTTGGGGTGCTTCACAACTTTGGGAGACTTTGGTCAGAGAGAGGGTTCTTAACTTCACATGGCACTAAAATCCAACATGGCTCCCTAATAGTACAACTACTCTCAGCGCTTGCGCTCCCTGCTCAGTTAGCTGTTATGAAATGTGAAGCACATCGAAAGATTACAGATGACATACGAAAAGGGAATGCTTTCGCTGATCAGATAGCTAGACAAACTGCTACCGATCCCCTTACGGAGATGTATGTTTCAAGGGAGACTGTAAATGCTTATCCAATGGATGGGGGTGTTGGGTCTGTATGGGATATCCAAGCTGATGCCACGATAGAAGAATCCAAGAAGTGGGCTGAAGGCTTGTGGAAACTTGATGATGACGTGTGTTGGGTGGACATAGTTGAAGGGAAATGGCTACCCCCTGACGTGTATGTAATGATGATGGTCATCATGGCCCATGGTCCTACGCATGTATGTGCCCAGAAAGTGACAACAATGTTAGAGAAAGTTTGGGCAAATGACAAAATTTTGAAAATTGCCCAGCGCTATGTTCAGGATTGCATGATTTGCCTACAATACAATGTGGGAAAAGGGACAGCAACTCCAAGGGGAAGTTTTGGGCCACCCTCTCTCCCCTTTGAAGTTATCCACTTTGATTTTATTGAAATGGAACGATGCAACAATAAGAAGTACGTGCTGGTTGTCATCTGTGCTTTTAGTAAATGGGTTGAGGCTTTCCCCGTTAAAGATGCTACAGCCATGACTACTACGCAAACCATGTTAAAGGAGTACCTCCCACGGTTTGGGCTACCAAGAGTTATCTGGTCACACAATGGTCCACATTTTGTCGCTGCTGTAATTCTGCAGATGTGTGCGGCATTACAGATCGACAAACGGTTCAATTCGGCCAGAAATGCTCAGAGCGCCGGGCTAGTAGAAAGACACAACGGTATCATCAAGAACAAGCTCGCTAAGATGTGTGCCGACACTAAATTGAAATGGCCGAACGCCTTACCGATCGTGTTACTATCCATGCGTACAACCCCTCAAACTAAGACTGGGCTCTCTCCATTTGAGGTGGTAATGGGGAGACCTGCCAATATCTGGAACCTTCCTAAATGTATTACTTTCAGATTATTGCAGCCAGTTGACTAAAAACCTGTATTTGATTTATCACCAGGTGCGAGAGGCTTTACCTGTGCGATACGAGGGCCTGGGCCACAGCATACGGCCTGGAAGCTGGGTGCTCATCAAGGCGTTTGAGCGTTCTTCTTGCCTTGCACCTCACTGGCGGGGCCCGTTCCAAGTCCTGTTGGTTACCCAAACAGCGGTGCGGGTTTCTGGAAGAAAGAATTGGATCCACGCATCGCACGTCAAGAAACTTCCTCACCCTGTGCCACACGATACAGAAGAAACAGAACCCCTCGCTAACGCTGCAACCAACGATCCCAAAGCAGTAAATAGAGCTGAGAGTGTGTCGGAGAATCTTTCTGAGTCTGTGAGGCTTGGGGAAGTAGCCATTTTGTCTCCACACTCTCCAAAGGTTTTGCATCCGGAAACTGCTGTTTCAAATTCGGCATCTTCACTTGTCTCTGATACGTTGCTTCCAACGGGAAGTGATGATACATTGTTTCTGGATCAATCAGTACTGGGAAAAGCAAGGTATAATCTGCGTCCAAGAAAATAGACTTACGGCACGGTTTTACTGTGCATCTGATAGACTTACGGCACGGTTCGGCTGTGCATTTGGAGAAGGAACGGATCATCAAGGGCTTGTTTTCGCCCAAATTTGAGAAAAGGGATTCTGTTGGCTAGGGTTGGGGAAGGACTAAGAAGTCGCGCGGGCGGGAAGTCGCCAGCAATGAACATTGGGGTTACCGTTTGAAGACTACAATGCCTGCCACCGCTACCGCTCGTATGGGACTTGTAAATGATGGGGTGACCAGCCGGGACAATGGACAATGCACCTGGGCCCCGAAAATGTATTGCTGTGTTTTTTTAATACTATTTGGTTTTATAATAGTCACTGTTTTAGGAATGTGGTACCTCGAGGAAACGCATCCTTTAGAATCCTTGTTGCCTACTGAAAATGTATCTACTGTTCCTACTCCCTTTGTGCATTTGCACACTTTATCCCCTCGGGATTCCCAGCATAGACAAAGGTACCACAATAATACTCTGCTACTTATCATGAATGCAACACATGCCATTTTTAATAAGTCCAACTTTTAGGTCTGCTCACATTTACCTCAACATGGGGATAAGGGGCTAGGTTGGTATATTCATCCTTTTCCTTTGACAACTGCTTGTTATGCTTCTCTTAGAGCACTGTTCTTTGGCCGATGGAATGATAGCATCTCAGGGAACTTTGATGGCACTAATTTGAATAGTTTTGAGAAACGTGTTTTGACTCCCCTGGGATGCTCGCTTTTCGCAAACAGGAGTAAACCTAACGTTGCTTCTATTAGGCCTTCTGACAGGCTGTCTCGTCCCTTCCAATCTTTGATTTCCTTTAAGATGGCTCTGATAGGCAATAAGGATGCCATGCCTCCTTCTTATACTGTCAACCATAGCCCCGATTCAGTTTCTTTCTGCATACAGATGAATGGCACTCAGTCAATGGGAGATTTTCTAGGTTGTGCCAACGTTGCAAATTTGACTGGGGTAAACAGACCTTTGTATGTAGGCGAACCTGTCTACTTTGTCTGCGGCAATGTAGCATTTCCATGGTTGCCCAGGGATTGGCAGGGTACCTGTTATTTAGGGATCCTGTTACCTGGGGTGTTTATAGCTAGTACAATAGAAGTTTCAAAGGCTCGTCCACGGCGGGATGAGAATGGTGAAACCCTAGCACAAATCTTGGGAGATATAGCTAAATCAGTTGTGCCATTTTGGGGCAGATAGCGAATTCTGAGGATATCAGAATACTAGCGCGAGTATTGGAGAGAACCATCAACCAGACCACGGACATACTCTATAACATGACATTAGACCAGAAGGCGATAAGATTAGTTGTGCTTCAGAACCAGATGCCATTAGATATCATTCTGGCTGAACGTGGTGGAGTGTGTAAATTAGTGGGGTCCGCTTGCTGCGTTTTTGTGCCAGATTCCTCCCCAATCATCTTCAAGGCAATACAGAATCTGCACGTCTTTAGTTCAGAAGTGCATGTTCCCGAGGGAAACTGGGATCTTAGCACTTGGTTCTGGGACTTCTTGCAATCTGGGTTTGGAAGGTACTTTCGGTCTTGCTGATTATTTTGTGAATTCTGTTGTTTCTTTGTTGCTGTATTCAGTGTCTACCTAGTTTATGTTCGATGCTAGGGGGATGTTGCGCACAAGCGATAGGTACGATAAGACATAAAGTGTATGCCCCAGATAAAACTTCCAAGGAATATGTGTTGAAAGAAATTTTAGCGAATGACCTAATGGCAATAGATATTTCCGACAGCGATTCAGGGTGCATGGACGATGATGCATGGAGTTATTTGCAAGGAGATCATAAGTAGTTTAGCAATTAACATAGGCCAAAAGGAGGGTTTGTCAAATGAGAAAGTATATCGGGCCTCCTATTGCAATGAATATATGTATATTGGCCTACGCCAAGCTGCTTGTAAGTCACTTGCGAAGAAATCCGTGTCGCAAGGTCCTGATCTTAAGATCAATGTAAGCCGCCATTTTAGCTCAATCCGCCATTTTAGGTTAACTTTGTAAAGTCACCCTGCGAGTTAAAATGGTGGACGATGTCATTCCGAAATACAACATGGCCGTCTTGACCTCTGCATGTAGCTGATATGTAACTTGCCTGCAGGCCATTTGTTGAGGTCGTGAACTGAGACCTTGTCCTTCGTTGACCTGTGTGTAAAGGATTACTTGTGCAATAAAACTAATCCACAAGCATATGTTGAGAACAATGTATTCAAATATTGAACATAGGACACTTGTTTTAACAACATTGTATTAATGTTTGAGAAGACCTGCATGGGAAATCCCTGAGTACACAGTTGCCGTGTAGGCTTGTTGATATATGTATTAAAAGCAAACCAGTTACATGTGGATATGCAAACTCGGCAGGAACCCTTGATCAGTGGTGAATTAGAAGAATATTAACCCGAAGTAGGGTTGAACATCGTGTTCGCAAATAGTATAAAAGAGCAATGAATTCTAATGTACAGCGTCTCTCACTGAATACAACGAACCATGCTGGAGTTCGCTGTGTTGCACTGAGGGCTGATAGCTATCTGATTTTGTTCTGTTCTTTGTAACTGAATTCAGTATAAATTAAAGTACTTTTCATGTTCCTTTGTAACCCGTGTCCGGTGTAGTTCCTTTTGGGGTACTCAGCCTCGATATTTTGATTTTGTTTTCACAGTGCCTTTTTTGCCTGTGCAATTTCATAGCTAAAAAGATTCATAGGAGTATGTCCTGTTATTCTACAGTTTACCCGTATCGTCATGAAATCTGTTAACAAGGGTGAACATTCAACATTGTTCGATTGTATGAGGCGGAGGCACAGTTTCTGAATTAAGGTTCTGTTTGTTGTCAGGCGGTTTCCTGCCACTTTTATTGATAATGGGACTTTGTGTTTGTCGGGTGGGTCGCCTCCTTCAAATTCTCAAACAAGACGTAGCAAATCATGATTGCTCTTTTCCATTGAAATTACATGAAGCGAAACCATTCTTTCAAGGACATTTCGTTAGGCCCAAAAATAGTCCAAGGTGTTACTACTGTGCAGACCTCTCCAAATTGGATTGCAAAGCTGGTCGCTCTTGGCGTTTCCATTGACCATAAAGTAGTTCCGTAGTGCAAGAGCTTGTGACCAAGATTGACCTCTTATAGCTACTGCAGTCTCAAGTAGCTGGATATGTGTGTTGTTTTCAGAATCATATTTAAACCAACTGCAGTTGAGATCTCCACAAATTAGTACCGATAAATTAGTGTAAGACAGTGTAGAGTCATCAATAAAATTTGTTACTGCATTAATGAAGGTCTTTGATGTAATCATTGCAGGATTCCAATATCCGTTGACCAATAGTAGATGGAATATCAAGGTCGTGTTAGGGGAATCAATTTGCAGAAGAATTCCTTGTACAAACGGATTTGGATTGAATGAAGCTATAGGAGTCAACCAGTTATGCATTTTCAACAAGATGATTAAACCTGAAGAAGGACGACCTCTATCGTTTTTAAAAAGGTGGCAAAACCGTTGCGTGTCAGCAGGTCGCGAAACCAGGTTTCTTGCAAATAGATTGCAAGAACACCATCTTTCGGTTCTGTGAAATTATTGAACAAATGTGTGAATCCATGTGTGTTCCATGACAACACTGTCTGTTCAGTTGTGGTCCGTGTCAGTCATGGTTAGTGACGAAGTCCATAAGAGGATTGATTGCCGTTTCTGCGTCCTGCCACTTTCTCTTGGGTTCCAAAGCCTTTCCATGATTCCTGAGGGAAGGTCAATGATTTTCGCAGAGTAGCACAACAATGTTTATTCGCTTCTGCATCATTTCTTTATGAGAAGGAAGTTGATCATTGTGAGTTATTGACTCAGGTTCCAGAGTAATATCGAATCTGAAGACAAGTAGCTCTTCAATTGCATGTAGTAACAATATTTTTACTGCAGAAGAGCTGATATGTAGCAATACCTGGTCAGAGGTTTTCTCTGTTGGGTACTCCACAATTTTGATATCATCAGACAAGATTGCTTGCAGTTGAGGTATACAAGCGAATAATTTCAAGACATTTGCTCTGTTTAAGTTGACCTCGTTTTCATCAGTCTGAATATTTTATAAGCGGAGTTTCCATAGACACGATTTTTTGTTTGAACTGTCATTGCCATGTACTCTAGATCGATACTGTGCTTCCTTTAGCCTCTGATTCAGAGTTTGTTTTGGGTTGAGCATGGAATTTAAGGTTAAGGGTTGAGCTAGCGACGCTTTACCATTTCCTTTATTTAGAACATCACTGCTTTGATTGTTTGCTGAAGAGAGACTGTTACGTTCTTACACTTTTCATCTCGTAATTGAGAAGTTCCAGGTTCATGGTTATTTAAAGAAGATGCAAGTGAGTCATCTACTTCCGCTGAATACGTTGACAGATTGCATAAGTCGACAGGATCTCCAGCAGAAGAACTAGAAATACTTTTTTCGTCAGACTCTAGACGACAACGTTTCGTTGGTTGCTTGTTTTGTTGAAAACAATTTTCTTTGGCCAAGATTGGCGTGGGTGCTGAGTCTGGAAAGATCTGTGTTGGGCCTGTTTTGAGGTAAAACAGGCCTGTTTTTTTGGATTAGTGATGTTTCTTATACATTTTTTCAGATTTTGACAGGCGTTCTTTTGAAAGCTTGTTTTTTGATCCTTGTGATGGTGCCTTTTTTATCGACTTTTTGCAGCATTGATGAATTTTCAGTCATTACAATGGTTTTTGCAGGGCCACTGAAAATGTTATACGGATTTTGTGGGTTTCTAAGTTTTTCAGCAGTTTCATCATGTGCCAGAAGCTGAATAGAACTATGGCCGCTTGGCAGGGCTTGAACAGGTGCTAAAGTGGCTTTAGGATGCATCAAATTGCCTGTCACAGAGCAACTTGAAGACAAGCAACTTTTGGTTGTCGATCATGACATTTGTCGCTAGATGAAGCAACAGAATTCCGGATAGGATGTGGGACATCTTGAGATGTTGCAGGGGTCTGTGAGTTCACAAGACTGGGGACACTAGAATGGGGCTGGATGCTGGTGGACCCTCCCTCGTCGTTGACAGGGGCGAATTGGGGAGTTCCCTTATTTTCTTCACGGGTAACATTTTTTCAGATCCAATGCACAGTCTCTAGAAGGCCTTCAATTAGGGTGTCGTTTTGGCAATGATGCAGAGCAGTCAAATCACTCAAACGGTCCTGCCAACGAGTAGAAATATCTGTGTCCCTTTCGATTTTCGCTTGCAGAACTCCGGTAAAGAGTTCAAGTTTTTCAATTTTTTGGACTTCGTCACTAATTGCACATTCAGGGATTCATACAGTTTTGTGAAAGGAACACGCGCAATTGAAGAAGCTGCTAAAACATTACTGTGAAGCTGGGTTAATGCTTCTACAGAGAGGCTCAATAGCAGTACAGAAGCAGCTGTAGAATCATTTTCAATTGATGAAGAATGCGTACAATCTATATCGAACTGTGAAGGTGTTAGAGAAAGATTTATGGCTTGAAGGGGGGCCTGTGATTCCGCCAGAGAGCTTTGAGTTTTGACGTGTAAAATGCTTGCATTTGTTGACCGAGATGGTGGTTCTTTTGTCGTTGATTTAATTAGTTGGGACTTTAGCTCAACTACACATTGTAGTCGTCGAGCGCTAGCAATTGAGCTTAGATCTGCATTGCCAGGACGTGGAGCTGGGCTATGAATACTGGTTTGAACAGTCAGTGATTTTGAATTATCAGGGGTCGTTTCTGAGATATCCAGGAGACACAATTCTGTCACCTTTGATGCTTCAAGCCCATTTGCACTGGGGAGTCTAAGTTCCATTACATCGACGAACTTAACCAGCTTGACACTAGCGCCACTTTGAATCACTACCCCCTGCTTTGTTGGAATCTGCAGAGGGTTGATTTGGTGTTGAATAGGAGCACATTCAGGATTCCGTTTTGCCGTGAGGTCGTTAGTAAAGAGTTGAGCTTCAGTACTTGGAAGACACATTAGCTCACGGTCGCTGACCAAAAATGAAGGAATTGTTGTGTGAGTGGGAAGATCCGGGCTTATAGCTGTTCCCAATGTCACACATTCATGGTATAATGGAAAGTCAGAGGTCGATTCAGCATTCACAAGGCCACACTGAGTGCCAGAGGTGGCCATAGAAGCTGAGAAAATTGTCGTGCTTAACATGGGCTCAATCGAGGGAAACAATGCAGGTGAGTGCGTTAAGTCTTTACTTAGGGTGTGGTGAGGTGTCGAGGGCGCAGGGAAGGAAGATAGGGGCGTGGTTGACACAGCATTGGGGACCAGGGTTGTCAAGGATCCGTCTTTAACCGACCCAAACTGCCTTTGATGAATGTGTTGAACCAATTGGTTAACCGCACAATCAATGTCAATTCTGTGTTCTGACGTGGTGTTAGAGTCAGCGTTTTCAAAGCCAAACAACTCCGATTCGCCTGGGCAATGAGGCAACACTGCGTGGGTTTCATGTGTTTCATGCAGATCAGGGGATATTGAAGGTGGCATGGGAGAATGGGGAGCAAGTGGAAGACCAAGTGGAGATCGACCTACACACTTGCTTACCTTGGACACCTCAGTGCCTTTCATCGCAGTCCACGGGTTGATCATCCGCCGGTGCTGCACAGTTTTCTTCCGAGTCTGTGGGCCTTCTGCAGTTAGTGCCATTTACACAATAAAGGAAGGCAGGAGGAAGGCGGGGTTAGGCATGGGGCAAAGGCAATGGGCGAGGAGCGGAGGAGCGCGCTGGGGCAGACTGGGAATCTGTACCTGGACTCCTCCACGCGTAAAAGGAGTATTTAAACACAAGTGTGGCAAAAAAAGAAACAGGACTGGATGTAGTGCAGCTCCTCTCGCCAGGAGTAAATCCAAGAGACTGGGCCAGACTGGGACTCTGCACCTGGAGTCCACGCCAAGCTCCGCGCATAAAAGGAGTATTTAAACACAAGTCTGGTAAAAAATAGAAACAGGACTGGACGTAGGGCAGCTCCTCACGCCATGAGTAAATCCAAGAGACTGGGGCAGACTGGGACTCTGCACCTGGACTACGCCGGGACTATGCATCATTCTGTTATCCTTTCTGGAGAGCTCCTATGCATCTTCTGTTATCCTTCTGGAGAGCTCCTATGCATCATTCTGTTATCCTTCTGGAAAGCTCCTATGCATCATTCTGTTATCCTTTCTGG
Organism: Ambystoma mexicanum; assembly: GCF_040938575.1. Classification (NCBI taxonomy): domain Eukaryota; kingdom Metazoa; phylum Chordata; class Amphibia; order Caudata; family Ambystomatidae; genus Ambystoma; species Ambystoma mexicanum. The sequence continues at coordinate 641,316,603 of NC_090940.1, read as the reverse complement.
AGAGCTCCTATGCATCATTCTGTTATCCTTCTGGAGAGCTCCTATGCATCATTCTGTTATCCTTTCTGGAGAGCCCCTATGCATCATTCTGTTATCCTTCTGGAGAGCGCCTATGCACCATTCTGTTATCCTTTCTGGAGAGCTCCTATGCATCATTCTGTTATCCTTCTGGAGAGCTCCAGTGCATCATGTTGACATCCTTCTGGAGAACCCCTATGCATCATTCTGTTATCCTTCTGGAGAGCTCATATGTATCATTCTGTTATCCTTCTGGAGAGCTCCTACGCACCATTCCGTTATCCTTTCTGGGGAGCTCGTATTAATCATGGTGTCATCCTTCTGGGAAGCCCCTATGTATCATTCTGTTATTATTCTCAAGAGCTTCTATGCATCATTCTGTTATCCTTCTGGAGAGCTCCTATGCACCATTCTGTTATCCTTTCTGAAGAGCTCCTATGCATCATTCTGTTATCCTTTCTGGAGAGCTCCTATGCATAATTCTGTTATCCTTCTGGAGAGCTCCAGTGCATCATGTTGACATCCTTCTGGAGAACCCCTATGCATTATTCTGTTATCCTTCTGGAGAGCTCCTATGTATCATTCTGTTATCCTTCTGGAGAGCTCCTATGCATCATTCTGTTATCCTTTCTGGGCAGCTCGTATTAATCATGGTGTCATCCTTCTGGGAAGCCCCTATGTATCATTCTGTTATTATTCTCAAGAGCTGCTATGCATCATTCTGTTATCCTTCTGGAGAGCTCCTATGCACCATTCTGTTATCCTTTCTGAAGAGCTCCTATGCATCATTCTGTTATCCTTTCTGGAGAGCTCCTATGCATCATTCTGTTATCCTTCCGGAGAGCTCCAATGCATCATGTTGACATCCTTCTGGAGAGCCCCTATGCATCATTCTGTTATCCTTCTGGAGAGCTCCTATGTATCATTATGTTATCCTTCTGGAGAGCTCCTATGCACAATTCTGTTATCCTTTCTGAAGAGCTCCTATGCATCATTCTGTTATCCTTCTGGAGAGCTCCTATGCATCATTCTGTTATCCTTCTTCAGAGCTCCAATGCATCATTCTGTTATCCTTTCTGGAGAGCTCCTATGCATCATGTTGTCATCCTTCTGGGAAGCCCCTATGCATCATTCTGTTATCCTTCTCAAGAGCTCATATGCACCATTCTGTTATCCTTTCTGAAGAGCTCCTATGCATCATTCTGTTATCCTTTCGGGAGAGCTCCTATGCATCATTCTGTTATCCTTCTGGAGAGCTCCAATGCATCATGTTGACATCCTTCTGGAAAGCACCTATGCATCATTCTGTTATCATTTCTGGAGAGCTCCTATGCATCCTTCTGTTATCCTTCTGGGGAGCTCCTATGCATCCTTCTGTTATCCTTCTGGAGAGCCCCTATGCATCCTTCTGTTATCCTTCTGGAGAGCTCCTATGCATCATTCTGTTATCCTTCTTCAGAGCTCCAATGCATCATTCTGTTATCCTTTCTGGAGAGCTCCTATGCATCATGTTGTCATCCTTCTGGGAAGCCCCTATGCATCATTCTGTTATCCTTCTCAAGAGCTCATATGCATCATTCTGTTATCCCACTGGAGAGCTCCTATGCATCATTCCATTATCCTTTCTGACGAGCTCCTATGCATCATTCTGTTATCCTTCTGGAGAGCATGTATGCATCATTTTGTCCTCCTTTCTGGAGAGCTCCTATGCATCCTTCTGTTATCCTTCTGGAGAGCTCCTATCAATCCTTCTGTTATCCTTCTGGAGAACTCCTATGTGTCATTTTGTTATCCTTTCTGGAGAGCTCCTATGCATCCTTCTGTTATCCTTCTGGAGAGCTCCTATGCATCATTCGGTTAACCTTTCTGGAGAGCTCCCATGCATCGTTCTGTTAACCTTCTGGAGAGCGCCTATGCATCATTCTGTTATCCTTTCTGGAGAGCTCCTATGCATCCTTCTGTTATCCTTCTGGAGAGCTCCTATGCATCATTCGGTTATCCTTTCTGGAGAGCTCCTATGCATCCTTCTGCTATCCTTCTTGAGAGCTCCTATGCATCATTCTGTTATCCTTTCTGGAGAGCTCCTATGCATCATTCTGTTATCGTTCTGGAGAGCGCCTTTGCATCATTCTATCATCCTTCTGGAGAGCCGCTATGCATCATTCTGTTATCCTTTCTGGAGAGCTTCTATGCATCATTCTGTTATCCTTCTGGAGAGCTCCAATGCATCATGTTGACATCCTTCTGGAGAGCCCCTATGCATCATTCTGTTATCCTTCTGGAGAGCTCCTATGTATCATTCTGTTATCCTTCTGGAGAGCTCCTATGCATCATTCTGTTATCCTTTCTGGGGAGCTCCTATGCATCATGGTGTCATCCTTCTGGGAAGCCCCTATGCATCATTCTGTTATTCTTCTCAAGAGCTCCTATGCATTATTCTGTTATCCTTCTGGAGAGCTCCTATGCACCATTCTGTTATCCTTTCTGAAGGGCTGCTATGCATCATTCTGTTATCCTTCTGCAAAGCATCTATGCATCTTTCTGTTATCATTTCTGGAGAGCTCCTATGCATCCGTCTGTTATCCTTCTGGGGAGCTACTAGGCATCGTTCTGTTATCCTTCTAGATAGCTCCTATGCATCTTTCTGTTATCCTTCTGTAGAGCTCCTATGCATCATTCTGTTATCCTTCTTCAGAGCTCCTATACATCATTATGTTATCCTTTCTGGAGAGCTCCTATGCATCATGTTGTCATCCTTCGGGGAAGCCCCTATGCATCATTCTGTTATCCTTCTCAAGAGCTCATATGCATCATTCTATTATCCTTCTGGAGAGCTCCTATGCATCATTCCATTATCCTTTCTGAAGATCTCCTATGCATCATTCTGTTATCCTTCTGGAGAGCACCTATGCATCATTTTGTCCTCCTTTCTGGAGAGCTCCTATGCATCATTCTGTTATCCTTCTGGAGAGCTCCTATCAATCCTTCTGTTATCCTTCTGGAGGGCTCTTATGCGTCATTCTGTTATCCTTTCTGGAGAGCTCCTATGCATCCTTCTGTTATCCTTCTGGAGAGCTCCTATGCATCATTCGGTTATCCTTTCTGGGGAGCTCCTATGCATCATTCTGTTAACCTTCTGGAGAGCGCCTATGCATCATTCTGTTATCCTTTCTGGAGAGCTCCTATGCATCCGTCTGTTATCCTTCTGGGGAGCTCCTATGCATCCTTCTGTTATCCTTCTAGATAGCTCCTATGTATCTTTCTGTTATCCTTCTGGAGAGCTCCTATCAATCCTTCTGTTATCCTTCTGGAGAGCTCCTATGCGTCATTCTGTTATCCTTTCTGGAGAGCTCCTATGCATCCTTCTGTTATCCTTCTGGAGAGCTCCCATGCATCATTCTGTTATCCTTCTTGAGAACCGCTGTGCATCATTCTGTTATCCTTCTGGTGAGCTCCTATGCATCCTTCTGTTATCCTTCTGGAGAGCTCCTATGCACCATTCTGTTATCCTTTCTGAAGAGCTCCTATGCATCATTCGGTTATCCTTTCTGGGGAGCTCCTATGCATCATTCTGTTAACCTTCTGGAGAGCGCCTATGCATCATTCTGTTATCCTTTCTGGAGAGCTCCTATGCATCCTTCTGTTATCCTTCTGGAGAGCTCCTATGCATCATTCGGTTATCCTTTCTGGGGAGCTCCTATGCATCATTCTGTTAACCTTCTGGAGAGCGCCTATGCATCATTCTGTTATCCTTTCTGGAGAGCTCCTATGCATCCTTCTGTTATCCTTCTGGAGAGCTCCTATGCATCATTCGGTTATCCTTTCTGGGGAGCTCCTATGCATCATTCTGTTAACCTTCTGGAGAGCGCCTATGCATCATTCTGTTATCCTTTCTGGAGAGCTCCTATGCATCCGTCTTTTATCCTTCTGGGGAGCTCCTATGCATCCTTCTGTTATCCTTCTGGAGAGCTCCTATGCATCATTTGGTTATCCTTTCTGGGGAGCTCCTATGCATCATTCTGTTAACCTTCTGGAGAGCGCCTATGCATCATTCTGTTATCCTTTCTGGAGAGCTCCTATGCATCCTTCTGTTATCCTTCTGGAGAGCTCCTATGCATCATTCGGTTATCCTTTCTGGGGAGCTCCTATGCATAATTCTATTAACATTCTGAAGAGCGCCTATGCATCATTCTGTTATCCTTTCTGGAGAGCTCCTTTGCATCCTTCTGCTATCCTTCTGGAGAGCTCCTATGCATCATTCTGTTATCCTTTCTGGAGAGCTCCTATGCATCCATCTGTTATACTTCTGGGGAGCTCCTATGCATCGTTCTGTTATCCTTCTAGATATCTCCTATGCATCTTTCTGTTATCCTTCTGTAGAGCTCCTATGCATCATTCTGTTATCCTTCTTCAGAGCTCCTATGCATCATTATGTTATCCTTTCTGGAGAGCTCCTATGCATCATGTTGTCATCCTTCGGGGAAGCCCCTATGCATCATTCTGTTATCCTTCTCAAGAGCTCATATGCATCATTCTGTTATCCTTCTTGAGAGCTCCTATGCATCATTCCATTATCCTTTCTGAAGATCTGCTATGCATCATTCTGTTATCCTTCTGGAGAGCACCTATGCAAAATTTTGTCCTCCTTTCTGGAGAGCTCCTATGCATCATTCTGTTATCCTTCTGGAGAGCTCCTATGCACCATTCTGTTATCCTTTCTGAAGAGCTCCTATGCATCATTCTGTTATCCTTTCTGGAGAGCTCCTATGCATCATTCTGTTATCCTTCTGGAGAGCTCCAGTGCATCATGTTGACATCCTTCTGGAGAACCCCTATGCATCATTCTGTTATCCTTCTGGAGAGCTCCTATGTATCATTCCGTTATCCTTCTGGAGAGCTCCTATGCATCATTCTGTTATCCTTTCTGGGCAGCTCGTATTAATCATGTCATCCTTCTGGGAAGCCCCTATGTATCATTCTGTTATTATTCTCAAGAGCTCCTATGCATCATTCTGTTATCCTTCTGGAGAGCTCCTATGCACCATTCTGTTATCCTTTCTGAAGAGCTCCTATGCATCATTCTGTTATCCTTTCTGGAGAGCTCCTATGCATCATTCTGTTATCCTTCTGGAGAGCTCCAATGCATCATGTTTACATCCTTCTGGAGAGCCCCTATGCATCATTCTGTTATCCTTCTGGAGAGCTCCTATGTATCATTATGTTATCCTTCTGGAGAGCTCCTATGCACAATTCTGTTATCCTTTCTGAAGAGCTCCTATGCATCATTCTGTTATCCTTCTGGAGAGCTCCTATGCATCATTCTGTTATCCTTCTTCAGAGCTCCAATGCATCATTCTGTTATCCTTTCTGGAGAGCTCCTATGCATCATGTTGTCATCCTTCTGGGAAGCCCCTATGCATCATTCTGTTATCCTTCTCAAGAGCTCATATGCACCATTCTGTTATCCTTTCTGAAGAGCTCCTATGCATCATTCTGTTATCCTTTCTGGAGAGCTCCTATGCATCATTCTGTTATCCTTCTGGAGAGCTCCAATGCATCATGTTGACATCCTTCTGGAAAGCACCTATGCATCATTCTGTTATCATTTCTGGAGAGCTCCTATGCATCCTTCTGTTATCCTTCTGGGGAGCTCCTATGCATCCTTCTGTTATCCTTCTGGAGAGCCCCTATGCATCCTTCTGTTATCCTTCTGGAGAGCTCCTATGCATCATTCTGTTATCCTTCTTCAGAGCTCCAATGCATCATTCTGTTATCCTTTCTGGAGAGCTCCTATGCATCATGTTGTCATCCTTCTGGGAAGCCCCTATGCATCATTCTGTTATCCTTCTCAAGAGCTCATATGCATCATTCTGTTATCCCACTGGAGAGCTCCTATGCATCATTCCATTATCCTTTCTGACGAGCTCCTATGCATCATTCTGTTATCCTTCTGGAGAGCATGTATGCATCATTTTGTCCTCCTTTCTGGAGAGCTCCTATGCATCATTCTGTTATCCTTTCTGGAGAGCTCCTATGCATCCTTCTGTTATCCTTCTGGAGAGCTCCTATGCATCATTCGGTTATCCTTTCTGGAGAGCTCCTATGCATCCTTCTGCTATCCTTCTTGAGAGCTCCTATGCATCATTCTGTTATCCTTTCTGGAGAGCTCCTATGCATCATTCTGTTATCGTTCTGGAGAGCGCCTTTGCATCATTCTATCATCCTTCTGGAGAGCCGCTATGCATCATTCTGTTATCCTTTATGGAGAGCTTCTATGCATCATTCTGTTATCCTTCTGGAGAGCTCCAATGCATCATGTTGACATCCTTCTGGAGAGCCCCTATGCATCATTCTGTTATCCTTCTGGAGAGCTCCTATGTATCATTCTGTTATCCTTCTGGAGAGCTCCTATGCATCATTCTGTTATCCTTTCTGGGGAGCTCCTATGCATCATGGTGTCATCCTTCTGGGAAGCCCCTATGCATCATTCTGTTATTCTTCTCAAGAGCTCTTATGCATCATTCTGTTATCCTTCTGGAGAGCTCCTATGCACCATTCTGTTATCCTTTCTGAAGGGCTCCTATGCATCATTCTGTTATCCTTCTGCAAAGCATCTATGCATCTTTCTGTTATCATTTCTGGAGAGCTCCTATGCATCCGTCTGTTATCCTTCTGGGGAGCTACTATGCATCGTTCTGTTATCCTTCTAGATAGCTCCTATGCATCTTTCTGTTATCCTTCTGTAGAGCTCCTATGCATCATTCTGTTATCCTTCTTCAGAGCTCCTATGCATCATTATGTTATCCTTTCTGGAGAGCTCCTATGCATCATGTTGTCATCCTTCGGGGAAGCCCCTATGCATCATTCTGTTATCCTTCTCAAGAGCTCATATGCATCATTCTGTTATCCTTCTGGAGAGCTCCTATGCATCATTCCATTATCCTTTCTGAAGATCTCCTATGCATCATTCTGTTATCCTTCTGGAGAGCACCTATGCATCATTTTGTCCTCCTTTCTGGAGAGCTCCTATGCCTCATTCTGTTATCCTTCTGGAGAGCTCCTATCAATCCTTCTGTTATCCTTCTGGAGGGCTCTTATGCGTCATTCTGTTATCCTTTCTGGAGAGCTCCTATGCATCCTTCTGTTATCCTTCTGGAGAGCTCCTATGCATCATTCGGTTATCCTTTCTGGGGAGCTCCTATGCATCATTCTGTTAACCTTCTGGAGAGCGCCTATGCATCATTCTGTTATCCTTTCTGGAGAGCTCCTATGCATCCGTCTTTTATCCTTCTGAGGAGCTCCTATGCATCCTTCTGTTATCCTTCTAGATAGCTCCTATGCATCATTCGGTTATCCTTTCTGGGGAGCTCCTATGCATCATTCTGTTAACCTTCTGGAGAGCGCCTATGCATCATTCTGTTATCCTTTCTGGAGAGCTCCTATGCATCCGTCTTTTATCCTTCTGAGGAGCTCCTATGCATCCTTCTGTTATCCTTCTGGAGAGCTCCTATGCATCATTCGGTTATCCTTTCTGGGGAGCTCCTATGCATCATTCTGTTAACCTTCTGGAGAGCGCCTATGCATCATTCTGTTATCCTTTCTGGAGAGCTCCTATGCATCCTTCTGTTATCCTTCTGGAGAGCTCCTATGCATCATTCGGTTATCCTTTCTGGGGAGCTCCTATGCATAATTCTATTAACATTCTGAAGAGCGCCTATGCATCATTCTGTTATCCTTTCTGGAGAGCTCCTTTGCATCCTTCTGCTATCCTTCTGGAGAGCTCCTATGCATCCGTCTGTTATACTTCTGGGGAGCTCCTATGCATCCTTCTGTTATCCTTCTAGATAGCTCCTATGCATCTTTCTGTTATCCTTCTGTAGAGCTCCTATGCATCATTCTGTTATCCTTCTTCAGAGCTCCTATGCATCATTATGTTATCCTTTCTGGAGAGCTCCTATGCATCATGTTGTCATCCTTCGGGGAAGCCCCTATGCATCATTCTGTTATCCTTCTCAAGAGCTCATATGCATCATTCTGTTATCCTTCGGTAGAGCTCCTATGCATCATTCCATTATCCTTTCTGAAGATCTCCTATGCATCATTCTGTTATCCTTCTGGAGAGCACCTATGCAACATTTTGTCCTCCTTTCTGGAGAGCTCCTACGCATCATTCTGTTATCCTTCTGGAGAGCTCCTATCAATCCTTCTGTTATCCTTCTGGAGAGCTCCTATGCGTCATTCTGTTATCCTTTCTGGAGAGCTCCTATGCATCCTTCTGTTATCCTTCTGGAGAGCTCCTATGCATCATTCGGTTATCCTTTCTGGGGAGCTCCTATGCATCTTTCTGTAAACCTTCTGGAGAGCGCCTATGCATCATTCTGTTATACTTTCTGGAGAGCTCCTATGCATCCTTCTGCTATCCTTCTGGAGAGCTCCTATGCATCATTCTGTTATCCTTTCCGGAGAGCTCCTATGCATCATTCTGTTATAATTCTGGAGAGCGCCTTTGCATCATTCTGTCATCCTTCTGGAGAGCCGCTATGCATCATTCTGTCATCCTTCTGGAGAGCCGCTATGCATCATTCTGTTATCCTTCTGTAGAGTGCATATTCATCATTCTGTAATCATTTCTGGATAGCTCTTATGCATCATTCTGTTATCCTTTTGGGGAGCTCCTATGCATCATGTTGTCATACTTCTGGAGAGCCCCTATGCATCATGCTGTTATCCTTCTGGAGAGCTCCTATGCATCATTCTGTTATCCTTCTTCAGAGCTCCTATCAATCCTTCTGTTATCCTTCTGGAGGGCTCTTATGCGTCATTCTGTTATCCTTTCTGGAGAGCTCCTATGCATCCTTCTGTTATCCTTCTGGAGAGCTCCTATGCATCATTCGGTTATCCTTTCTGGGGAGCTCCTATGCATCATTCTGTTAACCTTCTGGAGAGCGCCTATGCATCATTCTGTTATCCTTTCTGGAGAGCTCCTATGCATCCGTCTGTTATCCTTCTGGGGAGCGCCTATGCATCCTTCTGTTATCCTTCTAGATAGCTCCTATGCATCTTTCTGTTATCCTTCTGGAGAGCTCCTATCAATCCTTCTGTTATCCTTCTGGAGAGCTCCTATGCGTCATTCTGTTATCCTTTCTGGAGAGCTCCTATGCATCCTTCTGTTATCCTTCTGGAGAGCTCCTAAGCATCATTCGGTTATCCTTTCTGGGGAGCTCCTATGCATCATTCTGTTAACCTTCTGGAGAGCGCCTATGCATCATTCTGTTATCCTTTCTGGAGAGCTCCTATGCATCGGTCTTTTATCCTTCTGAGGAGCTCCTATGCATCCTTCTGTTATCCTTCTGGAGAGCTCCTATGCATCATTCGGTTATCCTTTCTGGGGAGCTCCTATGCATCATTCTGTTAACCTTCTGGAGAGCGCCTATGCATCATTCTGTTATCCTTTCTGGAGAGCTCCTATGCATCCTTCTGTTATCCTTCTGGAGAGCTCCTATGCATCATTCGGTTATCCTTTCTGGGGAGCTCCTATGCATAATTCTATTAACATTCTGAAGAGCGCCTATGCATCATTCTGTTATCCTTTCTGGAGAGCTCCTTTGCATCCTTCTGCTATCCTTCTGGAGAGCTCCTATGCATCATTCTGTTATCCTTTCTGGAGAGCTCCTATGCATCCGTCTGTTATACTTCTGAGGAGCTCCTATGCATCCTTCTGTTATCCTTCTAGATAGCTCTTATGCATCTTTCTGTTATCCTTCTGTAGAGCTCCTATGCATCATTCTGTTATCCTTCTTCAGAGCTCCTATGCATCATTATGTTATCCTTTCTGGAGAGCTCCTATGCATCATGTTGTCATCCTTCGGGGAAGCCCCTATGCATCATTCTGTTATCCTTCTCAAGAGCTCATATGCATCATTCTGTTATCCTTCGGTAGAGCTCCTATGCATCATTCCATTATCCTTTCTGAAGATCTCCTATGCATCATTCTGTTATCCTTCTGGAGAGCACCTATGCAACATTGTGTCCTCCTTTCTGGAGAGCTCCTATGCATCATTCTGTTATCCTTCTGGAGAGCTCCTATCAATCCTTCTGTTATCCTTCTGGAGAGCTCCTATGCGTCATTCTGTTATCCTTTCTGGAGAGCTCCTATGCATCCTTCTGTTATCCTTCTGGAGAGCTCCTATGCATCATTCGGTTATCCTTTCTGGGGAGCTCCTATGCATCATTCTGTAAACCTTCTGGAGAGCGCCTATGCATCATTCTGTTATACTTTCTGGAGAGCTCCTATGCATCCTTCTGCTATCCTTCTGGAGAGCTCCTATGCATCATTCTGTTATCCTTTCCGGAGAGCTCCTATGCATCATTCTGTTATAATTCTGGAGAGCGCCTTTGCATCATTCTGTCATCCTTCTGGAGAGCCGCTATGCATCATTCTGTCATCCTTCTGGAGAGCCGCTATGCATCATTCTGTTATCCTTCTGTAGAGTGCATATTCATCATTCTGTAATAATTTCTGGATAGCTCTTATGCATCATTCTGTTATCCTTTTGGGGAGCTCCTATGCATCATGTTGTCATACTTCTGGAGAGCCCCTATGCATCATGCTGTTATCCTTCTGGAGAGCTCCTATGGATCATTCTGTTATCCTTCTTCAGAGCCCCTATGCATCATTCTGTTATCCTTTCTGGAGAGCTCCTATGCATCATGTTATCCTTCTGGAGAGTGCCTATTCATTGTTCTGTTATCCTTTCTGGAGAGTTCCTATGCATCCTTCTGTTATCCTTCTGGAGAGCTCCTATGCATCATTCTGTTATCCTTCTGGAGAGCTCCTATGCATCATTCTGTTATCCTTTCAGGAGAGCTCCCATGCATCATTCTGTTATCCTTCTTGAGAACCGCTGTGCATCATTCTGTTATCCTTCTGGTGAGCTCCTATGCATCCTTCTGTTATCCTTCTGGAGAGCTGCTATGCATCATTCTGTTATCCTTCTAGATAGCTCCTATGCATCATTCTGTTATCTTTCTGTAGAGCTCCTATGCATCATTCTGTTATCCTTCTTCAGAGCTCCTATGCATCATTATGTTATCCTTCTGGAGAGCTCCCATGCATCATTCTGTTATCCTTCTTGAGAACTGCTGTGCATCATTCTGTTATCCTTCTGGGGAGCTCCTATGCATCCTTTGTTTATCCTTCTGGAGAGCTGCTATGCATCATTCTGTTATCCTTCTAGATAGCTCCTATGCATCTTTCTGTTATCCTTTCAGGAGAGCTCCCATGCATCATTCTGTTATCCTTCTTGAGAACCGCTGTGCATCATTCTGTTATCCTTCTGGAGAGCTCCTATGCATCCTTCTGTTATCCTTCTGGGGAGCTGCTATGCATCATTCTGTTATCCTTCTAGATAGCTCCTATGCATCTTTCTGTTATCCTTCTTCAGAGCTCCTATGCATCATTATGTTATCCTTTCTGGAGAGCTCCTATGCATCATGTTGTCGTCCTTCGGGGAAGCCCCTATGCATCATTCTGTTATCCTTCTCAAGAGCTCATATGCATCATTCTGTTATCCTTCGGGAGAGCTCCTATGCATCATTCCATTATCCTTTCTGAAGATCTCCTATGCATCATTCTGTTATCCTTCTGGAGAGCACCTATGCAACATTTTGTCCTCCTTTCTGGAGAGCTCCTATGCATCATTCTGTTATCCTTTTGGAGAGCTCCTATCAATCCTTCTGTTATCCTTCTGGAGAGCTCCTATGCGTCATTCTGTTATCCTTTCTGGAGAGCTCCTATGCATCCTTCTGTTATCCTTCTGGAGAGCTCCTATGCATCATTCGGTTATCCTTTCTGGGGAGCTCCTATGCATCATTCTGTTAACCTTCTGGAGAGCTCCTATGCATCCTTCTGCTATCCTTCTGGAGAGCTCCTATGCATCATTCTGTTATCCTTTCTGGAGAGCTCCTATGCATCATTCTGTTACAATTCTGGAGAGCGCCTTTGCATCATTCTGTCATCCTTCTGGAGAGCCGCTATGCATCATTCTGTTATCCTTCTGTAGAGTGCATATTCATCATTCTGTAATCATTTCTGGATAGCTCTCATGCATCATTCTGTTATCCTTTTGGGGAGCTCCTATGCATCATGTTGTCATACTTCTGGAGAGCCCCTATGCATCATCCTGTTATCCTTCTGGAGAGCTCCTATGCATCATTCTGTTATCCTTCTTCAGAGCCCCTATGCATCATTCGGTTATCCTTTCTGGAGAGCTCCTATGCATCATGTTATCCTTCTGGAGAGTGCCTATGCATCGTTCTGTTATCATTTCTGGAGAGCTCCTATGCATCCTTCTGTTATCCTTCTGGAGAGCTCCTATGCATCATTCTGTTATCCTTCTGGAGAGCTCCTATGCATCATTCTGTTATCCTTTCAGGAGAGCTCCCATGCATCATTCTGTTATCCTTCTTGAGAACCGCTGTGCATCATTCTGTTATCCTTCTAGAGAGCTCCTATGCATCCTTCTGTTATCCTTCTGGGGAGCTGCTATGCATCATTCTGTTATCCTTCTGGAGAGATCCTATGCATCATGTTGCCATCCTTCTGGAGAGCCCTATGCATCATTCTGTTATCCTTCTTGAGGGCTCCTATGCATCATTATGTTATGCTACTGGAGAGCTCCTATGCATCATTCTGTTTTCCTTTCTGGAGAGCTCCGATGCATCATGTTGTCATCCTTCTGGGAAGCCCCTATGCATCATTCTGTTATCCTTCTCAAGAGCTCCTATGAATCATTCTGTTATCCTTCTGGAGAGCTCCTATGCATCATTCTGTTACCCTTTCTGAAGTGCTCCTTTGCATCATTATGTTATCCTTCTGGAGAGCACCTATGCATTATTATGTTATCCTTTCTGGAGAACTCCTATGCATCCTTCTGTTATCCTTCTGGAGTCCCCCTAGGCATACTTCTGTTATCCCTCTGGAGAGATCCTATGTGCCATTCTGTTATCATTTCTGAAGAGCTCCTATGCATCATTATGTTATCCTTTCTGGAGAGCTCATATGCATCCTTCTGTTATCCTTTCTGGAGAGCTCCTATGCATCCTTCTGTTATCCTTCTGGAGAGCTCATATGCATTATTCTGTTATCCTTCTGGATAGCTCCTATGCATCATGTTGCCATCCTTCTGGAGAGCCCCTATGCATCATTCTGTTATCCTTCTGGAGAGCTCCTATGCATCATTCTGTTATCCTTCTTCAGGGCTCCTATACATCATTCTGTTATCCTTCCGGAGAGCCCCTACGCATCAATCTGTCATCCTTCTGGAGATCTCCTATGCATCATTCTGTTATCCTTTCTAGAGAGCTCCTATGCATTATTCTGTTATCCTTCTGGAGATCTCCTATGCATCATTCTGTTATCTTTCTGGAGAGCTCCTATGCATCAGTATGTTATTCTTTCTGGAGAGCTCCTATGCATCATTCCGTTATCCTTCTGGAGAGTCCCTATGCCTCATTCTGTTATCCTTCTGGAGAGCTCCTATGCATCAAGTTGCCATCCTTCTGGATAGCCCCTATGCATAATTCTGTTATCCTTCTGGAGGGTTCCTGTGCATCATTCTGTTATCCTTCTGGAGAGCTCCTAGCCATCATTATGTTATCCTGCCTGGAGATCTCCTATGCATCATTCTGTTATCCTTCTGGAGAGCTCCTATGCATCAGTATGTTATTCTTTCTGGAGAGCTCCTATGCATCATTCCGTTATCCTTCTGGAGAGTCCCTATGCCTCATTCTGTTATCCTTCTGGAGAGCTCCTATGCATCAAGTTGCCATCCTTCTTGATAGCCCCTATGCATCATTCTGTTATCCTTCTGGAGGGTTCCTAGGCATCCTTCTATTATCCTTCGGGAGAGCTCCTATGCATCATTCTGTTATCCTTCCAGAGTGCTCCTATGCATCATTCTGTTATCCTTTCTGGAGTGCTCCTATGCATCCTTCTGTTATTCTTCTGGAGTGCTCATATGCATCATTCTGCTATCCTTTCTGGAGAGCTCCTATGCATCATTCTTTTATCCTTCTGGAGATCTCCTATGCATCATTCTGTTATCCTTCTGGAGAGCTCCTATGCATCATTCTGTTATCCTTCTGGAGAGCTCCTATGCATCATGTTGCCATTCTTCTGGAGAGCCCCTATGCATCATTCTGTTATCCTTCCGGAGAGCTCCTATGCATCATTCTGTCATTCTTCTAGAGAGCCCCTATGCATCATTCTTTTATCCTTCCGAAGAGCTCCTATGCATCATTCTGTTATCCTTCCGAGTGCTAAAACGCATCTTTCTGTTATCCTTCTGGAGAGCTCCTATGCATCATTCTGTTATCCCTCTGGAGAGCTCCTATGCATCATGTTGTCATCCTTCTGGAGAGCCGCTATGCATCATTCTGTTATCCTTCGGGAGATCTCCTATGCATCATTCTGTTATCCTTCTGGAGAGCTCCTATGCATCATTCTGTTATCCTTCTGGAGAGCTCCTATGCATCCTTCAGTTATCCTTTCTGGAGAGCTCCTATGCATCATGTTGTCATCCTTCTGGAGAGCCCCTATGCATCATTCTGTTATACTTCCGGAGAGCTCCTATGCATCATTCTGTCATTCTTCTGGAGAGCCCCTATGCATCATTCTGTTATCCTTCCGGAGAGCTCCTATGCATCATTATGTTATCCTTCCAGAGTGCTAAAATGCATCATTATGTTATCCTTCCGGACTGCTCCTACGCATCATTCTGTTATCCTTCCAGATAGCTCCTATGCATCATTTATTTATTTATTTATTTATTTGCATTTATAAAGCGCACAAAACTGCCCTGGGGCATCGTGGCGCTGTTACAGCAGACTTAGTCATGAACACAAGCATAGGAATGTGTTTACAGATGTAACCGAGTTACATAGTACATTTCACATTGGTAATAAACATTGAGCTTAAAGGTTATGCTATGCTGTGGTTACAATGCAAGCATGAGAGTGAATGTGGCAGGCTTTAGCGGAATAGGAGGGTTTTGAGGTTTTTACGGAAGGTATGGTATGATTTTTCGTTCCTTAGTGAGGTAGGTAGGGAGTTCCAGTTTTTTGGTGCGAGGTGTTGGAAGCTGGTTCCTCCCGCCCTGGATCTTTGAAACGTGGGGACATCAATCATGTTGGTGCGGTGAGCTCTGGTGGGTCTGATGGAGGCTTTCGGTGTGATTCTTTCTGCGAGATAGGGTGGGGCATCCAGGGATAGGCATCTGTGTGTGATGGTCATGGCTTTGAACAGTATGCGTTCCTTCACAGGTAGCCAGTGGGCATCTCTCCTTGCTTGCGAGATGTGTTCTCTTTTTGGAATGGACAGTGCTGCCCGGAGCGCATTGTTTTGCGTGATTTGGAGTTTTTTTAGGTTGTGGGCGGAGGTGCCTAGGAACAGTGCATTGCAGTAGTCTAGTTTTGTACCTATAGTGGCTCTGGCGATGGACAGGCAGTTTTTGGCGGAGAGAAACGGCTTGACAGCATTTATCATCTTGGTGGTAAGTGCTGAGGAAGAGGCTATGGCGTTGACTTGGCGAGACATAGATAGTGAGGCATCTAGGTGAACGCCTAAGGTTTTAACAGACTTGGAGACTGAGATGGTGGAGTTGTCAATGTTGAAGGATTTGTATTGGGGGGGGAGTTTGTTGAGAATTTCATTGGTCCCTACTATGAGGATTTCGGTTTTGTCCCCGTTTAGGCAGAGGCCGTTGGCCGCCATCCAGGTTTGGATGGCTGTGTAGATTTTGGTTAATGCAGTAGCATCTTCTTCGTAGGTCCCAGTTAGAGGGAGTAGTACCTGCGTATCGTCTGCGTAGTTGGTGTACGCTATGTTACGACAGTCGAGGTCCTTGAAGAGAGGAAGGGTGAATATATTGTAGAGAGTGGGGGCGGTGCAGGAGCCTTGTGGGACGCCGCAGTGGATGGTGGTAGGGGTTGCCGAGGCAGTGTCTGAGAAGACTTTCATGCGTCTGCCATTTAGGAAAGAGGCCACCCATGCAATGGCTTCCGGGGAGAAGTGTGCTTCATTTTTTAGGTGCATGCCTAGGATATCGTGGTTGACAAGGTCAAAGGCGGCAGATAGATCCAGTAGGAGAAGGAGTGCAGGTTTGCCTTTATCCATAGTGTCTGCAAGCTGTATTTTCAGATCAAGTAGGGCTGACTCTGTTCCGTGACCTGGTCGGAAGCCTGACTGTCTTTTTCCTAGGATATGGTTGGTTTCGAGATAATCCTGGATTTGTGTGTAGGCCATTTTATCCAGAATCTTGAGCAGGAAAGGCACAGTGGTGATGGGCCTGTAGTTGGTAGCTACTTCAGGGTCGAGGGTGGTTTTTTTTAGAAGCGGGCGCACCCAGGCTTCTTTTAGACTGTCAGGGACAGTGTTGGCTTTGAAAGAGGCATTGATGAATGATTTAAGGAAAGGGGCGAGTGTTTCAGTGCAGTCTTTGATCAGGCTGGCGGGGCAGGGGTCTCCTTTACAATTGGATGGTTTGATCTTGTTCATTATCTCAATAACTTCGTGTTCTGTGACTTCCCTGAATTTGAACGGGGTAGTGGGGGCTTTGGTGGATGTGGTTCCCGAGCTAGGGGTGGGCATGTGGCTCGTGGTGGTGTGAGATTTGAGGTGCAGTGATAGGTTTTTGTGGTGCTCCTTAATTTTTGTTTGTAGGAGTTCAATTTTATTTAACAAGGCAGATTGTATGGAATTGCACCAGATTTGGTCTTTAACAATGTCTTGTGATTTGGTGGCCGGTGTGGTGAGTTCGTTGAAAATGGCGAAGAGTTCTTTGGATTCGGAGCTTGCATTAGCAATTCTATCATTATAAGAGACTGATTTAGCTGTGATTATGGCTTTTTTGTATTGGGCAGTGATTTTTTTGTAGGAGGATAGGGTGGCTGGGGAAGGCGATTTCTGCCAGGAGTTTAGAGCTCTTCTTTTCTGTGAGCGGAGTTCTTTGAGTTCAGTGGAGAACCAGGTGTTTGAGTGTTTGATAGCTTTGGCTTTTTTGGTCTGCAAGGGGGCAATGGCGTCAATGGCGGTGCTTATGGTGCTCTTGTAGATATCTGCTAATTCTGACGGGTCAGATGACTTGAGGTCTGTGGAGAGGATGTGAAGGTGGGGAGTAATTTTATCTTTAGTGAGATTTTTTACACATCTTGCCAGTGCTGGGGGAATGGGGTTAGGTTTGTTTGTGTTAGATACAGCGGGAATAAAGAAGTGAATGAGGTGGTGATCTGACCAAGGAGTCGGGGTGATGGAGCTAATGTCGACGTGACAGTTGTGGTCAGCTATCCAGTCCAGGATACGGCCTTTGTTGTGTGTGGGTGAGGTTATTTTTTGGTCGAAGCCTAGTTCTTTTAGGGCTAGTGCAAGAGATTTAGCAGGCTTGTCCTTTTTGTCGTTATACCCCAGGTTAAGGTCACCTAGAAAGATGCTTTTGGAGGTGGGTTTTAGGTTTTCTGTTAGGCGGTGTACAAGGTTCTCATGGAACTCTGTTAGTGGGCCGGGCGGGCGGTAGACTAGGTTGAAAGTGATGGTGGAGTTAGGGGAGAGGGCAATTTTTATAGCTAGAGAGTCTATGTTGTCACCTAGATTGGAGGTGATTTGTCTGGCCTCGAGGTGATCTTTCAGGATGAATGCTACCCCACCACCTACTGAGGAGAGGCGGTCTTGCCGGATAATGGCGTACCCCTGTGGGATAGTAAGGTTGAGGGCTGGCCCTGCAGCGCTGTGCAGCCATGTCTCGGTGATGGCTAGGATGTCGAGGTCCAAGC
Organism: Ambystoma mexicanum; assembly: GCF_040938575.1. Classification (NCBI taxonomy): domain Eukaryota; kingdom Metazoa; phylum Chordata; class Amphibia; order Caudata; family Ambystomatidae; genus Ambystoma; species Ambystoma mexicanum. The sequence goes on along the minus strand of NC_090940.1, from coordinate 641,298,759 downwards.
TAGTTAGGAGTTCGTGAATTTCAATGGCATGGGCAGGGATGGATCTGGCGTTTATGAGGGCACACTGTAGGTTGTGTGTGCGTTGGGCCGAGGTAGGGGTGGTGTTGAGTGGTGTTGCCGGGATGGGGTGCGGCATGGTGGGTTTAGGTAAGGGTGTTTTGACTGTAGGGGGTGGCGTGTTAGTCGTGTTAAGAGTGGTGGGAGGTGCTTGGTGGGTGAGTCTAGGGTATCTAGAACGGAGACCTAGGAGTTGGTTCCTGGTGTGGATGGGTCTAGTGTAGGAAGTTATGCTGGGTGGAGGATGACGTGCTGTGGGGATGCTTTCAGTGAAGAATGATGGTAGGAAGTAGGTGGGAGGAATGTTGGAGAGGAATGCCAGTGGGGCAGCTGGTGAGCTGGTGGATTGTTGAGGCATGGCGATGGTATCGTTCAACATGGCACAACTAGAATCAGAATGCAATGTGGGCAGCAAAATTGGGGCACAGTATGCGACCATAGGGCACAACACAGTAGTGTGGTCTAGATACGACCATAGGGCACAACACAATAGTGTGGTCTAGATACGACCATAAGGCACAACACAATAGCGTGGTCACTATGCGACCATAAGGCACAACACAATAGCGTGGTCACTATGCGACCATAAGGCACAACACAATAGCGTGGTCACTATGCGACCATAAGGCACAACACAATAGCGTGGTCACTATGCGACCATAAGGCACAACACAATAGCGTGGTCACTATGCGACCGTAGGGCACAACACAGTAGTGTGGTCTAGATACGACCATAGGGCACAACACAATAGTGTGGTCTAGATACGACCATAGGGCACAACACAATAGTGTGGTCTAGATACGACCATAAGGCACAACACAATAGTGTGGTCTAGATACGACCATAGGGCACAACACAATAGTGTGGTCTAGATTCTGTTATCCTTTCTGGAGAGCTCCTATGCATCATTCTGTTATCCTTTCTGGAGAGCTCCTATGCATCCTTCTGTTATCCTTCTGGAGAGCTCCTATGCATCTTTCTGTTATCCTTTCTGGAGAGCTCCTATGCATCATTCTGTTATCCTCCCGGAGAGCTCCTATGCAACATTCTGTTATCCTTCTCGAAAGCTCCTATGCATCCTTCTGTTATCCTTTCTGGAGAGCTCCTATGAATCATTCTGTTATCCTTTCTGGAGAGGTCTTATGCATCTTTCTGTTATCCTTCTGGAAAGCTCGTACGCATCATTCATTTATCCTTTCTGGAGAGCTCCTATGCATCCTTTTGTTATCCTTCTGGAGAGCTCCTATGCATCCTTCTGTTATCCTTCTGGAGAGCTCCTATGCATCATTCTGTTATCCTTTCTGGAGAGCTCATATGCATCCTTCTGTTATCCTCCTGGAGAGCTCCTATGCATCATTCTGTTATCCTTTCTGGAGAGCTCATATGCATCATTCTGTTATCCTCCCGGAGAGCTCCTATGCAACATGCTGTTATCCTTCTAGAGAGCTCCTATGCATCCTTCTGTTATCCTTGCTGGAGAGCTCCTATGAATCATTCTGTTATCCTTTCTGGAGAGGTCCTATGCATCCTTCTGTTATCCTTCTGGAAAGCTCCTATGCATCATTCATTTATCCTTTCTGGAGAGCTCCTATGCATCCTTCTGTTATCCTTCTGGAGAGCTCCTATGCATCATTCTGCTATCCTTTCTGGAGAGCTCCTATGCATCATGTTGCCATCCTTCTGGGGAGTACCCGATGCATCATTCTGTTATCCTTTCTGGAGAGCTCCTATGCATCCTTCTGTTATCCTTCTGGAGTGCTCCTATGCATCCTTGTGTTATCCTTCTGGAGATCTCCAATGCATCATTCTGTTATCCTTCTGGAGAGCTCCTTTGTATCATTCTGTTATCCTTTCTGGAGAGCTCCTATGCATCATTCTGTTATCCTTTCTGGAGAGCTCCTATGTGCCATTCTGTTATCCTTTCTGGAGAGCTCCTATGCATCATTCTGTTATCCTTTCTGGAGAGCTCCTATGCATCCTTCTGTTATCCTTCTGGTGAGCTCTTATGCATCATTCTGTTATCCTTTCTGGAGAGTACCCGATGCATCATGTTGCCATCCTTCCGGAGAGTACCCGATGCATCGTTCTGTTATTCTTTCTGGAGAGCTCCTATGCATCCTTCTGTTATCCTTCTGGAGTGCTCCTATGCATCGTTTTGTTATCCTTCTGGAGATCTCCAATGCATCATTCTGTTTTCCTTCTGGTGAGCTCTTATGCATCCTTCTGTTATCCTTCTGGAGAGCTCCTATGCATCATTCGGTTATCCTTTCTGGAGAGCTCCTATGCATCATTCTGTTATCCTTTCTGGAGAGCTCCAATGCATCCTTCTGTTATCCTTCTGGAGAGCTCCTATGCATCATTCGGTTATCCTTTCTGGAGAGCTCCTATGCATCCTTCTGCTATCCTTCTTGAGAGCTCCTATGCATCATTCTGTTATCCTTTCTGGAGAGCTCCTATGCATCATTCTGTTATCGTTCTGGAGAGCGCCTTTGCATCATTCTATCATCCTTCTGGAGAGCCGCTATGCATCATTCTGTTATCCTTTCTGGAGAGCTCCTATGCATCCTTCTGTTATCCTTCTGGAGTGCTCCTATGCATCCTTTTGTTATCCTTCTGGAGATCTCCAATGCATCATTCTGTTATCCTTCTGGTGAGCTCTTATGCATCATTCTGTTATCCTTTCTGGAGAGCTCCTATGCATCATTCTGTTATCCTTCTGGAGAGCTCCTATGTATCGTTCTGTTATCCTTTCTGGAGAGCTCCTATGCATCATTTTGTATCACATAACTTGTGTGAGGACATTCTGAGAGATTGGGTTCCCTCATGTACTGTGTTTTACGGATTTTTCTCGATGTATAAGGTATCCGGCTCCTCTTCTTAAATGGTTATTTATCAACCTATGGCAATGCTTCATGCCGATACTAGTGCTATTTCTCTCAAATAATGTTTTTTGGGTTAACTGCTATATTTAGGAGTGCTTAGACGCACGTTAAAAGCTGCCGTTCAGCGCTATATATGTAACCGGGCATTTATATCTGCTTATGCCACCTACCTGCTGTTGGTAGCAGTACTTTTATACGGTCGTGTGCCGGATGCTTCTAGGAACATATAGAGCAGCATCTCCCAGATCTCTTCTTGGCCTGACATAGCAGGCATTCCTGACATGCTTGGGATGGGCTAGTGATGTCCAGCTGATATGCCTGCTGGGACCCCACAAGAGGAAAGGAGAGGGTCTATAATGGACTGTGCCCTCTAAGCAGTGGCGTCGCTAGGGTGGGGTTGAGGGGGGCAGCCCCCCCCTGACATTCTGTGCCCTCCCATGTGCCCCCCCCCCCCCGCATCCCCCAGCTGGGTTACTCTCTCTTTTGTTTCAAATCGATGCAAGCAGCGTCAAACTAAATGGTACCTAGGACTTGAAGGAGAATAACTCAATTCAACATACAGACAGGTTCATGAATATTGCGACATATATTTCTATAGACTAACTCCCTGCAAGAATATTACTGCAACTTGTGTTTTGACCAGTGTTCATGTTGGGGTTGAGCGAGCATTATATCTGCAGTATTGCTGTTATAACATAGCAGGCGTGTTTGTAGTGGGCCTGCTCCCCACCGGGTTGTAGGAGGGTTAAACTGGCACGACAGACACATGTTTATTGTTACCCAAGTCGAATATGACACTCCTTGTGCCAGAATTAACGACAATGAAGGACGGACTAGTCAACTGAAATCGTATACCTAACTTTATTCCCTCTTACAGCCGGTTCTTCTGGTTTTTAAGAAGTTTATTGTCTAAGAGTCAAGTCTGTAATCATCTTGAGTACTTTAAACACATCCTTCTGATGTTTTCTGAATGCTGTAAGAGTAGTTTTCCTCGGGTGCAATTTCATACGTGTGGCAGCTCACTTTGCTTGTGGGGCCGACTTAAGACGTTCTTTCCACAACACACCCTGCACTTATACACAGAACTATTCAGGGTATGGGCACTCTCTTTCCCAGCATGCAGCGTTGCTGATCAAAGGATAGCTCTAGGCTCTGAGGCTTGCTTACCCAGCATGCAACGTTGTTAAACATAGATCGGCCCTGGGCTCTGCCACTCTCTTTCCCAGCATGCAACTTTGAGAAACAGAGACTAACTCTGGTCTTAAGACTCTCTTTCCCAGAATGCAACATTCCCAAAACAGGGCAGTTCTGGGCTCTGAAACTCTTTGCAAGTGTTCAATGGAGACAAACAAAGATGAATTCTGGGCTTTGACACTTTTTTCCTAGTATATCACTTTGGAAACCAAAGAACAGTTTTGGGCTTTGATAGTCATTTACACAGGATGCAGCATTGCCAGCCTAATAACAGCTCTGGAGTTTCAAAGCCTCTTTCCTCAGCATTGTGCCATTTGACATTTGTGGAGCACCTAACTGCCACTCTCGTGCTCTCTTAAGTGCTTTAGTTGTCTGGGAGTTTGCCAGACCGTCGTCTGATTATAAATGCTATAAATGGGAAAATGGCTCCTGCAAAATGTCATCTGAACAATGTCCCCAAATATTATAGGACTGGTATTATTTATTATTATAAACTCCAGTCCTAGAATATTTGCGGATAAGTATTTCATTTTAGTCAGTGTGCAAATTTGAGTAAATGTCACCCACCTCGGAATATTTTGCCTGACAATATTTGCACTGCATACCAATAAAACAGAAACCAAAAAAGTGATGGCTGGAAGGTTTTGAATGAATCTGAACAACGGGCATTGCTCTGAGCAACCTTCCACACCACCATTTTTAAGCCCGTCTGCGCCATTGCAAAAGGGATCCAGCCATATGCAAATCAGTCAGATACTGCCACCAATGGGAACAGCCCTGTACGACCTGCTAGGCCAGGTCCCCTCTGTATGGAAACACAAGCTACCCCAGACATGTTTCGGCCTTTTAGGGTCTCCTCAGTGAAGGGCAGCTTGGTTTCCTATGGCACAGCAAGCAAGGGACCCACGTCTGGGCATACCCTCTCTCATATAGGGAGACAAACTGAAACCAAAAAAGTGATGAGTTGAAGGTTTTGAATCAATCTGAACCACTGCCATTGCTCTGAGCAACCTTCCACACCACCGTTTTTTAGCCCGTCTGCGCCATTGCAAAAGGGGTCCAGCCATATGCAAATCAGTCAGGTACTGCCACCAATGGGAGCAGCCCTGTAAGACCTGCTAGGCCAGGTCCCCTCTGTATGGAAACACAAGCAGCCCCAGACATGTTTCGGCCTTGTTGGGCCTCCTCAGTGAGGTGCATCTTGGTTCCCTATGGCACAGCAAGCAAGGGACCCACGTCTGGGCATACCCTCTCTCAAATAGTGAGACAAACTGTGACCACAAAAGTGATAGGTGGAAGGTTTTGAATCAATCTGAACCACTGGCATTGCTCTGGGCAACCTTCCACACCACCATTTTTTAGCCCGTCTGCGCCATTGCAAAAGGGGTCCAGCCATATGCAAATCAGTCAGGTACTGCCACTATATCAGAACAGTGTATTGCAGAATGACTGCATTATAAATGTGTACATTACAATTGCAGGAAAATGGAAATTTCTTTTTCAAACATGGCTACCAGTATAACAGTGGGTCTCAGCAACCTAAAAAGGGGGCCCTGCAGTAAAAGGTGAAGCCGCAGTGTGTATAGACGCTTCTATCACTGGAGCAAACGACTACAGTTGTGGGCACTGGAAATTACACGTTAAACAGGTTCTATGTCAACATGTCCCCAGGAACATGTGAAAATGTAGTCAGCAAAAAGTAGTTTTAAAAAATGTAGTCATTTAAGACAAGCAATGCAAAAATACGTGAAATAGTTTCCATCAAGAAAGTCGCCATAAAAGCTATTTTTAAATACACAACAGTCCAAGGCTGTGACCCTAAATATGACCCAAACCTCTAACCAAAACCCCACAATCACCCTAGTTCAATTCCTAACCCTCTCCCTGACTCTAAGTACACCCCTTATTCTGCCCTGAACCCTTACAGAACGCTAACCCTTTGACGCTCTAGAGCATTTTATTTGCATATTTCTCAATGCAAAATAAATATAAAATGAACAGGGATCCTATCTCCAACCCCACCACCAGCTCGCCACAAGTACCTAACCCTTCCACTAACCCAAGCCCTTGCTGTAATACTATCCTTACCCTAACTGCAACGCCAACACCTACCCTAATGCTTACTTTACCATAACCACTAGGTTTATCCTAACCCTTATCCTACGCCAAGGTCACCAGCCCTTTCCAATCTCTGTATCGCTTTCTTCAACACTTACATAAACCATTACTCTATTAGTCCTATCTTTACCATAACTCATACCCTAAGACCCTGACTCTTAATCTACCCCAACGACTAACTAAACCCCAACATCTTTACTCTAACCCTAATCCCTATCCTTACCATAAGCACTGCCCTTACCCTACCACCTCGCCTAACCCTAAACCAGGTGATCACAAGCCCACTAAACCCTAGAAGCCCTATATTGTGACTACGTTACAGCTGTATGTATTGACTACTTATTGTTTGGCAACTTTTTCACTGCAGAGGTATTTTCACCACGACTCTTTCCCTGACTATATTTTTGTTGTCTACTTTTTCACTCGATGCTGTTAAATGATATATTGCATGCATATTCGGAAGACATATGATGCCTGCACAGGCATATGATGTCATGCATTTAGGCTGCATTTACATCAGAACATGACATACATGAGCAGGCTTGGGCAAGGCTGGCATGGCACGGTTGCAACTGGCATCATGTTGACTGTGACTGATCATTATGCATAACTGGCAGGCTGACACATTGCACTGAACATTGCCATCTGGTGAAATGTAAACATTACCTCAGGCAGGTGGGTATGTTTTTGAGCAACTCCCCGAAATTGCGCAACACAGGTCACTACATTGAAAGCACCCTGCAGCATTTGACCAACCCAACAATCAACACGATTTGAAGAACTGTGGCATGGGGTTCTAACGCCTTTAAACTAATTCTGTTTTTTTTTATGTTCAGGGACTTCCAAACCCAATCATGTGCACTGTATGTTCTCCTGGATCAATATTAAAACTAGTGTCATTTCTACCGACCTGTCCATGACATTCTGCTTACAGTTGATGCCCTGGCGTCAGAAGTATTCCAATTTTGAATGTGCTTCCAACAGAATTGCTTGCTGTATAAATGCACAGTTTTTACCTCCCCCTGGCAACTTTGGACTACTTTGCTCGCGTCAATGTGGGAAAGCATACACCTTTCCCTTTTATAGGCAGCCCCCCTACTTTTGTCTGTGGCCCCCTCTGTGCCCCCTTAAATTTGATTCCTGGAGAAACCACTGCCTCTAAGGCTCCCAGGATGCCCTGCTGGTGACAGTAATTATGAGTATCTTTCGATTTCATAAGCTAGAAATGTACCCACACACACACAGATTGACGCGCGTGCGCAGCACACACAGATTGACGCGCGTGCGCAGCCGGCGCTATCGGTGCTGCATAATGCTGTTTCATCGATTGTCCTCAGGAAACACACAGATCCTCTTATTTTGCATGAGCGCACCTACTGTGAAGAAGCAAAGAGCCTTCAGTGACTGAGGAGCTTGGGAAAGGTTAACATGCTAAAGGCATAGCCAGGGGCACAGAATAGGAGTTCTGACAGCTCGCTGGACCGGGGGCTTGTCTATTCAATGGCATGAATTCGGGCCTGCTCGAAATGTCTCAGATGGAAAATTACAATTGTTGGTATAATTTCTCAATGCAGGTAGGTGTAGGCAGCAGTTCTTAGTCTCATCTCTGCACATTTGCCGCAGCGCCAAGAGGGTCCGGCCTCATCTTTTCCTATTAGGCTTTATGCATTGCCTCAAATATTCCAACCCAGCTCTACATGTACATTATGCGCTCCCCTCATCTTCTCCGATCCTGCATATGCGACATAAGGGCGGTTGCCTCATTTTCTCTGCTCCTGCATTATGCTACATAAGGGCAGTTCCATTATGTTATACAGCACACCGCTGCCATTTGCATGATCTCCAGGCGCTCTCATGGCACTGTAAGAAAATCGGGTGGGTTTGATTAGTGAGGGAGAGAGGACTATGACACAAATAGTGCTGATCTGTTGATGCCTGCAGAACCAGGAGGAACTGGTGCCTGTGCGTGTGAGCTTTCGGGGTGTGCTTTGTTATGTGCACTTGACTGATGTCCATGAGGGCGCTATCCAGTGTCTGAGTTGTTTGTTGTTTGCATGTATTGGGTCTGTGGTATGATTAGAAAGGTGAGTTTTTTGGTGGGTTGTTTCACAAGTCCTTTGGGCGTGTGAAGTATGTGAGAGGTGCGAGGGTGAGGAGACGAGAAGGGGAGGTTAGTGGGTTTCTAGTGATCTCTGGGAGGTGAGTAGTTTTATTGTCAGTTCTTCCTTCTATATTGTCCTGTGTTTGCTTTGGTCCTGGTGTGTGGTTTGCAGAGTGGCGCGTCTAAACTAAATCTAAACAAATAAATCAGTACAATTCTAGTGTGGCTAAATTCAAAACTAGCGGGTTGCAATTCTAGTGTGGCTAAATTCAAAACTAGCGGGTTGCAATTCTAGTGTGGCTAAATTCACAACCAGCGGGTTGCAATTCTAGTGTGGCTAAATTCACAACCAGCGGGTTGCAATTCTACTGTGGCTGAATACAAAACCGGCGGGTTGCAATTCTAGTGTGGCTAAATTCAAAACCAGCGTGTTGCAATTCTAGTGTGGCTAAATTCAAAACTAGCGGGTTGCAATTCTAGTGTGGCTAAATTCACAACCAGCGGGTTGCAATTCTAGTGTGGCTAAATTCAAAACTAGCGGGTTGCAATTCTAGTGTGGCTAAATTCAAAACTAGCGGGTTGCAATTCTAGTGTGGCTAAATTCAAAACTAGCGGGTTGCAATTCTAGTGTGGCTAAATTCAAAACTAGCGGGTTGCAATTCTAGTGTGGCTAAATTCAAAACTAGCGGGTTGCAATTCTAGTGTGGCTAAATTCACAACCAGCGGGTTGCAATTCTACTGTGGCTGAATACAAAACCGGCGGGTTGCAATTCTAGTGTGGCTAAATTCAAAACCAGCGGGTTGCAATTCTAGTGTGGCTAAATTCAAAACTAGCGGGTTGCAATTCTAGTGTGGCTAAATTCACAACCAGCGGGTTGCAATTCTACTGTGGCTGAATACAAAACCGGCGGGTTGCAATTCTAGTGTGGCTAAATTCAAAACCAGCGGGTTGCAATTCTAGTGTGGCTAAATTCAAAACTAGCGGGTTGCAATTCTAGTGTGGCTAAATTCTAAACCAGCGGGTTGCAATTCTAATGTGGCTAAATTCAAAACCAGCGGGTTGCAATTCTAATGTGGCTAAATTCAAAACCAGCGGGTTGCAATTCTAATGTGGCTACATTCGAAACCAGCAGGTTGCACTTCTAGTGTGGCTAAATTCTAAACCAGCGGGTTGCAATTCTATTGTGGCTAAATTATTCAAAAGCAGCATTAAGCAACATATGCAGCGACACAACTCAAATGTGGTGCAACCCAGGCAGCAGCATAATTCAAAATGTGGTCTGCTACTTTTGGGACACCCTGGTAGGTGAAATACAAAATGTGATGAGATTTAATGGAACAAGCCCCTTGTTGGAACACCCTGGGAAGCACTATGCAGGTGCGGCACAATACAGTAGTGGTAAGATCCAATGAAGACATCCCTTACCTGGAAGTAGCTGGGATGGATAGCGACACACCTGGCAGGGCTAGGGCGCCAGGTGAACAGGCAAACAGGGATGGTAGGAACCCTTAGACTGGTCCTTTGCAGGCTGCCCGGGCAAAGCTGCCCTTGAAGTGGGGCTTAAGAAATGGAGGATGGGTTAGGAAAGGAAAAGGGTCAGAAACAAACAAAGGACTAGACCAAAAAGCATACCCTCCAGGATATTGTGGCATGAAATTGTACATTTTGCGGCATAAAAAAACTAATTTTGCAGCACAAAAATCTATTTATTGCAGCATTTTTGGGGAACATTTTTGATTGATTGGAGTGTGTAAGATTGGCACATTGCAGAAAAGAGTCAGTGTGCGACGCTACAAGAAAGCCGGGTTGTCACTGTTTGTACCTTTTGCATCAATTTAAAAGGAAGAGTCTCAGATGTCCTTTGTTTGACAGACCAGTGTTTGTTTTGCGTTATGCTTTTGGTTAAATGTGCACGCCTATTTAATATCATTAACTGTATTGATCCTTATCAGTTATAATGGTGAAAATATTCCCCTTCTATGTTCTCCATTCCCCCAAACAGCAACATACCTCTCTCACAAACACCCTTCACACTCACCAATTTCCCATCACGACTTACACTCCCGAACCTCTCACTATCAGTCATACACATACTCACAGGCCCTATCACACTGTCAAGTCACAATTTGCCTGCCTGGTCCCCTCCACAAATCAAATCACATTCACACCTTGCACTCCCCAATTCCTCCTGCACTCTTATTCCTCACAACTTCTGCATCGTGCGTGCTTTCTCCCATTCTATTGCACTCTTCACTCATCCTAGCTCCCAATCTGCAGCTTACTGTCTCTTTCCAGCCAATTGCCCCCTCTCTGCTTTCTGTCCCACCGCTCCCCCTGCTCTGATTTCAGGGCACACGCCGCCCCACTGTTTCCTCTCTGCTCTCTTGCCCAATGCTTGCCCCTCTACCCACTGCTCTCTCACTGCTTCCTTGCCTATCACTCCCCATCTGAGCCATCACCCCCTTTCCTCTCCCTTCCTTCTCACGTGGTAACTGTATTTTTTTTTTCAAGGTCATTTTTGGTCTAGATCTTCAAAAAATGGGGCATCTAAAAATAGAGCAGAGAGTTTGCTATTTTTATATAACCTGTTTTAGGAAAGGAGCAGGCCACCTTATTCTCAAAGGTGACCTGAGCATTTCCATGGGGCTGAACGTTAGCGTACGTGATGCGCTGGCCAGTCGCCTTCAATACATTTGTGTCGGAATCGTTCTCCAGACACTATGTCCTGTAGGCTCCCAGCGCATTTCATCATGATGGGTCCTTAAGGGGCCTGTCACTGTAAAATGCAAATTTAAAAAAAGCATTTATATCCCGTTTAATGAAACAAAATGTAAGTGAGATAGCAGCGATTCATACCTCTGGTGTCACACTTTAAAGAAAGTTGCATGACTGCGTCAGGAAAGACCCTATCATGCAATGCGCAGTCCCCTTCCCCATGCCCATTCAAAGCAGGCGCATGGGGTTGCCTTATTTTTCTTCACACTTAATAGTTGTACTTCGGGATGCACTATTAAATGCGCAGAAATGCCCCCTGATTTGCGCAAATGGGCCAAGAAGTAAAAAAGGCCACTTGAATGGACGCATATTCCATAAATGCTTCAGAGAAATATACCCAGCGTATATAAGTTAGACATATTAATTATGTTGTAGAGGAGGTCCCAAATATGGCCTGCACTCCAGCCACCCATTTTGAAGTACCAGGAACGTAAACACCGAGATACGTGACGTATGATGAGCAAATAAATCAGCAGAGAGCCACACTAGGGCTCTGCCCAGTGCCCATCAGAAGAGCAATACCTGTTGAAGTGCCAATAACCAGACAACCATGGGCAGTACGGTACCCATTGAGACCAGCAGCTGACACGAAATGAAGACTATTTGCAAACTGTCCTAGAAGAGAGCCAAAGGGCCTTAATCAAAGGCGAATAGTGACGACACAAGGCCCCGGACAGACTTACAGATGAACGAAACGACAATCAAAAGATGACACGCAAAGACAAAATGTTATGAATAAAGATGTTATGCACTTAGAAGAAGAGACGATGTTGAAATATAAAGAAACGTAACCATAAAGCAGGATGAAAATAGGCAACTAACTGTCAGGATCGTCCAGAAACACTCATTGCCTTCTATGTCACACGGCAGTATCTCTGGCAGAACCCTTGCAAAACTCACGTCACGTTCCGATTCCCGTTACATCCACACCCATTTCAGGGCGCATACAGCTTTGTTGCCATGGCGATTGTGGCGTCCCCTCCACAAGCATGACGCTATCGCGTTCCGCAGGGGAGGAGTCAAGCAGAAACGAGGCCGTGCTCACCCGCTATAATCCCTTCCGGGTTGCCGCACTCGTTGCTTCTGATTCTGATTCAAGGCTAATTTGTTTGTTCCTTGCTCTTGTTCTTGACCCCCCTTTTGGCCTCTTTTGCTTGGTTTGCTCTCCTCCTGGCCCACGACCCTGGACTGTCCTCTGACCTGCACTGTGGATACGTCTTACCTCTTGTTGATTACACGCTGCTGAATCCGGAACGTCCAACGACCTGCCTCCTCTTTCCGGATTATACCTGCATTGCCCGCACGCTGCTTGACCTCGGATTGTTCAACAACCTGCCTCCTCTTTTCGGACATTATCTGTATTGCTCACCAGCTGCCGACCCGGAACGTCCAATGACCTACCTCTTTGGACATCATCTGCATCTGCCACACAACGCCAACTGGGGAGCGGCTCCCAATCCGCTATGGCTGATTGGGCGGCCGTGTTTGCTTACCTCTACTACTGCCTAGAGTGAACCTACACCATCCCATTCTCGGCACCTGGACTAGAGATTGTGAACATTGGCACATAAGGCGTTAGGCGTCCTCGTTTCATCAGGATAGTACCTTGGACTAGAGACCATTTCCGCATAGGCGTCCTCTTGTCGGCGAGGTGTTAGGGTTAGGTTGGATGATGTACGAGTTCCTTGGTAGTATTCTCACCATAGACCCCAGTGGTAAGTGTACTACATTCCATCTCCTCGTTTCTTCTTGCTTCTTGCTGTTCAATGTTCTTGTTTAGTTCTGATATTCATGGTCTTGTATAATTCTTGGGGACTACCTTATTTGAACTCAGGTCTTTTGATTTAGGCAGTCATCAGCATTGGAGTTTCCAACCCAAGACTATCAACAGTTTTGGAGTTTCCAACCCGAGGCTAACAACGGTGTCAGAACTTGCCAAACTATGGATGCAGTGATCTCCATCTTTCGGCTAATTGATCCCTTTGTAGTTTTGATTATAAATACAAAGGGGTACATTGGAAGGAAGAACTCTACAGCGACGCTTCTAGTTCTTCTACCGGATTATTCTCAGGATCAGCAGCCTGACACTAGCAAACACAAGTAAATAGGCTTGGAACGCAAGAAGCTAAAGAAACAGTACTGCTTGCTATGCTTAGTGGAAGAATAGAGCGGCAAGTGCCAACTATATATCTACCTCAATGAAGCACATTATATAAGTGAAAAGCCACTTTATACAAAAGCAGAATTAACCCAATTTGCTAGGGGTCAAACAGGCCAGGATTCGTATACCAGCACAAAGCCAGACGAAAGAGCAGAATCGAAACTTAGCAAGAAGCAGCTCATGCCTGGGAATTAGTGGTCAACCCAAGGAAGCGAGGAGAGCGGCAACTTCGAAGAATCGAAACTTAACAGCATAGCAGCTTGCCCCGTGAAGGTCGAGATAAGGAGGCACAGGCAGGTGGCGAGGCCGAAGAGAGAATCAAAAACGCAAATAGAAGGAAAATGAAGCAGATTCATAGTGTACTAACACGTGACCAGCCAGACGCGGAGAGGTACCAACGTCTGATGTCACCCAAAACCAGAGGATACCATAACTTTTCCTGATAAGAAGCTACAGTTTTGAGGCCATCCTCTGCCAACTAATTGACACATAACCATAAAGTACTGATTGATGGAAGGGAGGCAGGGTGAATCTTGGGGCATACCGCATCTGGGTGACCATTCTGTATGCTGCTAATTAAAGTGGAGATTTATGCCTAGGGGTGTAACCACCGAATCACAATGGACCAAATAATCTAGGGTCCTATAGCTAGTATAACCAATGAGACGTTGTACTTTTAGAGACGTCTGCCACGAGTGATGTAGAGGGATGAGCATAGACGGCCACCCGATAAGAGTTATCCAATCCTCACAACCCATTACCATATACAGATATAGCACCTATACTTAAGTTACCTTTTCCAACCAATAGAATTGCATGACAAACATTTAAGTGTTACACGTCAATGATGACGAATTTTGACTATAATTATTGCTGTTTGAATGCAGATTGCGGGAGTTGAAGCGAGACGGGCGATCGCATCACTGTTGATTTCCATGTTTCCCCGTTTTTTGTACTTGTCATTAAACGGACTTTCCTTTGCCAAACCATTGAGTTGTCCTTATTGATTGGTGTTGGAGTAAGAGAATCCTGCACCCCATACACCTCAAGGTGCAGCTATCTCGTCTTAAAGTACTCAAGGGTGAAATCTGATCCTATGGTCACTCTGCCCTCCTGTACACTTGGTAGCAGAGGATGGTTTTGACCATCAATTATTGATTATTGATTAAAATAAGACACCTATTGACCATCGACACAAAGTAACTCTAGGCCTTCAGCAATATCACGAGTCCTTCGCCATACGGCTGAGTAGACTGTGAAGCTTCCCGTGGACAGCGATAGTTTAAATTGATCCAAAACTGCAGTGGGCCTGAAGGGACCCGTTTTAAAAACATATCCCTTGCATTCCTACGGGCAGCGGATCAGGCGAAAGACTGAAGGAGGCGGTAACGGAGGCGATGATCCCGAGGGTCCAGAGAGGAACGAAGCGAGCGCTGAGTGAAACAAAAATTGAATGCTTTGGAAAATGTCATAGGCATTAGAGCGAGTAAGGGAAAAGGTAACGGAGGGAGGTGGGAAAAAACAAAATAATCAGAAGTAGAGAAGACTGTATATATATATATATATATATATAAGGGGATAATGACTGGAGAATAATTGAATAGATAGCGGTTACCGGGGTAGACACCCGAGAAGAGAGAGGATACCAGGGTAGACACCCGAGAAGAAACAGATTACCAGGGCGGACACCTGAGAAGAGAGAGGATACCAGGGCGGACACCTGAGAGAAAGAGGGAGGATATGCCTTATTCCTGCGCTTTAATATAGCGGTCAGAAGAAGCGTGAACTCAGAGCCCCACATAATAGGGGACGACTAGGCTACCACCACGTTTAAAGACGTCTTGAACAGAGTTCGTTTAAACTCCATGTCGGGGTACAAATTAGAGGCAGAGATATTTGTGTCCAGCTGGTGTCTGTCTAGTCTGTCAAGTGTCTGTCGTACGTGTTCTGTTGTGTGTCACATGTAAGGAATTTTGTTGTTTGTTGTTTAGAACTGATTAGGATTTTACGTGATTCTATATTCAAGAGGGAATCGCACACAAATTGATCTTTTGAGTAAATTGGTGATATAAAAGTTTTGGCGGGAAAAATTGGATTGGAGCTTGCGGTGTTTGGTGCTCGCTCATATTGTTGGCAGTGTTAAAGTTGCATGAAAGCATTGAAAAGTGTTGTATAAGAGAACAATAGAACAGATCTAAGCATGGAAGACATTACTCTGTTAGCACACTTATGAAAGCAACTGCTGAAACATGCACCCAAGCTTAAGAAATATAGCACAGAGTGGGTTAAGGGTACCGCCCACAAGATGTTTATGCCGTGGCCACAAAATGGGTCCTTATCTAAAGCCGTTTTACAGCATATGATGACTAATCTACATGCCACATATACATCCAAGAAGCTAGAAAAACGCCTTGCTGTTCTAGAACTTTGGAAAATGTTCGAACAGTCGAAGGAGGAAGAGCCACCTGCAGACTGGATATAAAATGTATGCACGGAGGGGGGTGAGACGCCTTCCCCTCCACCTGCCCCGCCTGAAACAGAAACTGAGGGAAGTAAGCCTGAGGGACTCTACACATTAAGGGAGCTTAACGCAGTTACAGGGTACAGCAAACCCGCATATGAGTCTCCTACATACAATAGTGACGAAAATCGAGGGAAAGACTAGGACAAGAATCTTACCTCCGCAGTACCGAGGGACAAGGAGAGACACGATGATGAAAGAAAGGTCAGGCACAGACAAGTGCATCTCTCGATAAGGAGAGAGAGGGAACAGAACTGATGAGATAGCATTCACAAAAGGACGAATGGATGGGAGGACAAATATTATTGAAACTCGATGGAAAAGGAAGTGATGACGTTAGACCTAAAGAGAGGTTAGATGAGGCACAGAGAAAGGAGAAAGAAAGGAGTTAAGGGACGAAAAGACAAGAAGGAAAGATAGGCTGAGGCGAGAACAGCTATATCGTGAAGAGCAAGAAAAGCAGCTTGATCGCAAACAGAGAACAGCCTATGAGCACGACAGACAGAAACAGCTAAGGCTGGAAGAAGAGCAAAGGGTACGTGAAAAAAGGATAAGGAGACGAAGGGATGAGGAAGTTCAAAAGGCAGATGAACGTAGAAATGAAAGGAGAAGGGAAGAAGATAAGGTCAGAGAAGAGGTGAGGAATCGCAAAGAATTTGATGATGATATTGAATGTAAGCGTAGACAGAGGGCACATGATCACGAATATTTGGAGATGGAAGTTAAAAAACCCGATCCAGTTGTAGACTGGGAAGACATTGAAGAATTCCTTCCTGCGTACGACTCAGCACCAGGCACGACTAGGGCAAATATTGAAGATGACTTCGACACCAGAAGCATCTAAGGAGAGAGGGAAGACGAGCGCTTGGAAAGCACTCAGCTGTATGACACTGAGGATGTCACCTGAAGTAGTGGGAGCAGGAAACTGTCCCCGGACAGATTAGAAATCAATGAAAATAAAGATGATACAAGGAGTTGCGTGAATTGGGAACCATCAATGTCCGACTCCGAAGAGGAGACGGAGTGTGAGACAAATGAAGAAGGGAGACTGCGCGAAGAGCGCCTCCAAAGGGACAAAGGTGTGCGATGGTCAGACGCTAGCGAGTCCGCACGAAGACATCAGAGTCTGCCGCACAGTCTGACCGGCATGAAGGAACACCCCATGGTAAGAGGGGGGTGTCAGCACCTGCCTATATAGACAGATTGAGGACATTGCCAGGCAGACGGCGATGCGGGAATATTACACCTGCGATAGACAGGAGAGCTATGAAAGAAGAGAAAGAAGGCTGCGCATTCCAATTTCCGCTACTAGAAAAGGAGGGAGCAAGACCGCAATATATTCCATGGTCACACATCGATCGAGAAAATCTGAAAAATAAGCTTCCAATGCTGACATAGGGAGCCGGGAAGTGGATACATGAGTTAGAAAAAATGACGGGGGAGTCACGCTCACAATAGGGGGCATTAAAGGTCTCCTGATCACCATACTTGTTGAGAGAGCAGACAATGTGTGGACACAGGCAGGGTACCCTGGTGTAATCACAATTAACACTGTGCACGACGGAGCGCCATTTAACAATTGCAGAGCAGCAGTATGGAAAGCGCTATGAGTGCTTTACCCAGACACTTCTGATATGAGAGTTATAATGACTCGAAAAATGAAGGAGTCAGAAGATCTGTTAATTTATATCCAGAATTTCCAACACGCGTGGATACTCGAAACGCATGAATCTTGGACGAAATCTATACCAGTGTTTTACCACATATTGTGCCAAGGGTTGCCAGGACTAGTGCAGAAACAGTTCAAGAAATTGGTAGGGGTTGAGGTTAAACCTTGGGCTGAAATACAGTTATCTATCGCACATTACTGTAGATTGTTACAAGAAAAGAATTGAAAAAAGGAGACAACTCGAAAGGGTGAGGAAGCAAAGCTGGTGCAAAAGAAATTATCAAAGTATGCTCTTGAAGGAGCCATGCTAACTAGCCCAGCTGAACAGAACATGCAACAGGTGGCTAATCCACAGCAGAACAACCAGGGTAATGTAGGACTGTACCCGAGCGGAAGAGGATTTAGAGGAAGAGGATGGCAGAGTTATCAAGGAGGTTTCCAAAGTAATCAAGGAGGGTTTCAAAATGTGCAAATGGGCAACCCAGATATGTCAAATGGACAAATAATCCGACCACTGCCAGTATGTTGGCTCTGTGGAATGACAGGGCATTTGGCACGCACGTGCAGAAGTCAAGGCGCATGGCAGAATAGCCAAGGAATGGGAGCAGGTGCAGCGAATCACCCTGCAATCTCACAGGGCAGTGCACAGAATCACACGGTGCAGCAGCAAGTGCCAGGCATGCAGCAGGGTGCGCAACAAGGGGTTCAACCACCGAACATGGGAAATTTGCGACAAGGGTGTATTGCTCTCCCCAGAGTGCACGGAAAAACATAAATCACCAATGCAATTATAGTGCCAATACTTTGAACGCAGAAAGACGCAATAACTCGCAACCACAAACTCTTAGAAGATAATCAGCACTTATACGGCTATTTATTCAAAGTTTAGAAGCAACCAATATTAACATAGAAATAACTCACAGAAGTAATATAGACATAAATCACAGAAGAAGCAAAGAATTCAAAAGGAAATACATCACTGTGAGAGTAACTGGATTCCTTATCTCGCCCAGAAGCGGCTGGAAGACCCCGGGAACACCCATTCCGAGAGCACCATAGCTCACAGGAGTGCCGGACGTAAGCGTCCTCCTCCGGCTGAAGTCTCACCTGACCACCTCCGGGTTTTCGCATATATACACACTCCGAAAAGGGGTGGCAGTTCTCAAACCTTCTGGAAATGGCACGTGCGCAGTTGATGAGCAGCCGTCGGTTGCCAGCTGGGTCAATCGACAGCCACCCTCAAGGAGCAGAGTGCCTCCCTCCTCTAAAAACACGCTCCACGGAGAACAGTAACAAACCATAACAAAGTTAGCTTTCCCAGCAGAAATGTCCTTGACTGCATACCAGGTTTGGAAAGCATGTTTTCCTCAGCACCGTGAATCTAACACTCAGCAAAATGTGTGCAGCTTTTCACTGCGTTATGAAGTAAATATCCATCATGGCTCCCAGCGCTCCCAAAATACACTGCGCACCAGCGCCATTTTAGTTCAAGCATAACAAAGGGCAATCCCAACAGGCACCGCCGCAAACTTTTCAGGGCACAAACTCCAGAAGGGGAGGCAACCCTCAGAATGGAGAAAAACCACAAGTGTACAGTGGACCGAACTTATATATGAACTAAGACAGCTCACTGAGAACCCTGATGTGCCCTATCTTATCAGTGACACCAGACCCGTATAGGGAACCTAGGGTGAATGTCGTCATAGGGGGTAAAGAATATTCCTTCCTAGTTGACACTGGTGCAACACGCTTGTGCATACGTGAAGGCAGGTTTTCCTTGGCTGGCGAGGCCATAGATACTCAGAGTTTCACAGGAGCTCACAGTAGAGTTCCCTTTACAGACGCACTCCCAGTCTCTGTAGGAGAGTGCGAAATGAATGTACCTTTGTTGTATTCACGACAGAACCCAGTAAACATTTTGGGTCAAGACTTAATGACAAAATTGAACATGACAATCTCATTCACGGAGGAGGGCATGGTATGCTCCACTCCAGAAATGCGTTATTCAAATGTGTGCCAAATGATTAGAGCATATTCAGGACACATAGCCATGAGAGCTATCCCGCCGGAGCCAGAAATGTTCACATATTGCATGCGTGTACTTATGGTGGGATTGCCAGGCCTTGCAGACAAGGTCATGAGAACCCCTGATGCGTTTTTATTCAGACCAAGAATACCTATGCATGACATGAAGAGGAGGGACAAGTATTTCCCTTGATGATACATGCTGCAGCAGTGCGAGAGAAAGTAGCACTGGTCGAAGACTATGATGATGAAGGTAGACAATGGTGCATGATTTTCGCCATTGGAGAAGGGTATCGACTCACTGACGTCACCGATGACGATCTGTTTGAAGAGCAACAGGACTCAGAAGAGACAAGGGCGGAAGTGAGTCTCATCTTTTGGGTAAAAATGATCAAAAGAGAAGTGAATCAGAGAATGATGTTGGCTCTGATATGTCCAGAATACTTTGATGACGACATGGCTCAGGTGCCTGTCTCAGTACAGACTACAGGACCCTATGACGTAGGCCTCCTGAAGGGGGTGGGAGAAATGAAAATTAAACTGAAACCAGGAGCAATTTTACTGAGAGCCCGACAAATCCCATGTTCAGAGAGGCGGATGAAGGAATCGCGAAGACAATTTCCACCATGAAGGACCAGGGCATCTTAGTGACGTCAGAATCACCATGTAACAGCGGTTTATCCTGTCAAGAAATCAAAGGGAGGGTCTTGGTGTTTAATCCAAGATTAAAGAGCATTAAACGATACTGTTGAAGCCGAGTTCCCTCTAGTCCCTAACCCATCTACAATCCTATGTAATATATCCATCGAGGCAAAATATTTTACGGTGATTGACTTGAAAAACACCTTTTTCTCAATCCCGTTGCACCGTGACTCACAATATCTGACGTCATTTACATTCAGACAAATGAGTCTGAAAAGCACGAGGTTGCCACAGGGGTACTGTGAGTCCCCATCCATTTTCAACAGAGTCCTACATATGGACCTAAGCAATATTGCATTAGAAAGTGTCGTCTTGCAGTATGTGGACGACATCTTAATCTGCAGCACTACAGAGGAGAAATGCAGGCGCGACTCTGTCCAGCTATTGACTATACTGGCTGAGAAAGGTTATAAGGTTGACAAGGAAAAACTACAATATTGTCAACAGGAGGTGCTATACATAGACCAGCTGATCTCACATGAAGGCAAAAAAGTGACCCCAGAAAGGGCTGAAGCCATCTTGAACACGACTAAGCCACACATGATAAAGCAATTGCAAAGCTTTCTAGGCCTGTGCAACTATATTAGAGCATGGGTCTTCGATTACAGCTCGTATACCAAGCCCTTGCTCCAGACCCTAAAGAAGGCCCAGGTGACAAAGGAAATGATCGAATGGTCCGAAGCGATGGAAAAAGGGTTTGCAGAACTCAACAGAGTGATTTGTACAGCTCCAGTTCTCTGGATTCCTAATTATGCAAAGGAATTCTACATGTTTTCACACACAGATGGCAGCATTATGAAGGCAGTACTCGCTCAAAGAACCTCGTTGGGGTACAAGCCCCTGGCATATTACAGTGGGAACCTAGACCCAGTAACGAAAGGTCAATTCCCATGCAAAAAAAGTTTAGCTGCCGCAGCATTCGCCATAGAAAGGGCGACAACCATTGTAATGGGATGTTCCATGACGTTATACGTCGAGCACTCATTATTCGCCATTTTAGAGAAACCAAAGAGCACATTGACATCTCAGAGAGCTTCTGCATATGAAGTGATCATATCTAATCCATCGATCAAAATAGTTCAATGTAAAACAGTGAACCCAGCCACGTTCATAGCTGAGCCAGTCACTGAAGGAGAGCCGATACATGACTGTGCAAACTATGAAGAATTCTATGATGAAATCCCCAGGGTGAAAGAAAATGCCCTGGCGGGAGTGGAGATCATTTTTATTGACGGTTCTTCAAGAGTTGATCAAGAAGACGAACAAAGATATACAGGCGTTGCTGTAATGAAACACATAGCAAACGGAGAATTTCAAGTACTCGTCAGTGCACGAATACCATCTCACTATTCAGCACAGGCTGCAGAATTGTTGGCATTGATACTCGCCATTGAGAATCATGCAGACCAGGAACTAACGGTGTACAGTGACTCCGCCTATGTGACGTCCACGGTGCACGCAGGACTAGCACGCTGGAAAAGGAGGGGCGACCTCCGAGCGGACGGCACGCCAGTGCAGCACGCAGCCTTATTGGACAGGCTGATTAAGGCACTACAGCTCCCAGTGGGCATAGCAGTCGTGAAATGCGCCGCCCACACGAAGGGGACAGATTTTGTGTCACGCGGAAACCATGCAGCAGACACGGAAGCCAAGCGTATGGCATCCAAAAGTGAGACGGTCATGGAAGTGGAAGTGGCATGCACTCATGAGAGAATGGTGGTGGCACGAACCACATTTGAAGCCTATACCAATCTGGGAAAGACACAACTAATGGAGCTTCAAGGGGAGGTACCGCAGGACGGGAAGAACCTGTGGAAACGTTGAGGGTGTTCTTTAAACCCCTCTGACGGATTGTGGCAGTAAGACAGCACTGGTAAACCAGTAATGCCTGTATCCCTACTAAAGATAGCATTAGAACAGCTACACTACCCGATACACATGTCAAAAGAGAATCTAGCAGCAACGCTCGCGTAAGACTGGTTCATACCGAATTTAGCTGAGCATGTTGCATTCTTTATGGTGAACTGCATAATCTGCCAGCAATTCACCGCTGGGCACACATTAAAAGTAGTGAGAGGAGTCATCCACCGGCCAAATGGGCCTTTTCAGCACTTACATATCGACTATGTTGACATGATTCAAGTGTGTAACAGGGGCAGATACTTAATTGTAGTGGTGTGTCCATTCTCTAGATGGATAGAAGCAGGTCCATGTACATACCCAAACTCTACCTGTGCGGCCAAATTCCAAGTGAGGGAAGTGTTCCCTAGATGGGGGGGGTGTGAAGTGATGAGATCAGATAATGGGGCTCATTTTGTAAATGCAGTCTTTGAACAGATTAACTTGTTGCTTGGTATAAAGCACAAGTTCTTGTCGGCGTATCATCCGGAAGGTAATGGTATTTGTGAGAGGCTCAACGGCTTGTTAAAGGAAAGGATAGCCAAGTTGAAGCTTACTCTAAAGAAGGGATGGTTGCACTGCCTTCCATTGGCATTGTATGCTCTTCGGAACCAACCAGGCTCCGACCATCATCTTACGCCGCACGAGATAGTCACAGAAATGAGAATGAATACTCCCCTAACCCCTCGAGACAGAGCTGGATGTGATGCCCAGTTAACCCAAGAGGTCCTGGGAGCGGAAATGCAAAAGTATCTGAACTGCATGACATCCAGCCTTACTGTAATTTCAGACCATCTGCAACAATGACGAAAAGGGTGCAGTGCAGCACAAAACACAGCAGGAGACACTGCAACAGACTCAGTTCAAGGTCTACGTGTTCCACTCATCTTCCCTGGAGATGCTGTACTTGTGAAAACCCACACGAGGAAAAGGTGGGATGAGCTGAGATTCAATGGTCCTTTCATCGTGGAGGACTGCACTCCATCAGCTGTGAAACTGCAGCGCAGGAGAGCATGGATTTTTCTCAATGACATTAAGCCCTATATCGGAGAAAGCCCTCTAGCTGCACCCCACCGCAAGGAAACTACAGACAACGGAGAAGAACCTCAGCACGTGCAGACGAGATCCATGACGGGGAAGAAGGACGCATGAGCAGCAAAGCCAAGGCTAAAAGAACCCGTTTGCAAGTTGTGGCTTAAATTGGACATTTCCTCTAAGCAAAAAGGGGATAGGGACATAAAACGGACACTCTGGTCATCCTAGTTGCAGGGTGAAGAAGAAAATTGCGCATGTAAGCCACAACACGTTTGCTAACTCGAACATTTGAAACAAGTCACACTTAAGCATTGTTGAGGGAAAGACTATAACAAACATTGACCAAGGACTTTTACATTAAGAGCAAAATACAGTATCCTGAATTATCCAACACCAAGACTTTGTTTGGCAGCACTTATGATGTCCCCCAGTAGAAACATCACAAAGGACGTGCTTAATTACTTCCATTTAGTATTGGTATCATATCCATCGCTGGTAGGGAGGGTTACCAGTGCCACAGACTTTATCCAAGATCCTGCTAGCAGGAAAGTAATCTGGCAACTGCTTACCGTCATCGCGGAAGCCTTCATTATACTGCCTTAATACACTGATACGGACACAAATGCTTCCACCACAGGCGATTCTAGATGAACTCATCGATAAGCTTTTCTTTCGCATAATTGAAGAGTGCCCATCTATTATCGGAAGAAATACAGACACGTTGACTTTTATTAGAGATCCAGCAAACACTGAACATTTGAACCAGTTGTGGAACAAACTTAGCTATCTAGTTGCACTCCACGCATCCAGAAAGTGCAAGCATTGTTCACATCAAGGGAAGAGCATGTAATCCTGAACCCTGCAAGGCAGGACAAATGTCCATGTCACCCGAAGACAGCAGACTGGCACATAATGTCCTTTTTCGCCTAGTCACTGACTTTCCAGAGATGGTGGGGAGACCTATCGAGGTTGACGTCCTCACCTTCATCAGAGATCCAGCTAATGTTGCGCAGATGGGAATGCTCCTCCATGGTATAATGTTGCAGGTGGAGCTGTCTAACTTTCAGGGAGATTATATGAGGAGATTCCAGTGAAACTTTCGGCCGAGGGACAGCTCGAGGGAACAGAATCAAGAACCCTAACTGTTGTAATTGTTGACATTTTTTCCACTTTCTTCACACTGACCAGCATCCAGCATGTCCTCAGGACTGAAGCAGATTCTGGGGGTGGACTGGGAACTCACCTACTTTGAGCATGCACAGTAGAAATGACTTACTGAAGTGTTAGTCTGATCTATTTTTCCATAGTCTAGCAAAGAAACTATATCCTGTATCAAGAGACAATCATCACCCGCAAGAGGGAGGACACTTGTGAAGCACCAGACACTTTATAACACAAACTGTGCAAAGAGCGATATTAAGTGAGGGAAAACAATAACATTGACATTGAGTAAATGATCGAGATGGGGGCCCAGAACAGTAACCTGGTCCTCCCACAAGCAGAGGGGCGTCCTCACTTCTCTGGAAGGAAATGCTGCCGTCTGACTTACCGCACTATTATATATTTATGCATTCTGTTTATCAGTATTTTGCTGTCTTTGACGATCAGAACTGCATTTTTTATTGGTACACAAAGCGTTCCAATTTCAGTGCACCCACCTGATGATGTACGCATGAGGCCCACAAAAGCACCCAGACCATATTAGTTATTCCAGTCCTGAGGAAACTGGATGGCAAGGTAAATGAACTGAAAATGAATGTAATTAGCAGTGAGACATACAAACTTGAGGTAACGAATGAAGAGAAAAGCTGGAGACAGGGTCAGCACGGAATGAATGAAAACATAGCACTGACAAATACATGCACACACACACTGAATGCTCACGAACCAGGGCAAGTGTCAATGGCCACAGAACCTCAAGTGAAAGCAACAGAGAGCATTAGACTGCCTACCGAACAATCAGTCCCAGAAAATAATGAGAGAGACCGAAAAGAATCAAGAGAAAGGCCAACAAAAGCAGACTTAACAAAAGCCCTTAAGAAGACAGAAGTGGCTGCAGGAGAATTCACTGCAAAGACACAAATGTTAATAGATCATTTATTCCCGTTTATAGCTAGAGTGAAGAAACGGCATGAGGAACTGAAAAATCAAACCGCACAGACTGGATTGATGAGCACACAAGTTCCAAAACAAGGGACAAGTACCAGGCCCACGATGCAGCCATACATTGGTCCAGTGACAGGCTGGTGGTTGATAAAGGCACTTATAGAGGGCAGAAAAAGAATGCAAGAAGTGAAGGAGAGAATTGCAAAACCTCCACCTACCTCATCGATGCAGATAAAGAAATCTGCTCCGTAGACCAGAATGCCTGAGAGTCCTCCAGTAAGAAAATGCCATACAGATGCATTTAGGGATGTAGTTATAGCAAACTACAGAAAGACACTAAGGATCAAGAGAGGCCTGCATGAAGATAACAATGAACTGAACGACTACCTGGACAGCACAGCACATCTAGGAAACAACATTTGGTACCAGCACATGAAAGAAGTCGGAAGAAGTAAAATCAGAAGGAGAATGCTTTGTTTGTGCACTTCTACCGTACAGCATGGGAAAATCCAAGATCTTCGTGGCAGTAGAAATTGATGTCTCAACAGCACACTGTCTGTCACACGTAGCAATGTGCAACACCATAGGACAGTTTATGGGGAGGGATGCCTCATTGATATGGGCAACAGAAACGGATTACCCCGATGAAGATGACTACGTCCAGGACATTAAGACGAAAAATAGAGCTCATACTAGGAATCACGTGGTTAGGTATGAAAAGCCTGAAGTTAAAGGAGCAGGAATAAGATGGGAAATAAACCAGAGACTGAACGTCCAAGGAAAAACTCCAGAAGAAGCTCAAATTTGGAAGAACAGAGGCCAAATGCAGATTTGGGGAACAGTGCTTTCCCCCAACGGATGGGAAGAAGCAGTGGTGATCTGCCAAGCATGGATGGTCCTTGAAGCCTGCAAAGAAGCAATAGAAAACTCACAGAGGTTGTGCAAACCTCTATGGCCAAAACTCGCAAAATTACTGACATGGGTCGAAGACAGGGGAGGACCCTTGCAGATAGTGCCACTGGAAAGCCCAAAATTGTGCTTCAGGAACAATGGCACGCGGAAGATGGGAGAGAATCAGAACTGTGGACACATTTTTGAAGCTGCAGGAATGACTTACGGAACCGCAGTAATTATGGATCATTATTGGGCGTGTGGATCCAAAGCATACATAAGACTGCCGAAAAACTGGGGCGGCATATGCATAATAGTGAACGTCCACGTTCCAGCACTGGTGATCCTGAAAAGTGACCTGAATATTGACAGTTTCCCGAAAGCAGGTGCACACCTGAGGAAGAGGAGATCTGTGCAACTAACAACACGAGTGAAGAGAGAAAATTATTGTTCTGCCAAATCAGAAGAAGCATTTCATGCAATATGAACACCGGCTGTTCAGCCTCACCTCATCAGTGTTCGCGGAAATCCTCATGCCAAGATTCCAAGTTGGAGCAAACACTAAATGGTTGCAGAAAACCAGATGGGAATTACTGCAGACCATCAACTCGACAGCAAAGGGATTCAATGCAATCAAGGAAGAGTTAAGAGCAATTAGACTGATGACTCTCCAGAACAGATATGTACTTGACATGATCACAGCGATGGATGGAGGTGTTTGTGCAAAAATCGGAGAATCATGTTGCACATTTATACCTTCGCATGACGAAGAAAATTGAACTTTAACAGAAGCCGTAGGTATGCTAACAAATCTGCAGAACCTGATGATCAACGAAACTGACAAAGTTGATGACAACAGCTGGTTTGGATCACTATTCTCATGGGTCCCACAATGGATGGCGGACATATTCAAGTTCCTGGGAGCCCTGTTATTGAAGATACTACTAGGATTTTGTGTCATCAAAATAATAATATCACAGTGTCATAAAACTGCAAAGAAAGCCATAGGGATGAAGATCATGATCTCTGTCAAACCAGGATGGAAGCCCAGAGACTTGACTGATGAAGAAATAAGAGACTTTGTGAAGGCCATCGAGTATGCACCAGAAGGAACAAAGTTCATGTATACCAGGAAACAAAGAAAATATGAAGGAAAGTGGATCTATTGTAGCCCAAATGGACAGTGCCAGCTAATGACCTGGAACAAAGACAAACATGTAAAAACAGCAGGAAGTTTGAAAGGAGTGATAGAAATATGGACTCCAAAGACACACTCTTTCACACCATCATTTACAAACCTAGAAGATGAAGAATTGGATACAGAAGAACCAAGTAAGACGAATCCAAAGGAGAAAGCAGAAGTGTTCGATGAACCGGCCAGAGGGGTGAGTATAGAGGTGGTCCTAGATATGGCCTGCACTCCAGACACCCATTTTGAAGTACCAGGAACGTACACACCGAGATATGTGACGTATGAGGAGCAAATTAACCAACAGAGAGCAGCACTAGGGCTCTGCCCAGTGCCCTTCAGAAGAGCAGTACCTGTGAAGTGCCAATAACCAGACAACCATGGGCAATACGGTACCCATTGAGACAACCGTACCAGCAGCTGATACGAAATGAAGACTACTTACAAACTGTCCCCGAAGACTCCCAAAGGGCCTTAATCGAAGGCGAATGGTGACGACACAAGGGCCAAGACAGACTTACAGATGAACAAAACGACAACCAACAGATGACACGTAAAGACGAAATGTTATGAATAAAGATGTAATGGATTTAGAAGAAGAGGCGATGTTGAAATATAAAGAAATGTAACCATAAAGCAGGATGAAAATATGCAACTAGCTAACACCTGTAAATAGGCTTGGAACGCAAGAAGCTAAAGAAACAGTACTGCTTGCTATGCTTAGTGGAAGAATAGAGCGGCAAGCGTCAACTATATATCTACCTCAATGAAGTACATTATATAAGTGAAAAGCCACTTTATACAAAAGCAGAATTAACCCAGGTTGCTAGGGGTCAAACAGGCCAGGATTCGTATACCAGCACAAAGCCAGACGAAAGAGCAGAATCGAAACTTAGCAAGAAGCAGCTCATACCTGGGAATTCGAGGTCAACCCAAGGATGCGAGGAGAGCGGCAACTTCGAAGAATTGAAACTTAACAGCATAGCAGCTTGCCCCGTGAAGGTCGAGATAAGGAGGCCCAGGCAGGTGGCGAGGCCGAAGAGAGAATCAAATATGCAAATAGAAGGAAAATTAAGCAGATTCACGGTGTACTAACACGTGACCAGCCAGGCGCGGAGAGGTACCAACGTCTGATGTCAACCAAAACCAGAGGATGCCATAACTTTTCCTGATAAGAAGCTACAGTTTTGAGGCCATCCTCTGCCTACTAATTGACACATAGCCCTAAAGTACTGATTGATGGAAGAGAGGCAGGGTGAATCTTGCAGCATACCGCATCTGGGTGACCATTCTGTATGCTGCTAATTAAAGTGGAGATTTATGCCTAGGGGTGTAACCACCGAATCACAATGGACCAAAAAATGTAGGGTCCCATAGCTAGTAGAACCAATGAGACGTCATACTTATAGTGACGTCTGGCACGAGTGATGTAGAGGGATGGGTGTAGATGCCCACCCGATAAGAGTTATCCAATCCTCACACCCGTTACCATATACAGATATAGCACCTATACTTAAGTTACCTTTTCCAACCAATAGAATTGCATGACAAACTTTTGAGTGTTACACGTCAATGATGACAAATTTTGACTATAATTATTATTGTTTGAATGCAGATTGCTGGAGTTGAAGCGAGACGGGCGATTGCATCACTGTTGATTTCTATTTTTCCCCGTTTTTTGTACTTTTCATTAAATGGACTTCCCTGTGCCAAACCATTGAGTTGTCCTTATTGATTGGTGTTGGAGTAAGAGAATCCCGCCCCCCAACCACCTTATGGTGCAGCTATCTAGTCCTAAAGTACTCGAGGATGAGCTCTGATCCTATGGGCCTGTCAGAGGTCACTCTGCCCTCCTGTACAACGTTATTTTATTCTCAATCATCTTGAAACTATTGATCGATAACATTCATGGCAATCATTATCGATTAACTACACGCACCGACTTCCGTGAGATTAGCCATACCAACTGTTCTGCATTCAATAGTTTAATACTACATTCCAAGATGGCCGACGGTTTAAACAATACATTCTATCGTGCACTCCAGGTGCTGCGTAATGATGGACATGTCCCTGAGACAAATAGTGCCATAGCAACGCTTTTGTTGACTATCACTACCTGGTTCCAGGACACCCTCATGGTTGCGTGGCGGCGTGGAATCGAACATTGGATAAGGAACACAAATACAAGCTATGGTAGGAATGATGATGTTTTATGGATAGTCATGCTGATTGACAAAAGCCATAGTTTGGTATGTTTACTTGCCATCGCATATAATTATTACAGATCATGAGTTTGCACGGCTGCAACGGGTCAAGCAAGGATAAGACTCAGTACAAGTCTCAAGGTTAGATTACCCTTTAAGGGACACGCCAGGAT
The DNA here is from genome assembly GCF_040938575.1 of Ambystoma mexicanum. Lineage (NCBI taxonomy): Eukaryota > Metazoa > Chordata > Amphibia > Caudata > Ambystomatidae > Ambystoma > Ambystoma mexicanum. The sequence goes on along the minus strand of NC_090940.1, from coordinate 641,269,055 downwards.
ATACTGGGAAGCACGTATATGCACTAAATCACTGGTTTCTAAGGTTTCCTAACTCATAGAATCCAATGGCCACAGACTTCGAATACTACGCTAACTACTATATTTTCGCATCAGAAACCTCCATTAACCCAGGGAAGCACACGGATAGATGGTATCCCCACTTCATGGGCACTCCAACGCATTACATTTGAGATTAATCAACGGCCTGAATAATCATGCATACCAACCTTATTTTCACCCCTGTTTATTGAAATGACTGAAATGACCTAAGGCACCACATAAGATTGTGAGCTGAGATTGAATTACAGCAACTGCAATACGTTTTTTGACTGACACGTTCCTTTATTTCTGTTTTCTTTTATGCTGTCTACTTTATTTTTATCGTTGTGTACGTCTTGTGACCCAATAAACATTACAAGTTTGGAGGTAGCCTTGCCTGTACCCGCGAATGGGCAATTACCGAGTGATTACGGCCCAGCAGGAACCGGTGATTGTTTTTCCGCGGGTGCTGAAATGGGATGCTCACGGGTGCTCGCGGGTGCCTTTCATTCCTCCAGCTCAGACCTGGTGTAATGAAAGGCACCCACGAGCACAACTCTGAGTTTGCCGGTCTGGATAGAACGGTACCGGCAAGCCTACCGGTACCGTTGTATCAGGACCGGCAAGCTCGTAATGAGGCCTATTGACACAATTGACTCCTACGTTATGTTTGCATGATTTATACATGGAATAATGTTAACACGAATCATGGTGATGTACATAATGCCGGCTGATATCGACTTGCCATTTGTAACTAGGTTTTAATGATGGACAAATCTGATCGTTTTAAGGAATGTGGGGTATGATAATGATCACACTGCTTGGGGATATGTATCAATATCTACTGTCTGATTGGTATAATCAAGATGCCATATATACGCCCTGATGAAGGACTGTTTAGTCCGAAATGCATCGGCGGTGGGTGCATCTGCATTTACATTTAATTAATACATTCTAAGCATACAGTTGGCTATCATTACCACAAAGCATTTGTCTGCATTTGTAATTACGAAGATTTATCAAGATGGTAAAGATAATGAACACTAACGATATCTAAACCACAGAGTGATTTCAGGGTGTGCAGCTCACACCGAAGGCTAGAGAGCCTTCGTCCTTTTATTTTCCAGTAATTCATGTGCCCGACACAGAGGCTCCACATATTGGGTTTGCACCCCATTCTTGCAAAACTCGGGCGGATAGCTCAGGGGCAACGTGCTTGCCTTGGAGGCAAGACGACACAGAGCAACACAGGTTCGATCCCAGAGTCCGTGCTTAGAAACCTCTGGGTATTAAGCGCGTTATAAATAACCTATCATATCATAGCATATCAAAACGACAACTTCTCATATGAAAATAGTTACAAAAACGAACAATAGCTGTGCCCATCCACTACACTCCTCGCATGTAAGATGCACCCATTCTGATGTCCTTTGTGGATTGGGCTATTTTTTGGGATACAATTAATGAGATGTGTTTGAGCATTTCCTTACTTGAGTCAAAAAAATTTTTTCAGAACCTGGCTTCTCCTGTCTTTGTTTTAAAAAACTTCTGTTTTCGTTTTTTTGCTAAAAACAGTCAGTTTTTTGTACTTTTTAAAAAAAACTGCAATTTTTGCAACATTTTGCGAGATCTGACAAAGAAAGGGCACTCTAGAAGCAGACCAGCTATATGATTGGATATCAAAGTAAAAATAAAGATAAAGCCCTCCTAAAGGAACCAGACAGGCCCTAACACTCCTTACCAACTGATCTTTGTGCAGGATGGCTACAGATTACAATCAGGAAAGGCAGGGGAGAGCTGAAAAGAGTACGGTGCCAAGACAAAAGAACAGGGACACCTGACTGCCTTAGCCGATTGCTAAGGGAATGAGAGGAGAAAGGAAGAAAGCCAGAAACAAACAAAGGACTAGACACCAAATACAGGGCACACTAGAGGCAGACCAGCTCAAAAAATGGGCTGCAAATCAAAGTAAAAACTCAGATACATCCCTCCAAAAGGCACCAAACAGGTCCTAAAACTCCTTATCAAGTAGTTGTTGTGTGTGATGGCTACATATTACAATCAGGAAAGTCAGGGGAGAGTAGTAAGAGAAGGCTGCATAGACAAAAGGAAAGGGATACCTGACTGCTTTAGCCAATTGCTAAGGGGGAGGGAAAAGAAAAAAAAACACAGAAAATAAGGACTATATCACAAATACAGCGCACCCTAAGAGCAGACCTGTTTAGATAAGGGGGCTTGCCTCATTGTTCCACAACTTGTGGTCGTTTTACGTAACAGGTCTTGCCTCATCTTTTCTGACTGGGCTTTTTGGCTTTACCTCCATGACCACATAAGGAGTCTTGCCTAATCATTTCATTACCATCTTCACATCTATGCAAGGGGCTTTCCTCATATTTTCTGATCCACTATTATGCCTTCATAAATGGCGCTTGCTTCTCCCTTCAATTTCCTGATTCATGTATGCAGGTGTGGCCCTTCTTGCCTCATCTTGTCATAACCGGCTTTGTGTCTAGATAAGGGGCTTGTGTCCTCTTTTCATATCCATGTATACATTTACATAAAAGGATTGCCTCATCTTTACGTATCTGACTTTAGTTTGGAATTAAAGGGCATTTCTCATCTGTTATATCTTTTAGGCCCTGTTGTTGTAACTGTTGTGCTCAACTGGACAGCACCCCAATCGCCCGACTATGGCGTTCCCCTTTTACTGCATCATTGTCTCCGGAATGCACGAAGCCTGGGAGAAATATCTGAAGATATTGGTCACTAAGAAGAACTTACTTTATTTAGACAGTAGTTTGTCTGTGCCTACACCTCTGTGCGCCAAATTTCTGATGTAAATGAATAGAAGTACGTAGTCAAGTTTCGGCAAGTATATTTTCTTAATTTATTTGATATATGTTCTGCCCATATGGATGACACGTGTTTCGGCGTTTCATTGGCGCCTTTTTCAAATCCGGGCCTTATTGAATGTAATGCGAATCTCCCTTTCCTTATTTCCCCCGACGCTTGAGGCATGAGCAAGAGAATTTTGTAGGTGGGATTTAACCCTGGAACTACCGTGATACACTTCAACTAAAAACTAATTCCCGGAAATAAGGAAAGGGAGATTCGCATTACATTCAATAAGGCCCGGATTTGAAAAAGGCGCCAATGAAACACCAAAACACGTGTCATCCATATGGGCAGAACATATATCAAATAAATTAAGAAAATATACTTGACGAAACTTGACTACGTACTTCTATTCATTTACATCAGAAATTTGGCGCACAGAGGTGTAGGCACAAACAAACTACTGCTTACTTTACAAACGGAGCTGAGGGACTCTATGTCTCCGTGTTGACCTACATCCTTGCGACACAAGAATAAAATAATAAAATAAGAAAACCATTGCCAACCTTGATAGCACTAACATACGGGTCGCGAGAGTACACCTTATGAGATCCCCACTCAAGAAGTTCCTCACTCAGTAGATTGTTACTTTATTTAGAGTTGGGGAAATGGGAGGAATGAATAACACATTTCTGACTCCATGATGGGATTTGAAGTTCAGAGACGTATCCATTATCACAGGTAACTTTGATGACATTATGGTACAAGATACGTGACACGTTCAGTACAAAAGAAGGATAGACAAAGCCAAAAAGCATGCTACAGCATTTTTCTTGTTGAAATTTAGAAATGACACTTGGATGGAAAGTTAAATAAAAACACAATTAAACTTAAGTAATTAAAAGTGGGACCAGCTCGATACACATTGTGACCACACAAAAGCAGCCTTGTGAAGGATTGCTCTTCCTGAAGAATGTTTCAAGACATATACTGGGGAACAGAAACATGTTGATTGGTTAAAAAGAAACAAATAAGCCCTGTAAATATAAGGTACAACATATGCAATATCCGTAGATCACAATTTATGAGTGTAATAATTACATTTCATTTTTTTATTATTTTATATAGCACCAACTCACAAAAGAAATTGTTTCACAGCACAAGAAAAGGGCAAAAGAAAAACAAGGTTGTCCCTTCAAACAATGCAGCTACCATACGGAATAGGTTACCCTTACATTTGAAAACAAACATCTTGGATTATAAACAAGCATTCTGTTATGGATATCATATGTTGCCCAAGTATTTGAAACACCTTCTTTCCACCACTCCATTACCACGTGTTCCAAAAGGCGTCGAATGGAAGGGAGGGGGAGCACCACTACGAGGCTCATCATAAGCTGTAAGAAATACAACAAGGTTAATTACCTGAATAGTAGTCAAGGAGAACCTTCAACCTCCTCCTCTATCCCAGACCAACCCTGTGATGGAATAAATGAAGTGGGAAACCTACGGTGTTGTTAACGTGTGGTAGTGAATGTAGTCCATAGACCAGAACCCCTGTTACCAACATGCAGGGGGAAAGAAAATAAAACACAGAGTCTGAATGAGCCTAATCTGGATGGCACAAGGCACCAACAAAGGATAGAGGACTAGGACAAGCCCATGGAGGAATGACAATCCTAAAGAAAATCCAAAAGAAGTCCAATTGGCAAACCATAGTCCTTTAACCTGCAGACAGCAATCAGTTCCAGTATCCTGACACAGGTGATGCCAAAAACAGTTTGAAAAAGAAAGCAGCAGTCCAGAGCCAACAGACACAGAAGGAGGTCCAAAAACGGCAACAGTCAACAAGGGAGAATCCAGAGATCAGTCGAAGCATGAATGAGGAGAGAGTTAAAAAAATTAAGATGGAAGCTGTGGGGTGTTCTCAAAGGCCCTAAACCAACGGAACTGAAAGGACATGTGAAAAGGGCCTACCTGTCATTACCAAAGGAAAATCAGCATTTTAATTCACAAAGGCAGAAGAAATTCAACCGTCCCTTTCACGTGAAAAACAGGATTTTTAAACACTGACAGCAAATTGGCTTTGCATGTGTGTTTGCAAGTTAAAGTAAGACATGAAAAAATGTGCCCTGCCAACATAAAGGTGTCAGGGAAAAGACACGGTGCATGTAAACAAGGTGTCATTTGTATTATGCTTCACATGCAAAATACCAGCAACAAGGGAAAATAAAAACGTTGTTCTATGGTTCACATGAAGATTTCATGAAGGCCAAATGCAGGCCCTTTTGGATTGTTTGTGGGTAAACTGCCCAAAGAACTCCCCCAACGCAAGCCTGACTTTTACATACCCCCAGCTATTTACAATTGCAATAAAGTGTGGCTGATAAGCGGTGTTGAATACAGACTTTCCCAAGACTCTATGTCTTTGAAAGAGCTGTTCTGAGCAGGCCAAATGCACTGGCTGGTGCATGTTCAGAATGTGGGGAGAGGTGTGAACACAGGGGCTCTAATCAAGGCTGAACTCTGGGGAAAATAAATACAGGAAAATAGAAGCTTTTATGATCAAAAGCCCCTTCAGATAAGAAGACAGGATGATATCTGTAGTCGGGCATCTCTGTGTAGCAAATGCATCCCCCATTTACGATCTGCACTGTACGCCTCAAACAACAAAGAGACCAATAAAAACACTGGCCCAGAGAGACAAATTGTGCTGGAGGCAGGAGGCCTCCAATTTGCATTTCCCAAAGATTTGCTATTCATTTAAAAGGACTTTTATAACTTCAGCCTTTTTCTCAGAAACCACAAGTTGCACTGATGACATGCATGTATCACATTTTAGATAATTTCCAGGTGATTTTGGTGGTATTAAATTCATCCAGCTGCGACTCAGGGAACTCCAATGGCCATCTAAATGGGTTTTGGGCTGATTCCAAAATATGCTGAATTTAAGAGTTAGCGAACTTGTGGAGTGTAAAATTAGGAGTATGGGTAATAAATGACAAGTTCTTAATTATTATGCTTTTTGTAAAAACGGCAGAAAATTGCCAAATGGCCGTAACAACATGGTGCCGACCCAGCTATCGTTTTATTAAATTCCCCCTGATTAGCTGAAAATATATACATTTATGATGGCAGTTACTATTAAATCACAAAGGTTTTAATACATAACTCGTTTTAGCCAAAAATGTGGCATGAGACCAAATGGGGATTACAAATGGGAATTGTCATATGTCTGCTCCAGACTCCTAAACCAATCCTTAGAGATGGGCTGGCATTTGGGAGGAAAGAGAAGGGTAACTGTCATTCCTATTTGCGAGACCTCTTGCAGGGTACTCCCCAAGATTGTAACTTGATAGTGTTGACACTGCTATATAAAGTGGATGCACTATTAGGAAGGGACAGAGCTGCTGAAACCTACCATCTGACAGCCACAAGGACTCACCAAAGGAGATTGCATCTGGGTGGACATGTCTATTGCTAGGGAGGCCTAAATAGGCTGACTGGGTTCTATGGTGAGGAGCTGGGGACCACCATCCTTGACAGTGGAATGACCAGACCCCTGCCCTGTCTGTCCAGAGGGTCCTGACATGCAGCTGGCTTACCTAAACATTAAACAGAGTTTTTAATGTAGAAGTTAACACTGTGCAACCAAACGGTGGGGGGATCTGCTGCCCTTAAATCCTTCCCCTTTATAGCAGGTGGGAGGCGGGTGGGTGGCAAAACTGTGTAGATCCTTAGCCTATTTAACTACAAAAATATTAATTTAAATAATAAGTGTCAGGAACAGTTCACATTTCACTTCGTACGAAGTGAAATGTGAACTGGGCCTAACACTTAATGTTTCAAGCGTCCTGAAGACGGGTGTTGAAGACACAATGATAACTGATGCAGTCTCTTCTGGGGTTTTCTTTAATACCTATAAGCACTCCTGCTCCTTCTGAAGGGACCTCAGCCAATCCTGTTGGCACCCTTTCATGTGAGTCTACCCCAAGCATCAGTCCAAGCATCAGTCCTAGGCCGATCCTACACACCTCCTCCACCTTGCAAACTCATGTCCTCCTTTGGCTTTGATGATCGTCTCTTTGATGATGATACACAGGTCTTCTCCTTCGCCTCCTTCACTCCTGGAATCTATGGATGCATAACCTACAGCCTAAAGGCCCTCCGCCACTGGATGACCCCCTGCTGCCTCATGCTTAACTCTTCCTCCTGCTAAACCCCTCCAAAGCACCAGTTATCTTTCCCCTTGTCTTTAATGTGCATGCCACACTCCTATCTCCCATCTTCATCCCACTGGTCTCCTCACCCCCCCATCCATGGCTTGCAAAATGTGGGTTCTCTCTTAGAGTGATCTGAAAATCTGCCTGTTCATCATGACCACAACCAGACTCAACCACCTAAACATTAAAAGATCTTCCCACACCTCTCGTACCACTCAACTAAAACCCTAATCTGTACTATTGTGCTCAACAAACTAGACTACTGTGCAAGCCTGCTTCTCCATCTGCCCACACCTCTCGCACCACTCAACTAAAACCCGTATCTCTACTATTGTGCTCAACAAACGAGACTACTGTGCGCACTTGCTTCTCTGTCTGGCCCTCTACTCATTTTCTCACCTCAACAACGTCCCCACCTTTGCAATACACATCCTATTCAACCTATCCAAATCCTCACCCACCTCTGCTTGCCGTCACTGCGAGGGATGACACACCACGCCAAATCCTTCTCTCTTTAAATAACTGCTAGTTGTCTATAAATCTGTCAATGGTCCTACCACCCTCCCACCCCCGCGCACCACCATGCTGAAAGCATCTGACTGTGCTCTCCTTCTTGAACTCTCTACTCCTTGTGTCTTCAAAATTTAACAGCCCCCAGCCTGCTGGGGCATCCTTCCGCTTTCTCTCCTTTTCCTTACTTGCCCTACTAATCCACTGGAACGCCCTCCCCCGCACCCAATCTATCAAAGCCATGTCTTCAGTCGAACTCTTCTCAAGAAGTCTTAAGGTCCACCAGCTAGCACTGTAAGGAGCCCCAGCAAATACCACACGGTCCTTTTCAAAGCAGCTGTGGAACCCGCTGCTCCTGAATTCTGCCCTTTGTCTCGGGAGGATAGCTCAGGGGCAACGCGCTCGCCTTGGAAGCAAGACGACATGGAGCAACACAGGTTAAATCCCCGGGTCCGCGCTTAGAAACCTCTGGGTATTAAGTGCCTTATAAATAACCTAGCATATCATATCTTTGGACTATTTATGTAATTGTTTTTAAATGTCAATACTGACCTCAGTCTCTCAACGTCCTCCTGTCCGTGGTTTATGTTTACACTACTAACCCTTCTCACCTGCTAAAAGTCACTCAATCAAACAGTGCTCCTATGTAAGGGCACCTCGCCCCAGATCTGCCTCGGCTCTCTGGCATTGCCTAATTTGTTAGTAATTTCTGTTCTAATGGCACCCCGTTCCTAAATAAATACAAATGTAAAAGGGCGCAATCATTGATGCCCAAGTTGCCCACAAATCTTTTAACGAGGCAGCAGCACTTCACCCTATCAAATACTGCTCCAAGATTTAGCGGGATAAGTACAGGATAGGCGCTGGAATCTAGCGCTTGGAGGCCTTCTTCCTTTATGAAGATAAGGGCGCTGGTTGTCCTGTACTAGGCCTGCTGACTCACTGAATTCTGTGAGGTAGGAAGTGACCCCCATTTTCATGGATTTATGGCCCGGAAGGGCATGCTGAGTCTTTAGGGTTTAAGGGTTGTTTTTAAGGAGTGGGGTAACAGTTGCTTCTTTAAGGGGTCCAGGGATTTTTCCCACCTGTACGGAGGCGGTGCAGATAAAGTAGGCAGATGAGGCCATGGGGTTGATGTTGGTCTTGAGGAAGGTAGCCTGGCAGGGTTACACTGGGCCCGGGTTGCCTTCAGGCTCCTCGCCAACTTAACGTGGTCTTGAGCAGTGTGGGTTTGAGGCTCTCGGTGCAGGGTAACCACTCTATTCTGAAGATAGCCTTAATTCTTCCTTGGATCACGCAATGGTTGGGCCGTGGGAGCGAGATGGGCGCTGCCACCTCCAGGTGTGGGTTAATGGACATGCAGATGTGCAGTGTGCCGCTGCCCCCAGAGGTTGGGGCACTGATCCATGTTGAGGAGCCCCTGCTCTTCCTGTTGGACCTAAATTGGAAAGCATGCTTTGTCTTTAGGAGACCCAAGCTGGAGACTGACGCTGCCTCGTACCAGTCTTTTGTCTGAAAGGTCTTATGTGTGTCTGAGCACAGCTGAATGAATGCCAGGGTTTAGCCTGGTTGGGGTGCGCGCCAGGGTGCGGGTTATGGAGGTTTTATGATCTGTGGTGCAATTACAGATAAGGCATTCTAGGTTGGCATTCTGGGTGGGGTTGAGGCTGGATACTTCGCATCTCCACTTCCGGGTCTACTCAGTCTTTTGCTAGATTTCATGTTGTAGTTGTCAGGGGGCAGTGTGCCAAGATGTGTGGTAGCAGTCTCCGTGGCCATGTCTCGGGATGCGCAGGAGGTCAGTTTCATGGTGATCAGTAGGTCTGCCCTACACCAGACCAGAGAAGATTTCACTTTTTTTGTTCACTAGTCATAATAAGATGGCACACCTGTGAGCTTTTATTGTATCACAAAATGTTGAAAATATATATACCAAGTGCATCGGCTGTCATGGTCCTAAATCCCAGTCAAGACCCGCACGTTTCTTAGGCCTATCACCTCGGGCTGCCAGGCCATTGCATGCCAAAGCAGCTACCAATGCTTGATTTTGTAGGTTTCTCATTTTTAATTAGCTTTGATCGTAAGTACATTTTTTATATTAAATGGTTGGACAAAGCTTTTGACACTATAACACTGAACAGAGGAGTGGACTTTAAGATACCACTGTTGATTGCATGCATACTGTGTCCCCTGTTTTTGAAAACACTAGGTAATGAGGGCTACTTCTTCCTGTCCCGCCTCTTTCCTTTTGCATTCTGGGATTTGTAGTTCATCATTCTTGATGGTAAATATAGGCCTATGCCTTCGTGCAAGTGCTGCTGGGTAAAAAGCCAGGACTGGGCGGTTGGCGGATGCGTTTGGGAGTGGCGGGTAATTGGCGGAGATGGGGACGGGGTGTGAGTTGGTGGGGGGCGTTCGTTTGCGGTAGGGTAGCTGTTGGTGTCGATTGGTGGGGTGTGGTTGTTTGCGGTTGGGTGGCTGGTGGTGTGGAATTGGGGGTGGTGGTTGTTTGTGGTTAGGGGGCTGGAGGTTCGTGTCGAAGTGTGGGTGTCGCTCGGGTTGGTCGCATGTGGGTGGGCGGCAGCGTGCGGTGCCTCGCCTGAAGCGCATGTGTAGGCGTACGGGCTGGGGTCTCGCGGGTCTGCGCGCCAGTCTCCGGGCTCGCTGGGTGGTGTGAGTTTGGGGTGTTGTGACTGTTGGTGTGGATTGGTGGGGTGTGATTGTTTGCGGTAGGGTGGCTAGTGGTGTTGAATTGGGGGTAGTGGTTGTTTGTGGTTTGGTGGCTGGAGGTTCGTGTGGAAGTGTGGGTGTCGCTCAGGTTGGTCGCGGTGGGTGGCAGCGTGCGGTGCCTCGCCTGAAGTGCATGTGTAGGCATACGGGCTGGGGTCTCGCGGGTCTGCGGGCGGTCTCCGGTCTCGCTGGGTGGTGTGAGTTTGGGGTGTTGTGACTGTTGATTTGGATTGGTGGGGTGTGGTTGTTTGTGGTAGGGTGGCTGGTGGTGTTGAATTGGGGGTAGTGGTTGTTTGCGGTTTGGTGGCTGGAGGTTCGTGTGGAAGTGTGGGTGTCGCTCGGGTTGGTCGCGGTGGGTGGCAGCGTGCGGTGCCTCGCCTGAAGCACATGTGTAGGCGTACGGGCTGGGGTCTCGCGGGTCTGCGGGCGGTCTCCGGTCTCGCTGGGTGGTGTGAGTTTGGGGTGTTGTGACTGTTGGTGTGGATTGGTGGGGTGTGGTTGTTTGTGGTAGGGTGGCCGGTGGTGTTGAATTGGGGGTAGTGGTTGTTTGTGGTTTGGTGGCTGAAGGTTCATGTGGAAGTGTAGGTGTCGCTCGGGTTGGTCGCAGTGGGTGGGCGGCAGTGCGCTGTGCCTCGCCTGAAGCGCATGTGTAGGCGTACGGGCTGGGGTCTCGCGGGTCTGCGGGCCGGTCTCTGGGCTTGCTGGGTGGTGTGAGTTTGGGGTGTTGTGACTGTTGGTGTGGATTAGTGGGGTGCGGTTGTTTGCGGTAGAGTGGCTGGTGGTGTTGAATTGGGGGTAGTGGTTGTTTGTGGTTTGGTGGCTGGAGGTTGTGTGGAAGTGTGGGTGTCGCTCGGGTTGGTCGCGGTGGGTGGGCGGCAGCGCGCGGTGCCTCACCTGAAGCGCATGTGTAGGCGTACGGGCCGGGGTCTCGCGGGTCTGCGTGCTGGTCGCCGGGGCTCGCTGGGTGGTGTTTTGAGTGGTGGGGGGTGTGTGTTTGCGGTGGGGTGGCTGGTGGTGTTGGATTGGGGTGTGTGATTGTTTGTGGTTGGGTAGCTGGTGGTTTGTGTGGAAGTGTGGCCTGTGTGTTGATTGGTGGGGTTGGTGCACATCATCCTTTAGGATGGGGAAGCGCCTGCGTGGGTCCGACCACGCATTCGATAATTAAGAAGAAGAAGCCAGGACTGGATAAAACTGATTGCCATGACCTGGGCCACTTTCCTGCATCCTAGTGGAGCTTGTGTACAGCGCTCCATCGCTACACAGGTAGTAGGATAAAGCACTAACCTATACATTCTCTGTAACCTGTTCTTAAAACCCTCTGTTACATTGGCTATCTCCTAATTGCAGTTAATGTGTAAGTAATTTAAAATGTGCAGCTTATGAGGACTTTTTGCTATTTTTCCAAGAGAAAGCACAGCTCTCTTAAGGAGCGTGCTATACATCAGATGTCAACAGAGAGGCGCTCGCGGAATCACAAAGATATTTTAGGAAGCCTGGCACTGGATACATATATATATATATATATATATATATATACCCTGCGAACACGTGCTCTTTAAAAATAGATGGAGTCGGAGCTTCCCTGCTGTTGGGGTCCTCGGGTGAACAGTACCAAATTCTCATTATCATTCCTAATGCAGATCAATAATCGCCAGGGTGCCCCCCAAAAAAGGCAGAGCTCTCAGAACGCGCCATCGGGGCTGATCCGGGCATTAACAGATTAAAGCCCTGCGCCGCACCGGCCACTCTACCCCCCGCAGTCGGCATGTTTTATGAAAACACGGGGAAACCAGATGAAAACAGTGCGAGTCAATATCCCGGCTATTGATTCTTGGGCTGCCTTTGGTGGGCTGCATGGACGCTCGCGGCGACGTGAGATGGCGCCATCCCTCCCTGGAGGCCGCCGCGTCTTGTTTGAAAGAACTGATTGGTGTGGGGCCCCGGGCCTGCCCCCACCAAGCACGGGGGCCGAAGAAAAGCGTATGGTTCATGCTTGCTGGATTGGCCCCCCGAAAGGAGCAGCAAGATTTCTATTCAATTTCCAGGCCCTTCCTCAAGTTCATCCGGAGAAATAGCGCGAGGGTGCGTTGCGTAGGTGGCGCTAGGCGGGTTCTACTGGTCCGCACGCTCGGCACAAAGTTATATACCAATCTACCGGGAAAAAGCCAATTTCGTAAAAAAAGTACCGTATTAGAAAACTAGAAAGCTGTTCCACTTGCGTTCTGCAACCTACAATTCCCTAGCTTAACTGCTCGCTAGGAATGATGGGAATTGTAGTCCAAAACATCTGGAGAGCCAAGGTTGCAGACTCCTAGCCACAGTTGAGGCATAAGGAACACTGGGACATACCACACCTTTTTTTTTTTACTGTTGTTGGGCTGCATTTTTCAAGAACCGAGTTGGCCCCAGAGGTGGACTGGGAACCAAAAGAGGCCCTGGAAATAATTTTCAAAGTGGCCCAACTTTACACATTTCAGCAATTTGGAAATAACACACAAAAGAGGCCCAGGGTGCAGAGGCCTATGGGGGAAATCTCCAGAGTTCCCTATAGGGCAGTCCACCCCCGTTGGCCCTGCCAGCAATCGAGCCTGTTGAACACACATTTTGGACTCATGTGTAACTCGTTGACGTACACGTCCGCGGGAAACATGCCTGTCTTCTTAGCTGTTGCGGCAGTGTGCATGGTTTGCAGTGTTTGCATTCTTTCTGCCGCCATTGTGCGCGAGCCAATAGGCCACCTGGACCATTCTGAACGGTGTCACATGGCACTGAATGTCACGTGCCGGTTTCCTGCATAAGGATGGCGACTTCATTGGAAAGTGAATACCTCCTTTGCAATGCCACTGACAGACACAGGGTGGCTGACGTCTTCTTCCGCCATGCTGCAGGCTCACGCGAAGCACGGCACCTTGTGGAATTCCTGTTGGCTTCTCCGCACAGATGAACAGTAGCCACACTGTCCCTTTCTGATCAGGTCATATCAGTTCGATAACAGAAATGTTCTGCCTGATTTGCTTCCCTTTGTCGTCACCATGGTAACTCACAATGTTGCCATTCAGTAGTTTTGGACAACCACTGCCATGATCCTTCACCATTTCTACACCGTCTCAGGCTGATGGGCGTTGAAGTTCAACGCATTTGGAGGCCATAGAATGAGTAGCCATGGTCCACGCGGAATCTTCAGTTGGTGCTGAACGAATGCTTCTCCGTGCCTTATGGCTCGGGCAAATTGCTGCCACCCGGCGCTGTCTTTACTGACCCCCCAGTTGCTTCTTTTGTGTGATACACAAGTTGACCATTGTGGCCTTCAGAGCTCTGCCCGGCAATATTCCTCTTCATCTTCATGCCATGAAGAGAGGTCAAGGGTCAAATATGCAGAACCTTGGGTCCTCACAACGGATGAGTCTAGTCGCTCTTGAAGGGAACCTTACGCAACGCTGCAAGGTCGCACCTTTTCGATGTGTCTCGGGAATGTTCAGATGCTCCTACGATGGAAACACACACAAACGGGACGTTCCTCTCCGGTTAGGGTGACCAGATGTCCTGGTTTTCCCGGGAAAGTCTGGGGAAATCGCCTGCCGTCCCAGGGTCCGGAGAGTTTTTTTATTTAATGAACCCCGTGTCGGGTTTGGATGGGCGGGTGGCCGCGGTCCCGGTTTTTGCCGGGATCTGATTCAGAAATCGCTGAAATCAGGGGCCTTGAATGACTCTTCCTACGTGTGAAGGCTTTTCACACCCCCATTTCATCCCCTTCCCCTCCCTCGTCACTCTCCTCCAATGAGAGGAGTGTGACTGGAACACCCCCCCACCCATTCCCCACACAATGGGCCAGCGGCACAGAGGTAGGACTGCAGTGTTATCAGAGTCCTGTTTTTGTTTCCAGTACTCCTACTTCTATGTCTATGGCCTATCCCTTTTTTTTCATTATATCTGGTCAGCCTATGTCCAGTATTCCTCTACATTAGTGGTTTTGTAACACTTAATTTTCACGTTTCATAAAATACATTTGAATGGTTTAAATAGCCCTAAGAATGTTTTTAAAATGTAAACTAATTATTTGTATTATTAATCGCTGTTACTTATGAGTTGATGGCCAGCCGTAGAACTTCCACAACAGGTGCATTGTGTGTCGGACATTTCACAATTCATGTTGGTTGTGTGTCATAAGGCCTCTCCCGAATTCTCTATTTTGTTTGATTATATTGTGGATTACCCCTGTGACGCCGATTTACCACCCTCTCTCCCCTACGTGTAAATCCCTGCCCTATAACCCCCCTCTAGGCATGTGACAGGAAGTGGTGCCGCCATTTTTACTGTCCTCATTCACACAGTGCTAGAACCATCTACAATGGTGCATCCACTTTCTACATCGGCTGTTGGAAATATTTCTAGTCAGTTACACCTCTATTTCAGAGAAATAGGGAAGCCGCCATCTTGCATTGCTTGATTTTGACCAAAAGTGCACAAACAAACTGCTGACTTTCAAACAACCGTCTCGGAAAAGACGTCTTACGATCTTGCATTAGGAAGACTCCTCATGTTAGTGTTGCTTTGGGTGAACTAACGAAAATCTTGTAATGGAGCGAGCTCCTCGAGGGCGCGCCGCACCAGCCTAAGCGCGCGCGACTCCTCGAGTATCACAGGAGCGGGAATATGTCAACAGGATGAAGTCTGATAGATAGAAACCCATGATCCGCTCCAGATGGGCCATAATCTCTGGTTTAGCATGCATGGGTGCGGGTGTAAACCCCGGAGCCCATCACCGGGTGTTGGCACACACTCTCCTTCACAGAACGTCTCCTCTCGCTCCTCGTGCCTAATTCGCTGTGTATCAATCATCCTGCACGATAACACTTCACCTCCTTGTTGTGCTTACAAAGAAAACTGATCCGTGCATGTCCACGCGTGGAGCGTTTCCATTTAAATGTAGATTTCCTCCTTCCTTCCAGCCAGGAGGACGCGCACACCATTCCTAAGAACACTAATGGGAGATTAGGTCTGACTTCATAGATCCTATTCACAGTTGAAAGGATTTCTTGTTTCTCTACAGATTTTGGCCTCTCCATGCCGTGGGGGCGCGGGGGAGGGGGTGCGGGAGTCGAGGCCTCAACCTTGAGCCCCTCCATTTCGTGACAGCTGATGAGAGGCATCGAGAAAGCCCCCGGATTAGGCGCCCCCCCCCCACCCCGAAGCATCATCATTTGAAAGATGTGGCGGCGGCATAAGGAGAAGGGTGGGTGGGGTGGGCTTAAACGATCTTTTTTTTTACCCGGCGTACAATGTGAATAAGCCGCACACTGTCCTCCTAAACTGCTACATTGGCAGTAAAGGGGGCAATCACACAATCTAAGCAGCACACAACTGCACACAACAGTCAAGTGTATATGCAGGGAGCCCAAAGTACTAATAGGCCGGGCACAGGCCGGCGAAGCTGTCCGCAAGAACACTGGCGCATCTTATACTTGGGAATAAAAAGGTTGGCCCCTTTTATTCACATATCTTGTGAAAGCAATGCCACAATGCCATCATTGCTGGCATATACTGGATGATGTACAGAGAGCATGTTCATACAATGATTAAAAAAAAAAAAGAGATACTCAGCACCAGGATCACACCAGTCCTGGGCCCCCACCACCAGCCAGAACTACAGTGGTACCCAGTGGCAAGAGGCAGGGTTCAAACTGGGGGTGGCTCCACACTGGCAGCCATGGCAATGCCCAGCTCATGGCACCTCCCACCTGACCACCATCCAAGCAAACCTTACCATAGTGCTTGCTTTGCCGGAAATGGAAAACTATTGGCTCGAATGTGTTTATAGTTGAAGCAATCCTCTCTTTGAAGTTACATGACCGTGACATGTTTAACCCGGCAATATGGCATGTTTAAATGCTGCCGCTCACTATGATCTGATTGACATACAGTCAGGTTTTAATCATTATTGCGCATTGCTTGCACAAAATGCAGGGGTGGATACTTCTACTGGACTGACTGGAAATAAGATGCAAAGATGCAACTTGTCAACAGCCCCAAGGAAATTACGCTCTTTTCCCCCTCTTTAAAATATCTGATACCAATATCCAAATGAAAACTTGGGGTACACACTTTAAGGATCAAACATGGAACACAAAAAAAAAAGTTTACACGTCACCAAACGCAAGAAAAAACACAACCACCAGAATGTGCCAAGAGTACAGGCCTACCTGAGAACCAGGCAGAAAGCAAGCAGCAAAGCGCCTTCATTCACCAACTCTCCTGCAGGAGAGCCTGGCACTGCCCCCAATGCATCCTGTTTCAGGCCTTAGCGGTGAAGTGTGAAGCTAGCTCCTCTCCCAGTGCTGGCACGAGTGGCCCTGGGGCCAAGGTCAAGGGTTGCTCCACTAGCCGCCCTGTCCATGGCCCCTGAGTCTCTCCATCTGCCTCTCTGCCCCCCGAGTGTATGCCCCCGCCTCCCCTTCGCTATGCCCAGGCAGACATGACAGCAGCAGGCATGCACTGAACTCAGTGTGAAGCCCCAGGACCACAGAATAAAGCAAACACATCTGCGCAGGCACTGTTATGTTATTTGGCGTTGATATAGCGCTCTATATATCATTGGTATGACCTCAAAGCGCTTGTGGGTTGAACGCCCTCGGGGCATCATTTGGACAACGAATGACCTGCTCCATCAGTGAAATTTGAGTGGCACCGTGGGTTTCTTTTCTGCATGGTCCATTCGATGATGTAAAGTCACATAGTCAAACACGTAGTCGGGGCATTACGGAAACTTTGCACCCTTGCAAGTGCAATTAACACAAGGGCCTATTGCCCCATTGCCAAATTCATATTCTTTCGATGCGGCGTCGCTCTTGGCCAATGCTTGCTCCAGTTCAGGGGTCTGACACTTTTGGGCTCTCTATATGTTTTGGGTTGCAACTCCCATCATGCCTAGCAAGCATAGTCAATAGCAAAGGATCATGTGCATTGTAGTCCACAGCATCGGTTGCAGACCCTGGTCCTATGTGTTTGCCTTGATGCAAGAATGCATTGAAAGAATACATGTTTTTCACTGAGCCAGTTTTGACCCTGATATGAAAACTGTCTGTCTAAAGACTAGGGTTTGACACACTGCTGCAAATGCACAGAAACCTGCTTCACCAGTCCCCGCGTGTTCCTTCCGGGTTTTATTTAAAGCAATGCATGTGCCTCAGGATAATGAAAATTAGTCAGTGATGTAGTGTAAGGGCAACGAGGTTGTTATGATGGTCTGCACACATGCACACATGCATACATGCACACATGTAATAGATACTAATCATGGCTCTCAACCGTGTTTTTATTATGTTACCGACAAAGCCCCTGCATCTTCTCTCTGGGGGGTTTCCGAAGAGGACCAGGGTTATCAGCCGACAGCCATAGCAACCCCCAAATGATGTCCCTGACCAGGGGCGTCATTTCACCAAAATGCCAGGGGTAGCAAAAGTGACATCACATGACCTTTGACCTCTGATGACATCACAGGAAGTGATGTCATTTGACACCACTCTGAAGGGACATCACAGGAAGTGACGGAAGGCAAGCTCTCACCCCTTGACAAAACAGGAAGTGCCATCATATAGCATTGTTTCTAAGTACACTACGATAAATGTGGTTATGATTTCACTGTAATGTGATATACATTTCATGCAAGAATGGATCACCATTTGATATCCATGTGTACAGGCCCATATTACCAATTACTGTGAATGTAAGCAGACGTCCAAGGCCAAATGATAATATAGCACAAATATACATACAATATCACCCAACCTGTGTTGCTACTCATTTACAGACCTCAGAAGGATGAAAGACTGAGTTGGCATTGCGGGGATTCGAACCTGCATCCTGCAGATCATACACACATCCCAGCAGCGAACGCTCAACCCACTGAGCTATCCTACCAGCTATAGCTTTTTTCCCGGCTATAGTAACATTAGCAAGTACATGTCTGAATGTTCTGAAACTCAGAAAGCAAATGACACTCTGTAGTGGATACCATTAAGCTGGTAACTGCGATTTAACAGCAGGCCAGTTCATCTGCAGGTCTGGTGCAAAGTTGGCCACATGTCAAGCCTGCGCGTGGATCTACTTTTCAGGCTTCAGAGGTTGGCAAAATACACACCATTGGGAGGGTTCATAACTGTGTATTAAAGAAATTAGAGTAGCACATGGAAAGCAGCACACTCACACGACATCCCGTACTCTGGGCCCTCGTTACCTCATACATGCAAACAAACATCCTGAACAGCATGCCAGTGAGATAGGAAAGATAGACACATTACAACAAAGCATTAATTGTGGCACAATGAAATCAAGGGCCACTTGATGTGCTCTGGTCAAACGTCTCTACACTGTACACAAGCTTTCAGGCACAAGGATTTTGTCAAGTGACCGAGGACATCGAAATGGAATGTCTTGTGATGATCGTAACTGAGACAACGGCAGAAAAAAACATGCTATAAATACAACTTGCAAAAACCTAAACACATATAGTTTTTGTCTGCATTGTGAATTTGAGGTTTCTTAGAACAGACTAAATAAGTGAATCACACCCTTAAGTGTGCCTAAAAGAAACCTTTAATGAGTCTAGCAATTATTATATAGAATTCCAGAAAGGCTATTTGTGATTCCTATTCATACCATTTTAGGGTCACTGCTCTTTTTTTGAATTTTTTTAAGAGGCCTGATCAAGAAAGCCAGCCACTCCAGAAACAAAGAGCCCCATGACGGTCGGCACAGCCCAGGAGCTTCCATTAAAAAAAAGGGAAAAAAATAAATATCTTTTTTTCTAGGGGTAGCAAGGGAGACCTCAGGGGCCACCGTTTGTGAACCCTGGCAACCCCCAAATGACGTCCCTGTCCATGACTGATTCGTCTATTGGGGTCTCACTAGCCGCAAGGTATTTGTGCACACACTCCTCTCCCCATATTCATGCTACTCACAGATTTGGCTAAAATCATGGGTGCAACGCAGATTGAGAAAGACTAAGAACCTGCAGGCGCGGAGAGGGCAACCGTAATATTGGGCTTTATGCAAAGCGCTTTGACAGGCTTCCAATAGAACTTTCCTAATCAAGGACACAGTTAGATATGCTTCGCCTGTTTTCTGTCTTCAAGGTAGAGCGTTTAATGAAAAAGTGGAAATTATGCTGAGAAAATGCGCTGCAATTACCAGCATTTAATTTGGGATAAAATCAGCTTTCTCTTTGTGATTCACTGTTCCGGGCCACAGCACGCAAAATCGAGCCGAGGCATAGTTCGTTTTGATATTTTGTTCTGATTATAATTATTTCCTGTCAGGTGCTTTCAGCTAAGTGCTCGGCAATAATTAACAAATGCTATGAAATGGTTTGGAGAGAATAACAAATTCATGTAATGTCCATTGCGTGGTCCTCATGGAAGGAAGGGCTCTGCTTGCCTCGCACGAGTAGTAAGTGTGAGAGGTCAGAAATGAAAGCCGGACAAAAAGTTGTAGTATTTGTGGTTCCAGACATTTTTATTAAATAAAATGGGTTAGGAAAACACCTCTCTGGCCCTATTCTAAAGAGGAATGTCGATACCTAGGAACCAAAAACTAAGGATCTGTCCATGTCAAGATGTGATAACTAAAAAGCTGTCCTTGTGTCCAGACCATCCTATTCTGACTCTCACGCTGTAAACAAAACAACAAAGGGTGCAAGCAAATGTCTTTAACTTGTTGTTAGCAAAAGTGTGACTCCAATGAAAATGTTCTCCAAAATAAAGACCGTTGGATTCAGAGGATGGCCCCCTTCCCCTGAATTCAACAAGATGGCAAAATGTACTCTTTAGTTAACAGTCCCTTTGTGTCTTCACTGGACTCACAATGTTCTTGTTCAGGCAAAATGTTCTGTAACAGTCATTCTGTAGAATTCCTTATAACTTTGCACATCACCTGGTATACTCCCCTGCCAGGAATCTTTAAACAATTTCAGCAGCCCGGTGTACTCGCCTGCCGGGACTTTTTTTTCTGTTTCACAGTTCTTTGGCTATATCACAATAGCATATACCGTGAGTTGTTTGGTACATCTGTCATGTGCTCAAAATCTTCCCCCACACTAGCCTCTCATGTACCTGTACTAGATTGAGGTTTGCCTTTGTACTTTCTCTTGTCTGCATTCAAACATTCTTCTTATCGGGTGTTATATTTGTACGTTGCCTTAACTGCATTCAAACAAGCGTAGGGTATTTTCTGCATCAGCAATTTTGTACTATTCAAACATTTGCTGGCGTGCTTGGCGGAACACCCCTGCTGCTTTGGCCAGACTCACTAGTTCCTTCCAACATCTCCGATTAGGCTTGTGCCTCTGCGGTGTGGTTCCTTCACCCGCTTTCCACTTGGGAGTATACAGGCGTTATTCCAGCATCCTGCGTGGCTCCAGGGTCAAATGTCATTTTTCCTTTTCAGCTTGAACTGGAGAATGCTGTCTCTCGGAGTGGCCCAGCACCCAGGAGCTGCTGTGTGGCTCCCAGCGTCTCCACAGCCCTTTTTGCTCGCAAGTGGCATTTCTCCTCCTGTCCCTGTAGCTTTTTCCGTTCCACCACACCTGTCCATTTGCCTCGCGTTCGTGAGCCTCAGCATATGGTTCAATGACCTCTCCTGCACTGTTCGATCCAAAAAAGTGCGGCTGTCATCTTTAAATGTCCTGCGCACTGAAGACTTGGAAAAACAACTAGCCTGCATGTTGTACTTCGAGCTCCTGTCACTTTCCACAAACCCCCTCCTCTTCCTAGTCATCTCAGTACATCAGTGTTTATGGGAGTTGCAGTCCATGGAGTTTATTGGACTTTTAACTCTAAGATGTTTTCTTCTCAGATATTTCACATAAAGGTACATCAGAAACAAAAGATGTGATCTGTGAGTTGTGGCTGTTTGGGTCACAGGTGGGAGCCTGACCAGAATGACAACAGGCCATTAAGAACTTGGGTATCAGAGGGTCTTCTTCATGGGAAACGGGAGAATACTGCATCTTATCCAATGTAGTCATGACATCTCCCTGGTAGTTGTCTCCTCCCATGTGATCCTCCCTCATATAACCGCCCCCAGGGTCAGGATTCGGTATCGAATGCCGTCCCCTGGCTACATGCGAGGAGGTCACCAGAAGGGAGCTGAGTGATGACTCCATTGGATTCATCACATAAGTAATAGCCTGACTTGGTTTCCAGGACATCCACATAAATGCATATGAGAAACATTTCACATTTTATTCAAATGTGAGAAGGCCTGAAATGAGACTGGTTAATGTTATCAATCTCTAGGTCATGATAAAAACAAAGAGGAACTCCAAGTACACCAGGAACAGAGTGGAGTATTATACTGAAATGAAACGAAAGGGTGTTCCTGTGTAACTAAAGTTAGGAAGTTGATTAAAGGGCTGCCAGCAGTTATTTGACCGGTAGCTATCCTGAATAAATCATACAATTGAATGCAAACACTATAACACCTAGCATGCTTCACTTGTGTCGTGTGTGTTGTTGTTGACACATACCACAAAGAAAAAATAGTACAGACAAAAATATAATTGTTTATAAGAACAGAAAAAACAAATTGATCTTGTATAGACCGTTTTTGATTACTTCATTCCTTTTAGAGAAATAAAGAATTTTACAGAAAAATGACAAATATTTACAAAACTTCCAACATAGAAATCACATCTTGATAATATACAAATACATTTGGTTTTAAGAAAAAGGAGAGAGGAGGGAAAAAGACAAAGAGAGAGAGAAAAAATGAATTTAACAAATAACGCTCAGTATGACAGCAGCCTTGGTCTGTCTATAGGGCTTAATGTGCTAAATAAGACATGAACCAGACTATAGCGAACTGTCCCTAGCAAGATTAAGGCTAATCTCTTTAGCCTTTTTATGTGGCTAGGTCACCCCAGAGTGTAAAATCAAAACTGGGTGGGATTTAGTTGCAAAGCAAATAGCAATTGAGTGATAGCCTTATTCAAGTAAAGCAAGAAACTGGAAAGTTCTACGTAAGGCTGAAATAATGTATAACACAAGAAACTGAAAAGTTGTACATAAGGCTGAGATAATGTAGTACGCCTTCCGCTGTCCAATGTAATGGTAAGCGTGAGTGACCACGTCCACTGGCCAAGGGTGTATATACCCCTGTGCCTAGAGAGTGGTAAAGTTGGCGTTTCGGTGGTATATTAACAAATGTAGACCACCTTCATCAGGAATAATGATCCTTAGTTCAGCCCCTGTGAAATAAACCAGATATGAACTAATCACAAGGTTGTATCAGAAATGACTAAATGTCAAGCGTTGGCATGACAGGTGTTTTAAATGCAACATATGGTACATAAGACCGCGTATTTCCCCTTGATTTGGACAGGTGCCCCAAAACGACAATCTCTAGGTCATCATCAGTGGCGGCGGGTGAATGTTTTAATTGGAGGGGTGTAAATGTTTCCCACCAATATGGGGGCGTGACTGAGCATAGTGGGGGAGCCTGACCCAACCAAGGCAGGGTCCGTGGAGTTCTCCTCCCAGGAAAATGTTTCAAATACCCCCACCAATTTCTTCCCTTATTGTCCACTCTCCTGCTCTCTTTCCTCTTATTATTCTCCTGTCTCTTCCTTACTCTGGTCCTATCACCCCCCTCCCTCATTGTTCCTTATTCCCCTCCTGTGTCCCTCCAATTCTCCCTTCCTCCTGAAATTCTCTCATCACCTCATTCTCTTACCCTTCCTCCCCCCACTGTCTTTGCCGTACTCTCACCAATGTGAAAACACAGACCAGTTATTCATTGGCAGTTACCAAGGATCCTGCTTGAATGTTGGCGCTTAATATTCATTGTCTTTTATACATGTTATACAACGGTAGCGGGCGCCCCTCTCTAGAAAGAACAGACATGATAACCTGTTCAGTGGTTATTAACCACTTGAGAGTTCGCAGCCACTGCTTTTACTCACTGTGCCTTTCACAGATGGGAAATATCCATTTGCATATCAGTCTTTGTCCTGCCCAGGGGCAGTCCAGCACCGAAATGCAATGGCAACTCCAACCTGAACGAGAGTACCACCAGCAACCCCATACACGTGTTTCACCCTTGTTGGGGATCATCAGTGAGGTGAAGCTGATGCCTCTCTAAGCACAGTGAGAGGGAGACCACGTCTGGTTGCCCCCAGGAGACCTAGGGTTACCAATCCCAGGTTCCTTGAAAAATAGTTTTACAACGGTAGCGGGCGCCCCTCTCTCGAAAGAACAGACATGATATCCTGTTCAGTGGTTATTAACCACTTGAGAGTTCGCAGCCACTGCTTTTACTCACTGTGCCTTTCACAGATGGGAAATATCCATTTGCATATCAGTATTTGTCCTGCCCAGGGGCAGTCCAGCACCGAAATGCAATGGCAACTCCAACCTGAACGAGAGTACCACCAACAACCCCATACACGTGTTTCACCCTTGTTGGGGATCATCAGTGAGGTGAAGCTGATGCCTCTCTAAGCACAGTGAGAGGGAGACCACGTCTGGTTGCCCCCAGGAGACCTAGGGTTACCAATCCCAGGTTCCTTGAAAAATAGTTTTACAACGGTAGCGGGCGCCCCTCTCTCGAAAGAACAGACATGATAACCTGTCCAGTGGTTATTAACCACTTGAGAGTTCGCAGCCACTGCTTTTACTCACTGTGCCTTTCACAGATGGGAAATATCCATTTGCATATCAGTCTTTGTCCTGCCCAGGGGCAGTCCAGCACCGAAATGCAATGGCAACTCCAACCTGAACGAGAGTACCACCAGCAACCCCATACACGTGTTTCACCCTTGTTGGGGATCATCAGTGAGGTGAAGCTGATGCCTCTCTAAGCACAGTGAGAGGGAGACCACGTCTGGTTGCCACCAGGAGACCTAGGGCACAGTGAGTAAAAGCAGTGGCTGCGAACTCTCAAGTGGTTGATAACCACTGAACAGGTTATCATGTCTGTTCTTGCGAGAGAGGGGCGCCCGCTACCTTTGTAAAACTATTTTTTAAGGAACCTGGGATTGGTAACCCTAGGTCTCCTGGGGGCAACCAGACGTGGTCTCCCTCTCACTGTGCTTAGAGAGGCATCAGCTTCACCTCACTGATGATCCCCAACAAGGGTGAAACACGTGCATGGGGTTGCTGGTGGTACTCTCGTTCAGATTGGAATTGCCATTGTATTTCGGTGCTGGACTGCCCCTGGGCAGGACAAAGACTGATATGCAAATGGATATTTCCCATCTGTGAAAGGCACAGTGAGTAAAAGCAGTGGCTGCGAACTCTCAAGTGGTTGATAACCACTGAACAGGTTATCATGTCTGTTCTTGCGAGAGAGGGGCGCCCGCTACCTTTGTAAAACTATTTTATACATGTTAGGTTATGTTATGTTAAAGGTTCTTATACCGTGCACTGTTGCCACCTGAGTGGAGTCTTGGCGCTCTGACGGATCTGTAAAGCAAGGGGGTGGGATAAATTAGTATGACCAACAGGGAGAAAAGAGCAAGAGAACTGCGATGTGCTGTTGGCAACTTCAGTGCGGTTTATACCGTTAGCTGAGCTAGGTGTGTTTTTCAGTTGGTAGCTGGCATGTGCTGTTGGGCAAGGCTATGGGTGTTTTTTTCATTGTTGCAATGTAGTGAAGTGCATGTGGTCTGTGGTGCTGCAGAGGTATGGTTGTGTTTAGTTCAGAGTTTGAGAGGTGTATGCAGAAGAAATAGTTTTTTTTAGTGGGGTTGGTTAGTGACAGTACCTATCTTACCCCCTCTGCTTTAATTGCCTGTGGCACATGTCCCTTCGTCTGGCTAATCTTGACAATTCTACCTAAATGTAATGTATGGTTATTCCTCACAATTCTATCTGAATGTGATGGATGGCTAATCTTCACAATTCTATCTAAATGTTACGCAAGGCTATTCTTCAGAATCTATCGAAATATGATGCATAGCTAATCTACACAATTCTATCGCGCTGTGATGCATGGCTCTGCTTCACAGATCTATAGCAATGAGATGCGTTGCTAATTTTCCCAACATGTCTATTGTAACACATTTCCTACCCCCAAAATACATTTGGGTGTCACACATTTAATTTCCAGCAAAATACATCTAAATCCTATACAAGGGGGCATGACGTCTGCCCCCTAGTATAAATGTAGGTGCGATACATTTCCCTCCACAATTCAGTGCAATGGCTAACTGTGAGGCGTATCAAAATGGCTGACTATGGAGGGTAGCAAAATGCAACTCAGAGGCAAACTATGTCAGCACCAATTACATAGTTGTAGTGCAATAGTGGCTGGGATTTTGGAGCACAGTAATGGTTGTGCTTCCCGCCCGTATTGCCTCACGATGGCTAATTACAAGGCGTGGCAACATTCAACACAAATTAGCTATGGTGTGGAATGCAATGGTTAACTATGGGGCACAGTGCAGTTATATCTCACAGCACAGCAGGGGGATATAACAAGCGTATACCAACAGTTAGGGTGTGAAGTATAGCTACCATACGTAATGTTGGCTCTTTTTTGAGTATAGCAATTTTACACACTTAGACTGAGTGCCAAAATAGCTAGCTTACACAATTAGGCTAGATAATAGATAGTAAGAGTGGTGTTATTTTTTGGAGTAGAGTAATGGCTGTACCCTACACCTAACCCACACCTACCTTATCTGTCACTGCTGGTTGACGGCTGGCTCTTGGCTACACAGGCAAACACGGGCAAACACAGAGTGGAGCTGCTTATTTGGGAGGTGCCCTTTGCCTCTAGCCCTTAGCTGATGGCTGCCTGGGCAGGGCCGCCCTGCGACGGCCGGCAAAGAAGGATGTTTCCTGGTCATGTGACCAAGGACAGAGGCCAGTTGGAGGGATGAGAAGCAGGCTGGGGCCTATGGATTACTAACTGCAAGTCAGAGAAAACTAGACAATGGACAGGCACCCCAGCAGAAAAAAGAGATTTGTAAATTCCACTTAAAACACAGATTAAAAAAACAAAAGACCCCAAAAAGGTTGTAAACATCTTACCAGGTGCTTGCTGTACAGGAAGCCTATGGATTACTAACTGCAAGTCAGGGAAATCACTTAAAATGACAGGCATCCCTGACTCCCACAGCAATTGCTATCAAGATGGGAGGAGAGAGGAAAAATATCTGTAACAAACAAACAAATACACCCCCCAGGCAGTCATATCTAGAAGTTGAATCAGCAGAATAAAAGATTTTTAATTCCACTTAAAGCACAGATATATCCTCCCTCCCCCAAATAAAAGACCCCAAGCAGCCTGGAAACAACTTACCAGGTACCTGCTGTAGAGCATGCCTATGGATTACTATCTGCAAGCCAGGGAAACTACAGACAATGGACAGGCACCCCTGATTCCCTCAGCTAATTGCTATCTAGATGGGATGTGAGAGGAAAAATGAAAAGAAACAAAAAAATAACTGCGCCACCAAGGCAGTCCTCTCTGAACGTTGAACCAGAAGAAACAATGATTTGTAAATTCCACTTAAAACACAGATTAAAAAAAAGACCCCAGAAAGAGTGGACACATCTTGACTAGACAAAAGTACCCAGGACACCTACCAGAGACAGCCTACATTCTAAAGTAGACGTCTCTCACCCTGACTCTAGCGTCCTAGTAATAATGTCAGAGCCCACACGAGGAGTGGTCCACTTGAACAGTTCCCGAACAATGTTTTGAAATACCTTTGTTTTTAATAGATTCTTGAATTTTAGCAAGTTTTTTAGTTTTATTATTCTGTAGGTTTCTTCACTACATTTCAACGTGAACTTATATTTATGTGGTGTAGTATGGTGGATAACAGATAATTGTCCATGTAAGTGTAGGGTTCAAAATTGAGGGCAGCTGGGAGCTATTTAGACCCTGCATGTAGCCTGGAAGAGGCTGGTTAGCTTGGCACCAACAGCTGACAGGAGCTACTTTTGGCTCCCCGGGTGAACTGATGCCGAACAAACACACCTCTGTGACATAAACGCGGTGTGCTTGGGACAATTATAAATAAGCATTAGGACAGATCTATCTGACGCTCAAGGCATCTTCAATAATGGACAAAATGATACGTTTGCATTTTATATGGAAGTTAGGTTTGTGGAATTCATGTACTAGCACCTCATTCCCCAGTGGTAGCTCCTGGTCGCTTGTAAATGCTGAATTCCCAGGAGCTCCTTTTAGCTCCTGCTCATCCAATATTAAGTGGTGATGATTACGATGCTATTACATCCCCAGTGTGTCTTTTGTCTTTTGATATGGATTTGTTTCCAGTTTTTGTTATTCCTTTAAGGATGATGATCTCAGTGATGTCAGCATCTCACCTGGGCGATTCGGTGGTATGTTGTTTCGCAGAACACATCGCCTAATAACTCATCTCCGATGTCTGTGCAAGACTTGCCGTCACAGCTTCGAGATCCTGGCAGGGGCAACACAGCACTTATCCTTCTGATGTTACAAAAAAGACTAGTATTGTGATGTCACAACTCAACTGTAGTAAGTGTGTACTGGCTCTGTCAGTGGCCATTGTGATGTCACATCCTAACTGCAGTAAGAGTGTGCAGGCTCTGGCAGAAGACATTGTGATGTTACAACTCAATTGCAATAAGAGTGAGCTGGCTCTACCATTGTGATGTCACAACTTGCACTGTAATTGGAGTGTGCTGGTACTGACAGTGACTATTCTAATGTCACAACTCTACTGTATTAAGATTGTGCTGACTCTGACAATAGCCATTGTGACGTCACAACTCAAATGTAGTAGGAGTGTGCTGCTCTAGCAGTGGTACTTGTGATGTCACAACTTAACTGTAATAAGAGTGTGCTGGCTGTGAGACCAGTCATTGTGATGTCACAACCTAACTGCAGTAAGAGTGTACAGGCTCTGGCAGCAGCCATTGTGATGTCACAACTCAATTGCAATAAGAGTGTGCTGGCTCTGGCTCTTATGATGTCACAACTAACTGTAACAGTGTTCTGCCTCTAACAGTACCATTGTGATCTAACAACTTGCACTGTAATTGGAGTGTGCTGGTACTGACAGTGGACATTCTAATGTCACAACTCAATTGTAGTAAAAGTGTGTTGGCTCTGACAGTGGCCTTTGTGATGTCACTATTTGCACTGTAATTGGAGTGTGCGGGTACTGACAGTGGCCATTCTAATGTCACAACTCAATTGTAGTAAAAGTGTGTTGGCTCTGACTGGGGCCTTTGTGATATCACAATTTGCACTGTAATTGGAGTGTGCGGGTACTGACAGTGGCCATTCTAATGTCACAACTCAATTGTAGTAAAAGTGTGTTGGCTCTGACAGTGGCCTTTGTGATGTCACTATTTGCACTGTAATTGGAGTGTGCGGGTACTGACAGTGGCCATTCTAATGTCACAACTCAATTGTATTAAAAGTGTGTTGGCTCTGACAGTGGCCTTTGTGATGTCACTATTTGCACTGTAATTGGAGTGTGCGGGTACTGACAGTGGCCATTCTAATGTCACAACTCAATTGTAGTAAAAGTGTGTTGGCTCTGACTGGGGCCTTTGTGATATCACAATTTGCACTGTAATTGGAGTGTGCTGGTACTGACAGTGACTATTCTAATGTCACAACTCTACTGTATTAAGATTGTGCTGACTCTGACAATAGCCATTGTGACGTCACAACTCAAATGTAGTAAGAGTGTGCTGGCTCTAGCAGTGGTACTTGTGATGTTACAACTTAACTGTAATAAGAGTGTGCTGGCTGTGGGACCAGTCATTGTGATGTCACAACCTAACTGCAGTAAGAGTGTACAGGCTCTGGCAGCAGCCATTGTGATGTCACAACTCAATTGCAATAAGAGTGTGCTGGCTCTGGCTCTTATGCTGTCACAACTAACTGTAACAGTGTTCTGGCTCTAACAGTACCATTGTGATCTAACAACTTGCACTGTAATTGGAGTGTGCTGGTACTGGCAGTGGCCATTGTAATGTCACAACTCAACTGTAGTAAGAGTGCGCTAGCTCTGGTAGCAGCCATTGTGAAATCACAACTCAACTGTAATAAGAGTGTGTTGGCTCTGACAGTGGTCATTGTGTAGTTAGAGAGTAAGAATGTGCTGCTCTGACATTGGCCATGTGTGAAGTCACAACTAAACTGTAAGAGTTTGCTGGCTCTACCATTGTGATGTCAATGCAGTGTGATTGCTCCAACAAGGACTTTGTGATGTCACAACTCAACTGTAATAAGAGTGTGCTGGCTCTTGCAGCAGTCATTGTGATTTCACAACTCAACTGTAGTAGAAATGTGCTGGATCTAACAGTGGCCATGGTGATGTCACAACTCAATCGCAATAAGAGTGTGCTGGCAGTGTGACTGCTCTGACAAGGGCCTTTGTGATGTCACAACTCAACTGTAGTATGAGTGTGCTTGTTCTGGCAGCGGCTATTTTGATGTCACAACTCAACGCCAGTAAGAGTGTTGTATAAGGGGTAATTTCTCAGACATAACCAAATGAAGCCAACTTTGGATAAAGACACACTAAGTGCAAGAAACAGGGATATTTATTTTTCCCACGGCCAGCCGGGAGCGTTTATTCAGTCAACTATGGTACAAGCTGAAATGAAGAAAGTCTCAATGTTCTTCTATCTCTTTTTTTTTTAAATCTTTTTATTAGCATGTCATCAAATACATTCCATCACAATATGATACAAGGGTTTTGGTGTATATCAAGAACAGAAACACTCAATTTAACCACAATTCAATAAGTATATAGTTTGAAGCATATATTATAATCCAACAAACCCCCCGTAGATACACTTGACACTTGCAGTAAACACAAAAGAAATTCCCCCAAAAAATAACCACCATTCCTATCAGAGTCCATACACAAACACAAAACTTCACACAGACAAACACTAAACCAATCCACTGTGAAAAAGAGCAAAGAAGAAAGTGATGAAGAAACAGACAAAGAAGAGAAAGAAAGACGATAAGATAAAGAGAGGAAAAGAAAAAGGAGAAAAAAGAGAAGAAAAAAAACAAAAAACAAAACAAAATGAAGGATTTCCCATTTTTCCATATCAACCACTTCTTAGCTATTCAGTCATATAAGGCGTTAAATGGCCCCCACACCGAATTGTACTCTTCCTCCTTCTCTTTTGCCTTGAATGAGATTTTTTCATAATTAGATTATTAGGGTCTGTAACTCTACTAACCTGTCCTCCACCAAGGGTTTTTTCCTGGTTTTCCAAACCCAGAGAATCAGTTTCATTGCTACTAGCAGAACGTTATCAATCCAATGATTGCATTTCATAGAAATGGCACATCTACCTCTGTGTAGAAGAAGAATGATATTAACTGCTGACCTCTATGGGATTATACTCAGAGTCAACTCAATTCTGTCAATTACCTAATTCCAAAAGCCACAAACTCTCGGACAACTCCAAAAATGGTGTAACAAGGTACCTCTGTCTTTCCCATACCCCCAACACAAATCATCCAATTGCAAACTCAATCTATACATCTTGACCGGAGTCCAGTATACCCTACCTATTATTTTCTGTCGAATCAAACGTAGATTTAGGTCTACTCCTAAAGTGGCACTCACTCTAAGTATATCTCTCCAATCTTTATCTCTAAAATTTGTATTCATATCCACTGACCAAACCTCTCTCAATTTCCCCCAAGACTCAACATGCCTATTCTCCAATTACATGAAGTTCATGTATGTACGGGCATTATACTCCTGTCCCAAAAGTAGTTGACACAAATCCGGTCTAGTTCCCATCGAGAAATTGAGCATGTTTCTCCGATGATTAATTAAGGAGATCATATCTGCATATCTGTTTCTTTCTCTAGCATTCAGACCAAATTTCCTCTGCACCTCTTCAAATGACATCAAACGATCTCCATGAAATAAATCCCCTAAAGTGAGAATACCTCTCCTAACCCAGCTTTGCCAGTTAAGGCACCTGTTATTAAGCTGTAGAGCCTCATGATACCACAGTGAAGCATCTTTACTAAATCCATACTACTGTTTATTCTCTCCAAACCACATCCAAAAAACTTGTCTAGTCGCCAGTATCGATTTAAGTTTCAGTCTATTAGCCGACATTTTCCCCATCGTATAGAGGGGAAAATGATATGGACTGCAGATATCCTTTTCCATGCATAACCAGATAGGCCCTTTACACTCATCATCTCTATAATAATAAGATCCTTTCTTAAGCAAGAATACCTTACAATATTTATGCAAGTCTGGATAGCCAAATCCATCCTCTTCAACCTTCTGCATTAAAATATACCTTGGAATGCGAGGTCTTTTATCCAAACCCCATAAAAAATTCTGAAAAACCTTATCAACTCGCAACAACTGCTTCTTACTGATCAAAAATGGAATCGACTGGATAATATAGAGTATTTTTGGTAACAAGACCATCTTAATAGCGTTGATTTTTGCCCATAAAGAGAGTTTAGATCTTTCTCATCTTTTTATAGAGCAAGACATTTTGTCCAGCACCTTATCAAAGTTATTTTGCACAATTTTATTTAAATCACCAGAAATATAAATACTGATATATTTAACCTTCTCAGGGGACCACTTACAATTCCATATATTCAGAACTTCTTTATTATGAATCCTTGATAGCGGGAAAATCTCAGTCTTGTCCCAATTCACTTTATGTCCAGATAACCTGCCCACTTCCTCAAACATCCGTTTCAATAATAATCCACAAACTTCTGGTTTAGACAACAAGACTAACATGTCATCTGCATAGGATAGGATTTTAACCTCAACTTTCCCAACACATAGTCCCTTAATTTCTTCACACTGCCTAATATAAGCAGCTAATGGATCAAGTGCCAAGTCAAATAAGAAGAGAGACAAAGGGCATCCTTGTCTAGTTCCTTTAGTCAGCGGAAAGGACTCAGAAATCAAACCATTCACAGAAACTCTTGCATTAACCTCACAATGAATACATTTAATCATAGTCATAAAAGTTGGTCCACAATCCATCCTCAACAAGGTATATTCTAAAAAACGCTGATTAATCTTATCAAACGCTTTTTCTGCGTCAAAGAATCCTATGATTTGCTTTGAGTCCTTATTAGAATGCTTCCCAACGACATTCAATACTGTCCTGATGTTATCATATCCATATCTCCCTCAGATAAAGCCAACTTGGGATTCATCCACCAAATCCTTCATATTCACCATAAGCCGATTTGCCCATATTCCTGTAAATATCTTAAAATCCACATTTAGTAATGAAATAGGCCTATAGCTCCCACATTTCCTACGATCTTTACCAGATTTTGGAATGACAACAATTATGGCCTCCGCCATAGATGCACAGATAGTTCCTGTCTTTAAAAATTCATTAAAGAGTGTACACAAAAATGGTGTCAGCTGTTCAGCGAATTTCTTATAAAATTCTGAAACAATCGCATCAGGCCCCGGTGATTTCCCATCTTTCAATTGTAAGATAGCGGTATTAACCTCTGTCACAGTAATCGGTAATTCAAGTAGTTCACTTTTATCCCCTTCCACCTTATAATGATTTATCTTGCCAAAAAATGTTTGCAGATCCAAATCATCTGGATGTAAATCCTCCTTATATAATTTCTCATAATAAGATCTAAACGTTGTACAAATGTCTGCATTCCTGTGGAACGACTCCCCTTCATCATTATCAATAAAAGAGATACACGTATCAGTCATTAGACCTTTTAGCTTATTTGCTACTATCTTACCATTTTTGCCACCCGATTCCCAAAATAATTGCTTTGTGTAAAACAATCCCTTCCCTGCCTGTGTTTGCTCTTGATTTTTCAATTCTTCCTCAAGTTTTTTCAATTTAGATTTCTTGTACTCAGATTCAACTTGTGCACAACATTGTTGTAGTTCCACCACCTCTTTCTCCAGACGCTAGACTCTTTCCTTATTTCTTTTTTTTGCATGCAAGGTTCTGTAGATCATTTCACCTCTCAACACTGCCTTAAAGCAATCCCAAACTACTTTGATATCTGACGTGCCCTCATCCCCATAAAAAACATCTCAATAACATTATTCAAATCTTTACCAATAACTGGATCATTAAGAGCATTCCCTTGCATTCTCCACCTGTTATTTTTCCTACCCAAATTAGTCAAACTAATGCTTAGGTCAATTAATGCATGGTCTGAGATAAGTCTCTCCATAATATTAGAACAGAGTGTGTGATCAACCAGTTTGTCACTTATTAAGAAAAAATCTATACGTGAATAAGAATTATGAACCAGTGAATGAAAAAAATATTCTCTATCTGTTTGATGAAGCACCCTCCAGATGTCCACAAGATTGTACTTAGACGCGAAACGTTTCAATTCCACACTACATTTTTCACCATTGTACTTACAATCGGATCTCCTATCTAGTGTACTATCCATTACAGATTAAAATCACCACCCAAAATTATATTTTCTCACTGCATTTCATATAAAAGACTGTCTACTTTTCTAAAGAAGCTTAAAGTTGGCGCACATGGAGCATATATTGTCCCAATAGTCAGCATTCTCCCATTATAAACCACATCAAGTAACAAAATATGTCCCTCCTCATCTTTTACTACTTTCTCAACTTTAATTGGCAATCCTCTTCTAAACAATATGCTAACTCCTCTAGATTTAGAGTCATAGTAATTTGAAATCACTTGTGGATATCTACGATTAGAGAAATATTCCCCAATTTGTTCATTGAGATGTGTTTCCTGAAGAAATATTATATCACCTCCACTCCTCCATAATCGTGTCAAAACTCTCCGCCGTTTAAGCACACATCCAATGCCCTTCACATTCCACAAAACAAAGTTTAACGAATTCATATCGCACTATATAAGCACTGCAAATTTAATCTGCCAAAATAGAAAATCCTCAATCTACTCAAACATTGTTCAGAAGTCTTCATGAGGTAGAAGCAAAGATAAAGGTATTCAACAAAAAGAGGGAAATGAAAGTAACAACAAAAAATTAAAAAAGAGATAAAAGCAAAATGAAGCACATTACACTCACACACATAGAAACAACAATAAACACATATAGCCACATTTCCAATCCAAAAGTCCAACAATCATCAGACTTATAATAAGCAAATGTATATACAATTACCCTATCCTGAACTATACTCACCAGTTGCTCCAGACCATAGTTAACACATGATAACATTTAGTCTCTTCCCTTACTATAAAACAAAGACTACTTAAAATGTATCAGTACCTGCTTGATATGTCCCACTAATAACTATGTTCCCCACCAATCCTCAAAAACTATCTCCAACCATTAACAACACACCCAGTTAGTTAACTCTACTTCCCACTACCATTTGTACAAACTAGGATAATATCACAGGGGGCTATAAATCCACTGCCTCCTCTTCACCCCATAAAAAAAACTACTATCAAGGTTGAAAATCTCCTAACCCCCCCACATATAAAACTATTGTACCTTAATATATGCGCCAAAATACATTTTTCTAATGTCAATCCATAAAAACAAACTCGGCCTTCACGTCTGCAAGCATCCTCATTTACCAGCCACTGGTATCAACAAAAAATAAGTCACATTATCCAACCCCTATTACAACCATATCTGTAATCAATAATCTCTCTCCACCCATACTACAAATAAATGTATATTCCTTTTTTATAAGTCACTTAAATCCCAAATTGTCATTATTATATATTATAACTTCTGCAATAACAACTGCCTCCAAGGAAAGGACTGTTGATCTCCACTACGATAATAAAAGAGTATACATTTACAGTGCTACGCACAAGTGTCTCAAAACATTTGTGACTGCATAAATGTAAGCATTTGTTATCCACCTTCTCTTGTATGAGATTCATGAAAATAACCAAGAAGTTCAGCATATGCAGACACTCATGGTGAAACATACTCATAAAGAAATCATCCTAATCACTGCTGATATTTCATTACCTATAACAACACCATCATGTATTATTTCTCCCTCTGCAACAATAAAGTATTCTTTCCATGGACTCAACAAAGTACACGGTCTAGCCAATGCAAAGAGGTAATGGTGCACGCACTTGAGAAAAAAGCATACTTAACAAGTCGCTCACCATCAAGTTAATAAATACAAACAATTACTATTGAGTTGTCCAAAAAAACCTACATTCAGCATCACTTGGTGTTATATCTGATCTGTAATATCATGCAAAGTAAATTCTTCTGTCTCTAACATATATTTATAACTAAAAATATATGACACATCAGTTCTGTTCTGACATGAATCTTACAACCTAATTGGTCAGGTTTCTATGAGTAAAACACATTTCCCTTTCTTATTGGGTACAAATTCTTCCTGAAATGCATCATTATCTCCTCTCCCACTGACCTCACACTCTGCTGACCAGCATAAAACTTGTTTTTCCCATTTCCAATGAATCACAGGACTTGTTTTGCAACTTAGAGACTGAATGGAAGCGGTTCTGAGATGACGTGGGCCGGCCAACCTGCCAAGGACATAAGGCTTGCTGTTGCACCCCCATTGGCTAATGTACCTACCTTATCTTTTTCTTACTTAACTGCCAAGTCCATTCCATTTATAAAAAAAACTCTTGGCGCACACTGCTGAAACTGTGTGTTTTCTGCTATTTAATGCTGCCAAATTTGTGTGCCTGGCTCTACTTGAGCAGACCCTACCTTTTTCTACTTTCTCAATCCTGCCTAAATCACTATTTCTGTAGCTTCAGCAATTCTAACTTCTTTGAGGCTTACGGCCTGTATTCATTTGTAATGCATGCTATGGCGCCCATTTTGGGAAGCATGGCTACCTTTTGCTATCACATTACTATGTTAATGAAATATATCCATACGTTATTAATGTTGTACGCAAATGTATGCATTTCTTTATATATGTGTTTTCATGCAAGAATGAGTACACTGTAATATTCCTCATATCTCTTGAACGTGCACATATCTGCTCCTTTTACCTATTATTACCACTTTCAATTTTCATTGTATCCATTCCCTAACGCACCTGCCTGAGATAAGAGCGATATTGCTGCCTCTTATGAATAATGCTTCTTACTTTTTCAATTTTGGACAGGAGGGCGGGGCACAAGCCCTCAGTGACATTTTCACATGTCTATCACAAGTTGGGGAGGGGTACTCACTTGGCACTGGCCTTTGTGATGTCACAACTCGACTATAGTAAGAGAGGGCTGGCTCTGGCAGTGGCATTTGTGATATCACAATTCAACTGTAGTAAGAGTGTGCTGGCTCTGGCTATTGTGATGTCACAACTCAACAGTAGTGAGAGTGCTGGACCTGGCAGTGTCCATTGTGATGTCACAACTCAACTGTAATAAAAGTTTGCGTGTTCTGATAGCTATTGTAATGTCACAACTCAACTGATGTAAGAATGTGCCGGCTCGGACAGTGGTTCAGGCTAATGCGATGTTACAGCTGAACTGTAGTGAGAGTGCTGGCTCTGGCAGCGGCCATTGTGATTTCACAGCTTTACTGTAGCAAGAGTGTGCTGACTCTGGCAGTGCCAATTGCGATGTCACAACTTAACTGTTGTAAGAGTGTGCTGCCTGTGTGCCAGCACTGGCAGCGGCGATTGTGATGTCACAACTGTACTGTAGTAAGACATTACTGGCTCTGCTGAACTTTATCAAACCCGCCTCACAGGTACCTCTCTCTTGTTCCAGTCACTTTACGACCTCTTTATTGAGGTGACCACATGTGACGCTCATTTACATTCATAGTGTACACCTACTGGGAAAACCATCACTTCAAAGGTGGTAACCAGCGGCTATTAGCTACTCTGAATGCTTGCCCTGCTGTCAAACACTCGTCCGACATCAGTCTTCTTCTCAAAGACTTTGACCTGGATGTCCTCACCCTTACCAAGTCATGGTTCAATGCCAGCTCATCTCTGTCACTGCTCTTGACACTCTTCTTCATGAGGGCTACAAAATCCTCTCCAAACCCAGACATAACAGGCCTGGAGGTGGAGTGGCCCTGATCTTCCCTGAGTGGGTCCCTTCTTCCATCATTCCAACTCAATCCTACTCCTCCTTTGAATGCCTCCTCTGTAGGCTCAGGGTCTCGCCTACGCTCTCCCTCACACTCGCCACTATCTACAGACCCCTCTCAACTACTTACTCCAAACCCCTCCTCCTTGGTGACTTCAACGTCCACTTTGACTCTCCCGAATCATCCTCCTCTCAGTTCCCGGGCCTCTCTGACTCCCTCTCTCTCACTATTCTTCCTTCCGGCCCTACTCACTCTGCCAGCCACACACTCGATGCCCTCATCTCCGGTGACATTCCTAACTCCAATCTGGTCACCAACCCCCCTCTCCAGGTCTGATCACTCTCTCCTTTCCTCCCAACTGGGACCCCTAGGCACTCTATCTGAGCCACCCCCTTAACAGCAAGCCTCATTTGCCATCATTCGACTGATGAAGCGAATTTCAGTTGCTGCTTTTGCCTCCACCTTCATCCCCCCTCTAACCCCTGCCCCTGACTCTCAATCTGACTCTGTCCTTACTAACCTGCACCTTGCCATCACTAACACCCATGACATCCTTGCCTCTGCCATGAGGATCTGCCTAAAACATGCCACCGAGAACAACCCTGATCTAGCATCTCTGAAACGCAAGTGCAGAGTTGCTGAACGAAGTGGCAGAACTTGGACTCATCCTCTGACAAAGTGGCCTGTCACCTGCTCCAAAGGCAACATCGTTCCTCTATCTGCTACAAGACGTGGGCCCACATCCAAGCCTACATCTCTGGAGCCACTAACAACACGGCTGAACTTTTCAAAATCTGCAAGGAACTCGCCAATCCACTTGCAGACTCCACCTCTCTCCTTCTTTCCCAGGCTCTCCGCACTGACTTGGCCTCCCACTTCACATCCAAGACTCAGGACATCCTGTCCTCACTCTGCTCCACCCCATCTCTCCACCTACGCCTTCTCCCCTGCCTCCCTTAGCCCCCCTCCAGGCACCCCCTCACTCGCAACCCTCCTTCCCATAACACTGATGAGGTCTCTAAAGTCGTCCGCTCTATGAAGGCCTCCTCCAAAGAGGTGCTCCCGTGCTCTTCCAGAACCATTAAGGACAACATCCCCTGTCTCGCCCAGCTCTTGCTGTCTTCTGTAACTACTCCTTCGCCACTGTCTCTTTCCCTCTTTCCCTCAAGTACTCCCTTGTGCATCCTCTCTCAAAAAAGCTGTCTGCCTTCCCCTCCTGCCTGGCTAACTATCGCCTTATCTCTACTACCCCTTTTTTGGGTAATCTCATGGAAAAGTTGCTCCTCCCCCAACTGACCCTCCACACTGACCTTGTTGGTTGCCTTCAGGACCACTAATCTGGATTCCAGGCATCCAGAGGCATGGAAACTGCTCTCTTGAACACCCGTGAAAACGTGCTCCCAAACCTCAACTCCAACTCTCCTGCTGTTCTCATTCTCCTCGATCTCTCCTCTGTCTTTGACATGGTCAACCGTTCCATCCTCATAAAACGACTCTGTGAAACCCTTAGCATCACTAACCAGGCACTGGATCGGCTGACCTATTTCCTCACTAACTGCCCTTCCCAGCTGAAACTGGGGCCTTTCTTCTCCACCACCACACTCTCTAGCTGTAGCATTCCCCAGGGTTCTATCCTATCGCCATGACTCCTCAATATCTACCTCGCCCCCTTTAATATCTACCGCACCTCCCTTGCCCACCTGATCTCCTCCTTTACTCCTCATTTCCAGTACTATGCCCATGACACACAGCTTTCTTCAAACGTCCCTCTACTTCCCCCTTTGATCCTCTCTCATCCCTGACTATCTGTCCTTCAGGCATAGTGTCCAGTGAATGATCCTTGTCTCAACGCCAGTAAGACGGTAATCCTCCTCATCGGGACACCCACTTCTGCCCCCTTTTCCTCCAACCCTTGGCCACCCTCTTTGGGTCCTCTACCCCCACCATCCTGTGAGGCCAAAAACCTCGGGGTCATCTTTGACTCTGCTCTCTCCTTCACCCGTCACATCATGGACCTTACTAAGAAGTCCCACTTCCAGCTCCACCTCCTCAGGGGTATTCTTCCTTTTCTCACCTTCCCCAGATGCTCAATATCTCCAGAGCTCTGGTCCTGCCCAGGCTGGACTACTGTAACAGCATCTTTCTCAACCTCACTCTTTCCTCTCTTCAGCCCCTCCAGCTAATCCAGAATAGGGCTGCAAGACTTACCCTTGGCCTCAAGCCCAGGGACCGTATCTCAAAGCCCTAAAATCTCTGCACTGGCTCCCGGTGGCTGCAAGGATCAAATTCAAGACTCTCTGCATCATCCACAATCTCTTCCTGTGTGCCGGACCATGCTATCTCCAACTTTACCTCCCCTAATACTCCCCTGCAAGAGCCCTGCGCTCCTCTAATTTCAATTCCCTGACTGCCAAACCTTCTTCAACCAGAGAGTGGGGGGCAGGCCTCTCTCCTCAGCTGGTGCCACCCTTTGGAACAGCCTCCCTGCCCCTCTCAGACTTGAGTCGGACCTCCTGAAGTTCCGGAAACTGTTCAAACTCTGCTCTTCTCTACCTCTTTCCCTCCCCTGATAATCACCCCACTGCTGCTGTGACCGGTGGCCTGGTCCTCATGAATCTTACTGGATCCCAGGCCCTTCCTCCCGGTCATATACCATCACACCTCCCCCCCACTGCACTGCCCAGCGGGCCTCTGGTTAGCAGTTCCACATACCACCTTTGAGTTACCTTAACTAGCACTTAGCCTGAGGCTCTCCTCCTTGGTTCCCCTTAGCACTCCCACCCCGGACCCCACTCCAGCACTTGTCCACTCCTCTGCTCCCCTTCCCATACTGTCCCCTTGCACTTCTCTTCAGTGCACAGCTGAATGCCACAAGGCCTAGTAGGACCATGCTTGTATATTACTGTTTTTCCATTTGTGTTATTTCCCCTGTTCCCTTCCCATGTTTCCTTATAGTGCTTTGAAACACAATTCTGTTGTATAAAAGCACCTTACAAATACTCAATAAAATAAAAATAAAATAAATTAATTCTTGCTTCCTTTTCGATGATCCCCAATAACCCTCAGCCCAGCTAGCACTTGCTCCCCACCAATTTCCACGCACCCCAAATCCCACCTCCTCAATCAGCCTCTTCTTGCATCCTCCACCTGCCTGAAGCTCCGGTTTCAGCTGCAAATCAACTCACCTGCTGAAAAACAATGGGTGCCATCTTGTGTTGTTTCAATTTTAAATGTGTGTTCCTTTTTTATTATGTTTGAGGTATCCCTCTGTCCCTTTTGGAAATATTCTGAAATTAGAAATAATTTTGTGGTGGAAAATGTTAATCATTGTTTTCTCAAAATTCGCTGAGATTCCTAAAATGAGGCTAACTTTTATATTTGATTTTTTTTTAAATTAAGTGTTTATGGTCACACGTGTCCTTAACACTAAACACAACAAATAAAACATTTTATCAAAAAAACAGTTCCCTAAAAGATCAAAGAAATGAATCTAAGCCAAAGATATTTCATTTGAGGCAAAGAAAACATCCCCATAATTAATAGCAACAACAATTCGTAGCATTTAAAAAAGCAAACAGTCGATTTACAGGAACTATAGGGCCAATAGTGTTTTAATATTAAAAATATTCAATGAGATGGGCAGTCTTTTTCCCACATGTTGCCAAATGTGGAATGCAGCGGCAGTCATGGCCAGGGAATTTGCCCCATTGATTGTACTACAAAGCTAGTCTGATGTATAATCCATGCTCACGTGATACCCTCTCTCATAAAGGGCATGAGGCAAACCACATTGGGTAAGGAGATGCCTCGCTGATCCAACAGCTGCATGACATATGAGGCATCCGTGCTCTTTTCTTTTGAGGCCAGGCCCCTGTATGTACGTAACGCGTTAATGTTTCAAGGCGCAAGGAGAGAGAATAAAATGGACCAGTTGGGGGAAAAAACCTTGACCAAATAGTCACAGGGGGTACCTATATTCATTCCCTGAGTCGAGTAGAGATGGTACTTCCGCTTATTTGCAAGATAATCAATGGACTGAATGCGATCGTAATCCCTTGATTTCCTATCAAAGTCCATCGCATATAACTCCCCCAGGGAATCCGGCAGTCCCTTCATGCCTACGTATTTTGCATGTCGGTGAACCATACACTGCGCCTGTAGCACTGTCCATGGTGCTAAGTTAGGTCCAAGAGTCTTCCTCCTCCCTCATCCCTGAAGAATATAGTACCCCACAATTTACACACAGCAAATATCCAAAGTATGAGTAGGGAGGGACGCCCCAGTTCAAGTCGCAAAGCTTCAATTGGGACAGAGTTCGGAACTTAGTAAGGATCTTCAAAGCTTTCCCTCAAGCCTCTTGAGCCGGGAAACCGATCCTAGAGGCAGTGTTTCCAAAGCATACAGAATCCCGGGGACTACCCATAACTCATATTCAGAAAGTTGTGCCCCATTGATCTTCGTCATTGTCTGCCCATCACGTTTTTCAATGTCAACCATTTTATCCCCACCACGGAGGAGGTTGCTTTCCGATGCCGCATAATGTCTAGTTTTTGGGAAATGTGCATACCCTGATATTTATAGATCTCAACTTGTTCTAGGCTAGCGCCACCCAATCGCCAGGAGAGCCGCTTCCCGCCATAGGCCCCCTTGCCTATAGTCATGATCTAAGTCTGTCCTATGTTTACATAGGAAAGAGGCTAACAAACCCCATAACTGAGAACAAGTATTTAAAATCAAGTAAAATTAAAAAGAATAAAATATTAAAATCAATAAATCTGAAAACAAAGCTGTGTAATTTACATGATTAAAAGCCATGTTATAAAGTTGAATTATTACAGGTGCCAATTTTGTAAATGATTCGTCTGTGATGGGCACTTAAAACATATTTTAAAGAAAATGTAAAGACGACTGTTTCAATACCCAAGAGGCTTTAATGCGAATTATGGTAAAAGCAAGAAAACATTTTCAGTAAATACACAATAGAGCAAGTTGACACTTTGATGTGACAACTTTTTGCTGTCTCATTGTAATTTCACTCTATTTAAGGGGTGACATATAAACCTGAGGTCTTTCCAGCCCACGGCTCCTAGAAAAGCAACCCACTGGCATTCTTGATGGTCAGTCAAAAGAAAATTGACATTCAGTCATTTGAAAAGTAATAAAGGCCGCACTGGAAAAACACACAATGGTGGCTGTCGTTTTCCTCTGTCTATCTCTTTCTTACTCTCTATTCCACTGTGTGTCCCTCAAACATTGCT
The DNA here is from genome assembly GCF_040938575.1 of Ambystoma mexicanum. Taxonomy (NCBI): domain Eukaryota; kingdom Metazoa; phylum Chordata; class Amphibia; order Caudata; family Ambystomatidae; genus Ambystoma; species Ambystoma mexicanum. The sequence continues at coordinate 641,226,424 of NC_090940.1, read as the reverse complement.
GTGGTGCTTAGAACAAAGAGATCATTGTTTTTACTCTGAGTGCAAACCTTTCCATGAAGTAAGGACATTCTCAGAGAAAACATGGTGTGTTTTCTTGGCAACAGAAGCTAGTAAAAAGGAAATTATTAAATGTTTACTAACTTTGTAAACTGCTTCCTTTTAAAATGTTACATGTTAATTTCGAATGATCACTTCTAGTATACAGTCTACTCATAGTAAGAATGATATGCATTACCAAAACCTAGAATAACATAACAATTATTTCCCCTTATATCATTTAAAAATACACCTCTGAGAAACAGAAACAGGACAAATAGCACCAATGAGGGTTCCTGACTAATTTGCATGACTCAAAGAACGTTTGCGAATGTAAGAATTACCACTGATCTATATATTCGACAAGAATTTCACTAATAAATATGCTTCAACTACTAAATGCATGTTGGGTTTGCAGCACGTACCATTTTTCACAGCACTCACGCTAACATTAAAGCCTTTTCGTCTTGAACCATATATACTCATAAGTAAAAGCCATAGAGTTTGCAAGTGATGATACAATAACTGCATTATCTATTGGGATCCAAGAGTTGTTTTTGCTGAGATAATGGTCCCTCTCCGTCTCCCCACATTGCATTTTAGAAGAGGAGAGAAACCCTCTTGCATATGATGCATACTGGCACCAACCCTATAGAAGACACTACACAGGGAGGTGATGAAGTCAAATAAGAGGTATCTGAGGCCTGGATATAAATAATGGGAGAAAAAGACAGAAAACAATGAGCAATGACAGATCAGTGGCAGGTGGGGCGGTTTGGTGAACCTACTGTGCCTTGTTTTATTATATATATATATATATATATATATATATATATATATATATATATATATATATATATATATATATATATATATATATATAAAGACAATTCTACTCTTATAGCTATTCTGTTGAAAGCTTATGAAACTGAGGACTCGGAAGCCTAGCGCTATGCCGAGTGAGAACGACTTCGACACACTAGAATAAATGAACCAAGAGCTTGAGCGTCGCTGCGCACGAGGGACCGGGGAGACGCGGTGCCGCATTAAGCGCGCCAAGCCCTGTTCGTGCTGCGCGCATTCATTAAGCGCTAACAAGACAAAGAACGGTTCTTTCCTTCCTTTCCAATACTAATAAGCTTTGCTTAATTTTCTCTAAGATAATATTAGACTTCAAAATGGAATTTAAATGTTAATCAGACAACGGGCGCCTCCAAAGCTTTGTCAAATATAATGGTTTGGGAAATCATAATGTGCTTTGAATTATAATCTGGTGAACGGGAGGGACCACCAGGAAAGAGTTAGTTAATCTTGCTTATCAGAAGAAAACAAAATCTTTATTTTGCACGGGCATTTAGTTTTAAATCTGATGCACAATTTTTTTAATGGGAGCCACATAATAACATGAGAAGCATCTCTGTGAAAATGCAAAATAGAAAGTTAAGGTATAAAATAACATTCTCTGACTAATCTGGCCCATGAAAAGAATAATCTATCATAAAGCGAACATTGCAGAAGTTGCCATCTCCATGAGCATTTTGTGGGCAACCAACAGCCATTTTGGTGCCATTTCGGATCTAAATGATGAGCAAGGGCTCCGCTCTTCTGCATAGTCTTGCCAGTAGGGGGCCTCCTTCCAGTGCAATAAATGCAATTGGCCGTCAGTTTCAGATCATGCAAGTTCCCCTCAATCTTTCTTGACACAGAGATGTGGGTGACCTTTACCCACTGTGCTGCCACTGTAATACCGCCACTGAACTGCGGGGTGGCTCAGGAGCGAAGTCACATTTTGGGAGAGTGTGGGTGCGGGCTGAGTGCCAGGCAGAAAACTCCCCTGGGCAGAGTAATTCACCAGGCTCAGACGTCTTCCAGCATACAAGTGACAACAAGATGGATGGCAAAAATGGTGACGGGGAACAAAGAAATGTTGTGGAGGTGACATGCCTTTATAGTACTGGCTTGTCTTTGCAACTGTGTAAAGATGTTGTTTTTAAAGCATAATTTTAAAAAAAGAATTAAAAAGTAGAAAGTCAATAGAAAAATAAAGAAAAAAAGAGTGCACGAGGCTTATATCCTATTTTGGAAAAAAGGAAATAATCCTTTAAAAACGTTACCTTCATAATATCACGTTCTGACGTCATCACCCAACATTAAAAAAAATATATGAATCCTAATTCCATGTGTAGAGGAGCCTCACCTATTCCCCTGGGGCCCAGCTGTCCTAAATACAATTAAGTCCAGATTCTACACAATTGCCGGCTTCCCAGGAGCCTTTGACTTCACCCATGTGGCCCTGTTACCGCCCAAAGATCGGAAGCAGGTCTTTAGAGACAGTGGGGCTGTAGCTTTAATGTGCAGCTGGTCTTGAGCATTTTTTCCCCTTGTTTGCACATCATTCTCATGGCCAATCCATGCCATGTCTGGGATCTTGAGGAACAGCTGCCTGCCACTGCCCAGGAAGAAGGACTAGAGCCTTCTGGTGCCTAGGTTTTTCTAAATGACTCCCCATTTTTTGAAAGGCATTTCTGCAGGCACACAGTCACTCATACCGTAGAAAGCAGAAATGGATTTCAGCCAAAGCACTCTTGAATCAGTGCTTGGAATCACTCCCTGATTCCTACATTTGCATATGTGCTGGCAGTCATAACATAGGGGGTGAAGGCCTGATTTCCTGCATGACCCGGGCACGGAAGACAATCGCATACACCAACAAAGCCTACATTGATTGACGTCATAGGGAGCACACGTGTACACAGGCAAACAACATTGGTGCATGGAGGCAATTAGAGAAAGACAACAATGCAAATGGCCCTGTGTATGTACAACCTTCACGATTCAATCCCACAATTCCTTATTACAGGAGCGTCAGGATAACCCCAACACGCCTGATTCAGGACACGAGCGTCACAGTGCAGAGGCCCACTGGGAAATCTCCAGAGTTCCCTATAGGCCAGTCCAGCCCTGGTGGTAGCCCCAGCCAGCAAGGCGACAATGTTAGAGGGGCGCACACCGGCAGGAGGGATACCATAATGTGCGCTGCAGGCGTCTACACGCTAGATGGGGCGAGCACTGCAATACAAACCATACAAGGTGTGTCCAGTAGAGGCTGCTGACTCTGCAAAGTATTGGGGTGTAAATGCTTGCCCCCAAATTTCCCTTGGAGCAAATGCAGTGAGCAAACTCAAAAACTCAAAACCTACAGCGGGGCGTAGGCCGTAGGGTGGGGGGCTTCTCTGACTTATGCAATGACATGTTTCAAAGCAACTTGCACCGAGTATAGCTGGTACTGAAATGTACACAACCGTAGTCATGAAACTCTATTGTTGTGAATGTAAAACATGGGTGCATATAAGGGGCATTTCGGAATAATGGCATCTATTGTTCAGCCATGACTCAGTGTCGTAAAACCTTTCTATGGCACTAAAGTGATGCCTTATGCATGCCACACGCTACTATTACACCAGAGAGAACCCAATTTGCCAGTTAAGTAATCCAATCACAAAAATAATAACTATCAAAGTAAGAATTGTGCATTTTGTGCCAAGCTCCAAAAAGCAGGTGGAAGTAGCTTCCCCACGATTGCCAGCAAACTTTGGAACTTATTGCCAGTCCCACTCAGAGCACAAGACTCCTTCTGGATATTTCACAGACAACTCAAAACGCACCTCTTCACTCAAAGTCTGAGTAACGAATGCACACAGGGACGTCTCTATGGGGGGGCAAACGGGGCACGTGCCCCGGGCCCCCCATCCTGGTGGTCCTGGAGGGGGCCCCCGGCCCCCAGCGCTGAACACGTGTTTTATTTTTTTAATTTATGTGCGTGTGCGTGCAGGCTGCACTGCAGTGCAGCCCCGGCCCCTGAATCAACACTGGGAATCGAAACCACGGTTTCACAGATCACAGAAGTGTCAAGATTCAGGAACAGGGCCCCTGTTCCTGAATCTTGACACTTCTGTGACCTGTGAAGCCGTGGTTTCGATTCCCAATGGCAATGTTGATTTTGACTGAACAACAAGTGGGGGAGGGGGAGGAGAACGACGCAGGACCACGAGCCATGCGTTCCCCTCCCAACCTCCCCCCACCCCACAGGGAATACGGCACGTGCCACTGGGAGTGCGCACTGGCACTGCTGCGCAGCTTGCAGGCAGCCTCCTCAGAAGAACAAGCCAGCCAGCAGCAGGCAGCATCGCGACACGTGCTGACTGAGCTTCCGAGGCTAAAATTGTGTGGCTAGCTTCCCAGAGCACGCTTCTCCAGGTCAGTGTGTTATGTTTTGTGGCTCTTACACATGGCGCCTAGTTGCCATTTTGTTATGGATTTGCAGAGCAATGGACTTATTTCAGTATAGGACTTAGTGGAACTCGTGTCTCCTGTCTCTTCACACTCTGTGCACCAGGGAACATACAGTGGAGAGGTCAGGCTTTAAGCAAATGGGAGATGTGCAGAAACGTTTGACCGAGGTGATGACCAAATCTGAAACTGGCAACTAAAAGATGGGACTGGGGCGATCAGGTGACTTCATGTCAGACGAGGATGTGTGTCACAAGTGGGAATGCTATTTTTTCACAAAATGGCCAATATGGCGATTCTTTTGTCGATCATGTATTTTTCCTGTTGCATTTTTTTGTATCTTTAAATGAGGAATGGCACCCCCAAAAACGCCTCATTACTCTTTTGTCAGTGCACCTTTTCAGCCTATTTCCTCTTCCTTGCTTCCCCTTTTTGCACACGTTAGTCAGCTTCCCTACAACCTCTCTACTACTCCACAATCCTTTTCATTCAATTAGGTTCAAAGATACGGGCTGTCGCTTTTTGTTTGTTTTAGTCACTGAACACAATCACCAGACACCATTTCCCCAGTCCCAGCTTTCCTTTTTGAAAATCGCTCATATCAGGTGTACATAAATGTGTCCACTTCGAGTTAACCAAGACTACAACACCGAGAATGCATTTGTTTTGTTTGTTAAATTAAATTGCATGGTTGGGAGTGAGACTTGTGCCCCTGTTACATGGAGTCATTTGGTCATCGTAGTTTGTACTGTTCCCCATTCCTGTTGACCTTTCAGAGACCTATGGTAAAAATCTTCCTGTGTATCTGCACATGGGTAGTGTTCCCAGTAGTGCATATAATTACCGCACTGTAATTTCCGCCCGAGTTACACACACTCTTCATAACCTGACCACAAACAAAGAGGGGGAGGGCAGGGAGGGGGCAAGCAATTAGCCTCATATTCAGAATTCCTTTCATGAATTAAAAATTCTATTTACTTTTTGGTTAAATTGAATCTGTACCTCTGATATCGTTTCAATGCATCTTTGCTAACCCACTGCTCCTTATGCCCTTTTAAATGGGTTCCTTTGTATTGTGCTTAGTGTTTTTTTTTTTTAGTTTGTTAAACTTTAATTCGATCCAGAATAGATCATAAAAGTCATAGCAATAATTTACAACATATAAAACTTCATGCATAAAAAAGAAACTAACTTAATTAATGAAATACAACATCACATACTCGATTGAAACAAGTGAAAAAAAAGAAATTAATTTGAAACCCAGTTCAAATTGTGCTTTGTTATGCTATTGCATTACTTGAATGATTATAGTGTATTTCACAAAGCAATTCATTTTCCTGCTCGTAAACGCAAACATGTGGCTCTTTAAAATTCAGCGGTATAGTCCCCAGTTGACCTGAAATTCCCAGCATGCCCCTGGGCGTACGCGGGGAACAGGGAGATGATGCGCCCGCCCCTGCCCAGCCCTGGGCCCACCGGCTCTGAATGGGGGGCAGGAGGGCCCAGAGGCACCTCTCCCCTGTGCAGCTTGGAGATGTTGGCCCGATGCACTTTGGTAAACACGGATTCAAACCCCTGCACAATGGCGCTATAGTCACTAGTCCTGGGAATTCACATGCGGTATTACTAGCCATATAGTCTGTAAATTACAGAATCACATGTTCAAGTGTTGTGTTGTTTTTACATGACAAGCGCAGTCTAGCATGGCCCATTACTGCCACGTCATCATACACCTGGTATATGGTTGCAATAAGAAAGGTACACGCTGATATGTGCAGTTGCTGCCATCATTTTGCAAATGCAGCCTCGTGTCGAGTAAAAGCAGAGCTTGAGGGTTCTGTAATACGCACGCACCCGCCATATGAGCGGAGTCGCCTGAAACCATTTCGGCTGAAGCTCTGCAGCGAGAGAAACTGGAAGCTGAAGAAAAGTAACAGAGTGTGCGGCTACTGCACCCTTCACACACTGTCACAGCATGAGGAGTCAGGCTGCTTTCTTCCAGTGAGAATGTTTAGGGAGCGCTTCTTTACTGACCTCGTCTGCTTCAAAGCACAGAGATATGATACATTAAGCAGGCGCTCCCCTCTGCAGCTGTGAGATTATCAAGCCGGTCAAGTGGCACAGTGAGTAGAGCGCTCGCTTTGACATCGGTGCAGAGCCTGCTAACGCAGGTTCGAATCCCGGCGGGGCCAAACTCAGTCTTTCATCCTTCTGAGGTCAATAAATACCACACACCATGGGTAATAATAAGCAGCGCTCAGATACCCGAGGGTTCGTAGCTCTGTATAAATGCTAAATTATTATTATTATTATTATTTATCTATCCGCTAACGAAGCCCGCGACCTTCACGCGGAAGGAAGCTCAAATGCACGCATTCAATCTGGAACGTTGAGCCCCCCGCGATCACTGACGCCGTGGAATGTTCTGGCAGGCCGTGTATTTTCCACAATACGATCTAAAACCTATAAAAGAGTGTTGGGATGGGATGCACTAGGAATGCTCAGCTCTGAATCTCTCAGACCCGCAGTGCCGATGCTAGTGAATAAAGGGTTTCTAACATGTAATGGTCCCTCCAATAGCACGTTGGGACCTTAACTATGGTGAAAAGCGCTATAAAAAAATGAATGAATAAATGCTAGTTAATTTCTCATTGGGTGGACATCTATCGAGTCTAGGGCTCATCTCCCACATGGGGGCAGCCGGCACAACAAAAGATCGAATGCCAACAGGGCAAACTCAACCGGTCATCCAGGGACATTAAGACTGAATGCCCATATCTTCTCCATCTCTGTTAAAGCTCCCCTAGAGGTCATCACTGCGGCACTATATGGGGTGGAGTTACGGGGGTTCGCTCCTTGACTCAAGCAAGTTTGTGATGTGGAAGTCTTCTTGAGATGCCTTCTGAGCTTAGGTTCAGGCACCCCAGTTCCTCCTTGAAGACGGAGCTGGGGATCCCGCTGGGGTCCGAGGAGGACCTTCTGGAACCCTTTTGGATTGGATTAGACAGTCACTTGAGCCTAGTGATTCAGTTTGAGGAGCTCGAACTGTTCAGGGTGCTCAGTCACTCGCTTGGATGAGGCATATTAGTGTCTGGAGTTAGTGTCTGGATGTGGGCCACTTGTAGGGTCGCCCAGAGAGAAGGACTCATTGGAAAGAGGCTTTTTGGCACCACTGCAGGGATCAGTCGCGGAAGGCGAGTAGCTACATCACCCAGAAGCAGCTTCAGGGAACTGGCTTATTTTGGCCCTGGGTGTCATTCCACGCTGCAATCCTCTTAGCAACTATTACATTGCATTTGAGTGAAGACAGCTGTGACCACCTGAGCAGCAAAACCACAGCCCAATGTTTTTTCTTCGGCCCAATGTATGTGCCACTACAGTGGCATGTGTCTTGTGAGATCACATCTATGTTGTCCCTTTCAGCTATCTGCACAGTTTTTATACATACCTTTATGTGTTTTTAATATTTTCTCTATTTTGGATATGTTGTGTTGATTGTAATTGTAACGCTGTGATATAAACAATACATTATTATTAGTATTACTGCTGCTGTTGCAACTTGTCCGGTATATATTCACCATGTGTATATTTCAGCCTCGCATGTCCATCTAATGCTATGAATTGTATAGTGGCAATTGGGTTGCCTGGGAATTCGGACTTCACTCTGAACGCTGCAGAATTGCTTTGGCAAACTGGTGACCAGTACTGTAACTTATTGAGTGACCTACATAATCGATATCACAATGCAACTTAAAAATGCAATTATGATTTGGCAGCTGTTCATTAACCTCTGAAAACCTAGAAGGGCTGGGGCAGAAAGGGTCTCCTAACATGGGCTAGACTCTGCTTCGGCAATGCATTGCATACGATGTTGCACTTATTTATTTGCATTTTTAAAAAGCCCGGGGGCATCGAGGCGTTGTTCCCTGAATATGTCTTAGTGCGTATTTATAACGCGCTTAGTACCCAGAGATTTCTAAGTGCCGACCCTGGGGATCGAACCTGTGTTGCTTCGTGTCGTCTTGTTTCCAAGGCGAGCGTGGTGACCCTGAGCTATCCTCCTTTCGTCTGTGATGGTAGCATTTCAGTATTTGACGATGCAGTGGGCATCTGGACTTATAGGGTCATAGCTATACCTTCTATATGCCGTTGTATGTGGCATAGCAGATCAGTGCAGGGCATGTGAGGCTTCACTGAACATATGATGGAGTCCTTGGACATGTGAACCTTTTCCTGTACCTGGCAAATGGGGCTTTACATGACATTAGATTCAGCTCTCGACTCCCCCATCTGATGCCACACTTGGCATATTCCGGCAGCACGTGGACATGTGAGGTTGCACCTATTCTGTCAAGTATGAAAGTGTATGCATAAATATATATACACTCATGACAGCTTGGCAGTGCACCAGTCCTCCCCTGCAGTAGTGGGCATGGGCAAACAGGTGCTGGTGTGTCTGTGTGGTGAATTAGAGGGTGGAACTTAGCATTATGGACACATTTCGGCTGGAGATAAACTCCAAGCGTTTGGCCTCGAAAGCAAATGAGGTTTGGCTCTGGTTGCAATTCCGGCTGGGGCTCGCTGGCAGTAGTTCCTGGTAGCCTGTGTCAGCCAGCAGCATGTCAGCCAATGCACAGGGCTGGTACCTGCTTTGATAACAGATGTCCGCAGGTTCTGCCCTCACACCTTTGACCACCTAGCAGTGCTCTGATGCACTGTCTACACTGCCTGTGGATTGGACCCTCAGTAAAATGCATATACCACCACTTCAAGGTGTTGTAATGCTGGCTGTGCCAATGCACGTCAGTATTGCCATATTCTAATTCATGTCATGTTTTAAACTTCAAAGGTACAGTACTAAAATTATTTCCTTGTACTCTGCCTTTTCAGGTTCACAATCCACAAAAAGAGGATGCCACAAGCCAGCGGTTTTCAAGTCTATCTGAAAAAAATGCTCTGAATGAAAGGCTCTGCTCCTGCTAAGTTAAGTTTTAGCAAAGAAAAAAAAGCCAATCAATACATGATCTCACAATGAGGCGTTCATATGAAAGTGGAGCTCCCAAAAGGAAAAAAGTAGAAAGAAAAGAGAAGCATGGTAATCAACAAAAACTGTCTTCCTTTTTCTCTGTACAGCCAAAACCATCTAGTAGTGATACTTCTATTGAGGAGCAACCACAAAGCGAAAGTGCGCACACTGAGGCTCATGCTGAGTCCATAGAAGAGTCCACTGAGGGGTTATTTGCTGCTCCCACTTCACCTAGCAGTGGACATCTACAAATAGTGGCTAAGCAACATTCCCCTGCACCAGGAGGAGATGACGACAACCAGCCTGCAGAAATATTGGAAACTGCATCAGTGAGCAGTAGTGAGCAGTAGTGGTCATCTGCAAATAGTGGCTGAGCAGCATTCCCCTGCACCAGGAGGAGAAGAAGATGACAACCAGCCTGCAGAAATATTGGAAACTGCATCAGTGAGCGTCACATGTTCTTCCACATATCCTGCACTATGGGATCCTATCACAAACGAATTGCGGTACTATTGGATTAAAAAAGGTTCGGCAGCCTGTCAAAACCTCAACAGCAATTTTTCCAAGTCAACCCGTGTTTATGGACTTGGTGACAAAAGAATAAAAAGATGCTTAACACAAGCATTATTTAAGCGAAAAATGCGGAATGGCGAACTTGTAAACCGCAAATGGTTGCTATACTCCCCATCACAAGGTTCAGTTTACTGCTTTGTCTGCCGTTTGTTTTCTAGTACTGATTCCGCATTCAGTACAACTGGTTTTAATGACTGGAAGCATGCATCTTCCCGCATTCATGAACATGAACATGCTCCTGAACATGAAAGGTGCAATGTAATACTTTGGAAACGTCAAAAGGAAACTGGCCGCATTGACTCAGCATTAGCTGAACAGTTAAAACATGGACAAACCTACTGGCAGGATGTGCTTAAAAGAGTTGTAGCAGTTGTAAAGTTCATGTCATCGCGGGGTCTAGCATTCCGAGGAGAAAATCAGATTATAGGATCACAGCACAATGGAAATTATTTAGGGATTTTGGAGCTGATCAGCCAATTTGATCCCTTCCTGGACGAACACATCAAAAAATATGGAAATGCTGGTAAGGGAAATCCATCCTATCTGTCAGCAAATATTTGTGAAGAATTCATCACACTGATAAGCAAAAAGGTTTTCTCTGCTATTATTTCAGAACTGAGAGAAGCAAAGTATTATTCACTTAGCGTCGACTCCACTCCAGATGTGTGTCACATTGACCAGTTGACTTTTACGGTGCGATATGTAAAGGATGATGCTCCAAAGGAGAGATTTCTGGAGTTTCTCCCAATTCATGGCCATGGAGCAGAGTACCTTGCAGATGTTGTCGTCCAGTTCTTGAAAGGGGCAGGGATCCCCATATCAGATTGCCGTGGCCAATCATACGATAATGCATCCAATATGGCAGGACAGTACTCAGGCTTGCAGGCAAGGATAAAAGAGATCAACAAATTTGCTGTTTATGTTCCCTGTGCAGGACATTCCTTGAATCTAGTTGGTGTCAAGGCTGCTGAGTGCAACATGCAGGTAGTATCTTATTTTGACTTTGTTCAACATTTGTACACATTTTTCTCTGCTTCTACTCATCGCTGGAATGTGTTGGTGTCTTCTGTAGGTCGAGCTCACAAGATTGTGAAGCGCTTGTCTGACACTAGATGGTCAGCTCATGCAGATGCAGTTAATGCTCTGTGTGATGGCTATGAAAGAATTCAAGCTGCTCTTGATTCACTGAGTAGTGATAACACACAAACAAAAGACACCGCACACAATGCACTAAGTCTTCTTAAAAAAATGGAGAAGCTGGAAACCATTTTTCTAACCATTGTTTGGAATGACATTCTGTTACGTTTCAATGAAACAAGCAAAACTGTTCAGAAAGAAGATATCAACCTCTCTGTTGCAGTTAATATCATCCAGTCATTGAAGTTGTATGTACAAGAAATAAGAGACAAATTTAATGAATATGAAGTCAAGGCAAAGGCAAAAGCGCCAGAGGCAGATTACAGTGACCAAGGTAAACGTGTGAAACAGCGAAGCTCTCGTCTAACTGGCTTTGAAGGAGCTGCTAGTGACACGGTCCTTCAAGGACGGCAGAAGTTTCACATAGAAACATACTTGCCAATCATGGACTCAATAATTAATGGGTTAACAAGACGAGGTGACGCATACAAAGATATCAGCAATAGATTTGGATTCCTCGTGAACCTGAGAGACATGGATGGAAAAGAAATGAGTGAACATTGTATAAAGCTGGCCTCTTACTACCACCAAGATCTTGAGAAATCCAACCTAATTTCTGAATGCCAACAATTTAAGCATTATACATTTGAAAAGAAAGAAACCATGTCACTTTCGTGTATTTACAAGATAATAAACAATGATAAGCTTGGCCCTGCATTTCCAAATCTAGAAATTGCATTAAGAATATTCCTCTCTATGATGGTGACAAATTGCAGTGGGGAGCGTTCATTTTCAAAATTGAAGTTGATAAAAAGTGAGCTACGAAATCGTATGCTTCAAGCCAGGCTGAATTCTTTGGCTCTGTTAAGCATTGAATCTGAAAGACATAATTAAGGATTTTGCAATACGCAAATCTAGAAGGAAACACATAGTTTAATGTGGGTGATGTAGAAAGCATATCCTCACTGTCATCTCATTCTTTCTAGGATTACTTGAATTTGTTTGCTGTGCGGGCATGAACTGAAATGCCAAGTGAATTTTGATGTTTTGTTACATGCTTTTGTCATGCTTTTGTCATTTCTGTACTGCCTTATTTATTTCATGTTTTTCCAAGTGCTTTGGACACATTCATACAGGCAAAAAAGTTCATGTTGAACTGTTAGGTTTTCATTTTGTTTAATAAATGCTTGCTTAAAATCCTTTTCCTTTATTTTCTTACAAAATATATTATTCGAAAGAAAAACAAAGTGAAATGTCCTTAATATAGCATCCTATTGGGGAAACAGATCACAGATGTATAATGTTTATATTTTATTAACAACTAGATAATCCATTTAAAGCTTAGATGAGTATCTGTTGAATTAGACTAGAGATATGGAGGGGGCATGGGTGTCGTGTCGCGGGGGCGACATGGGTTTGGAGGGGGGTGGGAGTAGGACATGGGTTTTGGAGTGCAACATCGGTTTCGGGGGGTGGAGGGGGCCCCCAAGGCTGTCTGTGCCCCGGGCCCCCAAAACTGTTAAGATGGCCCTGAATGCACACCTTTCTACCACCACAGATGACTCCCCACTCGCCCAACCGTGCCTCAGCCCGCCTCTTGCTCCCTTATAAATACTGTAATATTCTGTCTTGCACATATACTCTGTGTAACAACTTTAACTGTAACACACCTCTTCTGTAAGAAAGCGTCCAGGTGCCTGTGTGCTTGGCGCGCTATATAAGCTTCTAAATAAATAAATAAATGGAATCGTGATCAGGATTCAGAAACATGGAACTATAATCCGTAACGTCTGCAAACGACATTCACTTCGAAGATCTGGAATCTGGCATTGGAGCTTGGAATTCCACCGGGACTAACTGAGCCCTTTATGCTTTGCGATTAATACATTGAGAACCATATATAGGGTAATATTAATGCACCTGGACAATGTTGGAAGGTATGCAGTACCTCACAGTCGGACTCATCTCTACTAAGTATATTGTGCTGGCCTGACTGACCCCCCCAGCCATCTCATTGTTCTAAATCGTGAAAGCCAATGTGGGCGGGGCTTAGAAACTAGATGTGCATTGACTATCCATGATCTGCTATGTAGAGGGTACCTTGTGAAGGATTCAAGGCTGAGTGAGACTTTCAGGGAGTCAAAATGCTACCTGACAGTAACACACAGACCTCCTTAAAAGGCATTAATATCACTAGGGCCCTGATAGACCCCTCCATCTCTTAATTTAAACCCCCCCCCTGTGATAATGCAAATAAAAGCTTAATAGCTTCTCTTAAGTTGTTAATTTGTTTCCAGCTATCCTACAGGTGCCTTTCTTTGTTTTGCTTTGCAGAGGCTACCGGACATATTCCTTGATAATGCACAGTCCCAGCTCCCTCCATTGCTTTATGTAGGACTTTACCAAGTCATGCAGTGGGGCGGAAAGCATGAGCATATTCCTTAATGACCCATCAGTCTCACAAACTAAAACCTCTACAAAAAGTGTTCAGGAATCACAGATATGCTATATATGCTGCTTCAACTCTTGCCTTGAGGCAGTGAGTCTGATGGGAGATGGATGAAGTTCAAGGTGTGACAACTTGAATGATAACATCAGGGAAACGACCTATGCAATGTGTATTAGGCGGCGTATTCTCTATGATAATCAAAACAGGATACAGCTGATCCCCCTTTGCCCCCATCATAATCCGTTACCTAGGTTTCACTGAGTTCATTATTCCCATTGCTGAGATTAATTGGGTTATGGAATGTCGGCAACTGCTTGTGCTCCCAAAACATAGCTATACATTTCTACACTCTCCTTCTGCATTTGAAAACCTTCCATTATGTCAGATCAATGGGTTGTTGTTTACATACGCAGGCAGGACACCTGTAGGCAATGGGGCCCAAAACAATTTGAAATGCCTCTTCCCCCATCTTCCGCCAGCACAGCATGTCACCAGGGGTGGACTGGGAACTACAAGAGGCCCTGGAAATAATGTTCAAAGTGGCCCCATATGACACATTTTCAGCAAGCCCAGTGCTTTTCCTATGAGAAAATTTGGAAATACCACACAAAAGAGGCTCAGGGTGCAGAGGCCCACTGGGAAATCTCCAGAGTTCCCTATAGGCCAGTCCAGCCCTGCATGTCACGGAGCAAAACCATATTTGACAATGCTTGCTGTACTACCCTGTGATTGGCGCTGCTTGTTGTTTTCCAAGCACCATTCAATACATCTGTAAATTAAGATCAAGTTAAGGCCAGGAAAGACAATATATTCCATATTAACAGAGATGTTACTAGGTGAAAAGCAGAGCTGTTTTCCTGCTCAGAGCCTGCTCAGGCAGAACTGCACTGTATGGTCCAACCATTCCGGGACTCCAGCAAGTCCCATGATCCATCCAACCCCTTACAGAGTCCCATCAACAGGGTCTGCGGCAGTGCAAAGAATGGGCCTTTACATGAACGCTTCATTTTTCAGCCTGCATCAATGCAACGGACCAAACAAATGACACGATGCACTTAAGCCATAAGTGTAATTGGTTATTTATAACACGCTTAATACCCAGAGGTTTCTAAGCGCGGACCCGGGGATCGAACCTGCGTTGCTCCGCATCGTCTTGCTTCCAAGGTGAGCGCGTTGCCCCTGAGCTATCTTCCCGAGCCTGATGCGCCCACCTTCTTATCTACCATACCAGACAGCAACTGATCTGCCTTTGTCTTACCAAAACATGAATTTCAAAAACTTAACATCGGCCCAGAAAGGGTGAGGTGCAGAAAGTTCACAGCCGTGCTTCTACTCACCTCTGCACAGATCTAAGGGACTTCACTAGATGGGGAGAGGCGCGAAAACACAAGTCAGTAATTAACATATTCTGTGCGGTGCTGACCCTGCTTCTAAAACGAGTCAAATCACGCTGCCACCACAAAGCAAACATAAAGGGCAAACCAGAGAGGTATCTGAGCAGAGGGGAGCAGGCTGTACTCACCAACCACCGCGTGAGTCCTGTGGGAACCAAACCTACCTGCATATCATGGTCTGAAAAGCAGCATATAGACCGGCAGTGCCAGTGGTTCCTCAGGTGTTGGGTGAGGCTTAATCAGTAGGTCAGCTGGCTACATACCTCGGGGACCAGACAGATTTTGCCTCGAGTCGTCTTCTTGCTGCACATGCCAACCCTCCCAATTTAGGCAGAGACTCCAGATTTGTCAATGAAAAATATTGCTATTTTTCACTTACTCCCACCTAAAATAATTCCAACTGCAATGCATTCCCATGGGAAAATTAATTTCTCCCGATTTCTCTGACGAAATCTCCCTCCTAGGCGGTTCGGAATGTTGTCATGTATGCACAGTGCATTCACACAATGCGCAAGGCCCACGCCTGCTGCTTGTGTCAGCCCCACCCCTGTACAACACACATTCAAATTCCAATGGCTCAAAATAACAGCCAATGGACTTGTGAATGTGTGCAAGACAGACATCAGATCCTGCCCTGAGATTGGCTGTCGGTGCTGTCAGGGCCCGATTCTGAAGTTTGCGCAGTGAGTGTGCAGTGAGTGTGCTAAAGAGCAGGAATCACTGTGCCAGAGCTTGATGCCCAGGCTTCACCACTATTCTGAAGTGGGCCTGGGCGTCCTCGTAGTGCACTACAGTGCACCTCCTCCAATGCACCTGCGGGCGCAATGGAAACATCTCGGCAGCACTTTCCTTAAATAACAACATAATCGTTATTTTACAAAAGTCCTGCGAGAACCCTTCATATTCAACAAGCAAAGTGGCAGTTAATGTTTGCAAATGTGTATGTCTCCATAAGGATATTGGTTACATTTACAAGTGCATTGAACCCTGTCTCTCACTTGCAGTCTAGCACTACCTGATACAATGCACTTTAAAAGAAATGGCATGCTAAAATACAGCACAAAGGAAGTGCTTGGATGCAGGTGAGAGACAGCGTTCAATGCAACCAGTGTCCCACACATCCCACCCCCCCAAAACACTAATGTTTGGCCACCCACCTCCACCGTGACCGGCTTCCTGTGGCAAAATGGTATCGTATATGTGCACCACTTTAACATATATTTTAAAGTGGAGGAGTGCCACAAGAATACCTGTCTTACATTGCAGGTAACAAATGTGGCAGTTGCAAGGTTGGTGTCCCACCCATCCTAGCAACCACCACATATATTCTAAAAGTGGTGCATTCATACCGTCTTTGGAAGAATGCGCCACCTTCAGAATAGGTCTTAGCTACTTAAAGCTTTTTACCACCTTTTCGGTACTTAACACCCACATGAGAATCGTGCCCTCAGTCATAGTCTTGGGCACAAGTTATGCCGTCTGCATAGAATCCGAGGCTGCAGGGCCAGACGTTCTACGCCCGCCGCACTCCAATGTTATAGGACAACAGCATAGCACTTCGTGCTCTATGATGAAATAGAGGGAACATCTGCTTGTTGAGGGAGGCGCCCCTGCACACACAGGCAGTATCTGGGCCACCGCTTATGTGCGTTATATGATCATCATTGCTACTCCCTGACACACCATGCACCATGCGAGGCGAAAGATGCAAAAAGGGGGCATAGCCCCTACACCCGTCCATAGGAGCCCCCACTGGGTGTGTCATATAGTGGAGGTGATGCAGCATTGCAAACAGGGCACTGTGCTGCTGTCAGACCCAGTGAGTAGGACACTGACAACGTCAATGAGATAGAAGGACATAAAGCACAGGACAACAGGAGGCCTTTTAGTGCTTTTGCTAGCCTGGGTGTGCAGGAAAGCATTCAAAGGCACACATATGCATTATGAAGCTTGGGGAACATGCAAAGGCAAAACAAGGTGCAGTAAAAGGCATGGACAGCATTGCAGCAAATTGACCTCAGAACTGTGAAACTTGTGCAGTCTTTCTTCCCTTGTTGTCACCATGTGACCGTACCTTCATCACCACAGGAGACTCAAAAGGGAAGCGAGACACAGAGGAAGTGGTCATTGGCAGCAGGAAGTGGCCTGAGGGACTGAGGCAAAGCCGTGATACAGAATTCACAATATATAAGGTTCTTTATAGGCCTTTAAAGGTCTGCGTGGCAAGCAAGGTGAAATAAAGGGAGTGAATGCAAACAAGTACATAGAGATGCATAACAGCATTAATGCAGATGGGGTGGGCTCATCCTCGTGATAATGGCCTACTACCCCAAGCAAAGGCATTCATAATGGCTCAGGGTATTTCCTGTTTTTTATTTTTCAGGCAAAGTTTCTTTAAAAAACTACAAACTATTGTGATGGAAAGAGTGTGTGCCCTTTAAGGGCACTGTAACATAGGAGGAAGAGGAGGGGGCTCAACGGAGGAAGAGGCATGTCATTACTAGTTAAAGATGGTGAAGCTTCCAGAGGGGTCTCTGTGTCGTCCTTAGGGGTTGGGGCCAACCCTGAACAACTGGCGATGAGGATAAACCTCTACACGAATGGAGCAGCATCTGTAACAAGCCGGTCTGCTCGTTCCTATACCGGCACCCCCACAGGCAGCCGTCCTTCCCTGCCACGGGGCAGGCACTCCTTTAGGCAATGGTGCCTCATTAGAGCAAACCGAGTCGCTGCACCCTTTACCAGCAGCCCAGCGAGATAGCTGTCTTGCCTAGATACCGTGACCCGAGTCGCTAGCTGTCCTTTTCCGCGCAGAGCGGAACGCCTTCAAGGTCAGGGATCCTCTGGCCTGCATCGGGACGCCCAGCAGACCACAGCGAGGTGCAGTCCCTTCTAGTGGCGGCCCAGCAGACTGCAGCAAGAAGGAAAACAATATTTTAAAAAAGATTATTTATTTCTCCTTTTCTAATTAACTACGGCAATACAACCAAACAAACTGCCAACAGGGGGCACATCTGCACCACAGCACCTGGATACATCAGCACATACAAAGGTGGGTGATGCACCACAGCCACCCATGAGCAGCACACCGTGGCTGAGAAAGGCAGCAAGGCAGTGTGGCACAAACCTCAGTCCAGTGACGCCAGAACCCTACAGGAACACGCTAGTTCGCTTGTACCAACAGCAAGGAGGGTGATAGGCCACACACCACGCCAAACAGTCGGACCAGCCATGAGCTGCCACGATGGGAGAGCAAGAGGGCGATCAGCAAAGAGGGGGCAGAGTGGCACTCCTGCGACAGCCTGGCCCGTTCAACCTTCTGCCGCGACATGACAGAGGTCTGAGATGGACCGAGTGGGTCGAGGATTTTGACGGATTCGTCACAGCAGCGGGGAGGACAAATCACCAGTTTCGAGGGACATTTCCACCAACTTCGCTGGGAAGGAGATCAGAAACATGGTATCCAGTTATAATATCGAGAAAAAAAGTTGAATGCAAAAATGTCGAAAAAAATAATGTTGAAAAAAAAATCAGAATGTGTTTTTTTTTTTTGTATGTTTTTTCTGGGTTGAGGTAGTAAAAATAAATGGGGGGTTAGGGGGAGAACCCCCCATTAAAAAAAAATGTAAAAAACATTTGCATTTTTTTTTTCTACATTCTTTTTTTCGACATTTTTGCAGTCGACATTTTCACTATAAACCCAGAAACATCATTAAAATGATACCGGCAGGTGAGAGGACCACGTATGACGACCTAGTGACTCCCCTCAAAAAGAAACTTGTGATTGAACCGAACAGAGACTATTAGAGGTACATGTTTAATCAGTGCCAGCAGGCAGCCCACAAGACGGTGGAAGAGTTCATCAACCGCCTGCGCCAGAAACTCATTGATTGTCAATTCGCAGCATTCTCCGAAGATGAAGCTATCCGTCCTCATGTTATCGACGGATGCATGTCCTCCGTGTTACGGAAACAGCTCCTAAAGAAACCTCTCACCATCAACGAGGTGATTGACGTGTCGAGAGTACACAGATCCAAGCCTCTGCCATGGAGTCATCGAAGAAGAAGGTTGAGAAATACGACTCAGTTGCGGAACTCTCACACGTCAGATATACAGGAAGGAGTACACAAGACAACGCACCCATGCCAAGAACCCCACAAAAGGAGGGTTATGGGCAGACCCGGACAGGTTTTCGCCCACCTAGACTATGTTACAGATGCAGCCAGAACTTTCCACACCCAGGGCCCTGCCCGGCCATGACCCAACGGTGCACAAGGTGTAAGAGAGAAGGGCACTTTCAGACGGTCTGCAGGGAGGGGAGACCATTTCCCTCGGACGTCAGCCAGCGTTGGCACCCACAACCTAGCGAAAGCCATACAGCCCCAACTCACAATCACCGCCACTGAGACATCCGTAATCCTACCCACAACAACCAAGGAGGACGATTAGAGCCATGTAACAAGGGTTATGGAGAGACATTCAGCGACGACCAACTACCAACCACTGATTGCTACCAAGACCAATATGCCTACCCAGGCTACCCAAATGCCTACTATGATGACTACGCCCAGGGACAGGACCCTAACTTCTCAGACGAGTTTGTCACCCTGATGCAAGCCCACTCCGGGTGCAGTGAAGGGCCAACAATATCAATGCAGATGGGAAAAGTGAATTACCGTTTCCTGATAGATATCAGGCCTACAGTCAACATTATGGGGGAGCAGGAATTCCTGTTGACAGGAACCACAGACGATCTGACACTGTCCAGAGAGAGAATATTTCAGTGGGGAGCCAACACACCACTGACGTCCCTATGCTAGTTCAGAAGGATGCTCTCATAAAAAGGGAAGATGACCAACACCACCCTGCACGTACTCAGGAGCACGGTCAGCAGTAAATGCCTGCTCAGCTACCACACCGCAAGCTAACTAGGCCTGATTGACGTCCACTTCCAAGACGGAGACGTGGTCCAATGCAGTACGGAACGGGGGAGACACCAGCTCATCTGCCACATGCGAGGGTTCCCGATTCAAAAGGAGAAGGTAAAGGCCATGTTTCACAAACAGTTCTACGGCTTGGGGAAGCTCAAAGACACTGTAATCAGTCTCCACATCAATGAAAACATCAAACCGGTCCCGCAACACCCCAGAAGAATAGGGTTCCATTTGCAGGAAGTGGTATCTTGAGAGCTGAAACATGTCCTAGCGAATGATATCATTGAGCAAGCAAAAGACGCAAGGCTGTGGATCTGACCCCTATTGGTAGTACCCAAAGATGGTAACAAAATTCAGCTGTGTGTCGATAGGCGGGTTGCCAACACCACTATTGAGCGAGAGAGAGGTACCACAGACCTAAAATGGAGGACCTGATTGTACAGTTCAACCGTGCTACAAAGTTCTCTAAATTGGACCTTAACCAGAGGTACCACCAGAAGGAGCTCCACCCCAAATCCAGAGGAATCACAACTATTGCTACCCATGAGGGCCTATTGCGTTATAAATGCTTGAACTTTGAGATCTCCTCTGCCGAAGAAGTCTTTCAGGAGACCATTAGACATCCGCTACTCCCAGTAAAATCTGCATTTAATTATTCGTATGATATCTTAGCATTTGGCACATCCCAAGAAGAACATGACCTAGCCATGCCTAAAATATGCAAGATACTTTAAGAGGAAGGACTCACCCTGAACTATGAAAAATGCAACGTGAGCAAAGACCGACTGCTGGTCTACGGCCACATCTTTTCGAGCAAATGCATGCAACCCAACACAGAAAAGGTCCGAACCATCAGTGGACCGACAGAGCCCACACACATGAGAGAGGTCAGAACATTCCTGGGAATGGCAGGATACTGCGCCCACTACATATGGAGGTATGCAATCACCACTAAACCACTATAGAGATTGTTATGGAAGGAAACAACATTCCAGTGGATGCTGGAATGCCAGTGGGCATTCACCATCAAATGCGAGTTCAGAAACACCACACACCTCGCCTACTTTAACCCGACGTGGCACACCGAAATAGTGGTCGATGTGTGCCCGGGGGCCTGGGAGCCATCCTGGCGCAACGTGAAGCACTGGGAGCACCGGCAAGCTATGTTGTGCCATACACTAGCAGATCGCTGTCTCCAACAGAGAGTGCATACTCACAGGCAGAGAAGGAGAGTTTGGCTGCAATATGGGCCTGCAAATATTTCCATCAATTTGTGATTAGTGAAAGATTTACCCTTGTGACTGACCATCAGGCCTTCCTATCAGTGTTCGGGAACCCAAGGACCAAAATGTCGTTGAGGATCGAGAGGTGGGGCATCCGCCTTTAGGAGTATGACTATGTAATCACGCACGGGCATGAAGAGGACAACAACCCTGCTGACTACATAACATGACACCCATACCCTATGGCCCATTCGCCGTGGAAGGGTGACACGGACTACCTTTGTTATGTCAAAGAACAGGCCATGCCCCCAGCCCTAACCATGGAAGACCTGGCGCAAGCAACAGAGGATAAGCCCTCCATCAGATGGACCAAGGAACTGACACTATCCAACAAGTGGAGAGACCACAAAAGGTCCCTACATCAGCATGATGTAGTGAACAGGAAGGAACTGGAGCAGCTGGCAAAAGTCAGTGGGGAACTAGCCGTCTCGGAGCAAGGGATATTGCTGAGAGGGTGTTGGATTGTGATTCCATCGTCCTTGAGGAGAGGGCTAGTGAAGACCGCACACGAGGGACACTGTGAAATAGAGGCGACCAAAAGACTGTTGAGGCAAACCACATGGTTCCCGCTCATGGGCGTCATGATAGAGGAGGCGATCCAGAGCTGTCGGCCATTGCAAAGCACTGCCAGAAACGATCTGCCACTCCCTCTACAACCCACCATGATCTCAAACAACATGTAGCAAGGAGTTGTGATGGTCTTCTACGGCCCTTTGGAGTCCGACGACCACCTGCTGGTCATCATCGATGAATTCTCGAGATTCTCAATAGTGAAACAGATGCCATCTATGGCATTCAGCCAAGTAGCAAGAATTGTGGATAACGTCTTCAGTGAATGGGGGATCCCCAAGACAGTGAAAACAGACAATGGACTGCAATTTAATGGTCAAGACTTCCACAGACTGGCCAGCCACCTGGGGTTCACGCACCAGAGAATAACCATGGTATGGCCTCAGGCAAACGGCATGGCAGAAAGGATATGTCATCCATCAAGAGAACTATCCAAAAGTCAAGGATTAAAGAAATAGCATATTCAACAGGCCCTATGTCGCATGCTTCGCGACTATCAAAGCACACCGCACTCAGTGACGGGAGTGCTGCCGGATGACATGATGAGAGCATATCACACCAGGACATGTATCCCCCAAGGAACAGAAATCCCAGAGCGCCAGCCAGAAGAGAGAGCACTCTTAGAAGCAGAGGTGAGAGAGAGAGAGAGAGAGAGATGCCCACACAAAAGATGCATTCAAAGCAAGAACTGGCTGGGCTCGAAAGGCAGGGATGAAAGATTTCCAGGAAGGCGACAAGGTACTCGTGAAACAATGTGTGCAGCGGAAAACAGATGCCATATACAATGATAAGCCCCTCAAAGTGACAGGAGTAAAAGGGATGATGGTCACAGCCACCAACCCACAGAAGGAGGTCACCAGAAACGCATCCTTTTTCAAGCACTGTATACTCGACGGGATCATGAAGTGGCTAACGTCCAGGACCAGTGGCAGAGAAGACCGCAGATGGGAGAAGATCCAGCACACAGAAGCTGCCCCTGCCAGCTGAAAGGGGAGCAGAAACTTACCCAGAACTCCATCAGAGGCGGGCCATCAAGAAGCTGTGCCGGCTAATTGAAGAAATGTGAGATGAATGTAAGGAGATATGTGAGGGGGAGATGTTGTGAGGGAAAGAGGGTGTGCCCTTTAAGGAGCACTGTAACAGAGGAGGAAGAGGAGGGGCCTCAAGGGAGGAAGAGGTAGGTCATTAATGGCATGCTAGGAAATAGTAAAACAAGCTCTCCGGTGAGTTCCTTTACTATTTCCATGTCAGCATATGGAGGATGGCAGGGGCACAAAGGGGGCATGTGGAAGGGGTGGTGAGAGACCAGCGAGGAAGGTAAAGTTGGGAGTGGGTGGCGAGGGGAGCTATGCTGTGGACGAGGTATGGTCCTTGGGGAGTGTGACGATCCCAGATGGTGTCACTTCTCCTCAGGGGAGAAGCCCTTCCCATGAGGCTAATGAGGGGAGGTAACTAACCAATAGTCCCCCTAGGGGTGGTAACATGCGGAAGGATCTCATGGGGAAAAGGGCACGATTGGGAGGCACAGCCCCTTTAAACTCTAACCTGGTAGGCTGATGGTAGAACATAAACCATATGAGTCTACATTCATGTCTAAAACCATATGTTACTGTGAAACATAGAACTACTCTGATAGTTTGAGTACTGAGACTGAGAAGCTCCAGAGAACGCTGCAAACAAGTGGGAAAATCACCAGAACATCTGTGGTCAACGGAATGGATGTTATGTGAGGGCAGACCCTACTATATCAGGGCATCAGAAACAAACGAAGGCAGAAGGGTACCGGGAAAGATACCGGAGAGCGAAGTCGAGAATCAGAGAGGGATCGGAGCCAAGAGAACATCCGAAGGCAGGTCCGAGAGGCTCGAGCAAGAGACATGGAGGCTATGGTTCAAAGGAATGCACAAGAATGTCTTGCACGCCAATGGGGTGTTGGCCATGGAGAAAGCAGAAACCAAGATTAGAATAGGTGTCCCGCATGGAGGCAGAACGCCAAATGCTATAAAACTGAAAGCTGGTAGGTGAGAGGCAAGCCAAAGAAAAGAAGTGGCAGAACACCCTGATCAACCAGAAGTACATTGTTCATAAGATGTGGGCCATACCAGTCGAATGAGAGTTGGCCCTAACAAAGCACGGAGAATGGGTCATGGTGGCGTTACCTGTAGTGGGTGGATCAGGCAGTCCAACAACTGCACCGAGACCGATGACCCTATCCATTCACAAAGCAACATACACAGACCTGAACAGTATCCAGAGAGGTGGCGGCTGGATGTTCAGTACAGGGAAGGAAGGTTGAGACCCTAGTCTGCTTCCTGACAGCCAGCTGTACAGAACCCAAGAAGCGAATCCAAACATGAATGGCAGAAGGCAAAATAACGTCATCCAAAAGCCTATCGACCTGGTGAAGCATCCCCACTCCAACACAAGTTAACGGGAGTTGACGAAAGTCCAGGAGGCAGCGGATGAGCTGTTTAAGAAACTCTTAGACGTTCCATGAAACTTAAGGCAACAAGGGTGAACAGTGAATAATATGAACTGAGAACCCCCCATCTCAGCGGTTGAGAAGATAGGGTGTCTGTGAACCCGAAACCCCAACTCTCTGAAATGCCATAAACGGGGGTCATCTGACCAACCCTGGAAAGTAGAGCAAAAGGGGCCTAAAAGGTTGGAGACCCAGGGATAGTAAATGCTCTTCTTCTCTATCCAAATATTGATTGGCTGGGAAAACCCATGCAAAAGGATACATGCAGTGTACACACCCCGGAATCTGTTAGGGTTGGTCCATCGAGCCAAACCCCAATCATCTTCTGCTGATAGCACTGATACTCATTGCTGATTGGTCAACACCAGATCCTGCCAAGAAACCCGTCTTTCAGCTCATTACCTTAATCTTGCCTTCCTCAGAAATAAGAAGAGAACCGTTAACATTGTAATTTTCCTTTGAGTGTAAAACGCCAAGGAAAATAGGGAAAAAACTTCTGAGACTGTAAACTATAAAGAAAGAGCCGAAATCTGTAAAAAAAAACTTATGATAGAGTTCCCAGTCTGGTTCTCCAGGCGTGTAGTGCTGGAGAGTCAGCTTCATTGTTTCTGTAGTGTGGACCGAGAATTGTGGAAAGAAATTGAGAGCTTGTGACAACCACCAAAGGAGAGCAACAAAACCTGTTAGGAACCATGACGAAGATGGGGGGAACCAGCTAGGAGAAAGGAGTCATTCTCCTAGCCCCACAAGAACTTTATGAAACTGTTTACTTTTGTTGGGTTACGGAGAACCTGGAACTACGGTGGAACATTTTCTTTTGAAATCCTAAAAGGCGCTTTGGACGCTTTACATCCAGGAGAAGGGAGTCATTCTCCTGGACTAGGTGCAGTAGCTGGACCTGATGGTGTTGTGTTGTAGTGACAGGGATAGAGTAGGAACCTTTGTGACTGGGATGGTGCATTTTTGTTTTGACTCACACAGACTTCCTGACGAGTACCTGATTTTTTTTCATTTAGGTTGGGAAACCCCCTTAGAGTTAGTGATAGATAGGTTTGGTTTTCATTTAATTAAAGTTTATAGCAACCATTATGGCACCACTTGGTCAGTCTTATCATTCCTTAACACCACAGGTGCTAGTGGGCCGGGAGGCCATGAAATAAAATGCAGCATCTTGGAGGAGAGGTGCTGGGAGCCAGCATGGAACACAGGCCCTTACTGTCTCATACAGCCTGCCTTCCTAACCAGCTGAATGGCTGGCACCTCTCTTGCAGGAGATATGAGAAGGTCGGGCAGGTATTAAATGTCATTATAAGGGTGTAGTAAAAAGTCATGGAATGCTTAAGAAAGCATGAGCTATGTGTAGTTCAAAGGCATGGAAGGACCAGTGTAGGACGCAACAAACTGGATACAGCGCATTAATAACATGTAATGATTATTACAGATATAAAGGTGCATTAAAGGTCTTGTAAGAAATTCAAGGGTCTCAAATGGTGCAAAAGGATGAAAAAGCATGGAAGGTGTTGCAGCTTGGTCTCGGGCAGCTGCTCTGTTCTGGGAATTGGAACATCAGCCCACATTACCAAATATTCCTGGTTAAACTCTTTATTTCGTTTTCAAGCAGGAGTTTGGATTGCAATTGGACTTTTCTCTGTGTATTGTACCTCTGGAGCATTAAGCATATACATATGTATTTCAGTGTACACCATTTAACACTTCTGCACTTCCGCTGAAATGTTAGACACCCTTGCACTTACAAGAAGTGGCAATCTGCCCCAAGGAGGTGTTGGGAATATAGACGTCAGTGCCACAATGCAATTTTTCTTAGCTTTCTGGGATTTGGTAGACAACCTCTCCCACAGAGGTATTGTTAATGGTGGCATCACCTCCCACGATGCAACACTTTTCACTTTCTCCAGCTGTTGATCTTTCATAGATTCACATGCTCTGATCATTCCCAATCGTCAGGCTGAAAACCCTAGGTAACATAGAGCAGTTTATATTTAAACTGAAAAACCTCTGTCACTTTAGTGCTCTAGAACATTCATTTTGGGTCATACTGCCCACAGCCATAGCAAGGGCTCCCTTAGCTCCACCCCTGGAGGCCATCTTCAGATTGTTTACTGCATGTTTCATGTTGGGAGTCCTTAGAATAATCCCACATAAGAATTTCAACATTTTTCTCATGCTTTTGACATAAAATCTTCTACTTTGACGGCGGTTCAAGGATTCTCTGCTCCAGCGACGGCTTGGTGTATCTCCGGTCTGGTCATTGGTTAACAGATTCTTGTCCTCATTTTTTCCTCTGACATGAAGGCTTACATCCATGGCTGTATCCAGGAGGAAATGTTTGTTCAAATCCTGCATCCGAATCACATCAACCAGGAATGTCAGATCTGCCAGTCGTTTTCGAATGAAACGCTGCAAGATCACCACAGGAGATTGGTGGCATGGCTCGAATACACCGGGGGGCCTCTCACTCGGGTTTGGTCTGAAGTCATCCCTCAAGCAGGTAAGGCAGACCGGCTCAGCATACCACCTCCATCAAGAGGTCCAGGTTTCACTACAAAGCATATAAAAAGGCTCATGCTGCAATACCTTCCTCTGGATCTTCTTCGCAGACAAGGACTACCGCACCTTCGACAACCATGCAGACCAAGCCCATTTCCGTGTCGAAGGAAAAATCACCCAGGCCGTGTACATCTTCACCCACTCCACCAACGGCTCAGAGCAGGTCTTCCTCTTCTAAAAGTAAGGCCCCGTCGACATCTCCATCGATGCAAATACAAAGATCTTCATGATTTACATCGTCAGCGACCATGTCAAAGACCATGACCTCATTGACTACTATGAAGATGACCCTGTCAACAAGCGTTCACGAACAAATATTGCTGACGACTCCGTCAACAACCTCTGTCAGATCTCCATCAACCAGGAACAAGATTATTCTGTCGGCAACCCAGGTGACATTCCTCTTAGGTATTCACCACCGGATGAAATTTAATCTTTCCATACCTTGATTTCCAGGGCAACAAGAATGTTCAG
Source organism: Ambystoma mexicanum (assembly GCF_040938575.1). Classification (NCBI taxonomy): domain Eukaryota; kingdom Metazoa; phylum Chordata; class Amphibia; order Caudata; family Ambystomatidae; genus Ambystoma; species Ambystoma mexicanum. The sequence goes on along the minus strand of NC_090940.1, from coordinate 641,199,208 downwards.
ACTGGCCCCTCTTGGGCAGAGACAGCTTTCTCTACCACTAGTGAGAACAACACAGGAAATCTATTGTACCCATACCCCTGGTGGACGACATCTGGGAAGACTGGTTGTTGACTATGACCAACCCTTTCTCTGCTACTCCAAATAATTGAGAGGTTTGACAAGAAGTATAGGGACCCAGACACAGCAGCAACATGTCTAAGGACTCAACCTACCCCAGACTCTGTGGTGTCATCAGCGGCCCAAAAACACTCGGTCAATCCTTCTTCTTCCTGTTCAGTCCCTCCACAGAAGCAGGGTATCCAACAAGGTATCCAATGCCATGGCTTTCTTGTCTAGATATGACTGGTAGCTCTGGCGTAAGATGAGGACCCATCCCATAATTCCTCCTGGACAAAAATAAACAGGAGGCTTTTGCTCTTCTTCATGAAGGACAAGCAGCTTCGGACTGTGCAATATCTGGCCCTGTGGACACCGGTTTTCAGCAGATGGAGAATAGCGCAGTGGTTCGCAGGCAAGGCTGGCTCAAGGCTACCAATTTCTGGCCAGACGTTGAGGCAAAGGTGGTAAACATGCCGTTCAATGGCATTGATCTGTTTGGTAAGAGGTTTGACGAGACATTGCAAACCATCAAGAGTGACACGGACACGGGCTGCTCGCTAGGCAAATTGCAGCACAGGCACCAGTCCTTTCGCTCAGGGAAAGTCTTGCTTCTCCGGGACTACACAAGATTATTGGCCATCCTACCAGTCTCCTTCCTACAAGGCCCCTTCAAAATCAACACCATAGTCATGCAAAAGCCAGTCGCAATTTTACAGGGGCACCCAGTGCAGACGCAGCTCCTCGCAAGTCAGGTGCCAACCGACTAAACAGACCTGACCCACCTCAGACCCAACCCTCCCACTTTCGCACCCTCGGTGAGAGGAAGACTGTCGCAGTTCGTCCACAAGTGGCAGAACATCACCACCGACAAATGGGTGCTATCCCTCACCCACCAGGGCCACACACTGGAGTTCACAAACCACCACCGACCATTCATCGGTTGCAGAGAGTGGAGAAGCACAAACATTCACTACTACAAAAGGTTCAGTCTCTCACGTCAAAAGGTGCCGTAGAGAAAGTACCCGCGAAACAACGATGAGACGGCATCTATTCCAGGTACTTCCTTGTGCGAAAGAAGTCAAGAGGTTGGAGGCCCATACTAGACCTCTGAGTCCTAAACAAATTCTTGAAAGCTCAAACTTTCATAATGGTAACCCTGCAACAGGTCCGATCACAACTACAAGAATGGGATTTCCTAGCATCCCTAGACTACAGGACACATACTTCCACATCCCTATCCCCCAGAAGCACCACTGCTACCAATGTTTTGTGGTAGCAGGGTGCCACTACCAGTTCAAGGCTTAAGCCTTTGAACTGCGGTCAGCCCCAAGGTTGTTTACCAAGTGCCTCACCCCAGTGGTGGCTCGCCTGCGCTGAGTGGGAGCTCACATGTACCCATACCTAGACGACTGGCTGGTGCAGGCGGCATCATACACCGTGGCTGCGCAGCACACCACGTAGACCATCCAATGACTCCAATTGCCAGGGTTCTCGGTGAACTCTCCAAGATCCTGTCTTATCCCATCTGAGCAAGCTCTCTTCTTGGGGGAACGCCTCAACACTCTCTCTTGCCAGGCAACGCCTTCAGAGGTGAGGGTTTGAGCCCTCCTCACCAGGTTACCAACCATTTCTGTACAACTATTCAAGTGCTTGCTGGGAATTATGTCTTCTTGCATTCCCCTGGTGCAACACTGCAGGCTCTGCATGTCACCTCTTCAGGAGTTCCTCGATACACGCTGGAGGCAGGTCTCAGCTTCCTGGGAGGACAAGATTACTCTGACACAACAATTCAGAAAGATGCTGCGCTGGTGGTCCGTTCAGGCTCACTTTGTTCATGGTGCTCCATTTTGACTGCCCCCTCACTAAGTCTTGGTCATGACGGACACCTCCCTGGATGGTGGGACCTGCATACCAGGGGTCTGTGGACAGAAGAGGAGAAAGCTCTACGTATCAATCTTCTAGAGCTGCATGCTGTCTTTTGGATGCTCAAGTTGTTCCATCCAGATGTCAGCAGTCGGGTGGTTCAGATCTTTACAGACAACACCACCACAATGTTTTATGTGTGCAAGCAGGGAGGCACTGGACCGCGCTCCCTGTCGGCGGAAGCACAGGTACTGTGGCACTAGACACTGAAACACACACATGTTCGTCCTTACTTTTCACCTTCCAGGTGTACAAAACACCATGGCGGATTTACTCAGCAGGGAACTGTGCTCATGTCATGAGTGGGAGCTCCAGGAATCTCAGCTTCAGCAGTTTTTCCACCATTGGGGAACTCATGAAATTGACCTTTTTGCCACCTACTAGAACAAGAGGTGCATTGCATTCGCATGCAGATTCCCACACCCAGAAAGCCTGGGGGATGCTTTCACATTCCCTGGGAGAGGAAATTCCTGTATGCTTTTATCCCAATAGTGGGCCAAGTATTAAGTGTCTTCAGACAGCATCAGTGCTGACTGGTCTTAGTGGCCCCTGCCTGGCCAAGACAGTACTGGTACTCAATCCTTTTCAACCTCTCCTCTGCTGCCCTGATGAGACTTTCTCCTTGGCACAATCTGCTTTCTAGGAGCAAGGGTGCAGTCCTCGAAAACGACCCATCCTCTCTCAAACTGAAGGCCTTGCTTCTGTCCTCCTGGAATTCATCTCTATCCCATTGCCTCAAGACTGCATAGATATTCTGGCGCATGCCTGCACCTCATCTGCGCTCGGTGTAGACCACAGGGCCTTGACCTTTCGCCATTCATCCAGAGGACTTTCTACCTTACCTTTTATCTCTGGTGCAAGCAGGTTTAGCACATTCCTCCTTCAAGTTGCATCTTGCAGCGATATCCCGTTATACCCGCTCTTCTTCTGCACCTTCTCTTTGGTTTAATCCTCTGGTCAATGAATTCCTCAGGGGCCTCTTTCTTTCTCACCTACCAGATGCTGGCACTAGACTGGGAGCTCTATGTGGTCCTCTCCAGACTCATAAGAGCTCCTTTTAAGCCTATACAGAACACTTCACTCAAATTTCTCTCTCGGAAAAAATTGCCTTCCTAGTCGCCACCAAATCAGCGTGAAGGTTGGGCGAGATCTAAGCATTTTCCTGCAATGCATCCCAACTGACTTTCCACAAGTCCAAGGTGGTTCTATGCACTAACCCGTTCTTTGTGCCCAAAGGTCTCTTCTAAATTCCATCACAATGAACCAGTGGTGTTGCCCATCTTCTTTGGAGTCACGGTTTCTCCGGCAGAATGATCTTTGCATTCCTTGGACTTTGTACATGCTTTAAAGTACTAGCTCGTTCACACAAAATCAGTACGAAAGACCTCTGAACTGTTTATGACATTTGATCCCTCTGGTAGAGGCAAGGCTCTGTCCAAATCTTCAATTGCCAGGTGGATTTCTTTTCATGCATTTCTTTCTGTCATCACAAGGCTGGCAGGCCTCTCCTTGGCAGACCCGTGGCTCATTCGACCAAAGCTGTGCTTGCCACTAAGGCATTCCTCTCTGGGGTTCCCCTACTGGACATCTGCTGGTCAGCAACCTGGAGGTTGGTGCACACGGTTACTAGATTTGACTGGGTCAACAGGGCTTCTACTGCAGAGTCGGCCAGGCGGTTCAACGTAACCTGTTTGCGTAAGGTCAGTGTCTCCTGTCGTAAATGTTTTCTACAAGGAGCTTACCTCCGCCCTTTTATCGTTATCTGGTACTGCTGTGTAATCTATTCACAGCGTGAGAATCTATGAAAGATGCAATGCTGGAGAAGGAATAGGTTACTTACTTGTAAATCCTGTTCTCCAGCATTAGTTTCTTTCTTGGATTCACATGCAACCTACCTGCCTACCACTCTGGCTCTTCTTGGCTGATACAGCCACATTACATAAACGATGCCAACATCTGAAGATGACCTCTAGGGGTGGAGCTAAGGAAGCCCTTGCTATTGGCTGTGGGCAGTATGACCCAAAATGACTGTACTAGAGCACTAAAGTGACTGAAGATATTAACTGCTCTATGTTACCGAGGATTCCCGGCCGGACGACGAGGAATATTCATGATCATGTGAATCCATGCCAGACCCATGGGGGAGAACAGGAGTTACAGGTAAGTTACTCCTTCTTGCACTTGTTGGACCACCTCTTCCTGAAACATTTTGGGAATGTGGACATTAACGCCTGCATTGCAACATTGTTCCACTTTCCTGAATGTGCTAGACAACCTCTGAGAGGTTTTTGGAAAATGGGATGAATTCCCAGAATACAGCTGCTTTTCACTTCTTGGACGTTAGACATCCTCTTTATCAGTTGTTTTGGGGAATTTTGACATCAGTTCCCACAATGCAACACTAGTTCCCCTTCTTTGACTTTTAACAACCTCTCGGTCAGTGGTTTTGGGCATGTGGACATCAGTTCCCACAATGCAACACTTCTTCACTTTCCTGGTCTTTAGACAACCTCTTCTTTGGATACTTTTCCCCACAGCACGATTCCACAACGAGGAAGACCCATCCTCACAACATGAAACTTAATTCAAACACTGTTTATTTGGGCCAATTCTGTACACATTTAGTAATAAACTCCTTAGACCCATGTCCGTTCACAAATCTCTCTATAAGGTAACTCCCAGTAGCTTTGTGATCAGATCCATCCTTAGCTCTTCTCCAATTTTCTTTTATTCCATCTTGAGCTTATGTTGCTCCTCTGGGTCTGGTAGAGGCTTAAGATCGCGTGTGCTTCAGAGCCTTTCTTAAACCCATCTCTTCAGCAACATGTACTGCGTGATGCTGAAAAGGGCACAAAAAGCATGCAGGGGACTAGGGCATGGAAGGCATAAGAATGGAACATACATTGAAGGCATTAGCGGCATAGACGACTTGGGTGGCATGGAAAGCATATTAGGGAGAGGAAGTATTAACAGCTGTAAGTCTGCAGAAGAAGGGAACTGATCAGGAGGTGTCATAATGGTTAATAAAGACTTGTATTGAATCCAAAAACCTAGCTACCCCTAACTCTAAGCAGGGTTTCCTTGCCTCAAATCCAAGACTAAAGGATCCGTCAGAATGTCTGTAACCTGAGAAACCACTATCCTGAGTCAGAACCCCACTTCTGTCCCTTACACTACAACTAAAGAGTCTTAACCAAAAGTGAAGTTCTCTCACCAGGGGAATGACACCTTCTCCTGGTGTCTTAAAAGAAAGTCTCAAAAATGTGGGTTAACACCCAGCAGGGACGGGAGTTCCCTAATTGGGAACTTAAAAGAAAGTCTCTTCAGCAATCCAATTGATACCAGGGGGAATGACTCCCTTCCCCTGGTCTTGGTTTGCACACAGTTCCAAAAGTTGCCAGAAGGAATGAGCCCCTTCCCCTGGCTTCTCTGGTAATGTTCAAGCTGAGCACAGGGGGAATGATTCTCTTCCCCTGGATAATGGTTTCACCAAAGTTCCAATCGTGTCCGGGGAGAATGACTGCCTTCCCCTGGATGTTAGTATCAACAAAGGTCCAAACGTGCCTGGGGAAATGACCCCCTTACATTGGATATTAGTTTCAATAAGTTCTAATTGATGTTAGAGGGAATGGCTCCCTTTACCTGGTCTTGCTTTACACACAATTCCAGAAGTAGCCAGAAGCAGAGATGTTGCTAGGGGGGGGGGGGCCTAAGGGTTCTATAACCCCAGGTCTTTTGGTTGTAGCCCCGGATAGAAGCTCAGGGGTTACAGCCAAAAGGCTAGCTAGCCCCGAGTCCCTATAGTCCCAACATTAGTGTAGCCCAGATCTTTTCCAGATCTAGCAACACCCCTCGCCAGAAGATATGTCTCCCTTCCCCTGGCAGCTCTGGTAATGTTCTAGCTGCGTCCAGGGGGAATGACTCCCTTCCCCTGGATAATGGTTTCACCGAAGTTCCAATCGTGTCCAGGGAGAATAACTCCCTTCCCCTGGCTTCTCTGGTAATGTTGAAGAGGGTCCAGGGGGAATTACTCCCTTCCCCTGATAATGGTTTCACCAAAGTTCCAATCGTCTCCGGGGAGAATGACTGCCTTCCCCTGGATGTTAGTATCAACAAAGTTCCAAACGTGCCCAGGGGGAATGACTGCCTTACATTGGATATTAGTTTTAACAAAGTTCCAGTTGATGTCAAGGGGAATTACTCCCTTTTCCTGGTCTTGCTTTACACACAGTTCCATAAGTAGCCCCCAGGCTTCTCTGGTAATGTTCAAGCTGCGTCTAGGGGGACTCCCTTCCCGTGGATAATGGTTTCACCAAAGTTCCAAACATATCCAGGGAGACTGATTGCCTACCCCTGGATGTTAGTATCAACAAAGATCTAAACGTGCCACGGGGGAATGTCTCCCTTACATTGGATATTAGTTTTGACAAAGTTCCAGTTGATGTCAGGGGGAATGACTCCCTTTCCCTGGTCTTGCTTTACACACAGTTCCAGAAGTATCCAGAATAAATGTCAGACTTCTCTGGTAATGTTCAAGATGTGTCTAGGGGGAATGACTCCCTTCCCGTGGATAATGGATTCACCAAAGTTCTAAACATGCCCAGGAAGAATGACTGCCTTCCCCTGGATGTTAGAATCAACAAAGATCTAAACGTGCCCAGGGGGAATGACTCTCTTCTGCTGTATATTTGTTTTGACAAAGTTCCAGTTGAGGCCAGGAGGAATGACTTTCTTCTCTTGTCTTCTTAGGCAACTTTCATAACAGTCCCAGGCTCTCCTTAGCCTGTGAGTGGTCTTTTCTTTACCACTGTTTGTAGAGTTCCTTCCTCCGATATTCACCTTGTACTTATTTGGGTCCCAGACCCTGTTTGCTCCCCCTTTCTTGCCAGGCCCACTTGGTTCACTCCCCTGCCAAATACTGCCACAAGGATTATGACTCATATTAATATAGACTTCACCTTGGTTCAGGTCCCATACCCTTGGTTCTCTTCCCCTCTCACTAGGCCCACTTGGTTGACTCTCTTCCTAAGTACTGCCACAAGGAAGATAGTTCTCATCATTATTCCCCTGCGGTTTAACTCTCTCCCGCACCTCCAAGCCACTATCAATCCCACATGACGTTGGCTCCAAGAGCTTAGCCGGTTCTTCCTGAGTGCTTGCGTCTTCTGGCCGGGCTGTGCAGGTGTCTCTGGCTTCTGCTGCTCTTGCTCTGTGCACCTTCTTTCTGCACCTTCTTTCTTGTCTCTTCACCAACGGTGTAGGCGCCGTTGCAGGATGGCTCGGTCCACCTTCCATAGGTTGTGCCACTGTCTTCCAGGCTCCAGTTAGGTTCTTGACCAGCTCCACACCACTGGGAAAGGGATTCCCGTTTTTGGCCTCTTGCATTGAAAGTGGACTGCTCTCGGCTTTCCCACCATGTCCTCTGTGTCTCCTTTGAACTTCCTGGGCTGAACTGTCATTCATGCTGATATGCTGTTCGCCTTCTAGAAGTCCTTTGTTAGTTTTTATGTATTTCTCTGCACGACTCATCGGTGAAGTCTATACCGTTCCTGTACCTTCACTGTGCCATTCTTCATGGCTCCTTGGGGCAACCTCGTCTCAGTACTATCTTTGCTGGTAATCTTCATGCTTTGGATGATCTGTTTCATTCCGCTACTTGAGTTAGTCATTCTATCTGTATTGTTAGTTATCTTCTTTGTCTCAGTAGAAGTAACTGATATAGTGTTACAATAACAAGTAGAAGTGCTATCAAGGGGAGGTTGATGAAAATGTGGTAACAGGCTTGAGATGGTTAGGTTTGGGGTGTTGTGCCAACTTTTACCCAGGTGGTCGTCCTTAGCCCCAGGAGAGCAGTCCCTCCCCAGGAGATCCTCCCGCATTAAAACCCCCCTAGAGAGGGATATTGGAAAGCCGCCTCACCTCCCTAGCCTCATGAGAAGGGGCTCCCCCCTGCGGAGAAGTGACAACTAGTGAATAGTGACACAGCGCATAGATGCATTGTGGCGTGGGAGGTATTAATGACGTGAAAATCATGGAAATCCATTATATGATACGATATGATATGATATGGCATTTATAACGTGCCTATACACAAGTGTTTCAAGGCGCGACGAGGTAAGGGAGGGGAACAAAAGGGAGGACAGGCAAAGATCCTACTAGGCCAGGTGACATTGAGATCGTGCAATTGCAGGGGGGGGGGCGTTAGAGACATTTGAAGCATGGACAGCACCAATTAGCACAGCACAAACAACATAGTAGCCATTAAAGGCCTAGGAGGCATTAATACCATGGAGGGCATTAATAGCCTAGGAGGCATTAATACCATGGAGGGCATTAATAGCCTAGGAGGCATTAATACCATGGAGGGCATTAATAGCATAGGAGGCTTTAACAGCATGGAGGGCATCAACAGCATAGGAGGCATTAATACCATGGAGGGCATTAATAGCCTAGGAGCCATTAATACCATGGAGGGCATTAACAGCCTAGGAGGCATTAATACCATGGAGGGCATTAATAGCCTAGGAGGCTTTAACAGCATGGAGGGCATTAACAGCATAGGAGGCCTTAATACCATGGAGGGCATTAATAGCCTAGGAGGCATTAACAGCATGGAGGGCATTAACAGCCTAGGAGGCATTAATACCATGGAGGGCATTAATAGCCTAGGAGGCTTTAACAGCATGGAGGGCATTAACAGCATAGGAGGCATTAATACCATGGAGGGCATTAATAGCCTAGGAGGCATTAATACCATGGAGGGCATTAACAGCCTAGGAGGCATTAATACCATGGAGGGCATTAATAGCCTAGGAGGCTTTAACAACATGGAGGGCATTAACAGAATAGGAGGCATTAATACCATGGAGGGCATTAATAGCCTAGGAGGCATTAATACCATGGAGGGCATTAACAGCATAGGAGGCATTAACAGCATGGAGGGTGTAAACGGCCTCAGAGGCCATGTGCGTAAATGGCACTTTGTGTCATTCTGATTGCGCCCCTCCACTTTTGCCCCGATTCTGCAGACAAATGTGTATGTTTCCCCCCTTGCATGGGGCCTGCCGCAGTACTGATGAGCAAATGCCCTTTACCCTTTCACGTGTGCTCATTGCAGGAGCACGTGCATAGACAAAGAAGACCACAGTGGGAGGGTGAGGGCCACCGAGGGACTCTAGGCATCGATGAATTTATGAAGGCCACGAGAGCTCGGGGTGCCCATGCAGAGGCACTGAAAGTATTTGCCAGTAAATACTCTGGGCCCATGGCCCTTGAGTGGGGCTGCCTAGAATGGACCTGTGCCAGTGCCCCTCAGGGCACTGTGGCCTTCTTCAAGGATTCAAGGATGTGATTGGCTGACCTGAGTGATCGCAAAGAATAAGGTTCACCACTTCACCCATCACCTCTTGAGTAAGGCACCGCTTTCGATGAGCAAGAGGCCTGTGTGAAGAAACGTACTGGTGACAAATCTTTGAGTTACTCTGCGGGAATGAGGCGAAAGACGAGCGCTCACTGACATGCAGCAAGGGTCGAGTAAAGGTGACCTGCTGCCACGCATGAAGGCACACATGTATCCCCCGACCCCCCGAAGGGCTGACATCCATGGTCCACTGGTGTAACGTCACAGCAATGGTCCCCGTTGCCTGTGCGTGCCACTGCCCCAGCTAAAGCTCTATGCGTCCTGTGCAGGCCCCGCTGCAGTCACTGCGTACTAATGCTTCAGTGCTGCCCTGGGTGTCCTGTGCAGGCCCTTCCCCAGTCACTGCATGCTAATGCTTCAGTGCTGCCCTGGGTGTCCCGTGCAGGCCCCGCCGCAGTCACTGCGTACTAATGCTTCAGTGCTGCCCTGGGTGTCCCGTGCAGGCCCCGCCGTAGTCACTGCATACTAATGCTTCAGTGCTGCCCTGGGTGTCCCGTGCAGGCCCCACCGCAGTCACTGTGTACTAATGCTTCAGTGATGCCCTGGGTGTTCTGTGCAGGCCCTTCCCCAGTCACTGCATACTAATGCTTCAGTGCTGCCCTGGGTGTCCCGTGCAGGCCCCGCCGCAGTCACTGCGTGCTAATGCTTCAGTGCTGCCCTGGGTGTCCCGTGCAGGCCCCGCCGCAGTCACTGCGTACTAATGCTTCAGTGCTGCCCTGGGTGTCCCGTGCAGGCCCCGCCGCAGTCACTGCGTACTAATGCTTCAATGCTGCCCTGTGTGTCCTGCGCAGGCCCCGCCGCAGTCACTGCGTACTAATGCTTCAGTGCTGCCCTGGGTGTCCCGTTCAGGCCCCGCCGAAGTCACTGCGTGCTAATGCCATAGTGCTGCCCTGGGTGTCCTGTGCAGGCCCCGCCGCAGTCACTGCGTACTAATGCTTCAATGCTGCCCTGTGTGTCCTGCGCAGGCCCTGCCGCAGTCACTGCGTACTAATGCTTCAGTGCTGCCCTGGGTGTCCCGTACAGGCCCCGCCGTAGTCACTGCGTACTAATGATTCAGTGCTGCCCTGGGTGTCCTGTGCAGGCCCCGCCACAGTCACTGCGTGCTAATGCTTCAGTGCTGCCCTGGGTGTCCCGTGCAGGCCCCGCCGAAGTCACTGCGTGCTAATGCCATAGTGCTGCCCTGGGTGTCCTGTGCTGGCCCTGCCGCAGTCACTGTGTACTAATGATTCAGTGCTGCCCTGGGTGTCCTGTGCAGGCCCCGCCACAGTCACTGGGTACTAATGATTCAGTGCTGCCCTGGGTGTCCTGTGCAGGCCCCGCCGCAGTCACTGCATACTAATGCTTCAGTGCCGCCCTGGGTGTCCTGTGCAGGCCCCGCCGCAGTCACTGCATGCTAATGCTTTAGTGCTGCCCTGGGTGTCCTGTGCAGGCCCCTCCGCAGTCACTGCGTTCTAATGCTTTAGTGGTGCCATGGATGCCCTGTGCAGGCCCGCCGCAGGCCCTGCCGCAGTCACTCCATACTAATGCTTCAGTGCTGCCCTGGGTGTCTTGTGCAGGCCCTGCCGCAGTCAATGCGTACTAATGCTTCAGTGCGGCCCTGGGTGTCCTGTGCAGGCCCCGCCGCAGTCATTGCGTACTAATGCTTCAGTGCTGCCCTGGGTGTCCTGCATAGGCTCCGCCGCAGTCACTGCGTACTAATGCTTCAGTGCTGCCCTGTGTGTCCTGCGCAGGCCCCGCCGCAGTCACTGCTTATTAATGCTTCAGTGATGCCCTGGGTGTCCCGTGCAGGCCCCATTACAGTCACTGCATACTAATGCTTCAGTGCTGCCCTGTGTGTCCCGTGCAGGCCCCGCCGCAGTCACTGCGTACTGATGCTTCAGTGATGCCCTGGGTGTCCCGTGCAGGCCCCATCGCAGTCACTGCATGCTGATGCTTCAGTGATGCCCTGGGTGTCCTGTGCAGGCCCCGCCGCAGTCACTGCTTACTAATGCTTCAGTGCTGCCCTGTGTGTCCTGCGTAGGCCCCGCCGTAGTCACTGCGTACTATGCTTCAGTGCTGCCCTGGGTGTCCCGTGCAGGCCCCGCCGCAGTCACTGCGTACTAATGCTTCAGTGCTGCCCTGTGTGTCCTGCGCAGGCCCCACCGCAGTCACTGCGTACTAATGCCTCAGTGCTGCCCTGGGTGTCCTGTGCAGGCCCCGCCGCAGTCACTGCGTACTAATGCTTCAATGCTGCCCTGTGTGTCCTGCGCAGGCCCCGCCGCAGTCACTGCGTACTAATGCTTCAGTGCTGCCCTGGGTGTCCCGTGCAGGCCCCGCCACAGTCACTGCGTACTAATGCTTCAGTGCTGCCCTGGGTGTCCCGTGCAGGCCCCGCCGCAGTCACTGCGTACTAATGCTTCAATGCTGCCCTGTGTGTCCTGCGCAGGCCCCGCCGCAGTCACTGCGTACTAATGCTTCAGTGCTGCCCTGGGTGTCCCGTGCAGGCCCCGCCGCAGTCACTGCGTACTAATGCTTCAGTGCTGCCCTGGGTGTCCCGTGCAGGCTCCGCCGCAGTCACTGCGTGCTAATGCCATAGTGCTGCCCTGGGTATCCCGTGCTGGCCCCGCCGCAGTCACTGCATACTAATGCCATAGTGCTGCCCTGTGTGTCCTGCGCAGGCCCCGCCGCAGTCACTGCATACTAATGCTTCAGTGCTGCCCTGGGTGTCCCGTGCAGGCCCCGCCGCAGTCACTGCGTGCTAATGCCATAGTGCTGCCCTGGGTATCCCGTTCTGGCCCCGCCGCAGTCACTGCGTACTAATGCCATAGTGCTGCCCTGTGTGTCCTGCGCAGGCCCCGCCACAGTCACTGCATGCTAATGCCATAGTGCTGCCCTGTGTGTCCTGCGCAGGCCCCACCGCAGTCACTGCATACTAATGCTTCAGTGCTGCCCTGGGTGTCCCGTGCAGGCCCCGCCGCAGTCACTGCGTACTAATGCTTCAGTGCTGCCCTGGGTATCCCGTTCTGGCCCCGCCGCAGTCACTGCGTACTAATGCTTCAGTGCTGCCCTGGGTGTCCCGTGCAGGCCCCGCCGCAGTCACTGCGTGCTAATGCCATAGTGCTGCCCTGGGTATCCCGTGCTGGCCCCGCCGCAGTCACTGCATACTAATGCCATAGTGCTGCCCTGTGTGTCCTGCGCAGGCCCCGCCGCAGTCACTGCATACTAATGCTTCAGTGCTGCCCTGGGTGTCCCGTGCAGGCCCCGCCGCAGTCACTGCGTGCTAATGCCATAGTGCTGCCCTGGGTATCCCGTTCTGGCCCCGCCGCAGTCACTGCGTACTAATGCCATAGTGCTGCCCTGTGTGTCCTGCGCAGGCCCCGCCACAGTCACTGCATGCTAATGCCATAGTGCTGCCCTGTGTGTCCTGCGCAGGCCCCGCCGCAGTCACTGCATACTAATGCTTCAGTGCTGCCCTGGGTGTCCCGTGCAGGCCCCGCCGCAGTCACTGCGTACTAATGCTTCAGTGCTGCCCTGGGTATCCCGTTCTGGCCCCGCCGCAGTCACTGCGTACTAATGCTTTAGTGCTGCCCTGGGTGTTATTCTGCTTCTCTTTTTGGTGCGAATTCGACAAGGCTGTTTACTTAAAGGGATGAGTGCAAGTTATATGCACCTCCTCTGTTTAATAATTATTTAAGAACAGTTCTGCAACAGGTTGGCTTTGGCCAAGAAACTGAATGTGCACTGCCGCTTCTTCGCAGAATATATGTGTTCGAGTACACGTTACAGGACACCCCAACACTGTGTTCGGAATAATATATGCTGCAGATTTAAAGCTAAATATATTTTAAGGTGGAGAAGCGTGTGCGACACCTCGTGCAAATAAGATGGCGACACTTCTCTGGTCGAGCGCCGCAAATGTCGATCACTTGGCATCTGGCGCCATCACAAATGGGATGCGGCCTGCAGAGTCCGCTCCTTCATTGTCCTGCCCCCCCCCCCTCCTGAGCTCTCATCTACCTTCCTCTTTATGGCCTTCGGCCCGCCTCCCCCACCCCCTCCCTCGTGCCACGAGTCAAGAGCCCATCGTGTCCCTCGTTTAGGGCCACCACGTCGCCGCCCAGCCTTCATCGCCTCCTCTGCCTTCCCGGGTCGTTAAAATGCACCGCCACGCTCCCCGAGCGTGCGCCCCTCCCCGCCCCCCTAAGGTTTCTAAGCGGGAGATGACCCCGGCACCTGAGCACCTGCTCCCCGCTTAGTCCCTGTCATGTGGGGAGAGCGCACAAAGGGGCGCGTGCCCCGGGAAGCTTCCCGCGGCTGCATTCCATGAAATATTGATAGCGAAATATGCAAAGTGTTTATCGATCCTGCCCAGCAAAGGCCGTGATAATGAGAGGAGGTTAGTGCGGGGGGAGCTGGGGAGGGCTGCAAATGGCAACTTTCTGTTTTCAGTATTCCAAATACAGCCCGACCGCCTGGGATGTGCTCTGTCCTTTAAGAATTTGCAAAGCTTGCAAAATCATTCAGCTAAGGAACCAGACACTGTAAAATGCATGTTCTCATCAATGGCCAAGGCAGCATATCAATGCCCTGTTCCTAAGGCGGTGAGGTAGCTTAGCTTCCATGGTAGAGCTATGAACATAGACAAAGAAACCTTTGGACCTATTGGCTGACGTGGATTGCCGTCGCAACAGGTATAAGCCGCCATCGTATGATGGCTCGTGAACGAACAATTTGCTCCAATTTTAGAGCAATTCTGTTGGCCTCAAGGGTGAGCAGTGGGATTGGCACACCGGGAAATCTCACAGAATGGAGATTAGCTTGGCCACCCCCGTTGACAGGGTGTAGGCCGCGAAGAGCTTTTTACGCCATTAGATCCGTTGACATGGCTCCATTGACCCGCAGATGAAACTTCAAAGGCAGTCCGCGGATTTCGAGTTGAGTGGTTCATAAATGTCCTTGTCGCTTCTCTCCGGTCGAATGAGTATCGCATTTGAAATCGATTGGGGTTTCGGGATTATGAGAGTTTAAGACGCAATGCAAAGGGGGATTGCATAATGTAGCGCAACCGAGAAAGAGGTAAGGGAGGGGATGTTGTGCCCAAAAGCAGAGTGGAACCATTAGATGCTACAGAGTCATCGAAACACTACAAACACACCACCAGCAATGGAGCCGTAGACCTCCTAAATGGGTCAAATGGGACCCTGTAGTTACAGATTTAAACTATTCCCTAATGTATGTGGTTTACTGGTTGTATAAACTGCAGGTCCGGCCGCAGCTGAGTACTTTGCAAAGAGCATGATTGAGTCAAAAAATTGTAAGGGGCACTAGCAAGGCCATTGGCATAGCTTGGAGAGCGGAAACCGGCACCAGGACTCCAGATTAGTGGTTTACCCACCTTTCTCAGAGCAATGCTCCCAGCAAATAAAGATAGGGAGACGCAATTATGCATGTGACGGACCCTTATGCCACCCGCACTGCTCAGCGCATGTGTTCAGACGAGTGACATGTGGGGCACCATCCACAAAGAGTGCTTTTGCTATAGCGCTGTCTGGCGTGAACACGGATCATGTGATCCAAAAAAAGCTTCATTTCTTTTTGCGATCCTTGAAGCATTTCTGGACTACAAGAACAATGTCCACATATTTACTCTAAAAAAATTCCTTTAGGCTCAACTTCCAAGGCTTGGTAGTCAAATACTATAATCTCAAATTCTTCTTCGGAGTGGCTAGTTGGACTTGCTCCGGCAGTGAAAAACGAGAGAGAGAGAGAATTGGATTCCAGCCAAGGGCGAAAGAGTCAAGCAAAGACCAGGATCATTTATAAATGTGGGGTTAAAAGGAGAATGTTCTGGTCTAACCAGCCTGTGGCTTAGCTGGACCCTAGAGAGAGGCCTATGCTTTTTCTTGGGGTTTCTTTTGAAGGGGCGGGATGGGGCGTCTCTTCTGTGAGTGATGCCTATCTGGCTTGAGGGCAAATAGGGGGGGGTTGGCGGTTTTCAGTGGAGTTTGGGGCATGTAAGTGTGTTCTGTGGATCTTTGAGACGGCATAACCTATTGCCCACTATACGTGGACCGTTTCCTCTGCTTGGATGTTCAGGTCCCGTTGCAAGGTGGGTATCCCACTTGTAACTTCCTGAAACTGTGGCCTGTGAAGAGAGCTGTGCAGCACTGCTTTATTTCTTCACTGTGTCTAGTCTCCTATTATACTATGAATTCTGCCTTGTCATGGGCAAACTAATTTGAGGGAAACTTGAACCAGAAGAATTTTGAGTAGTTCGAGTACCCTTCAAAGTTCAAACTTTCATGGTAATCCATACAAAAAAGGTCTTTTTACCTGAGGGGAAAGAAATAACTAAGGGGAAGAGAGCTGAAAGGCGTACACGCAAGAGGAATTTTTAAAAGTTTATACCCCCTAAACAGAGAATATATGGAAAAAAAGAGCAGCACCTTGGGTTTGAGAACAGTCCACTTTAGGTCTCCACTCCTGCAAAGGCCTCCACGATCAGGGGAAACAAAGACACTAGTAGAATCCCTCCACGATGGGCTGCCGGGACCCCCAGGAAGAGCAGCACATCAACCTTCTATGACCCCCCACCCCCTAAAAACTCAAGGCACAGTGGTTGGTGAACAAAAAGGAGAGAAAATGGAAAACTTGGATGCTGGATAACTTGTTGATGCCAACGGAAGACCTGGCGCTATCTTCTGCAGCCAGGAGCCACCTTTCTCCTTCCTCATAGCCTCACCCAGAATCCTGTGCATTCTGGCTAAAGTGGAATGGAGAGCGGTCCCGTTTTTATTATAGATAATGTATCTAAATTTGGGACACCTTCTTATAGAGACAGTATTCCCTGGTCCTGAACGATAGACACATCATGGGCCCCTGGAAGGAATCTTGTTAACTGAGGTGCATTTCACAATGCACTGTGCATTGAGTCCCATCCTCACCCTTTTTAATATAGAACATATCAGTGGCTGGGGCATTAGACCAGATCACTGTGTGCATTTTTTCTAAGCAGAAATTCACTCTTGAATGCTATGTCTGGATTGGTAGGTCAGGTAGTTCTAGAAAGCCTCTTGGCACCCTTGGCGCCGGTGTGTTCACACTCCTATCCCTCAACATGGCCTACTACCAGTACTGAGGAGGTATTCTTTCAACAAACTTCTCGCGGTGCGATTTCCTAGGAGCCATCTGTGCCCTATATATCATTTTCAACGTTCTGCATCCCAATTGACTCAGGTTAACTCATGGAAAATGGTTCATGGAAGGAGCAACGCAAGCTCCATGGATTGGGGTGGTTGGGATACCATCTCATCTGCCCAATTCGCCAAAGCAGGCTTTCGAATTCTGGGAGGAGTGAAGGGAATTTATAAAAGGCATCAGAAGTTTGAGAGTGGATGGATAATTGAACGTCGACAGGGAGCGCGGGCAAGGGCAGCAGGTTTTTGGAGAGATGCGTGGGAGGGACTGCGCGTAACATGGGATTATGGCACTGCTGTAAATGCTGTCGTGTGGTGTCGGGAATGAGTAGGTGAATAAACGAGTAGGAGGTTGAGCGGAGATGGGTGGGCAGGCGAGGGGAAGTAGATAGTATTTATTCATTGCATTCGTTATTCGCCCAAACCCAAGGGTATCACGGCATAGGTTACAGTATACTTAATTCTGGTTACAGGTGAGAATAGTTACAGGTTAAGGTTACATTTCACATAGGTATATCAGGTTAGTAAGGATACAGGTTTACATTTCACATAGGTATACTAGCATTACTTGCTAAGTCACGTGTTACAGAATAGCATCCAGTCCAGAATTACACTCTACAGGTATTTGGTCATGGTTCCATTTCCAGGGTTGGTATTTATTGAAGAGCCAAGTTTTTAGTACGTTTTTGTATTTCTGGTGGGAAGGCTCATTCCTTGTGGTGGTGGGGAGGGAGTTCCAGATTTTAGGCACCACTATAAAAGGGAGATCAGGGTTTGGGGTAAAGCACTTCAACTTCAGAAAAAAAAAGCCACGGAAAAATGGCTGCTGTAGTGCAGATTCAAGGTGGATTGATAATTGGTAGAGTGACTATGTTATCATTATTGTAATTGTTTAAGCAATAAGCCCCGACCTGAGGGGGCATTACAGCTTCAGGTAATGCTCCAGGGTCTATAGTTTGCGAGGGCCTTCACACAGGCCCAGCGAGGGGCATATTGCTATTAGTACCACGGCCCGTTAGACCATCAGCGTTTAGTACCTGAAAAAAAGAAGAAGAAACAAAGATGGCCCCCATGGAACAGGGTGAAGGGGCTGTATATAGTCCTTTCTCTCTTTCCATGTCAGCCATTCCAAAAGGGGGGGGGTAAACAAAGAATATGGCCACCATGGAACAGCAAGAAGAGACTATACGTAGTCTCTTCTCCCTTTCCATGGTGACCATTGAAATGTGATTTAAAAAGACAAACAACAAAGATGGCCACCAGGGGACAAGGAGAAGGGACTGCACGTAGTCACTTCTCCCTTTCAATGACGTACAGTCCAGAAAGGGAAGTGGCAGCGACCGGTGCAACAAAGGCTTTGTCGGGCTGGTAACGACCCAGCGAAGGCCAATCATATAACTTGTTGCAAACTGATTGTCCCACGCCAGATACTAGTATTATTTATTTCTTCTAACGTGCCACTTGTCCTTGGGTCTCAGGGTGCACAAATAACAAAAACAAACAAATGGAACAATAAACGTTCTGGGTGTCGTTCCTGGCAGTGCACGGCGATACTTTGAAGTGCCTGGTCTCTGCAAGGGGCGCCAGCATTAATTATCTGGGTGGAGGTGAGGGGGGGCCGTGAAGATGATTCAGAGCCCAGGGAGCCTGATTTCGCTGCTCTGTCCATGGTCATTGTGTCATCGCTGTCCCTGAATATTGACTAAAATACACTCAGTCGTGGTGCGGACACAAGCTGCTTTGGACATGCAGCAACATCTGGATGGGTTGTTGAACGGGGTACGCAGGGTTCAGAAGCGAGTGCTTAGAAGGCTGTGCCATCCAGGCACTTATTGTCAGTGGGTTAAGTTTCAAGGTATGATATGACAGGTTATTTATAACATGCTTAATACCCAGAGGTTTCTAAGTGCAGACCCGGGATTGTACCTGTGATGCCCTGCGTCGTCTTGCTTCCAAGGCGTTGCCCCTGAGCTATCCTCCAGAGACTAGAAAGCACATACTGCTTCCAGCAATGTTCTTGGAGTAATGGACACATACCTAGTGGAAGCCCTCCTCTCCATCGTCATGTACTGTGTAAAAAGTGATGCAAAGCATCCAAAAAGCAACCCCCCCCTTAAATAGGGGACAAGTGTAGGCTGTGTAAAACCATCATAGTGTTGTCTTGTGCCGGTTAATTGTATCAGTCTTGCTAATGTAAAGTGTTCAGGAGAAATCCTATATGTTTGGCCCTGATTGGTTTTGTTCAATGGGGAAGTGTAAAGAGTTATACGGCAAATGGGCTTACTTCAAGAGGGTAGAAGCAGGTTCAGACTTCCGAGGTACTTTGTAGGATCAGGGAGAGACAGGCATCCATGACAACACCCGAGTTTTTGATGACTTAGATGTGGTTAAGGGGACCTCAAAGGAGCTCATTTTATAAGGGGCGTGAGGGTGAGGGGGGGGGCGGGGTTTCACTGTTGCCACACAGGAGAACTTCCACCTTTGCTAGGTTTAGCAGGAGGCATTTAAGACTCATTCTGTCTTTTAACTCTTTGAGGCACGAAGCCAGTATTCTGGGAGATTCTTTTTAGGCAACCCCAGTGTCGTCAGCACAGTTATAATGGGTGAAGCCAAAGAGAACATGAGAGCGTTTGGGGGGCTGAGGAGAATGCTGAACAGCAGGGGACCAAAAGGCCCATGAGGAACTCGGGGCGATGCAAACCCTTTGGAGGTGTTCAGAGGGATAGAAGGAGCTTCTGGATTCCTAGTTGGGGCCTGGTGGACTGGTTAGACGCCATGAGGATATGGAAGACACTGGACTTGTGATGGATGGTCGAAGAGTCCATCTCATGACGATCGGGGATTGATTTTGGGAGAGTTTCCGGGGGCTTTTTTAAATTTATTGATGAGCCTCACAGCAACTTCCTGGATGCAGTAGGCTGAGGATGTCTAGTTGCTGTAGCATGGTTTGGCCTTGCTCGTTTCAACTCCCTAGTAGCCGAGCTACGTATAGGCGAGCCGGCTCGTCTCTGAACCGTGCTAAGCATAGGCGAGCCGGCTCGTCTCTGTGTTATGCTCCGCCCGCCATCTTCATTATGTTACCTTGGAGACGTCTTTCAATTGAGGGCGGTTTCCGTTCCTGGCATACTTGCTGTAGGTTTGCACGGGGTCAGGCTGCTGAAAGCCTGTAGGTGGCTGTTGCCACTCAAGGACAAGCAGGGCGAGAGGACTGGAAGATCCTCGCGGAAGCAGAGGCTCTGTGCATGCTTGAGAGGTCAGGAGGAGCCTTGAGGTCTATCACGCGCTGTGAGAATACTGCGGGTGTGTGCAATGTGGATGGTGTAGCGGGATCAGGCGTTCCTATCTGGGAAGTGAGGAGTCCAGCAAGCAGACATGGAGGCCATGTTCCAGAAAGTCCTTGGTTTCTGAAGGCAGATTTAAGAATGTGCCAGCAGACTGACTATGGCCTTCACCCATTCACTCAAAACAGAGTGATTCTAGGGTGTAGGCTAGAGACTGGGCAGGGAGCTTTAAGGGAGCAGTCACGCAGGTTTGGAAGTCACCAAGTACTGGTACGTGAGCTTGTGAGGGTACGTTTAAAAGGATGTGTTTGGTCTGTAATGGCGGGCTATACATCAGAAGGAAGTTGTGAGAGGAGAAAGTCAAAGGCGTATTGAGGTAACGAGGCCTCAGGGAGAGGGCAGGAGTGTCTCTAGAAAACAGTCCCGTTGTAGGTACGGAATAAGTGCGTGGACCTCTGGCAGTAGTAGTTGGAGACCCAGGATTCAGGCATGAAGGCTGTGCTGGTTTGTCCTGAGAGAGGAGACTATTGCAAGGCTCAGAGACCATACAAGCACCATTAGAATGCAGGGAGCGGCACATGCGCGATAAGGGAACGGTGCAAGAAGAGAGGGCGAGGGGTGGTGGGGCAGGAGGGGGGTGAAAGTTGATAGAGCTGGTGATGGAGACAGGATAGTGAAGGAGAGGAGCGGAAGGAAGAGGGTGTAAGGGTTTGTAGCACATATTTCTGTTCTGTGTCTTTGACCCTTGGCTGGTAGGTGTTGTCGAGCCCCTTAGCATACAGTTTGTGGCATGGAAGCCAACATGCTTCACGCGTCTTGTTGGCCAAGCATGAACACAGGAAATTGACAAGCTGTGTCCCATTGTGAACCGGATGTTGCAAACATCCTCAACACAGAATTCTCAATGAAGTGTGGGCAGAACTCTTTGAGGGCGCCCACTGATGCCAGTGGGCATTTAAATCTATCCCAGGGCAAAGTCTACACTTCTATTTCTGAGCTGTTGTGCAAAGGTCCCTTGGACTCAGGGAATCAGCGGTGCCTTTGAACAGCCACTTCATAGGTGTTGCACGAGGCAGAAGACTTGAGGTCTTGCTCCAGAAGAGATGGATTTCCAGACTGGTGTCTCAAAAGTCTTTCTTCAAGTCGGTGTGATCTCTTCATTTGCACAGACGAATGCATTGCATACTAAGCACTGGCAATTTTGCATCGTTTTAAAAAACAAAACATGCAGTCAAGTAAATATTGCAAGAAAAATGTATAAAACTGAAAATAATGACACAAGCTGAGGTGAAACTGTTGGGATGGCATGGCGGCGGTGTGGCGGTGCTGCGCGCTCCCTGTCCGTCATCAGCTTGTTGCCTCCGAAGGGTTTTGAAGGAACTTTGCTTTCATCACTTAGAGGTCAGGAATAAGCAAGTGCTGTGTGATGGCTTTTCCCAATTGCCCTCAGTACAATGGGCCCCCATGTCATTCAGAGGCTCGCAGGTCCCCCCCTGTCCCCTCCCGCTCTCCATGATGCCAACAGCTGCAACAGCTAGTGGTCTGTCCTGTCAAGCTCCATACTTAAGAGTTTGAAGGTCTAGACCCCAAGGTACAGGAGAATGTTTGACTTTGGAAACACTTCTCTTGGGGCCTTGGTGGGCCAGGGCCCAGCATTCACAGCTGTTCTTCCAGGACGTTTCCTCTGCTCTCTTATGTCAGGACGCTGACATCCACTTAAGAGGATTTTTATCAAACCGGAGTCGTGGAGGCTGGGCCTTCCAGTTTAAAGTCGCACAGAGATGACGCAGGCTATTCTCCAGCCCACAGATTCTCCAGCCCACAGATTCCCTAGCCCACAGATTCCCCAGCACACAGATTCCCCAGCTCACTTGCCACTCCCTCCATGTGGGGAATTACACACATTCCACTACCCCACATGCCTAGGCCACAGCCAATCAGCTCCCTCGTCCCGCAACTTCGCCTTACTCTTTTTGTTCTCCGATGTTGTGGGAATAAATAGAATGACCACTTGTTTATTTTGGGAGTTATATTTCAGAGTCGATATTATTACAGCTCTGCATGTTCTGTATAGGCTCACACTTAGGCTTCGCTTGGTGCCTCTCTCTCTCTCTCTCTCTCTCTCTCTCTCTCTCTCGCTCTCTCTCTCTCTCTCTCTCTCTCTCTCTCTCTCTCTCTCTCTCTCTCTCTCTCTCTTTCTCTCTGTCTCTCTCTCCAAATCCTAAATTCCATCAATTCCTCTTCTGTAAGTATACAAGGCAGCATATCCTCTCCTTCGCCCGTTCCTCTTTGGGAACCTGTCCCCTTGTGTAGGTTTTCTCCTTGCTTTTTGCCATTTTTTTAAAATGAACCATCTTTTTCTGCAAGTCGTTGGCCCTCCTTTTGCAATGCCCATTTCTCCCCATCCGCCCATCACCACTTCAGCAGTTTTTGTCTGCTCGGTTAATCCTCTGCCTTTTCGCTTGCGTGAAATTGATTCCTGGGATGGCATGAATAAATGGATGGAACACAAAATCGCATTTAAAAATGTTTAAATTCCCTGGCATCTCTCGTGTCAGAAAAAGTGAACAGAACCATATTAAATAATCAATCCGCGCTGGAACAAAAATCGTTAAAATAATCGCCCGGCCGTAAAATTACGCGAAAACGCAGTAAATTTCTAATGCCGCCACTTAGCAACAAATGGTGCATTTTAAATTTCACGACTGTCGCTGAAGTTGCTGTATTTCCTCCATAATTACAAAATGCTACTAAATCAACATAATGATGGCAATTTGAATGCGCCAGTTTTGCCGCTTGTGTTTTGTGTTCATTTGCATTAATAGATGAGATAGCGATGGTGCCTTTCACACAGCCAAGCAATAGCCTAAACAAGTAGAGGATTCTGGTTATAAATGTGTATATTCCGTGAACCAGTAAAGTCCCCTTGCTTTTTGCCTTAACTAGAGTCCAATGTCCCGAAAAATTGTGTGCCGAAAAATTGATCAAGCAGAAATCCAATATTACTGGTCAACTAGAC
Organism: Ambystoma mexicanum; assembly: GCF_040938575.1. Classification (NCBI taxonomy): domain Eukaryota; kingdom Metazoa; phylum Chordata; class Amphibia; order Caudata; family Ambystomatidae; genus Ambystoma; species Ambystoma mexicanum. The sequence goes on along the minus strand of NC_090940.1, from coordinate 641,176,291 downwards.
TTTCTGACCGCCCCACTATTGGCTGTTTCAAGATGTTTAGTTTTACAAAGCTTCATTAAAAAAGGGGGTTCATTCACCTGCTTAGAATGATCTCTGGAGCCCCACCTCTTTACAGCTATAATGAAATGCCCAAAGACCACTTGGTTCACGCTGATTGTGGCCCTTTAGATGTTTGGACTTCAACTCCCATGTATTCCAGCCAGCACAGTCAGCAGTGAAGAATCATGGGAGCTGCAGTCCAAAAAAGAAAGTCCTCAAAATGAGTAACCTTGTGCTAGATAATTCTGTCTAACCTGGTGCTAGATAATTTTGTCTAACTTTGTGCTAGATAATTCTGTCAAACCTAGTGCTAGATAATTCTGCCTAACCTTGTGCTAGATAATTCTGTCTAACTTATTGCTAGATAATTCTCTCTAACCTTGTTCTAGATAATTCTGTCTAACCTTGTGCCAGATAATTCTGTCTAACGTAGTGCTAGATAATTCTCTCTAACCTTGTTCTAGATAATTCTGTCTAACCTTGTGCTAGTCAATTCTGTCTAACTTAGTGCTAGATAATTCTGTCTAACCTTGTGCTAGATAATTCTGTCTAACCTGGTGCTAGATAATTCTGTCTAACCTATTGCCAGATAATTCTGTCTAACCTAGTGCTAGAAAATTCTGTCTAACTTTGTGCTAGATAATTCTGTCAAACCTAGTGCTAGATAATTCTGCCTAACCTTGTGCTAGATAATTCTGTCTAACTTAGTGCTAGATAATTCTCTCTAACCTTGTTCTAGATAATTCTGTCTAACCTTGTGCTAGTCAATTCTGTCTAACTTAGTGCTAGATAATTCTGTCTAACCTTGTGCTAGATAATTCTGTCTAACCTAGTGCTAGATAATTCTGTCTCACCTAGATAATTCTGTCTAACCTTGTGCTAAATAATTCTGTCACAAATGAAGTTCAAGCAGTTTAGGGCCAGCTGTTGCGCTGTGGGACCCCTTCGTCTGCTTTCATCACACCACGTGGCTCTTGGCAAGTCCCATGGACCTCTTAACCATCTTGCCATGGACAGAACTTCCATCCACTTTCAATGCAAGCCATGCCTAGCCTCTGTTGCAGGGGTCTGCAAGCGGCGGCTCCACGGATGTTATGTATGCTCCATTACCAGCGACTAAACTGACTACGCTTTATGGGAGGTGTAGTCCAAAACGGCTGGAGAACCAAAAGTTGCAAACCTCTGCTCTCTGAGTAGCCAGTGGTGCCAGTCATTAAGCCTCTGATAATGCGTCTGTGTATGTGTGTGTGTGCCAGCATGGATGGTGGCATGTGTTGATGTCATCGATGCTTGAGAGCAGAGTGCATGGGGGATTAAATGCATGTATGTCATTGGCTGGATGAGCTTTTAATTTGATTGGATTTATTGAACATTTTGTGATTCTATGTCAGGTGGAGGGGGTTCAGTTGCCTCTATGTCCCTAGACTGACTTGACTGACTTCAAGATATCATGCACCAAATTATTCATGACATTGCCTCTTATCAAATATCATGCAATTTGTACACAAAATATTCAAAAACATATGCTGTTTGAAGATTTTGGCTACAAATTGCATGATATTTGATAAGAGGAAATGTCCTGAATAATTTAGTGTATGATATTTTGAAGTCAAAACATGAGAATTCTTAATTTTTTTATGACAAGTACAAGATCACACGTTTGGAAGACACAGTAGCCGGGATTGTTGTGTCCATAGGAGCCCATAGGTAGGCCAGGTCTCACCAGATACAAAGGGGGGAGTATGAAGCAGAAATAGGACTCCGAATTTCAGCAGGGGCAGAGTTTTATCAATAACTCAGACTCTGACAGCAAGAGTTGTGAGACTTTGGTGAGACAATGATGTGAATCTGGTGTGAGTCAGTATTGTGAATGCATGAAAAACATGCAAGCTCAAAGGGGGGTTTGTATTTGGCATTACATAAAAGCTGATGTTATCATTTGGACACCAGGCCATGGGTCAATATGGACTAAATTGCCATTAATTATACGACTAACAGTTTACTTACTCATGAACATCCCTAAATTACTAATCTATCCCCACACTAATGTTGGGGGCCGAGGCAAGTGAGACCTCACCGGGAGAGACTCCCCCTTTAGAGACAAGGACTCCCCGATGCCCTCCAACGGATGGATTATGTGGACTTGTGCAATACATCAGAATGTTATCAGTTTCATGAAGATAAAGTGAACATACATTATTGGTGACAAGAAACTGAGGCTATCTCTTTAAATCTAAGTCTCCAATGGACTGTTCGGAGGATACTGAAAGGGATGATATGCCAAAGGACCAGAGAGAAAGGGCGAAAGGCTGAGAAATGGCAGAAAACTGATAGAGGGCAGAAAGCCAAGGGAGAGCGACAGGCTGAGAGAACCAGGGGAAGCCCCCTGTAGGTAGCAAAGAAGAAGGACGCATGGTTGTCACAGAACATAGAGCCTGTGTAAACCAGAGCAGCTCCGACACAGAGCAAGAAATGCTGGGGAACTGGAGTTTGAAAGCAGAGGGAATCAGAACACAGTGGAAACGAGAGTTCGGTGGTGGCGTGACAACAAAGCAATCGTGGTGGGCAGCCAATCCATGCTGCAACGTCGACACCACCAGTGGGAGGATCCGAACACGGTGGAACAAAGAGTTTGGTAGTGGCATGACCACCAAACAATCTTGGTGGAGAGCCAGCCCGTTCAACGAGGATGACACCATTAGCGGGAGGAAATAACTCCTGATCCAAGTCGAAGCACTAGCGCTATCTAGAAGGCAATAACGAGACGCCGAGCAGAGAGAACGCACAAATAGTAAGCTGCAGAGCTACGAAGAAAGCAAGAACGAGTCCAATGTCCTACTCATACTGGCGCTGTTGCCCCTGAAAACAGAAGGCAATATGGGGAATGGGAATACCGGAAGGTGAGGAGGGACTATTGTAAAATAAACAAAACTCATCCCAGTTCCAATGTGAAAGGAAGGAAAAATAAGACAAGGAAACAGAACTGTGGTAATGAGGTAAAGAGAAACACGAAAAGCAAAGAGTGGGCGAGAAACAAAACTAGAATCTTATTACACCGGGACTGTGTCAATGAGATAAGGGGAAATCCCAAAACCATAGAGTGAGAGAGATAACATTGGAAGCTTTATACCTTGGGAAAGGGGAAAGGTCAACTCACATCCCGAGGAGAAGAGAGAGAATACAATAAAGAGAGGTCCTTGGGGATTGCAGACCTATGGGTCAGAGAGATCAACCTATATCCCCAGAATAAGAAAGAGAGCACACTAGAGAGAGACACTTGGGAAGTAGAGACCCGTGAGCTCAGAAAGATATGTCTCAGACATGAAACAGCACCATGGGAAGAGAGGGATTATAATTGGAAGATGAACAACCAAAATACCCAAGAGGAGAGCAATATACCAGTGGGTCTCCAATTCTACAAGAGAGAGAGGAGGAAACTGAAGAGAACGAAGACAATGGGCCTCATTACAAGGTTGCCGGTTTGGTAAATTCGATGCTGGTATCGCCGCAAAGCCGGTGTCACTGGCATCGACAGGGACCCGCCGTGGCCGGACTCACCCATGCCGGTATCAGCATTGACATGCGACAGCCGTGCCGGAGATACCGGCATGCAATTACCGGCATAGAGATGCCGGTAATAACGGACACAATGATGCCATTCACGCCGGCATTGCGGTGCAGGCGTTAATAAGAATTTGGTGTGCATAAATCTGACGCAGGTGCTCAGACACTTTATGGAGTCTGGAACGGCACAATAGGAGCACTCCCACACAACACACACCTCCCAAATCCACAATGCTACCATTAGCACTAGCTTCACTGGAGCAGGAGTACATGCATGAACAGCTACTCTACGAGGAGGCAGTGAGCCAGAGCATGCACCGTATGTGCAGGAGGAGAAGGAGCGCAAGAATGGGCCAGCACATACCCAATGTGCAGGCAGTTGCACCCCGCAGGCAGCCACCAATCCCTCGCCTAAGGGCCAGCCCATTCAATCTAACGCCTGCACAGATCCACACCCTGTACCGGCTGAACAGGGACGCCATCACCACAGTAGTGGACCTCATACATGATGGCCTGGTGAGCGTAATCAATATCTGGACAGCCAGCCCCCCCTTGCTGAAGGTAGTGTGTGTGCTACACTTCCTTGCCACAGGCACTTATCAGCACACAGTGGGGCAGCTGCATGGAATTACCCAACCCTGTTTCTCCTGTGTGCTCACCCAAAAGCTATATGCCCCCTGTCCCAAGTACGCAAACACATAAGCTTGCCACGGACTGCAGAGGAGGTGAATGCCACCAAAGGAGCATTCCATGCACTTGCAGGCATGCCAAATGTCATAGGCGCACTCAACTGTACACAAGTTGAGCTGGTTGTCTGGCATGCTGTGAAGGTAGTGTACCGTGGTGTTCCCTGAATGTACAGATGGTGTGTGATGCATGCAAAATAATCACGCATTGCTGTGCAAGATTCCCTAGCTCCACACATGACTCCATGGTGCTGCGGAACTCCACGCTGCCCCGCTACATGGCACAACATGCTGGACCGCGTACCTGGCTGTTCGATGAGTCTAATCACATGGGCATGAGGGGTGTTGAATGGGGGTGGGCAGTTAAAACCATAGCATAGGATTGCAGACATGAGGAGCACAAGTGCACACTGCATGCAGGAATCCATCATCACTCCTGCCAAAACCCATAAACATAACCAGGTATGCAAGGAAGTGCATAGAGAGTGGGTAGACCAATAGAATGCTAAATCCGATGAGGAAATAGACCAAGCAACCTCGTCATTACCAACCTGTACACCATGAAACCTCACACATTGATTTTAAAAAGACCACACACAGCCTACTGGGTGCCCTGCAGCATGAATTTTGTAAATGTACCAGAATGTGCAGCACAGCTAATGCATGCAGATATGCAAGGCCTTCACAGCCATGTCAACATGCAAACGACAGACGCATAGCTCACACCAGCACATGTATTAGGAACATCTGAAAACATAAACCACATGTACCACAATGCACCACTCTGTAGTAACAATGCATGAAATCTGATCTCAGCAAAGCAAATCACATGTCAGGATGCTCCGCCAGAGAGAAAACCATCAGTCACACATAGAAAATCAGTCACTGCACTCAGTCCACCTGTGCACCGCAGATCAGTATGCCTGTCCTGTCACCTTAAGGGACACCTATAAGTACAATGGTTCCAATATGAAAACGGAGAAAGGCACAAGTATTCACTACACTTAAGACATGGCAGTGAGGTGTGGGACACATCCAATGTAGCTCCATTCCAACATGCTAGCACTCACCCAGACGTAATACAGTACCGTGACCCTTCACCCGTGCTACATACTACCTATGGACATCTGACCTAGTCATATGGGGCAATGTGCCGATGCATATGTACATTTTATTGTACCTTTCCAGTTTTATTGCTGTTTTTATTTGATTTTACATTTGTGCAATTTGTGTAATTATATTAGTCACGTTAGATCTTATTGTGCAGAATTCAAATCAGGTAGCCCAAGAGCACTTTACTTGCTGCTACTTGTAGAAGTATTTAATTTCTTTGTTTCCAGGTACCGTGCGACTGGAATTCAGAGGATCCAGTCCTCTGCACGAACGTAATCCGGCGCAAAACTACAATCCCCAGCAGGATTGTAGTTCCGGAAGCGTTACTTACATGCAAACGCACCGGCACGGACGGGTAGGCACAGTCTGCGGCAGTTCGCGGTCAGTACGCAGGGAAAAAACACACGGTAGTGCCAGTATAGGACTTGCGGAGGTCTTGGCGCTCAAAGAGGCTGAACGCACCAAATCACTAACTCGCACTACCACCATCGCATCATTAATCAAGGTGAGTCCCGTTCAATACTCTTGTAAGTCACCAGATTCTTTCTATGTCCACTGTCAATTACAACAGACTCACGACTCTACACCATTATCGAGTGTTTCGGTTGCAGCGTTAGGGCCCGATCAGACCGACACGACACCTGCAGTCATCAAAAAATGAATTTACTGACCCAGCCCTCTGACAATTTTGCGGAGAAAGCAGTACATATGTCTGAGCACACAATGGCTACACCTAGCACATTGCTAAATACTAATATAAACCTCCCACACCTCCTTCAATTACCCCGGTCTCACACGTATTATGCGTGTTGCTTAACACCCAATCCATATGGAAACACGCCATAGAGGTTAGTAACTATATCGAACATAACAGCATTGACATCTACGCAATATCAGAAATATAGGGTTCTGAGGCTGTGGGTCCTAGTCTAAACCTAGCAATCCCTAAGGACAGACAGGAATGTAGAGGGAGGGGGTAGCCTTTATCCTAAGCGACTCCTTCTCCATACTGTAAATTCCGGGAGAGATCATTAAAGAAATTGATTCATTAAACATCAAGATTGGCATGAACGCAGAGTCCACGGTTAACATTATACTTGTATATCGTCCACCATCATTGAAGGACAGCTGGATAGACGCACTCATTAACCTCGTGCTTCCCCGGCCCCTTACTATCGCAATGTATTATCATGAGTGACTTCAACCATTGGCTAGGTGCCCCTGATGGTATTCATGCTTTACAGGTACAAAAATGCTCTTTTGGATCTAGGTTTTGAGCAACAAGTGACAGAACCCACTCATACTTTAGGACACACACTGAACTGGATCGCTACGACCAATATGTCTTGCCACGAGATGAATATCATTCCATGTCCCTGTTCAGATCATGCACTAATACACTTTTCAATAACTGTCCCTTCCCCTCTCAAGCTCAGAAATCTAACGGACACCTGTTGTCACACAAACCTAAAAAGTCTTACAGTGGACAACACGAGCCACTAGTAGACCTCAAAATAAGCTTCTCGCCGGACTCCACTCCTCTAGCCATGTCATCAAACCTGGCTTCTACTATGGCCAGTAGCTCTGAAACTCTAGCCCCCTTAAAGCTTAAGCGACAAAAGAACGTTGAGCTAAAAAGCCAACCCTGGTTCTCTGCTGACCTTAGAAAGCTCAAGGCCACAGTAATTAAGGCATTTTACTTATGGAAATCTGTGCAGACTTCTGCCGTGCAGCTATCTTATAAGACCCAAGCAAAGAGATGCAAATTAACAATTCTAGAGACCAAACAAAATGATCACAATCTAAGAATAGACAACGCCACCTCAAACGTAAAGGACATTTTAAAAATATTAATAGAACAAGAGGCTGTCCCCCCTCCAGCTTGACCAACTGGTGATTCGGTATGTTGCCTGGTGCCAGAATATATAAGAAGGCATGCATAATTAACTCCTGGGTATTACTGCAGGAATGCAGGAAAGAAAAAAGAATGTACCTACTAAGCCCATAAGTGAGCTTCAGAAGTCATCTAGATGTCAATGGACTATCCCCCAATTCAACTTTCATCCCATAACCGAGGAGACTACAGGAAGTCATCGAGAATGTAAAAATGTAAAACCTTCTCGGTGCAAAGGTGACACTTGTGCCTCTTTGATTATAAAACCTGCCCTCCTCGTCTAATAAAAGTTATTTGCATATTTGTCAATGAGTCATAGGGCAAAGATTTAGTTCCTGATGACTTGAAACAAACTATGGTCAATCTAAGGAAAATCAGACTAGCCAGGGATATTCCCCTTAATTACCACCCCATTTCGAACACACCCTTTCTTCTGAAGATTCTAGATAAGGTGGTATATGGACAAATATCAGAACACCTAAACCTATACCCCATCCTGAATGAAAATCAATCCAGGTTCAGAGGGGATTTTGTACTGAAACCTAACTTTTAGAACTAAAATCCAATTTGCTTAAGCAACAAGATAAAGTGTTGCTTTCCCGGATGGTTTTGTTGGATCAGTTCACAGCGTTCGATTTAGTCAACCATTCTATTTTGAAGTACAGACTCTCTGTCATGATTCCTGCCCCTCATGTCCCCAGCCCTCCGAGATGTCAGGCTGGTGCCAGGCCATGATCACCTACATGGCCCTCAAGGGCCTCTCCATCCCTCCAAAGACCCACTTGGAGTCAGACTTGGCGCTTTTGGCACCAGACTCACCCACTCCCATAGGATAACATTGGGGACTGGACTTGTAGTGCATTGATGGGGACAAGATGGATGCCCCCACATATTTCGGTTCCCAGAACTGCATGTGCAGTCTAGTCTTTTGGGTGTGGTTCAGCCAGAGACACCTGGGACACCCAGAGACTATTTAAGCCACGCCCAGGCTGAGAAACATACTTTGTGTTTTCTGCACCTGCAGCGTGACACTCACCGTGTTCGGATCGGTCTCCAGTAGGCCTGCATCTTTCTTCTGCGCTTAGCTCCTGCAAGAACAAGAACACCGTTAGGAACAGCCTTACCTTGCGGCGCTTCTGCCCATCATTCATCGCTCCTTCTGTTCTGCGGGCATCTTTGGCAGTGTCATTCCCATCCCAGCACGGCGCTTCCTAAGGAAAAGGGAAAAGAACAGAAAAAAGGCATTAGTAAGCAATCAGCAAATCTTCGCTTATTTTTAAAGACTGTACGAGCTTCAAACGCTTACCTGAATCCCAGCCGCTCTGGGGGAACTCTGTCTCCGGAACTTCGCATCCATCTGCAAGAGGGAAAAGACACTCCAGGTTAGTGTGGAAACATCTAGAGGCGCCGCATACCGTGCTTACTCACTGCATTTCTTCTTCATAACCGGCATTCACGCTGAAAACATTGCGGCACCTAAAAGACACAGAAAAAGAACTCAGTTCAATACAAATACGAAAGGGTCGCATTGCGCATCGCGCTCTCACTCACCTTCAGCGCTACTCATCCCAGCAGCACGTCGACATCCCCGGACGCCGGCCATCATCTAAGGAAGGAAAGGAACGAAGTTAGAGAACTGTTCAAAAGACGCATTATACTTACCTGTCGGACTCTTGCCAGTGAAGTAACTAGGCAGCAACGAGCCTGCATCAATCAACGGGCCCCTGCTCTGAAAGCAGGATGGCGAGCACACTTTCCGAGGAAACAAGGTGAGCTGTGGATCAAAAGGAAGCGTTGGACCCCGGGGAAGAAGGGGTTCAAGCACACAGAGACAATAGGGAGTTAAACTCTACCAATCATGTGTTTCAGGCCCAGTCTCCAGTCGAGTAGACTCCAGGGAAGGGTTTGAGGTTGTAAGAGGTCAGAACAGGCTGAGTGACGTCCCCGTGGATACCAGGTAAGCGTTACACTCGCAGACATTGCCAACTTCTCACCTCTGGCTGTCTCCTGGATAGTATCATTCCTGGAGAACAGAGTAAGTAGAGTCTGTTCCGAAATAGCTGAAGCCTCTCCCATTCCTGTCCACTTTGGGATACCCCAGGGTGCCAGTACCTCACCATGCCTCTACAATCTATTCATGGTGCCGTTTTTCTCCGAGCTAGAGGCGGAGGGCATAATGTTTTGTAACTACGCGGACAACAAACAATTTGTCGTCCCGCTCTCAGGCAGCCATGCTCAGGACGAACTGGAGCGGAACAACATTTTCACCATCATGAGAATTGGATGCTCAATAATAACCTGGCCCTTAACAAAAGCAAAACAGAACTCATGAAATTGGGGAGTTCTGCTGCCCTAAAAAAACTAGGCAGCAACTTTGGTTTGTTTAGACTAGGCATTGACCTCATTGTTCCTGTTTCTAAACTCAAAATCCTAGGTGTAACCTTCGATCAATCTTTATCTATGGAACCCCATGTCTCTAGTGCTGTTACCGCCTCTGCATATTACATCAAATTACTTCACCACCTCAAACCGCTTATCACCAAAGCGAGTGCAGAGATCATCGCCAGAGCCATTATTGGTGCTAAAATGGTGAAGAGGAAGTGTCGAGTATCGCCCCCACTCCAGTTGCCCCCTCCCATTGCCTATTGAGTTCACACCAAAGTATGTGACTATGAAGAACAGTTAAAGCAGCCGAGAGCAGCACATGGGCTCTGCCCAGGACCTATCAGAATAACAGCACCTATTAATGTACCCACACCTAGGAAAACCTGGACAGTAAGGTATCCAATGAAAAAGCCATACCTACATTCTAGACAATATGATGGTTGTTTGAAATTCTCAGAGCACAGAGCCGACTCAAGGCCAAACTACAAAGCAGTAATTGACATATGACTATTGAGGTGATGATTGATTGTAGCACAATTGGTGGGAAGCTGGGGTGCAGACAAGTTTCTCTGCACCTGGATGTTCTTTCTGCGTGCTGCTAGATGTAGGTGGAGAAGTATGAGTGGGGTTGATGCCAACCCAATCATAGTGGATAATGTAATCAAGGGTCCTATAGTGAGTAGGGCCAATGGGACATTGTACTTTTAGTAATGCTTATAGTAGCCATTTTGAAGGAAGGGCTTAGTTGCCCCACCTGACATTGATTATCGAATCCCCTCTCCCCGTTACAATGTACAGGTATAGTACCTATGTTAAGTTATCTTCCTGTAACCAATCACGTTGTATGTTAGGTTAGAATGAAGTTAGTACGTGTGCCGGTTGTACGTCAGCAATGATGAGTTCTTGCTATAAATATTGCATTTTTTCTGAAATTAAAGAGAGCGAAAAGTTTGAGCGATTGCTGATGTTCGTTGTACTCCCCGTTTTATGAACTTGTCATTAAACGGACTCACTTTGCCAAACTATTGAGTTGTCTTGAGTATATGATGCATGAGTATGAATCTGCATCTCCATCTATCTCGAGGGTGCTGCTACTCATCTTAAAGGGCTGTTTGGAGATCATCCACTTCACTTGGTCGCAGAGTTAGCTGGTTAGATTAGATAAAGATACCCATCGACCATCGACATAAGTAACTTCGGGTCCTCGGCAATATCACACGTCCTTTGCCATCCGGCTGATAGAATGAGAAGCTCCCCGTAGTGAGTGGATATATTAATTGAAAAACCTTGCAGATGAGGTTGGACGGGTCCCTTGCTTTCTCCCAAAATGCCCTCCCATATCTACGAGTAGCGGATCGGACGAGCGGCACAGAGAGGAAGTAATGAAGGCAGTGATCCCGAGCATCCGTAGATGAAAAACATGAGAACGGTGAGTAAAAAAGACTGAATGGTTTGGCAAAGCATGCATGCTTAAAAACATGTGCGGGAAGGTAACATAGGGATGCGGGATAAAATATAACGGCAGAGTAAGAGTGTAATGTATATATAAGGGGAAAGATATTGACTCGAGTGTGGCCGCGCAATATAAAGAGTGACCATGAGTGTTGCCGCGATAAGAGTATATGCCCAGTTACTAGATTTAAAGAATGCTAGCAGAAGCACTTATCTAAAGTCCTGTAAATAGGATGACGTAGGAGACCGGATTATTAAAGACAATCCGAAAGAAATAGGCTTAAGTTCCATGTCGGAACAGAAATTAGGGGTAAGATGCGTCTGAGAGAGCAGACGGCATAAGATTTATGTGGCCGGCCAGAGTTTGTCAGTTTGTTTTATATGTTGAGTAAATTGTGACGTCATAGTTGAAAACAGTTTTATGTGAAAAAAGGTATGAAAATTGCACAATTATAAAAGGAAATTATTGCATGATATGGGTTTATGGTTGTTTTTAGCAAGATTAAAGTGAAAATTATTGTTGAAGGAATGGGATTGGAGCTTGCAACGATTGGTGCTTGCTCATATTGTTGATTTTTGAGATGCAATTTATTAAAGTATGAAGTGAAAAAATAAGCAAGTGTTATATGAATAAGGGGTAGATGAGTCAAGCATGGAAGACATCACTCCGTTAATACACCTCTGCAAACAGTTGCCAAAACATGCATCTACGCTTAAACAGTAAAGTGCGGAATGGGTTAAAGGGGCTGCAGACAAAATGTTTATGCCATGGCCCCAAGGCGGATCACTAACTTAAACGGTCCTGCAGCACATGACGACATATTTACATGCCACGTACACTGGCAAAAAGTTAGACAAGCACCTGGCTAGTTTAGAACTTTGGAAGATGTACCAGAAAGAAAGAGAGGAGGAGCCGCCGTTAGATTGGATACTGAATATATGCAAAGAGGGGGGTGAAGAGCCTTCTGCGCCACCCGCCCCGTCTGAAATACAGAACGAAGCTAGTAAAGATGAAGGATTGTACCCACTGAGGGAACTTAAAGCAGCAACAGGATATGGCAACCCAGCATATGAGTCACCTATGCAAAGTAGTGATCAAAGCCCATAGAAAGACAAGGAAAGAAATATTACCTCCAAAGTCCCGATGGACAAGGAGAGATGCGAAAAGAAGAAAGGTGATCAAGCACAAGCAAGTACATCTCTATGTATGGCAAGAGAGGTAAAGAGATGGAAAGGAGATGAAGTTAGAACTGATGAGATGACACTCACACAGAACGAAAGGATGCGAGGTCAGATTTTATTGAAACTCTATGGTAAAGGCATTGAGGACATGAGATAAAGGGGAGAATGTGACGAACAAGAAAGAAGGGATAAGGAAAAAGAAGGACGATTAAGAGAAGAAGGGGTAAGAAAAAAGGATAGGCAGAAACAAGAGCAGTTATATCATGATGAACAGGTTAGAAAACAGAAAAAGGCGGAAGAACAAAGAAAACGCGATAATAAGCAGAGAACAGCTGATGATCAAGAAAAAATAGAACACAGGAGAATAGAAAAAGAAGAGCTAAAGATACGAGAGAAGAGAATAAAAAGGTTGAGAGATGAGGAAATACGAAAGGTGAATGAACAAAGAGATACGAGGAAAAAGGAGGAAGACAGGGTTAGAGAGGAAGCGAGTAAGCGTAGAGAATTTGATGACCACATAGAATGCAAGCGAAGACAGAGAGCACGTGATCTCGAGTATCTGGAAAGTGGGGTTCGAAAACCCGATCTAGTGGTAGAATGGGAAGATATAGAGGAATTCTTTCCTGTGTACTATTCAGTACCAAGCACGTCTAGTGTAAATCTAGAAGATGACTTTGACACCAGAAGTATCGGAGAGACAATCGATAGAATATATGATGAGATGGAACTAGAAAAGGTTCCCCAAGGAAAGGGAGAGGATGAGCGCCTTGAAAGCACTCAGTTGTACGATACTGAGGACGCTTCACGCAGCAGCAGACACATAGAGATGTCGTTAGATCGGCTGACTCTAAATAGAAATTAGGAAGATGAGAGAAGCTGCACAAGGTGGGCACAGGCAATATCAAATGAAGAAAGGGAAGCCTGTGAAAGAGAAGAAAGAGAAGAAAAGACACAGAGTGAGGTCACGAAAGACGTCTCTCTATGAGAAAGATGGTCGGGTTCAACTGTGTCCGCATCTAAAGTACCAGAGTCAGTGACACAGTCAGATCGGCATGAAGGACTGCCACACGGCCAGAGGGGGGTGTCTCCCATGCCATATGTAAGCGGGTTAAGGACATTGCCAGGCAGACAGCAATGTGGGAATATCACCCCTGTTGTAGACAGACAAATGGCGAGGGAAGAAAAGGAGTTTAGTGCGACACAGTTTCCCTTATTAGAGAAGGGAGGGACAAGGCCAAAGTATATACCATGGCCACAGATAGACAGAGAGAATCTAAAAAACAAGCTCCCAATGTTAACATCTGGAGCTGGGAAATGGATACACGAGTTAGAAAAAAAGACAGGGGCTAATACATTGGCTATAGGGGATATCAAGGGTCTTTTGATCCCCATACTTGGTGATAGAGCTGATGATGTTTGGACACGTGCAAGTTACTCTGGTGTGACTACAGTCAACACTGTGCATGACGTAGCAGCGTTTAACAATTGCAGAAGCACAATATGGAAAGCGCTTCGAGTGCTATACACCGACACTTCTAACATGCGAGCTATAATGACGTTTAAGATGAATGAAAGAGGGAAATGATCCGTTGCTTTACATTCAGACATTCCAAGAGGTATGGGTACTGGAAACTTGTGAAGCTTGGGGGAAATCTATACCCGTGTTTTACCATATATTATGTCAAGGTGCAGAAGCAGCTCAAGAAGTTGGTAGGAATCAAAGCTAAGCCATGGTCAGAAATACAATTCACCATTCCGCATTATTGCAGGCTGCTGCAAGAAAAGAATCGCAAGAAGAATGATGCAAGGAAAGGCGAAGAGGCCAAATAAGTGCAGAAAAAATTGTCAAAATATGCCATTGAAGGGGCCATGTTAACTAGCACAGATGGATCCAATGTGCAGCAGGTCAATAACCAAAGGCTGTTCCATCAAAGCAATAATGGGTTTAGCCCAAGAGGAAGAGGCTACCGATGAAGGGGATAGCAAAATAAACAGGGAGGCTTTCAGAATATGCAAGGTGGAAATCAGAATATGCAAAATGGGCAAATGATCAGATCGCCACCAACGTGTTGGACGTGAGGGATGACAGGTCATCTAGCGCATATGTGCAGGAGTCAAGGGATGGTGCAAAATGACCAATTTACAAGAGGGGGGATGATGAATCCACCTGCGTTCTAGCAGTCGGGTGAAGATGGATTTGCGTAGAATCAAACTGTACAGCAGCAAGCGCCGAGAGTGCAGCAAAGCTTACAGCCACAGCAGACTGTGACCAATTTCGCACAGGGGCAGTCTCAACAGTCCCCGATGCAACTTCAACAGACTACAGACACAGGACAGGTATTGAACTCTAGAGCAGGAAATGCTACTAGTGATGGAGGGAATCCATTCACTAATTGTGGGACTAGATTGTACATGGACTAGGACAGATCACCGCGAGCCTGATGTGTTCCATCCTATCAGTGTCACCAGACCCTCATGAGGAACCAAGAGTAGATGTCACTATGGGGGTAAGGAATATTTGTTTTTAGTTGCCACGGGTGCGACACGTTCGTGTATACATGAAGGTACATTTTCTTTGTCTGGCGACGCCATGAATACTCAAGATTTTACAGGAGCTACAAGCCATGTTCCTTTCACAAAAGATCTTCCAGATTCTATAGGAGAATGTGACATGAAGCTGCCACTGTTGTATTCGAGACAGAAGCATGTCAATATATTGGGATGAGATTTGATGACAAGGTTAAATATGACAATCTCGCTCACTGCGGAAGGAATAGTGTGTTCAACTCCAGGAATGCACTATTTAAACGTGGGCGAAATAATCAGAGCATACGCAGGACAAATGGCTATGAGAGCTATTCAGTTAGAACCTGAGATATTCGCATATAGAGTGCACATATTAATGTTGTTGCTACCAGGCCTTGCAGGCAGAACAACGAGAACCCCAGATAATTTTCGGTTCAGACCAAGAATACCTATGCATGAGGAAAAGAGACAAGTTTTTCCCTTAGCGATACAAGCAGCCATACTGTGAGGAGAGATGGCTTTGCTTGATGGTTGTGATGATGAAGGCAGACAACGGTGGGCAATAATCGCCATTGGGGAAGGTTACAGATTGACTGATGTCACTGATGACAATCTGTTTGAGGAACAACTAGGTGAGGATGAGATGACATTTGAGGTAAACCTCATTTGTTGGGTGAAAATGATTGAAAGAGAGGTGCCCCAGAGGATGATGCTGGCACAAAATGTCCTGAATATTTTGATGACGACATGGCAAAGGTGCCTTCTCAGTATAGACTCCAGGCCCTTATGACGTAGGCTTACCGAAAGGAGTCGGAGAAGTGAAGATTAAACTGAAACCAGGAGCAATTTTACCAAAAGCACGGCAGTATCCCATGTCTAGGGAGGCGGATGAAGGGATTTTTAAGACAATTTCTGCCATGATGGACCAGGGCATCTTATTGACGTCAGAGTTGTCATGAAATACTTCAGTTTATCTGATTAAAAAATCAAAGAGAGGGTCTTGGAGGCTAATAAAATATTTAAGGCCAATAAACCAGATAGTAGAGGCTGAGTTCCCTCTGGTCCCAACCCGTCTACAATTCTATGTAACATACCTGTTGAGGCACATTATTTCACGGTAATTGATTCGAAAAATGCATTCTTCTCAATCCCATTGCACAATGATTCTCAGAATTTTACATCTTTCACTTTCAGACAAGTTTGTCTGAAAAGCACAAGGCTGCCTCGAGTCCTACAGATGGACTTGAGCAACATTGCAGTAGAGAGTGTTGTTTTGCAATATGTGGATGACATTTTAGTTTGCAGCACAACAGAGGAAGAGTGCTCATGAAATTCTATTGAGTTATTGAATATACTTTCTGTGAAAGGATGTAAAGTTGACAATGAGAAGTTACAGTATTGTCAAAAAGAGGAGTTGTACATAGGCCAACTGATTTCAAATGAAGGAAAGAAGGTTACCCTTGAAAGAACTGAAGCTATTTTGAATACAGCTAAGCCACACACGATAAAACAGATGCAGAGTTTTCTAGGATTATGCAACTATGTCAGGGCATGTGTCTTTGATGTTCACATACCCGGCCCTTATTACAAGCCTTAAAGGAAGCACAGGCAATGAAAGAATAAATAGTGTGGACCGAGGCTATGGAGGAAGAGTTTGATGAACAGAAAATGGCCATTTGCACAAACACCAGTTTTGTGTATTCCCAATTATGCAGAGGAATTCTACCTGTTTTCACACACAGATGGTATTGTTATGATAGCAGTCCTTACACAGAAAACCACGTTGGGGTACAAGCCCCTGGCATACTACAGTGGGATTTTAGACCCAGTGATGAGAGGTCATTTCCTGTGCAAACAAAGTTTGGCTGCCACCGCGTTCGCCATAGAGAAATCTACAACCATTGTAATGGGATGCCCAATGACCTTATTTGTTGAGCATGCATTATTTGCCATTTTCCAAAAAAACAAAGAGCTTCTGCTTATGAATTGGTCATATCAAATCCAGCGATTAAAATAGTTTGATGCAGAATAGTGAACCCAGCTATATTTATAGCAGAGCCAGTTACTGAAGGAGAGCCAATACATGATTGCGCAAACTATGAAGAGTTCTATGATGAGATCTCCAGAGTAAAAGAAAATGCATTGGCAGAAGGAGAAATTGTCTTCATTGACGGTTCTTCTAGGATCGATCAAGATGATGGACAAAGATGTACAGATGCCCCTGTGGTGAAGCACAGCGCAAATGGGGAATTTTGAGTACTTATTAGTGCATGTTTACCCTCTCATTACTCAGCACAGGCTGCAGCATTAGTGGCATTGATACCCGCAATACTTGATACAAGTACTTGAAGGACTTGAAGGACACAAACACCAGGAAGTAACAGTGTACAGTGATTCTGCCTTTGTGGCGTCGACAGTGCACGCAGGCTTAGCGCGCTGGAAAAGGAGAGGCTACCCCCGAGTGGACGGCACGCCAGTCCAGCGTGCCATCTTATTGGACAGGCTCATTTAAGTACTACAACTTCCAGTGGGCATAGTAGTCGTGAAATGTGCAGCTCACACGAAAGGGACAGATTTCATCTTGCGTGGAAATCAAGCAGCAGACACTGAAGCCAAGCGTGTGGCAACTGAAGATGAAATATTGATAGATGTGGAAATGTCTGATGTGCATGAAAAAATGATTGTTGTGAGGAGTGAGCCGGAAGGCTACACTAATATGTCAAATACTCAGTCAATGGAGCTCCTAGGGGAGGCACCGCAGGAAGAAAAGAACCTTTGAAAGCAAAGGGGGTGTTCTTTAAACCCCTCTGAGGCGTTGTGGTGACAAGACAGCACTGGTAGACCAGAGGTGCCTATAGCCCTACTGAAAATACCACTGGAACAGTTACACTATCCAGCGCATATAATAAGTGAGAATCCAGCAGCAACCATTGCCAAAGACTGGCTTGTACCAAAAAAAGCAGAGCATGTTGCATTTTGTATGATAAATTGCATAGTCTGTCAGAAATATACGGCTGGGCATATACTACGTGTGATCAGAGGAGTCACCCCAAGGCCTAATGGTCCTTTTCAGCACTTGCATAGCGACTATGTCAATATGATTCAAGTATGTAATGGGTACAGGTATCTAATTGTTGTGTTGTGTCCATTCTCTAGATGGATAGAGGCAGGTGCATGTACACACCCAGACTCTATCTGTGTGGCCAAATTCTTGTTGAGGGCGGTTTTCCCCAGATGGGGAGTTTTTGAAGTGATGAGGTCAGATAACGGTCCTCATTTTGTTAACACAGTATTTGAACAGATTAGCTTGTTATAAAGCTCAAGTTTTCATCGGCGTATCATCTGCAAGGGAATGGGCTTTGCGAGAAGTTCAACGGCTTGTTAAAAGAAAGGGTAGCCAAGTTGAAGCTTACTCTGAAGAAAGGATGGTTGCACTGCCTTCCACTGGCATTGCATGCACTCAGAAACCAGCCTGGTTCTGACCATCATCTTACGCCACATGAAATTGGAATGGGCAGAAGAATGCAGACACCTTTAATGCCTCTAACTAGAGCTAGATGTGATGCTCAGCCAACAGGAGAAGTGCTAGGATTGGAAATGCAAAACTACTTCAACTGCATGAAATCTGTAATTTTAGGACAGCTGCAACAATGAGGAGGGTGTAGGGCAGTAGAGAACACTGGAGATACTACAACAGACAAGGTTCCGGAATTACGTGTACTTCAACTATACCCTGGGGATACCGTTTTAGTTCGGAATCAGACAAGGAAAAGGTGGGACGAGCCAACGTTCCCCAGCCCTTTTGTTGTGGAGGACATATGCCTTCTGCAGTCAAGTTACAGGGAAGGAGAGCTTGGATCTTCCTTGTTGACATTAAGCCATATATCGAAGAGACCCCTCTGCCCGCACCCCAACCCGAAGAGACTACAGCCAACGGGGAAGAACCATAGCACGTGCAGACAAGATCTATGACGAGGAAGAAGGATGCATGACCAGCCAAGTGAAAAAGCAAGGAACTTTTGTGATAAGTTTGTGGCTCAGTATTAGACATAACCGTTGAGCAAAATAAGAAAAAAAAGGACAAAAATACGAACACTATGTGCAACCTAGTTGCAGGGTAAAAGAACAGAATTGCATTCATTGAGGCACACTGAAGCCTTGATAAGAAAAGCTTGCCAAATTTTGATCGAGGATATATAAACTGGAAGAGAATACAGTATCCTGAGTCATTCAATGCAGAATCTTTGATTGGACTAACTTATGGTGTCACACAATAGTGACCTCACCAGGAACATACAGACCTATTTCGAATTGGTATTGAGGTCCTACCCGTCATTGGTGGGGAGACTTACACCTGACAATGAAAAGACAATATCAAACTTGCTCACAGTTATCACAGAACAGTTTTTATTATTAGCGGAGTACAGCAAGGACAAAACAAATGTCCCAATCAGAAGAAGCGCGAATAGGCTTGTCAGCGTACTATTCTTTCGTTTAATTGAAGACTGTCCAGACCTTGTTGGGAGACATACCGATGTCCTGACTTTTCTTCGAGATCAAGCAAACCCAGAACGCTTGAGCGTGATCCTGAACAGTATCATTATTCAGGTTGCACTTCAAGCTCATCAAAATCACAGAAAAGTGTAGAGACTTTCATTTGTGGGACAGATTGTGAAAGGATTGACAATAAAGACACATTTTTCTGTGCTGACAGATAAGCAACATGTCATCTGGAGTGAAGCAGATTCGAGGTATAGACCGGGAATGAGTCTATATGGAACACGTATTATAGACTTGCCGAGGTCTTTGTACATTGTTGGAACATTACATTGCAAAACAGAACTGCTTCCAGAGACAAGAGACAGTCCATTGTCCAGATTCAGAGGACAACTGGTCCAGAACTATTGATCCATGAAGCAGAGACAGTAGAGTCCAGAAAGAAGTGATAATATTGAAAATGTATTAAAAAAAACAGGTTTTGCTTCCTTAGATGATCGGGATGAGCGGTCAGAGCAGTAGCATTATTCTCCCTCAGGAAGATAGACATCCATATTGCCCAAGAAACAAATGCTGTAAAATGACATATAGGTGCATTATCTATGCATGCATTATATTCATAATCATATTGTTGCAATTGATGATCAGAACTGCATTTTTAATAGATGCGCAAAGTGTTCAGATTCCTGTGCACCCACCTGCGGATGTACGCATGATGCCTACAAGAGTGCCCAGACCCTATATAGTCATTCCTGTTCCGAGAAAGAATGATAGAGTGACTGAGCTTGAAATGGACGTGGTCAGCAATGACACACACACAACACTAGTTTTAGCAAATGAGTTGAAACGCTGAAGACAGGGTCGGCAAAGTAAGCCAGATAAGGGATTGATGAAAGTTACACATACACAGATAATGAGTACAAACACACCTGGTCTCGTATCAATGATTTCAGAATCACATTCCAGAGAATGGGGGGAGTTTGGACAAATAACGAGGAGACGTTTTACGCCAAAAGAAGTTGAGAGACAAATGGAGAAAGCTGAACTTTTTAAGAGACAAAAGGCTTTAGAGAATAAGCAAACAGTGGCAACACCTGCAAGCACACATGATTCTGCGAGACATGATATCAGGGCAGTGCCTGGAATAAAAAACACAGACTGAAATTTTGAGAGACATTTTCATGCCTAGTTGGTATGTTGAAAGGATTAAGCTTATTGCACTTTCTCCTACTCAAATAGTACAAGTGGAAACGCTCGGATCATCGATGGAGATGTCTGAGAATCCTCCAGCAAGAAGGAGCTATACAGAAGTACTGCGTGACATGCTTGTGGAAGCTCATATCAAAAGAATATGAGCCAGAAGTAGCACACAAGAAGACAATAACGAATTGAATGATTACTTGGATAGCACAGCACATTTGGGAAACAACATATGAAGGAAGTTGGAAGGTGACCTTCGGATGAGGAATGCTTTGTATGTGCACTTCTGCCCTACAGCATGGGAAAGTCAAAAATCTTTGTAGCTATCGAGCTAGATGTTAAGACAGCACGCTGTCTGTCACACATAGCAATGTGCAAGACCAGAGGTCAGCTCATGGGAAGTGATGCTTCTCTCAAATGGGCAACTGAAGAAACAGATCCAAATGAAGATGACTATATTCAAGATACAAAGACAAGAAACAATGCCAAAACGAAGAATATTGTGATCAGATACAAGAAACCTGGATTAAAAGGAGCAGAGATCAGAAGAGAAGTGAACAAGAAATTGGAGACTGCAGGAAAAACTTCCGAAGAATCTCGCAGATGGAAGAACAGAGGTCAAATGCAAATCTGGGGAACAGTATTGTCACCAGACGGATGGGAGAAAGGAGTGATTATTTGCAGAGCATGGATGCTGAATGACTGCCCCGAATCAACCGTCAGGAATGTTCAAGTCCTATGCAAGCCATTACTACTGACATGGGTAGAGGACAGAGGAGGACCCTTGCAGATAGTACCATTGGAGAGCCCTAAATTCTGTGTTAGAAATAATGGCACAAGAAAAATGGGAGAGAATCACAATTGTGGCTGAGTGTTTGATGCTCCAGGAATGATGCATGGTACTGCAGTGATCATGGATCACTATTCTGCATGTGGAACCCAGGCATACAAATCTTGTGAACATTGATAATTTCCGAAAGCAGATGCTCACCAGAGGAAGAAGAGATATTTGGAGCTTATGAAGAGAACGAAGAGGAAACATTGTTTCTCTGCAAAATCCATAGAAGCTTTCAATGCTATCCCATATGAAAACAGACTGTTCAGTCAGACTTCTTCAGTATTCAACTTGATCTTGATGCCAAGAATTCAGGTTGGCGCAAATACTAAATGGTTGCATATAACCAGATGGGAGTTACTGCAGACCATCATCACAACCATAAAAGGATTCATTGCAATCAGAGAAGAGTTGAGAGCAATCAGAATGATGACACTCCAGAACAGATATGTCTTGGACATGATCAAAGCTATGGATGGAGGTGTTTGTGCAAAAATCAGAGAATCATGTTGCACATTTATACCTTCACACAACAACAAGAATAAAACCTTAACAGAGGCTATTGATATGCTGACATAACTACAGAATCAGATGATAGATGAAGTTGACGAAGTTGATGATGACAGTTGGTTTGGAGCACTGTTTTCATGGGTTCCGCAATGGATGGCAAATGCATTCAAATTCCTAGGAGCCCTGTTGGTGATGATATTACTTGGATTCTGTGTGATTAAATTAATAATCTCTCAATGCCAGAAGACTGCAAAGAAAGTCATAGGGATGAAGATCATAATTTATGTTGAGTCAGAATGGAAGCCCAAAGATGTGACTGATGAAGAAATAAGAGACTTTGTGAAGGCCATCATTTATGCACCAGAAGGAACAATGTTCCTGTATCCAAGTGATCATAGAAAATATGTGGGAAGATGGATCCATTACAGTCCAAGTGGAGAATGCCAACTGATGACATGGAACAAGGATGAGCATGTAAGAACAGCAGGTTGCTTGAAGGGAGTAATAAAGATATGGGCCCAGAGGAGGCATTTCTTCAGACCAGGATGTCTGAATTCAGAGGATGAAATAAAAGTGAAGATTGAAGAAAAAGTGGATGCAAAGAAAAAAGTGAGAGTGGTCAATAAATCGCCCAGAGGGGGGAGTGAAGAGGAAGTGTCGAGTATCACCCCCACTCCAGTTGCGCCCTCCCATTGCCTATTGAGTTCACACCAAAGTATGTGATGTATGAAGAACAGTTAAAGCAGCAGAGAGCAGCACATGAGCTCTGCCCAGTACCTATCAGAATAACAGCACCTACTAATATACTGACACCTGGGAAAACCTGGACAGTAAGGTATCCATTGAAAAAGCCATATCTACATTCTAGACAATATGACGGTCGGTTGTTTGAATAAAATACCCGAAGAACCAAAGAAGATAACGAAGGAAGATGAATGGTGGCGTCATAAGAAATTGTACTGACACATATCTAGAAGATATAATGACCTAAGAATACTGAAAAGAGACAAAATATAAAGAAGATACCATCAATAAGGGACATCTTGGGCTCAAGATGAATAAACTTATGCCACATACATGATGAAGATATTTAGTTTGTTTAAGCGTGTACAGATGCAAGTAACTGCAAGAGGCAAATAAATCATGAAGCTAGCTTATGCTTAATAGTCAAGCGCCAACGTTTACAAGTATACACCTCAAGAAGCACTTTATGTATGAATGCAAATCCACGACGCCTATGAGCAGAATTGAACAAAGGTTATAAAAGGCCTCAAATGGAGTTTGTCACAGCAAGAAAATTGAGAATCGAGACAGAGCAAAACTCAGCTAAGAATGACCATGCCAAGAAGCCAAGGCCTTATATGGCTGGAATGGGCTGACATTGGATACAATTAAGGAAAAGAGAACAGGAGAGCCTGTTCAGAAAGGTCAAGATAAGCCACAGACGTCAGATAACTGGTAGAATTAAATCAAATATACAAAAAGACACAGAGAAAAGCTGATTTCATGGTGTCCAGTCACGTGACAAAGACAGGCTGGAAGAGTGAGACTTTCATACCTATGCATGGATCCTCACCATGCCCATACTCCTTAAAAGCTCTCAGAGCACAGGGCAGACTCAAGGCCAAACTACAAAACAGTAATTGACACATGACTATTGAGGTGATGATTGATTGCAGCAAAATTGGTGGGAAGCTGGTGTGCAGACGAGCTTCTCTGCACATGGATGTTCTTTCTGCGAACTGCTAGACGTAGGTGGAAAAGTATGAGTGGGGTTGATGCCAACCCAATCATAGTGCACAATGTAATCAAGCGTGTTATAGTGAGTAGGTGTCAGAAAGCAGCAAAGTAATAACTGAAAAGGATACGGTACTTAAAAGGATACAGGTGGTAGGGTCTTCCGGATCCCTGTTCACGCGTTTTGATAGTTGTGAAGTCAAGTTAAGACCTTCCAAATGATACAACTCTCTGACTGGTAAAACAGGCAGAGCGATGGATCACTGGAAAGGGCGTGGGTAAGGTATAAGAAGTCAGCCTAGAACAAAATAAAGTATCATGAATGACTGCCCCAACCTGGGTATGATGGAATAGGAAATGTCATGAATGCACACACTGACCTTGAGTCTAGGGCAGATGAATCCAGAAGAGTCTCTTGCGGAATCCAAGGTAGAACAAACGACAAGGAAGGGAAGATTAGTAAGGGAGACTTATCCCGAACGGAACGAGGCTCACGCTAGATACCGGGTTGATGCACCACAGGATAGCGTCCAAAGTACTGTTCACTGTCACCTTCCAATTATCCTTGAAAAGTTTCCTTCCCACGTAGTGTAAAGTATAGAAATGAATTAATCCCCCTGTTAATAACACAGGTGCAGGAGTTGGAAATAGCGCTCCTTTTAAGGTATAAACAAAGTACACGTGGTTCTGGACAGCCGCGAAGAAAAGAGCGTGTGCGTGTGGATTTACACGCGAGCAGGATTCACGCAGTCCAGGCCAGCAGCGCTTGAAGATAGCGTGCGCGTGTGGATTTACACGCGAGCAGGATTCACGCAGTCCAGGCCAGCAGCGCTTGAAGATAGCGTGCGCGTGTGGATTTACACGCGAGCAGGATTCACGCAGTCCAGGCCAGCAGCGCTTGAAGATAGCTTGCACGTGTGGATTTACACGCGAACAGGATTCACGCAGCCCAGGCCAGCCGCGTTTGAAGATAGCGTGCGCGTGTGGATTTACACGCGAGCAGGATTCACGCAGTCCAGGCCAGCAGCGCTTGAAGATAGCGTGCGCGTGTGGATTTACACGCGAGCAGGATTCACGCAGTCCAGGCCAGCCGCGTTTGAAGATAGCGTGCGCGTGTGGAATTACACGCGAACAGGATTCATGCAGCCCAGGCCGGCCGCGTTTGAAGACAACGTGTGGAATTACACGCAACCAAACAGCTCCAGGAATCAGCGTGTGGCGGAAAACACGCTATAGAAGGCCAAAAAAGGTAGCTGTAGTAACCTGCAAGGATGCAGACCGGAGGTTCAGCTACACAACGCCAAATGATTCGATCAGAAGCAGCGAGTGAAGTTTCCACGCTGCTTAAATACGTAATGCCGTAGTTCACGTGACGAAGTAGAATACACGTGAGTTAACGACGTGAAAAGTGCAAACGTCGTTTCCCCGGCAACGTGTCGAACAACCGCCATTTGGAATAGAACGGTCTAGCTGTTCTACGAGCGTAGGAGGTAGGACCACGTCTAGCATGCATGACAGTAGGGCTAATGGGACGTCATACTTTTAGAGATGTTCATAGTGGCCATTTTGAAGGAAGGGCTTAGTTGCCCCACCTGACAGTGATTATCCAATCCCTGCCCCGTTATCATAAACAGATATAGTACCTATGTTAAGTTACCTTCCTATAACCAATCACGTTGTATGCTAGGTTTTTAAGGTTGCCACATAGAATGACGTACTACGTGTGCGGGTTGTACATCAGCAATGACAAGTTTTTGCTATAAATATGGTGTTTTTTACTGAAAGTATAGAGGGCGAGAAGATCGAGCGATTGCTGGTGTTCGTTGTGCTCCCCGTTTTATGAACTTGTCATTAAATGGACTCACTTTGCCAAACTATTGAATTGTCTTAATTATTTGATGCTTGAGTATGAATCTGCATCCCCATCTATCTCGAGGGTACTGCTCATCATCTTAAAGGGCTGTTAGGAGATCATCCAGTTCATTGGTTTATTGCGGGAGCTCATTAGCCGGTATCAGTAAACGTGACCTGATTAGACTTCAAATTATGCAAACAGAGCAGTAAGAGTAGTACTGGGTCTCCCTAGAAGAGACCATGCAACGGGCACCAGGCGATCTCTCCACTGGCTACCAATTGAAGCGCGAGTGTTGTTTGGGCTCCTCACCATCACCTTCAAGTGCATGTTAGGACCCATGCCATCCTGCTTGCAGGATTCCATTATAGATAAACCGATCTGAAGGGATCTGAGGTCCAGACTCACACAGACCACACGTGTTGTTTCGCACACAGGGGTGTATTCACTTACACACACACACACACACACACACACACACACACACATTTATTAACTACAAGCAGAATTAACTGTTCTCCGAACTCTCATAACACTCTCATAAATTGTTGATAATAAATGATCCTGTACGTTGCTGTCCCGCCTCACCCTGGTGTGGTGCAGTTCGTTGCGATGCATTGCGGTGCTAATATCTGTGAAACCGTGCATCCAAGAGACTTGAAACGTGGTTGCTCCTCGTGTCGGGACTGGTTGAGAAACAACTATTTTTGTTTCCCTTCCCGGTGAACATGGTTTACGGCTTCGATGGCAGGCACCAATCTAGCAAACATTCTCTGGAAAAGTAATTTTACCGGATGCAGCAAATATTTTTGTTTCCCTTCCCAGTGAACATGGTTTGCGGCATTGTAAAGCTTGTTTAGAAACAACTTTTTTTGTTTTCCTTCCCGGTGAACATGGTTTGTGGATTCGTCGGCAGGCACCATCTCGCAAAAATCCTCTGGAAAAGTAATTTCACGTGATGCGGCAAAAAGTGCGAAACGTCTGGAATGCTATGTGCCTTCACCTTCGCCTCTCAGGTCCATTCGCCTCCCATACATTTTTTCATCGGCAGGCCACAACCCACAAACAAATTTGAACTTTTGCTTAAATCCGGGAAAAGGGGTGGAGTGTCCAAATGTCAAGTAGCCAGTTATGTCCGAAGGGTCCCAACAGATAACTATGCACAATTTGTTGCAGATTGTTGAAACGGTGTTGAATTGTATAAGGGACAACGCTTCACCAAGCCACAAACCCACAGACAAATGTAGACTTTTATATATATATAGATCTACTAGACCTGAATCTAATTCCAAACCATGTTGATAGGTAGGATCTTGAAGCCGCAAGGTAACACTTGGCTTGGGGATAGATGACTTGGCCGCCAACGCTGTTGATGGCTGCAGAGTGGTGCACCGGCAAAGGTATTGGCAGCTGGCTAGATTTTAATGGGATCCTGGTGGGCAGGTGGGAACAGGGAAATGCCAGCAGCACTGGGGGATGTCTGATGAATGGAAGTGCCTGTAGAGATTCCTGTGAGAAGGTGCTGTTGACACTGCGGCGACGGATGCTCTGTTCCACACCTCCAGGCCTTCTCTAATGCACCCTCGTCGCCTTGCAGGCACCACTCTTCTTCTGGCTCTAGCAGAAGACGGAGCCACAAAGTGACAGAGCGTTCTGAGGAGGGTTCGCGGGCCATAGGCATGAGCAGCTGCGGGTCGATGTGGTGGGTCTTGGTGTCAGGCTTTGGGGAAGAGTGTGCGCATGGTGCGCATGCACCAGTGGCGGAACACAGAACTTTGTTCTGCTAGTCTCCCCACACCCATGTGCAAATAGGCAACACAAGATTACCGCAAGGAGACGACTAGCGCCACCTTCAGGGCAATGGGTGTTAAAGGGTCTGCAGTACTGAGCACTAGGTATGTTCCCCCAATGATTTCCTATGCGTCCCAGACTTCCCATATTTGGATGGACACCTCATTGGTCACTGGCACCCAAGGAGGTGGACATGTGGGTGTGCGTATATGCCTCCCTCACCCAGTGCTGGATCCGGCATTGAACCAATGGCCAGGCTATCTATGTCATGAGTTGCCAGCGGCTGTGGTGTTTATTCTTCCAGTGGGCATCATACATCTGGTCATATTGCACATCTGTGACATTTTGAAGTTATTTATAGTTTTACAGTAATTGTAGTTTTCATTTTACCCACCCTCTGTGATTTCATCCGTGTGGAAGGATGTCTGGTAATATTTCTACTGATTTCCCTGGAGTCACGTGCCACCTGATGCCCCTTCCAGGGCTGCCGTGGCTGTGGGGGTGCAAGAACGCCATGGACTAGCACAGGGGTCTGCAACCAGTGGCTCTCCAGATGTTTCGAACTACAATTCCCATGATCCCTCAACATTGACTTTGCTGGAAATGGCCAATGGGAGTTGTAGTCCAAAACACCTGGAAAGCCAAAGGTTACAGACCCTGGTCTAGCACTTTCAATATCCCTATGATTTTGGTGCCAACCCAAACATAGTGCACAATGTAATCAAGCGTGTTATAGTGAGTAGGTGTCAGAAAGCACCAAAGTAATAACTGAAAAGGATTCGGTACTTAAAAGGATACAGGTGGTAGGGTCTTCCGGATCCCTGTTCACGCGTTTTGATAGTTGTGAAGTCAAGTTAAGACCTTCCAAATGATACAACTCTCTGACTGGTAAAACAGGCAGAGCGATGGATCACTGGAAAGGGCGTGGGTAAGGTATAAGAAGTCAGCCTAGAACAAAATAAAGTATCATGAATGACTGCCCCAACCTGGGTATGATGGAATAGGAAATGTCATGAATGCACACACTGACCTTGAGTCTAGGGCAGATGAATCCAGAAGAGTCTCTTGCGGAATCCAAGGTAGAACAAACGACAAGGAAGGGAAGATTAGTAAGGGAGACTTATCCCGAACGGAACGAGGCTCACGCTAGATACCGGGTTGATGCACCACAGGATAGCGTCCAAAGTACTGTTCACTGTCACCTTCCAATTATCCTTGAAAAGTTTCCTTCCCACGTAGTGTAAAGTATAGAAATGAATTAATCCCCCTGTTAATAACACAGGTGCAGGAGTTGGAAATAGCGCTCCTTTTAAGGTATAAACAAAGTACACGCGGTTCTGGACAGCCGCGAAGAAAAGAGCGTGTGCGTGTGTATTTACACGCGAGCAGGATTCACGCAGTCCAGGCCAGCAGCGCTTGAAGATAGCGTGCGCGTGTGGATTTACACGCGAGCAGGATTCACGCAGTCCAGGCCAGCCGCGTTTGAAGATAGCGTGCGCGTGTGGAATTACACGCGAACAGGATTCATGCAGCCCAGGCCGGCCGCGTTTGAAGACAACGTGTGGAATTACACGCAACCAAACAGCTCCAGGAATCAGCGTGTGGCGGAAAACACGCTATAGAAGGCCAAAAAAGGTAGCTGTAGTAACCTGCAAGGATGCAGACCGGAGGTTCAGCTACACAACGCCAAATGATTCGATCAGAAGCAGCGAGTGAAGTTTCCACGCTGCTTAAATACGTAATGCCGTAGTTCACGTGACGAAGTAGAATACATGTGAGTTAACGACGTGAAAAGTGCAAACGTCGTTTCCCCGGCAACGTGTCGAACAACCGCCATTTGGAATAGAACGGTCTAGCTGTTCTACGAGCGTAGGAGGTAGGACCACGTCTAGCATGCATGACAGTGCCATCCCCCAAAGGGGTAACCTCTCCCCTTCTCGTGTGAAAACGCTTCAATAAAGCAGGAGCATGAATATTAGAAAGAGGTTCCCAGGACCTATCTTCGGGACCATAGCCCTTCCAGTCCACCAGATAAAACGGCCTACCAGAACGTAGTCTCATATCCAGTATGTCCTGTACCTCGTATTCATCCGAACCCCGCACAGAAATAGCAACAGGCCGTACAGGCAGTCTAGTAGCTTCAGAACAAGGCTTAATGAGTGACACGTGGAATACGGGATGCACTCGCCATCGTTGTGGCAAAGCCAGACGGACAGCAGCCGGATTGATTACTTGGAGCACTATATACGGACCAATGTATTTAGGCAATAATTTCTTTTTGCCAGGAATTCTCAAGTGCTTAGAGGACAGCCATACTTTCATACCAGCCTTGTAGACGGGTGCGGGTGTTCTATGAGCATCGGCATAGACTTTGTCGCGTCTTTTAGCCTGCTCCAATTGCTGCTTCACTTTCCTCTGTAATTTCTTCAGATCACGAAAGGTACGGCCTGCGGCAGGAGTATCCAAAGACAAGCTGGAATCCAAAGGTATTGATCGAGGGTGCTGTCCATAAAGCGCATAGAACGGTGAAGTGCCTATGGCACTATGATAGGAGTTGTTATAGGCGAATTCAGCTGCCGGCAAGACCGTGAGCCAATCCGATTGGTACTGCAGACACAGACACCGCAGATATTGTTCCATAGTGCAGTTGACTCTTTCGGTCTGTCCATCAGTTTGAGGGTGATAAGCACTGGACATCCTATCATCAATCAGTAATGCAGAGGTTAGTGCTCTCCAAAAGCGTGACGCAAACTGTGAGCCCCTGTCTGTAATGATTACCGACGGTAGACCAAAGAAACGAAATATATGTTGGATGAATAGGTCAGCCAGAACAGCAGCGGTTGGTAAACCGATACAGGGAACAAAAAGAGCCAATTTAGTGAAATAATCCACTACAACCCATATGGTATCGAACTCCTGGTTTGGTGGGAGTTCTACCACAAAGTCCATAGATATCATGTCCCATGGTTTGTTAGGGACAGGTAGGGACTGGAGTAAACCCACTGGTTTACCAGGAGTGTTTTTACATTGGATGCATACAGAACAAGTAGATACATGATCTATGACATCTTTTGACATGGACGGCCACCAGCACCATCTTTTGAGTAGTTCTAGTGTCTTCTTCCGTCCAGGATGAGCTGCGATCAAGGAATCATGATTCCACTTGAGGGCTTTATTCCGCGTTGAGGACGTCGGTAGGTAGAGCACTCCTTGTGTGAATGGTAAACCGTTATGTACGTCCAGATTCATATCCTGGATAACTTGTGGATGATTTTTCACCCACTCTTGTACTTCGGTTTTT
Source organism: Ambystoma mexicanum (assembly GCF_040938575.1). Classification (NCBI taxonomy): domain Eukaryota; kingdom Metazoa; phylum Chordata; class Amphibia; order Caudata; family Ambystomatidae; genus Ambystoma; species Ambystoma mexicanum. The sequence continues at coordinate 641,145,727 of NC_090940.1, read as the reverse complement.
AAGGATGGTTGAACAGAACAACTACATATGACATGATCTGCCAACAACTGCATCTGTACTCGTGCTTCTTCCTTCGCCTCTTCACTCATACGGGACAATGCGTCCGACTTAACGTGTTCTCGGGCAGGACGATATGTGACCTGGAAATCGTATGGGGCAAAAAAGACATGCCATCTGGCCTGTCGGGCCGTAAGGCATTTCATGGATTTGAATGCTTGAAGATTTCTATGGTCAGAATACACTAACACCTGATGTTTGGCCCCAAGAAGATGGTGACGCCATTCTCGGAAGGCATCCTTGATAGCCAGCAGTTCCCGTTCAGTGACGGTGTAGTTCCGTTCATATGGGGTAAGTTTGCGAGAAGAAAGCCACTGGGTGCTCCTCCTTGGTTTCTGTGCAAACTTGTGAGAGTACCGCTCCAGTAGCGACACTGGATGCATCCGCTTCAACGATAAACTGGCGATCTGGATCTGGATGTTGAAGCACGGGTGCAGTGGTAAATGCCTCTTTCAACTTCTCGAATGATGCTTGGGCATTTGGGTTCCAACAGAAAGGAACTTTAGAACTAGTTAAGGCCGTCAAAGGAGCTACTGTTTTGGAGAAGGAATGAATAAATCTGCGATAAAAATTCGCAAAGCCTAAGAAAGACTGTAACGACTTGACATTGTGCGGAATCGGCCAATTCAATATGGCCTTCACCTTGGAACGGCTCATTCGAGCACCTAGATTGGTAATGTCATAGCCCAGGAATTCCACTTCCTGTGAATGAAAGACGCATTTCTCGGCTTTCACATAAAGAAGGTTCTCCCTGAGTCTTTGTAGGACTGTAGAAACGTGTTTGACGTGTTCCGAAAAAGATGATGAATAGATCAGAATGTCATCCAGATAAATCACCACAAACTGGTCCATTATGTCCCTGAATATATCATTCATGAAGAATTGAAAAGTGGCGGGAGCGTTGCACAGACCAAAAGGCATCACCAAATACTCGTAAAGACCATACCGTGTCTTGAAAGCGGTCTTCCATTCGTCGCCTTCACGAATGCGAACTAAATTGTATGCTCCTCGCAAGTCCAATTTGGTGAAGTAACTGGAGGTACCTAATTGATCCAATAGAACGTTTATCAGTGGTAAAGGATATTGGTTTTTTATGGTAATGTCGTTAAGAGCCCTGTAATCAATACAAGGCCTTAGATCTCCCTCTTTCTTCGGAACAAAGAATAGGGGAGACGCAGCAGGTGATTGTGATGGCCGTATGAAACCCATCGCTAAAGCTTTATCAATGTATTCTTTCAACACAACGTCTTCTTTTGGGGTCAGTGAATATAAACGACCTATAGGGATTTTGGCACCAGGAATCAGTTCAATAGGACAGTCGTACTGTCGATGGGGAGGCAATTGTTCTGCCTGGCCTTTGTCAAAGACATCAGCATACTCAGCGTATTCGCATGGTATGGTAGCGTCGCTTTGATGTACCACGCTGATAGTAGAAGCTCCCATCATAGAGGCCAATATGTGTTGCTTGTTTGACACCTCCTGAATGGTAAAGCAATGTTCATTGCAATGAACCGAAGGATACTGGAGCAATCCCGAAACCCAGTCAACGGCGGGATTATGAAGGGTTAACCATGCAAGACCAAGTATGATCTCGTACTGCGGAGCAGCTATGACATCGAAGATGATTTCTTCCGAATGATTATTCGATAATGTCATCTGAACAGATACCGTCTCCTGGGTTACCATACCCGAAGTCAAAACAGATCCGTCCACGGTATTGACCGTTTCAGGTTTGTTTTTGTTTACAAGGGGTATGGAACAGTTCTTGGCATATGTGATGTCTATGTAATTGTTGGTGGCTCCGGAATCAACCATGGCCTTGGAAACCAATTCTCGTTCCCCACAATGTAACGTCACCTCAACAATTACGGGTGCGTGTTTAGGAATGGTACTGGAGTCCGATGAAACACTCGACATAGGGACTCCTGCTATTGTCGAGTCTTGGCGTTTCCCGAACGCTTGATGGGTTTTTTAGGACATGTCGCCAATAAATGCTCGGATGAACCGCAATACATACATAAATGGTTCTTTCTTCGGTTCTCTCGTTCTGCATTGGACAATCGGCCTCTCACGACGCCAATCTGCATGTGTTCGGGGTCGTTCGAGAGGACTGCCGGTGTCTCTGAACGCCCCGAGGCTTGCATGAAGGGCTTTTTCTCTCCTTTCCGAGCATTCCTTCGGGCATCAATTTGCAAAACCAAATCGAGCAACTCTGTGAATCCCGTAGGAACCACCGGAACTGTAGATAAGGCATCTTTCAGTTCTTCTGAAAGACCCTTGTAGAAAACAGCCGTTTTCTTGCCGTCAGGCCATTGAGTTTCGGCCGTTAGTTGATTGAACCGGGCAATGTAAGGCAAAAGAGGTTGATTGCCTTGTTGTAGATTAAGTAACTCCAGATCCATGGCTTGAGTAGCATAACGCATGTCAAAGACTTTACTCATAGCAGCCAAGAGATCGTCACAGTCGTACAACAAAGGGCTATTTGTTTCCAACAAAGGGTTAGCCCAAGCAGCAGCTGTGCCCCCTAAATGGGAAAGCACGAATGCTGCTTTTGTGGTTAGATCAGGAAAAGATGTAGGACGGCAAAGAAAATGGAGTCGGCACTGATTAACGAAGGTTCTATAGGTTTTGGGATCACCAGTGAACCGTTCCGGAGGGGCCAAGGGAAACTGAGTGGGCATAACCACATTAATAGTTTCCTGTGGGGGTGTCATAGTCCCAGATCCAGATGCAGTGGCCATTGGAACCTGTGCTCCCTGAGGACTACCGTGCATGGCGTCTTGCATAACGTCCATACGGTGCCGTAACATGTCCTGTGCCGTAACCATTTAATTTCTCAAATCGTTGATCAACTGAGTCAAAACAGCTAAAGGATCCGTACCCTCCATGGCTTCTGATTCTGTCAGAAAGCACCAAAGTAATAACTGAAAAGGATACGGTACTTAAAAGGATACAGGTGGTAGGGTCTTCCGGATCCCTGTTCACGCGTTTTGATAGTTGTGAAGTCAAGTTAAGACCTTCCAAATGATACAACTCTCTGACTGGTAAAACAGGCAGAGCAATGGATCACTGGAAAGGGCGTGGGTAAGGTGTAAGAAGTAAGCCTAGAACAAAATAAAGTATCATGAATGACTGCCCCAACCTGGGTATGATGGAATAGGAAATGTCATGAATGCACACACTGACCTTGAGTCTAGGGCAGATGAATCCAGAAGAGTCTCTTGCGGAATCCAAGGTAGAACAAACGACAAGGAAGGGAAGATTAGTAAGGGAGACTTATCCCGAACGGAACGAGGCTCACGCTAGATACCGGGTTGATGCACCACAGGATAGCGTCCAAAGTACTGTTCACTGTCACCTTCCAATTATCCTTGAAAAGTTTCCTTCCCACGTAGTGTAAAGTATAGAAATGAATTAATCCCCCTGTTAATAACACAGGTGCAGGAGTTGGAAATAGCGCTCCTTTTAAGGTATAAACAAAGTACACGTGGTTCTGGACAGCCGCGAAGAAAAGAGCGTGTGCGTGTGGATTTACACGCGAGCAGGATTCACGCAGTCCAGGCCAGCAGCACTTGAAGATAGCGTGCGCGTGTGGATTTACACGCGAGCAGGATTCACGCAGTCCAGGCCAGCAGCGCTTGAAGATAGCGTGCGCGTGTGGATTTACACGCGAGCAGGATTCATGCAGTCCAGGCCAGCAGCGCTTGAAGATAGCTTGCGCGTGTGGATTTACACGCGAACAGGATTCACGCAGCCCAGGCCAGCCGCGTTTGAAGATAGCGTGCGCGTGTGGATTTACACGCGAGCAGGATTCACGCAGTCCAGGCCAGCAGCGCTTGAAGATAGCGTGCGCGTGTGGATTTACACGCGAGCAGGATTCACGCAGTCCAGGCCAGCCGCGTTTGAAGATAGCGTGCGCGTGTGGAATTACACGCGAACAGGATTCATGCAGCCCAGGCCGGCCGCGTTTGAAGACAACGTGTGGAATTACACGCAACCAAACAGCTCCAGGAATCAGCGTGTGGCGGAAAACACGCTATAGAAGGCCAAAAAAGGTAGCTGTAGTAACCTGCAAGGATGCAGACCGGAGGTTCAGCTACACAACGCCAAATGATTCGATCAGAAGCAGCGAGTGAAGTTTCCACGCTGCTTAAATACGTAATGCCGTAGTTCACGTGACGAAGTAGAATACACGTGAGTTAACGACGTGAAAAGTGCAAACGTCGTTTCCCCGGCAACGTGTTGAACAACCGCCATTTGGAATAGAACGGTCTAGCTGTTCTACGAGCGTAGGAGGTAGGACCACGTCTAGCATGCATGACAGTAGGGCTAATGGGACGTCATACTTTTAGAGATGTTCATAGTGGCCATTTTGAAGGAAGGGCTTAGTTGCCCCACCTGACAGTGATTATCCAATCCCTGCCCCGTTATCATAAACAGATATAGTACCTATGTTAAGTTACCTTCCTATAACCAATCACGTTGTATGCTAGGTTTTTAAGGTTGCCACATAGAATGACGTACTACGTGTGCGGGTTGTACATCAGCAATTACAAGTTTTTGCTATAAATATGGTGTTTTTTACTGAAAGTATAGAGGGCGAGAAGATTGAGCGATTGCTGGTGTTCGTTGTGCTCCCCGTTTTATGAACTTGTCATTAAATGGACTCACTTTGCCAAACTATTGAATTGTCTTAATTATTTGATGCTTGAGTATGAATCTGCATCCCCATCTATCTCGAGGGTACTGCTCATCATCTTAAAGGGCTGTTAGGAGATCATCCAGTTCATTGGTTTATTGCGGGAGCTCATTAGCCGGTATCAGTAAACGTGACCTGATTAGACTTCAAATTATGCAAACAGAGCAGTAAGAGTAGTACTGGGTCTCCCTAGAAGAGACCATGCAACGGGCACCAGGCGATCTCTCCACTGGCTACCAATTGAAGCGCGAGTGTTGTTTGGGCTCCTCACCATCACCTTCAAGTGCATGTTAGGACCCATGCCATCCTGCTTGCAGGATTCCATTATAGATAAACCGATCTGAAGGGATCTGAGGTCCAGACTCACACAGACCACACGTGTTGTTTCGCACACAGGGGTGTATTCACTTACACACACACACACACACACACACACACACACACACACACACACACACACACATTTATTAACTACAAGCAGAATTAACTGTTCTCCGAACTCTCATAACACTCTCATAAATTGTTGATAATAAATGATCCTGTACGTTGCTGTCCCGCCTCACCCTGGTGTGGTGCAGTTCGTTGCGATGCATTGCGGTGCTAATATCTGTGAAACCGTGCATCCAAGAGACTTGAAACGTGGTTGCTCCTCGTGTCGGGACTGGTTGAGAAACAACTATTTTTGTTTCCCTTCCCGGTGAACATGGTTTACGGCTTCGATGGCAGGCACCAATCTAGCAAACATTCTCTGGAAAAGTAATTTTACCGGATGCAGCAAATATTTTTGTTTCCCTTCCCAGTGAACATGGTTTGCGGCATTGTAAAGCTTGTTTAGAAACAACTTTTTTTGTTTTCCTTCCCGGTGAACATGGTTTGTGGATTCGTCGGCAGGCACCATCTCGCAAAAATCCTCTGGAAAAGTAATTTCACGTGATGCGGCAAAAAGTGCGAAACGTCTGGAATGCTAAGTGCCTTCACCTTCGCCTCTCAGGTCCATTCGCCTCCCATACATTTTTTCATTGGCAGGCCACAACCCACAAACAAATTTGAACTTTTGCTTAAATCCGGGAAAAGGGGTGGAGTGTCCAAATGTCAAGTAGCCAGTTATGTCCGAAGGGTCCCAACAGATAACTATGCACAATTTGTTGCAGATTGTTGAAACGGTGTTGAATTGTATAAGGGACAACGCTTCACCAAGCCACAAACCCACAGACAAATGTAGACTTTTATATATATACATAGATCTACTAGACCTGAATCTACTTCCAAACCATGTTGATAGGTAGGATCTTGAAGCCGCAAGGTAACACTTGGCTTGGGGATAGATGACTTGGCCGCCAACGCTGTTGATGGCTGCAGAGTGGTGCACCGGCAAAGGTATTGGCAGCTGGCTAGATTTTAATGGGATCCTGGTGGGCAGGTGGGAACAGGGAAATGCCAGCAGCACTGGGGGATGTCTGATGAATGGAAGTGCCTGTAGAGATTCCTGGGAGAAGGTGCTGTTGACACTGCGGCGACGGATGCTCTGTTCCACACCTCCAGGCCTTCTCTAATGCACCCTCGTCGCCTTGCAGGCACCACTCTTCTTCTGGCTCTAGCAGAAGACGGAGCCACAAAGTGACAGAGCGTTCTGAGGAGGGTTCGCGGGCCATAGGCATGAGCAGCTGCGGGTCGATGTGGTGGGTCTTGGTGTCAGGCTTTGGGGAAGAGTGTGCGCATGGTGCGCATGCACCAGTGGCAGAACACAGAACTTTGTTCTGCTAGTCTCCCCACACCCATGTGCAAATAGGCAACACAAGATTACCGCAAGGAGACGACTAGCGCCACCTTCAGGGCAATGGGTGTTAAAGGGTCTGCAGTACTGAGCACTAGGTATGTTCCCCCAATGATTTCCTATGCGTCCCAGACTTCCCATATTTGGATGGACACCTCATTGGTCACTGGCACCCAAGGAGGTGGACATGTGGGTGTGTGTATATGCCTCCCTCACCCAGTGCTGGATCCGGCATTCAACCAATGGCCAGGCTATCTATGTCATGAGTTGCCAGCGGCTGTGGTGTTTATTCTTCCAGTGGGCATCATACATCTGGTCATATTGCACATCTGTGACATTTTGAAGTTATTTATAGTTTTACAGTAATTGTAGTTTTCATTTTACCCACCCTCTGTGATTTCATCCGTGTGGAAGGATGTCTGGTAATATTTCTACTGATTTCCCTGGAGTCACGTGCCACCTGATGCCCCTTCCAGGGCTGTCGTGGCTGTGGGGGTGCAAGAACGCCATGGACTAGCACAGGGGTCTGCAACCTGTGGCTCTCCAGATGTTTTGAACTACAATTCCCATGATCCCTCAACATTGACTTTGCTGGAAATGGCCAATGGGAGTTGTAGTCCAAAACACCTGGAAAGCCAAAGGTTACAGACCCTGGTCTAGCACTTTCAATATCCCTATGATTTTGGTGCCAACCCAAACATAGTGCACAATGTAATCAAGCGTGTTATAGTGAGTAGGTGTCAGAAAGCACCAAAGTAATAACTGAAAAGGATTCGGTACTTAAAAGGATACAGGTGGTAGGGTCTTCCGGATCCCTGTTCACGCGTTTTGATAGTTGTGAAGTCAAGTTAAGACCTTCCAAATGATACAACTCTCTGACTGGTAAAACAGGCAGAGCGATGGATCACTGGAAAGGGCGTGGGTAAGGTATAAGAAGTCAGCCTAGAACAAAATAAAGTATCATGAATGACTGCCCCAACCTGGGTATGATGGAATAGGAAATGTCATGAATGCACACACTGACCTTGAGTCTAGGGCAGATGAATCCAGAAGAGTCTCTTGCGGAATCCAAGGTAGAACAAACGACAAGGAAGGGAAGATTAGTAAGGGAGACTTATCCCGAACGGAACGAGGCTCACGCTAGATACCGGGTTGATGCACCACAGGATAGCGTCCAAAGTACTGTTCACTGTCACCTTCCAATTATCCTTGAAAAGTTTCCTTCCCACGTAGTGTAAAGTATAGAAATGAATTAATCCCCCTGTTAATAACACAGGTGCAGGAGTTGGAAATAGCGCTCCTTTTAAGGTATAAACAAAGTACACGCGGTTCTGGACAGCCGCGTTTGAAGATAGCGTGCGCGTGTGGATTTACACGCGAGCAGGATTCATGCAGTCCAGGCCAGCAGCGCTTGAAGATAGCGTGCGCGTGTGGATTTACACGCGAGCAGGATTCACGCAGTCCAGGCCAGCCGCGTTTGAAGATAGCGTGCGCGTGTGGAATTACACGCGAACAGGATTCATGCAGCCCAGGCCGGCCGCGTTTGAAGACAACGTGTGGAATTACACGCAACCAAACAGCTCCAGGAATCAGCGTGTGGCGGAAAACACGCTATAGAAGGCCAAAAAAGGTAGCTGTAGTAACCTGCAAGGATGCAGACCGGAGGTTCAGCTACACAACGCCAAATGATTCGATCAGAAGCAGCGAGTGAAGTTTCCACGCTGCTTAAATACGTAATGCCGTAGTTCACGTGACGAAGTAGAATACACGTGAGTTAACGACGTGAAAAGTGCAAACGTCGTTTCCCCGGCAACGTGTCGAACAACCGCCATTTGGAATAGAACGGTCTAGCTGTTCTACGAGCGTAGGAGGTAGGACCACGTCTAGCATGCATGACAGTAGGGCTAATGGGACGTCATACTTTTAGAGATGTTCATAGTGGCCATTTTGAAGGAAGGGCTTAGTTGCCCCACCTGACAGTGATTATCCAATCCCTGCCCCGTTATCATAAACAGATATAGTACCTATGTTAAGTTACCTTCCTATAACCAATCACGTTGTATGCTAGGTTTTTAAGGTTGCCACATAGAATGACGTACTACGTGTGCGGGTTGTACATCAGCAATGACAAGTTTTTGCTATAAATATGGTGTTTTTTACTGAAAGTATAGAGGGCGAGAAGATCGAGCGATTGCTGGTGTTCGTTGTGCTCCCCGTTTTATGAACTTGTCATTAAATGGACTCACTTTGCCAAACTATTGAATTGTCTTAATTATTTGATGCTTGAGTATGAATCTGCATCCCCATCTATCTCGAGGGTACTGCTCATCATCTTAAAGGGCTGTTAGGAGATCATCCAGTTCATTGGTTTATTGCGGGAGCTCATTAGCCGGTATCAGTAAACGTGACCTGATTAGACTTCAAATTATGCAAACAGAGCAGTAAGAGTAGTACTGGGTCTCCCTAGAAGAGACCATGCAACGGGCACCAGGCGATCTCTCCACTGGCTACCAATTGAAGCGCGAGTGTTGTTTGGGCTCCTCACCATCACCTTCAAGTGCATGTTAGGACCCATGCCATCCTGCTTGCAGGATTCCATTATAGATAAACCGATCTGAAGGGATCTGAGGTCCAGACTCACACATACCACACGTGTTGTTTCGCACACAGGGGTGTATTCACTTACACACACACACACACACACACACACACACACACACACACACACACACACACATTTATTAACTACAAGCAGAATTAACTGTTCTCCGAACTCTCATAACACTCTCATAAATTGTTGATAATAAATGATCCTGTACGTTGCTGTCCCGCCTCACCCTGGTGTGGTGCAGTTCGTTGCGATGCATTGCGGTGCTAATATCTGTGAAACCGTGCATCCAAGAGACTTGAAACGTGGTTGCTCCTCGTGTCGGGACTGGTTGAGAAACAACTATTTTTGTTTCCCTTCCCGGTGAACATGGTTTACGGCTTCGATGGCAGGCACCAATCTAGCAAACATTCTCTGGAAAAGTAATTTTACCGGATGCAGCAAATATTTTTGTTTCCCTTCCCAGTGAACATGGTTTGCGGCATTGTAAAGCTTGTTTAGAAACAACTTTTTTTGTTTTCCTTCCCGGTGAACATGGTTTGTGGATTCGTCGGCAGGCACCATCTCGCAAAAATCCTCTGGAAAAGTAATTTCACGTGATGCGGCAAAAAGTGCGAAACGTCTGAATGCTAAGTGCCTTCACCTTCGCCTCTCAGGTCCATTCGCCTCCCATACATTTTATCATCGGCAGGCCACAACCCACAAACAAATTTGAACTTTTGCTTAAATCCGGGAAAAGGGGTGGAGTGTCCAAATGTCAAGTAGCCAGTTATGTCCGAAGGGTCCCAACAGATAACTATGCACAATTTGTTGCAGATTGTTGAAACGGTGTTGAATTGTATAAGGGACAACGCTTCACCAAGCCACAAACCCACAGACAAATGTAGACTTTTATATATATATATAGATCTACTAGACCTGAATCTACTTCCAAACCATGTTGATAGGTAGGATCTTGAAGCCGCAAGGTAACACTTGGCTTGGGGATAGATGACTTGGCCGCCAACGCTGTTGATGGCTGCAGAGTGGTGCACCGGCAAAGGTATTGGCAGCTGGCTAGATTTTAATGGGATCCTGGTGGGCAGGTGGGAACAGGGAAATGCCAGCAGCACTGGGGGATGTCTGATGAATGGAAGTGCCTGTAGAGATTCCTGGGAGAAGGTGCTGTTGACACTGCGGCGACGGATGCTCTGTTCCACACCTCCAGGCCTTCTCTAATGCACCCTCGTCGCCTTGCAGGCACCACTCTTCTTCTGGCTCTAGCAGAAGACGGAGCCACAAAGTGACAGAGCGTTCTGAGGAGGGTTCGCGGGCCATAGGCATGAGCAGCTGCGGGTCGATGTGGTGGGTCTTGGTGTCAGGCTTTGGGGAAGAGTGTGCGCATGGTGCGCATGCACCAGTGGCGGAACACAGAACTTTGTTCTGCTAGTCTCCCCACACCCATGTGCAAATAGGCAACACAAGATTACCGCAAGGAGACGACTAGCGCCACCTTCAGGGCAATGGGTGTTAAAGGGTCTGCAGTACTGAGCACTAGGTATGTTCCCCCAATGATTTCCTATGCGTCCCAGACTTCCCATATTTGGATGGACACCTCATTGGTCACTGGCACCCAAGGAGGTGGACATGTGGGTGTGTGTATATGCCTCCCTCACCCAGTGCTGGATCCGGCATTGAACCAATGGCCAGGCTATCTATGTCATGAGTTGCCAGCGGCTGTGGTGTTTATTCTTCCAGTGGGCATCATACATCTGGTCATATTGCACATCTGTGACATTTTGAAGTTATTTATAGTTTTACAGTAATTGTAGTTTTCATTTTACCCACCCTCTGTGATTTCATCCGTGTGGAAGGATGTCTGGTAATATTTCTACTGATTTCCCTGGAGTCACGTGCCACCTGATGCCCCTTCCAGGGCTGTCGTGGCTGTGGGGGTGCAAGAACGCCATGGACTAGCACAGGGGTCTGCAACCAGTGGCTCTCCAGATGTTTTGAACTACAATTCCCATGATCCCTCAACATTGACTTTGCTGGAAATGGCCAATGGGAGTTGTAGTCCAAAACACCTGGAAAGCCAAAGGTTACAGATCCTGGTCTAGCACTTTCAATATCCCTATGATTTTGGTGCTGTGATGCCAGTATGTTCCAGTTTCGTTTCACTGTAAGGTATGAGGGATAGCTTGGTGCACACAGCCTTGCACAAAAACTACATTTTTTAAATGTAGACTGTAGCCTGGCATTGCTTGGCTTTTCGGCATCACAGGTATTGCCCAGGTCCTGCTTCACTTGAGTCCAATTTGTAATCTATTACTGAGATTTCGAAATTCTATAGGACCAATACATCTATCCAACAATATAATAAAGGGCCAGATATATGCTTGTCCAGTGTAGTCATAGCTTCGCCTGTTGTCACCACTAGAGGGAGCTGTTGGCTTAGGATATACAGTGGTCCAATTTGCATAGCTTCACCTTTTGTCACCACTAGAGGGAGTTGTTGCCTTAGGGGGTACAGTGGTCCAATTTGCATAGCTTTGCCTGTTGTCACCGCTAGAGGGAGCAGTTGCCTTAGGATATACAGTGGTCCAATTTGCATAGCTTTGCCTGTTGTCACCGCTAGAGGGAGCAGTTGCCTTAGGATATACAGTGGTCCAATGTGCATAGCTTCGCCTGTTGTCACCGCTAGAGGGAGCTGTTGCCTTAGGTTATATAGAGGCAATGCCAATTTGCATATTTTTGCCTGTTGTCACCGCTAGAGGGAGCTGTTGCCTTACGCTATGTAGTGGTCCTAGTGTGCTAATGAACACCTGCACTTTGGCCCGTGTACACAGGCTTCTACACTAGTATGTAATAACCAGCCAAAGTGCCCACTATCTTGTAATGGTTCTGTCCAATTCCATATTCTCCTATTAAATAAATGTGATGCAAACCTTAACTCAGAAGGGATAGGTCGATACAGCTTTACAAATGAAATACCATGCTGGGAATTCGCCAGCCGTACTAAAAATGCCATTCTTAAGTAAAATGTCACATTACTCTGAACATGGCCAGCGAGACCTTTGAAAGCAGGATTCCTCTTTGACAGACGCAGAGCAATTGAAATCAACCTTTGAAATGGTAACAGAACTCAGGCCCTGCTTCAAGTGGAGGCTGGGCATGTTTTATGATTAGCTGGTTTCTCCAAGTGTCCTTTCAATAATGAATTGGTAGAAAAGGACTCTGTTTAGTCGGCCAGATTTGCACTCTCTATCTCTAACTTCAGGGACTCGCCATAGAGGCGGAAAGTGCAAAAGGGAGATTTGAGTGCTACATGGTCATAAGCTTGCAGGGACATGGCGCAAACACCCTAACTACTAGCGACGTGGAACAAACATTGACACTGCTGGTGGTGATGTGGCACAAACACCCTAACTATTAGTGAGGTGGGGGGGGTGTGGCTACGACGGCCATGTAAGAGGACGTGTTCCAGAGGAGCTCCTGCGATCCTGCGATGATCCTTTTAAATAGTGCATACATGGATGCCTATTAGTATTGAAAATCAACATGCTTGCTTCTGAACGCAAAGGACGCACTCGCTGAACTTTTGGTGCCCACGGGATGCACTGATACAAAGTTACGCACGTTCTTAAAATTGCGGGAGCCGGAGGAGAAGTACGATGCAAAATGGCTACTAGAACAAAGGAACTACTCAGCTACGCGATGGCATCGAAACAATAATGAGGTGCAAGCTCAGCTGGATGCTGCAACGGATTAAGACACCCCGTGCTAAGACACAGGCTTGGATGGGCCGGGATGCTTGAGAGCTCAAGAGATGAGCAGCGGATCGAACGTGGCCGAGTCTGGCATGCAGATGCGAACATCTGTTTACTGCGGCTGCCGAAGACGCACGTACGATGGTGCTAGCGCACGGATGGCTTTGCAGTAAGGGGACTCGCTGAGAACTTGAAGAGGAACTGACGGCGAGCGCTGGGCCTGCAGGGAAGTGGGACCGGACATTGGCGGCCCGAAATAAGGAGGCAGAGCGGAGCTGCAGTGGCAAATGACCCCGGCGTCTATACGGAAGCATTCACACAGCGGTGGCATATGAAGCGAGCACACGGGAACAAGCCGAGGCACTGAGCCCCGGAAGGCGCAAGCCGCAGCAAAGTCGGTGGCAGTCTGGGGACCATAGATGACCCGAACGGTCATGGAACACAAGGCCCGTGTGGCAATCTGATAACAGAGGAGTGCAGGGGGTGCCTGGAAATAGGGCCTCTGCTTGCTGGGACACCGTGGAACATCCCTGACATGATTGGGCCAGGCCCCGACTTTTTGGGTAGCTTGGCACGATGGAGCGGGTGGTGCCGCATGGCCGCAGCAGAGGCTGCCGCACCAGAGCCCAGGGGGAGCAGCAGCGTGCCGGACCAGGGCCAGAGGCACCCGAGACCCGCAGTGCTGGGGCGCACGAAGCCCTGGAAGCAGTATCCCACCAGGCATTGTGGGGCTTGGCGGACAGCGGCCTTGCTTTGAACTACCTCAATACAGGTATGTGCGCCTACAGCGAGAAGCCACAAAGGAAGGCACACACCACGATATCTGAGGCGACCAAGAGTCAGCAGCATAGAACACTGGCGGGGGCATAGATCGGAGTGCTGGGACTGGATACATAATAAGTGGCACTGGGGCTAGCAACGTTGGGCACTGGATGCTAAAGCACACCTGAAAGTTCGGCCCTTTCCACGGGCAGCACTGCCGGATGAGCAGTCATAAGGCCTAGTTGAAGCCCGCAATTGATGAGTGCAGAGCCATCGGATGTCTCGGGGTGCGAGTGCCCGGAAGAATCCGGATTAAAGACCCAGTGAATCAGCTGAGCCCGCAGCAGCACGCGGGGGGACAGGCCCACCCCAGAAGGGCCACAGGCAACCAGCGCACAACCCCGACACGGCCGAGTTGGTTCCACACACCGGCCACCACTCAACACGGAGCAGGACTGTAGGAGAGGGGCTGCTGTGTCGGCCCACACTCGGTGGGAACAGTACGATGTTGAACAAGACCACAAGACCTAAGGGCAAGCAGCCCACGCTGGACGACTATGCCAAGTCATCGCCAGGGGTAGAGGGTGCCAGGAGTAAAGAGAAGTCTACTGTAGGAAGCGCAGAGGCGCCGGGCACAATCCAGGAGGTGCTTGTCGTGATTGCAGACTTGAAAATCGCTTGGGAACTAAATTGGGACTGGCCATGAACGATCTTAAAGTGGTGCTGGACCTCAAGGTTGGGGCGGTTCAGGAAGAAGTAAACCTCCTTAGGCAAGACGTTAGGACACTGGCAGAGCATACCGGAAACCTGGAGAAGGAGATGGCCCCAAACACAGCGGATTGTGCCGCCCACAAATCGCAACTGCATGCCCTGGTGCAGCGAGTGGGCAACCTGGAAAGCAGGGTGGAGGAGGCAGAAGGATGTGCCCGACGGAACAACATCCGCATTATAGGCTTGCCTGAGGGAGCCGAAGGGCCCAACCCAACGTAATACGTTGAAACTATGTTACTCCAAGAAATAACTGGAGGGTTGCTGTCCCAGGGGTTCGCTGTTGAGAGAGCGCATAGAGCTCTGATGCGGAAGCCACCACCAGGTACCCCTCCCAGGCTGATAATTGTGAAGATCTTAAATTACCGGGATCGGGAGAAGATACTTGAATTCTTCCGGAAGGGTGGGACAATTGAAAGGGGGACAGCGAAGATAACTGCATACCCGGATTACACCTTGCAGGTGCAGTGTAGCAGGATGAACTTTGGGGCAGTGAAAAGGAGACTGTGAGAATCAGGCCACAAATATATGCTGCTTTACCCGGCCAAACTGAAGGTGTTCCACAGGAACAAAACCCTTTTTTTTTAAACCCCGGAGGATGCCATGGGGTGGCTGGATATGCAGAGCAGCCCGCAAAAATCGTGAATCCAGACAGGAGGCGAAGAAGTATAAGTAATATGCAGCAGCGGCACCTAGGGTGGCGTCGCGCAAGACACTAGGACTGGAATATAGAAGGTGATGCTTGGGATGAACAT
Source organism: Ambystoma mexicanum (assembly GCF_040938575.1). Classification (NCBI taxonomy): domain Eukaryota; kingdom Metazoa; phylum Chordata; class Amphibia; order Caudata; family Ambystomatidae; genus Ambystoma; species Ambystoma mexicanum. The sequence continues at coordinate 641,130,555 of NC_090940.1, read as the reverse complement.
GCATGTAGGATCCGTTTGCACTGAATAATACTAAATACAAAACACGGGAGCTACTGGGAGCTAACCCTTGTACCCCCATAGCATTAAGCTTAGTTTGGTCACTGGTAGTCCGGTGTCACCCTGCTGGGTTCTTGTCCTCGGGAATTCTGAGGAGGGACCAAATGCGGGTGGGCCTGAGATCCAGGGATGGAGCTGGGCATTTGTTGGGGCGGGGTGGGGAGGGTGGGGAGGGCAAGGGTTGTGTGCAGTGGGGTGTTGTTGGGGAAAAGAGGGTGGGGGTGGTTGTTGGGGTTGGGAGGGTCAGGAGCCAGACCCAGTGTTATCGGGGGCAGAAAGGGAAGCTAAGAGGAGAGATGGGATACCATGTTCCTGGCGTTGGGTAAACTCAGGGTGGTGACCTGGAATGTGCGGGGCCTCAACAATTACCTGAAACGGGTTAAAGTGATGATGTACCTCAGAAGGATGAGAGTCGACATCGCTTTATTACAGGAAACCCACCTCACTAAAGAAAAACTGGAAGAAGTTAAGAGAAAATGGAAGGGAAGCGTCATGGGAGCTACATACTCAGCATACGCGAGAGGAGTTGTTATATGGGTGGCACCGCATGTGCCATTTCAGCTGCTTAGGTCCACTATAGATCCAGAGGGTAGAATGGTGGTGGCGCAGGGGCTTCTGGAGAATCGAGAAGTGAACATCATAAACCTATATGCCCCTAACCAAGACACAGCAGCTTATTTTAGGTCTTTATATGGAAAAATCTGCCCCCTGCTGGGAGGGGCGATACAGTGGGGGGTTATTTCAATTGCACCCTGAACCCCAGGGTAGACAGGTCGGATGGTAAGCTGCACAAACCAACCCCAGCAGCCAAAGCACTCGGGGCATTGCTGTTAGACCGCAGATTGGTGGATGTATGGAGGAGGCTGCACCCAACAGACAGGCAGTACTCACATTACGCAGCGCCGCACGACCTACACACTAGGTTGGACTATGTATTCGCGGCCGAGGAGGTAGCGGGAGAAATGGTGGGAGCAGAATATACGGCCAGGGTGCTCTCGGACCATTCCCCCTTGGTCCTGGAGTGGCAATACCACCCCCCCCAGGACGCGTATCCCGACATGGAGGCTTAGAGCTGAGGCCCTACAGGACTCAGGATTCAGAGAGGACCTAAGGGAAGCCATCACGGAATACTTCGACATTAATACTGGTAGTGTGCAATCAGTGGGAACGGTATGGGAGGCATTCAAAGTGGTAGTGCGAGGGGTGGCCATTTCTAAATCCAGGGGGCTCCAATCTGATGCGTAGAGGGGGGACCGCCCGGGAAGATGGGATAAGTATAAGGGAGTTGCAGGGGGCTAGTGGAGAGCTCTGGGACAGGCTATGCAAGTTGAATTATAAGAAATACGTGGAGAGGCAACATGCGGGTGGGGACAAGCCGGGAAGATTGCTGGCCTGGTTATATAAAAATGAGACACCCCGGTCAGTGATTAGAGCAGTTAGGGGGGAGGATGATCAGATTTATGATACCCAGGACGGCGGGAATGAAGAGTTCCTCAAGTATTATAAATGCTTGTACGAGGATACAGGCGGAGACATGGGCCAAGAGATTTCCAAAACACTAGAGGATATGGGCCTGTCCACCCTGGATGACCTGTAACGGGCTAGCCTAGAGGCCCCAATCAACATGGACGAACTGGATGCAGTGATCCAGCATCTGCCCACGTGTAAGGCGCCTGGGTCAGATGGACTGCCCAGCGAATTTTACAAAGCGTACCGGCAGGAGCTGCTCCAGCCGCTGCTGGCCCTGTTCAATGAGGCCTACGAGCAGGAGGAGCTGCCAGAGACCCTGCGAGAAGCAGTGATCATCCCGCTCCTGAAACCAGGCAGAATCAAACTGTGGGTAGTATAGGCCCTTATCGATGCTCAACCAGGATAGCAAAATACTTACAGCGGTGCTCGCTGATAGGCTCAAGCTGGTGATTGGCAAACTGATACACCCAGACCAAACAGGTTATGTCCCCGGCAGAAACATTACTGACAATCATAGGAGGCTACACCATATTATCGACCAAACAGATAGTGACCCGGGTGAACTGGCTATTGTGTCATTGGACGCGGTCAAGGCCTTCGACTAGGTTAGGTGGCCATGGTTGATGGCGACCCTGAGAGGGTTTGGGATGGGGCTGGCGTACATGAGATGGGTTAAGATGTTATACAGTTCCCCGATCGCTAGGGTAAAAACAGGCACCATGATCTCAGACAATTGACAACTCAGCAGAGGGACCAGACAGGGATGCCCATGGTCGCCCATGTTATATATCCTTGCGCTGGAGCCGTTGGCAGTTTGCGTAGGCAACAATATGGGGAGGTGGGGATCCAAACGATAGCAGCTTTGCTTAAGATCGTCGTGTTGCCAAGACTGTTACACTTTTTCATTAATGTCCCGTATTTGATTCCCAAACGCTTTTTTGTCAAAGTTCACAGCATGTGCAGGGGCTTCATATGGCACAACTCCAGGAACAGGGTGGCCCTCTGGAAATTACAAAACTCAAGTGAAAAGGGGGGTATCAACCTGCCAAACTTTGAACTATATTACCTGGCAGGACAGCTATTATAGGTGACCAGATGGTTGTCGGAAAATGAGTCGGCAGAGGTCAGGCTTTTGCGGGGAGACCTGGCCCCGTATTTCCTTAGGGAGACAGTGTGGTTGCCCAAGGCGAAGGTGGCGGGGAGGGGAAGGTTGCTGGTGCTGGGCTGGGAGGTCTGGTGCAGAGCGTGGCGAACTGTGGGTGACCCAGACCCGCTTTCTCAACAGGTCGCTGGTGGTGCTATGTGGGGGAGACTCCCAGTTGGTAAAAGGGGTTCGCAGATAGTGGGAACCGGTGGGCCTGGCCACCCTGGGTGATATATGGCAGGAGGGGGATGCAGTAGGATTCCAGAGATTGATGGAGGAGACCGGGGTGCATAAAGGCCAATATATAACGTATACTAGAATTATGAAACGGGTGAGGGAAAGGAGGCCCGAAACAGTACTTGCAGAACAACCTGACGCCACCGTAGAAGTGATGTACGATGTCTTGGAGGGTGGGCACGAAATATCCCGGATATATGAGTTACTGGGCACGAAGGCAGGGAGGGTGCTGCTCCAGCTGAGGCACGATTGGGAGGAGGAGGTGGGGGAACCCATGACAGACGGCCAATGGGACAGAGCCCAGAGGTACCACAAAAAGGTGTCCCGGAATGCGAGACTTCAGCAGATTCAGCTATACGTCACCCATAGGGCATACTTGACCCCCGGCAGATTAGCTAGGTGTGGGGGCTCGACTGTACAGAAATGTCCCAGGTGTGGGGAGGAGGGGGCTGGGCTGCTGCATATGTTCTGGGCCCAGAAGTGAGCAGATTCTGGATAGAATTGAAAACGAGACTGGCTAGCAGTGGGGTGGTGCTTGACGTTGGATCTGCTTGGGCATGCATGCTCGGGAGCTTTCCCAGGCCCCGTAACCTAAAGCATATTAGCAAGATGAGGGATCTGGCTTATATTCTGGCCAAGCGCAGAATTGCAATGGGCTGGAAGGCAGCCCACCGGCCCAGATTGGAGATGTGGTGGGCGGACCTTCTGAAGTGGGCGGAGGCAGAATCGGTGGCCTGGAATGAAGCAGCCACTAGAGGAGGGGAGGAGGAGGTAGGTCCCCTGATGGCCTGGAGACAACTGGTGGCTTCAATGGTGAACCCCCACCAGACCGAGGATGAAGCGGAGGACATGGATGAGATGATGTCAGAGATACACGAGGAAGCTCAGGAGGATGACACTGGTGGGACGGCTGAAGTTAATGGGGGCAGGGGGGAGGACTGTAAAGTGTATTCAATGATGAAACACTTTAATATTGATTTTGAATGTCCTAAATGGCTGTAATGTTTGGAGTGGTGTTTGGTTAAAAAAATAAAAAAGTGTTTAAAAAAAAAAACTATTAGTGAGGTGGAACAAACATTGAAACTACTGGTCATGATGTGGCGCAAACACCCTAACTATTAGTGACGTGGAACAAACATTGAAACTACTGGTCATGATGTGGCGCAAACACCCTAACTATTAGTGACGTGGAACAAACATTGAAACTACTGGTCATGATGTGGCGCAAACACCCTAACTATTAGTGAGCATGGAAAAAACATTGAAACTACTGGTCATGATGTGGCGCAAACGCCCTAACTACTAGTGACGTAGAACAAACATTGAAACTGCTAGTGGTGATGTGGCGCAAACACCCTAACTACTAGTGACGTGGAACAAACATTGAAACTTCTGGTCATGATGTGGTGCAACCACCCTAACTACTAGTGATGTGGAAAAAACACTGAAACTGTGTTACAAGATCTCCGCGATCTGCTCCTCTCCATGTAACCCCAGCGCCTCACAGTACATGCGACGCTGGCGGTTGCCATGGAGACAGTTTCTTAGCCTCCGGCCTCCATACTGCTCACGTGACTAGTCAGCTGTTGCCACGCCATGGAAGATCCTGCCCCACGCATGGAGTACTATTCAAATAGAACTCACAGTGTTCAAATGCTGCTTCTAATTAGAGTTACAACTGTGAATTTCTACGTATTCTATTCAGCATCTTGGTTACTTGACTTGGAACGTTCCTCGACCTCTCTATATGCCAGCTACTTTATTGGATTTGTTCACCTGTCTTCTCCGCTCGTCAGCAGTCCCGTCTGTTTAACGAGCCCTACGCCTTCAGCATTCCTTGTCGGATTCATTCCGGAATCCACTTCCTCTACTCAGAAGCGGTATCCTGAAATCCGACGGCCGGCATATTGCTACTACCAATGCTGGGACCCATCAGACACAGTGCGGTAAGCATTTATACTGCTTGTTCCACAGCAATTGCAACAGCCATACTTTGTATGTTATCCATCACACGCTATTCCTAATCTGCAACGCACAGAACCTTTAATCCTCCAGTCAGCACTCCACCCCCTGGGGACTCCTCATTACACTTTTTGGGGAACTATTGACTCGCCTACCTCCTGATCCTGGATTGAGAAACTGGACTCTTTCTACAGGACCTGGTGTTGTGCACATTCGAAACGCTCTCCTGCCCAGTAGTGCATTATCTCGACTCCAGTTGCGTCCCTTGTGCCGTTCGGGAAAGCTTCCCATACTAACCTACCCTTTTTATTATTTTTTCTTTTTGTTGACTAAAAACATCTGATTTCAATCATTCTCCTATTCAGGGGTAAGCTCCTTGCCTTCTTTCATCAGAGAGTTCTGTTTAGGTTGCTGGAGAGTAACCTGTCCTATCTCTTCTCTTAGTTAAACGAGTGCTGCCTACACTTGCTGCCTTCATCTCCGCCTTCTCCCACACCTTTTCAGGTAGTTTATATTCTGTAGAATTGCTTCTGTTATTTTGACATCACTGAGTGTTCATTTGTGCTTTGTTTTTCTCCTTACAGCCTTGGTGTGGCGGTGTGGGTATCCCCGCTCTTTTGGGTAACCAACTCCTTTGATTGTGTTGTCCTAACAACAAAGGGGTGTGTTGCATAAAAGAGATCCTCAAGTTGAGGAGGCCTGGTTCTGGGACATTCACCAATGGGAATCACTCCAGCTTAGGCCGAACATATTCCAGAGCAGCTCCTTCTCCTCTGTTATCACAAGGTCGAGCAACACCCTGACCTGTGCAGCTAAGCGGTGAGTAACAGAATTAGAAGCCAAATAGGATCTCAACAGAACCAACCGAAACTATGGCACAGATCCCACAACTCATATCTGAGTTGAGGATGGACATGTCTTCCATGAAAGACGAGTTACAACAACGGATCAATGACATACAATCTGTGGTGTCTGCTCCCGCTACGCAGGGGGGTGTGTTACTCACCGCTCCGTAAATAGGTCAGGAAGGTAGATAGTTGACCTTGGAGACGATATGTACACAGGAATCGATATTCAGCCTCCAATTCCAGCTCCCCTGAGTTCAAGACTCAGGCTTCCTCAAGAGAGGGGCTCTTCTTTACAACATACCTCTCTGCTGTTTCTAATGGAACAGGCAGAGATGTCAGTTGAATAAAAGAGTGGGGAGAACACACACCGCCAATACCAAAGCTGCAAAGGAATACAAAGATATTTGACAGTGCTGAGAAAACAAGTAAGCAATCAAGCACAGTATGGGACAGGAAATACCTAGGCTGGGACCGAAGTGGAACTTTCCCCGGAATGGACCTACAAGTAAAGAAGTAAACCCAATTGAGTGGATTAATCTAATGGATTCTTCCTATAGAGAGTTTTAGCCAAAACTACAGACCTGAATTGTGGGACTCTCAAGGGTTAACGATTTCCAGGATTGGAGAAAACGACAGGAAAAAAAAAAACAGGGAAGTTAGTACAGGGAAGTAAACCTGGGCGGCACGAGGGTCGCGCTAGAGCCGGGTTGGTGCAGGATCAGGAGAGTGTCAATATGCACTTTGAAAATAAATTCGTTGAGTGTTGTAGTTCAATGAATGTCCCAAATCCAATAGAGAGGAATACCAACAGAGCAGTAGGTAAATAGTCAAAGTTGGCACTGGCCGAAATAGAAGAAAATAAACACAGTTGGTTACCTGAAACACACGCTTTCCAAACGAGGGTTGGAGCAACTGAAGTGTTCCGAGTAACTGCTGACGACTAGGTTGCATTGATTAGGGCATTGAGAAGGCAGTCCAGGGACAGTCCGGGTCGATACCGTAGCGGTCTAAGAAGTGCCAATGGAATAGGAGACGTAACAATCCAAAAGTTCGGGCGAGGGTCGGAACCAGGAGATCAAGTTGGAATTTCGTGATAAGATTTCACGAAGGAAAACAGACGTAACCGCAAATAGTAAGAAACACTAATTAGCAGCAACAAGCCCGCTCGAAGATGGCAGTTTTAAACCTGTAAGAGGGGCGTGCCTTGTTGTACGTCCTTCACGTACGAGACATGTCAGCTGACACGGGTTCCGCCGTAACTTGTACAGACACCATGGCAACCTGTATCTGCTCGACAAAGGAGCCTGTGAATGGGACATACGCCACAGGGTAGTTTTTCTCTGCCGAAGTGTAACAGCATCCTCCCCCAAAGACACCAGCAACCCCCGGGCGAATGAAAATCCTTCAAAAGATCAGGGCAATGCAAGTTGGACAAAGGTTCCCATGTACGATCCTCAGGCCCGAAGCCCTTCCAATCCACCAGATAGAACACCGTACCCTTAGAGACTTTGCAGTCCAAAATGCGTGAGACCTCGTACTCCTCTTCGCCGTCCACCAAAATCAGTGAAGGAGGCGTCGCTAGACGAGTAGACCGGACAAATGGTTTGATCAGAGAGACGTGAAAGACCGGGTGAATGCGCCAAGAACATGGCAATGACAACTTGACCGCTGCAGGGTTAATAACATCAGAAATGGTAAAGGGCTCCACAAATTTAGGCAGAAGAGAGCGTTTACCAGCAATCCGTAAGTTACGGGATGACAACCACACCTTCATGCCAATCCGATAGACTGGTGCCGGTGAACGATGAGCATTTGCGTACTTCTTTGCACGATCTTGACCCCGAAGCAAGTGACAGCGAAAATCCTGATGAACTTGGTCCAGATCCCTTACGCAATCTTGTGCGGTCGGGTTGGTATCCGGCAAGGTCGGATCAAGCGGGAGTGCCCTAGGGTGGCAACCATACAAGGCGAAGAAGGGAGACACCCCTGTGGACGTATGCATAGAATTATTGTATGCAAACTCGGCATAAGGCAATGAAGTGAACCATGACTGTTGAAACTGAAGACATAAACAGCATAGGAACTGTTTGATAGTAGCATTGGTTCGTTCCGTCTCCCCATCAGTCTGAGGATGGTATGCCGAGGAATACCTATCCTCAATACCTAGAGAAGCCGTAAGAGTCTTCCAGAATTGTGAGGTAAATTGCTTCCCACGATCGGAAACAATGACAGATGGCAAGCCAAAGAAACGAAATACGTTCGTCATGAACAATCTGGCCAGACCAGGACCTGAGGGCAGACCGGAACAAGGAATGAACAAAGCAAATTTTGTGAAGTAGTCCACAATCACCCAAATGGTGTCGTGCCCCTGGATGTCAGGCAAGTCAACAATTAAATCCATTGACACCATCAGCCAAGGTTTGTACGGGATTGACAGGGGCTGTAACAAACCCACAGGTTTGGCTCTGGAGGTCTTACATTGGGTGCCAACGGCACAAGTTATGATGTAATCCTTTATGTCGCGTGCCATGCAAGGCCACCAAGCCCAATGACGTAATGCCTCCAGGGTTTTCTAACCTTGAACTAGTTCCAGGTTGAAGTCAGCAATTTCCGTTGGATGGGTTGAGACCCAATCAATGATGATTGAACGTAAGGACGGTTGAACAGAACATCCACAAACAACTTTGTTAGGTAGGAGGGGTAATGCTTCATTTAGCTGGAACTGGTTCCCCGCATGGAGGTGGGAGAGAGAGTCGGCTGATACTTGGGCCTTGGCAGGACGGTAGGTGATAACAAACTGATATTGTGAAAAAAATAAGTGCCACGCACCTGCCTGACAGTAAGACATTTCATTGAATTGAAAGCTAACAGGCTTCTATGATCCGAGTATACTGTTACTGGATGTTTTGCCCCCAAGAGGTGGTGTCTCCATTCCATAAAAGCATCTCTGATGGCTAGGAGTTCATGTTCCGTAATGGGATAATTCCTCTCGTAAGGTGTCAACTTGCGAGAGAAGTAGGCAACGGGATGTATATCGCCGGAAAGAGGACAATGTTGAGCCAAGAAAGCACCAACTGCATAACCCGAGGCATCAGCCTCCACAAAAAACGGGAGATCAGGATGGGGATGTTTGAGGACAGGCGCGGAAGGAAAGCGGCTTTTAACTGGTCAAAAAACTTTTGGGTTTCAGATGACCAACCATATGGCACCTTGGCACTGGTCAGAGAGGTAAGAGGTGCAGAAATCTCCGAAAAGCCGTTGATAAAACGCCTATAAAAATGTAATAAACCCAGAAATGATTGTAGTGATTTGATAGTTTTGGGCTCTGGCCATTCCAAAATGGCACTGATTTTAGATTGACTCATACGAACCCCACTGCTAGTGAAATCGTAACCCAAGAATTCCACCTCTGAGGCATGAAAGATGCATTTTTCAGCTTTTATGAATAAATTGTGACCCCTCAGCCGTTGGAGCACCGTTTTGACATGTAGTACATGGTCCATCTGGTTTTGCGAATAGATTAGAATATCATCCAGGTAAACTACCACGTACTGATCAAGGATGTCATGGAATATTTCATTCATAAATGCCTGGAAGGTGGTCGGTGCGTTACAGAGCCCAAAGGGCATCACCAAGTACTCAAATAAACCGTAACGTTTCTTGAACGCAGATTTCCACTCATCCCCCCTTCTCATACGGATTAAATTGTAGGCCCCTCTGAGATCGAGTTTAGTGAATATTTTTGAGGAACCCAACTGATCAAGGAGAACAGAGATCAGGGGAAGGGGGTACTTTTTTTTATGGTAGCTGCATTCAAGGCGCGATAGTCAATACAAGGACATAAATCCCTTTCTTTCTTTGGAACAAAAAAGAGCGGGGACGCAATTGGGGATTTTGAAGGACGAATAAACCCCATGGCAAGAGCCTTGTCTATGTACTCTTTGAGTACTCAATCTTCCTTGAGAGTGAGTGAATACACCCTTCCAGCAGATATCTTTATCCCTGGTACCAAGTCTATCGCACAATTATAGGCCGATGTGGAGGTAGAGATTCCACCATACCTTTGTCAAATACGTCCAAATATTCTGCATAATGAGAAGGAACCATGGACGCGATGTTGTTTGATATTGCTCCAATATGCATGGTAGAAGATACCAATGCCCTGGCAGGGCTATCCTGGCTGATTCCAGGCAAGGAAGTGCATTGACTATTGCAAAAGTTGGAAGGAAACTGGATCTGATATGTAAACCAATCAATGACAGGGTTGTGGAACTGCAGCCATGAAAAAACCAAGTTGACTTTGTAGGGCGGAGCTTTGATAATATCGAATTATATCATTTCTGTATGGCCTTCATCAGTGCTCATGTGCAATGGAACCGTCTGATGAGTTACCTATCCAGAGACAAGGATCAAACCGTCCACCGCATTAACAGTTTCAGGTATGGTTTTGCGAATTAGCGGTATGCCTGACATAGAGGCAAAGCATTGGTCAACGTAGTTACCAGTTGCTCCCGAATCTATCACTGCCATTGCCTGAAATGAACGATCTTGGTTCAAAGAAAACGTAACAGGAAGGTGGCCCAGCTGAACCGGATTCTGTATCTGAGAGTCCAAAGGTGGTCCTCCTGACGTAGGGACTCCATCTACTGTCGGGATTTGGCGTTTCCCGCCTTTCTCTTAGGTTTTTTGGGACATTCGGGCAGCAGATGATCAGAGGCCCCACAATACATGCAAAGATTGTGTGATCTGCGGTATTCTCTTTGAGCAGGCGTGAGTGGACCCCTAACCACACCGATCTGCATAGGTTCTGGTGCAGGAAGTGTCGAGGGTGAAGCATCCACAGGGGCTGAGGCGAATAGAGCAGGTTTCTTCTCTCCACGCCTTTCAGCTTTACGGGCATCAATCTGAAGGACTAAATCAAGCATTTCCCTGAATGCTGTGGGAACCAATGGGACAGTGGAGAGAATGTCCTTTAGTTCGCCAGAGAGACCTTGATAGAAGACTGCAGTCTTCTTTTCTTCGGGCCAATCCGTTTCCGCTGCCAGCTGATTAAAGCGAGCCAGATAAACCAATAGAGAATTTTTCCCTTGTCGATGCTTCAACAGTTCCAAGTCGGTAGCTTGAGTAGTATAACTCGTATCAAATACTTTACTCATCATACCTAAAAGGGCATCGCAATTGTAGAGAACATGACTATTTTATTCTAACAATGGATTTGCCCAGGCGGCAGCAGTGCCACCCAAATGTGACAAAACAAAAGCTGCCTTAGTCGTGGAAGTAGGGAACAAAGCAGGATGACACAAGAAGTGCAACTTGCACTGATTAATGAAGGTCCTGTATTGTTTAGGATCACCCAGGAAGCGTTCCGGCGGAGCCAGAGGAAACTGGGTGGTAAGCATGATAGGATTTGATTCCTGTGCGGGAGCTGGAAAGCCGGACCCCGAAGCAGTAGCACCAGTTCCTAAGGCTGGGGTAGTTACCAAGGCCTGGATAGCATCCATATGTTGACGTAATGCCTCTTGTGCATTGGTCAAGTCGGTTCGTAGATCCATGACCATTTGCACAATCTGATTCAACGCATTACTGGTCTCCATGGACATTATTAGGCTGCTAATTCTGTTACTCACCGCTCCATAAATAGGTCAGGAAGGTAGATAGTTGATCTTGGAGATGATATGTACACAGGAATCGATATTCAGCCTCCAATTCCAGCTCCCCTGAGTTCAAGACTCAGGCTTCCTCAAGAGAGGGGCTCTTCTTTACAACGTACCTCTCTGCTGTTTCTAATGGAACAGGCAGAGATGTCAGTTGAATAAAAGAGCGGGGAGAACACACACCGCCAATACCAAAGCTGCAAAGGAATACAAAGATATTAGACAGTGCTGAGAAACAAGTAAGCAATCAAGCACAGTTTGGGACAGGAAATACCTAGGCAGGGATCGGAGTGGAACTTTCCCCGGAATGGACCTACTAGTAAAGAAGTAAACCCAATTGAGTGAATTAATCTAATGGATTCTTCCTATAGAGAGTTTTAGCCAAAACTACAGACCTGAATTGTGGGACTCTCAAGGGTTAACGATTTCCAGGATTGGAGAAAACGACAGGAAAAAAATAATAAACAGGGAAGTTAGTACAGGGAAGTAAACCCGGGTGGCACAAGGGTCGCGCTAGAGCTGGGTTGGCACAGGATCAGGAGAGCGTCAATATGCACTTTGAAAATAAGTTTGTTGAGTGTTGTAGTTCAATGAATGTCCCAAATCCAGTAGAGAGGAATACCAACAGAGCAGCAGGTAAATAGTCAAAGATGGCGCTGGCCGAAATAGAAGAAAAGAAACACAGTTGGTTACCTGAAACACACGCTTCCCAAACGAGGGTTGGAGCAACTGAAGTGTTCCGAGTAACTGCTGACGACTGAGTTGCAAAGACAGCAGGAGCAGGGAAGAACAATCCAAGTAACGTACCGTGTCAAATACCAGAATATCACGACAATGATTAGGGCATAGAGAAGGCAGTCCAGGGACAGTCCGGGTCGATAACCGTAGCGGTCTAAGAAGTGCCAATGGAATAGGAGAAGTAACAATCCAAAAGTTCGGCTGAGGGTCGGAACCAGGGGATTAAGTTGGAATTTCGTGGTAAGATTTCACGAAGGAAAACGGACGTAACCGCAAATAATAAGAAACACTAGTTAGCAGCAACAAGCCCGCTGGAAGAAGGCAGTTTTAAACCCGTAAGAGGGGCGTGCCTTGTTGTACGTCCTTCACGTACGAGATGTGTCCGCTGACACGGGTTCCGCTGTAGCTTGTACAGATGCCATGGCAACCTGTATCTGCTCCACAAAGGAGCCTGTGAATGGGATGTATGCCACAGGGTAGTTTTTCTCTGCCGAAGTGTGCTTCAGGGGCAGCCGCTTCCAGTTCCTGGTTTTCTTCACCCAGCCAAGAAGCCCCCTCAGTGGTGCTTTCAGCTGAATTTCCACTGGCTCCCCCTGAACGGTTCATGGGTGATCCCAAGAATTACAGGACTTTTGTGAATCAGTGCAAACTGCACTTCCTATGCCGTCCTACCTCTTTTCCTACATCGAATACCAAGGCAGCCTTTATCTTGTCCCATTTAGGGGGTACTGTGGCTGCATGGGTCAACCCCCTATTGGAATACAACAGTCATATTCTATATAACTGTGACGCCCTACTGGCGACTATGAGCCGAATCTTTGACACACGGTACACCTCACAAGCTTCCGATTTTGAGGTGCTCAAGTTAAGACAAGGCTTGACACCTTTACTATCGTATTTAGCCCGGTTTAACCAGCTAGAAGCAGAAACAGATGGGCCCGAAGAGAAAAATTGGCTGTGTTCTATCAAGGTCTATCAGAAGCATTGAAGGACACGCTCTCAACAGTGCCTGTTGTTCCTACCGCTTTCAGTGAATTACTGGACATGGTTCTTCAAATCGATGCCCGCAGGGCAGAACGAAAAGGCCAAAAAAGGCCAAATGTACCGCTGTCGGTTCCAGACATCCCTACGGCCGTGGTCTTTACTCCAGAGCCCATGCAGATGGGCTCTGGAGTGGTCAGGGGGCCTTTGACACCAGCTTAACGGGAATACCGCAGTAGCCCTAATCTATGCATGTACTGCAGATCCGCAGAACACCTACTGCCTGAATGTTCCAAATAAATTCAAAAGAAGGCGGGAAACGCCACATCTGGGCAGTAGTAGGAGTCCTTTCGTCAGGAAAGTTAGCTCTGGACTCCCCTTGTCACTCTCAAATGGCCTTGTTCCATCTTTCGGTTACCTTTTCTGTGGCTTCAGAACCCTCCTTTCCTGTTTCTGTAGTTATCGATTCAGGGGCAACCGGGAATTACATCGACCAACACTTTGCTGAAAAATGCGGGAATAGCCTTCACGGCAAAACCTCAACGAGAATCAGTCAGTGCAGTTGATGGTTCGGCACTCGTCTCAGGACTGGTCACCCAACAGACTGTTCAGCTCACCATGACTACAACAAAGGGTCACTCCGAAGACATCGTCTTCGATGTCATAAAAGCCCCGCTTATAGGGTAATCCTGGGCATACTGTGGCTTCGGTTACACAACCCTCTCATCGAATGGTCTTTAGGACTGGTTCAGTTTCCCTCTGCTCTATGTAACAGTTTGTGTCTCTCTGCTTTGGGGATCAATGACGGGACTCACAGTCGGGCCTTGTCTGGTCTCCCTGCCTTCATCGGAGCAGTCGCTGCAACACTTGTCACCCAGGTCCCTTCGGAATACTCTCAATTGCTCAACGTGTTTGACAAGGGGAAGGCTGAGTCCCTACCACCTCAATGTGTCTACGATTGTCCCATAGACCTGGTACCCGGGGCAAAAATCCCATCAGGATGCGTTTATTCCTTATCTTTGAAGGAAGATCAGGTCTTGAGAGAGTACCTAGACAAGGCACTGGCGACCAGGTTCATAAGGCCTTCCAAGTCACCGCCCACTTCTCCGCTCTTCTTTGTGTCAAAAAAAGAGGGGGACCTGCGCCCCTGCATCGACTATCAGGCACTTAACGAGATAACAGTGAAGAATCAATACCCTCTGCCCTTGATATCGACTCTCATTGACCAATTAGGCAACTCACAGGTATTCACCAAACTTGACCTCCGAGGCGCCTTTAATCTCGTTCGCATTAGTGACGGTGATGAATGGAAAACAGCTTTCAAGACACGGTTCGGCCTATACGAATATCTGGTAATGCCTTTCGTGCTCTGCAATGCACCAGCCACATTCCAGGCTTTCATGAATGATGTGTTTCATGACATAAAGGACCAATACGTCGTAGTTTACCTCGAAGATATTCTCATCTACTCGGTTTCCCTTACTGAACATGTACAACACGTCTCTACCGTATTGCAGATTCTCAGAGAACATCATCTCTTTGCCACGCTACTGAAGTGGAATTCTTGGGATTCAACATCACGGATCAGGGCATCAAGATGAGCAATTCCAAGGTAAAAGCAGTATTGGAATGGCCTGTCCCTTAGTCGGTCAAAGACCTGCAATCTTTCCTTGGTTTTGCAAACTTTTACCACCGGTTTATCAATTCCTTTTCGGCCATTGCTGCACCTCTCACGGCTTTGATGAGTTCTAAGACTCGGTTTGCCTGGAATACCGCAGCCCTAGTTGCTTTTGAGCAGCTGAAGTAGGCGTTCACTGCAGCACCAGTACTACATCACCCTAATCCGGACTTGCCTTTCTTCTTAGAGGCGGATGCCTCCGGTTATGCTGTGGGTGCTGTGCTTTCCCAGTCCTGTCCACAGATGGGGGAGATACATCATGTTGCTTATTTTTCCCGGAAACTCACTCTTTACGAGAGAAACTATCCCATCACGGAAAGAGAATTACTGGCTATCAAAGAAGCTTTACGGAATGGCGCAACCACCTGTTAGGGGCTAGACATGTTGTTATGGTCTATTCTGACCATAGAAGCCTGCTGGCATTCAAAACCATGAAATGCCTCGCTGCCCGTCAAGCCCGTTGGCACCTTTTATTTTCCAATTCCAGTTCAGCATTACCTACCGTCCTGCACAGCTGCATATTCCTGCCAACGCATTGTCAAGAGAAATCACAAGCGCCAATAAGGAACCCAGAGAACTGTTCAACCTACTTGCTGATAAGGTGATTTGGGGCTGCACGGTCCAGCCCTCCTTGAGTTCCATCATTGAGGACTGGGTGCGTTCCAAGCTGTCTAATATCCTCTTGCTCAATTTGAACATTCAAGGAGGCTTGCCTTTCATTCAAGGGCGTTTATACATTCCTCCGGGACAAGCACGCACATACACCCTGCAGTGGGCTCACGACTCGGTTGTTGCGGCACACCCTGGTCACCAGAAAACCCTGGAATCACTCCGTCGCTGGTCTTGGTGGCCCTTGATGTCTCGAGATGTCACGGACTATTTGTCTCCTTGTGCGGTCTTTGCGCTTTGTAAGGTCTCCAGAACAAAACCCATGGGTTTGCTCCAGCCGCTCCCGGTGCCATATAAACCTTGGCAAATGATTACCATGGATTTTGGGGTTGAACTACCTACTACTAAAGGACTGGATACTATTCTGGTGGTCATCGACTACTTTATGAAGTATGCGATTTTCATTACTTGTTCCGGTCTCCCTTCTGCCCCGGTGTTGGCAGATATGATACGCCTACACATTTTTCAACACTTCTGTCTACCCTCAGTCATCGTTTCGGACAGAGGAACGCAGTTCACCTTGCATTTCTGGAGGGCGCTCACCTCCTCTCTTCTTATCGGTGACCGTTTTTCCTCTGCCTTCCACCCTCAGACCGATGGGCAGACCAAACGGGCTAATGCTACGGTGGAGCAGTATTTGAGGTGTCTATGTCTGCAGTTCCAGTTCACCTGGTTGTCTGTTCTACCATTGGCCCAGTTCGCATACAATAATTCACTCCATACTGCCATGGGGGTTTCCCTGTTTTTTGCGTTGTTTGGTTTTCACCTACGTTCTTTGCCTCTGGATCCCACTCTGCCCGCCGATAAACTGGCTGCCCTTGTTTGTGTATGAGACATGGACCAGCTGCATAGGGATGTCCGCCTATACCTCCTGCATGCCCAGATGAGGGCGAAGAAATGTGCCGATGCGCATCGCTCTTCCACGCCTGCTTACCGTCCGTGTATGACATTTTGGTTGTCTATGCGGAATCGGAAGATTCCTGGGAAGAAGTCATTGCTGCCCAAGTTCGTGGGTCCCTATAGGATCGAATCTGTTGTTAACCCGGTTGCGGTGCAGCTGTCTTTGCCCGCCGCAGGGCAGTTGCATCCTGTATTACACGTGTCTCTGGTGAAACCTTGCCCTGCTGGTACTCGCCTGCCCCGTCGTCCGGCTCCTGTGTTGGTTGATGGGGAAGAGGAGTTCGAAGTCTCTGCTATCCTAGACATCAGGCTGTCTAGGGGTATCATCTACTATTTGGTGGATTGGAAGAGAAACCTCTTGGGAACCCTATAACACCTACATTCTCCTGCCCTGTTGCGGGCCTTCCATGCAGACCGGGGGTCGCCGTGGCCTTTGCGGGTGGATAATGTTACAAGATCTCCGCGGTCTGCTCCTCTCCATGTAACTGTTTCAGCGCCTCTCCGTTCATGCGACTCTGGCGGTTGCCATGGAGATGGAGTTTCTTAGCCTCCGGCCTCCGTACTGCTCACGTGACTAGCCAGCTGTTGACACGCCATGGAAGGTCCCGCCCCATGCATGGAGTACTATTCAAATAGAACTCGCAGTGTACAAATGTTGCTTCTAATTAGTGTTACGACTGCAAATTTCTACATATTCTATTCAACATCTTGGTTACTTGACTTGGAACGTTCCTCGACCTCTCTATATGCCAGCTACTTTATTGGATTTGTTCACCTGTCTTCTCCGCTCGTCAGCAGTCCCGTCTGTTTAACGAGCCCTACGCCTTCAGCATTCCTTGTCGGATTCATTCCGGAATCCACTTCCTCTTCTCGGAAGCGGTATCCTAAAATCCGACGGCCGGCATATTGCTACTACCATCACTGGAACCCAGCAGACACAGTGCGGTAAGCATTTATACTGCTTGTTCTTCAGGAATTGCAACAGCCATACTTTGTATGTTATCCATCACACGCTATTCCTAATCTGCAACGCACAGAACCTTTAATCCTCCAGTCAGCTCTCCACCCCCTGGGGACTCCTCATTACACTTTTGGGGAACTATTGACTCGCCTACCTCCTGATCCTGGATTGAGAAACTGGACTCTTTCTACAGGACCTGGTGTTGTGCACATTCGAAACGCTCTCCTGCCCAGTAGTGCATCATCCCGACTCCAGTTGCGTCCCTCGTGCCGTTCGGGAAAGCTTCCCATACTAAGCTACCCTTTTTATTATTTTTTCTTTTTGTTGACTAAAAACATCTGATTTCAATCATTCTCCTATTCAGGGGTAAGCTCCTTGCCTTCTTTCATCAGAGAGTTCTGTTTAGGTTGCTGGAGAGTAACCTGTCCTATCTCTTCTCTTAGTCAAACGAGTCCTGCCTACACTTGCTGCCTTCATTTCCGCCTTTTCCCACACCTTTTCAGGTAGTTTATATTTTTTAGAATTGCTTCTGTTATTTTGACATCACTGAGTGTTCATTTGTGCTTTGTTTTTCTCCTTACAGCCTTGGTGTGGCGGTGTGGGTATCCCCGCTCTTTTGGGTAACCAACTCCTTTGATTGCGTTGTCCTAACAACAAAGGGGTGTGTTGTATAAAAGAGATCCTCAAGTTGAGGAGCCATGGTTCTGGGACATTCACCAATGGGAATCACTCCAGCTTAGGCCGAACATATTCCAGAGCAGCTCCCTCTCCTCTGGTATCACAAGGTCGAGCAACGCCCTGACCTGTGCGGCTAAGCGGTGAGTAACAAACTGCTAGTGGTGATGGGGCGCAAACACCCTAACTGCTAGTGACGTGGAACAAACATTTAAACTGCTGGTAGTGATATGGTGCAAACACCCAAACTACTAGTGATGTAGAACAAACATCGAAGCTACCAGTCGTGATGTAGCGCAAACACCCTCACTGCTAGTGATGTAGAATAAACATTTAAACTTCTCGTAGTGATGTGGCACAAACACCCTAACTACTACTGACATGAAACAAACATTTAAACTGCTTGTAGTGATGTGGCACAAAAACCATAACTACTAGTGACGTGGAACAAACATTTAAACTGCTCATAGTGATGTGGTGCAGACACCATAACTACTAGTGATATCGAACAAACATTGAAATTACTTGCAGTGATCTGGCACAAACACCCTAACTACTAGTGACGTGGAGCAAACATTGAAACTACTGGTCATGATGTGGGGCAAACATTGAAACTACTGGTCATGATGTGGGGCAAACCCCTTAACTAGTAGTGACGTGGAACAAGCAGTTAAATTACCGGTAGAGATGTGGCGAAAACACTGTAACTACTAGTGACGTGGAACAAACAAAACTACTTGTCGTGATGTGGTACAAACATTGTAATCATTAGTGGTGCAAACATTGCAACGACTAGTGACCGGCTGCAAACATTGAAACTACTGGTAGTGACGTGGTGCAAACATTGTAACGACTAGTGACCGGCTGCCAACATTGAAACTACTGTTAGTGACGTGGTACAAACGTTGTAACGACTAGTGACCGGCTGCAAACATTGAAACTACTGGTAGTGACTTGGTGCAAACATTGTAACGACTAGTGACCGGCTGCAAACATTGAAACTACTGTTAGTGATGTTGTGCAAACATTGTGACTATGCATTATTGCCATCAGGTTCAACATTCAATACTTCTGAGTGGGGAACCACGGATCTGGATGCCGGCAATGTAGATTGCGGGGTCAGTGATGCAGAAGCACATTTCCCAACAGGCTGCACATGACGAGCAGGTGTCACTCAAACGTGCCCACGCTCACCTCCTTCCGAGGACAGACCGGCCCAGCCTACTTAGTAATTCCATCCTTGCCGTGGTGGAGGCCTCTGAGAGGCACGTCTGTAATGAGGAAGCTATGGTGTTTGTGTTCATCTCTGACCTTTTTGGGGGTAAACCATAAACAAAGTGTGTAGAGTTATCGTTTATCATTACGTGCCCAGCCTCTTATCGCCATTCCATTCTCAAGTATTTCAATATTCGTCATGGCCTACCCAAGGGCTCTGCATCTTATGGAGGGTAGCTTGTTTCCTTTTACATATCTAAAACATTTATACTACCTCGTTTATATCACACTTCATGCCAGAGTCCAGCCTCTAAACGCAGGACGGGTATCAAACCATGCTGCTCAGTGTTGTCTTGTTTCCAAGACAAGCAGGTTGCACCTGAGCTATTCTCCTCTGTAAGCACTAGAGAATTATTTGGCCTCCAGACAGGTAACCTTATTTGTCTGAGGGGTTTACTGTAGGCTACAGTCACGAGGATGGCCTTATTTCAGTAAATTAGATGTCAAATGTCCATGATAGTCTTTGAACCAGAGGCATCGCTAGCGAGGGGGTGGGGCCTATAGCCCCTGGTCTTTTGGTTGTAGCCACGGTTAGAAGCTTAGGGGCTACAACCAAAAGGCTAGCTAGCCCCGAGTTGCGACAGACCCGATTAGTGTAGACCCAAATCTTTTCCAGTCCCAGCAACAGCCCTGCTTCGGAGCCCGCTGATGGGTGCTGCTTATGCATGGCTCCCCTTTGCTGCCACCCCCATTCCCAGCTCAAAAAAAAGAGGCTCCGACCCCCATAACTATTCTGGGGCACTTTCCACATAAGGCAAAGGAAACCCTGCATTTCTACAAAGTGTCGACTTTTGAAGTAATTTGTAAATTCGCTGTTTCACGGCTGCTGTAATGCGCACCTCACACACCAGCTGTGGCCGGGAAACTGCCGCAAGAAAAACAGCGCTTACTGCCAACGTCTGGTACTTTCTTATATTTACACGCCTGCACCATGCGATACAGTAACGTACCTTCTTTAATTAAGGAAAAAAATCTGGTGTGTTGTATTTAAATAATAGAAATCTGAAAATAGCATTTCACAGTAATAGTGTTTGCATTTAAAACTTTGTCTGCAATTTAGCTTTGTGAAGTCATGCACTTCTATTTTCTTTTCCGTCTCCTTCCACTTGGCCTCTCTTTTTCACTTGATCTTAGTTTTGGATAGGGTACTGATGGGCCCATATATTTGTTTTGTTTGTAGACAACTACCCTTCATCTCCTGATGAAGACGTACCAAACCATCGTGTACACGTCAAAACCGGTTGAGAGAAACCTAGGATAAGGCCACTTGTGAAGTCTCTTTTTGGCCTATCCCGATTGCCGACCACCTCTTCTAAAATCTACTGTGGCCATGCATTGTGTGTTGTTGTTGCTGACCACTTAAAAAACCTATTGTGGCCCTACACTATGTGTTGTTTTGCACAAAAAACTTTTTGTATAATTATGAAATTGTGGATAAATTGTGTTGTTATATGTTTTTATCTTGTACTTATTGATGAGTTGTATGAGTATTTGGATGGATGTTGTATGGATGCGGCTAAATGTATGAATGATTTAATAGGATGATTTTTATGAAATGTTGATGTTTTTAGAATATTCCTGCTATGTAAATTAAAAATCGTTAGAGTGCAGATTAATTTGTGATTAAATTCACAGAGAAAAATGTATTACGTACAATAAAATCCTTAATATGCCTTTTTGCAAAATTGTTTCCTCTGGATTTTCTTTCTGAGATGTCTTATTACGGTAATACCCCAATCTAGAAAGTGGGGTCTCCTGTGCCTTTCAGTAACAGAATTAGAAATAGCAAGTCATGATTTGAAAACGAGGTGGCATTGATTAAGAAATCAGGGATATAATAGGTTGGCACTAAGCAACTAGATCTGAGATTGTCGTGTGGTGGCCATTTTCTTGATCAAGCGGCCTTCAAGAGACCTGCAGAAAGCGAAATCTCCTCTTCACCTTAAGCACAACTCCTCCTTCATAGTCACGCCATGTCCACGTCTACCAAACACTGGGCTGGTGGACCGGGAGACGGCCTTCTTATTGCCTCGACCAAGAAGGGTGGCAGTGCCCCCATGATAAAACCCATAAGATCTATGGGGGCCATTCCACTCCTGCTGACCTACCCATAAGCCCAAAGGCCTGTCTGAACAGTCTCCCACCCCCGAACCGCCCATGGACACACACTGGATAACTTTAACAAAGAAATGGGCAATGGAATGTATCTAAACCAGCTCCAAGTCACACAAATCATGACACCAGGCGGGCAGTGGATCAGCGGCAAACAGGCCCCGAGGTTCCTCATGCCAATTGAAGCGACGCAGCCCCACACTCATTGTTACTTAAACATCCAACCTAACTATTGTCATAAAACGTGATTTAATAGCACCCATAGGAAGTGATGCTTGTAAGATAACACAAAGCAACACAGGTTCAAATCCCGGTCTCGCGCTTAGAATCTGGCCTCCGGTATTAAGCCTGTTATAAAAGAACAATAATAATTCTAAAAGAACAATTATATAGTTCCCAGGTTTCAGCTAATCATCCCAAAATATTCCAGAACGGAAGTTGAATTATGGTTTGCCCCGTCTACGGAATACTCGGGGCAACAGCGCACCTCCTGGAATTTGTTAAAAAATAAGTCAATTTCATTGCCATGTTCAATTGTTGACCTCTTAAAATCATCAGATCACCTAATATAAGACAGTGACACTGCCTCTCAAATGCTGTCCTTCTGTAATCGCAATAAAAAACCCTTTAATGTGCTCTCTTATGTACAGAACGATACCAAACCCCCGTCAACCCCCCCTCCTGTTGCAGTCTTTTTATTGAGGTAGACCCCCTGCCACTCTCATTTACATACCTAGCCCTTTCTTACCTTTCAATGGCATCCAGAAGGAGCTGAGCCCACATAATACTCCCCCAACTAACACCCGCTGCCAACCTATTTCCATACTCACCCCTCCTCTGATTCCCCACTCCTTCACAGGAATGGACTTTCACTCCCCCACTCCTCACAAACATGCTCCCATCTCAGACTCTGCCTGCAGACTCCAGCTGCCTCTGACTGCCTGGAGCTCCCCTGTCAGCTGCACGGCAATGCACCTGCTGCAAGGCAGTGTGGCCCTGATTCACAAAAGCTTCTTCAACTGGAGAAATCCCACAAAAAAGGCCTTGTGTGTCATTTTGTGTTGTTGAAATTTTGATGTGTTTGTGCTCCTTTTGATTCTATTTGCTGTATACCTCTTCTCACTTTTGAAATTATTCTAAACTAAGAAATAATATTGAGATGGAAAATATTTTGTTTTTTATCTTAAAATTCTAAAATGAGGCTTAGGAAAAACCATAGGTGAGAAGAATTATTTTTAACAAAGTAAAATGTGAACATCTAAAATATTATTAAAATGGACAAACCTGACCTCAAAGCTGGGTAATTTACTTCTTCAAAAGCCACGTTTTAACGTTACACCCTAACATATGGCGATGAAAAGTATTTACGTGTGATGTGCACTTCAAGAATGCTTTTTTAAGAACATGTTAAGAGAAGTGCTTCAAACCCTAAGAGGCATTCATGTGAATTACGATTAAAGCAAGAAAATGTGTACATTATATCTGCATTAGGGCAAGTTGACACTTTGATATGACAACTTGAAGGAGTCTAATTTTAACTTCATTCCATGTAGGGGGTGACATATGAACCTAAGTTCTTTCTGACACATCACGGAAAATGAACAGTTTTTTTGGTAAATCAAAAGAAATTAGCATTCAGAAATTTCCAAAGTGAAAAAGACAGCATGGGAAAAATTCACAAATAGGATTATTGGTAAGATACACATACTACAAAATGAGATGCTGCCTATTCTTATAGGCGCCTTTAAAGCATAAGAGCACATTTTACACACAGACTAGTAGGATAGAAATATCATTCTGACTTGGCCTCTTTTCGAGTTAAATAAAAACAAAGTTGCTTAATCCCGAAGGGAGATCGGTCAATTTATAAGAGTGTTTTATCAATTTCATTATCCGAAGATTTAAAATGATCTCAATAGAGAAAGTATTCCAGAGACAGTCAAATATATGGTTTTGTGACATACTTCAATTTATAAAAAATGAGTCCTGTGCTTAATAAAAAAAAGGGTGTCCAATTTAGTGGGGTTTGTGGTTAGTAATATACTAATGCATTGTGTTAGTAGCAATGGGGTTTATGTAGGTAGCATAAGAAATGCAGACAAGTAAGTTTACAAAGACTCACGTGAGTCACTCGGTTGAAGTGGAGGATGTGTGTCGATTCAATCCAGGGATGTCGGCATGTTTCAGCTACTTACAGTTGAAGTGTGCTGACCTTCTTCAGGACATAACAGATAGTGACTAGAATCTAGGCATGGCTTCTGACATACAATAGCTGTGCACCACTTGCTATTGAATGGCTCTGTAGTGGTGGCCTAAGCAGAACTGGAAACAAAGTGACTTTGGGGTTTATGTAGTACAGGCGGGGTGGGGAATGGTTGAAGGCATTTTTAAAAGATCTGAATTGGTACCTATGTTTAATTGTATTGGCCAGAGGCCGTCACTGATCAAAGATTCTTAACAGGTAAAGCAGTGATTGTTTAATGTGTCACAGACGGAGGAGCTGACCTGTAGTGAATCACGGAACAGCAGTAGAGAGCACTGGGCAATAAGCATTCTTTGGCTTCTTTGCCAGGAAGTGTATGCACTTAATGGCAGCACTTCAATAATTTCCACCATTGCACGTGAAGAACCCTTGATGCAGGTACTTGACCTGTCAGAAGCACACTGGAAATAAAACCTGATTCTCTGGTTACAGAATACCTTTTTCGAGGCATTGCTCTTGTGGAAGGTTCAAAGCGCTGCACTGTGTTGCGCAAAGCATCTCGTTGGCGCGGGGTACCTGCTCTTCTTAGCTATTCGATGATGACGAAGCCAGGCTGCCGTGGTAGTCGATTGAGTTGAGGATGTAGTGCAGGAAACCAACCCAACGCTTGCCCAAAGAACAGAGAAGCCCTGAATCATATCCCCACGCCCCGGGATGGCACTTCCCTGATTTGCATGACATAGGGGCAGTGCCAGGCACTTAGAGGGAAGCTCACTCAGGATACTGAATGTCCAAAGGAGTTGTACAGAAAGACGGTGGGCGGATGGTGATCTGGAAAGGTAGTTCTGAAACCAGTATGTAGGAGGTATATAGTGTTTATATCGAATCCTTTAAATTGAATGACATATATATTGATAGAAGGATGGTGCAGCGAGTATTCTTCATCAAATAGAGGCCCAGGACCTGATTGGGGCACAGATCACAGAAGGCACCACAAGGCAAGACAACCCAGAGAAGCAGCACACTTGAAAGAGAATAATAAATAAGGCAGGCAGAAAACAGTCAGGGGATCCACAGAGGCAAGACTAGGCGAAAAGCCAAGGAGATAGAGGTAAGGAGGAGGCCAGGAAGGAGAAAGAGCAATACCCCACGGTGTACCAGGAACCAGGCTCGGGCAAAGGCAAGCGCCAGGGGGGTGAGGACGCGGTCCCGAAACAAACCGCGTTGAGACATGATAGACTGCGCCCCTGGGCTGTTTAAATTGCGGCGCAAAAGGAAAGGGAGGCTTGGGCCCTTATCGCCATTGCGACCTGTAGCTGCGCATGCATGGAACCCCGAACATGGCCGTCCATGCATGCACAGAACATTTCAGATGGCCACGCCCACTGTAGTTGGCCACCGAACTGTGCGGCACCATGGCCACCGCCAGCGCGGGTAAAGTCGCCATGAAGGAGCTCGGACACCCGAAGTCGTCTGGCGAGAACAGGTAAGTGGACCGACACATTGGCAAATTCCCAGTCTGCGAGGTACATGTCATTCATGTGTGAGTTCCTTTCCAGTGCACCAATTTGGTGTCAAAGCAAACTGGAATTGGCATCAGCTACAAAGCTTGCAAGTCTCATGACTGGCTCACATGCTTCTGTCAAGTGTGAATGTTATATGGACAGTTTCTACCCCAGACCTGACTGCCTTATTTTGGAATGGACAAACTTTACTCTGTGAGTCAACTTCTGGACAGTGCTGTTTCCCTTCGAAGGAATCAGCAATTGCAGCAGTTCCACTGCCAGGAATCATTCTTACATTCAAAATCAGCACAGACTTGATTTTCTAATGAAAACCACATGCACAGCAAAAGTCACTGACGAGGTAGCATTGGTGTGAGATCAGAGAAAAACAAATATTTTAGGTCTTTCCTAAAAGAGTGAGTATTTTTAAAGAAGCTCATCAACACATTCAGCTATATCAAAATCATGTCATATAGGCCAGGTATCATGTGAAATCTTAAGTGCACATCATGGGGGATGCTTGCTAGTAGAAGGCTGAAGGCCAGGAACCTAACATACATCCTTTCAGCCCTGAATCGACAAGACGCAGTCAGTTGATACACCCCACACAGGAATGCACTGCTCAAATGTATGCAAAATGGTTAGAGCATACTGAGGACACATAGCCATGAGGGCCATACCATTAGAGTCAGAAATATTTGCATATGGCATGCGTGTGCTTATGGCAGGATTGCCAGGCCTTGGAGACAAAACCATGAGAACCCCTGATGAGTTCCTCGTCAGACCAAGAATACTGATGCATGAGGAGGAGGGACAAGTATTTCCCTTGATGATACACACGGCTGTAATACGAGGGAAAGTGGTCTTGGTTGACGGTTACGATGATGAGGGCAGGCAATGGTGCGCGATAATTGCCATTGAAGAAGGATATCGAGTGACGGACATCACCAATGACGATCTGTTTGAAGAACAAGCAGAAATGGGAGAGACAATGGTGGAAGTGAGTCTCACCTTTTGGGTAAAAATGATTAAAAGAGAAGTGCCTTAGAGAATGATGTTGGCACTAAAACACCCTGAATATTTTGATGACGATATAGCCAAGGTGCCTGTCTCATTGTGGACTACAGGACACTATGACGTGGGTCTCTTGAAGGGGGTTGGAGAAGTAAGGATTAAGCTGAAACCAGGAACAATTCTACCAAAACCCTGACAATATCACATGTCCAGAGGGGCAGATGAAGGGATTTTTAAGACAATTTTTGCCATGATGGACCAGGGCATCTTAGTGACGTCAGAGTCACCATGTAATACATCAGTGTACCCTGTGAAAAAAAGTAAAGGGGGGGGCCTTGGAAGCAAATACAGGACTTGAGGCCAATAAACGATATTGTTGAGGCCGAGTTCCCTCTAGTCCCTAACCCGTCTACAATCCTATTCAATATACCAGTGATTGACTTGAAAAATGCATTTTTCTCAATCCTGCTGCACCGTGACTCACAAGATATGATGTTATTCACTTTCAGACAAATGCGTCTGAAAAGCATGAGGCTGCCACAGGGGTACTGTGAGTCCCTTCTATTTTTAACGGAGTCCTGCAGATGGACTTAAGCAAAATTGCATTAAAAAGTGTCGTCCTGCAGTATGTGGATGACATCTTAATCTGCAGCACAACAGAAGAGCAATGCAGGCACGATTCTATTCAACTACTGACTAGACTGGCTGAGAAAGGATATAAGGTTGACAAGGAAAAGTTACAATATTGTCAACAGGAAGTGCTGTGCATAGGGCAGCTGATCTCACATGAAGGAAAGAAAGTGACCCCAGAAAGGGCTGAAGCCATATTGAACACGGCTAAGCCACACACGATAAAGCAGATGCAGAGCTTTCTAGGCCTATTCAACTATGTCAGGGCATGGACTTCAACTACAGCTCTTAAACTAAGCCTTTACTTCAGTCCCTAAAGAAGGCCCAAGTGACGAAAGAAAAGAATGGTCTGAGGCCATGGAGAAAGGGTTTGCCAAACTCAAAAGAGCTATTTGCACAGCTCCAGTTCTAGGGATCCGCAATTATGCAGAGGAATTTTACTTGTTTTTGCACACAAATGGCAGTGTCATGACGGCAGTGCTCCCTCAAAGAACCTCGTTGGGGTACAAGCCCGTGGCTTATTACAGTGTGAATCTAGACTCAGTAATGAGAGGCCACTTCCCATGTGAACAAAGTTTAGCTGCCGCAGTGTTCACCATAGAAAAGGCGAAAACCATTGTAATGGGATGCTCAATTACCTTGTACGTCGAGCACTCATTATTTGCTATTCTAGAGAAACCGTAAGGCACATTGACATCTCAGAGAGCTTCTGCTTATGAAGTGATCATATCGAATCCCTCGATAAAAATAGTCCGATGTAAAATGGTGAACCCAGCCATGTTTATAGCAGAGCCAGTCACTGAGGTAGAGCCGATACATGACTGTGCATATTATGAAGAATTCTATGATGAAATCCCCAGGGTGAAAGAAAATGCCCTGGCAGGAGGATAGATCATCTTTATTGATGGGTCTTCAAGTTCGATCAAAATGACGGACAAAGATATAAAGGCGTCGCTGTGATGAAACACATAGCAAATGGAGAATTTCGAGTACTTGTCAGTGCTCGAATACCATCTCATTACTCAGCACAGGCTGCAAAATTATTGGCATTGATACTGGCCATTGAGAATCACGTAGACCAGGAAGTAACGGTGTACAGTGACTCTGCCTATGTGACGTCAACAGTGCACACAAGCTTAGCGCACTGGAAAAGGAGGGATTACCTCCGAGCAGATGGCACACCAGTGCAGCACGCAGCCTTATTGGACAGGCTGATTAAGGCACTACAGCTCCCAGTGGGCATAGCAGTTGTGAAATGCGCCGCCCACACAAGAGGGACAGATTTTATCTCACGCGTAAACCAAGCAGCAGACACGGAGGCCAAGTGTAGGGCATCCAAAAGTGAGACGATCATGGAAGTGGAAGTCGTCTGTACCAATGAAAGGATGTTGATTGCACGAACAACACCTGAAGCCTATAATAGTATTGGGCAAACGCAGCTAATGGAACTCCAATGGGAGGTACCACAGGAAGAGAAAAACCTGTGGAAACATTGAGAATGTTCCTTAAACCCCTCTGACAGCTTGTGGCGACAAGACAGCACTGGTAAACCAGTAATGCCTGTAGCCCTATTAAAAATAGCACTGGAGCAGTTACATTACCCGGCGCATATGACAAAGGAGAATCTAGCAGCAACGCTCGCAGAAGACTGGTTCATATCGGATTTAGATGAGCATGTTGCATTCTTTATGGTGAACTGCATAATCTGCCAGCAATTCACCACTGGGCACACATTAAAAGTTATGAGAGTAGTCATCCCGAGGCCAAATGGGCCTTTTCAGCACTTGCATTCTCTAGATGGATAGAGGCAGGTCCATGTGCACACCCAAACGCTACCTGTGTGGCAACATTTTTAGTGAGGGAAGTGTTCCCAAGGTGTAGGGTATGCGAAGTCATGAGATCAGATATTGGCCCTCACTCTGTTAATGCAGTATTTGAACAGATTAACTTGCTGCTTGGTATAAAGCACAAGTTCTCATCGGCTTATCATCCACAAGGCAATGGATTATGTGAGAAGCTCAACGGCTTGTTGAAGGAGAGAATAGCCAAGTTTAAGCTTACTCTAAGGCGGGGATGGTTGCATTGCCTTCACTGGCACTATATGCACTTCGGAACCAACCAGGCTCCGACCATCATCTTATGCCACACGAGATAGCCACAGGAAGAAGAATGAGAACTCCCCTAACACCCCGAGATAGAGCGAGATGTGATGCCCAGTCAACAGGAGATGTTTTAGGGTCTGAAATGCAAATCTATCTGAACTGCATGACATCTTGCCTTACTGTAATTTCAGACCAGCTGCAGCAACGACAAAAAGGGTGCAGCGCAGCACAAAACACAGAAGCAGACACTACAACAGACCCAGTTCGAGTTCTACGTGTTCCACTCGTCTTCCTTGGAGACGCCGTCCTCGTGAAAAATTATACAAGGAAAAGGTGGGACAAGCCAAGATTCAACGGTCCTTTTATCGTAGAGGACTGCACTCCGTCCGCTGTGAAGCTACAGGGCAGGAGAGCATGAATTGTTCTCAGTGATATCAAACCCTACATCGGAGAAGGCCCCCTGCCTGCACCCCAATGAGAGGAATCTATGAGTGACAGGGAGGAAGCACAGCACGTGCAGACGAGATCCATGACGAGGAAGAAAGACACATGACCAGCCAAGTAAAGACAAAGAACTTTTTGCAAAGTTGTCGTTTAATTTGGACACTTCCTCTAAGCAAAAAAGGGGATAAGGACATAAAAACGGACACTCTGTGCATCCTAGTTGCAGGGTTAAGAAGAAAATTGCACGCATGAGCCACAACATAATCTGGTGATTTGAACTTTGGACTGAGGCACACTTAAGCCTTAATGAGAAAAAGACTATGCCAAATTTTGACCGAGGACACTTACATTGGAAGCAAACACAGTATCCCGACTCGTTCCACACCGGAACCCTATTCGGAATCCCTTATGGTGTCCCACAGTAGAGACATCACAAAGGACCTAGTCACCTATTTCGACTTAGTACTGAGGTCATACCCGTCACTGGTAGGGAGGCTCACCAGTGTCACAGACTTTTTACAAGATCCTGAAAATGAAAAGGCAATAAGACAACTCCTCAATGTCATCGCCGAACAACTTATACTACTCCCTGAGTACAGTGAGAAGAAATTAAATGGCCCCAACTCAGGTGGAAATAAATGAGCTTGTCAACACACTGTTCTTTCGCATAATCGAAGACTGTCCAACTCATATTGGAAGAACGACAGACACAGTCACGTTTCTTCGAGACCCAGCAAACACCGAGCATTTAAGACATCTTTTAAATAAAATCGTCATTCTAGTCGCACTCCACACGACTGGCCAGTGCAGACATTGTTTACATCAAGGAAAAAAATATATAATCCTGAAACCAGCAAGACAGGACAGATGTCCCTGTCACCAGAAGTCAGCAGATTGGAACACAATGTCCCCTTTCGCCTAGTCACCGACTTTCCAGAGCTAGTGGGGAGACCTATCGATGTTGATGTCCTCACGTTCATCAGAGATCCAGCTAATGTCGCACAGATGGATATACCCCTGCATTGAATCAATCTCCAAGTGGAACTTTCCAACCATCAAATAGACTATCTGAGGGGATTCTGAGAAAGCCTTCTGCCGAGGGACAGATCGAGGGAGCAGAGTCAAGAACTTCATTTGTTATATTTGTTGTGATTCTTTCCCTATTTCTTCATATTGATCAGTGTCCAATATGTCCTCAGGACTGAAGCAGATTCGAAGGGTGGACTGGGAGCTTACTTACTTTGAATATTTACAGTAAAGGTACTCACTGAAGCGTTATTTTATTTGATTTTTCTTCCCATAGTCTAGCAAAGGAATTGCATCCTGAAATAAGAGACAATTTGTCAGTCACAAGAAGGGGGACACTTGTGAAGCACCTGACATTCATAATGATAAAATCTGAAAGACGATATTGGGTGAGGGAACAATAACATTGACATTTGGCAAATGATCGAGATGGAGGTCCAGAGCAGCAACCTGGTCCTCCCACAAGCAGAGAAGCACCCCTACTTCTCTAGAAGAAAATGTTGCCGCCTGAGCTATAAGGGCATAATATACTTATGTATTATATTCATCATTATTTTACTGTCGTTAATAATGCATGAAACCCACAAAAGCACCCAGACCTTATATAGTAATTCCAGTCCCTAGAAAATCTGATGGTAGAGTAAATGAACTTGAAATGAATGTGATTAATAGTGATGTACACACACTTATGGTAACGAATGAGCAGGAAAGCTGGAGACAGGGTCGGCATGAAATGAATGAAGAAAAAACACTGACAACTACACGCACACACACACTGAATGCACACGAAACAGGCCTAGTATCAATGACTGCAGAACCACAAACGAAAGCAGCAGAGAATATGAGACTGCCTGCCATAAAAACCTTCACAGAAGATAGTGTGAGAAAACAAGAAGAATTAAGAGAAAGACCAACAGAAGCAGTCATATCAGGAACCCTTAAGAAAACAGGAGCCGCCTCAGAGAAACTCTCTGCATGGACACAACTGATAGTAGACTCATTATTCCCATACATAGCCAGAGTGAGGAAACTACCAGAGGAAATGAAGAACAAAACAGCAGAGGCTGTATTGTCAAGCACACGTGTTCTAACACAAGGGACAAGTACCAGGTCTACAATATAGCAATACACCGGACCGGTGTCAGGCTGGTTGGCATGGGCATTTGCACGCAGCAAAGAAAATATGCATGAGGACCAGGATAGAGCTGCCAGACTCCTGTCCACTCAAATGGTGCATATGAAGAGACCTGCACCATGGACGAGGATACCAGAGGATCCTCCAGCAAGAAAAAGCCATATAGAGGCATTCAGAGATGTAGTTATAGCAAACTACAGGAAAACCTTAAGAACCAAGAGAAGCATGCATGAAGATGACAATGAACTAAACGACTACCTAGACAGCACAGCACATCTGGGAAACAACATTTGGTACCAGCACATGAAAGAAGGTGGAAGACGAAGTTCAGAAGGAGAATGCTGTGTTTGTGCACTCCTAGCGTACAGCATGGGGAAGTCCAAGATCTTCATAGCTGTAGAAATTGATGTCCCAACAGCACACTGTCTCTCACACATAGCAATGTGCAAGACCAGAGGCCAGTTCACGGGAAGGGATGCCTCATTGATACGGGCAACTGGAATCATGTGATTAGATACGAGAAGCCTGGAGTTGAAGGAGCAGGAATCAGATGGGAAGTGAACCCGAGAGTAAATGTACAAGGAAAAACTCCAGAAGTAGCTCAAATTTGGAAAAACAGAGGCCAAATGCAGATTTGGGGAACAGTGCTTTCACCAAACGGATGGGAAGAAGGAGAAGTGATCTGCCGAGCATGGATGGTCCTCGGAGCCTGCAAGGAAGCCATCGAAAACTCACAAAGACTGTGCAAGTCAGTATGGCCAAAACTTGCAAAACTACTGACATGGGTCGAGGACAGAGGAAGACCCTTGCAGATAGTGCCCCTAGAAAGCCCAGGATTGTGCTTCATGAACAATGGCACAAGAAAGATGGGAGAGAATCGGAACTGTGGACACATTTTTGATTCTCCAGGAATGGATTACGGAATCGCAGTAATTATGGATAGTTATTGGGCATGCGGACCCAAAGCATACATCAGACTGCCGAAAAACTGGGGAGGCATATGCACAATAGTGAATGTCCACGTTCCAGAATTAGTTATCCCGAAAAGGGACCTGAACAATGACAGTTTCTCGAAAGCAGATGCTCACCTGAGGAAGAGTAGATCTGTGGAACTGATAACTCGAATGAAGAGAGGAAACGACTGTTCTGCTAAATCAGAAGAAGCATTTCACGCAATTCCATATGAACACAGGCTGTTCAGTCTCACCTCATCAGTGCTCACAACGGTTTTCATGCCAAGAATCCAAGTTGGAGTGAATACTAAATGGTTGCAGATAACTAGATGGGAATTGCTACAGACAATCAACACAACCATAAAAGAATTCAATGCGATTAAGGGAGAGTTAAGAGCAATCTGACTGATGACTCTCAAAACAGATACGTCCTTGACATGATCACAGCTATGAACGGAGTAGTTTGTGCAAAAATCAGAGAATCGTGTTGCACATTTATACCTTTTCACGACGAAGAAAATGGAACTCTAACAGAAGCTATAGGAATGCTGAAGAAGCTACAGAATCAGATGATCGACGAAACTGACGAAGTTGATGATGACAGCTGGTTTGGATCACTGTTTTCATGGGTTCCACAATGGATGGCAGACATATTCAAGTTCCTAGGAGCCCTGCTAGTGATGATGTTACTAGGATTTTGTGTCATCAAGATAAATATCTCGCAATGCCAGAAAACTGCGAAGAAAGCCATAGGATGAAGATCATGATTGATGTCAAGCCAGGATGGAGGCCTAGAGATCCAACTGATGATTAAATAAGAGACTTTGTGAAGGCCAGCGAGCATGCGCCAGAAGGTACAAAGTTTCTTTATCCCAGAAAACGCAGAAATTATGAAGGAAAATTGATTTACTGACCCCCAAATGGACAATGCCAATTAATGACATGGAATAAAGACGAACATGTAAGAACAGCAGGAAGCCTGAAAGGAGCGATAAAAATATGGACTCCAAAGAGACACTTCTTCAAACCATCATGTACAAACCCAGAAGATGAAGTGAAGATGAATACAGAAGAACCAAGTAAGTTGAATCCAAAAGAGGAAGCGGAAGTGGTTGATGAATCGAACAGAGGGGGGAGTTTAGAGGAGGTCCCAAATAAAGGCTGCACTCCCATCACCCATTTTGAAGTACCAGCAACATTCGCACCAAAATATGTGACATATGATGAGCAAATAAACCAGCAGAGAGCCGCAGTAGGGCTCTGCCCAGTGCCTATCAGGAGAACAACACCTGTCGAAATACTGATACCTAGAAAGCCATGGACAGTAACGTATCCATTGAGAAAACCCTACCAGCAAGTAAGAAAAAATGAAGATAGCCTAAATACCGTCCCGGTAGAAACCACAAAGGCCTTAAATGAAGATGAATGGTGACGTCACGAGGCCCGGACAGACTTGCAGATAGAAGATAAGACGACCCAAAGATGACACAAGAGACGAAATGTCATGAATAAGGATATCGTGAACCTAGAAGAAGAGACGATGTTGAAATTTAAAGAAGCTTAGACTATAAAGCAGGATGAAGTCATTCAACCAGCGAACGCCTGTACATATGCTTGAAACCGCAAGAAAGCTAAGAAAACAGTGCGGCTTGCTATGCTTAGTAGAAGACAGACCGCGGCAAGCGCCACCTATACATATCTACCTCAACAAAGCACATTATGTAAGTGTGAGTCCACTTTACACAAAAGCAGAATCAAATCAGGTTGTTAGAGGTCAAACAGGACAGGATTCGTATTCCAGCTAAAAATGAGAAGAGATGGCTTAATCGAAACTCAGCAGAGGCAACGTGCTCCAGGAAAGAGCCAAGGTCAGACCAATAGAAGGAGCGAACAGTAGCTTTGCGGAATCGAAACTTAAGAACAGAATAGCCTATTTAGAGGAGGTCCCGAGCATGGTCTGCACCCCTTCCCCCCAGTTCGAGGTACCAGGAGCATACTCGCCAAGGTATATGACGTATGAAGAGCAAATGAACCAACAGAGAGCTGCGCTGGGACTCTGCCCAGTGTACATCAGAAGGGCTGTACCTGTTAAAGCACCCATAACCAGACAGCCATAGGCTGCACAATACCCTCTTAGGCAACCATACCAGCAGCTGAGACAAAATGAAGAGTACCTACAGACGGTCCACGAAGAGACCAAAAGAGCCTTAATGGAGGGCCACTGGAAATGACACAAGGGCGTGGACAGACTCGCGAATGAACGAAAACAGCTATCAAGGATAGCACACCAGTGCGAGCAGCTATGAAAAATATATGTAATGGACACAGGAAAGAGACGATGTTAAACCATAAGGAAACTTTGTGATGACACAAAATGGAAGCAACCAACCAGTTAACACGTGTAAATAGGCTTGAAACGCAAGAAGCTAAGAGAATGATACAGCTTGCAGTGCTTAGTAGAGGGATAGAGCGGCAAGTGCCAACCATATATCTACCTCAATAAGGCACATTATACAAGTGCGACTCCATTTTGTAAGCAGAAGTATGCCCAGGCGGCCAGAGGCCTACTAGGCCAGGTTTCATATTTCAGCTGAAACCAGAAAGAAGAGCTGAATCGAAACTCAACAAAGAGCAGCTCATGCCTGGGAATTCGAGGTCAACCCAAGGAAAGGAGGAGAGCGGCAACGCTAGAGAATCGAAACTTCAGAGCATACCAGCCTGCCCCGTGACGGTCAAGATAAGAGGGGCCCAGGCAGGTGGCGAGGCTAAAGAAGAATCAAATACACGAAAAGCTGGTAACTGAAGCAGATTCACAGTGAACAGAGATGTGACCAGTCAGGCGTGAAGAATTACCAACGTCTGATGTCACCCAGATCCAAGGGTGCCATAACTTCTCCAGATAAGAGGCTACCGTTTGGAGGCCATACCCAGCCAACTAATTGAGACATAGCTCAAAATCCCTGATTGATGGAAGGGAGGCAGGGTGAATCTTGGGACACTAGGAACCTGGGTGTCCAGTTTGCAAGCTGCTAATTAAAATGGAGATTTACGTCTAGGGGTGTAACCTGCCCAATCACAATAGACCAAGTTATCTATGGGCCTATAGATAGTAGAACCAATGGGACGTCGTAGTTGTAGTGACGTCTATCACGCGTGATGTAGAGGTTTGGGCGTAGACGCCCACCTGATAAGAGTTATCCAATCTGCATGCTCTGTTACCATATACATATATAGCACCTATACTTAAGTTACCTTTCTTAACCAATTATATTCCATGACGAATTTGTACAGTTAGATGTCAGTGATGACGAGTTTTATGTATAAAAGTTGCTGTTCAACTGAAGTTCGAGGAAGTTGAAGCGAGACAGGCACTTGCCATGATGCTGATTTCCATTTGTTTCCCTGTTTGATGCACTTGTCATTAAACGGACTTCCCTTTGCCAAACTACTGAGTCCTCGTTATTGAGTCGTGTTGGAGTAAGTGAATCCTGCACCCCATTACTCATGTGGTGCAGCTATCTTGTCTTACAGGTACCAGAGGGTGAGCACTGACCTATGGGCCCGTCAGTGGAAAAAACCGCCCTCCTGTACACCTATCTCAGGATGGTCGAGATAAGGAGGCGTAGGCAGGTGGCAAGCCGAATAAGAATTAAATGCACAAATTGAAGGAAACTAGGCAGATTCACGGTGTGAGCAGCACGTGACCATCCGAGCAGGAAGAAGCACAGGTTCACACCTACGCTTGGCAGCCGCCCAGACAGTGATATCATAACTTTTCCTGACAAGAACGACACAGTTTCGAGGCCGACCACAGCCAACTAATTGACACATAGCCACTAAAGTAATGATGGATTGAGAGGAGGCCGGGTGAATCGTGGGGCACCCTGCACCTGACTGACCATTCTGCGTGCTGCTAAGTAAAGTGGAGATTTATACATGGGGTTGAAGCCAACGCAATTACAATGTACCAAATAATCTAGGGTCCTATAGATAGTAGAACCAATGGAACGTCGTACTCTTAGTGACGTCTACAAGAGTAATGTTAGAAGGAAGGCCTTAGACACCCACCTGATAGTGTTTATCCAATCCTCTCACTCCGTTACCATATACAGATATAGTTCCTATAGTAAAGTTACCTTTTCCTAACCAATAGAACTGCATGTTAACTTTTGAGTGTTACATGTCGATGATGATGATTTTTGAGTATAAATGTTACTGTTTGTATGAAGTTTGCGGGAGTTGAAGTGAGACGGACTGTCGCATCACTGTTTATTTCCATATTTCCCCGTTTTTTGTACTTGTCATTAAACGGACTCCCCTTTGCCAAACCATTGAGTTGTCCTTATTGATTGGTGTTGGAGTAATATACCTGCACCCCCATCCATCTCAAAGGTGCAACTATCTCGTCTTAAAGTACTGCGGAGCAAACCCCGACTCTATGGGCCGGCCGAGGGTCTCCCCTGTACAGTATAAACTCCTGCATGATGGCTTCCCTAGTGCTGACCGGCTCCCAATGGGACCTCAGGTTACCCACTGCATGCTAACCTTGTTTGTTTGTTTGTTTGTTTATTTTATTTCTAATGCGCTCCAGACCCATAGGTAGAAGGGCGCAGCAGGTAGGATAATGCAAAACTTACATTGTTACAGATTATACAGGATACAGTAAAAGTTATACATATTATACAAGATACAGTAATGGATATTATAGATATTATACAAGTTATACAGATTATACAGGATACAGTAATATTATACAAATGTGCAGGACCATCATCGTGCAGGTCAATGAATTACATAGGGGATGGTACGCATAACATATCGTGAGACAGAGGACAAGTGTCAGAGGACAAGTGTCAGGTCTGGGAATGTTATAAACCTATATCTAGTGGTCGTTGGAGATAAGATATTAGATAACATTCCTTCTAAATAGTGGGAACGGCTGATCTGCTCTTAGATTGTTGGGTAGTAGATTCCAGGTTTTGGCCGCCTTCACAGGGAAACTATTCCCACCAACCGTGGTAAGTTTAAATCTCGGTACTACCAGACAGTTAGTATTGGTAGCTCTGATAGGTCTGATGGAGGTTTTTTTTGTATTTTGTTCGTAAGGTAGCTTGGGGCGGCGTTGTTAAGAGCTTTATGTGTCAAGGAGATCATTTTTAATTGAATTTTGTGGTTTGTAGATAGCCATTTGTGTTGACGTCTAATGGTGGAGATGTGTGTTCTTTTGTTTATGCCAAGCGCTGCTCGCAAAGCATTGTTTTGGAACGTTTGAAGTTTCTGAATGGTAGATTTGTTGGTGCCACTGTAAAGGGCATTACAGTAGTCGATCCTGGAGAGGATGAGTGCTCTAGCCAGGATCATGCAACTGTCATTGGAGAGGAAAGGCTTGCCTGCTCTTATCAGTTTGCAGGTGTATGCGGTGGTGGAGGCCAAGGATTTTAGTTGTTTGTCGAATGATAGTGTGGAATCCAAGTAGAAACCGAGGGTTTTTACTTCCTTGGAGACCGTGATAGGATTTCCATCAATATTGAAGGAGGAGAATTCCTGACCTAATTTTTTGGTGTTCATATGTGTTCCCAGGATTATCAGCTCCGTCTTGTCGTCATTCAAGCACAAGCCATGTGTGGCCATCCATGCTTGAACGACGAGATATACCCTGTTCACCAATTCCGAGTCCTTCCTTAGATCCCCAGAAAGCGGGAGGAGAATCTGTGTATCATCTGCATAGTTAGTGTAGGTGATACCCAGAAGGTCTAGATCATCGAACAAGGGTTTGGTGAAGATATTGTATAGGGTAGGCGAGACACAGGAACCCTGGGGAACGCCACATAATATAGGGTTAGGGTCAGCTGCGGCCGATGGGGAAAAAACTCTCATTGTTCTTTCGCTGAGGAAAGATTCTAGCCACTTGATGGCCTCAGGAGAGAAGTGGGCAGCAGAGTCCAGGTGTTTGCAGAGTACCTTGTGATCGACCAAGTCGAATGCTGCTGCGAGATCAAGTAGGAGCAAGAGTGCTGTTCCTCCACCATCCCTCAGCTCGTCGACCTGCATCTTTAAATCAATTAAGGCGGTTTCCGTTCCGTGAAGTGGACGCAAACCAGATTGTCTTGCTCCTAGGAGCTTATACAAGTCAAGGTGTTTTTGTATCTGAATATAGGCAGCTTTGTCCAATATTTTGAGGAGGAATGGCACAGTGGTAATGGGGCGGTGGTTGGTTGGGATAAGTGGGTCTAAGGTCTGTTTTTTGAGAAGTGGGAGCACCCAGGAATGTTTTAAATTGGCTGGGATAGTGCCTGATGTGAAGGAGGCATTGATTAATTTAGAAATAAATGGTGAGAGGTCTCTGGCAGCGTCTTTTATTAACTGTGCTGGGCAAGTATCGCCCTTGCAGTTAGATGGTTTGAGTGAAAGAATGATTTTTTCTACTTCTAGTGGGGATGTTTTGGAGAAGTGAAATTTGTTGTTTGCCTCTGGTGGGATACTATGTATAGAGGTATTAGGGGAGTGCTGAAGGTTGAGCATATCTTTTTTTTGTTGTAGTTTGGTTTGAAGTGTATTAATTTTATTTGCTAGCGCATTTAGAATATCTGTGCACCAAGTCTTATCCTTGGTAACTAAGTCTGATGTGGCTATTGGTGACTCTAATTCCTTCAGTATGGTGAAGAGTTCTCTCATGCTAGAATTAGAGTTGGTGATACGTTCATCATAGGAATTCTTTTTGGCAAGGTTTACTTCTTTTTTAAAGTGAGAGGAGATGGAGGATAGTTTTGCTTTATTTTCGATAGAGGGACATAGTCTCCAGGAATTTTCACTTTTTCTTTTTAGGAGTCGTAAGTCTCTCAATTGGGGAGTGAACCATTTGTTAAGGTGCGCTTTAGGTTTGCTTTTTCTAAGTTTGAGCGGGGCGATTTTGTCCAATGTGTTGAGCATAATCTTGTTATATTCTTCAACTAGGGTACTAGGGTCTAGATTGTCAGATAGAGCGTTTAACGTGGGTAGGATGGCGGGGATGACTTTTTCCGCTGTAATACTCTTTTTGTTTCTGGTTAGACAAGGCGGTGCTAACAATGGGACCATCGGAGAAGGTCTGGCTGTAGATAGGTTAAAGGTTACGAGAGAGTGATCTGTCCATGATTGGGGAGAGATGGAAGTGATAGAGGCTGTGCAGTTGTAATCTGCTATCCAGTCTAGTGTTCTCCCTTTGGCGTGAGTGGGTCTGTTGACTTTCTGAAACAGGCCTGATGCATTGATGGTATTGGCTATGTCTAAGGCTTGTTTGTCCATAGGGTCATTAAAGCCAAGGTTAAAATCTCCTAATAGTAGAAGCTAGGAGGTAGGTTTAAGGTTGTTGGTAATCAGGCTATGCAAGTCCTCGTCGAAGGTACCGAGAGGACCTGGGGGTCTATAAATTAGGTGGATGGTGAGGGTTTGTATGTTATTTATCTGGAATTTAACCGAGATATTTTCACAGGATTGTAGGATTTGAGGAGGGGATGTTCTGAGAGAGAGGCTCAATTTGGAGATGATGGCAATTCCACCACCTCGTGTGCCATCCCTGTCTTGTCTTGTTATAGTGTAGCCTTCTGGAATGGCTAGCATTAGCGATGATCCAGCTGCGTTATGTAGCCAGGTCTCGGTTACTGCCAGGAAGTCCAGATTGTGTTCTGTGATGAGGTCGGCTATGTCAAGGGCATGGGCGACAAGGGATCTCGCATTAAGGAGTGCTCCTTTGAGTACTAGCGTCTTTTTGGGCATGTTTGTTAGGCTAAGGGTAGTTAAGTTGGTATCTGAGGTCTTGAACTTTTGTGTTTTGATTGTAGTGACATTTGTTGTTGCCGTCTGGTGTGGTTTATGTGGGTAATTTGTTTTTAGGTTGGTTGATGGTAGGGTTCTTCTGGGTGGTTCATAAAGTTGTGTGAGTCTTGCGCGAAGTTTAAAATTTCTGTCTAGTAAGGTGGGTGGGAGGGAGGTGAAGGTTTCGCCTCTGGTACTAATGTTGTTTGGTGGAGAGTTGGAAGGGTTATTAGTCGCTGTGTTGGGCAACGTATGTAGGGCCGGGTCTAATATCGAGGCAGGAGATGCCGTAAGGTGTTCTCGGGTCATGGTGATAAATCTTAGAGTAGCAGCCATAATGCTGCAGTGTAATAATGGATGCAGCATTTTTAGTGAGTCCAGATATGCGCACGTGGGTGCTTGGGACTATAGGCAGCAGGGTGGGGCGTTCACTGACAAGGCACAAATGGGCAATTCGGTAGCAAGGCACAACTGGGCTAGGTGAGACATTCACTAACAAGGCATATGTAGGTTAGGTGAGGCATTCACTAGTAAAGCATACTTAGGGCGCAACAAGGTCCAACACAAGGCTCAGCATAGGTTAAATGTGGTCGAATGGCGACCATAGGGCACAACACAGGGCTCAGCAAAGGTTAAATGTGGTCGAATGGCGACCATAGGGCACAACACAGGGCTCAGCAAAG
The DNA here is from genome assembly GCF_040938575.1 of Ambystoma mexicanum. Classification (NCBI taxonomy): domain Eukaryota; kingdom Metazoa; phylum Chordata; class Amphibia; order Caudata; family Ambystomatidae; genus Ambystoma; species Ambystoma mexicanum. The sequence continues at coordinate 641,089,705 of NC_090940.1, read as the reverse complement.
GTTAAATGTGGTCGAATGGCGACCATGGGGCACAACACAGGGCTCAGCAAGGTTAAATGTGGTCGAATGGCGACCATGGGGCACAACACAGGGCTCAGCAAAGGTTAAATGTGGTTGAATGGCGACCATGGGGCACAACACAGGGCTCAGCAAAGGTTAAATGTGGTCGAGTGGCGACCATAGGGCACAACACAGGGTTCAGCAAAGGTCAAAGGGAGACTGGACCTGACCATGGGGCACAATATGTGATGCTATGGAAGAGCAGATCACTTAGAGAAATCACAATAGCAGAAATGCAGTGCGTCAGCCGATGGGTGGGGTGTACTATGGAAGTAGTGAAATTAGTCTAGGGCGGAGATGCAGGGAAGATCAGGCAGCTCATGCAAGGATACTATTGAACGTTTGCTTTTAAGTTTACCTTCGTACTGTGAGCATTATTTGCAGATGCATGCTCCGAGACTGGATGGTAAAAGCAGCAAGGGCATGCGGAGAACGGGCGGTTTGAGTTCCTGATGCGATTTAAGTTCTGTCTGTAGGTGTTTTCTGGGGCCGCTCAATACCGCTCCAGGCCGCTAACAGGTGCAAACAGGGCCTTTATACGGCCTTCATGCAGGCCGCCGGCTCATCCGCCTGCTGGCGGAAGCCCAATGCAAAATAAGGGCCAGATCGAGGCTCAGCCTCGCTGTGGTGCCGCGTCGCGCCCGGCATGGGCAGGTCAGGCTCAGGATTGGGACACGGTCAGGCAGGCCGTGTAGCGCCGGTCTGTGCTGGCTTGCTTGGTGCAGCCTGGTGTCCATGGCAGCATCAGAGGAGGGGGGCTCCTGCCCTCTACCCTCGGTGGTCGTCGTAGGAAGGGGGATCCTGGGGGCAAACAGGGCCTTTATACGGCCTTCATGCAGGCCGCCGGCTCATCTGCCTGCCGGCGGAAGCCCAATGCAAAATAAGGGCCAGATCGAGGCTCAGCCTCGCTGTGGTGCCGCGTCGCGTCCGGCATGGGCAGGTCAGGCACAGGATTGGGACACGGTCAGGCAGGCCGTAGCGCCGGTCTGTGCTGGCTTGCTTGGTGCAGCCTGGTGTCCGTGGCAGCATCAGAGGAGGGGGGCTCCTGCCCTCTACCCTCGGTGGTCGTCGTAGGAAGGGGGATCCTGGGCGCAAACAGGGCCTTTATACGGCCTTCATGCAGGCCGCCGGCTCATCCGCCTGCCGGCGGAAGCCCAATGCACAATAAGGGCCAGATCGAGGCTCAGCCTCGCTGTGGTGCCGCGTCGCGCCCGGCATGGGCAGGTCAGGCACAGGATTGCGACACGGTCAGGCAGGCCGTGTAGCGCCGGTCTGTGCTGGCTTGCTTGGTGCAGCCTGGTGTCCGTGGCAGCATCAGAGGAGGGGGGCTCCTGCCCTCTACCCTCGGTGGTCGTCGTAGGAAGGGGGATCCTGGGCGCAAACAGGGCCTTTATACGGCCTTCATGCAGGCCGCCGGCTCATCCGCCTGCCGGCGGAAGCCCCATGCAAAATAAGGGCCAGATCGAGGCTCAGCCTCGCTGTGGTGCCGCGTCGCGCCCGGCATGGGCAGGTCAGGCACAGGATTGGGACACGGTCAGGCAGGCCGTGTAGCGCCGGTCTGTGCTGGCTTGCTTGGTGCAGCCTGGTGTCCGTGGCAGCATCAGAGGAGGGGAGCTTCCTTGATAGCTTCCCTAGTGCTGAAGAGCTCCAAAGGGGACCGCACCTCAGGTTACCCACTGTATGCTACCCTTAATGGCTTCCCTATTGCTGAAGGGCTCCAAAGGGGACCGCGTCTCCTGTTACCCACTGTATGCTAACCTTGATGGCTTTCCTAGTGCTGAAGGGCTCCAAAGGGTACCTCGCCTCCAGTTACCCACTGCATGCTAACCTTGATGGCTTTCCTAGTGCTGAAGGGCTCCAAAGGGGACCTCGCCTCAGGTTGCCCACTGCATGCTAACATTGATGGCTTTCCTAGTTCTGAAGGGCTCCAAAGGGGACCTCACCTCAGGTTACCCACTGTATGCTAACCTTGATGGCTTTCCTAATGCTGAAGGGCTCCAAAGGGGACCTCGCTTCAGTTTACCCACTGTATGCTAACCTTGATGTCTTACCTAGTGCTGAATGGCTCCAAATGGGATCTCGCTCAGGTTACCCACTGTATGCTAACCTTGATGTCTTTCTTAGTGCTGAAGGGCTCCAAAGGGTACCTCGCTTCAGGCTACCAACTTTATGCTAACCTTGATGGCTTCCCTATTGCTGAAGGCAGGGGAGTTGCTAGGTCTGGAAAAGACCCGGGGCTAAGCTGATGTCAGAACTGTTGGGACTGGGGGCTAGCTAGCCTTTTGGCTGTAGCTCCTGAGATTCTATCCGGGGCTACAGCCAAAAGATCAGGGGCTATAGCCCCCTTAGCCCCCCCCTAGCAACGCCCCTGGCTGAAGGGCTCCAAAGGGGACCTCGCTTCAGGCTACCAACTGCATGCTAACCTTGATGGCTTTCCTAGTGCTGAAGGGCTCCAAAGGGGAACCTCGTTTCAGGCTACCAACTGCATACTAACCATGATGGCTTCCCTAGTTCTGAAGGGCTCCAAAGGGGACCTCGCCTCAGGTTACCCACTGTATGTTAACCTTGATGTCTTTCTTAGTGCTGAAGGGCTCCAAAGGGGACCTCGCTTCAGGCTACCAACTGCATACTAACCATGATGGCTTCCCTAGTGCTGAAGGGCTCCAAAGAGGACCTCACCTCAGGTTACCCACTGTATGCTAACCTTGATGGCTTTCCTAGTGCTGAAGGGCTCCAGAGGGGATCGTGCCACAGGTTACCCACTGCATGCTAACCATGATGGCTTCCCTAGTGGGGAAGGGCTCTAAAGGGGACCTCGCCTCAGGTTACCCACTGTATGCTAACCTTGATGGCTGTCCTAGTGCTGAAGGACTGCAAAGGGGACCTTGCCTCAGGTTACCCACTGCATTCTAACCTTGATGGCTTTCCTAGTGCTGAAAGGCTCCAAAGGCGATCTCGCCTCAGGTTACCCACTGTATGCTAACCTTGATGGCTTCCCTATTGCTGAATGGCTCCAAAGGGGACCGCGCCTCAGGTTACCCACTGTATGCTAACCTTGATGGCTTTCCTAGTGCTGAAGGGCTTCAAAGGGGACCTCGCCTCAGGTTACCCACTGCATGCTAACATTGATGGCTTTCCTAGTGCTGAAGGGCTCAAAAGGGGACCTCGCTCAGGTTACCCACTGCATGCTAACATTGATGGCTTTCCTAGTGCTGAAGGGCTCAAAAGGGGACCTCGCCTCAGGTTACCCACTGCATGCTAACCTTGATGGCTTACCTAGTGCTGAAGGGCTCCAAAGGGGACCTCGCCTCAGGTTACCCACTGTATGCTAACCTTGATGGCTTTCCTAGTGCTGAAAGGCTCCAAAGGGGACCTCGCCTCAGGTTACCCACTGCATGCTAACATTGATGGCTTTCCTAGTGCTGAAGGGCTCCAAAGGGGACCTCGCCTCAGGTTACCCACTGTATGCTAACCTTGATGGCTTTCCTAGTGCTGAAAGGCTCCAAAGGGGACCTCGCCTCAGGTTACCCACTGCATGCTAACATTGATGGCTTTCCTAGTGCTGAAGGGCTCCAAAGGGGACCTCGCCTCAGGTTACCCACTGTATGCTAACCTTGATGGCTTTCCTAGTGCTGAAAGGCTCCAAAGGGGATCTCGCCTCAGGTTACCCACTGCATGCTAACCTTGATGGCTTACCTAGTGCTGAAGGGCTCCAAAGGGGACCTCGCCTCAGGTTACCCACTGTATGCTAACCTTGATGGCTTTCCTAGTGCTGAAAGGCTCCAAAGGGGACCTCGCCTCAGGTTACCCACTGCATGCTAACATTGATGGCTTTCCTAGTGCTGAAGGGCTCCAAAGGGGACCTCGCCTCAGGTTGCCCACTGCATGCTAACATTGATGGCTTTCCTAGTGCTGAAGGGCTCAAAAGGGGACCTCGCTCAGGTTACCCACTGTACGCTAACCTTGATGGCTTACCTAGTGCTGAAGGGCTCCAAAGGGGACCTCGCCTCAGGTTACCCACTGTATGCTAACCTTGATGACTTCCCTAGTGCTGAAGGGCTCCAAAGGGGACCTCGCCTCAGGTTACCCACTGCATTCTAACCTTGATGGCTTCCCTAGTGCTGAAGGACTCCAAGGGGACCTCTGTTTTGGAGAAGTTGAGGATAAAGTACATAGTGGAACATATTCTGTGGGAGCCCCAACTCGTCCACTGATAAACCAGACATCTTGGAAGGGTTGTTGGGTAAAGATTTCCGAGTTTGACTGTGGCTCTTTCTGTAGCTCTCCTCACTTACTCGTGCTTGTATATTCTGATATTTCTTCGCTCCCACTATGTGCCCATCGTTTGATTGTTCCGTGGCTAGGTTTTAGGGTTACGGGGTGGACAGATGGCGTCCAGTTTGTGCATTACACTTCAACCCTCTATGGCCATCAGTCAACACAGAGACTTCGGTTTAGACGTCATCAGTGACATAATTTCAACAAAATGCCAGGGTAGTGGAAGTGACATCACACAACCTTTGACCTCCGATTACAACACCAGAAATGATGTAATTTGACCCCCCCGCCCTGGAGTGACATCACAGGAAGCAGTGGAACATGACCTTTCACCCCTTGACTAAACAGGAAGTGGCATCACATAACATTGTTCCTAAGTAAACTATGAAATATATGGTTTACGATATCACTATGATGTGATATACATTTCATACAAGAATGGATCGCCACATGTATCATTAGGATTATTGTGTATAGGCCCATATTACCAAATGACTGTGAATGCGAGCATACGTCTATGACCAAATGATAATGATGTGTTATTATATAGCATTTACGCTTAAGCACTTTACACAGAACAAATATACATACAGTATCACCCAACCTGTGTTGGTACTCATTTATCGACCTCAGAAGGATGAAAGGCTGAGTTAAGGTGTTTAAGAACAGACTAAATCAGTGACTCACCCCCTGAAGTGTGCCTGAAATAAACCTTTAATGAGTCTAGCAATTATTGTATAGAATCCCAGAAAGACACATTATTTGTTATTCCTATTCTTTCTTATTTAGGGTCACTGCTCAAAGTGTTACACTTGTGGAACCCCCTGTTTTTTTAAGAGGCCTGAACAAGAAAGACAGTCACCCCGAAAACAAAGAGCCACATAACACTGGCCACAGCTCAGGAGCTTACATATATCAAGCATATACATATAGGGGTAGTAAGGGAGACGACAGGGGTAGCAAAGGAGACCTCATGGGTCGCAAGGGAGACCTCAGGGGTCGCAATGACATGCCTGGATGTGATGCGCTCACGAGCTGCATATTTCTGAGCCGGTTGGCGTTTACTCATGGTATTAATTGGTAGCCCTGCTTTGGGACCTATCAATTGCTGTTGCTTCTAGCTCATTCTAGTCCATGCGAGTCAGGAAGTGTCCTTCAAGGAACGTGAGAAAGGGAAGCACTCTTGGAATTTGGTTTATTATTTATTTTCTTTGCAATTACTCTGAGAAAAAAAGTTCCCAAGAGAAACAAACGCAAGGAAATTGAACTGAAAGAAATCCACTCAAACTAATTACTTCTGGGTGGATTGCTATTCAAAGAAATAAAAACACCATCGCTATTGATTTCACGGTGCCTCTTCACACTAGGGTGAAACTTTGAGGACGCTGCATAAGATGACCATAGAACCGTCTTCAGTGTTTCTTAGCGCCAAATGCTTGAGTTTTCAATGAGCTTCATTGTATGCTATTTGACCACTTTACATTCTTTATATTTTCTTTTACACTTTCTTCCTCTTTACGCCCAGTCTATTCATCGCACCCGCTCCTCAGAGTGACCATTGTTAACCGTCAGCCTTCACATCTGCACATCGTCCATTCCAAATCCAGGACACCTCCTTGCAAAATACACTGGGGTAACCCATCTCCTGTTGAGTTTTCTCTTTGGAAAAAGGGAAAAGGAATTGCTGAGTAGAAGAGTTCAATAGAACAATGTAATGGCTAAAGTGAAGTATTAACATATGCTGTAGAAAGCAGTGGCTGAAATCACCATTCCAAGATGGCCGCCACTGTTTTGCTTTGTTTTTTACGGAGTGCCATGTAGGAGACAGCAAAGAAGTGAGTGTGCTACATGCGATATGCAGGCAATTTTAACACAGTAAAAGGGACAACATCTCTTGGCTAAGATTACAAATGTTGATGACAAATAATTTCAGCAATTGAGCTCTTTCTTGGCCCCTCGATACATTTTACCCATGCCTCTGTAATGGTGGGGTTGAAATTCCTAGGCCTAAGCGAGATGGACAGGCCGGGAAATCCCACGCCTAATAGCTAGCGGAAGAGACAAAGTAATTGACAAAGACCTGTTTTATTAACAGTCCGTGGGCCTCATTCCGAGTATGGCGGTAAGGGATAGCGGCCACCGGTAACGAGACCGGTGGCGGTATTCCCTTACCGCCATACTCCGAGTTCCCTCTGCGCCCTCGCCCTTAACGCCTGCTTTGAGCAGGTGTTAAAGTCGAGGGCGCAAATGGGCCTCCAAGCCAATAACGGTGACCGTAATGAACGGTCACCGTTATTTGCATCTTCCCCATTCCCATTGAGCCCTATGGGGGCTCATTTGGGAATGGGGAAGAGCCTTGGTGAATGGGGAATTACCGCCCCGCCAACCTTGGAATGGGGCGGTGATTCCGCCATCCACCAAGGCGCTGCCGGTCCGGCGTCAACCAAGGCGTTAATAGCGCCATTGGTTAGCGCCGTACTCGGAATGAGGCCCCATATATATAACAGGGACCACAGTAAACACTGGGCGTCTTCAGACTCTCAACATTTTCGTCTCATACATTAGCTTATAACCAACAAATACGTGGCACTTGATGTTCCATTTACCAAAACCTATGTGATGGTGTGATTGGTTTAATCGAGTTGACTACATATAGATGCATACTGGGGTTAGTGTTTTCATTGGGTATAAAACCTTGGCGGGTCCACCTTGGACCACCACTAAAATGATAAGGTGAGGTCTACATTGTTATAATTATAATTAATTGGCTCTTGCAAAAGATACGAGACAGCATTATTGCAGAGCAATAATTGGTTGGTACTGACTTCACCAACTTTGGACATTTGGCCGGTCATCAGCACATGAGCGAAATATGGTGGTAGGGGGAGGGACGCCAAAGAGCGCTCTCCCAGTTAGCTGCGATACCATCCCTGATTTGCTAGGCCATAAACCAGGGCTCCCACTTTTAACTTGGCCTTGTCAGACATTTCTGTTCTGAGAATTTTTAGGGAGTCAAAGCAGGCGCACCTCTAGGTCTGGCACTAATAAGTAGACATTGGTCCTCATTACAAGTTTGCCGGTCCGGTAACAACTGTGCCGGCAAACTATACCACTAATATGGCGGCTCGTGGTAAATGACGTGAAGCATGGCCTGAACGGGGAGCATTCTTTTTCTGGCATTTCTGCCAAGAAACCTTTATTAACAGAGTAATCACACACGCTCAGCTAAAACACATGCACTGCTGAGGGGATGAGACTTATGGAGGCTAAAGACATTGACAAAATGAAAGAATCATAATAATCGAAAACCGCCCTTAAGCAGCTGAGCGAACGGTGCAAACCGAACGGAAGCGGCCAACAGGACATCACAGCTCTCGCTTTCCTATTCCCACTACACCCTACTAACCCCCCCCACTCCCTCCTCTTTTCAGATCCGCCAGAGCGCCTGGGGACCACATCCGCCACGATACCCTTTTGACACCCTCTTTTTCAGATCCGCCAGAGCGTCTGGGGACCACATCCACCATGATCCCCTCTTGACACCCTCTTTTTCAGATCCGCCAGAGCGCCTGGAGACCCCTTCCAGTGGTGACGGTGTGCGCTATACCCACCTTTGACACTAACATAACAGCAGCGAGTGAATGCTGAGGCCGCTTGAAACATTATGAAATCTTTATCTCTGCAGCCTCCTTATGGCGCATCGTAGAAATTAATTTCATTAAGCCGATTAGCGGCGGAAAGTCGCTTTGTAAACTAGCACTTCATCGGCGCTTTGTCAAAGCTCCCGCCAGCGCTAGAAAGCGAGATCATTAAGGCGGGGAAGAAAGCTGCTGCTTATCTGACCTGCTTTGCGCGGGTCATTGCCTGCACGTGCTGGTCACGTGAGTTCATATGACAACAGAGCGCTAATGATCCCTTATTGAATTGGCAGAAGGCTCTGATTAACATCCGGACTAATGGAAGCACTGCTAGCCGCACTGGGGTGGTTGAACAAACCTAAGACACATGCTTTTGTAGTCACGCATTTCAGATTACTCTCCCAGTAACTTTGTTTCTTATTGGTGAGACTCTAAACTTGAGCATGTTTACAGATATACATAAAAAAGGGATTTCTAACGCCTGGTTCAGTATGGGGGAGTGTGGGAAAGATGGCAGCCCCGAACCTGCAGGCAGCCATCTACCAAGCCCAAGCACACCAGTGCCGGGGCAGTACCCTGCCCTGTCTTATTTAGGCCATTTTTGTTAGGTTAGTTGTGTCTTCCCTCCATAAGTACCTTGTTTACCCACCAGAAGGATGTTCAGCGCCCTCCAAAAGTGCCAAACAGTGCCCCCTCTTAAAATCCAGTGCCAATCACTGACATGTAGGCTGATAATAGTGTGTGTGAGTGTGGGTGTGTCTGCGCGCGCGTGCCAGCTGCCCCACGAACCCTATTGCCACCACAGTTCAGGTCCCCTTGCTTTGTATACTTTAGGCTCAGGCCTTTTTAACATTGGTCACTTTCTCCATATTTCTACTTGTAAAAACGGTGAAGTCATGACATCCTTGGAAGACCATCAGCTGATCTGCAGACTCGCCCCCTGGCACAGATCCTGGAGGCCCCACCCGTTAGCTCACAATTAAGGGCAGCCCCACCCCGAAAGACTTCAAGTCAAGTTTCTGTCCTCAACGTGAGGTTGAATGCACCCTCATGGAGACTGGAAAGACCTGCTAATGGTAAGCATGCAGGGCCAGGCTAGTGCCGTAACCCTCAAAGGTGTTTCCGCTGCAGTGAACAAGCTTGGCCCCTGTACACTCCAATGATCCACTGCTTTGTATCCTTGGCTGGTGTTCTAGGAAAGGCCTTACTGTGGTTTAAATCAATCCCCCTCCAGCTGCACACCCACCACGAAAAAGGGCGTGGCTACTTATGGAAGATCACAAATGTGTCCTGCAGCGTCTCTCAAGGATGTCCGCTGTCTAAGATGCTCCTCAGTAACAGCGTGGCACTCCAAGCCCAAGTCCTTGTGAGAGATAACTCTCTTTTGGTCACGTATGTGGACAATGGTTGGACGCGCATCTGCATCTCTGTTGAACCACCGAGCTGAACCGGCGTCATGGACTGCCTTGTCAAACTCCAACACACGATAAGCCATGACTGCCTTCCCTTGAATGCCGCCAAAACGTGTCTATCTGTTAGCTGCTGTTATTAATCTGTTCCTCCCCCATCAGCCCAGCTCCAATCAATGGACACCCCTTCAACACCATACCAGCAATTGTGAAACAGAGAGGCCCCCTTTGGTGAAGAAATGCAAATCCTTCTGGAGGCTCATTAAGGTTACCAAACTGTTGCTTCTTGCACTTCGCCTTTCTTTTACTGCGACCCTACGGCAGCAATACTGGTACCGGCAGATCCTCATCGTGATGATCAAGTATTGTGTGGGTGTTGATGCAGGCCCAGCAACTAAAACCACAAGCAAACTCCAGAAAGCTTAGAACTAACTCTACGCTGTGCCCTATTCTCAACCTGAAGAGGTTAGCCCACATCGCCTCTATACTAATGCTGCTGTATCGAGACACACTCTCTAGCAGAGAATTGAATGCAAAGCACTCTTCATCATTCACAAACCTCTGCTTGGCCAAAGAGTTGGCCATCTTCTCCTCCAAACAAAAACATACCACTCTGATTCAAGTGAAATGTATTAGTAGGGAGCTCCTTCCACCATCAGGGGTGCGCTGGCCACGGGACTCACACCCCGGAATCCCTGCCTTTGCACTCGCTTCGCAAAGTACTGTTATACTCTGGAAAGGCTGTTCTTTTGTCCTGCATTTGGACTTGGCCAAATGTGAACTCCTCCAAGAGTCAAGCGTTACAGGCTGTGTTGTGAACTACATCCCATCCTTTGTTTCCTCTACGTCTGCCGTGTGAGCAGTCTCAAGTCACCATTCAGCAGTGACAGTGCTTTGTAAAAAAGGAAAAACCAAAACCAAAACACAATAGAAGATTATGTATCTGACAGTTCCCCCAAAGGCGTTAAATGTTAAATAACCTGATTCACGTCAAAAAGGAAAGAACCACTCCCACTATTTCTCTCACTGACAGTAGATGCGTCATTTATGCAGCAGGAAAACCAACCTGGTTCACCAAAGCAAAGTGGGTACCAGCGAGGTCCTTCCCATTGGAGCAAGTGTGAACCTCTAGGAAGAAGAACTCTTGTCCCATCCTCAAAAAATATATTTGCAAGTTCTTAGAACAATGCACTCGATGAATGACCAGGCTTCTGGTTCAGGACTGATCAAACATCACAAAACTGAGCATAGCCCCCCTTCTTCCCACCTAGTGATTTGTGACAAAAACTTTAACAGTGTAATACAACTAAGGGGCAAAATACAAAGTCTTTCAATGTACCCCCAAATGGTGACAACACATGAAATAAAAATGTCACCGGGGAGTGTCTCTGAGAATAGAGCATTGGTTGGTTATTTAGGACCACTATCTGTAACTTTCCGGCAGCTTTTTAGTGATGCGCTAAAGAGTGATGATAACATATAAGTTCTAGTCGGTGCAACGAAAACTATCTCCACCAAGGATCAGTAAAAATTGCAAACAGCTTCACCTCCTCCTTGATGCCCGAGACCACTCGCGAAGCAAGACGAGTCTTGTCCATTGACCTGAAAGGGTTTGCCATGGGAACGACAATACTCGGATAATACCTGACCTTCTGTTTTGTCACTCCTTTGCCACAAGCCATTGGTCACACCACACACACACTCACACGCACACACCGCCATGTTAAATAGTTAGAGAGACAAGCACACCATTCCTAACCCTCTGCACATGCAATCCTATAGGGGACCCTTCAGCAATAAATTCATAGAGAAAGGGAACTTGATCCAGTTTGCTGCAAGCCACGAGTCCATAAAGCCTCTCTGGTGAGTAAGGCTCCTTTTCTATAAGTCTTATAAAGTTACATCACCGTTCCATCCCTCTCGCATCTTCAGGAGGGTCCATCAAGAAGAACTCCAGCAGCGAATCTCATGGGATGCAGGACCAACTAAGAGGAGGCCTAACCTTGCTACGAGGCAAATGGGATTCTAAGCAAATACCTTTTACTCATGTTTGCCCGAGTGTAATCAATAGTCAGTGCATCAACGAGAATCATTGGGTTCCTCTTTGTTGTTCCTCTGCCCCGAATGTCCACCTATAGACGATTCTACTCGCCTTCACCCGGTGCACCTGAGAACCTTTTATGCTATTTCATCTTATGCAACACTGACCTCCTATGTGCACAGGTGGCGGTACACAACCGTCGACCCTTAGAACTTGAACACACCATCGGCGTACATCCTCTTCCTCCACTCAGAACCTGGCATACCACTGCTGGGTCTTCCTGCTTCCCGGTAACCAGAGTAAACAACATAATGTTAGGTGTGCTGCTAATATCTATACTGTAGATTCCTCCGTGGTCCTAAACAGGTGTGACAAAATTAAGCCTCGACCAGACCATAACCCCTACTCACGAACTCCCTCTCTGAGTTTAAGAAAGAAGTTAAGACCCTCTTTTTTAACCTTAATTCAGATTAAGCTTCCTATCACTCTGACACTGCTTTGCTGTATTGTTATTGTTCTTGTTCGTCTTGTCATGTTTAATGTGCACTGTGAGGCCTACGGGCGATTTACTAAACATACTCCTTAGTTAGCAAGCCATGCATGTTGCTCTTTCCCCCCAGTCTCCTCTTCCAGTCCCACCATGCACCTGCATTTGGGTCAAAGTGAGAGGAACTGATGTTATTTCCTGGCTATTGTGTCAAAGAAGGAAAAGCTGTGTGTGGGGTAAAAACAACTTGAAAATAGGGAAAAGTGTGGGCTTCTTCAATAAATGAAACCACGTCACATCCACCTTCTCAAAGCATATAGTGCCTTCACTACTATAGCTGTTCTATGGTGTGCTACTGGTGTGCTGCTGAAAACTGTGTCTATATTCCACGGATACCAGTCTATTTATATCAACACTTTGGTTTGTCGGCTGCAAACATACCACACTCAAGTGAGCTTGGACTATGCTAGCAGTGTCCTGAAAAATAGATGTATGGGGCCATAGCAGATAAACCTTGTGGAGGAAAAGTAACTGCACTTTTATCAAAAAACTCTAGGAGCCCCTCCACCTAGAAAGAGCACAGCCAAATAACCTGTTCTATGGGAAGGTGCCCACTAAGGAGGATCTGCAACCACGTTTTAGCTCACTCTACCTTTCACAGAGAAGACATATCCAGTTGTATATCAGTCTGGTTCCACCCATCAGGACAGTCCAGCACCGAAATGATTGGCAGTTCTCCTCTGAACAAGAATACCAACAGCTACCCCACATTGATATTTCTCCTGTGTGAAGAATGCCGTGAGCTAAAACGCTAAAACGTTGTAGTAGACCCTCCTGAGTGGAAGAAATTCTATAGAACTTGGTATTTGAATCATGTTCGTCTTCAGAAGAGGGGTTCCCACATGCTAGAGAATTTGTATAAAACTTGGAGTTTCTCCCTATGTAACCCAGGGTAATCCAGACATTGACCCCTTAAAAAGGCTCAGCTTCACCTCACCGAGGAGGCCTCTTGGATATATTTTGGTGTTATACCTATTACTTTGTGGTATTTTTATATTATGGTGGTATTTGGTGGTATTATAATTCTTGGTAATATATTGTGGTTACTCATTGGGGTATTTTTATAGTGGTTAGACTAATTTCAGCATACTGCCAAATAATTATTTTACTAGGGTCACTAATAACAAACAAAATACTGGACTTGATACACTCTGGTTGAATGGCTTATGCACCCCGGTGATGCCTTATATACAATGCCACACTATGCCTTTTTGGCTGAGTTTCAACAATTGTAAAGCATGCAATTGAAATTCTGCACATTCATTCAATCTCGCTAAATGAACAGCACACAGCAGCTACTTCACTTTGAGTTATTTCTTACTGTGCACCTGTCTCTTTGTGCATATCAACAAAACAAACTGAACACAGAATAAATGTAAAGAAACTAAAATGTACTTTAGAATCTGTTTTTTTATCATAAAATAGATGCAATTTACACAGAATGACACTTATGCTGCCCACATTGTATTTCATAGTGCAATACCTTTTAGTACTTCATCAGTGCCAAGTCTTGCCAACTGTCCCTGGCATCGTGGAACTTGGCAAGAGAAATACACTTTAAAAAAAAAAAAACAGTGAGACTTTGCTAAACATAAATGCAGGATTACATGCACGCTAAAAATAGACAGCACCTAAAAATGAAGTGACCTACTTAATCTCGACTACCTGACCTCATTCAAAACAGCAGCACCTCACTTAACTTCATATTTACCCAGATATGTTGGTGGTTTTTCTGATTCAGTTTGACATGGAGATCTTCCCCAATCTATCCGCCTGCCTTGCCCAGGGTCACCCAGAAAAGACTGCTTCAACATCAGACAGCCTGCCAGCACTGAATTTCGTCTGCCTAGTCAGCTTCTGTTACCTCGTCTCCCAGTGACCGAAGATGAATGAAAGACCTGCTTCTCCCTCTCAAACACCTTTTTATCACATCCCCCTGTCACTCGAGGGAAATAACTCCCCTTGAGCAGATAATTCCACTGAAATGGCACATGGTTTTATTGCTGGAGAGCAAAAGATACATCTCTCCTTGAGATTCCTGCTCGAATACAATGCCCTGTTTTGAGTCGAACGGATCTTCAAATTTTTTTAGATCACCCAGCGCAGATTCAGCCTGCACTTTTAATTTCCCATTTACATAGCATAATGCATTTTCCCAATCTGCATTGAGTATTTTTCATCATGGACTAACTTGCACTAAATGTTATTAAGGGATTCAGTTACATGTTACCTGGGGTTAGGTTAGTATGTTAATTTATATAAGTATCATATTCAGTGCAGCTCAGTCCCTTAACCTATTATCTTGACGCAAAGTGCACATTTAAAGCCTGTGCTCTGTTCATTGGCATCCATTTAATTCTGCCTGAGACTCACACTCTTGAGTCTAGAATTGTGTTTCACCCCCCGGGCCCCTATTGCAGCTCAAACCCACGCTAACATGTGCATGCTAAAATGATGAACCTAACCATTGAAATGTAGAGTCTCGCCGCTAAAATTCAGAGCCCCTACTCCTACAGGCCAAATAAGGCCAAAACACAAGTCTGGGTTTGCTGATGTACTCTTGTTCAGGGGAGCATTGTCTAGCATTTTGGTGCTGGACTGTCCTTCTGGGTGCGACCAGACTGATATGCAAATGGATATTCTCCTCTCTGAATGGGCAGTGAGCTAAAACGTGGTGTGTATGATATGATAAGTCATTTTTAACACGCCTGTACACAAGTGTTTCTAGACCGTCCCCAATGTGTCATGTGGCTTGTCATCAGACACTTCTTCTCGCAATCAGGCGCGTGTGACCCTTGTTTGTTCTCCTACTTAATACACAAGCTATACTCGTTAAGTCTGTATGGCTTCCGAACACTGTGACAAAATCGAGGGAATGTGTCCCTTCTCCCCAAGGGGCAGCCCCCCACCCCCATATGAGGCAAGGGAGGCGAGTCCCAGGTGAGACCTCCCTGGTAGAGACCCCCTTTCACGAAAGGCACTCTCGTTACTTTGAGGGACACGCTTCACCAGTTAATATAATGGCATTCATGGGACTAGCAAATCCTGTCAAGTATCAAGACTGTGCCGAAGAAGAGGCTGACAGGAATGCTATTCTTCAGGCGAAAGAGGAAATGTCTCTTTAAGGAAAACTAACCAATCCACAGAGACAAGTGCACTGAAAGGAAAGCACTCGGCATGTAGCGAACGATGATGAAGAGAGAGAGAGCAGTGTGTCTCTACGCAGGGGAGGTTCGCTGCTGGCCTGAGCCTGGGAAGAGGCAGAGCTGTCACGGGACGCAAAACCTTCAAATCCCAAACTTGCTGGGAAACAGGAGAAGAAACGCTGAACAGTCAGTGTACCTGAGAGTCTGAGAGGAGAAGAATTGGTGGTGGTGTGACCCTAAGAGAATCAGGGTGGGCAGCGGGCCCATGCAACAATGCTGAGACCATGCGAGGGAAGCCGCAACAAGTGAGGCAGCTCTCAGGTGAGATATCAAGGAAACCAGAAGAAGTGCCAGGACCGCTGACGAGAGACACCAAGGAAGCTGACTCGCAAGTACAACGAAGAAATCAAACCAACACGAGACCTGTAAGAGTCCCAGGATCATTTCCTGAGAAGAATGAAGGTAACAGGGGACCAGGGAGGCACAGGAAGAATAAGAAAGAGTAAAGCCTGTCTCGTTACAATAAAAAAGAAGAGTTACTATATTGGAACTGTGATGAAATAAGCACGAAACCCATAAAGCTCATTGAAGGAGAGTTGAATACAAGAGAATTATCATTGCTACATATGAAATGTGATCGTTTGGGGAAAATAACAAGACTGTGCCCTGAAGGGGATGAAAGTAGAAATACAATTAGTTTATTCAAACTAAACTCTGCTAATATAAATTAATAATAATATTTATTGTGAAATAGTTTAAATTATAAACTTTACACAAACTTTTTTTGAGATAATAAAAATAGAAATACATAATACAAATAAAAACATAGAGAAACATATCATATAAAACCATAATTGCACAAGCATATAGTCATATGTCCGACTTTCAATTATCAATAAAATATAAACTTACTTAATCAACTTCTTATAGTGTTATGCCCAAACTAACTTCAACTCTCAGCCAGATTTTATATAAAGCTGTCAGCAGGCACGTACTATTAGAATTAACACAATGGAGCCAGAAGAGTTCATCCTTGATGTGCTCGTTATCATAGACGTATCCACCAAGGAGAAGATTGAATGTGCTAGCGATTTGAGGGCATTCTGTCAGAAGGTGCGTAGCTGTCTCCAACTGATCTTACACTTTACACAGAGAGCTGTCATGTACTTTACCCCTGGCCTGGGAACTCAGTGCCTCTGGCCCTCGCCCCAGTATTCCTGCAAGGCCCCAAGGGCCCAATCATGCCCATCTTGGCTGACCTGGAGCCAGTCCTGGCGCTTTTGACGCCAGGCTCATATGGCATGTGGAGTTTCTATTGGGGAATGGACCAACATGGCTGCCCCCACAAGGATCGACGTGGAACTGCATCATGCAGTCTAGAATCCAGGGCGTAGTCCGCCCCGGAGGCACCTGGGATACCTGCTGGCTATTTAAGCCACGCCCAAGCTGAGGCACGCGCTTCGCGTTGTTCTGCACTTGCAGTGTGACGTTCACCACGACCTGCTCGCAGCATCCTTGGCCTGCATTGTCTGGGAGAAGAAGAACACCGTTATTCCTCCTTACCTGTTCTGCATCCAGCACCTCGCTCACTCCGGAATCTTCTCTAGTCCTCTTCTTCCTCCGCGAGCAACATCCTAGAGAGGAGAGACCAGAAGGGAAATAATTAGTAAGCGTTCGTCTTCCATCATCATCATCTCCAGACTCTGCTACTTACCAAAGCTCTCCTGGAAGTTCGACTGCCGCCCGGACATCCTCCATCCTACGCTCCACTTCCATCTGGCCGCATACATTCCAGGACTTCTCGGCGACCTATAAGGAAGGACAGCACAGGTTAGTCTTATTCAAAGACGCTCACAGCGTCGCGCTTTGCGCATTCTCTTACCTTCTCGAGCACTGCCCTCTCCATCAGCTCGATGTCTCCATCACCCTTCTGCATCAACGAGAAAAGGAGAAGGTCAACAGGGCAATAACAATTGCGGACACTCATTCTTCAAAAACTCAAGACTACCTCAAGAGGGGAGTCGCAGCCGGCCTGGACTGCCGGGCCCACGCCAGTGAAGTAACTCGGCGAAAGGTGCCCAACCACGACGCACCCCTGCACAGAATGGCAGGACATAGAGTGCACCTTAACGAAATACAAGGTGAGAGAGGCTCTGAGGCGGGCGCAAGGGGAACACTTGGGAGGCGGGCCCCGGAAGGGGTGATTGTAGCTAAAACCGAACTCCTGCCTTCCAGGATAAGCCCACTGCACCGCGAGTCCCTGGGGGAGGTGAACCAGCCTCAGAAGCGCTCCGGACCAGTCGGGTGGCGTCCCTGTGGATACAAGGTGAGCGTTACACAGCATGTTCGAAGTTCTACAGCAATCTTGTCCTTTTTCCCTGTGATCATCATAGTGGGCAGTTGTTCCAGTCTAAGCAGTAAAATGAACCGTCTAAGTCTTGCTGATGGGCAGACGTTCAGGTATCTCTGAGGCTTCTTAAACTCCTACAATCTGTGCTGCATAAATTGATAGCTTTTTAAATTCCTTAAGTGGTCATAGTTCTCTAACCAATCCCAGAGATCTATTAGTTTACCCAATGCCCTTTGTGCCTCATCTGAATAGCACCCTTCCCTAGATTGCCAGCCTATTTCAGTTAACACTTTAGCCATCTGACCAATAGTTGTACTTGAGGAGTTCTCCCTAGTCATTTCCTGATGGACTGCTGTTAGTAATCCATTGCTTGTGTCCCGGGTCATTTTTAGATATAGTGAGGCCAGCTTCTTCAACACTGTGGTCTTTAAGGAGATCAGCCCAAGCTCTAACCTTATTATGGCCATTGCAATACCAGGGGGTAGGCCAAGAATATGGCGCCAAAATCTCCCTTCATTCAACTGAAGCCACTTTAGGTCGATCTCAAGGAGGGCTTCCAACCCATATGTTATAGCCGGGGAAAAGGCTTGTACATATAGTTGGCGAGTGCCCCATAGAGTAAAACTGCCCTGCTTGGCAGTAGACCTATAAAACAGGGCAGTCAATTGTGCGGCCCTAATGGCACGCGTTTGTTTACAAGCCACAAAATCACCAGTAAGTTCAAAGTCAATGCCCAGGTATCGATATTGGGAAGCATAGGAGATTTTCACTAAGCCTACCATAAACTGCACACGAGATACTTTCGTATTGGTATATCTCATGACCTTCATTTTTCCCTGGTTAATACTGAGGCCATTCGCAGCTGCATATTCCAGAGGGCTGCTGCCGACCTACGTATCCCACCAATGGTGTGATCAGAAATCACCAAATCATCCGCATAAGCTAATACGGGACAAATGGCTTCACCAATTTTGGGGGGGGGGCAGTTTTTTGCAGCAGATATTACTACCGTGATGTCATAGGTTGTAAATTAAAGGCGCTGTAACGCAACCTTGTTTTACTCCCCTATTTTGGGAAACTTTAGCTGTGGTGTGGCCTTCTTGGTCTGGTTTCAATTTTACCATGTTATCTTGATGTAGTCTGATATAGTATAACAGACCTTCGGGGCAGCCCATTAATTTCAGTTTCCGCCACAGGCGACCTCTAGGAATTGAATCAAAAGCCGCTGTGAAGTCTATACATAGAGCGTATAAGGGAGCAGCCCCCCTTTCCTAGCTCTGGACCGTAGCAGGTCCATTACCATGATGTCATGGGAGGTGGAGTATCCCTGTCTATATGTTAATATAAGTTAAGAAAGAATAACGTTCCCAAAGGGGGAGGTGAATGAAAGTGAGAGAAGCCCTGAAGCCCCGGGTCAACCTCAATAACTGTGAATACCTTGAATAAAAGAAAGAGATGAAGAAATCCTCAAAGGAGGTCAGGAACCATGGAATATGTCCCTATCCTGGAAAGACAGGAACACATGTGAGACGCCAAAAGTAAAAGAGGATCCGTGATTGGGTCAGATAGTAATAGTTTCGGACGGTTGAGCGATTTCTTTCTGGCCATTGAGGAAAAGACGGCTGACGAGCAGCTTAGTTATCCTTTAGGAAGGGAACACCCGATACCCGCAGGCATAGCTGGGCCTTTCTGACCTAGATTTAATAAACCTTACTTAAAAATGTCCTCCAAGAGTCAACCGGTCACAACACCTGCGGCATCTTATACTCGGGAATCATGTTGAGGGTTCCCTGAGGTCATGCGACCTGTGGCACATTTGCCAGGTATGGGGTTCAGGCCATGGAGACACCCCAGATACTGCTTCCGGGGTCAGAGTACAGGTGGTGGACCCCGACCCTTTAAGTCTCCGGGGACCCACCTCCTAAACTTCTCACCTGATATTATAATCTGTAAATAATGTGGTTACTGGATATTTATTTCATGTATGCCCCATGCAATCCCCATTTCCAGGTTTAATTCCCTTCCTTGCCACCTTCCCATTTAATGTATTACATTCTGTATTGTGATTATGTAAAGCACCGGGCCTGTGGACTGACCCAGCCATCAACATGCTCTGTGTGCAGCCCCTCTTGCCGAAACACTTTTCCTTTTCCATAAACACGAATAAACAAAAAAACTGACAATGAAGTGCAGGTATTCTTCTGTGAATAGGCACTCAGCCTTTTACGGCACCGCACTCAGCCTTTTACGGCACAATCTATTTACACTAAGGTTATGGCCGCCAACCCGTTTAAAGGCCGCATGGCGAAATGCTGCAGGTTAAGCTACTGCAGAGGACCTGCAGGCATGGCCATGAAGTATTAATGCCAGCAGTCTCGGTTCTCGAAGGCTGAATTTATGGAGTGCAGTGGCTAGGAGACAGTGTACAGGGAGGGGGTGGGGCAGTGGGCAGACAAGTGAAACAGATGGCGCGGTGGGCTTGTGCCTGAACGCTGCCTGGAGTGATGGGGAGAGGTTATTGAAAGATGCTACCTGGCCTTGCTGTGTTATCCTCCAGATAAACGATGCATGGCCCTGAGTCCTCTCACCATGACTCTCGGTTGATGGGGGGATAATGGGGGCTATTTTCCACTGGTAACATGCATGTGCCTGTTCGGGACGCAGGGATGT
Source organism: Ambystoma mexicanum (assembly GCF_040938575.1). Lineage (NCBI taxonomy): Eukaryota > Metazoa > Chordata > Amphibia > Caudata > Ambystomatidae > Ambystoma > Ambystoma mexicanum. The sequence continues at coordinate 641,069,566 of NC_090940.1, read as the reverse complement.
AGATCGATACATATATCATAAAGACAGGCTGAGGCAACTATAGAGAGAGCCAAGCAGTCAGACACCTATAGAGAAATGCACATTGCTTACACCTAAAGAGCTGGCATAGATTGTGGGTTTATTGATGTAGATGTTTTGTGCATACACTGCAGTGCCCGTGTGCATTACTTGCACCTCTACCCATCCAGGAAGCATATTTGTTTGCCAGCAATGAAACATGTTAGTGCTATGTTTTTTAAATGTAATGTTTTGGCGTTTTATGCTGCACCAAATGCTGCCTCGTAGTGCCCAAGGGACAAAATGGGGACAGTTTGAAGGAATGGGGGTGATTAACACATTCTCCCAAGCACATGGCCTCTTCTGCAGGCAAGGGTATGCATCAGTGACTAACAGAAGTTGTTACGTCATTGATTCAAAAGTGACCCGTAAAAGTGACTGTCGGTCACTTTTGATGGCACAAACCAGTCTGCCTGACCACCCTACTGCCCGACGCTCTCTGTCCCCACCCTCCCAGCACTCCCATCATTTTTTACATCTCTTTCCAGATCCAGAGTAGGAGTGCTGGAAATAAATAACATTTTAAGATGCCCTATTGCCATCTGGGGGCCTGCTAGACCCCCGTGTGGTAGTCAGGCATGTTCTAGGACCGTATGGGTAATGTCAGTATCGTGGATCTCCCTACCTCAGGCCCTAAGAGCGGACGAGTTCTACTGGTCCTTTCCGGAAAGCCCTTAAATCTTGGCTGTTTGATTAACGTGATTAAAGCTTAATGCCTGACATTGGTGTACCTAATGTAACTTGATATTATGTGTAATGCAACTACATTGTGTATCATTATGTTTGCCACCGTGCCTCCAGGCTACAGGTAACTGGTTCTCTCCAGCGCCCCGATGCCTCATGGTTTGTGTGCGCTATTCAAATGAATTAAATACATAAATAAATGTTCTCCTTTGCAGGGCCCTCATTTCCAGAGACCAATGACTTTTTTTGCATGATCATTTTCTCCTTGCATGCACTGTAGAGCTGTGTGAGTTATCCTGACGAAGGCCACATCTAGTTTTTACCAAGTCGAAACATTGTCGCCGCTAATTAACCAGAAGTGGAACATGACCTATCTCTTCCTGTAGTTCATCTCCAACTTGATATCACGCACGTCCCTTCGGGCCGGAGCTTGTGCTGGGACGTCTCTTGCTTACACAACCCAGTCGATATGCAAATGGTGGGGGCAGCGTTGCTTTGTCTGCTGGTGAGCCCGTGGAGAAGGACCTGTGAAGAACTCAGAGAGAAATTTATGAAACTGGGAGCTTCAGGTTGGCAGTGGTACCCAGAACCTCAGAAGAGACAGGGACTTTCAGAAGAGACAGGGACTTATAGCCTAGCTGTTGTGTTGTTTGAAGAGAATTGAAAATGATTAATGAGTTTGAGTATCACAACATTTGCAGAGTGCAACCTTCACCACTAGGGAGCTCCCTTGCTGCTGTGCCAGGGAAGAAAAGCAGAACATGGACATATCATTGCAGCAAGAAGAAGCATGTGGAATCCATCAGGAGGCACTATATAAAGTCCTGATATTATAAATATTATTAGTACAAGAGAGAGCTCCGCATCAAGGAATATGCCCAGCCTTCTGACAGACTGATTGGGTGATGAAGCAAGGCCAAAAAAGGGAGACCGGATTGAAGAGTTTCAAAGCTGAGAGTATTTCTTTGTGATGAGGGCTTCTGCTCTGTGAACGTTGAGGTCGAGCCCGCTGTCTCACCGCCAGTCGTGAATGAGTAATACGCCATTGGAGCAGAATCTTGATGGTAGACCCCTGGTGTCTGTCCAATCTGAGTCAGGCTTGAGTGCTGCCGGCATGAGAGTAAACGGTGAGACTGGAGTGAGTGACTCCACTTGAAGAGAAGGGGAGTTCTTTCTGGGGGTGAAGAATTGAGCCTTTGTAACAGAAACGGTTTGGTTGGAGTATTTGGGATTGGGAGAGGGGACAGAGTAACTTCAGTAGAGTTGAGATGCCTGAACTCAGGCGATAGAAGAGGATAGGATACTGAAATACTGCAGGATGTTGTCCCATCTTTGGTGCCAGTCACCTTGAGCAAAGTTGATAAGTGTTCAGTTCTTTAGAAGTAGCTGGAAACTGGCCTAGTTTTTCATTGAGGAGTTTCAAGGATTCAAATAAGGACTGGAGTTTGTGAGCCTCACTATCTTCTGGCGGTTCATCCAGGAAGGGGAGTTTGGAAATAGGGCAATGGCATTTGGCAATTGATGAGTTGAGGGAATGTTTGTTTCAGAAAAAAGAGTGGCACTCGCCTCTTGGAATAATGTGCAGATAGATGCCAGGGAAGATGTGTGGGCAAGGAAGATCTGAAGCGAAGAAAGGGGCGCTTGGCGGCCGTGCCGCCACGGCGGATGTTAGAGCGTGTATTGACTGATTCATGCCTTTATCCCTCTGAGGCTGCAAATTGAGTTCCACAAGATATATCACCAAGCACTCTGAAAGTGAGTGCTTCCCAGTGATAGCTTAACTAGAAAATCACCCACATTAGTATTACTGTTATTATGGCCACCATCTTGCCATACGCATTCAGCGTGATCATGCATGTATGAAAAGGAAGCAGGATGGATGGCCCCTCCTTGGCACAGCAAAAGACTTCTTCATCTGGAGCCCCTGCGGTGCAGGGCACGGGCCTTCCCGTCTGTGCCGATTTAGGTGGGCCCTTGAGTGCAGACCCATTCTCCCAGGAAGGGCCTCATACACTGCACTTGGATAGACCGGGGGTGGGGGTGCATGGTTGCGCTTCACCCTGTGCGCATATACTCGCACCGTGTACGAGCGTTGATGCTTTAATTTCATGTCCAGCCATTTAATGGGGCTTATTTATATTTTTTTATGTTCATGGTTAACAGATTAAAACCTTTTACATATGTGATCATACACCCACATTCTCTTCTCCACATTACAAGATATCATACCCCATATTCCTCATATCAAATTTCATATCCGTATTCACGGATTACTCACCCTCCTTAGAGCTTACTTTTAGGTGTAGCTCTCCCGGCACTAATGTGTGATCCTGAAAATAGTGGCTGATGAGAATCAAGGCACTGGCAACATCTGGCGCATGAGCGATGCACATCTGCAAGGGGGAGAAAGCATTGCCCCAGTACAGTGTACTCCTTCTACGCACATCTAATTCCAACCTTTCAAAACTCCAACTGATGCAGAATAAAGCCCTTCGGGCAGCACACGGAATCAAAAAATCCGATCATTTTTCCCACATCAGGAGAGAACACCATTGGTTGCCTGTCAAAGCGAGAATTCTCTACAAAACACTTTGTATCACACATACATGTATCACCCACAAAGCTCCTAAACACATCAACAATGTAGTTACTGTGATGTTGGGCCCTCCCGCTGTGAGAGCGAGCGGTGGGGGCAGTGTGTTTATGGCTCCCTGCTAGGGAGCTCCGGTGCGCAGAGAGAGATGGCGCGCTGCGCGAGGAGAAGAAAGACACGCGACTCAATTGTGGCTTGCATAAACCCGGACTGGCGCGAAGCCGCCAGTTCCGGTGATTCCTTTAATCCCCTCCCACTCCTCGTGTCACGTGACCGTTCTCTTCCGGCACGTGACACCACATTCCTCCCCAAATTGGAGGTAAATTCACACCTGTTACAAAATACATTTTACCAGGGATCATTGTCTCTTCGGTTAGCCCTTTTACAATATACCCCATTTATGACATACCCTTTTAGGCGGGATGATGGTTTGGGCTTCTCTCTCAGGTTGTAGTGGGCGTTCCGTTCTTTGGGCGATGTGTCGATGGTGGTTCCTTCTTCTGTCTCGACTTCTGGTGGGCCTGGACTGCTTGATTCTTCCGGCGTATATTCGCGGGTTGGCAGTGTGAGTCTTTGGGGCGTCTCAACAGTCTTTTCCTTCGGGGACTGGGGGTGTTCTTCCCACATCTCCGTGGGAACTCTCTTGAAGTGGGATATGTTCCTGGTCACCGTCTCCCCTCCTCGGGTGGCCGTGACCATGCTGTGGTTGGTGGTTTGAACTGTCCATGGACGGACTTCGAAGTTTAGTGACATCTTCCTTGGCTGTGCCCGGTTTTTGACGAGGACAGTGTCTCCGGGGTTTAGTTCCCGATGGTGGGCGCGCCTGGCAACGCTCTCTTGTTCGTTGCGATTCTTTCTCCTCACGTCCATTTCTTGGATGTCTAGCTCAGGCGCAACCCAGTGTGGATGTATTGGGAGTTCTGCCTGTATTGGTACTCCAAACATGAGGGCTGCTGGGCTGATCCCAGTGGCTGAGTGTGGGGTTTGCCGGTGTGTCCTCAGAAATCGGTAGACTGCTTTTAGCCAGGGGTGTTTTTGCTCTTTGGCGATTCTGATCACTTTGTTTAGTGATCCCATGAAACGTTCTGCGTCTCCGTTGGCCTGAGGCCATCGTGGGGTAATACGTTGATGCTTCACGTTTACTTCCTTGAAGAACTCTCGCAGCTCTTGGCTGGTGAATGACGGTCCATTATCACTCTTTACTTTCCTTGGGATCCCATGCGTGGCGAATATTTTCTCCAGTGCGGTGATAGTGGTTTCTGCATTGGTGGATGGTACATGTTCTACCTCGGGGTATCTACTGAATTCATCTATCACTACCAGCAAGTATCCTTCGCCTGCGATGGTGCAATGGTCCATGCTGACTGCGTCCCATCTTGTGCAGCTCCGTGGTGCGCTGGCGATTGGTTCTGGGTTCTCCGGCCTCCTAGACGCTTGGCAAACTGCGCAGGACTCGATTAGCTCTGTGATCCTCTGATGCATGTTCGGCATCCACATCCGGGACTTGAGGTATGCTGAGGACTTGACGATCCCTTGATGTCCTCCATGTGCTAGTTTGAGTGCCCTCCCTTCGAGGGATTCTGGTAGAATGATACGATGGCCTTTCAGGAGTACTCCCTCTGGTGCTATCGACAGTTCGTGCCTGATCCCGAACAGGGCTCTGAGCTTGATTTGAGCTGACGTGGTGCGGTGAGATGCAGACATGAGATAGGTCTTCCAACTTCCCGTTTGGATGGCTGAGGTGGTGTGCTGCAGGATGGCGTCTTCCCTTGATTCCTGCACTATTTCTTGCAGCGTCAGGGCTCGTGGCCTGGCACACGCCACTACGTGACAGACGTGCTCGTCTGTTTCTTTTGCATGATGTCGTTCGCTGTCGGTGGCGGGTCGCGGATGGCGGGATAAGTAGTCTGCCGGGTTGTCTGAGCCTGGCCGATATTCTACCTCAATGTTATACGGCTGCAGTTGCAGCATCCACTTCTCTATGCGGGCTGGAGGGTGTGGAGCAGAGCCTCTGAAAATTGGTATCAAGGGTTTGTGGTCTGAGAAGACTTTCGCTTGTTTTCCTAAAAGGTACACCTTGAAGTGGCGGCACCCCCACAGTATCGCTAAAGCTTCCTTTTCGATGTGGGCGTAATTTTGTTCTGGCTTGGTGAGGGCCCTGCTGGCGAATGCGATGGGGAACACTCTACCTTCGCTGTCTGTTTGTGTCAGTACGGCTCCTAGGCCTACGGGGCTGGCATCTACGAGGAGTTCAGTCTGTCGGTCTACGTTGAAAAATGCCATGGTTGTGGTAGCCGACAGGGCGTCCTTGATCTGCTGGAACGCTCGCTGGTGGACTTCGGTCCACTCCCATCTTTGGTCCTTCTTGGTCAGTTCTCTGAGGGGACTCGCGATGCTTGCGAGGTCCGGGATGAAACGTGCGCAGTATGTTGCCATCCCCATGAAGCTTCGCACTTCCGATGCAGACTGGGGTGGTTTGAAGTCTTTGATGTCTTGTACTTTGGACGGATCTGGGGATACGCCTGCGGCACTGAAGATGTATCCGAAGAAGCATAGTTCATCTTTGTCAAATTCGCATTTCTCTGCATTGAGCGTTAACCCTGCTCCCTCGAGTCTTTCCAGGACTGCTGCTAGTCTCTGGTGATGCTCGTTCTTGTCCGCGGCGTATATCAGGATGTCATCACTGATGTTGGTGGCACCGGCTAGTCCCGTGATGACTTTACGGATCTCGTGCTGAAAGACTTCTGCGGCGGATGAGATGCCAAAATTCAGCCGCTTGTACCTCATGAGGCCGAGGTGGGACGAAAACGTGGTAATGTACCGCGATTCTTTGGACAGTCTCAGCTGGTGGTATCCTGATCGGAGATCGAGTTTGCTGAATACCTTTGCCCCGGTGAGGTCTACAATGAGCTCGTCAATGGTGGGAGTTACGTGGCGCTCTCGGCCGATGGCTACGTTGGGGAGCCTCATGTCGATGCATATTCTCACCGCGTTCGGTTGTTTCGGTTTCTGGGCTACCACCATAGGTGAGACCCACGGGGTCGGGCCTGATGTTTTTTCGATGATCCCCGCCTCCTCGAGTTTGGATAGTTCTTCTTCTACAGCTGTTCGCAGATGAAACGGGATTCGTCGGTGGCGCACTGCTTTGGGTTCGACGGAGGGGTCTATGTGTAGCTTGATAGACCTCCCTTTCAGGCATCCGATGCCTTGAAATAGTTTCTTATGACGGCCTAGGATGTTGCTGAGCTCGTCGTGTTGAACGCTGAACGCGAAGTGTATCAGCTTTAGTTTCTCTGCCGTCCTACAGCTTAGGAGGGTTTCGCAGCCAGCATCTACGACGTATATCCTTGCGCGGCAGTTCGTGTTGTTGTGCGCAAAGTTGGATTTGAACGATCCTAATACTGGTAGGGGTTTCTTGGATCCATAGGCGTATAGCCTGACTTTCTTCTGTTGGATTGTTGGTTTCGGTCTAAACCTGTCGAAGGCCGTCACAGGCATGACGTTGACTGTCGCGCCAGTGTCAATTATCACCTTGAGTGGGTCTCCGTTGGATAAGACTGTGCACGACGGTCTCTTCTTTTGGCGCACTCGGCCTGATTTGACTGCCGATATTAAGTGTACGCGGTGTACCGGTTTCCTCCCTTTCTTCTTCTTCCCTTTTGACTGTCTGTCGGGGGACGAGCTGCTGTCGCTCTCATCGCTGTCGCTATCACCGGATCACTTAGATCCAACTCTAATTCATTCTTGGAAATCCCAAGATATAAAAGTGAGAGAGCTGGAGGCAGCAGCTTCAGAGTCCCAGCTCCCAAAGACTGGAACACCCTCCCTATAAATATCAAAAATGAAGTCTCCTTCCATCACTTCACAAAATCTCTGAAATCGTGGCTCTTTAACCAACCTTAACGTACCCAACCCATGGCCTGCTTCGACGCAACACCTCTTCCACTGTATGTTACCATTGATTGTCCATGTATATACTAATGTACCTAACCCATTGCTACTGCAAATTTTAAAGTGTGTATTAAGGTGTCTGTAACTACGCTGTGATACCACAGGGTCTGGGAGTATAATAAATGTAATAAATAAATAAATAAATAAATACAATTGTCAGTCATGCATGGATTACAAGGCTGTTACAACGGATAACCACACTGAGAAATTGTGAGAAGGGTGAAAGATGCGACTCTGAAATTACGCTAGAAACAGGGTGCAACACATTTCAGGGCCAGCGATATCAATCTCCTCCGAGCTAAGCATGAACCTAGCCAGAATAAAGTTATTTTTGCACTTATACTAAACTACTCTCTCATTAAATAAATGGAGTCTAAAAATCTACAAAGATTCTTTGGATGAAAATACAAATATGTCCCGAGTTTGCTCCTTGTCGTGCTCTTAATCTGTATTGGCTCACTAAAGTGACCCTCTCACTGATCCTTATCCATAAGGATGATAGCATTTTTTAGTAAACAGCACAGCCACCTTTATCTTCAAATTCATGTCCTATTGCCAGTGTTCTGGCTACTGTTAAGCGTGAACCACACCAGTCAACTAATACATTGGTCGTCTATTCTTTAGCGAAAGAACAACTTACTAATACATTTACTAGATAGTCTTTATCTGCAGAATAACTATTTTATTTTTCAGCAGAGATCATATGTCTTTCCAGTCTCTCAGGTTGAAGTGCAGCTGCTCCGCCTCCATTTACTTATTATTATTTAATGTGTTTGTTTTCAGCACATCAGCACTGGCGTTGCTCTTAACACAGTTTACAGCTTCTGCACTTCTCCAGGGTTTTGTGCAGAGGATTTGTGCGCAGGCAACCGTGTGTGTCTAGTATTCCGTGCCCGAACCCTGGACTAAATCAGGTGCTCAGTCCTGCAATGAAGCAAGGGTCGATACATGCGTGTACTCATCACACCCAAATACTGATTAGCGATTCAAACGTATGTACAATGTCAATGAAAAGATGTGTCGTCATTCTTAAGTTCCCATAATTCTCTCTGATGTTATACCAAACAGCCAGGAATCTTCCTTGGTGCTATTAGTTCACCCCCCCTTTCTCATGAGAGTATTTCAAGAGTGCACAAAATGAGCGTACTACATCTGCAAAATAAACATCAATCAGAAATGAATGCATACGGTTATTCTGGGATTTGCACAGGAAGGGTGTTATACTCTTATTACGGCCTCTTAGAACTGGAAGTGATTATTAGAAAGTAACACTGTATTATTTTAAAAATAGCCAATTTACAATTTTAGTCAAAAAATAGTCCATAGGCGCCCCTCTGCGAGACCGAACACGGCCCATTGACCTGTTCTTTGGGAAGATACCCACCCGAGAGTCCGCAGCCACACTTTAGCTCACTTTACCTTTCACAGATGGGAAATATCCATTTGCATATCAGTTTGTGTCCCGCCACATGGGCAGTCCACCACCAAAATGCTATCGCAATTCCCTCCTGAACAAGAGTACCAACAGCAACCCCATACACGTGTTTCAGGGAAAGATGTGTTGCAGGTCACAGTAATTGCAGTTTTTTAAATTTTAAAATATAAACAGCAGCAGCAGCAGCAGCTCCATGACATCACCCCCAGAAAAGACACATTTTATTATTTTCTTTGGTCCTTTATAACTTGCTTAATGCAAGCCTCCTTCAGCTTCTAAGCACTGGAACGTGAACTGAACCCCATGTTGCACTGCATCCTCTTATTTCAAAGCAAATGCGTTGCCCCTGAGCTATCCTTCCAAATATTTATATTTTTTGATTGAGGAACCACCAGGTGGCTTACTTCAAAGGCGGAGGGCAACTTCATGTAAATTAATTATCTCACCTTGCGTCTATCTACGGTGTGCCTGTGATGCAGGTCTGGAAGATCTGTGTCAGGTCACACAGTGCCCAGGCAGGATTGGTGGCAGACGTCACTGGGGCACAACCCTCTCATCACAGGCCCAGTGGCTCACTGGATGTGCAAAACAGACAACGAGAAACACTGATGAGATTTGTGTTCATGCTGTGCTGTCACTGAGTACTGAAGGCTGCTCTTACCCATTCCCAGCCGGATAGACCGAGCCCCCACACCCTTCCTGTTGCTACAGTACTGGGTATGAGCTGCACAGGCAGCCCCGCCTTTGAGCCCAACCATTCAGGCATTCTTCACTAATGGACTGCCAACCTGTTAGTGATGACGGCTTCGTGTTTTTTCCTGCATGCCTGCTTTTTTCCCAGCTAACGAGGTCGAGATTCCAGGTGAAAAAAGCTGTGGCACCTGTAGCTGCTTTTACAACCGCCTTTTTCAGGTGCAACAAAGACACCTGCTCTTGGCACTGCCTCTTTTTCATGTTGCCCAGGGGCGGCAAGGACAGGTCTAGGGGTAGCGGCTGCTGCCCCTGGAAACCCCCAAATGACATCCCTGATCCCGAGTTGCAGAGTACGATGCATTAATCTATAGTTGTCTTCCAAATGGGGTCCTTTAAGTGAATTAGGATAAGAAGAGGGATACACAAGGTGTGTGAAAGTCTGGAGTCTGTTTCATAGAGCACTTTGTTGATTGATAGAAAATATGTATTAGTTGCACAACTGCAGAATATCCCATTGCAGGTTGTGTTGAGTATAGCCACCAATGCTTGCACTGCTTAGATCAGGGCATGTCGACCTTTTTTCTCACAGGTTGAGAGAAATCACCCATTTGAAAAGGTGAAAAGACCTGGCAGGAGGCCTGAGATGATATGTGACACTGTAGGAGGTAATCATAGTGTATTTTTGTATTTCATAAAGCGCTTGCGGCCGAGGCACCTAAGCGCTAGCACCAAGTGTAATGAATACCTAGCGAAGGGAAACGACTATTACCTAAACAGCAAAGTTTTCAGTCATTTTCTGAAAACAAGGAGGTTGTTTAGGCAGCGAAGGTCACATGGTAGTGCATTCCAAAGTTTAGTGGCCATCACCTGGAAAGACCTCCCCATCGTCTTGACTGCCTGAAGGGATACTTGGACAGATGGAGCACAGAGAAAGATCGAAGGACACATGAAGGGGAGTACATTGAACTTTCCTAGATAGAAATTTGGGACCGATATTCTGTAAGGCTTTAAATACCGGGGTGAGTGATTTCAACTGAATCCTCGCCACAATGGCCAGCCAGTGTAGCTTCTTTCGTGTAGGAGATATATGCATTTCAGACGACAGGCCAACTACAGAGCAGACAGTCTTGTTTTGGATCATCTACATTTTTTTCACATCATATCTAGGTGTGCCGAGCAACAGAGAATTACTGTAATCGAGGAGCGAATTAATGATGGTACGAGCAAAGTCTGAAATGATCTGCCTTTCATCATTAAATAGTAGTTTGTCGAACTAACTAGTTTATTAACGTGTTTGGCCATAGAAAGTTGTGAAGTTAGCGCCTCGATACCCCGCGGTCTTTGTGGGCTCTATAAATACCATATAAATAAATAAATCCAGATGGATTACCAGATTTTTCACTGATGGCGGGAGTTTAATATTGTCTTTGTCTAAGCAAAGCTTCTCAACTGGTTGGTATGGCGTACCAGTCAGGCTGCTGTTGAGACCTTATGCTTTGCCTGTATTGAGGCTGAGCCAGTTTAGGTCCATCCAATGTTTGAGATAGTTAAGTGTGTTATTTATATCCGTGTAGACCTGCTCGCTGTTAGAAGGTGGCATAAAGAAAATTCAATGCATATCATCAGTATAATTCTAGAAGGTGACGTTATTATCCACAAGCCAGTCATGAAGTGGTTTAAGGTAGATGTGATATAGCAAAGGAGATAGAAATGCCCCCTTGCGCTACTCTGCCGTCCAAAGAGTATATTTTAGACTCAGACTGATTGAGTCTGAATCGGTTCGTACGGTCTGACAAGAAGGAGGAGAACCACAAAAGGACGTTGTCAGAGATGGTTTCTATTTCCACTAGCCTGCACAACCGGATGGAAGGGTCTAGGGCCATGGTCTCCAACCAGTAGATCACAAGCTACTAGTAGCTCCCCTGAGGCCCCCAGTAGCCCCTCTCGTCAGACACCAAAATGAGCACTGTGTTTATTTCGGGTGTCTGAAGTCTGTGGGAATCTTTCCCTGCCCCTTCCATACCCTCTTCCTGCAAAGCAAACAGGCAAAGGCTGTGTGCACAGTGAGAGGAGGGGTTGCTTATGGGCTTGAAGGGCTCAGGGCAGTGTCCCAAAAAGTGGTTAACTGTCAATAAGAAATGTAAATGTGTGTTGTGGCCATTGTCACCAAGAGGTGCAGATAGGATTGATTAGAAAGGGACGGGGTGCATAAATATGCATATCATGTGAAACGAAGCGGGGGCTACGATCTGTCCGTCTTACTGTATTTCTTTAGACTTATTTCGGTTCGCATTAATGTGCATGCTGGTAATTGTAGGCTGTCGATCAGAATGGGGAAAATAAAGTGTTCAGGGTCAGAAATGAGAGACGGACACAAGGTTGTTGTATTCTCAAGTGTAGACATTTTTATTAAATACAAAGGGTTTGGAAACATGCCTCTCTAGCCCTGTTCTAAAGAGGAACTTCCCAACCAGAAAACTAAAGCTAAGGATATGTCTGTGTGAGGATGTCAGTAACTTGGAAGCCATCCTTGTGTCCAAACAACCTATCCTGGCCTTCATACTTATAAATAAACAACTAAAGGTGCAAGGAATTGTCTTTAACTTAGTGTTAGAAAAAGTGTTCAAAACCAAAAGTGTAAGAATGTCTCGAACAAAAATGTTCCAAAAGATAAAGACCCTTGAATCCAGAGGATGGCCCCCTTGCCCTGGATTCTTAAACAGGATGGAAAAATGTATCATTAGCTTATAGTTCCTTGGTGTCTTCACTGGACTCACAAAAGTCTTGTTTAACCAAAAAGTTCTGTTTAAGCAAATGTTTCTGCAATAGTCTTTCCATAAAGGTTCTTGTTTCTCTGCAGATTACCTGGTATACTCACCTGCCAGGAACCTTAACATAACTTTCAGCTGCCTGGTGTACTCTCCTGCCAGGAGTCTTTGAACAATCTCAGTGGCCTTGTATATTCGCCTGCCAGGTTTTCTTGTGTACAACTTCAACTGCCTGTTATGCACGCTTGCCAGGACTGTTTATGTGTTTCACAGTTTTTAAATTCAACTTCAGCTGCCTGGGGATTTCACCCGCCAGAGGTCTTATGCATTTCACAGTTCTTAAGTGTACCACAATAGCATATAGCACGTGACGCTTGGTATACCTACGTGTGGTAATATTCTTTTCAAATGTACTTGCTCAAACTTCTCCCCCACATTGGCATCTCATGCTTCTGTACTTCGTTGGGATTTGCTTTTATTCTTTGTCTTGTCCGTATACAAACATTCTTCTTATGGCACCTTGCCTTGGTTCTTTGCCTTGGTGGTATTCAAACAAACTTTGCCTGTGTACTTTGCCTTGACTGCATTTAAACAAACGTTGTCTTGGTATATTTTCTGTATCCTTCTTCTTATTGGGTGTTGAATCTGTACATTGCCTGTTTTCCTTTGTATATGTTCTGCACGAGCAATCTTGTGCCTTTCATTCACTTGCTGGCGCGGTTGTCGGAACACCCTGGAGACCCATGCTTCTTTAGGCAGACTCGCCAGTCTACTCCAGCGTTCCTGACATTGCTCGTGCCCCTTTGGTATGGCTTCTTCCACTGCCTTCCAAGTTCGAGTATGCAGTCTTCCCCAGCGCCCAGCGCAGCTTTGCCGTCACACACTGCTACCTCCGAAGCGACCGAATCCCCAGCAGCTTCTGCACTGCTCCTGGAATCTCCACGGTCCTCTCTGCTCATATGCAGCAATATCTTCCTTCCCAACAGCCTCCCATGTTCTGCCGCCCCTGTCGGAGTGGTTCGCATTCAGGAGCATTGGCGTGAATGGAAACGTCTGCTTCTGGTCCTCCCGCTGCATCTCTCTTTTCTGTAGTGTGGTGGCCATTTTTAAATGTCCCACTCATTGCAGGTTTGGAATAACAACTAGTCTGCATGTTGCACTTTGAGCTCCTGTCACTCTGCATAGACTCCCTTGTCCGCTTCCTCATCTCAGTGCCTGAGTGGCTATGGGAGTTGAAGTCCATAACTTATCTTGGGCTTTTAACTCCTGGATGGGTTTTTCTCCATAGTTTCCACAAAAAGGTACATCAAGATTAGAGGTCGTGGTTACCTTCGGATTCTTAACTCTTAAATGGTTCTTCTTCTGGACCTTACACACAGGCACATCAAGAACGTAAGGTGTTATGTGTGAGTAATGAGTGTTTTGAAGGTAAGTGTGGGGTTTCTTGACTTTCTCTATGGGGAGGTCGTTATTTGACAATAGGCCATTAGGTTCTTAGGGTTCTGGGGGTCTTTCCCATGGTAAAGGGGGGACACTTTGACTCCTCCAATGAAGTCTTAACGTCTCACAGGTAGTTGTCTCCTTCCATGTGATCCTCCCTCATGAAACCGCCGCCAGAGTCAGGATCAGGGAGCGGCTGCCGTCCCCTGGCCACATGGGAGGAGGTCGCCTCTGGGGAATCCGTGATGACTCCATTGGATTCATCACAAAAGCTACAGCTGTAATCTTTTTTTTGCTCAGCATGTTTGTGTGTCGAAAAAGACAATCTGTATGTGTCCCAGCATGCAAGAAAAACGGTGCATCCAGCGGTGCGTGTCACTGTTTATGGTGAAACTGAATTAATTTCATTTTATTTGAAGATACTGAGTTCTCTGTTATAAGACAGTAGTACTCCAATTGTATGCAAGGTTAAGATGGAATTTGCTGTGATTTGGAGAAGCCTTCCTCTATGCATGTCCCAATATAGGAATTCAAGTGCAACCTTAAGCAAATGTGGCAAAGAGGCAAGCTGACCTGCATTCGGGTGCTTGTCCACTTACATTCATAAAACTAAACAGGAATGTAAAATGACGTGCTACCAATGCCAATACTTACAACAAATGATTTGAGATGTATGTTTTTCATCCTATGGATGGAGTGGATGGAGTGGATGGAACGGATGGAGTGGATGGAACGGACGAAGTGAACGAGTAGCTAGAACAAATGGACTAGATGGAACTGATGGAGTGCAGGAAACTGACGGAGTGGAAGGGACACACGGAGTAGATGGTAGTGATGGAATGGATAGAAAGGACGAGATGAACAAGCAGATTGAACAAATGGAAAGGATGAGTAGACCAATCTGGGAATAGAACAGATGAAAAGGATGCAATAGATGGAACGAATCGAGTGGATGGAACGGATGCAGTGGATGAAACGGATACATTAGACAGGACGGAACAGATGGAGTTGATGAAACAAATGGAGTGGATAGGAACAGATGGAGTGGATGGAACAGATGGAGTGGATGGAACAGATGAAGCGGATGGAACAGATAGAGTGGATGGAACAGATGCACTGGATGTAACAGATGGACTGTATGGGACATGTGGCGTGGCTGGAACAGATGGAGTGGATGGAACAGGTGGAGTGGATTGAACTGATGGAGTGGATGGAACTAATGGAGTGGATGGGACAGACAGAGTGGATGGAACAGATGGAGCGGATGGAACAGGTGGAGTGTATGGAACTCATGGAGTGGATGGAACTGATGGAGTGGATGGAACAGATGGAGTGGATGGAACAGATGGAGTGGATGAAACAGGTGGAGTGTATGGAACAGATGGAATGGATTGAACAAATCCAGTCGATGGAATGGATGGAATGGATGGAACGGATAGAGCGAATGGAACGGATAGAGTGGATGGAACAGATTGTCTAGATGGAACAAGTGGAGTTGGGTAGACCACATGGAGCAGATCGAATGAATAGGAAGGATTGAACAGATAGAACACATTAAATGGTTGAGAAGGACGAAATGGGTCTACGGAATGGATGAAGATCATGTGGTCAAGGGTCCAGTGGATGGAATGGATAGAACGACTATTAGATTAAATTGATGCAACAGACGAAATGGATGAACAGACAAAGTGGAATGAACAGACAGTGTAAATAAAATGGATAGAATAGATGGTACAGAGAAGTGCTCAATCTCAAGCACTTTACTGATAACCACCATATCACACTACCAGGCTTACTCTCGCCTACACCCCACGACTCAACTAGAACACAGCGATACTATGACACGTTCGATATAGCTGTTCTCATACTAACACCGGCCGCATACTCCTCATCATCCTAATTAAACACAGCTAGCTGAGAACACACTGCTAGCTTAAGAGTCTCCTCAGGCCTAACACAACCAGAAATCAGTCTGGGTATCAACCCACCAGAATGAACACATATTCCTGACCTCCCAACCACCACACCTACCGCTAAGAAGCAGCTATCATGCAAGTGCCACACCGGCTGCACGCATATCCGGTGCACCCACGCACCCTATGTCTCTCTCTCTCTCTCTCTACTGACTTGAACTACAGTTCCCGAGGGCGTTCAACCTACCAGCGTTTTGAGATCATACCAATGACACATAAGGCGCTATATAAATGCCAAATAACATAACATAACATAACATAACTTAACATAACATAACTATGTTTTATAAAACAAAAGCACAAATAAAAGTAACTAAGTGAGAAAAGTGAACCGTGGTGTGTATATGCTTTGTTATGCACTGTATTAATATAGCTTACACCTAGTTACTAAGTGATAGAGCCCTGTGCAAAACAGGGCTCTGAATACAGGGAGAGAACATTGAGGAGAGCCATGGGATGGGAGAATAGGGTTGAGCCTCTTTAGCTATGCCCAGAAACCGGGAAATCTACAGAGATCTATGGGGAACCTGTATGCATATCACAAACCGGGAGATCTGCAGAGATCTATGGGGAACCTGTATGCATATCACAAACTGGGAGATCCACAGAGATCTATGGGGACCTGTATGCATATCACAAACTGGGAGATCTGCAGAGATCTATGGGGAACCTGTATGCATATCACAAACTGGGAGATCTACTTTGATCTATAGGGAACCTGTATGCATATCACAAACCAGGAGATCTACAGAGATCTATGGGGAACCTGTATGCATATCACAAACCGGGAGATTTATGGGGAACATGTATGCATATCACAAACCGGGAGATCTGAAGAGATCTATGGGGAACCGGTATGCATATCACAAACCAGGAGATCTACTTAGATCTATGGGGAACCTGTATGCATTTCACAACCTGGGTGATCTACTTAGATCTATGGAAACCTGTATGCATATCACAAACCGGGAGTTCTACAGAGATCTATGGGGAACCTGTATGCATATCACAAACTGGGAGATCTGCAGAGATCTATGGGGAACCTGTATGCATATCACAAACCGGGAGATCTGCAGAGATCTACGGGGACCTGTATGCATATCACAAACCGGGAGAGCTGCAGAGATCTATGGGGAACCTGTATGCATATCAGAAACCGGGAGATCTGCAGAGATCTATGGGGAACCTGTATGCATATCAGAAACCGGGAGATCTACTTAGATCTATGGGGAACCTGTATGCATTCCACAAACCGGGAGATCTACAGAGATCTATGGGGAACCTGTTTGCATATTACAAACCAGGAGATCTACTTAGATCTATGAGAAACCTGTGTGCATATCACAAACTGGGAGATCTACTTAGATCTATGGGGAACCAGTAAGCACATCACAAACCGGGAGATCTATGGGGAACCTGTATGCATATCACAAACCAGGAGATCTACAGAGGTCTATGGGGAACCTGTATGCATATCACAAACCGGGAGATCTACTTTGATCTATGGGGAACCTGTATGCATATCACAAACCGGGAGATCTACAGAGATCTATGAGGAACCAGTAATCATATCACAAACCGGGAGATCTATGGGGAACCTGTATGCATATCACAAACCGGGAGATCTACAGAGATCTATGGGGAACCTGTATGCATATCACAAACAGGAAATATATGAGGAACCTGTATGCATATCACAAACCTGGAGATCTACTTAGATCTATGGGGAACCTGTATGCATTTCACAAACCGGGAGATCGACTTAGATCTATGGGAAACTGGTATGCATATCACAAACCGGGAGAACTACAGAGATCTATGGGAAACTGTATGCATATCAGAAACCGGGAGATCTATGGGGAACCTATATGCATATCACAAACCGGGAGATGTGCAGAGATCTATGGGGACCTGTATGCATATCACAAACCGGGATATCTGCAGAGATCTATGGGGAACATGTATGCATATCACAAACCGGGAGATCTACTTAGATCTATGGGGAACCTGTATGTATTTCACAAACCGGGAGATCTGCAGAGATCTATGGGGAACTTGTATGCATATCACAAACTGGGAGATCTGCAGAGATCTATGGGGACCTGTATGCATATCACAAACCGGGAGATCTGCAGAGATCTATGGGGAACCTGTATGCCTATCACAAACCGGGAGATCTGCAGAGATCTATGGGGAACATGTATGTATAAAATAAACCAGGAAATCTACAGAGATCTATGGGGAACCTGTATGCATATCACAAACCGGGAGATCTACTTAGATCTATGGGGAACCTGTATGCATATCACAAACTGGGAGATCTACAGAGATCTATGGGGAACCGGTATGCATATCACAAACCGGGAGATCTATGGGGAACCTGTATGCATATCACAAACCAGGAGATCTACTTAGATCTATGGGGAACCAGTAAGCATATCACAAACTGGGAGACCTATGGGGAGCCTGTATGCATATCACAAACCGGGAGATCTACAGCGATCTATGGGGAACCTGTATGCATATCACAAACCGGAAATCTATGGGGAACCTGTATGCATATCACAAACTGAGAGATTTACAGCGATCTATGGGGAACCTGTATGCATATCACAAACCGGAAATCTATGGGGAAACTGTATGCATATCACAAACCGGAAATCTATGGGGAACCTGTATGCATTTCACAAACCGGGAGATCTACTTAGATCGATGGGGAACCTGTATGCATATCCCAAACCAGGAGATCTACAGAGATCTATGGGGAACCTGTATGCATATCACAAAACGGGAGATCTATCGGGAACCTGTATGCATAACACAAACCAGGACATCTGCAGAGATCTATGGGTCCCTGTATGCATATCACAAACTGGGAGATCTGCAGAGATCTATGAGGAACCTGTATGCATATCACAAACCGGGGGATCTACTTAGATCTATGGGGAACCAGTATGCATTTCACAAACTGGGAAATCTACTTAGATCTATGTGGAACCTGTATGCATATCACAAACTGGGAGATCTGCAGAGATCTATGGGGAACCTGTATGCATATCACAAACCGGGAGATCTGCAGAGATCTATGGGGAACCTGTATGCATATCACAAACCGGGAGATCTGCAGAGATCTATGGGGACCTGTATCTATGGGGAACCTGTATGCATTTCACAAACCGGGAGATCGACTTAGATCTATGGGGAACTGGTATGCATATCACAAACCGGGAGATCTACTTAGATCTATGGGGAACCTGCATGCATATTACAAACTGGGAGATCTATGGTAAACCTGTATGCATATCACAAACCAGGAGATCTGCAGAGATCTATGGGGAACCTGTATGCATATCTCACACCGGGAGATCTATGGGGAACCTGTATGCATTTCACAAACCGGGAGATCTGCAGAGATCTATGGGGAACCAGTATGCATATCACAAACTGGGAGATCTACTTAGATCTATGGGGAACCTGTATGCATATCACAAACCGGAAATCAACCGGGAACCTGTATGCATATCACAAACCGGAAATCTATGGGGAACCTGTATGCATTTCACAAACCGGGAGATCTACTTAGATCAATGGGGAACCTGTATGCATATCCCAAACCCGGAGATCTACAGAGATCTATGGGGAACCTGTATGCATATCACAAACCGGGAGATCTGCAGAGATCTATGGGGAACCTGTATGCATATCACAAACTGGGAGATCTGCAGAGATCTATGGGGAACCTGTATGCATATCACAAACTGGGAGATCTACTTTGATCTATAGGGAACCTGTATGCATATCACAAACCAGGAGATCTACAGAGATCTATGGGGAACCTGTATGCATATCACAAACCGGGAGATTTATGGGGAACATGTATGCATATCACAAACCGGGAGATCTGAAGAGATCTATGGGGAACCGGTATGCATATCACAAACCAGGAGATCTACTTAGATCTATGGGGAACCTGTATGCATTTCACAACCTGGGTGATCTACTTAGATCTATGGAAACCTGTATGCATATCACAAACCGGGAGTTCTACAGAGATCTATGGGGAACCTGTATGCATATCACAAACTGGGAGATCTGCAGAGATCTATGGGGAACCTGTATGCATATCACAAACCGGGAGATCTGCAGAGATCTACGGGGACCTGTATGCATATCACAAACCGGGAGAGCTGCAGAGATCTATGGGGAACCTGTATGCATATCAGAAACCGGGAGATCTGCAGAGATCTATGGGGAACCTGTATGCATATCAGAAACCGGGAGATCTACTTAGATCTATGGGGAACCTGTATGCATTCCACAAACCGGGAGATCTACAGAGATCTATGGGGAACCTGTTTGCATATTACAAACCAGGAGATCTACTTAGATCTATGAGAAACCTGTGTGCATATCACAAACTGGGAGATCTACTTAGATCTATGGGGAACCAGTAAGCACATCACAAACCGGGAGATCTATGGGGAACCTGTATGCATATCACAAACCAGGAGATCTACAGAGGTCTATGGGGAACCTGTATGCATATCACAAACCGGGAGATCTACTTTGATCTATGGGGAACCTGTATGCATATCACAAACCGGGAGATCTACAGAGATCTATGGGGAACCAGTAATCATATCACAAACCGGGAGATCTATGGGGAACCTGTATGCATATCACAAACCGGGAGATCTACAGAGATCTATGGGGAACCTGTATGCATATCACAAACAGGAAATATATGAGGAACCTGTATGCATATCACAAACCTGGAGATCTACTTAGATCTATGGGGAACCTGTATGCATTTCACAAACCGGGAGATCGACTTAGATCTATGGGAAACTGGTATGCATATCACAAACCGGGAGAACTACAGAGATCTATGGGAAACTGTATGCATATCAGAAACCGGGAGATCTATGGGGAACCTATATGCATATCACAAACCGGGAGATGTGCAGAGATCTATGGGGACCTGTATGCATATCACAAAGCGGGATATCTGCAGAGATCTATGGGGAACATGTATGCATATCACAAACCGGGAGATCTACTTAGATCTATGGGGAACCTGTATGCATTTCACAAACCGGGAGATCTGCAGAGATCTATGGGGAACTTGTATGCATATCACAAACTGGGAGATCTGCAGAGATCTATGGGGACCTGTATGCATATCACAAACCGGGAGATCTGCAGAGATCTATGGGGAACCTGTATGCCTATCACAAACCGGGAGATCTGCAGAGATCTATGGGGAACATGTATGTATAAAATAAACCAGGAAATCTACAGAGATCTATGGGGAACCTGTATGCATATCACAAACCGGGAGATCTACTTAGATCTATGGGGAACCTGTATGCATATCACAAACTGGGAGATCTACAGAGATCTATGGGGAACCGGTATGCATATCACAAACCGGGAGATCTATGGGGAACCTGTATGCATATCACAAACCAGGAGATCTACTTAGATCTATGGGGAACCAGTAAGCATATCACAAACTGGGAGACCTATGGGGAGCCTGTATGCATATCACAAACCGGGAGATCTACAGCGATCTATGGGGAACCTGTATGCATATCACAAACCGGAAATCTATGGGGAACCTGTATGCATATCACAAACTGAGAGATTTACAGCGATCTATGGGGAACCTGTATGCATATCACAAACCGGAAATCTATGGGGAAACTGTATGCATATCACAAACCGGAAATCTATGGGGAACCTGTATGCATTTCACAAACCGGGAGATCTACTTAGATCGATGGGGAACCTGTATGCATATCCCAAACCAGGAGATCTACAGAGATCTATGGGGAACCTGTATGCATTTCACAAAACGGGAGATCTATCGGGAACCTGTATGCATAACACAAACCAGGACATCTGCAGAGAACTATGGGTCCCTGTATGCATATCACAAACTGGGAGATCTGCAGAGATCTATGGGGAACCTGTATGCATATCACAAACCGGGAGATCTGAAGAGATCTATGGGGAACCTGTATGCATATCACAAACCGGGAGATCTGCAGAGATCTATGGGGACCTGTATCTATGGGGAACCTGTATGCATTTCACAAACCGGGAGATCGACTTAGATCTATGGGGAACTGGTATGCATATCACAAACCGGGAGATCTACTTAGATCTATGGGGAACCTGCATGCATATTACAAACTGGGAGATCTATGGTAAACCTGTATGCATATCACAAACCAGGAGATCTGCAGAGATCTATGGGGAACCTGTATGCATATCTCACACCGGGAGATCTATGGGGAACCTGTATGCATTTCACAAACCGGGAGATCTGCAGAGATCTATGGGGAACCAGTATGCATATCACAAACTGGGAGATCTACTTAGATCTATGGGGAACCTGTATGCATATCACAAACCGGAAATCTATCGGGAACCTGTATGCATATCACAAACCGGAAATCTATGGGGAACCTGTATGCATTTCACAAACCGGGAGATCTACTTAGATCAATGGGGAACCTGTATGCATATCCCAAACCCGGAGATCTACAGAGATCTATGGGGAACCTGTATGCATATCACAAACCGGGAGATCTATGGGGAACCTGTTGCATAACACAAACCAGGAGATCTGCAGAGATCTATGGGCCCATGTATGCATATCAAAAACTGGGAGATCTGCTGAGATCTATGAGGAACCTGTATGCATATCACAAACCGGGAGGTCTACTTAGATCTATGGGGAACCAGTATTCATTTCACAAACTGGGAACTCTACTTAGATCTATGGGGAACCTGTATGCATATCACAAAACGGGAGATCTGCAGAGATCTCTGGGGAACCTGTATGCATATCACAAACCGGGAGATCTGCAGAGATCTATGGGGACCTGTATGCATATCACAAACCGGGAGCTCTATGGGGAACCTGTATGCATATCACAAACCGTGAGATCTACAGAGATCTATGGGGAACCTGTATGCATATTACAGACGGGGAGATCTATGGTAAACCTCTATGCATATCACAAACCAGGAGATCTGCAGAGATCTATGTGGAACCTGTATGCATTCCAAAAACCGGGAGATCTGCAGAGATCTATGTGGAACCTGTATGCATTTCACAAACCGGGAGATCTGCAGACATCTATGGGGAACCTGTATGCATATCACAAACTGGGTTCTCTACT
This sequence comes from Ambystoma mexicanum, assembly GCF_040938575.1. Lineage (NCBI taxonomy): Eukaryota > Metazoa > Chordata > Amphibia > Caudata > Ambystomatidae > Ambystoma > Ambystoma mexicanum. The sequence goes on along the minus strand of NC_090940.1, from coordinate 641,046,779 downwards.
TAGATCTATGGGGAACCTGTATGCATATCACAAACCGGGAGATCTACATAGATCTATGGGGAGCCAGTATGCATATCACAAACAGAGAGATCTATGGGGAACCTGTATGCATATCACAAACCGGAAATCTATGGAGTACCTGTATGCATATTACAAACCGTGAGATCTAGAGAGATCTATGGGGAACCTGTATGCATATCACAAACCGGGAGATCTGCAGAGATCTATGGGGAACCTGTATGCATATTACAAACAGGGAGATCTATGGGGAACCTGCATGCATATCACAAACCGGGAGATCAGCAGAGATCTGTGGGGAACCTGTATGCATATCACAAATCGGAAGATCTTTGGGGAACCTGTATGCATATTACAAACCGGGAGATCTGTAGAGATCTATGGGGAACCTGTATAAATATCACAAACCGGGCTGTCTGCAGAGATCTATGGGGAACCTGTATGCATATCACAAACTGGGAACTCTACTTAGATCTATGGGGAACCTGTATGCATATCACAAAACGGGAGATCTGCAGAGATCTCTGGGGAACCTGTATGCATATCACAAACCAGGAGATCTGCAGAGATCTATGGGGACCTGTATGCATATCACAAACCGGGAGCTCTATGGGGAACCTGTATGCATATCACAAACCGTGAGATCTACAGAGATCTATGGGGAACCTGTATGCATATTACAGACGGGGAGATCTATGGTAAACCTGTATGCATATCACAAACTGGGTTCTCTACTTAGATCTATGGGGAACCTGTATGCATATCACAAACTGGGAGATCTACATAGATCTATGGGGAGCCAGTATGCATATCACAAACAGAGAGATCTATGGGGAACCTGTATGCATATCACAAACCGGAAATCTATGGAGTACCTGTATGCATATTACAAACCGTGAGATCTACAGAGATCTATGGGGAACCTGTATGCATATCACAAACCGGGAGATCTGCATAGATCTATGGGGACCTGTATGCATATCACAAACCGGGAGCTCTATGGGGAACCTGTATGCATATCACAGACTGGGAGATCTACTTAGATCTATGGGGAACCTGTATGCATATTACAGACGGGGAGATCTATGGTAAACTTGTATGCATATCACAAACCAGGAGATCTGCAGAGATCTATGTGGAACCTGTATGCATTCCAAAAACCGGGAGATCTGCAGAGATCTATGTGGAACCTGTATGCATTTCACAAACCGGGAGATCTGCAGACATCTATGGGGAATCTGTATGCATATCACAAACTGGGTTCTCTACTTAGATCTATGGGGAACCTGTATGCATATCACAAACCGGGAGATCTACATAGATCTATGGGGAGCCAGTATGCATATCACAAACAGAGAGATCTATGGGGAACCTGTATGCATATCACAAACCGGAAATCTATGGAGTACCTGTATGCATATTACAAACCGTGAGATCTACAGAGATCTATGGGGATCCTGTATGCATATCACAAACCGGGAGATCTGCAGAGATCTATGGGGAACCTGTATGCATATTACAAACAGGGAGATCTATGGGGAACCTGCATGCATATCACAAACCGGGAGATCAGCAGAGATCTGTGGGGAACCTGTATGCATATCACAAATCGGAAGATCTTTGGGGAACCTGTATGCATATTACTAACCGGGAGATCTGCAGAGATCTATGGGGAACCTGTATAAATATCACAAACCGGGCTGTCTGCAGAGATCTATGGGGAACCTGTATGCATATCACAAACTGGGAGATCTACTTAGATCTATGGGGAACCTGTATCCATATCACAAACTGGGAGGTCTACAGAGATCTATGGGGAACCTGTATGCATATCACAAACCAGGAGATCTACAGAGATCTATGGAGAAGCTGTATGCATATCACAAACCGGGAGATCTACAGAGATCTATGGTGAACCTGTATGCATATTTTCAAATTATGGCAGATGATTTTCAGTACTGGGTTGAAATGGTGCAATTTATGAGCATTGCTTATGTGAAAAAGTGTGCAAAGCACAATTTTCAAGTCATTCTCTAACACAAGGAAAAATCTATTAGATGCCTGGTCACCAATAAGCTGGGACTGGCCTATAGGGCAATAGTTCCAGGGCCAAAACAAAAACACAAAATGCTTGTGTGGGCCAGTTTTTTTAGTCAAAGTGGGCCACTTTGATTAGTTAATTCACTCTGAGGCTGGTAGATTTGGCTAGTGTTGCTGAATAAATATGCTTTAAAATGCACAATTTGCATCACATTTTAACAAAAACTCCCCCTTGGTTACTATCAAACAGTGTCACAAAAGGAATGTCAAGATGCGCGTCTATTTAAGTGTAAAAGGTATGTAATAAACTAAATCGCAATAAAAAAAACGAAATTAAAAAAATTATACGAACAAATTATGAAAATCATGTTTCCGGGAAGAGGTCTGGAAAATTTAAAGTAGGCATATGAAACGCTGCAATGCAAATGCTGCTACAGAGGAATCCTTCAAAGTTGCTCATTATTGGATGAAAAACCAATTTACTTTTACAGAGGGTGTAATTGTGATGGGCGCAGTGACTCCCAGGATTGAGTCTCTTGTAAGAGATTTTAAAAACTGTCCTGACAGTCTGCCATGTCCGGTGTGCAGTTAGGTGCAAACACTATGGCAAGGAGGGTATCTGCACTGTCAGCCAATGGGATTGCCAATCTGTGTGAATCGGACATTTTTAGACATGAACTTCCTGAAATCAAACCTTTGATCCCGTCCGACAGCATCTGAGTGCTGTTGCTGTTTCAAGCTACACATCAGATTACTGGGCACTGATGGATAGTATGCAGTGCCGGCCTGCACTCTGAATGTCTCGATTGGTAGCCTGCATTCTGATATGCTTGCCAATGTTTAGGAGACAGACACAAATATAAAATAATGAAATAAAGGTGTTTTTGAAGTTATTAATATCATGGTAAATGCATATGTTATTCCTTTTTTTATATAAAGAGCAAATGAACCACCCAAACAAGTTCTGGCACAAATTCACATACCCTACTAGCTCGCGCCAGCAGCTGCCGCCTATTGGTCATTAATTACAAGCAGCTCCCGCCTATTGGCCATTAATTACAAGCAGCTCCCGCCTATTGGCATTAACTGCAAGTCCCTCTTGCCTATTGGCCATTAACTTAAGTAGCCCTTTCCTATTGGCCATTAACCGCAAGTAGCTCTTGCCAATGTAAAGCTTGGAGGCCCCTGGTCTAGGGTGTCAAATGCTGCCAACAGGTCGAGTAGCAGGACCTGTGTCACATTAATAGGGCGAAGCAGTTCAAAGACCGATCAACTGCCAGGTCGAGAACGCCAAACCGCAGAGGAACATACACATTGAATTATGGATGGTGAGATTCTAAGCTTCTAATCCTGCTCCCTTTTTGGAGGCAAGCGAGCGTTTCACTTCCCTGCCAATGCTGTGACGTGACATACAAGCGTGAATAAGCTTCAACACAGCCAAACATGCCATCAAGTTTTTTTTTACTCTCTCTTCGTTTTCTTTCACTTCATAAGCATTAGAAAATGAGATGTTATAAAGGAATTTTGTGTATTTTTTTCTTTTTGAAATACGAATAAACCAGTTTAAAAACAAAAAAAAGTAATAAGCATAAGCACCATTTGCGCCACACCGTGGAGAGTATAGAAGCGTCATTAGGTTCTATTGAGGCCTACCAGTGTTGGGGTATGGGGTGGTGGGAATGATTCCCCGGACTTCTGGTTTAGTGACATCAGCAACCTACCCAGCCAGAACTCAAATGTGCAGAGGCGGGCTGGCCTCTTGTCAGACACGAGCGCTTGAACCATGAGCCTCCAGCTCAAGATAACGTAGTGGGTAGGCTGCCCAGACGTCCCGGTACCGGTTTTGGGTAGTAGGTCTTCATAGCTGGCAGACAGGAATGCACAATCTCGCACAGAAGACATGTTGCATTTTACAAATTAAAATAGTGTTAGTTTGTGATGAATTAATTATAATATGTGTTGCTTTGAATAGTAACACTTAGAACCCCTTCTCCTCCAAACGCGAATCAAGTGTAGTGCCTTGACAGCCACTTTCAAGTGTTAGTCCTACTTTTATGTTAGTTGCCCTGTCGCAGTATTTTTACTTTTCAAATCTGGTCATCCTAGCTAGTGGGTAGTGTCTTTTTTGTTGAATTACCTCTCTAAACTTTTAAGCCATTTCCATCACCGCCAACTGACTCAATCTCATGCGGGCCGTCTTCATGCAGTCGTGGGCGTATCAATCAGTAGCAGTAGGTCATTTTTGGTTTCGCCTTTTTTTTTAACTCAAGTATGGCGGGCGAACACGACGACAGAGGAGGCCATGCCAGGCGCAGCCCCTTAGTGGGGGCTTCTGGCCAGCCTACCCCACTCGGAGCATAGGGCGGGCCAAAGGGAGGTCTGGGCCGGATGTGGAGCGTGGACAACGCCGGAAGGGGAGAGGGCGCGGGACCTGCCTTCCTTCCCGGCTACAGATCGGAAATCCCACCCTCCCGCCCAATTCCAAGGTTTTGACGTCTAACATTAACATTTCTCCCAAAGGGTTCGGGGGGCGTAGGGGGTGTATGAATGTGACATACAGGGGCGTTGCTAGGGGGGGGGCTAAGGGGGCTATATCCCCTGATCTTTTGGTTGTAGCCCCGGATAGAATCTCAGGAGCTACAGCCAAAAGACTAGCTAGCCCCCAGTCCCAACAGTTCCGACAGCAGCTTAGCCCCGGATCTTTTCCAGACCTAGCAACTCCCCTGGTGGCATACAAGATTTGGTTATGGAGTCGGGGGAGGCACAGCAATGGGATGCCCCCGCTATGGGGTTACAAAGTTATCCCAGCATGCAAAGTTATTTAAGGAAGGGCGAATTAACGCATAAACACAATTTACTTGTTTTGGGTGTTCCTCCATGGGCTTGTATTGCCACTACCACTGGTGTGTAATTGACAATGCCCATGTCTGTGCAGTTAATGTGTAACTTTGTAACCATTGCATGACTGACAGGGGATCTGCCTTGGTGGGCGGTTAGCCACTCAGAGAGACACGAGGGGATTACAGAAAGGGTCCGTTTTGGAAAATATGCAGGCAAGCTGGCCGCCAGCAGTTGCACCTCGAGTGGAGCCTACCCGCCCCTCCTCCAAGAGGACACAAAGAAAAGCGATGAATTCACTTCCCGCAGACAACTTAAGCCTCCGTGTTGTCTCGCGTTTCAGAGCCTAAACCCGGCAGTTGCTATCGGGAATATTTCCCTGACAGCCCCGTGCATTCATGTACGGGGGCGCCGCAGACACAGAAAAGCAAAGGCTGTTTGCACGAATATCTGCAAACACCATGCATCACGCGCTGTGTCTCCTGCACAGAGCCGCGATCAGGTGCCATTGTTCGCAAAATGACAAAACATGCATCCACACCGACGGGGCCTATTCAGAGTTTGCTGTCTCCGACTCATTACATCTGTTCCCCCAGATTAGTAAACACTCGGCCCTTTCAATTAAAACATCTGTGTTTTTCTTGACAACACACAGAGGGACCTCAACTTTAACCTCAATTTGAATAGTTTTGTATCCAGTAATTGTACAGAACAGTAGGCCTCTGATTGGAGCAACAATTTACATGTTCTGCGCGTTCTCCCATCCCTGTTTGCGCAAGTGAATGCAGAGTTAGAAAATTAAAACGCCCTGGGAAAACAAAATGGCTTGCATGAGTTATAAGATTGCGCAATTCCCGCTGTGGACATGTGGTGCTGTAGCCATATTTATTTATTTATTTATTTATTTTGACATTTGCATAGCGCACCAAACCATGAGCCATCTGGGTGCAGACTCACGCGATATCTCAAGAGAGATTACTCACAAAATATGGGCGGGAAATCACCAGAGGTCAAACAGCAGCATTTAAATGAGCAGCATTGACCAATAGCATACACCTCATGACTAAGCACAAACATGTAGGTTTTACAAAAAGGGTTACCCATGTTGCATGACAAAATGTGCAGTTGGTGATAACCGCCCACCTGAGCTTAAAAATGTCCAATGTTGGTTGTCCTTAATCTATGTATGTCAATTCATGGATTGTCCCCGGTGACTGTCCCATTTACTCCACACCACAGCCTGGTCGGAAGGTCCCTCAAACTCACCCCATTGTAAGAAGCTCACTGCTCCCCGTCAAATCTGATTCCTTATCTATTGTACATTCTTTCGTGATGAAAAGAGCATTGTTCCTCCTGCCTGTAAATAATAAATAAATACAAGGTGCAGCCAGGCAAACATGGTCTTACCCTTACCGGTGTGGCAAGGTTTCACCATGGCACATGCTTCCAATCTTTGCAGGGGGGTACGAGCCCATGCGAGGGTGAGCGTAGTCTTGAGGCTCCTTCGGGGTGGTACAGCAGACACTGGTGTTTCAACCTCTCGACCATAAAGGGTTCCACTTTTGAGCACCAAGGCTGGCCATGAATTTTGGGTCATATTCAGCAAGTCACTGTTGGCTGATTGTGCTGTTTCGTTTAGCGTTTGTGATGCAGGAGCAAGTTAGTGCTTTGAAACTGTTTTTGTAATTCAGTCGCAGCCGTGTGTGCTGTGTCAAACCAGAGGAAGATGCGCACAAAATAATTGTAATTGTGATTTTTAAGTACTTCCTATAGTAGGTCGGGATGGAATTTTTTAAAATAGCGTCATCAGAATAGTGTTCATTTTTACAGAACGTCTCTTGATGGTGGCACATCCACCATGCCCCAGGGTGTATTGTCTTGTTATTACATATACAAAACAATGCTGATTCACTGTTGGTCTGTTAGAAACAGTATTTTCATCAACTTGTAGAGGAGGCCAAAAGCACGACCCACACTCAAATCGTTAATTTTGAAGTACCAGGAACTTTCTCGCCGAAATATGTGACGTATGATGAGCAAATAAACCAGCAGAGATCCGCAGTAGGGCTCTGTCCAGTACCTATCAAAAGAACAGCACATGTTAATGTACCAACGCCTAAGAAAATATGGACAGTAAGGTATTCATTGAGAAAACCATGTCAACAAATGAAACAGAATGAAGAGTGTCAGAGTACAGTCCCTGAAGAAGCCAAAAAGATACTGACTTCCCAAGAACCCGGACTGACACACATATAGAAGATATGACGACCTGCGAATGACAAAAAGAGACGAAACACCAGGGATAAGGGACATCATGAACCTAAAAGTGAAATAACGATGTCAAAATGTTAGAAACCTATGCCATGAGCACGATGAAGATATTCAGTTAGTTTACATGTGTACATATACATGGAACCACAAGAAGCAAAGAATCGTGAGGCTTGCTTATGCTTAGTAGTAAGACAGATTGTGGAAAGCGGCACGTATAAATATCTATGTCAAAAAGGAGCAGTTTGTATAAGTATACTTCCACTATGCTCAAAAGCAGAGTCAACCAAAGGTTACCAAAGGTCGTAGGAGAGGAGCCCCTCAGCACGTAAATCGAAAACTAAAGACAGAGAGAAACTCAGACGCATGCAAATCGTGCCAAGAATCCATGGTCGTATCGGCTGGAATAGACTAACAGTAGATACAATTAATGAAGCAAAGAACAGAATATCCTGTTCAGACAGGTCAAGATAAGCTGCAGAAGGCAGGTGGTGGGCAAAACTAAATCAAATACATGAATTGCATGGAGAATGAGACTATTTAAAGGTGTCTGAATCACGTGACCAGCCAAACGAGAAGAGATGAAGCTTTCACACCAACGCGTGGCCTTGTGCCATTCACAGATATCGGAACTTTTCCAGTCAGAGATGCAGTCTCGAGGCAAACCACCAAGAAATAATTGAAAACATGACCACTGAGGTGATGATTGATTGTAGCAATAATTGGAGGAAGACTGGGGGGAGCAGACGAGCACCCTGCACCTGGCCGGCTATACTGCAAGCTGCTAAGCTAGTGGAAAAGTATGAATGGGGTTGGTGCCACCCAATCATAGTGGACCAAGTAATCTAGGGTCCTATAGTTAGTAGAACCAATGAGACATCGGACTGTTAGTGACTTCCACAGTAGCCATTTTGAAGGAAGGGCTTAGATGCCCCACCTGACACTGTTTGTCCAATCCCCTCACTCCGTTACCATATACAGATATAGCACCTATATTAAAGTTACCTTCCTATAACCAATAGAATTGTATGCAACATTTTAAGCGTTACACGCCAGTGATGATGAGTTTTTAGTATGAATGATGTGTTTTTTTATGAAGTTCGTTGGAGTTGTTGAAGCAAGAAGGAAGATCAAGCAATAGCTGATGTTCATGAACTCCCCGTTTTTTGTACTTGTCATTAAACGGACTCCCTTTGCCAAATCAATGAGTTGTCATTATTGGTTTGATGCTAGAGTATTAATCTGCATCCCCATCCATCTCACGGGTGCTGCTACTCATCTTAAGGTGCTATTGGGCAACCCCCAGCTTTATGGGCTGGTTGGGGTCCTAGTGCACAAACTGGTACCAGCTTAACACGCATTTGCATTCATCAGTACATCAGTTCATCTGTTAACGCTTCACGTCATGTGTGATGGTACATTTAATAACAAGAAAAAAACATTTTTCAATTCTAAGTAGCAATGTTCAACAAGCCCATAGTGAGCCAAGTACCCACATTTCACAATCCCAAAGCATTTCCAACAAATACCATGTCTACCAAATGCTGACACGTGTTTCGATGCAAGGTATGTAAATATGACCTAGGTAAAGTACTTTAGATTAAAGCACTATAATCAAAAACACTTTTTTAATCATTATTATTATTATCAATATGTGTGGGCCTTATGATCCCATTTGAGACCTTTGCAGACCTTTACCCTAACAAATATAACATTAAGGATCTCCTTCCTCCCGCACCTTCATCAGGGTTAGATTGAGCACCAGCAATCTAATCCAAATCCTTGGGAAATGATCTGTAAAATAAAACAAAATACAATATATACATATACCTAATCAGTACCTAACTCCGAAGACATGCCTTCTAATTAATTGCCCCATTTTATGAATAATTTTAATGTCATCATATTTATCAAACAACATATTTTTTGTTCAGTCTTGCCCCACTCCCACTTTTGCAGAATTGTGATTACCTCATTAAATCAATCAAAAAATTCATAGTCAACCAATTACATACATGATTCTCCCTTTTTCTTCTGGTTCTATTGGATCAGTACTTTCCATCCTCATCTTTCCCATAAATACATCATTTTGACTATTTCAGTTGTTACAAGATTTTGATATTACCAGAATAACATTAAGTCAAAAATTGCAGAAATCAGTCAATGAGAATGTATCAGTTAGGAACTTGTCAGTACCTCTATCGGAGTAGTATGTATTTTCCCCCCAGTTCCAAGCAGGGTCGGACTGCTCCATAAAATTGTATCGGGCACCAATGATAAAGTCGGCCACAGTTGCAAATGGCAATTCATTCCTTTAGTGACAGACTGTTTGAGTAGTACCCAAGAGGGAGTTTTTTGATAAAGTGTAATGCAAACTGTGCATTTTAAAGAATATTTATTCAGCAACACTAGTCAATACTACTAGCCGCAGAGTGAATTAACTCATCAAACTGGCGCAAATTTACCAAGAAATTGGCCCAGTTTGACCAAAAGACTGCCCACACTAGTAGTTTGTGTTTTTGGTTCGGCCGTAGGCCTGTTGCCCAAGAGGCCAGTCCGATCCTCGTTCCAAGTATTGTCTAAAGGTCTGTGTCCATGTGGTCTTTTTTGGCCATTTCCTATGGCTCAACTGTAAGTTAAAGAAATGGCACATATGTATACTGTTGTAAAGCAAATGTCAAATAAAAGAAATCATGACTAGCTGTACGGACTCCATCACGCCTTCCAGTGTCACTAATGCTCATTCTTGTTAGTGGACTTGCTCCTAGTTCATTCGCGCTCAAGTTCTGCTTATAAATTCGCATCACTACCAATGCCCGCTTGGCACGCCTTCGCAGTCCATGTCCAAGCAGCATGTACATAACGTGAAACCACTAGGTTGTGTCTGTTACTTTTTGAAGTCTTACATCATGACGTGAAGTGTACCGTCGTCCATCTCACATACTTGTCTTTCCAATTTTTTCAATTACTTTCGCTATCGGCTCCAATGCGGTCATCAATGAGATGAAAAACCAATTACTAAAAACTTAATTGATTTCTCAATTAAACAGTTCATCTCTAAAATTCAGCCCTTCTCAGATACAGTTGCTTATTGTCGTACAATATTTTTTCCAAATTTGTAATTTATTGACTCCTTTCCTGTGTGATTGCATTAATTTGTCATTGATCACGTTCCATATGTGATTCCCCCAGAAAGTGAAGAACAGTTTAGTTGGATGCGAAACCTGCTCTAAGACGCGATCTACGTCCATTCATTCTGACTGAATTTTCTCTAGTCCTACATCTACTGTAAAGTAAATTACATGGGCAAGATATGCAATAGATGACATCTTAAGAGTTACAATTGATGTGATATGATAAGTCATTTATCACACGCCTATACACAAGTCTTTCTAGGCGTGACAAGACAAAGTGGGGGACAGAAAGAGGACAAAACCGCGATCTTCCAAAACAATTGTTTCATTTACATCATGCAAGTACGTGGAGGAGGGAGTGGAGAAATACCAGTGGGGAGGGGGAAGTGCAGGTAACTCAATTAGCGCTGCCGGAGGGTGGCTCATAAGTGCAGAGAGAGAAGGGACTGTAGGGTTGCAGATACAGACCCGTAAGTGCTGCGGCAGTCCGGAGGCAGTGCGGGGGCAACAGGACATGCAGAAGCCTGGGCCCGAGTTTCATTGGTGGGCCAGGTCACCAGTGTGCAGAGCAGTGAGGTACATCAGCAGGGGAGAGGAAGAAAGAACGCAGAAGCGAACAGGAAGGTCTTGAGTTGCTTCCGGAACCGGAGGTGGTTGTGCTCGAGTTTGAGGTAGGCAGGGAGGCTGTTCCATAAGGAGGCCACAGCCAAGGAAAGACATCTACCCCCCACTCTCTGCTTGGAGAAGTATCTGACCCTCAGAGAGTTGGAGGTGGATGAGTGGAGGGCTGGAGAAAGAAGATTATTTAGGAATGGAAAGTTGGAGGAGTGAGGTCCCAGGCCCTAGAAAGCCTTGTTGACGATGCAGAGGCTCTTGTACTTGATCCTTGCATCCACTGGGAGCCAGTGCAGAGATTTCCAAACTTGAGAGATACGATCCCTGGACTTGAGGCCAAGGACAAGTCTTGCAGGCCTGTGCTGGATTAGTTGCAAAGGACAAAGAGTAGAGGCAGGCAGATTTAGAAAGAGGATGTTGCAATAGTCCAGCCCAGAGAGGACAAGGGCTCTGGAGACTGAGCTTCTGGGGGATTTTGAATGGAACCACCATTCCCATTGTTTATTATTTTATTAAAAAATGTTTAATATTGAAGTTGTATGGCAAGACACACCACTACCACATGGGTTACAGACACAAAACTCTGGTGAGCCCCAAAGCACACTAACAATAGTTTTAAACTATGACCCGTTCTGAAAGCAAACAGAGGTAATCGTAACAGTTTGGCCACTGTCTGTCAATATTCTCTTATTTCATCTTACGATTCGTCTAACCTGATCACCGTTGGAATTAAGCGCGGTTAAACGTGTGCTCCTGTTGGTATTGTGTTGTTTTTCTCTTATGCACAGTAAATCATCCCTGTGCAGGTTGTGTGCACGTGTAAATGTGTCTGATACTAACCTTTTGTGGGATCCCATGCCTCTGCTTTTTCTCTGAAGCTTTGCTGGTTCTGCAATAGAATCGGACTGGTCGGTGCAATTACGTTGGTGTCGTAGGACTTGTCCATAAGCGATAGCTAATTTTAAGCTCCCAGGACGAAAGCTACTCCAGTGTAGGAGCCTGTTCCTGTCTGTACTCTATCTATAGGATTTTGTCTTTGGCATCAGTTCCTCCTGCCAAATATAAAGTTCCGGGAATGCTTTTCCCACCGGATTGAAATGCATGGTACATTTGACGTGAGCAGTGCAGTTGTTTAACCATCCTTGGAAAAGTATTAGTTCCTCAGATGTCCCCTCTGAGAGTATCAGAACATTGTCAATGAACCTACGCCATAATTTAATATGTGTTTTCAATGTCACAAAGGATTTTCCCTATGAATCCATACACAGGTTAGCTATACTAGGGCCAAAAGTTGCTCCCATACTTCTTTCCTGGATTTAGTGGAACAACTGCGTCTGAAAGATAACAAAAAAAATGAAATGTCATTCCAGTCTCGTTCATTTGAACCAAAACTTCTATTGCATTTGTCTGTGGTTCACCTGTTTTATTCAGAGGTTGTTCCACTATGGAGATTGCCTCATCCTGATGTTTCAATATAGCCTCTCAACATCTGGGGTGATCAAAAATGGCTTCAAAGGGTCAAACTCCAAGTTCTCCACTATGTAAGTAAAATGCATGGTGCCCTGAATGTAAGATGGGATATGTTTGACAAATGGCTTAAGAAAGGTCTCCAAAATTGAACGAGAGTTCAAGAATGGAGCATACAGAATGTCTCTCCCGCATAATGTCGCAATCGTTGATGCTTTCGGCGGGTTTGCCAGAGGGAAACGTCAGCCCCCGCTTTCTTTCAAAATGTCTGTGAGAAACTTTGTTACTTTCCCTAAATCTCACATGTCCCAGAATGCAGCGTCAGGATTCCCTTTCATAACAAGTATCTACTTTAACTATACTTCCAGGAATGCCGTGAGTATGCTCTTTTTCCGCAGTCTTATGAACACTCTGATACTTTCACTACATGTCCCGTAATGCAGTGAAATGGTTCACGTTCTCTCATACAGTCTTATGGGTGCTTTGGTAGCTTTCCTATCATTTCCAGGACACAGTGTCAGGCCGGAATCTTGTAATCGAACCTCCAGTGCCTCCCCACCACTTGTCTGTGTCCCGGTGGCCATTCTGTCTCTGCCACACCACAGCCTCTACGTGTCTGCTGCCTTGCTTGCTTCCGACAGCTCCCAATTGCTCCTTTTAGAGGTCAGGTGTGTGTCACAGGACCATAACAGCCACCGGGGTAAGTCTGAATCGGGAAACGGATAAGGTGGTATTTTGAGGTAGGTAATTCTTTATTGGTAAACCCAAAAGATGTCCGTAGGTTTATCAGCATTACTCTAAAAAGGAAGAGTCAAAAAGAGTGCTTGGCAGGGTGTCCTACAAAATAAGCAAAGTCTGCCATGCAGAATGTTGTTCTAACCTCATTTCTGCCCCTATCACTATAAAGAAAAGCCTAACTTTAACAAAGGGGGGCGTTGCCCCCAAACAAAAGAACACTGGCCAGTTTCTGACTCTCTTCATCAAAAAGGTGCTTCTTTCCCCGTTGCACAATTCAAGTAAAGATGCCAAAGGTCTCTGCCACCTTCCACTCCTCGGGTTTGGTGTCAGTCCTTGGTAAATCTCGTTGCCCTTGGCAACCAGAATTGTGTCTGAGTGTCTGGACTTCTCCCACACTTGGAAACACGCTGCTTAGTAAATCCATACCAGGTACTCTCCTTGGGTTCCCCAACAAGGAAGCGTGAGGTACTCTCTCAAAATAGGTACCACTTGTTCTTTACCCTGCCTTGGGGTCTCGGCTCTCTCACCCAGCCTTGCGGTCTGGTTTCTCGCAGCACACTTTAGGGTCCGGTTTCTCTAAAGTTGTCTTGAGTCTTGGTTTCTCTCACCCCGCCTTGGGGTTTCATTTCTCTCACCCTGATTTGGGGTCTGACTTCTCTCACTCCCGCCCTGGGATCTGGTTTCTCTCAATCCCTGCTTGCCGTCTGGTTTCTCTCACCCTGCCTTGTGATCGGGTTTCTCTCATCCAGCTTTGGGCTTTTCCGCCCTCTTCCCAGTTCCTTGGAGTGACTGTGTTCCTTTTGTCTCCTTGCATTGCTCCTCAGGGTTGCTGTTCAGGTTTGCCAATGATGCTTCTCCCCTCCGGCTTCATCCATGTATTCCATGTCTGAGGGAGCATGTGCTCCCTTCTCGCTATCATCCGGCAGGGTTTCAGCGATTGGTCATTGACGTGCTGCTCGTCCGCCTCTTGGGCGACTTCCATTGCTTGACAGTCGCGGAGCGTTCCGTGGCCTATGCAGCCGCCAGATTCACCATTCAGGGCGTGCACTCCCTGCCACACCTCCCAGGAGTTGGTCTCACCTTCTCTGCTGCTCCGTGGACTGCTCTTCTCATTTGTCTCCACTAATGATCCTCCACTCTGCTTAGAGGTGGGCCTATCCTCCGTTCTCTCTTTGAGGTGTGGATGGTGCCTGAAAAGGGTCAGAACCCTTACCAGCCATTAGTATAGGAGTTGCAAGTTATTAGACAGTTCAACACCCAAATAATTGACAAAAACTATTAGTCTTGAGACAAGGGAGGATAACATATATCCCTTTTTAAGGATTGTCTGTCCTCTTATCGGGATCACCCCCAGTTGGAACATGCTTGTCGTGTCCCCTAGAGGATGTTGAGCTTAGCAGGCTCACCTACTTAGTACCTGAGAGGGTGGCTCCCCCTTGGGGAGAGATAATGTCTCGGGAGGATAGCTCAGCGGAACGTGCTCGCCTTGGCAACAAGACGACACGGAGCAACACAGGTTCGGTCCCCGGGTCCGCGCTTAGACACCTCTGGGTATTAAGCGTGTTATAAATAACCTGTCATATCGTATCATGATGAATTCCCTGGATTTGTGACGCCACAAAGTCAAAGCTTGCACACATCTCTGGTTTCTTTGGAGGTCTGGCCTAAGCACTTGGCTCTTCACAGTCATATTCTGGAGCTTATGGTCATAGAGAAATCTTAAGGGTGCGTAGAACCTGAGAGTGGAGCAGAGATGCTTAAGTAAGTGCCTTGCAAGTGAGAGGGATGCAGGGGCATTTTACAAAGTGCCCGGACCCTCAGAGGTTCCTGAGAAGTCTGAATCGTGCCTGCAACTTGAGAAGGGCACTGAGAAGCGTTTGACAGTGCCCGCCTCTTTAGAGGGTGCAGAGAAATCTGAAAGATGCAGAGAACTAAAAATGGGCAATGACTGGTTTTAGAAAAGCCCCCTATGTCCTTCAGCTTGGGAGGGGCACTGAGAAGGTTTGGAAAAATTGTAAAGCCTGTGAGGGGGCTAAGAAATCTGAAAGTAAATAAGCGTTCACACCAGCCAGTGTCTTAGGTGGAATGAAACATGTGAGGGTTCCTAAAGCACCCGAAAATGGTTGTGGCCTAAGCGAGGAGTCGTCGCCTGGTTATTCAGTATTTTGTTCAGCTTCGGGTGATGATCAGCACCAACCCTCTAGGCTGTTCAGAGTCAGAGCCCCGGCCCGCACACATGCAACCTTCTAGGCTGTTCAGAGTCAGGGCCCCGGCCCGCACACATACAACCTTCTAGGCTGTTCAGAATTAGAGCCCCGGCCCGCACACATACAACCTTCTAGGCTGTTCAGAGTTAGAGCCCTGGCCCCGCACACATACAACCTTCTAGGCTGTTCAGAGTTAGAGCCCTACCCTGCACACATACAACCTTCTAGACTGTTCAGAGTTAGAGCCCCGGCCCACACACATACAACCTTCTAGGCTGTTCAGAGTCAGAGCCCCGGCCCGCACACATGCAACCTTCTAGGCTGTTCAGAGTCAGGGCCCCGGCCCGCACACATACAACCTTCTAGGCTGTGCAGAGTAAGAGCCCCGGCCCGCACACATGCAACCTTCTAGGCTGTTCAGAGTCAGGGCCCCGGCCCACATACATATAACCTTCTAGACTGTTCAGAGTTAGAGCCCCGGCCCGCACACATGCAACCTTCTAGGCTGTTCAGAGTTAGAGCCCAACCTGCACACATACAACCTTCTAGATTGTTCAGAGTTAGAGCCCCGGCCCACACACATACAACCTTCTCGACTGTTCAGAGTTAGAGCCCCGTCCCGCACACATACAACATTCTAGACTGTTCAGAGTTAGAGCCCCAGCCCGCACACATACAACCTTCTAGACTGTTCAGAGTTAGAGCCCCAGCCCGCACACATACAACCTTCTAGGCAGTTCAGAGTAAGAGCCCCGGCCCACACACATGCAACCTTCTAGGCTGTTCAGAGTCAGGGCCCCGGCCCGCACACATATAACCTTCTAGACTGTTCAGAGTTAGAGCCCCGGCCCGCACACATACAACCTTCTAGGCTGTCCAGAGTTAGAGCCCCAGCCCCGCACACATACAACCTTCTAGGCTGTTCGGAGTTAGAGCCCGACCCTGCACACATACAAGCTTCTAGGCTGTTCAGAGTTAGAGCCCAACCCGCACACATACAACCTTCTAGGCTGTTCAGAGTTAGAGCCCCGCACACATACAACCTTCTAGGCTGTTCAGAGTTAGAGCCCTACCCTGCACACATACAACCTTCTAGACTGTTCTGAGTTAGAGCCCCGGCCCGCACTAATACAACCTTCTAGGCTGTTCAGAGTAAGAGCCCCGTCCGCACACACACAACCTTCTAGGCTGTTCAGAGTTAGAGCCCAACCCGCACACATATAACCTTCTAGGCTGTTCAGAGTTAGAGCCCCGGCCCCGCACACATACAACCTTCTAGGCTGTTAAAAGTTAGAGCCCTGGCCCGCACACCTACAACCTTCTACAATGTTCAGAGTTAGAGCCCCAGCCCGCACACAGACAACCTTCTAGGCTGTTCAGAGTTAGAGCCCCGTCCCGCACACATACAACCTTCTAGACTGTTCAGAGTTAGAGCCCCAGCCCGCACACAAACAACCTTCTAGGCTGTTCAGAGTAAGAGCCCCGGCCCGCACACATGCAACCTTCTAGGCTGTTCAGAGTCAGGGCCTCGGCCCGCACACATATAACCTTCTAGACTGTTCAGAGTTAGAGCCCCGGCCCGCACACATACAACCTTCTAGGCTGTTCAGAGTTAGAGCCCGACCCTGCACACATACAACCTTCTAGGCTGTTCAGAGTTAGAGCCCTACCCTGCACACATACAACCTTCTAGACTGTTCAGAGTTAGAGTCCCGGCCCCGCACACATACAACCTTCTCGTCTGTTCAGAGTTAGAGCCCTACCCTGCACACATACAACCTTCTAGACAGTTCAGAGTTAGAGCCCCGGCCCGCACACATACAACCTTCTAGGCTGTTCAGAGTAAGAGCCCCGTCCGCACAGACACAACCTTCTAGGCTGTTCAGAGTTAGAGCCCAACCCGCACACATACAACCTTCTAGGTTGTTCAGAGTTAGAGCCCCGGCCCCGCACACATACAACCTTCTAGGCTGTTCAGAGTTAGAGCCCTGGCCTGCACACCTACAACCTTCTACAATGTTCAGAGTTAGAGCCCCGGCCCGCACACAGACAACCTTCTAGGCTGTTCAGAGTTAGAGCCCCGTCCCACACACATACAACCTTCTAGACTGTTCAGAGTTAGAGCCCCAGCCCGCACACATACAACCTTCAAGGCTGTTCAGAGTGAGAGCAGTACCCTGCACACATACAACCTTCTAGGCTGTTCAGAGGTAGAACCTGGCCTGCACACATACAACCTTTCAGGCTGTTCAGAGTTAGAGCCCGGCCCACACACATACAACCTTCTAGGCTGTTCAAAGTTAGAGCCCCGCCCGCACACATACAACCTTCCAGGCTGTTCAGAGTTAGAGCCCCGCCCGCACACATACAACCTTCCAGGCTGTTCAGAGTTAGAGACCCAGCCCACGAAAATAGAACATTCTAGGCTGTTCAGAGTTAGAGCCCCGGCCTGCACACATACAACCTTCTAGGCTGTTCAGAGTTAGAGCCCTGGCCCGCACACCTACAACCTTCTACAATGTTCAGAGTTAGAGCCCGGGCCCGCACACATACAACCTTCTAGGCTGTTCAGAGTTAGAGCCCTGGCCCGCACACCTACAACCTTCTACAATGTTCAGAGTTAGAGCCCCGGCCCGCACACATACAACCTTCTAGGCTGTTCAGAGTTAGAGCGCTGGTCCGCACACATACAACCTTGCAGGCGGTTCATAGTTAGAGCCCCGGCCTGCACACATACAACCTTCTAGGCTGTTCGGAGTTAGAGCCCTGCCCCTCACACATACAACCTTCTAGACTGTTCAGAGTTAGAGCCCCGGCCCGCACACATGCAACCTTCTAGACTGTTCAGAGTCAGGGCCCCGGCCCGCACACATATAACCTTCTAGACTGTTCAGAGTTAGAGCCCCGGCCCGCACACATACAACCTTCTAGGCTGTTCAGAGTTAGAGCCCCGGCCCCGCACACATACAAACTTCTAGGCTGTTCAGAGTTAGAGCCCGACCCTGCACACATACAACCTTCAAGGCTGTTCAGAGTTAGAGCCCAACCCGCACAGATACAACTTTCTAGGCTGTTCAGAGTAAGAGCCCCGTCCGCACACACACAACCTTCTAGGCTGTTCAGAGTTAGAGCCCAACCCGCACACATACAACCTTCTAGGCTGTTCAGAGTTAGAGCCCCGGCCACGCACACATACAACCTTCTAGGCTGTTCAGAGTTAGAGCCCTGGCCCGCACACCTACAACCTTCTACAATGTTCAGAGTTAGAGCCCCGGCCCGCACACAGACAACCTTCTAGGCTGTTCAGAGTTAGAGCTCCGTCCCGCACACATACAACCTTCTAGACTGTTCAGAGTTAGAGCCCCAGCCCGCACACATACAACCTTCTAGGCTGTTCAGAGTGAGAGCCCCGTCCGCACACATACAACCTTCTAGGCTGTTCAGAGTTAGAGCCCTGGCCCGCACACCTACAACCTTCTACAATGTTCAGAGTTAGAGCCCCGGCCCGCACACATACAACTTACTAGGCTGTTCAGAGTTAGAGCCCTGGTCCGCACACATACAACCTTGCAGGCTGTTCAGAGTTAGAGCCCCGGCCTGCACACATACAACCTTCTAGGCTGTTTGGAGTTAGAGCCCTGCCCCTCACACATACAACCTTCTAGACTGTTCAGAGTAAGAGCCCCGGCCCGCACACATACAACCTTCTAGGCTGTTCAGAGTAAGAGCCCCGTCCGCACACACACAACCTTCTAGGCTGTTCAGAGTTAGAGCCTAACCCGCACACAAACAACCTTCTAGGCTGTTCAGAGTTAGAGCCCCGGCCCCGCACACATACAACCTTCTAGGTTGTTCAGAGTTAGAGCCCTGGCCCGCACACCTACAACCTTCTACAATGTTCAGAGTTAGAGCCCCGGCCCGCACACAGACAACCTTCTAGGCTGTTCAGAGTTAGAGGCCCGTCCCGCACACATACAACCTTCTAGACTGTTCAGAGTTAGAGCACCAGCCCGCACACATACAACCTTCTAGGCTGTTCAGAGTTAGAGCCCAGGCCCCGCACACATACAACCTTCTAGGCTGTTCGGAGTTAGAGACCTACCCTGCACACATACAACCTTCTAGGCTATTCGGAGTAAGAGCCCCGGCCTGCACACATACAACCTTCTACAATGTTCAGAGTTAGAGCCCCGGCCTGCACACATGCAACCTTCTTGGCTGTTCAGAGGTAGAGCCCGGCATGCACACATACAACCTTCTAGGCTGTTCAGAGTGAGAGCCCCGTCCGCACACATACAACCTTCTAGGCTGTTCAGAGTTAGAGCCCTGGCCCGCACACCTACAACCTTCTACAATGTTCAGAGTTAGAGCCCCGGCCCGCACACATACAACTTTCTAGGCTGTTCAGAGTTAGAGCCCTGGTCCGCACACATACAACCTTGCAGGCTGTTCAGAGTTAGAGACCCAGCCCACGAAAATAGAACATTCTAGGCTGTTCAGAGTTAGAGCCCCGGCCTGCACACATACAACCTTCTAGGCTGTTCAGAGTTAGAGCCCTACCCTGCACACATACAACCTTCTAGACTGTTCAGAGTTAGAGCCCCGGCCCACACACATACAACCTTCTAGGCTGTTCAGAGTCAGAGCCCCGGCCCGCACACATGCAACCTTCTAGGCTGTTCAGAGTCAGGGCCCCGGCCCGCACACATACAACCTTCTAGGCTGTGCAGAGTAAGAGCCCCGGCCCGCACACATGCAACCTTCTAGGCTGTTCAGAGTCAGGGCCCCGGCCCACATACATATAACCTTCTAGACTGTTCAGAGTTAGAGCCCCGGCCCGCACACATGCAACCTTCTAGGCTGTTCAGAGTTAGAGCCCAACCTGCACACATACAACCTTCTAGATTGTTCAGAGTTAGAGCCCCGGCCCACACACATACAACCTTCTCGACTGTTCAGAGTTAGAGCCCCGTCCCGCACACATACAACATTCTAGACTGTTCAGAGTTAGAGCCCCAGCCCGCACACATACAACCTTCTAGACTGTTCAGAGTTAGAGCCCCAGCCCGCACACATACAACCTTCTAGGCAGTTCAGAGTAAGAGCCCCGGCCCACACACATGCAACCTTCTAGGCTGTTCAGAGTCAGGGCCCCGGCCCGCACACATATAACCTTCTAGACTGTTCAGAGTTAGAGCCCCGGCCCGCACACATACAACCTTCTAGGCTGTCCAGAGTTAGAGCCCCAGCCCCGCACACATACAACCTTCTAGGCTGTTCGGAGTTAGAGCCCGACCCTGCACACATACAAGCTTCTAGGCTGTTCAGAGTTAGAGCCCAACCCGCACACATACAACCTTCTAGGCTGTTCAGAGTTAGAGCCCCGCACACATACAACCTTCTAGGCTGTTCAGAGTTAGAGCCCTACCCTGCACACATACAACCTTCTAGACTGTTCTGAGTTAGAGCCCCGGCCCGCACTAATACAACCTTCTAGGCTGTTCAGAGTAAGAGCCCCGTCCGCACACACACAACCTTCTAGGCTGTTCAGAGTTAGAGCCCAACCCGCACACATACAACCTTCTAGGCTGTTCAGAGTTAGAGCCCCGGCCCCGCACACATACAACCTTCTAGGCTGTTAAAAGTTAGAGCCCTGGCCCGCACACCTACAACCTTCTACAATGTTCAGAGTTAGAGCCCCGGCCCGCACACAGACAACCTTCTAGGCTGTTCAGAGTTAGAGCCCCGTCCCGCACACATACAACCTTCTAGACTGTTCAGAGTTAGAGCCCCAGCCCGCACACAAACAACCTTCTAGGCTGTTCAGAGTAAGAGCCCCGGCCCGCACACATGCAACCTTCTAGGCTGTTCAGAGTCAGGGCCTCGGCCCGCACACATATAACCTTCTAGACTGTTCAGAGTTAGAGCCCCGGCCCGCACACATACAACCTTCTAGGCTGTTCAGAGTTAGAGCCCGACCCTGCACACATACAACCTTCTAGGCTGTTCAGAGTTAGAGCCCTACCCTGCACACATACAACCTTCTAGACTGTTCAGAGTTAGAGCCCCGGCCCCGCACACATACAACCTTCTCGTCTGTTCAGAGTTAGAGCCCTACCCTGCACACATACAACCTTCTAGACTGTTCAGAGTTAGAGCCCCGGCCCGCACACATACAACCTTCTAGGCTGTTCAGAGTAAGAGCCCCGTCCGCACACACACAACCTTCTAGGCTGTTCAGAGTTAGAGCCCAACCCGCACACATACAACCTTCTAGGTTGTTCAGAGTTAGAGCCCCGGCCCCGCACACATACAACCTTCTAGGCTGTTCAGAGTTAGAGCCCTGGCCTGCACACCTACAACCTTCTACAATGTTCAGAGTTAGAGCCCCGGCCCGCACACAGACAACCTTCTAGGCTGTTCAGAGTTAGAGCCCCAGCCCGCACACATACAACCTTCAAGGCTGTTCAGAGTGAGAGCAGTACCCTGCACACATACAACCTTCTAGGCTGTTCAGAGGTAGAACCTGGCCTGCACACATACAACCTTTCAGGCTGTTCAGAGTTAGAGCCCGGCCCACACACATACAACCTTCTAGGCTGTTCAGAGTTAGAGCCCCGCCCGCACACATACAACCTTCCAGGCTGTTCAGAGTTAGAGGCCCGCCCGCACACATACAACCTTCCAGGCTGTTCAGAGTTAGAGACCCAGCCCACGAAAATAGAACATTCTAGGCTGTTCAGAGTTAGAGCCCCGGCCTGCACACATACAACCTTCTAGGCTGTTCAGAGTTAGAGCCCTGGCCCGCACACCTACAACCTTCTACAATGTTCAGAGTTAGAGCCCGGGCCCGCACACATGCAACCTTCTAGACTGTTCAGAGTCAGGGCCCCGGCCCGCACACATATAACCTTCTAGACTATTCAGAGTTAGAGCCCCGGCCCGCACACATACAACCTTCTAGGCTGTTCAGAGTTAGAGCGCTGGTCCGCACACATACAACCTTGCAGGCGGTTCATAGTTAGAGCCCAGGCCTGCACACATACAACCTTCTAGGCTGTTCGGAGTTAGAGCCCTGCCCCTCACACATACAACCTTCTAGACTGTTCAGAGTTAGAGCCCCGGCCCGCACACATGCAACCTTCTAGACTGTTCAGAGTCAGGGCCCCGGCCCGCACACATATAACCTTCTAGACTATTCAGAGTTAGAGCCCCGGCCCGCACACATACAACCTTCTAGGCTGTTCAGAGTTAGAGCCCCGGCCCCGCACACATACAAACTTCTAGGCTGTTCAGAGTTAGAGCCCGACCCTGCACACATACAACCTTCAAGGCTGTTCAGAGTTAGAGCCCAACCCGCACAGATACAACTTTCTAGGCTGTTCAGAGTAAGAGCCCCGTCCGCACACACACAACCTTCTAGGCTGTTCAGAGTTAGAGCCCAACCCGCACACATACAACCTTCTAGGCTGTTCAGAGTTAGAGCCCCGGCCACGCACACATACAACCTTCTAGGCTGTTCAGAGTTAGAGCCCTGGCCCGCACACCTACAACCTTCTACAATGTTCAGAGTTAGAGCCCCGGCCCGCACACAGACAACCTTCTAGGCTGTTCAGAGTTAGAGCTCCGTCCCGCACACATACAACCTTCTAGACTGTTCAGAGTTAGAGCCCCAGCCCGCACACATACAACCTTCTAGGCTGTTCAGAGTGAGAGCCCCGTCCGCACACATACAACCTTCTAGGCTGTTCAGAGTTAGAGCCCTGGCCCGCACACCTACAACCTTCTACAATGTTCAGAGTTAGAGCCCCGGCCCGCACACATACAACTTTCTAGGCTGTTCAGAGTTAGAGCCCTGCTCCGCACACATACAACCTTGCAGGCGGTTCAGAGTTAGAGCCCCGGCCTGCACACATACAACCTTCTAGGCTGTTCGGAGTTAGAGCCCTGCCCCTCACACATACAACCTTCTAGACTGTTCAGAGTAAGAGCCCCGGCCCGCACACATACAACCTTCTAGGCTGTTCAGAGTAAGAGCCCCGTCCGCACACACACAACCTTCTAGGCTGTTCAGAGTTAGAGCCTAACCCGCACACAAACAACCTTCTAGGCTGTTCAGAGTTAGAGCCCCGGCCCCGCACACATACAACCTTCTAGGCTGTTCAGAGTTAGAGCCCTGGCCCTCACACCTACAACCTTCTACAATGTTCAGAGTTAGAGCCCCGGCCCGCACACAGACAACCTTCTAGGCTGTTCAGAGTTAGAGGCCCGTCCCGCACACATACAACCTTCTAGACTGTTCAGAGTTAGAGCACCAGCCCGCACACATACAACCTTCTAGGCTGTTCAGAGTTAGAGCCCAGGCCCCGCACACATACAACCTTCTAGGCTGTTCGGAGTTAGAGACCTACCCTGCACACATACAACCTTCTAGGCTATTCGGAGTAAGAGCCCCGGCCTGCACACATACAACCTTCTACAATGTTCAGAGTTAGAGCCCCGGCCTGCACACATGCAACCTTCTTGGCTGTTCAGAGGTAGAGCCCGGCATGCACACATACAACCTTCTAGGCTGTTCAGAGTGAGAGCCCCGTCCGCACACATACAACCTTCTAGGCTGTTCAGAGTTAGAGCCCTGGCCCGCACACCTACAACCTTCTACAATGTTCAGAGTTAGAGCCCCGGCCCGCACACATACAACTTTCTAGGCTGTTCAGAGTTAGAGCCCTGGTCCGCACACATACAACCTTGCAGGCTGTTCAGAGTTAGAGCCCCGGCCTGCACACATACAACCTTCTAGGCTGTTCGGAGTTAGAGCCCTGCCCCTCACACATACAACCTTCTAGACTGTTCAGAGTTAGAGCCCCGGCCCGCACACATACAACCTTCTAGGCTGTTCAGAGTAAGAGCCCCGTCCGCACACACACAACCTTCTAGGCTGTTCAGAGTTAGAGCCTAACCCGCACACAAACAACCTTCTAGGCTGTTCAGAGTTAGAGCCCCGGCCCCGCACACATACAACCTTCTAGGCTGTTCAGAGTTAGAGCCCTGGCCCGCACACCTACAACCTTCTACAATGTTCAGAGTTAGAGCCCCGGCCCGCACACAGACAACCTTCTAGGCTGTTCAGAGTTAGAGGCCCGTCCCACACACATACAACCTTCTAGACTGTTCAGAGTTAGAGCCCCAGCCCGCACACATACAACCTTCTAGGCTGTTCAGAGTTAGAGCCCAGGCCCCGCACACATACAACCTTCTAGGCTGTTCGGAGTTAGAGACCTACCCTGCACACATACAACCTTCTAGGCTATTCGGAGTAAGAGCCCCGGCCTGCACACATACAACATTCTACAATGTTCAGAGTTAGAGCCCCGGCCTGCACACATGCAACCTTCTTGGCTGTTCAGAGGTAGAGCCCGGCATGCACACATACAACCTTCTAGGCTGTTCAGAGTTAGAGCGCTGGTCCGCACACATACAACCTTGCAGGCTGTTCATAGTTAGAGCCCCGGCCTGCACACATACAACCTTCTAGGCTGTTCGGAGTTAGAGCCCTGCCCCTCACACATACAACCTTCTAGACAGTTCAGAGTTAGAGCCCCGGCCCGCACACATGCAACCTTCTAGACTGTTCAGAGTCAGGGCCCCGGCCCGCACACATACAACCTTCTAGGCTGTTCAGAGTGAGAGCCCCGTCCGCACACATACAACCTTCTAGGCTGTTCAGAGTTAGAGCCCTGGCCCGCACACCTACAACCTTCTACAATGTTCAGAGTAAGAGCCCCGTCCGCACACACACAACCTTCTAGGCTGTTCAGAGTTAGAGCCTAACCCGCACACAAACAACCTTCTAGGCTGTTCAGAGTTAGAGCCCCGGCCCCGCACACATACAACCTTCTAGGCTGTTCAGAGTTAGAGCCCTGGCCCGCACACCTACAACCTTCTACAATGTTCAGAGTTAGAGCCCCGGCCCGCACACAGACAACCTTCTAGGCTGTTCAGAGTTAGAGGCCCGTCCCGCACACATACAACCTTCTAGACTGTTCAGAGTTAGAGCCCCAGCCCGCACACATACAACCTTCTAGGCTGTTCAGAGTTAGAGCCCAGGCCCCGCACACATACAACCTTTTAGGCTGTTCGGAGTTAGAGACCTACCCTGCACACATACAACCTTCTAGGCTATTCGGAGTAAGAGCCCCGGCCTGCACACATACAACCTTCTACAATGTTCAGAGTTAGAGCCCCGGCCTGCACACATGCAACCTTCTTGGCTGTTCAGAGGTAGAGCCCGGCATGCACACATACAACCTTCTAGGCTGTTCAGAGTTAGAGCGCTGGTCCGCACACATACAACCTTGCAGGCTGTTCATAGTTAGAGCCCCGGCCTGCACACATACAACCTTCTAGGCTGTTCGGAGTTAGAGCCCTGCCCCTCACACATACAACCTTCTAGACTGTTCAGAGTTAGAGCCCCGGCCCGCACACATGCAACCTTCTAGACTGTTCAGAGTCAGGGCCCCGGCCCGCACACATATAACTTTCTAGACTGTTCAGAGTTAGAGCCCCGGCCCGCACACATACAACCTTCTAGGCTGTTCAGAGTTAGAGCCCCGCACACATACAAACTTCTAGGCTGTTCAGAGTTAGAGCCCGACCCTGCACACATACAACCTTCTAGGCTGTTCAGAGTTAGAGCCCAACCCGCACAGATACAACTTTCTAGGCTGTTCAGAGTAAGAGCCCCGTCCGCACACACACAACCTTCTAGGCTGTTCAGAGTTAGAGCCCAACCCGCACACATACAACCTTCTAGGCTGTTCAGAGTTAGAGCCCCGGCCACGCACACATACAACCTTCTAGGCTGTTCAGAGTTAGAGCCCTGGCCCGCACACCTACAACCTTCTACAATGTTCAGAGTTAGAGCCCCGGCCCGCACACAGACAACCTTCTAGGCTGTTCAGAGTTAGAGCTCCATCCCGCACACATACAACCTTCTAGACTGTTCAGAGTTAGAGCCCCAGCCCGCACACATACAACCTTCTAGGCTGTTCAGAGTGAGAGCCCCGTCCGCACACATACAACCTTCTCGGCTGTTCAGAGTTAGAGCCCTGGCCCGCACACCTACAACCTTCTACAATGTTCAGAGTTAGAGCCCCGGCCCGCACACATACAACTTTCTAGGCTGTTCAGAGTTACAGCCCTGGTCCGCACACATACAACCTTGCAGGCTGTTCAGAGTTAGAGCCCCGGCCTGCACACATACAACCTTCTAGGCTGTTCGGAGTTAGAGCCATGCCCCTCACACATACAACCTTCTAGACTGTTCAGAGTTAGAGCCCCGGCCCGCACACATACAACCTTCTAGGCTGTTCAGAGTAAGAGCCCCGTCCGCACACACACAACCTTCTAGGCTGTTCAGAGTTAGAGCCCAACCCGCACACAAACAACCTTCTAGGCTGTTCAGAGTTAGAGCCCCGGCCCCGCACACATACAACCTTCTAGGCTGTTCAGAGTTAGAGCCCTGGCCCGCACACCTACAACCTTCTACAATGTTCAGAGTTAGAGCCCCGGCCCGCACACAGACAACCTTCTAGGCTGTTCAGAGTTAGAGGCCCGTCCCGCACACATACAACCTTCTAGACTGTTCAGAGTTAGAGCCCCAGCCCGCACACATACAACCTTCTAGGCTGTTCAGAGTTAGAGCCCAGGCCCCGCACACATACAACCTTCTAGGCTGTTCGGAGTTAGAGACCTACCCTGCACACATACAACCTTCTAGGCTATTCGGAGTAAGAGCCCCGGCCTGCACACATACAACCTTCTACAATGTTCAGAGTTAGAGCCCCGGCCTGCACACATGCAACCTTCTTGGCTGTTCAGAGGTAGAGCCCGGCATGCACACATAGAACCTTCCAGGCTGTTCAGAGTTAGAGCCCAGCCCACACACATACAACCTTCTAGGCTGTTCAGAGTTAGAGCCCCGCCCGCACACATACAACCTTCCAGGCTGTTTAGAGTTAGAGCCCCGCCCGCACACATACAACCTTCCAGGCTGTTCAGAGTTAGAGCTCCGGCCTGCACACATACAACCTTCTAGGCTGTTCAGAGTTAGAGCCCTGGCCCGCACACCTACAACCTTCTACAATGTTCAGAGTTAGAGCCCCGGCCCGCACACATTCAACCTTCTAGGCTGTTCAGAGTTAGAGCCCAGGCCCGCACACCTACAACCTTCTACAATGTTCAGAGTTAGAGCCCCGGCCCGCACACATACAACCTTCTAGGCTGTTCAGAGTTAGAGCCCTGGTCCGCACACATACAACCTTGCAGGCTGTCCAGAGTTAGAGCCCCGGCCTGCACACATACAACCTTCTAGGCTGTTCAGAGTTAGAGCCCTGGCCCGCACACCTACAACCTTCTACAATGTTCAGAGTTAGAGCCCCGGCCCGCACACATACAACCTTCTAGGCTGTTCAGAGTTAGAGCCCTGGCCCGCACACCTACAACCTTCTACAATGTTCAGAGTTAGAGCCCCGGCCCGCACACATACAACCTTCAAGGCTGTTCAGAGTTAGAGCGCTGGTCCGCACACATACAACCTTGCAGGCTGTCCAGAGTTAGAGCCCCGGCCTGCACACATACAACCTTCTAGGCTGTTCAGAGTTAGAGCCCTGGCCCGCACACCTACAACCTTCTACAATGTTCAGAGTTAGAGCCCCGGCCCGCACACATACAACCTTCTAGGCTGTTCAGAGTTCGAGCGCTGGTCCGCACACATACAACCTTGCAGGCTGTTCATAGTTAGAGCCCCAGCCTGCACACATACAACCTTCTAGGCTGTTCGGAGTTAGAGCCCTGCCCCTCACACATACAACCTTCTAGACTGTTCAGAGTTAGAGCCCCGGCCCGCACACATGCAACCTTCTAGACTGTTCAGAGTCAGGGCCCCGGCCCGCAGACATATAACCTTCTAGACGGTTCAGAGTTAGAGCCCCGGCCCGCACACATACAACCTTCTAGGCTGTTCAGAGTTAGAGCCCCGGCCCGCACACATACAACCTTCTAGGCTGTTCAGAGTTAGAGCCCCGGCCCCGCACACATACAACCTTCTAGGCTGTTCAGAGTTAGAGCCCAACCCGCACAGATACAACTTTCTAGGCTGTTCAGATTTAGAGCCCCGGCCCGCACACATACAACCTTCTAGGCTGTTCAGAGTTAGAGCCCTATCCTGCTCACATACAACTTTCTAGACTGTTCAGAGTAAGAGCCCCGTCCGCACACACACAACCTTCTAGGCTGTTCAGAGTTAGAGCCCCGCACACATACAAACTTCTAGGCTGTTCAGAGTTAGAGCCCGACCCTGCACACATACAACCTTCTAGGCTGTTCAGAGTTAGAGCCCAACCCGCACAGATACAACTTTCTAGGCTGTCCAGAGTAAGAGCCCCGTCCGCACACACACAACCTTCTAGGCTGTTCAGAGTTAGAGCCCAACCCGCACACATACAATCTTCTAGGCTGTTCAGAGTTAGAGCCCCGGCCACGCACACATACAACCTTCTAGGCTGTTCAGAGTTAGAGCCCTGGCCCGCACACCTACAACCTTCTACAATGTTCAGAGTTAGAGCCCCGGCCCGCACACAGACAACCTTCTAGGCTGTTCAGAGTTAGAGCTCCGTCCCGCACACATACAACCTTCTAGACTGTTCAGAGTTAGAGCCCCAGCCCGCACACATACAACCTTCTAGGCTGTTCAGAGTGAGAGCCCCGTCCGCACACATACAACCTTCTAGGCTGTTCAGAGTTAGAGCCCTGGCCCGCACACCTACAACCTTCTACAATGTTCAGAGTTAGAGCCCCGGCCCGCACACATACAACTTTCTAGGCTGTTCAGAGTTAGAGCCCTGGTCCGCACACATACAACCTTGCAGGCTGTTCAGAGTTAGAGCCCCGGCCTGCACACATACAACCTTCTAGGCTGTTCGGAGTTAGAGCCCTGCCCCTCACACATACAACCTTCTAGACTGTTCAGAGTTAGAGCCCCGGCCCGCACACATACAACCTTCTAGGCTGTTCAGAGTAAGAGCCCCGTCCGCACACACACAACCTTCTAGGCTGTTCAGAGTTAGAGCCCAACCCGCACACAAACAACCTTCTAGGCTGTTCAGAGTTAGAGCCCCGGCCCCGCACACATACAACCTTCTAGGCTGTTCAGAGTTGGAGCCCCGGCCACGCACACATACAACCTTCTAGGCTGTTCAGAGTTAGAGCCCTGGCCCGCACACCTACAACCTTCTACAATGTTCAGAGTTAGAGCCCCGGCCCGCACACAGACAACCTTCTAGGCTGTTCAGAGTTAGAGCTCCGTCCCGCACACATACAACCTTCTAGACTGTTCAGAGTTAGAGCCCCAGCCCGCACACATACAACCTTCTAGGCTGTTCAGAGTGAGAGCCCCGTCCGCACACATACAACCTTCTAGGCTGTTCAGAGTTAGAGCCCTGGCCCGCACACCTACAACCTTCTACAATGTTCAGAGTTAGAGCCCCGGCCCGCACACATACAACTTTCTAGGCTGTTCAGAGTTAGAGCCCTGGTCCGCACACATACAACCTTGCAGGCTGTTCAGAGTTAGAGCCCCGGCCTGCACACATACAACCTTCTAGGCTGTTCGGAGTTAGAGCCCTGCCCCTCACACATACAACCTTCTAGACTGTTCAGAGTTAGAGCCCCGGCCCGCACACATACAACCTTCTAGGCTGTTCAGAGTAAGAGCTCCGTCCGCACACACACAACCTTCTAGGCTGTTCAGAGTTAGAGCCCAACCCGCACACAAACAACCTTCTAGGCTGTTCAGAGTTAGAGCCCCGGCCCCGCACACATACAACCTTCTAGGCTGTTCAGAGTTAGAGCCCTGGCCCGCACACCTACAACCTTCTACAATGTTCAGAGTTAGAGCCCCAGCCCGCACACAGACAACCTTCTAGGCTGTTCAGAGTTAGAGGCCCGTCCCGCACACATACAACCTTCTAGACTGTTCAGAGTTAGAGCCCCAGCCCGCACACATACAACCTTCTAGGCTGTTCAGAGTTAGAGCCCAGGCCCCGCACACATACAACCTTCTAGGCTGTTCGGAGTTAGAGACCTACCCTGCACACATACAACCTTCTAGGCTATTCGGAGTAAGAGCCCCGGCCTGCACACATACAACCTTCTACAATGTTCAGAGTTAGAGCCCCGGCCTGCACACATGCAACCTTCTTGGCTGTTCAGAGGTAGAGCCCGGCATGCACACATAGAACCTTCCAGGCTGTTCAGAGTTAGAGCCCGGCCCACACACATACAACCTTCTAGGCTGTTCAGAGTTAGAGCCCCGCCCGCACACATACAACCTTCCAGGCTGTTTAGAGTTAGAGCCCCGCCCGCACACATACAACCTTCCAGGCTGTTCAGAGTTAGAGCCCCGGCCTGCACACATACAACCTTCTAGGCTGTTCAGAGTTAGAGCCCTGGCCCGCACACCTACAACCTTCTACAATGTTCAGAGTTAGAGCCCCGGCCCGCACACATACAACCTTCTAGGCTGTTCAGAGTTAGAGCCCCGGCCCCGCACACATACAACCTTCTAGGCTGTTCAGAGTTAGAGCCCAACCCGCACAGATACAACTTTCTAGGCTGTTCAGATTTAGAGCCCCGGCCCGCACACATACAACCTTCTAGGCTGTTCAGAGTTAGAGCCCTATCCTGCTCACATACAACTTTCTAGACTGTTCAGAGTAAGAGCCCCGTCCGCACACACACAACCTTCTAGGCTGTTCAGAGTTAGAGCCCCGCACACATACAAACTTCTAGGCTGTTCAGAGTTAGAGCCCGACCCTGCACACATACAACCTTCTAGGCTGTTCAGAGTTAGAGCCCAACCCGCACAGATACAACTTTCTAGGCTGTCCAGAGTAAGAGCCCCGTCCGCACACACACAACCTTCTAGGCTGTTCAGAGTTAGAGCCCAACCCGCACACATACAACCTTCTAGGCTGTTCAGAGTTAGAGCCCCGGCCACGCACACATACAACCTTCTAGGCTGTTCAGAGTTAGAGCCCTGGCCTGCACACCTACAACCTTCTACAATGTTCAGAGTTAGAGCCCCGGCCCGCACACAGACAACCTTCTAGGCTGTTCAGAGTTAGAGCTCCGTCCCGCACACATACAACCTTCTAGACTGTTCAGAGTTAGAGCCCCAGCCCGCACACATACAACCTTCTAGGCTGTTCAGAGTGAGAGCCCCGTCCGCACACATACAACCTTCTAGGCTGTTCAGAGTTAGAGCCCTGGCCCGCACACCTACAACCTTCTACAATGTTCAGAGTTAGAGCCCCGGCCCGCACACATACAACTTTCTAGGCTGTTCAGAGTTAGAGCCCTGGTCCGCACACATACAACCTTGCAGGCTGTTCAGAGTTAGAGCCCCGGCCTGCACACATACAACCTTCTAGGCTGTTCGGAGTTAGAGCCCTGCCCCTCACACATACAACCTTCTAGACTGTTCAGAGTTAGAGCCCCGGCCCGCACACATACAACCTTCTAGGCTGTTCAGAGTAAGAGCCCCGTCCGCACACACACAACCTTCTAGGCTGTTCAGAGTTAGAGCCCAACCC
This sequence comes from Ambystoma mexicanum, assembly GCF_040938575.1. Taxonomy (NCBI): domain Eukaryota; kingdom Metazoa; phylum Chordata; class Amphibia; order Caudata; family Ambystomatidae; genus Ambystoma; species Ambystoma mexicanum. Next base: position 641,014,802 of record NC_090940.1, on the reverse strand, counting down.
GCACACAAACAACCTTCTAGGCTGTTCAGAGTTAGAGCCCCGGCCCCGCACACATACAACCTTCTAGGCTGTTCAGAGTTGGAGCCCCGGCCACGCACACATACAACCTTCTAGGCTGTTCAGAGTTAGAGCCCTGGCCCGCACACCTACAACCTTCTACAATGTTCAGAGTTAGAGCCCCGGCCCGCACACAGACAACCTTCTAGGCTGTTCAGAGTTAGAGCTCCGTCCCGCACACATACAACCTTCTAGACTGTTCAGAGTTAGAGCCCCAGCCCGCACACATACAACCTTCTAGGCTGTTCAGAGTGAGAGCCCCGTCCGCACACATACAACCTTCTAGGCTGTTCAGAGTTAGAGCCCTGGCCCGCACACCTACAACCTTCTACAATGTTCAGAGTTAGAGCCCCGGCCCGCACACATACAACTTTCTAGGCTGTTCAGAGTTAGAGCCCTGGTCCGCACACATACAACCTTGCAGGCTGTTCAGAGTTAGAGCCCCGGCCTGCACACATACAACCTTCTAGGCTGTTCGGAGTTAGAGCCCTGCCCCTCACACATACAACCTTCTAGACTGTTCAGAGTTAGAGCCCCGGCCCGCACACATACAACCTTCTAGGCTGTTCAGAGTAAGAGCTCCGTCCGCACACACACAACCTTCTAGGCTGTTCAGAGTTAGAGCCCAACCCGCACACAAACAACCTTCTAGGCTGTTCAGAGTTAGAGCCCCGGCCCCGCACACATACAACCTTCTAGGCTGTTCAGAGTTAGAGCCCTGGCCCGCACACCTACAACCTTCTACAATGTTCAGAGTTAGAGCCCCAGCCCGCACACAGACAACCTTCTAGGCTGTTCAGAGTTAGAGGCCCGTCCCGCACACATACAACCTTCTAGACTGTTCAGAGTTAGAGCCCCAGCCCGCACACATACAACCTTCTAGGCTGTTCAGAGTTAGAGCCCAGGCCCCGCACACATACAACCTTCTAGGCTGTTCGGAGTTAGAGACCTACCCTGCACACATACAACCTTCTAGGCTATTCGGAGTAAGAGCCCCGGCCTGCACACATACAACCTTCTACAATGTTCAGAGTTAGAGCCCCGGCCTGCACACATGCAACCTTCTTGGCTGTTCAGAGGTAGAGCCCGGCATGCACACATAGAACCTTCCAGGCTGTTCAGAGTTAGAGCCCGGCCCACACACATACAACCTTCTAGGCTGTTCAGAGTTAGAGCCCCGCCCGCACACATACAACCTTCCAGGCTGTTTAGAGTTAGAGCCCCGCCCGCACACATACAACCTTCCAGGCTGTTCAGAGTTAGAGCCCCGGCCTGCACACATACAACCTTCTAGGCTGTTCAGAGTTAGAGCCCTGGCCCGCACACCTACAACCTTCTACAATGTTCAGAGTTAGAGCCCCGGCCCGCACACATACAACCTTCTAGGCTGTTCAGAGTTAGAGCCCAGGCCCGCACACCTACAACCTTCTACAATGTTCAGAGTTAGAGCCCCGGCCCGCACACATACAACCTTCTAGGCTGTTCAGAGTTAGAGCCCTGGTCAGCACACATACAACCTTGCAGGCTGTCCAGAGTTAGAGCCCCGGCCTGCACACATACAACCTTCTAGGCTGTTCAGAGTTAGAGCCCTGGCCCGCACACCTACAACCTTCTACAATGTTCAGAGTTAGAGCCCCGGCCCGCACACATACAACCTTCTAGGCTGTTCAGAGTTAGAGCCCTGGCCCGCACACCTACAACCTTCTACAATGTTCAGAGTTAGAGCCCCGGCCCGCACACATACAACCTTCAAGGCTGTTCAGAGTTAGAGCGCTGGTCCGCACACATAGAACCTTGCAGGCTGTCCAGAGTTAGAGCCCCGGCCTGCACACATACAACCTTCTAGGCTGTTCAGAGTTAGAGCCCTGGCCCGCACACCTACAACCTTCTACAATGTTCAGAGTTAGAGCCCCGGCCCGCACACATACAACCTTCTAGGCTGTTCAGAGTTCGAGCGCTGGTCCGCACACATACAACCTTGCAGGCTGTTCATAGTTAGAGCCCCAGCCTGCACACATACAACCTTCTAGGCTGTTCGGAGTTAGAGCCCTGCCCCTCACACATACAACCTTCTAGACTGTTCAGAGTTAGAGCCCCGGCCCGCACACATGCAACCTTCTAGACTGTTCAGAGTCAGGGCCCCGGCCCGCACACATATAACCTTCTAGACGGTTCAGAGTTAGAGCCCCGGCCCGCACACATACAACCTTCTAGGCTGTTCAGAGTTAGAGCCCCGGCCCGCACACATACAACCTTCTAGGCTGTTCAGAGTTAGAGCCCCGGCCCCGCACACATACAACCTTCTAGGCTGTTCAGAGTTAGAGCCCAACCCGCACAGATACAACTTTCTAGGCTGTTCAGATTTAGAGCCCCGGCCCGCACACATACAACCTTCTAGGCTGTTCAGAGTTAGAGCCCTATCCTGCACACATACAACTTTCTAGACTGTTCAGAGTAAGAGCCCCGTCCGCACACACACAACCTTCTAGGCTGTTCAGAGTTAGAGCCCAACCTGCACACATACAACCTTCTAGGCTGTTCAGAGTTAGAGCCCCGGCCACGCACACATACAACCTTCTAGGCTGTTCAGAGTTAGAGCCCTGGCCCGCACACCTACAACCTTCTACAATGTTCAGAGTTAGAGCCCCGGCCCGCACACAGACAACCTTCTAGGCTGTTCAGAGTTAGAGCTCCGTCCCGCACACATACAACCTTCTAGACTGTTCAGAGTTAGAGCCCCAGCCCGCACACATACAACCTTCTAGGCTGTTCAGAGTGAGAGCCCCGTCCGCACACATACAACCTTCTAGGCTGTTCAGAGTTAGAGCCCTGGCCCGCACACCTACAACCTTCTACAATGTTCAGAGATAGAGCCCCGGCCCGCACACATACAACCTTCTAGGCTGTTCAGAGTTAGAGCCCTGGTCCGCACACATACAACCTTGCAGGCTGTTCAGAGTTAGAGCCCCGGCCTGCACACATACAACCTTCTAGGCTGTTCGGAGTAAGAGCCCTGCCCCTCACACATACAACCTTCTAGACTGTTCAGAGTTAGAGCCCCGGCCCGCACACATACAACCTTCTAGGCTGTTCAGAGTAAGAGCCCCGTCCGCACACACACAACCTTCTAGGCTGCTCAGAGTTAGAGCCCAACCCGCACACAAACAACCTTCTAGGCTGTTCAGAGTTAGAGCCCCGGCCCCGCACACATACAACCTTCTAGGCTGTTCAGAGTTAGAGCCCTGGCCCGCACACCTACAACCTTCTAGACTATTCAGAGTTAGAGCCCCAGCCCGCACACATACAACCTTCTAGGCTGTTCAGAGTTAGAGCCCAGGCCCCGCACACATACAACCTTCTAGGCTGTTCGGAGTTAGAGACCTACCCTGCACACATACAACCTTCTAGGCTATTCGGAGTAAGAGCCCCGGCCTGCACACATACAGCCTTCTACAATGTTCAGAGTTAGAGCCCCGGCCTGCACACATGCAACCTTCTTGGCTGTTCAGAGGTAGAGCCCGGCCTGCACACATAGAACCTTCGAGGCTGTTCAGAGTTAGAGCCCGGCCCACACACAGAAAACCTTCTAGGCTGTTCAGAGTTAGAGGCCCGTCCCGCACACATACAACCTTCTATACTGTTCAGAGTTAGAGCCCCAGCCCGCACACATACCACCTTCTAGGCTGTTCAGAGTTAGAGCCCAGGCCCCGCACACATATAACCTTCTAGGCTGTTAAGAGTGAGAGCCCCGTCACCACACATACAACCTTCTAGGCTGTTCAGAGTTAGAGCCCTGGCCTGCACACCTACAACCTTCTACAATGTTCAGAGTTAGAGCCCCGGCCCGCACACATACAAACTTCTAGGCTGTTCAGAGTTAGAGCCCTGGTCCGCACACATACAACCTTGCAGGCTGTTCAGAGTTAGAGCCCCGGCCTGCACACATACAACCTTCTAGGCTGTTCGGAGTTAGATCCCTGCCCCTCACACAGACAACCTTCTAGACTGTTCAGAGTTAAAGCCCCAGCCCGCACACATACAACCTTCTAGGCTGTTCAGAGTACGAGCCCCGGCCCACACACATGCAACCTTCTAGGCTGTTCAGAGTCAGGGCCCCGGCCCGCACACATATAACCTTGTAGACTGTTCAGAGTTAGAGCCCCGGCCCGCACACATACAACCTTCTAGGCTGTTCAGAGTTAAAGCCCCGGCCCCGCACACATACAACCTTCTAGGCTGTTCAGAGTTAGAGCCCAACCCGCACACATACAACCTTCTAGGCTGTTCAGAGTTAGAGCCCCGGCCCCGCACACATACAACCTTCTAGGCTGTTCAGAGTTAGAGCCCTACCCTGCACATATACAACCTTCTAGACTGTTCAGAGTTAGAGCCCCGGCCCACACACATACCACCTTCTAGGCTGTTCAGAGTAAGAGCCCCGTCCGCACACACACAACCTTCTAGGCTGTTCAGAGTTAGAGCCCAACCCGCACACATACAACCTTCTGGGCTGTTCAGAGTTAGAGCCCCGGCCCCACACACATACAACCTTCTAGACTGTTCAGTGTTAGAGCCCCGGCCCGCACACATACAACCTTCTAGACTGTTCAGAGTTAGAGCCCCGGCCCCGCACACATACAACCTTCTAGGCTGTTCAGAGTTAGAGCCCAACCCGCACACATACAACCTTCTAGGCTGTTCAGAGTTAGAGCCCCGGCCCCGCACACATACAACCTTCTAGGCTGTTCAGAGTTAGAGCCCTACCCTGCACACATAGAACCTTCTAGACCTTTCAGAGTTAGAGCCCCGGCCCACACACATACCACCTTCTAGGCTGTTCAGAGTAAGAGCCCCGTCCGCACACACACAACCTTCTAGGCTGTTCAGAGTTAGAGCCCAACCCGCACACATACAACCTTCTAGGCTGTTCAGAGTTAGAGCCCCGGCCCCACACACATACAACCTTCTAGGCTGTTCAGAGTTAGAGCCCTGGCCCGCACACCTACAACCTTCTACAATGTTCAGAGTTAGAGCCCCGGCCCGCACACAGACAACCTTCTAGGCTGTTCAGAGTTAGAGCCCCGTCCCGCACATATACAACCTTCTAGACTGTTCAGAGTTAGAGCCCCAGCCCGCACACATACAACCTTCTAGGCTGTTCAGAGTGAGAGCCCCGTCCGCACACACACAACCTTCTAGGCTGTTCAGAGTTAGAGCCCAGGCCCCGCACACATACAACCTTCTAGGCTGTTCGGAGTTAGAGCCCTACCCTGCACACATACAACCTTCTAGGCTATTCGAAGTAAGAGCCCCAGCCCGCACACATACAACCTTCTACAATGTTCAGAGTTAGAGCCCCGGCCTGCACACATGCAACCTTCTAGGCTGTTCAGAGTTAGAGCCCAGCCTGCACACATACAACCTTCCAGGCTGTTCAGAGTTAGAGCCCGGCCCACACACATACAACCTTCTAGGCTGTTCAGAGTTAGAGCCCCGCCCGCACACATACAACCTTCCAGGCTGTTCAGAGTTAGAGCCCCGCCCGCACACATACAACCTTGCAGGCTGTTCAGAGTTAGAGACCCAGCCCACGAAAATACAACATTCTAGGCTGTTCAGAGTTAGAGCCCCGGCCTGCACACATACAACCTTCTAGGCTGTTCAGAGTTAGAGCCCTGGCCCGCACACCTACAACCTTCTACAATGTTCAGAGTTAGAGCCCCGGCCCGCACACATACAACCTTCTAGGCTGTTCAGAGTTAGAGCCCTGGCCCGCACACCTACATCTTTCTACAATGTTCAGAGTTAGAGCCCCGGCCCGCACACATACAACCTTCTAGGCTGTTCAGAGTTAGAGCCCTGGTCCGCACACATACAACCTTGCAGGCTGTTCAGAGTTAGAGCCCTACCCTGCACACATATAACCTTCTAAGCTGTTCAGAGTTAGAGCACCGGCCCCGCACACATACAACCTTCTAGGCTGTTCAGAGTTAGAGCCCTGGCCCCGCACACACACAAACTTCTAGACTGTTCAGAGTTAGAGCCCTGGCCCCGCACACATACAACCCTCCAGGCTGATCAGAGTTAGAGCTCCGCCCCGCACACATACAACCTTCTAGGCTGTTCAGAGTTCCCTGGCCCGCACACATACAACCTTCTAGACTGTTCAGAGTTAGAGCCCCGCCCGCACACATACAACCTTCTAGGCTGTTCAGAGTTAGAGCCCCGCCCGCACACATACAACCTTCTAGGCTGTTCAGAGTTAGAGCACCGGCCCAGCACACATACAACCTTCTAGGCTGTTCACAGTTAGAGCCCTGGCCCCGCACACATACAACCTTCTAGGCTGTTCGGAGTTAGAATCCTGGCCCACACACATACAACCTTCTACGCTGTTCAGAGTTAGAGCCCCAGCCCGCACACATGCAACCTTCTAGGCTGTTCAGAGTCAGGGCCCCGGCCCGCACACATATAACCTTCTAGACTGTTCAGAGTTAGAGCCCCGGCCCGCACACATGCAACCTTCTAGGCTGTTCAGAGTTAGAGCCCGACCCTGCACACATACAACCTTCTAGGCTGTTCAGAGTTAGAGCCCAACCCGCACAGATACAACCTTCTAGACTGTTCAGAGTTAGAGCCCCTGCCCACACACATGCAACCTTCTAGGCTGTTCAGAGTTATAGCCTCGGCCCGCACACATACAACCTTCCAGGCTGTACAGAGTTATAGCCCCGGCCCGCACACATACAACCTTCTAGGCTGTTCAGAGTTAGAGCCCAACCCGCACACATACAACCTTCTAGGCTGTTCAGAGTTAGAGCCCCGGCCCCGCACACATACAACCTTCTAGGCTGTTCAGAGTTAGAGCCCTACCCTGCACATATACAACCTTCTAGACTGTTCAGAGTTAGAGCCCCGGCCGACACACATACCACCTTCTAGGCTGTTCAAAGTAAGAGCCCCGTCCGCACACACACAACCTTCTAGGCTGTTCAGAGTTAGAGCCCAACCCGCACACATACAACCTTCTAGGCTGTTCAGAGTTAGAGCCCCGGCCCCACACACATACAACCTTCTAGACTGTTCAGTGTTAGAGCCCCGGCCCGCACACATACAACCTTCTAGACTGTTCAGAGTTAGAGCCCCGGCCCCGCACACATACAACCTTCTAGGCTGTTCAGAGTTAGAGCCCAACCCGCACACATACAACCTTCTAGGCTGTTCAGAGTTAGAGCCCCGGCCCCGCACACATACAACCTTCTAGGCTGTTCAGAGTTAGAGCCCTACCCTGCACACATAGAACCTTCTAGACCTTTCAGAGTTAGAGCCCCGGCCCACACACATACCACCTTCTAGGCTGTTCAGAGTAAGAGCCCCGTCCGCACACACACAACCTTCTAGGCTGTTCAGAGTTAGAGCCCAACCCGCACACATACAACCTTCTAGGCTGTTCAGAGTTAGAGCCCCGGCCCCACACACATACAACCTTCTAGGCTGTTCAGAGTTAGAGCCCTGGCCCGCACACCTACAACCTTCTACAATGTTCAGAGTTAGAGCCCCGGCCCGCACACAGACAACCTTCTAGGCTGTTCAGAGTTAGAGCCCCGTCCCGCACATATACAACCTTCTAGACTGTTCAGAGTTAGAGCCCCAGCCCGCACACATACAACCTTCTAGGCTGTTCAGAGTGAGAGCCCCGTCCGCACACACACAACCTTCTAGGCTGTTCAGAGTTAGAGCCCAGGCCCCGCACACATACAACCTTCTAGGCTGTTCGGAGTTAGAGCCCTACCCTGCACACATACAACCTTCTAGGCTATTCGAAGTAAGAGCCCCAGCCCGCACACATACAACCTTCTACAATGTTCAGAGTTAGAGCCCCGGCCTGCACACATGCAACCTTCTAGGCTGTTCAGAGTTAGAGCCCAGCCTGCACACATACAACCTTCCAGGCTGTTCAGAGTTAGAGCCCGGCCCACACACATACAACCTTCTAGGCTGTTCAGAGTTAGAGCCCCGCCCGCACACATACAACCTTCCAGGCTGTTCAGAGTTAGAGCCCCGCCCGCACACATACAACCTTGCAGGCTGTTCAGAGTTAGAGACCCAGCCCACGAAAATACAACATTCTAGGCTGTTCAGAGTTAGAGCCCCGGCCCGCACACCTACAACCTTCTACAATGTTCAGAGTTAGAGCCCCGGCCCGCACACATACAACCTTCTAGGCTGTTCAGAGTTAGAGCCCTGGCCCGCACACCTACATCTTTCTACAATGTTCAGAGTTAGAGCCCCGGCCCGCACACATACAACCTTCTAGGCTGTTCAGAGTTAGAGCCCTGGTCCGCACACATACAACCTTGCAGGCTGTTCAGAGTTAGAGCCCTACCCTGCACACATATAACCTTCTAAGCTGTTCAGAGTTAGAGCACCGGCCCCGCACACATACAACCTTCTAGGCTGTTCAGAGTTAGAGCCCTGGCCCCGCACACACACAAACTTCTAGACTGTTCAGAGTTAGAGCCCTGGCCCCGCACACATACAACCCTCCAGGCTGATCAGAGTTAGAGCTCCGCCCCGCACACATACAACCTTCTAGGCTGTTCAGAGTTCCCTGGCCCGCACACATACAACCTTCTAGACTGTTCAGAGTTAGAGCCCCGCCCGCACACATACAACCTTCTAGGCTGTTCAGAGTTAGAGCCCCGCCCGCACACATACAACCTTCTAGGCTGTTCAGAGTTAGAGCACCGGCCCAGCACACATACAACCTTCTAGGCTGTTCACAGTTAGAGCCCTGGCCCCGCACACATACAACCTTCTAGGCTGTTCGGAGTTAGAATCCTGGCCCACACACATACAACCTTCTACGCTGTTCAGAGTTAGAGCCCCAGCCCGCACACATGCAACCTTCTAGGCTGTTCAGAGTCAGGGCCCCGGCCCGCACACATATAACCTTCTAGACTGTTCAGAGTTAGAGCCCCGGCCCGCACACATGCAACCTTCTAGGCTGTTCAGAGTTAGAGCCCGACCCTGCACACATACAACCTTCTAGGCTGTTCAGAGTTAGAGCCCAACCCGCACAGATACAACCTTCTAGACTGTTCAGAGTTAGAGCCCCTGCCCACACACATGCAACCTTCTAGGCTGTTCAGAGTTATAGCCTCGGCCCGCACACATACAACCTTCCAGGCTGTACAGAGTTATAGCCCCGGCCCGCACACATACAACCTTCTAGGCTGTTCAGAGTTAGAGCCCTGGCCCTGACACATACAACCTTCTAGACTCTTCAGAGTTAGAGCCCGACCCTGCACACATACAACCTTCTAGGCTGTTCAGAGTTAGAGCCCAACCCGCACACATACAACCTTCTAGACTGTTCAGAGTTAGAGCCCGACCCTGCACACATACAACCTTCTAGACTGTTCAGAGTTAGAGCCCAACCCGCACAGATACAACCTTCTAGACTGTTCAGAGTTAGAGCCCCAGCCCGCACACATACAACCTTCTAGGCTGTTCAGAGTAAGAGCCCCGGCCCGCAAACATGCAACCTTCTAGGCTGTTCAGAGTTAGAGCCCGACCCTGCACACATACAACCTTCTAGGCTGTTCAGAGTCAGAGCCCCGGCCCGCACACATGCAACCTTCTAGGCTGTTCAGAGTTAGAGCCCCGGCCCGCACACATGCAACCTTCTAGGCTGTTCGGAGTTAGAGCCCGACCCGGACACATACAACCTTCTAGGCTGTTCCAAGTTAGAGCCCGACCCGGACACATAGAACCTTCTAGGCTGTTCAAAGTTAGAGCCCTGGCCCGCACACACCCAGTAACCCCAATGCTCGTATTACACTACACATCCTCCCTTGGACATGCAGGCCTGTAAGTGAAAAAGCACTTGGTTCTTAATGTGTCTGTATAAGTATACTGATGCACAGAGAGATACTTTGTGTGCCCAAGATCACACAGTTTCACTGATATGAGGAAGCAGAGATTGGTATCAAAACCCACATCTTATTTTACAGCATTATAAAGATGGAATAGGCTTTCTGTTGCTGAAAAATAAAAAGTAATGGCTGTTAAAGAGACATCACAGGAGGGAATTCTCGGACAAAGAGCAAAGCCAGAGATGCTGTCGAGGGAAGAAATCATTCCGTACATCATTACATTTAAAACAAAACCTGCCGAACTGTAAACCGCTGAGAGGAGAAGGAACTGAAAGTACTTTACAAACAGTACCAAATCGATTTGGCGCCGGCCTTAAAGTGTGGCGCTCCGCAAGACTACAGGAGCCAATCAGGAAACGCAGCGAAGTGAAAGAGGAAGCTTTAGACTGCAACTGCAAACGCCAGTCTCGCCTCAAAACTGAGGCTCATCTTAGAGGGCATTTTGTAGCTTTGATGGTTTTGGGATACAGGCGGTCCCCGTCCACTTAAAGCCCTGGTACAAGCCCTTCTTGGATTCATATTAATTGTGAATTAGAGAAAAGGTATTTTCGGCAGAAAATCTCTTAAAATTATAGTAATACTGAGGTAAATCTTTATCAGGGGACTTGTCATATCTGATGTTAATTAAACTAATTGGCAGTAAAGTTTTTTTTTTACACACTTTGTGAAATTGCTGGGCACCTTTTCAGAAGAGGTCATGTCCCCCCCCTCCCACCCCCAAACTTTACAGCAAAGTTATCCCACTGTCCTTGAGTATTAAAAACATAACAGGTGTAGCCGATCTGATAACTCAGTGAGTTAAGTGCGCACTTCAGCGGTCTTTATGAAACCTCCATTCATAGGTTCAACTGTGGGGAGGGCAATTGCGCCTTTTATCCTTCTGAAGTCGATAAAATGTGTACCTTAAAACTGGGTAAATATACTAATCAGTACAGGGCATAGGAGCAGACAGAATCCAGCCTACATTTCTCCATAGAAATTTGTATTATTTAATTACAATTAACTTCTTTCTATGGAAACTGAACTCCACAGTAATCGCCGCCTCGCTGTTGAAGTCTTATTGTGGAGAAGATAACCAGAACCGCGAGGCTCTCAATGGTCTCAGACACATTTTGGATCGCATGACAGTCACATCACAACAGGTTTTTGTGAGACAAACATGCCTGACCCTTAATTCCACCCCTGTTTACGCTTCTGAGTGGGATTGTCAATGTCAAGCGTGCGCCAACAGGCGCCGCTGGAGCACCTTGCCTTTAGAGGGCTCAGGGCTGTTAAGGGAAAGAAAGGGATAATTAATGGTCACTATGTACTAATGGGTTCTTAATGCCTGGTCCATTCAAATATCTCAACCAAGCATAGCAGGGACATTTAAGCTTGGCTACAGAGCAAACAGCAGGGCCGCTCCAATCCACCAATGTACACTCCATTCATGGCTAATATTTCAAGGAGGGGCGAAAGGCTGGGATGGGCCAAGTTCTGGAGAAGTTTGCGTACAGGAAACATTCTCCTGAATGCGTTGAAAGCATTCAACGCCACTTTTTGCAAGGAGGGTCTTGAAACTCTTATGGTGTGATTTAACGGGAGACACAGAGAAAAGGCGGCATTCCAGGTGCCTCTAACATGGCGGCCGAGTGGCGTGCTGCGCCTAAGAAGTGCAACAGAACAGGAGTGACGCGGGATACCAGGTTTACCGCAGCACCATGATCTGACCTGGACTGTACCAATATATCTATTTAAACAAAAAAGATCATAGCACCTGTCTTTCAGTGGTTGAGCTCTGAGCAAGGACACACGTCAATACAGACATTACCTCACACAAACGTACCATGAGGTATCCTTAGATCCAAATACATGAACATGTGATGTGAAACAATTCAATTCACTTCACTACACATTTTAGAATGTATGACATTTTTATTAATTCGTACAAAAATACACCAAATTATCATAACAATTTCCTTCTAAAAGTCATCAAAAGTGACATAACACTTGCACCTCTAAAAAGTTGAGAAAGACAGTTAACCTGTCTACTCATGCACGTAACTCTCACACCATCCCTGAAAACATACTCCAGACATACCTCATTCTCACTCAAACAATCAAACAACCTAACATCACTCTTATCTCATACACTAATAACATCACAGTCTAAAACAGGAGACCGCACTCTAAAGTACAATCCATTGTCCTGTCGATGAGGAACGGTGGATATTCACAGAGAAACAACACACAAATATTTAATTGAGTCAAAATAATGCGTTTCACTGTTATACGTAGTACAACCTACAACAAACTCAAATTCCCCAACCCAACATGTTTCTTTCCGTGCTTTTTTCGTTTTGTGGAAATTCTTCAGGGGTAGGTAGGTCTGGGATTTCCAAGGAAAGGCATATGGACGCACAGACGTGTAGACAACATCAGAGACTCACCTATAATTGAAAACAGAAACACACTCAATCGGGCTGCGCACATAATTATACTGATTGAGCCATAACACTACCGCTGAATAAATAAGCGGTGTGTGATGGGGGGCAATATACGCCCTCCCTCATCCTAATCAAATAAGGATGTCACATGTGACTATCATGTACAGTGACACGAAGACCATCTTCATTGGTTCAATCCGTTAAAACACCACCACCTTAAGACACTGTGTCGTACACCGAGACATCCACAATTACAAACTTCCACCCAGACTTCATAATGGCGTAGTGTAACATGATGAATGAGACAAAGCATCGTTCCATTACCATAATCGGGGCGACTGCCTGGTTTCATGTCCACCTGATCCTTTCGGACAAAATCGTTGACACCCCCAGTGAAGACATCCCGCGTGTGTAAACAAGCACAACTAAGTGACCAAGGGAGGACGTACGGCACATGAACAGCAATACCAAAAGCACCAGTGGCCTAATGACTAGCTAGTGATCACCCTCAGTGCCCATTCCATAGGTCTACCAACACTGTACTCACGTCCCTACAGATCCGTCGGTTCCCACCAACACCTTAGTAGCCACGGCGGGGAAACAATATTGTCCCTTATCCAAACGTTATGATCTCAGTGGTCAACAACCGGCTTATTCAGGCTGTGGAAACAGGGGGAAAGACAAAACAGGGGGGGAAGAGATTTGTAAAACTCCTTATTAAGACAAGTGTCCAAGGTGTATCCAATTTGCTGACACATACTGCATATAGCCAAGTGAAGGAGCCGTTACGTCATGGGCCAGAATGCTACTGACCTTCTATTCCAAGGGCTTCACATCCATCCTGGAATAATACTGCGACTCTGCATTTGTAATCATGGCTCGCATGTGCAGAAAAACCATAGCACCAGCTGATCTTGTTCCAATGGGTAGCACCGTTGTATATCTGTAATACGAACAACAAAAACAACGTACCAAAATATCAGGTTCATTCCAACTCTGTAAGATATTAAAAAACATGAACCGTAGTCCCACTAAATTAATGAGGAATCGTCACATAGCACAGCTCGTGCTAGTACCGCTACCCATCATAATGGTGTAGAAACTCCCTCGCAACCTGGTGCACGGAAAAACAGTACATCTCAATGGAACACTTATCGCTGCCGCTTCAGACGTCACTCCACACCGCCGGATGTGTTTCCAGAGCCTGCAAGAGTGAGCCCGTTCAAAAGATCTACTCTTCACGTGATACTCCCGCGTCATGACGTGATGGCAGCGTAACGTTTGGTGCAACACCGAACAACGTGATACCGACAATGTCCTCACGTTGTCTCAACGTTCTATGGCTATCTTATGTGGCGGTGTTGCACCTGATAAACAATGGAACGTGTGAAACCCACACAGTCAACACATCGCAATTTGTAATGGCCACCATGCACTAGGAAAGACACTATGCCTACATGCCTACACAGACATACCTGTTGCAAACTACCTCATCTGATAATTCTCCAGCCACGGTATCTGGTGGTAAAGAGGCTACATCACATATACATGCGCCAACAGCTGGCGAGATACACATACAGTGTATACAAGTGGACCATCTCTGGACCAAGGCCCTCTGTGGGTCTAATGCTGATCAAGAAGGACCTTGATGTTATATATTCCAGTCCATCTGTTCATTAAGGCCCAGAAGATGACTCTTACTCAAAAAGATAAGTCTCATCTCTTCTCTTGACAAAATTTGCTTATCAGCTGAGTTGTTGTTTGTTGTCGGTATCTTTTTTAAAACAGTCCACCTCAGGTATTTACAACTATGGTCATGCATAATGCAATGTCCAACCATAGGAGCCGTTAGGATTCTGTTCCTAATACAACTCCTATGTTCACTTACACGGATCTTGATCTTTCGTTCCGTATTCCCAATGTATAATTTGGGGCACGGACACCATATAGCATACACTCCATTCATCGAGTTACAATTCGAGAACATTTTCTGTTCCCAAGGTCTAGGTAACGCGATGTCTACCTCAGTGGTCCTGTTAGTAAATTGACAACAAACACATGTCCCAGAAGGTGCATGTCCTCTCAGTTTGGCCAGACCCCATTGCTCCATAATGGTGATCTGTACATCGCGCTTGTCACTCACATCATTCCTATTCACCAGTTCTTTAATATGGTGTCCACATTTAAAGGCACACCGGGGAGTATCGATGGGTATTTTGGCCTTGGCTAAAATGTGCCAGTGCTTCTTCACAATCCTGACCACCTGATTAGACAGGTGATTGAAGGTACTCATGAATACTAATGTATCCGACCTGGCAGGTATAGGTTTTGGCCTGTATTCTAACAAAGCTTCCCAATGGTTATTGAATGCTCCTTTCAGTGACCGTTTCACAATCTTTTTCGGATAACCGCGATAGGTATAAGATTATGACTCAGTGAGGCTGCCTCTGACAAAAAGACATCCCTACTGCTACTGTTATGCTTAAGCCTCAAAAATTGGCCAAACGGTAAATTATCTCTCAGGGACTTGGGATGAAAACTATCATACCTGAGAAGAGAGTTGCAATCAGTAGCTTTGTGAAAAGGTTTAAGCTCAAGCTTCTTGGTTGAGCAATTCGAGACAATAGTCTGATCAAAAAAATCTATCTGATCTCTATGATAATTCAAAGTGAATTTCAGAAAAGGATTCATCCAATTCAACCATTGGAAGAATGCCAGTAGGGTCATTTCATCTGCGTGCCACACCAGCAGCACTTCATCGATGCATCTCTTCCACACAGTGATGTGTGGCTTGAAACTGTTGTTATCACTGTAAATACTCATGTGTTCAAAGAAGTCCACATACAAATTAGCCAAAGACGGGGCCACAGCCAACCCCATCGCAGTCCCGTGGACCTGTTGCTAAAACTGTCCATTGAACTGAAAGTAATTTTCAGTGAGGGAGAGCATGGTACACCACAAGATGAATGAATTGGGTGTGATGGCCGGGACGCGTTTAGTCAATAATAGTTCTTCTATGACATCTAAAGTGGCAGTTTGTGGGATCTTCGTCTACGGAGAGACAATGTCCATTGTCACTAAAATATCTTCACACGGGTCAAAATGAAAGTTCTCAATCAAGTTGATAACTGTCATAGAGTCTTGAATATAAGAGGGCATCTTGCTCACAAAACCTTTCCAAAAAGAATCAGCACATTTGGCTAGAGAAGTGCACCACTAAGAAAAAGAATAAAAGAAAGACTAATAACAGAGTCAGGTGTGACGGCCTGCGCGCTGACGCACGCTGGCTGATGTCCACACACCCAGGCTGCCACTCTCTGTCACTTATGACAGGCACATGTCTACAGAAAATATATGTATGTTATTTCTAAATTCAGGGAAAACGGTTACAGATTGTTGCAGTGTAATCTACAGTAAATATCAACTTTTCCGGTGTAGCAGAAAAGTTCAATCATTTTCAGACTTCCGCTATCCTATGTGTATATCATTTTCTAAGAATGTCTGTGCACATCACTGCAGTACATTTACGAGCATGCAGCAGACACCGCCGCATGTTTCTTCTTCTTGCTGGCAGATTTTATCCATCAGCTGTGGATTTTGGATACCGAGGCTTGAGCCTCATTACTCCATCTTCTCGGGTTCAGTATGTAGTCGTGGGTTGGGTTCCATTATTGTCTGTGGACTTGTCATAGTAGGGCTGGTTTCACAGGGTCCTCGCTGTGATGGGCCGCGGGTAGTGGTCGAAGGGGTTTGCAGTGGTGGCAGTGAGTCTCCTGATCAGAGGGTTCGGGTTCTGATCCAGTCCTTGGCAGAGGTTCTTACTCAGCTTCGCTAGATGTTCATCCAACATCTCAATGTCCAGTTCTCTGTGAAGATCAGCTGTCCTTTTGAAGAGTGGAGCTCCAACCCCCACCCACAGGACCACAGCACACACTCTCTACGCACTCAGCCTTTTATGCATATTCGAGGGCAAGCTCTGAGCCGCTCAGGACGTTGAAACTAGGAACCCAGAGCGGCAACTCAAGGCCGCAAATGAGAGCAGGACACAGAGCAGGTCACATGCAGCCAGGAAACAAGAATCAACAGTGAGGCATGAACCGGGGAGCGAGGCAGGCCAGAGCGGACCACAGACCCGTAGCGGTGCATGGAGATAGTAACTGGAGCAGACAATATGCAGCCAGGAACCAAGAATCAACAGTGGGACATGAACCGGGGAGCGAGGCAGGCCAGAGTGGATCACAGACCCGTAGCGGGGCATCAAGATAGTAACTGGAGCAGGCCACATGCAGCCAGAAACCAAGAATCAACAGTGGGACATGAACCGGGGAGCGAGGCAGGCCAGAGTGGACCACAGACCCACATTGTGGGGCGTGGAGATAGTAACTGGAGCAGGCCATGGGCATCCAGACCCCAGATGAGTGGGGCAGGAGGAAGTGGGAGTACAAAGGCAGCAGAGAGAGGGACAGGTGTCAATTATTTTGAGGAGAAGAAAAGAGGAGGGCAATTAGACAAGGGTTAGGGGGAGACAAAAGAAGGAAATCAAAATTGGGGTGTGGAGAGGAGAAAGCTGATGGCGGTCTAGATGGGCGTATGATATGGTAGGACAGCTGGTGAGCTAATATTGGCCTAAGAATTGCACATCTGGAACTGTGTTTCTGAGTACTTATTTGCTTTAATACGCAAGAAAGAACATCGATGGACTTCAAAATCTACACCATGTTTCCTTGATGGAGTTATAGGAAAGTGAGAACTCATTAGTGCAATGTGTGAACATATTAGAAAGGGAGCACACATTAACATGAAGACATTCTACTAATTAATCATGGGCTGACAAAGTGAAGGCATGGATAATGTGGAAACACAGAAGCTAATTCTTGGTGTGAATGGAAGATATGTTATGATAAAATACTAAAATAGTCTTTCCCGGAGCTGGCTAGAGTATTGGCAGAACATTTTCGGAGGAAAAGAACAGAAAAAATGTGTGGAAAGGAACAACTTGAAGAAGTTATCTCTTGGAATGCTGCATTGAATGGGTATGTTATGTTATGTTGATGGGTTTGTACCACACACCACTGCCTTTTGTATGGTCTTCAGGTGCTCGGGCAGATCTGAAAGAAGAGGAGCTGGCAGGTTTTTTAGTGGTAGGAACGGGAGGGTGAAAGAGTGCTTTTGCTGTTGTGTTGGTTGTTTCAGTTCAGAAAAACAGTCCCTGTGCGTGGGTTTCGTTCTAGGTGCTATGGGTGCATACGACGTGAGGTTGCTTGACTCCGTTTGGGAGGCCTTGTGTGCCCTTGGAGTGGGGTGCATTGACTCTGTAGTGATTCTGTGAATTATTGGAGGAGGTGTGAAGTTTTGCTGTGTGGTGTCAGTGTGGGTGTTGTGGTTGCCATGTGTGGATGGCTTAGTTTGGTCAGGGTGTGGTGTGTTTGCAGGTGTCTGGAGTGTTTTAGTAGCATTAGGGGGAGAGAAGAGGGTGGTCCTACTACAAGGGCATGGAATTGTTGTTGTGCAGGTTGTTTGTTGTGTAAACTGAACATTGTGCTATGGTTAACAATGTTGACTTTCATTCACTGGTAGGTCAATCCACTTGAGTAACGTGACCTGAAAATCCCAAGCCAAGACCCAGCACTATGTGCTGTACTTCCTTGCATTAAAACTGCACACTTTTCTGTGCCCAGAGGCCATGCTTAGGTGATTTAGGTCCCACCAGGAATGAGTAATAACAATCAATTAGTCAAGAAGTTTTAGAATTATTCTGCTTGCCCCCTAAAGCCAGACTAACTTAAAAGGACTAAGGGTGTTTAAAGAGGTCAGGATCACGCCCTCCAAGCAACTTCAAAAATACACAAATGGATCCTGACACCTCAGGACTGTCTCCAGAACACAGTATTTATGTCCAAGGAGGACACTGCCTATAGGTGCCCTCTCAAAATTGATCTCCTGCGATGAGGTAAACTATTAGATTTCTGAAGAGTAGCACGACCAACATATACTATTATAGATGTGAATATTTAAATGACATCGTCAACACATCTTGATAAAACATATTTTCTTTATTATATGCTACATTTGTTAAAAAACATACATAAAAATTCAATTACATTAACCATATGCAATCAAAATAAAGTGACTTGTGCAATACCAAATAACTGTCCAACAGACTTACACTTACACAGAGAACGTTAAAAAAAAGTTCAATTAACCTAAAATATGACACTGACATTTGCTAGCACTTGATAAAATAAAACATCCACATGCCTAGTACCAACAAACGTATACTATTGGCGGGTACCTATATCTAGGACCAAATATGTCCTATTCTAACTAACTACTAATTGTAGCAGTATTCACATTCCCAACTTGTTTCATTCTTGTTTGAGTCAAAACCCATTTACAGAAATTCATCAGGGGAAATTCTTGTGTCACAAACATTTATTTTCGAGGTTCAATACACCATCACTGGGTTCCGAATACAGAGTGCTCTAAAGGCGGCTTCTTTGTTTTATGATTAAACAAATACCGCTGAATCTTTTAATGATTGACCCCAGGTGGTGTAAGGGAGCACCTTCTGAATAGAGAATGATCTACAAACAAACACAGGCAGAAGACACCAAGTGTAAAATGTGTGTACTAGAGTTAAGCTGCTTTCCAACTATTTATTAACTATAAATAAAATGAAGGGCTATTTTAAAAAATAAAATTGGTAATCTAAGTTTATTTTACCCCATTGCAGTGCCATGAAGCTGATGGAATAACTTGTTATTGAAACTGAAGTAATTCTCCATAAAGGCCATATCTATGCACCCTAGTATAAAGCTATTCAGTGCCATTTCATTCTGTCTCTTGGCCAGTAACAATTCTT
Source organism: Ambystoma mexicanum (assembly GCF_040938575.1). NCBI lineage: Eukaryota > Metazoa > Chordata > Amphibia > Caudata > Ambystomatidae > Ambystoma > Ambystoma mexicanum. The sequence continues at coordinate 640,995,519 of NC_090940.1, read as the reverse complement.
CAATTACTGATAACATAATATCCTGAGGGATACACGAATAAAGTGAGACAACGTCCAAACTAACCAACAGCTGGTTCTTATTGTTAAAAGGAAATTCTTCAATTAGACTGATAATCTCAGATGCGTCTTGGAAGTAAGAATACAGAGTGGGACCAGGGCTGAGAATGATGATCCACCTAACCTGACTGAGTTGGTTTTTGGTTTGTCTTGAAGATATTGAGGTTCGGTTTTATGCAATGCTCGGTGAGAGATGCATAAGGTTTTGAAGGTCACCCTTCGGGCAACTGGAAGCCAGTGCAGAGTTTTGAGGGCTGGGGAGATGTGATCTCTTGGGCCAAGCGCTAGTAGCAGTTTGGCTGCAGCGTTTTGCACTCTTTGTAGTTTAGTCAGTTGGTACGCGTGGACTCCGAGGTAGAGGGGGTTAGCATAGTCCAGTCTTGACATAACAATTGATTGGACCGCGGAGAGTCTGTTGGGAAAGGAGAGGTATGGAAAAATGCACCTAAGGGCTTTTAGTTGGTAGTAGTAGGACTTGGAGACGTTGTTTACTTGGAGCGAGAGGGTTAGGTCTGAGTCAAGGGTGCATCCAAGGTTTTTTACTGAATTTGAGGGTGACAGGGAATTGCCCATGGCAAATGGCCATGGGTAGCGGGTGCGGAAGAAGTTTGGTGTTGCCACATACCATGATTTCAATTTTGGAGGGGTTTAGTAAGAGGTGGCAGGAAGCGAGGTCGGGTTGGCAGTTGGGTATTGAATTTAGGAGTTTTAGGATTAGTTGTGTGTCATCGGCGTAGTTGTAGCACAGGATTATTCGTGGGAGGGTGGACATATAGGGGTTAAACAGGAGGGCTGATAGGCATGCTCCTTGTGGAACTCCAGTGTTGACTGGTCGGGGTGGGAAGCATAGGTGGAGAGTAGGGTTATTTTGTTCCTATTGTGGAGGAAGGATGCTATCCATTTGAGAGCGTTTCCACGGATTCCCTGGGAGTGGAGGTGGTCAAGGAGGATTGAGTGGTTGATTGTGTCGAAGGCAGCGGATAGGTCAAGAAGGATCAGTGTGGCGCATCCCGCGGAATCAGCAGTGTTTTTAAGGTCATCCCAGATTGAGATTATTGTGGTTTCAGTTCCGTGTCGGGCTGTGAAACCTGATTGAGTGGGGTCTAGGAGATTGTTGGCTTCGACAAAGGCATTTAGTTGGGAGTAGGCGGTTCGGTCAATGAGTTTGGCAAGGAACCTGGTGTTAGAGATGGGGTGGTATTTTTTTGGGGTCAAGAGGGTCGAGGGAAGGTTTTTTTAGGTGAGGCTTCACATGAACGGTTTTACACGTGTCGGGAAAAATTCCAGAGGAGAGGGAGTCGTTTATGATGGTTCTTGCGTGTTCACATGCGCAGGTATATGCAAACATTTATTTAAGGGTTGTGGCTGGGCAGTGGTCCAGCGGGGAGCCAGATGGTTTGCGGGCAGAGAGAAGTTTGAGAAATCGATCAGTTGATATTGGAATGAAGGAGTCGAAAGTCTGTTTGTTAGTGGTCACAGGTGGTGGGATGGAAGGTAGGGTGGGTGGATTGCCTGGTGGGTGTAAGAGAGCTAGTTTGTTGGTCATATAGTTTGTGCTTTCAAGAGCTGTGGTGTAAAAGTGTAGAGAGAGTGAGTTGCACAGTGATTGTGAGGGGGTGGGAAGGGTGGCGGTACATGATGGTTTGGTGAATTCAGCGATGATTTTGTGAAGTTCTTTGCTGGGGTTTTTACAGATTAGGATTCGGGAGTTGTAATGGGCTGTTTTAGCTTTCCGGATTTCGGCTTTGTAGTAGTGAAGGTGCCGGGCCAAGGTGGATCTGCTCATGGCTGTTTTGTCTTTCCGCCATTTGCGTTCTAGGGATTTATATACCTGTTTAGTGGTCTTCAGTTCTGTTGTGAACCATCTAGGAAAAAGGCCATGGCGAGCCGATGGTTTGCAAGAGGGGGTGAGCGGGATTAGTGAGGTGTGGAGCCATGAGTCAAAGGCGTCGAAGGTTAGGAGTTCATTGGGTGGCGGGTGGGGGGAGGAGCTTGAAGGAGTGCATCGGCTAGGTCGGGAAAGAATTTTTAGTTTCTTCCAGCATTTGCGTAGATTAAGAGGTTCTGGTTCGGGTAAGGGGTGAGCGAATGGTGAAAGAAACAATGAAGTGATCGGAACAGATGATAGGGGTGGAAGGGTTTAGATGTATCAGGTTGTGGGAGCTGAAGATGGCATCAAGTGTGTGTCCTTTATTGTAAGTCGGCCCGTTTTTGTGGGAATGGAGGTTAATTGTCAAGCCATATGTTGAAGTCTCCTAGCAGAGTCAGGGTGGGATGGTTTAGTTTGAGGGTGGCAATAGAGTCGCAGCGGTTGTTTGAGAATTGTCTATCGTAGCCTGGGGGTCTGTAGATGATTCGGAAGCAGTGGGAGAACGAAGGGGGAAGGGATAGTGTTACGAGGAGTGATTCGCAGGAAGGAATGGATGGCTGGTTGTTGATGATTGAGGCGTGGAAGTGAGACTTGAAGGCGATTGCTATTCCTCCTCCTCAAAGGGACGTTCAGTGGGAGGAGGGAAGAGTCTGGGGAGAAGGCTTCATTGGCGATAGGGGCGAAGTCATCAGAGAACCAGGTTTCCATAATAAAGACCAGGTCCGGTTTGTCAGAGGCGAGGAGGTCAAGATAGGAGGTCAAAGATGCTGTGTCTGTTTTTTGCAACAGATCGGGCATCAAAACGGATACAATTTACTTCGGAACAGGAGGATGATGCGGAGTTGCAGAGGTGGAGGTGGGGGTGGGAGGGGAGAGGGTGAATAATGGGGAGCGAGGGGGGGTGGTTGGTGGTCGATGGGAAGAGTAGGCAGGCAGTTGAGTTGGTGGGTTTGGGGGGAGGGGTTGGACTGGTGTGACGGGTTGATTGGATTTGGGTCGGAGGATTTGAAGGTCAGGTGTGGGGGGTTACAAGTTTCAGTAGTGGTCGCTCAGAATTCGAGGGAGAGGGGTTTCAGGTAGGGTGAGGCGGGGGGAGGGTGGTGATGATCGAGATTGGGAAGATGAGGAGGAGGGTCTAGACAGGAGTGGCGATGAGTACTGAGCGATTGAGGGAGACCATGTACGTTTTCTCTTCACTGTTTATGTTGCAGTTGGTGTGTGAAAGAGGGTAGGGGGGTCGGAGGGAGAAAGGGAGGTGGCTACTGTTCTTGCAGGGCGAGGCATGCAATTTTTAGGGAGGGAAAGGAGTGAGGTAGGAGGTGGATGATGGTGGGAGTTGATGAGGGGGGTGGGGGGTGGATGGTAGCGGGTCTGGGTGTGCTTGGGAGGCTAGGCGGGCCGTTAGTCAGGGGAGTGGGTATGATGATAGTAGGCGGGGGGGCGGAGGATATGGGAGGGGCAGTGGTTTTAGGATGGTTGGCTCGCCATCATGCCCCTCTGGCTTGGTGTTTGGTTAGGGGATGTGGTGGAGGGCAGGAGGGTTTGGGGGAGAGGAGGATGGGAGGTAGGGCGGGCAGGAAGGGAGGCGGGCACAAGGGGGTCATTTTCGGCGGACGTTGGTGGGTTGGGTGGACTCATGGTTTGGATTAGTTTGAATTGTGTTATAGTTGGTGTTCAACTACACCACCGGATGTTAATTGTACACGCTCTCTATGATTAACTGTACTATCTTTACTGATAATTCACACTTTCTAAATTCAACTATACCACCAAATGAGATTATTCACAGTTTCTAAATTCAACTATACCACCGGGTGAGATTATTCACAGTTTCTAAGTTTAACTATACCACATGGTGATATTATCACACTTTCTATGTTCGACTATACCATAGGGTGAGATTAATCCCAGTTTTAAAATTCAACTATACCACAGGGTGAGATTATTCACACTTTATATGTTCGAGTATACCATAGGGTGAGATTAATCCCAGTTTTAAAATTCAACTATATCACAGGGTGAGATTATTCACAGTTTCTAAGTTCAACTATACCATACTATATCCAAGAGACATCCTGGATGGGTTCAGGGGAAGAGAGCCAACTCCTGAGCATAGCACTGCCCTCCTGAAATCCTTCATTTAACATTCATGCCCCTTATTGAACAAATTGGAACCAGAGACATTTGCCCTGCACATTTTATGTACATGTTAGTGTGAGGGTCAGACATAGTTTGGACACAAGGTCAGCTTACTTTAGCTTTAGTTTCATAGGTAAGGACTTTCTCATTAGGATAGGGGCAGATAGGCCTTCATCCCACCCCTTTTGCTTCAGTAAATATGGGGAAGGTTGAGAACCCTACAACTGTCTGTTGTCTCTTATTTCTGACCCCTCACAGTGGCCCCTACTTGGCCGAGACAGTTTTGGTACTCTGACCTTCTCGCTCTTACCTCAACGACTCCAATCAGGATGTACCTGCATCACAATCTACTAACCAGGAACCAGGGAGCTGTGTTTCATCACGACCCAGCCTCACTCAGTCTGACGGCATGGCTCCAGTGTTCCTAGAATTTGGAACAATCCCACTACCACAAGACTGCCAAGACGTCCTGGCTCGTGCATGTTATAGCAGCAAGTGGAAGCAGTTTCAAGTCTGGTGCAGAGATTACAGATTGTGTCCCCGGATTGTCCTGCCACAAGACATTCTGCCACATCTGTTGTCCCTGGTGCAGGTGGGGTTAGCTCACGTCTCCATGAAAGTGCTCTTGGCCGCCATCTTCAGGTACAACCGCTTGCCAGGCGCTCCTTTCCTCTGGTCTCACAGATTAGTGAAATAATGTTTGTGGGACCTCTTCAGGTCTTCAGGTCTTTTCCGCCTGTCAAAGAGCTGCCCCAGCATGACAGCTTAACATTGACCTGTCCATGCTCATTAGACACCCTTCGAGCCCATGCATAAATCCTCTCTCAAGCATCTTTCTTGGGAAACCACTTTTTGCGTGGCCTTAACATCTGCCGAGAGAGTTGGTGAAACCCAAGCTTTTTCCATTAAAGCATCTTAGTTTACGTTTCACAGTTCCAAGGTCAGCATGCGCTCTAACCCTACATTTATGCCGAAGTGCCATCTACTTTTCACCTCAATGAGCCGGTGGTAATACCGGTGTTTTTTGGCTCGCCTATCTCACCGGCGGAATGTTCATTACACTCGTTGGGCATAGTATTACATTGCTCATGCGAAATCCTTCCGTCTGACCTCGCAGCTCTTCATTTGGCCCCACGGGCACTGGAAAGGCACTCTCCAAGCCTTCCATTTACAGGTAGATTGCTGCATGCATCTCTTTATGACAGCCCTTTCTGCCCCCCTTGATGCCCCCCCTGCCTTCCTGAACTCTCCCCTTCCTCCCGTTCCCCCCTCCCTCCTATTCATTGTAGGAGTTGTGATTCACGAAGGGTTCACCGTCAATGACTTTTACCAACAATTTGCTTCACTCCCTCATCTCTCATGTTGGATCTCCCCTGGATTTTGCACTCAGGCTGGCCCTGAAGCATTTTGTGTCCATCGTCATCGTCATTGTGATTCCTTGCCTACATTTACTGCTCCCTTGCAACATTGTGTGTTTTTACTGACCTCTGCAAATGTTTTTCGCCTCCCCTCTGCTTCTCTGATCTTTTCACTGTTTCTATTTTGTTCCCTTCTCCTCTCTCTCTCCTCCCCCTCTATTACTTTTCTCTATGCACTTACTCTATCAGAATTGTCCCTGGACCTAGTACGATAGTAACTAATGTGTTGTCTCATTCCCCCGTTTACTTCTTGTCCCCGTCCCCTCCAGCACTATCTGAAATGTCATCAGGCCTAGAATGATAGTCGCTTGTTTTGTTGTTCTTACTCCTTTCTTATCCCCTCTCCCTCTCCTCGTGTAATTTTCTGTCTCTACCAGAAATGTCGTCAGGCCTATTGCGTTAGTCGCCTGTCTGTTTCCCATTTCCTTCCTATCTGTGTCTTAGCCCTTGCACTCTCTGATATGTCGTCAGGCCGAGTACGATAGTTCATTTCTCATTCTTGTTGTTCATGGCCTGTAAGAATGTTTTGTATTTTCCCTTGATCCCTCCCTTGTTGTGAAGCGCTTTGAAACACATTGTGTATAGGCGCTATATAAATAAACTATCATCTCATATCATACAAACAAGCTGACAGGCCCCTGCTTTGCAGACCCTGAGCTCACTCAAACATAGCAGTAGCAGCCTGACAGCTTTCCTCTCTGGGATCTCGCTGCTAGACATTTGCAGGGCAGCTACCTGGAGGTTTGTGCACACGTTCAGCAAGTTCTACTGTGTCGACATGGATTCTGCGGAAGAGTCTAAAGTTGGCCAGTCTGTTCTTCGTAACTTGTTTGAATGGGGTTTGTAACTCTCCATTGGTAAGTTATTACAAGGAACTTGCCTCCATCCATTTTTATGGTTAAACACTGCTTGGTAATCTATTCACAGGATGTGAATCTATGAAAGATACAATTCTGGAGAAGGAAAAAGCTACTTACCTGTAACGCCTGTTCTCTAGCGTTGATATCTTTCATAGATTCACATGCGACCCTCGCATCTGCCCCTCTGGGCTCTTCTTGGCTCATACTGCCACTCAAGTGCACTTTGCCAAAATCTGAAGATGACCGCCAGGGGAGGAGCTAAGGGAGCCTTTCCAATTGGCTCTGGGCAGTATGACCCAAAAGTGACTATACTAGAGCACAAAAGTGACTGAAATTCAGTTTAAGTTTAAACTGCTTATTGTTACCCAGAATTCCAAGCCTAACCAAGGGGAATAATGGTGGAGAACAAGAGTTACAAGTAAGTAACGTATTCCCTCTCTCTGCTGCCTTCTAGTCTCAGCGTCAGTTAACGGGCCCCAGTTCCACCACGGCTTCCATGTCGTCGAGCAACCATGCAAAATGTTTTCTTTATGGTCTCCGTCTCTCCCACTACCTCGGCTTAGTTTCCGCTTAGGACGCCATCTTCTGGCGTCTTGATAGCGAGTAGCTCACTTTCCATGCTACAGACGGCTCCACTGTCCTCCAGAAAAGGCTTGCCTCTCCATAGGATTGTCTCTCCTCCCTTCCTAGTTCCTTGTTGTTCTATGTACATCATCACAAACAAAAGTGGTGCATCGCTCCTCTGTGACTGTGGAGTTCAGGTGAGATCCACATCCACAGAGATTGAAGAAATGCCACTATTTGTTGAGTCCAAAACAGAAGTAAGAACAGTCTTTCCGCTTCCCATGTAGGCAGAGAATGTTTTCGGGACAGGGAGTTCCTTACTGGACTCCCCTTGAACCTGACACTGCTTTGATCTTTAAGTATCATGAAATGAAATAGGCTTTATTTCATGAATATTTAGTTGTATTATCCATGTGGTCTTTTTTCACGATTCGGCTTAATTTGTCTACATTTCCTTCATGTTCCAATAGCAAAATATGAAAAAAAGAGCTTCCAAAAAAGTCTCTTTAATATCATGCTGGCTCTCTCCCCGCACATAAGGCAGACGTATCTTCGTGGCAGTTACTTCAGAATTTGTGCAGACAACTTCCCATTACTGTCGCGAAAGTAGTTTCCGTGCACAGGGCGCGCGCGACTGTTATTCGCCATCTGCTCTTACGTCTGTTTAGTAGGAGTATAATGTGTTTGAGAAGAAACAACTCGATACAAGAGTCTTAATTTTACCTGTTTACATTAAAAACATATGCTTTGCAAAACATCATTCAAGAACCTGCCAATTCAGCAGCGCTCTCAAAACCGTCTTTTGCGTGCGCGGCGGCGTGGTTCTGCTTGCAAGGCTGCAGGCGCGGGGTGGGAGTGTCGCAAAAGCGACACCATTATTGATAAATTCAGCAGCAGATTAAGGAAGTTATTTATTAAAACGCAAGATCCCAGTGGGCATTGTTCATATATATGCTAAAAAGTAGTTTCCAGTTCACTTGAGCTTGAGTGCCCTGAGGTCTTTGGGCGTGTGGCGCTATATAACAAATCTATAGATAGATAGACTTAAGATCCCCCAAAAAAACTGCGTATGACGTAGTGGCTCAGTAAAAAAATGATATCTATTTGGACAGTATACACATCCATTTCTGAAAAAGATTTTGATGAATCAGTCTTCAAAATGTTAATCAGTCAACCACTAAACCAATGAAAAGGTCCGCAGCACTTGAAGTCTCCGGGTCCAACATGCAACGCAGTAACAATAATTGTGTTGTCGAGCTGGCAATCCTTTTGTAGTTTGTGTGAGTTTGTAACAGTTGCAGAAAATATTAACCTTAAAATGCTGCCAGGAGCGCAATGTTACTTGGTAAGTTTATAATAATTACAGGTAAGCAAATGTGGAGGGGGGTCATAAAATGAATATTCTGGGACACAGTTTACAGCTAGGACATCTAATGGTACCTCTGACCTCTGCTTTGTCACCAGAAGCAGAGGCGGTATTTAGTTACATTTGATAAGCCAACAAATTGTTGTGTTTACCAAAGAAATGTCCACCTGGGCATCAGCAAATATCACCAGGAAATGTGCAATGTCTCATTTTGTGGATTTCCTGTCTGGGGGGGGCCCAGATACTGAAATTCCCCCCTTTAGGTAGGTGCAAAACATTCATGCATGCTTGTAAATGTTGTGCTTTCTTTGCAAACTACATAGATTTGTACATGTTGGCAGGTGGTTTATAGAATTCTCAAAACTTCCAGCCATCATCTCTTTTGTTTTGCTGTAGTCATCTTGGGTGGGACGGGGTAGGCCTAGACGTGGGTCCCGAGCCTGCTGGGCCTAGAGACCCACGCTACTCCTCACTTATGAGGCCCAATGAGGCTGAAACATGTCTGGGGACGCTTGTGGTTTTGTGCAGAAGGGACGTGACCAAGTAGTTCAGGCTGGACTGGCCCTTTAGCGGTGGCACCATGCCTGATTTACGTATGCTCTTTGCCCTTTCTGTAATGGCTTGGCATGAGAAGAACAATGGTTTGGAGGGCTGCCCACAGCAATATCATTTTGGGCTCTGCTACCATTAGAAGGCTCGACCGATGCTCAACTCCACAAAATGTCATGTTGTTTATGAAAAGTTGATTTCATAATTTAAAACCAATGTACAAATACAGTTGCCAATAATAACTGGGGTAATCTATATTCCAAATGGATAAAAACACACGTATTTGAATCCTAAAGAAGCTTCGTCATTTCAGTTGAGCAGAGCCTTGGACACATGGCTAATGGGCTGAACGAGTTTCGGTCTATTGACCTTCTTCAGAAGCATCACCAGGCTACAGAGAGATTAATAAAAGGAACAATACCTTTGCTATAGTAGGATACAATAGAATACACATTTACGTATTGACATGCAAGTATACATTTGTACATCATTTTTAGGTTTCCAAATTAAATGATTTGAAAACACGCCCCTACGCCCCAGATTAAGTTAAATTCAAGAAAGTACCTCTATGTTTTAAATTATTTTCCTGCTGAAGTGTAACAACAATATCCGTGAAATACAAGATTATGGAATACATGTTTTTTTTTACTGCCACCTAAGGTTGGTCTTCCTTGTGTATTCACGGTGGGGAGTGTAAAATAGAAATGAGATATTAGCTATGCCATCCATAAAATTGAAAAAACACTGCTTAGATGTATATATCTATGCAAATGTCCGCGTGAATGTATTTATCCTATTTTAGGAGTGCACAAGCTTGTTCATATTCAAGAGTACCAGCTCGCAGTTGGGAGGATTGAATCGTATTTGAGCACCCATAGGATTAATCAACAAGTCGCAAACGTGCATATGCATCGGTGTGGAACACCACGCGATACGTCATCACGTAATCACGTAGTCATGTCAAAATTCAATGGCCCTCATTACGACCCTGGCGGAAATCGCGGTGCAAAATGCACCATGGAGCACGGCGGAAAGCTGCCGATAGCGCCATGGGGGTTGGCGGATTTTCCGCCCCATGCCGACCTTGGCGGGGCGGTAAATCCCCATTCCCCATTTTACCCTTCCCCATTCCCATTTTCGCCCCATAGGGCATAATGGGAGTGGGGAAGGCGGTAATTACGCCACCGTAAAATACGGTGGCGTAATTAACAACAAGGTCCCGTAGCGCCATGGATTTCTCCGCCCGGAAAAACCAGGCGGAAAACGCTCCATGGCGCTACGGGAACTCGTAGTAGGGCGGACGGGTCCGCCGCGAATAACGCTGGCGTAAACCCACTCCGCCAGGGTCGTAATGAGGCCCAATGTGATTTGTATGAATAAATGGCTGACCTTTGCGGCTTGGTACATACGAAGCAAATTCATCTTCAACTATAGGGCATCGTTTGCAAGATACCCTTGCGGTGCAACCTGTGCTTTTTTTAGGATACTGGCAGCATGACCTGCCTGCAGATGACCTAGCGTCCCTTACATTCTTATAGTCTAAATACCAACAAACAGCATAAACATTGGCGGCCATCTTAGAACAGTGCCTCCACCTGCAGACACATGAGGATCAGTGCTGCCTCTGCGAGTGCCAGGGTCAGCATGCGCCGCAAACCCCAACATCACGATGCGCAAGACTCTGCGCACTTGAACCCGCTGAGTGCTGTCTCCAGACTTCTTCTGCTGTGGTGGGAAGCCACGCTGACCTAGGAGCATAACCGGATTCAGCATGGCTACGCTGAATGCTGCTACTGTTTTTGTGCCAATTTGGAAGGCTACCTAGGTGATCAAGGTGGCAAACTCGACTGTAAAGGCCAGTAAAGGCCAGCCGTTGAGTAAGGCGATAGATATTATTTTGTGGTACTCATCCCTGTTTCTTGGCTCGGGCGGAGTAGGTGACGGCCCAGGGTGCAGAGCTAAAAAAGCTCAGCAGGGGGGCGCAGTAAGGGGCCCACCCAGAAAGCTGACTCTGATCTTGCTGGACAAAAGATTAAGCAGCCTGCTGTGCCGGTGGGCGCTCCTCTGAGATGTGCGTCTGCTGCTCTCTGCTGACTTGTGGATGACTGAGATGCGTTCAGAATATACAAACAAAGGAATGTATATTCCAAACACAGTGTGTGAGATGCTCTGGAGTCCCACACCCTGTGCCCCTCATTCTTTGTGTTGACAGCCTTTCAAGTGGGGCCATTTATAAGCGATGGCTCATTTATGTGCATTTCAATGTTAAGAACTGAACATGGGGCATTTTTATTCACCAGGCCAGCACAAGTATCAGTTAGATGACCAAACCTATGCATTCTTTAAAGAGAATTAACCTGCCACACCGGAAAGTTTAAAAATATTTTCATGTCTCTTTATTTGACACACCAAAAAGTTTTTTGTATATAACTTTTTAGTTACATATGGCGCATCCCTGGGAAGGTTGAATCCAGTTTTCTTGTTTACGTATTGTAGTGGCTGCTTTATGACATGGACTACATGCATCCGCTCGGCATCAAAGGTCTTTGAATTTTCTAAACAAGCCAGCCACCGCCTAGCACAGACACCAGAAGGCAACTCAATCTCGCTTGGCACTTTGATTAAGAAAGTAGAGTTCATTGAGTGTCACCATGCAGACAGGAGTCCATGGAAAATCAATGAAGTGATATGTGTGCAGCAAGGATTTGTGTGCGGAACAAGCCACCACCCTGTTGGTTAATGGCGTCTATGTGGCACATATGTAACAGCACATATGCACATATGCGAGTTGTTGTCTGATGTGTTCAATGTCCAGACAATAGCAGGCTGGAATGTTTGTGTATGTGGCTCTGACGAGCATGCCATACGGTGCCCACACTTAAACACATAAAGCAATCAAAAAAGTTGCCTCAAGTTGTACATCCACGCGGCCAAACGGCCCTCCTACACTGCCACACCATGGTGTTCACTAGCTGCAGGCCAGCACTAATAAGAGATGCTAATGCCAGCTCTGTTAGATGGAGCTGGGGCCTGCTCTTTTTGCAGATATAACCCACGAGGCCTGCGCAATGGTGAGGAGGTAGTGGCTGAGGAACTGTGGACCCTTTACCATGCATTAGAAATTGGCTTAAAACGCTTCATCAGCTTATTACTGATCAGGCTAGAGTTTGAAAGAGGTACAACCCTTCTGTGCAGCCTTTCTGTGCATTGTTTATTGGGTGTTTCTTGTGCAGTATCCTGCCCTGTCTATAGATATAATTCCCTAAAGATGTTTCTGTACTGGGGGTTGGGCATGCCCACACTGAGACCCAGCCCTTCCTTCCTCTAAAATTATTCAGAAACAAGAAGCAAAAGAGCCCTTGTACCCCATTTGAGTGTCTGATGTTGCAGCCATTTTATACTCGCATCCAAAAACTTAAGTTGTCCAAATAAGTATGTATGGTTCATGGTTACAAACATTTTAATGTTGGCGTGAGTGTTGTGAACAGTGATGTGAGCACCAAGCCATGCATCTGTTATGAATTTAAAGATTCACACATACAATCCTTTAATCACAGACTTGTTTATCCAATATAAAGATATCCAATCACTGTCATAGTCCTGAAAGGCTCTGTGATTTAATGCAAAGCATACAGGAACCCTCACTGGTGCTATTTGTCTCCTTTCCCACTCTTATGGAGGTATTTTGAAAGAGTAGAATACGAGTGCAACAGACTGTCCATCTTGGAATGATAACCTTCCATCAAAAAATAATTAATATGGTTAGTCTAGTATTGCCCCTTGTGAAATACAAGTGAGGTGGTATGAACAGAACACCTGCAACACAGGACCAGTGGTCAGTGGGCCCTCAGACTCTGGTAGGCTGGTCACACTGCAGTGTGCCAATATGGACAGTTTGAAACTGCATTCAGGCGAGGCCTTCCCTAAGAGCAGGTGGCAGAAAAAACATTTACTTGGACAATAACAGCTCTGTTTCCACATTAGAAATCTTCTGTAAAGTAAACAATGTAATGAAACCAGCTTCATTTATATAGCAATTATTTATTCACATTGAGGAGGGGTTTTGTTGCACAACACAGAGGTGTAGTTTGGGAGTGATGTGTGCCAGTAAGGGGTGGAGCGTATTCTGGTGTTTCCCCCGGGGCACCAGGTTGGCTAGGAACTGCCCAGATTGTACTGACAGGGTGGACCCACTGTGTTTGTTTATGTTGCATTGCCTGTTTCTAGCTCCATTTAGGGAGGACCAGTACTAGTGCAGTGTTTGTTCATGTTGCATTGCCTGTTTCTAGCTCCATTGAGGGAGGACAAGTACTAGTGCAGTGTTTGTTCGCATTGCATTGCCTGTTTCTAGCTCCATTGAGGGAGGACCAGTACTAGTGCAGTGTTTGTTCGCATTGCATTGCCTGTTTCTAGCTCCATTGAGGGAGGACCAGTATTAGTGCAGTGTTTGTTCATGCTCCATTGCCTGTTTCTAGCTCCATTTAGGGAGGACCAGTACTAGTGCAGTGTTTGTTCGCATTGCTAGCTCCATTGAGGGAGGACCAGTACTAGTGCAGTGTTTGTTCATGTTCCATTGCGTTTCTAGCTCCATTGAGGGAGGACCAGTACTAGTGCAGTGTTTGTTCACGTTGCATTGCCTGTTTCTATCTCCATTGAGGGAGGACCAGTATTAGTGCAGTGTTTGTTCACGTTGCATTCCCTGTTTCTAGCTCCATTGAGGGAGGACCAGTACTAGTGCAGTGTTTGTTCGCATTGCATTGCCTGTTTCCAGCTCCATTGATGGAGTACCAGTACTAGTGCAGTGTTTGTTCGCATTGCATTGCCTGTTTCTAGCGCCATTGATGGAGTACCAGTACTAGTGCAGTGTTTGTTCACATTGCATTGCCTGTTTCTAGCTCGGGAGGACCAGTACTAGGGCAGTGTTTGTTCACGTTGCATTGCCTGTTTCTAGCTCCATTGATGGAGTACCAGTACTAGTGCAGTGTTTGTTCGCATTGCTAGCTCCATTGAGGGAGGACCAGTACTAGTGCAGTGTTTGTTCACGTTGCATTGCCTGTTTCTATCTCCATTGAGGGAGGACCAGTACTAGTGCAGTGTGTGTTCACGTTGTATTCTCTGTTTCTAGCTCCATTGAGGGAGGACCAGTACTAGTGCAGTGTTTGTTCGCATTGCATTGCCTGTTTCTAGCTCCATTGATGGAGTACCAGTACTAGTGCAGTGTTTGTTCGCATTGCATTGCCTGTTTCTAGCTCCATTGATGGAGTACCAGTACTAGTGCAGTGTTTGTTCACGTTGCATTGCCTGTTTCTAGCTCCATTGATGGAGTACCAGTACTAGTGCAGTGTTTGTTCACGTTCCATTGCCTGTTTCTAGCTCCATTGAGGGAGGACCAGTACTAGTGCAGTGTTTGTTCATGTTCCATTGCCTGTTTCTAGCTCCATTGAGGGAAGACCAGTACTAGTGCAGTGTTTGTTCACGCTGCATTGCCTGTTTCTAGCTCCATTGAGGGAGGACCAGTACTAGTGCAGTGTTTGTTCACGCTGCATTGCCTGTTTCTAGCTCCATTGATGGAGCACCAGTACTAGTGTAGTGTTTGTTCACGTTGCATTGCCTGTTTCTAGCTCGGGAGGACCAGTACTAGTGCAGTGTTTGTTTACGTTGCATTGCCTGTTTCTAGCTCCATTGAGGGAGGACCAGTACTAGTGCAGTGTTTGTTCACGTTGCATTGCCTGTTTCTAGCTCCATTGAGGGAGGACCCGTACTAGTGCAGTGTTTGTTCATGCTGCATTGCCTGTTTCTAGCTCCATTGAGGGAGGACCAGTACTAGTGCAGTGTTTGTCTCCATTGAGGGAGGACCAGTACTAGTGCAGTGTTTGTTCACGTTCCATTGCCTGTTTCACGTTACATTGCCTGTTTCTAGCTCCATTGAGGGAGGACCAGTACTAGTGCAGTGTTTGTTCACACTGCATTGCCTGTTTCTAGCTCCATTGAGGGAGGACCAGTACTAGTGCAGTGTTTGTTCACGTTGCATTGCCTGTTTCTAGCTCCATTGAACGAGGACCAGTACTAGTGCAGTGTTTGTTCGCGCTGCATTGCCTGTTTCTAGCTCCATTGAGGGAGGACCAGTACTAGTGCAGCGTTTGTTCACGTTGCAATGCCTGTTTCTAGCTCCATTGAGGGAGGACCAGTACTAGTGCAGCGTTTGTTCGCGTTGCATTGCCTGTTTCTAGCTCCATTGAAGGAGGACCAGTACTAGTGCAGCGTTTGTTCGCGCTGCATTGCCTGTTTCTAGCTCCATTGAGGGAGGACCAGTACTAGTGCAGCGTTTGTTCGCGTTGCATTGCCTGTTTCTAGCTCCATTGAGGGAGGACCAGTACTAGAGCAGCGTTTGTTCGCGTTGCATTGCCTGTTTCTAGCTCCATTGAGGGAGGGCCAGTACTAGTGCAGCGTTTGTTCGCGTCGCATTGCCTGTTTCTAGCTCCATTGAGGGAGGACCAGTAATAGTGCAGCGTTTGTTCGCGTCGCATTACCTGTTTCTAGCTCCATTGAGGGAGGACCAGTACTAGTGCAGTGTTTGTTCGCATCGCATTACCTGTTTCTAGCTCCATTGAGGGAGGACCAGTACTAGTGCAGTGTTTGTTCGCGTCGCATTGCCTGTTTTTAGCTCCATTGAGGGAGGACCAGTACTAGTGCAGTGTTTGTTCGCGTCGCATTGCCTGTTTCTAGCTCCATTGAGGGAGGACCAGTACTAGTGCAGTGTTTGTTCGCGTCGCATTGCCTGTTTCTAGCTCCATTGAGGGAGGACCAGTACTAGTGCAGTGTTTGTTCACGCTGCATTGCCTGTTTCTAGCTCCATTGAGGGAGGACCAGCACTAGTGCAGTGTTTGTTCACGCTGCATTGCCTGTTTCTAGCTCCATTGAAGGAGGACCAGCACTAGTGCAGTGTTTGTTCGCGCTGCATTGCCTGTTTCTAGCTCCATTGAGGGAGGACCAGCACTAGTGCAGTGTTTGTTCGTGGTGCATTGCCTGTTTCTAGCTCCATTGAGGGAGGACCAGCACTAGTGCAGTGTTTGTTCGCGCTGCATTGCCTGTTTCTAGCTCCATTGAGGGAGGACCAGCACTAGTGCAGTGTTTGTTCGCGTTGCATTGCCTGTTTCTAGCTCCATTGAGGGAGGACCAGTACTAGTGCAGTGTTTGTTCACGTTGCATTGCCTGTTTCTAGCTCCATTGAGGGAGGACCAGTACTAGTGCAGTGTTTGTTCACGTTGCATTGCCTGTTTCTAGCTCCATTGAGGGAGGACCCGTACTAGTGCAGTGTTTGTTCGCGCTGCATTGCCTGTTTCTAGCTCCATTGAGGGAGGACCAGTACAGTGTAGTGTTTGTTCACGCTGCATTGCCTGTTTCTAGCTCCATTGAGGGAGGACCAGTACTAATGCAGTGTTTGTTCTCGTTGCATTGCCTTGCCTGTTTCTAGCTCCATTGAGGGAGGACCAGTACTAGTGCAGTGTTTGTTCGCGCTGCATTGCCTGTTTCTAGCTCCATTGAGGGAGGACCAGTACTAGTGCAGTGTTTGTTCGCGCTGCATTACCTGTTTCTAGCTCCATTGACGGAGGACCAGTACTAGTGCAGTGTTTGTTCACACTGCATTGCCTGTTTCTAGCTCCATTGAGGGAGGACCAGTACTAGTGCAGTGTTTGTTCACGCTCCATTGCCTGTTTCTAGCTCCATTTAGGGAGGACCAGTACTAGTGCAGTGTTTGTTCGCATTGCTAGCTCCATTGAGGGAGGACCAGTGCTAGTGCAGTGTTTGTTCATGTTCCATTGCGTTTCTAGCTCCATTGAGGGAGGACCAGTACTAGTGCAGTGTTTGTTCACGCTGCATTACCTGTTTCTAGCTCCATTGAGGGAGGACCAGCACTAGTGCAGTGTTTGTTCACGCTGCATTGCCTGTTTCTAGCTCCATTGAGGGAGGACCAGCACTACTGCAGTGTTTGTTTGCAGTGCATTGCCTGTTTCTAGCTCCATTGAGGGAGGACCAGTACTACTGCAGTGTTTGTTCATGCTGCATTGCCTGTTGCTAGCTCCATTGAGGGAGGACCAGTACTAGTGCAGTGTTTGTTCATGCTCCATTGCCTGTTTCTAGCTCCATTTAGGGAGGACCAGTACTAGTGCAGTGTTTGTTCGCATTGCTAGCTCCATTGAGGGAGGACCAGTACTAGTGCAGTGTTTGTTCATGTTCCATTGCGTTTCTAGCTCCATTGAGGGAGGACCAGTACTAGTGCAGTGTTTGTTCACGTTGCATTGCCTGTTTCTATCTCCATTGAGGGAGGACCAGTATTAGTGCAGTGTTTGTTCACGTTGCATTCCCTGTTTCTAGCTCCATTGAGGGAGGACCAGTACTAGTGCAGTGTTTGTTCGCATTGCATTGCCTGTTTCCAGCTCCATTGATGGAGTACCAGTACTAGTGCAGTGTTTGTTCGCATTGCATTGCCTGTTTCTAGCTCCATTGAGGGAGGACCAGTACTAGTGCAGTGCTTGTTCACGCTGCATTGCCTGTTTCTAGCTCCATTGAGGGAGGACCAGTACTAGTGCAGTGTTTGTTCACGCTGCATTGCCTGTTTCTAGCTCCATTGATGGAGCACCAGTACTAGTGTAGTGTTTGTTCACGTTGCATTGCCTGTTTCTAGCTCGGGAGGACCAGTACTAGTGCAGTGTTTGTTCACGCTGCATTGCCTGTTTCTAGCTCCATTGAGGGAGGACCAGTACTAGTGCAGTGTTTGTTCACGCTGCATTGCCTGTTTCAAGCTCCATTAAGGGAGGACCAGTACTAGTGCAGTGTTTGTTCACGCTGCATTGCCTGTTTCTAGCTCCATTGAGGGAGGATCAACACTAGTGCAGTGTTTGTTCGCAGTGCATTGCCTGTTTCTAGCTCCATTGAGGGAGGACCAGTACTACTGCAGTGTTTGTTCACGCTGCATTGCCTGTTTCTAGCTCCATTGAGGGAGGACCAGTACTAGTGCAGTGTTTGTTCACGCTGCATTGCCTGTTTCTAGCTCCATTTAGGGAGGACCAGTACTAGTGCAGTGTTTGTTCACATTGCTAGCTCCATTGAGGGGGGACCAGTACTAGTGCAGTGTTTGTTCATGTTGCATTGCCTGTTTCTAGCTCCATTGAGGGAGGACCAGTACTAGTGCAGTGTTTGTTCGCATTGCATTGCCTGTTTCTAGCTCCATTGATGGAGTACCAGTACTAGTGCAGTGTTTGTTCACGTTGCATTGCCTGTTTCTAGCTCGGGAGGACCAGTACTAGTGCAGTGTTTGTTCACGTTGCATTGCCTATTTCTAGCTCCATTGATGGAGTACCAGTACTAGTGCAGTGTTTGTTCATGTTCCATTGCCTGTTTCTAGCTCCATTGAGGGAGGACCAGTACTAGTGCAGTGTTTGTTCACGCTGCATTGCCTGTTTCTAGCTCCATTGAGGGAGGACCAGTACTAGTGCAGTGTTTCTTCACGCTGCATTGCCTGTTTCTAGCTCCATTGAGGGAGGACCAGTACTAGTGCAGTGTTTGTTCGCATTGCATTGCCTGTTTCTAGCTCCATTGATGGAGTACCAGTACTAGTGCAGTGTTTGTTCACGTTGCATTGCCTGTTTCTAGCTCGGGAGGACCTGTACTAGTGCAGTGTTTGTTCACGTTGCATTGCCTGTTTCTAGCTCCATTGATGGAGTACCAGTACTAGTGCAGTGTTTGTTCATGTTCCATTGCCTGTTTCTAGCTCCATTGAGGGAGGACCAGTACTAGTGCAGCGTTTGTTCACGCTGCATTGCCTGTTTCTAGCTCCATTGAGGGAGGACCAGTACTAGTGCAGTGTTTGTTCACGCTGCATTGCCTGTTTCAAGCTCCATTGAGGGAGGACCAGTACTAGTGCAGTGTTTGTTCGCATTGCATTGCCTGTTTCTAGCTCCATTAATGGAGTACCAGAACTAGTGCAGTGTTTGTTCACGTTGCTTTGCCTGTTTCTAGCTCGGGAGGACCCGTACTAGTGCAGTGTTTGTTCACGTTGCATTGCCTGTTTCTAGCTCCATTGATGGAGTACCAGTACTAGTGCAGTGTTTGTTCACATTGCATTGCCTGTTTCTAGCTCCATTGAGGGGGAAGTGAGACCTGAGATTTGGGGATACAGTGCAGCAAGCCTCTCGTGTGTTACCCCTAGCAGGATAACAGTGTTACATGTGAGATCCTCTCCTGTCTTGAAAGCTGCAGGCCACTTCCCTTGAGCATTGTTGGCGCCCAGTCCTTTTCTAGCTTAAGAGCTGTTGGGTTCCTTGTCAGAGGTGCAGGGAGAACTAGAGATTTTTTCCTGGATCTGGATGAATGCTACCTGACGTAACCCCTGGGCAACTTTATTCCTCCTCCCCCAGCAATGTTTGAAGCCATGGCCTGTGTGTCTGCTGGAAGAGTAAGTGCCTGGAAACCTTTGCAACAGTGTCAGTGAGCTGTGGAGCACTGCAGATCATGTAGCAGTCGCCTTCACAATAAGACATTCTTACAACACTAGCATTTCTCTTAAATCCTGCCCCACTGCCATAGATGTTAAAGGAAGCCCTATTTTAAGACACCTTACCCTTACGCACATTGGAAGCATGGTGAGTGCTGGGAGAAGAGCGATGGCAGGTTATGAGGGGGGAAGGAGAGAGAGAGAGAGAGAACCCCATCGATAAGGCAAGATCAGGCAGGATGCAAACGTGTCGAATCATATGCTTTTAAAGGGGCGCGTGGGTGTCTTTTCATTGCTGGCCATGAGTAACTGTGGTATATGACTCGTATGGGGGCGCAGAGCGCCTGCAGGTGCATTCATAGAGAGCCTGCCTGCAGAGGGACTGCCAGAACATAGGATCCGTGGTGCATGCATGCCATTACCCCTCCATGTGATGAAGGGCTGCTTGTGTGGAACACAGTCCCAATGTTGTATCCCGAGCTTTCAGAGCCTAGAGTATCATACAACGTCTGACCGATGAGGCCTAGCCATGTCTGGAGCTGCCTGAGGTCCAGTGCCAAAGTTAGGTGGCCTAGCCTTCCAAGCCTGACTGACCCCTTTTGGAGTGGGGGCGGAGTCGGGTTTGCATAAGGTGTTTCGTCTTCTGTACTGGCCTGTCAATCTGAAAAACAATTGTTTGGAGGGTTGCCCAGAGTCAGACCGGCGGCTGTGATTGGTTCAAACCCTCCACCGACCCATTCTGGTGGAGGCCACCTTGTTTCCTACAGAGCTCTGAGCTTAGTGCTGTCTATGAGATGAAAGTGGTGCGCAAGGGCACAGACCTGCTCTGGCTATGACCCGCTTCTTGGAACACATTCCCATTGGCAGTCGGACCGCGCCAATACCGGTGCAGGCCAGGAAGGAAATTACGGCCTTACTCCTCCATCAATACCGAGGTGCCACATAGGGTTCCTGTGTTCCCCTTTTACATCTCACCCTGTGACGGGAACATCCTGTACCACATATTGTAACTCCCCTACCTCATATGTTACCCTCAATGACTGTTGCTTTCTACCTGTTAAAACTGATATAATATTGTTTCGTCCTCATTGTATATGTTGGCCTATGGCCAGTCGCTTTGCGAGGAAATCCGCATCGCAAGGTCGTGACTTTAAGTTAATCATGCCTCCATTTTAGGTTAAAGCCGCCATTTTGGTTCGTCGTGCAAAGTCACCCTGTGGCCTAAAATGGCCGACCTGTGTTCTCTTGTTCTTACTTTAACCTCTTCAACCTCTGTAGGCGAGTTAATGTCCAACCTGCCTGCAGGCTACATGTTAGGGTCATGTAGACCTTGTCCTTTGTTGACCTCGGGATCAGGGGATTATTTGAGTCGACAATGTTAACCTACAAGTATACAAGAATAATAATGCTATTTAAAACATCACACGCAAAACATCTGTTTGACCTGCAATGAAGCGAATGTGTAAAGAGTGTAAAGTTAAACCCAAAGAATAATAGTATTTGTTAGTAAATGTATTAAGAGGCAAACCACATGCACGAGATATGTAAATTAGGAATGAACCTGGCGCGAACCCTAGCCCAGTACATGATTAACTTGTAGGAGGCTGGACATCGTTATGAAGAAACTGTATAAATATGTGATGTCCAGCTAGCAATTCCTGTTCACTGCTCACATTGAACCTGCTGGTGGTCTCTGTGATGTACTGACGGCCAAATAGCTATTTGTGTACTTTGTTTTGTAAACTGTTCAGTGTTGCAGTAAAGATTCTGGGAATCTTTACAAGCCTGTGTTGGTGTATTTCTCTTTGCATGGTGTAAAAGCCTTAATATTGTATTTTCTGATTCCACAGATGGCGCCCGAATAGGGACCCTCAAGATTGACTTTGTCTCGTTGAAGGTTGGCTCGGCTATCGGACCGGGATCGGACGGTGTCAACAAAAAGGCCCCTATGGACGAGAAGCGAATTCCTCGACAGAACATCCCGATCCGATCCCTGAACGGTGAGCTGTAGCCCGAGACGACATCTTGACGAGGATCCATATATCGAGGTAGGTAAATTTGCCAAAATCACCAGACACGTGGGTCCTTAGATTGTCCTTAGTAACCCGATCGGGCCTCCCAGTCCTTTGGTCAGGTGAATCGTGACCCGATTCTTAATTTAACCCTGACAATTTGAATTTGGCGCATTGTACTCGCGAGCACAATTATTTGACCAGGTAACACCAGAATTCTGATATGCCTGGGAAATTGTCTGCCTGCTTCAGGGCATTATTCCGCAGCGACAGACAATCTTTGGAAGTTAGCTGTCCCGCACCACAGGAGGGGTCGCCGGCATGTACTATGTACCGTAAGAAAGGCTTTGGTAGTATAGCATTTAATGACATTTGGCACAGACAGACCAGACATAACCTTACTCTTCGGTGGCCAACCAATGGTAGCTTTGAAATCCCTCGGTTAGAATATTCTGTATTGATAAAGAAACAGGCTAGACCTGCAGCATTTGACGCATTGCACAGTTGGAAAACCGAAGCTTTGCAGCAACAAAAGAGTGGAGGGAAACATATGCGTCGACATATGACGAATGCCGAAAAGGCACTGTTATATGATCAAAATAAACAATTGGAATCAGTTAGGAACACGGACAGAGCGTTTCAATTAGGCATTCAGAATATTTACCCTTCGAAAGATTTTCATACGTCCGATGAATTGATTAACAAACTTTTGCATGAACGAAGGCCCGATGCCTCTGCGCCACCCCCGTACGTTCCTCCTCCTGGTGCTTTGCCCCTTCCTGTCGCTATTCCTCCTCCTATAGTTCCCCCGGTCCTTCCTATTGTTCTTCCTGTTGTTCCTCCAGCCGTCGCTCCTTTGCCTGCCCCCTTGCCTCCACCTATTGACATTCAGAGTGTGCCTACTCTTCCTCTTCCAAATGATTCCGCATCGCTTGACCAGGGAGAGGGATCACCGGTTGTGACTCGTAATACTGTGTCCCAAGATAAAAAGAATGAATTGATTGCTTGGGCTAAACATTGTATGTAGAAGGGTGAACAAGCTGATGTTTTTTCCACACTCGAAAATCTAAAAAGTATTCCTGAGAAAAATGTTTTTATTGAAGGTTTAGGAATTCATTTAAGCCTAATGTGGAATAAATTAAATAATGTTGATCTCCCGCAAGGGTTACGAGATTTGAACACCTTAGCGCTGTCTAGGGATACTGCAGAGAAAGTATATGAGCATGTCAAGAGGATTTTTGTGTATAGGAAGGAGTTGGAAGAGTTACAGAATGAAGAAGCAGATGGTGATAGTTTAGGCGCTATATTCTTACAGAAACGGTTTTCTCCTCGCCGTGAATTGGTAGGTGAGGAAGTGCGAATTTGTACAAAGGATGCGATAAGATGGATTTCGGATATGTCGATAACTCCAGATGAAGTTTACGACACGTATAGTCAGTATATGTTAGAAATGCAAAAGAAAGTGATACAGGTTATGGTAGAATACCTGCAGGATGAGTGTGTAAAAAGAAAGATTTGTTGTCCCGCAGAATTGTTGGGTGTTTATAAAAGAGCCTTTTCGATTGATACCTCTTCGACTGCCTTAGTGCTTGATTTGGCTCTGTTGCTTAGTAAGCGTTCGGAGCTACCTACTTCTCAGTTGCCTATGAGAGAGGTCCCTCCAACATTTGTCCCAAAAGTTGAGATTGCGGCCGATGCTGCACGAGGTATAGTCGCTGTGGACATTCCTGAACATTATGTATTGCAGTTTGTTCACGTCCCGTTGTCGAGACAGAAAGTGAACACCATAAAACAATCTATTCATGATATAAGAAAGAATCCAACGGGTTCTATAAAGAAATAGAGTCGGTCTTACAATCATTGGTATTCACCTTAAGTGATATTGATTTATTATTTCCCGTACTCCTGCCAGTTGATTTGTGGAAACAGATTAGGACTTTAGATGATGTACCTGGGTTACGAGATACATGGGATAATATGGTTAGGCTGGACAGATAAAGACCAGCTGGCGAGAGACCGCCTTAAGTGATATTAACCGTGCCTGATAGGATTATTGTAAAATTAAAAACCATAGTTCCTGAAAAAAGAATTATTTGGGACAAACTTACGGGCTGAGGGTGCTACCGAGTTCTTCAATCGGTTCGAACAGGTATTTTCAGATTTCAGTGGACAAGACTTAGGCACAGAGTCAGGGAAAAGACTGTTTGTCGACAAATTTGTATGTGGATTGCTGCCTGACATCCAGTTACAGATTATGTCCTCCGAAAGCACTTGGCAGGCGAAGTCCCAATCAGAACTACTGCACATGGCTCAGTACTATGAAAATTGTGTGAATAATGAAAAGGAAAAACTTGGGAAAAGAAAGGGTGACCTGAAAACAAAAGTACTATTACAACAGATTGTTAGAAGCCCTAGAGGGGGTAATACGCAATTTAGAGGTCAATACGTTCCACAGGGAAGTATGCCCCTAGCTCCGCTAACCATTAACCAGTGTGCCTATTGTCGACAGGAAGGTCACTGGCGCGCACAATGTCCGACATTGCAGCAAAAGTCATTTGGGAACATGGGTAGAAGATCCAGAGGTCGCCCTGGTGTAGGGGGCCCTGGTAGAGGCCAGTTTGCGCCAGAAATACAGCAACCTTCTTTGCAGGATAAAAAAGTATCGAGTGTGGATAATAGAAACATTTTTGATCATCCTTCTGCCGCGTATCTCTCTGAAGAACTTCCTTTTGATGACATTCTGTTTCGTTAGGATTGCCCGAAGCAGGATTTGGAACCAACGCCTATTCCCGTTCATCAGAAAGGTCCCTACGTTGAGATGGCAGTGGGAAATAGGAAGCAATTATTTTTAGTAGATACAGGAGCACAAAAGTGTTCCATTGACCCTTCACGGGTTCCAAACATTCCCCTGTCAAGGCAATCCAACGTTTCCGTAGGGTTTTCAGGCACACCTGTAGTTTGTCCAGTCTCTTTGCCGGTACCAATAACAGTGGGTCCATTCACGGAGCAGTGTCCATTTCTACTTACTACAAACTGTGGAGAGAATTTGCTGGGGTTAAATTTGTTGAAGGAATTGAATGCAGTAGTACATTGCTCATCGAATGGAGTTCGGTTAACAATTTCACCTCAGCAATCACTCGCCTCTCAGTTTTTGACTCGACCTTTCCCGCCAGAATCCAGTAACATTCCGGAATGCTTATGGGCAATTTATGATAATGATGTGGGCATTCTTCAAATTGAACCTGTTAAAATTATTCTGAAACATGGAGTAAAACTGCCTCGCATTCCACAATATAAGATCTCAGTCGAAGGCGAACAGGCTTTGAAATGTATAGTTTCTGATTTTGTGCATCGGGGAGTAATTGAGGAAATTACAGGCAGTTTGTGTAACAGCCCGATTTTGCCAGTATACAAAAAAGGTGATAATGCGATTCCTTTTTTCGGTTTATAATTGTTTTGCGTGCTATTAACAAAATTGTGGCTCCTCAATTTCCCATTGTACCTGATGTAACTACGATACTAACTATGATTCCGGCTTCTGCCACTCACTTTACCGGTGTTGACCTCAAAAATGCATTTTTCAGTAGTCCTATACACAAGGATAGTAGGTATTTGTCCGCATTTACCCTAGGTGGATGCTCGTTCACATTCACTTGTGCACCACAAGGGTACACTGAGAGTCCAAGTATTTATAGTAGAGCATTGAAAGAACAACTCGATACTCTCGAGTTGCCTACTACTTGCACGTTACTACAGTATGTAGATGATCTCCTCTTGGCTACTGATTCTGAAAGTGTCTGTAAAGAAGGCACCATGTTGTTGCTTTGTCATCTAGCAAAACATGGTCATAAAGATTCACTCAAAAAATTCCAATATTGTTGTCAGGAGGTCGCCTATTTAGGCTATCTCCTGTCACAGGAGGGAAGAAGGTTGACACCTGAACGAATAAAAAATATTTCTGGCATGTCTGTCCCAAATACGCAGAAGGAAGTTAGAGCCCTGATAGGTATGGCTTCTTACTGGAGATTGTGGATCCCTAACTTTTCGTTAACTAGTAAACCAATGCTGGCTTTGACAAAGAAGGGCATTTCTTTGCCATTGCCATGGACTTTGGAACACCAGACAGCATTCGATTTACTCAAAACCGCGCTGTCTTCGGCACAGGTTTTCGGAACTCCAAATTATGAAAAGGCCTTTGTATTGTATGTGCATGAACGTGATGGATGTGCTTTGGCTGTGTTAACGCAGGAACATGGAGGGAAGAATAGGCCGTGCGGCTATTTCTCATCCGTCCTTGATCCTGTTGCATGCGCTTTGCCGAGATGTTTGAGAGCTGTTGCTGCTGCTGCTGCGTCTGTAAAACAGACCGAGGGAATGGTCCTGGGTCATGCGTTAATCCTAATGGTACCTCACTCTGTGGATGTTCTATTAAATAGAACTCAAACGCAACACTTTACTTCTGCACGATTGACAAGATACAAATTGATCTTGTTTGCTCCCCACATTCAAATTCAGAGGTATTTTGTATTAAATCCGGCTGAACTTTTACCTGTCCCGCAAGATACTGTTGATGGTGACGAAACGTCACACGATTGCCTTTACATTACAGAACAAGAGACTAAAGGTAGAATCGATTTGAAAGATACGCGTTTGAACAGCCCACAAGGAGAGCTATTTTGTGATGGCTCTTGTTTCAAACTTCCGAATGGTACATCCACGGCTGCTTATGCCGTCACTACCTTAAGCACGATGGTAGAAACCAAAAGAATTATGCATAATTCTGCGCAGGCCACAGAAATGATAGCATTAACTCGAGCTTGTGAACTTTCTGAAGGGCTTACAGTAAATATATATACCGACAGTCAGTATGCCTTTGGGGTAGTTCACAACTTCGATAGACTTTGGAAAGAACAAGGTTTCTTGACCTCACATGGCACAAAAATACAGCACAGCACTTTAATAGTGCGAATACTTTCAGCACTCGTACTCCCTGTTCAGTTAGCCATTGTAAAATGTACAGCACTTCAGAAGGTTACAGATGATATAGGAAAAGGGAATGCTTTCGCTGATCAGATAGCTAAACAAACTGCCACTGATTTTCGTTCAGAAATGTATGCTGTAAGGGAAACTGTAAATGTCTGCATCTTTGGTGAAAGTATTGATTCTGTAAAAGACATTCAAGCTGATGCTACTGTAGAGGAGACCAAGAAATGGGTCGAGGGTACAGGGAGATTGGATGGCGATGGCTGTTGGGTGTTGGGTGGACAATGTTGAAGGAAAATGGTTACTCCCTGACGCCTATATTACAATGATGGTCATTATGGCTCATGGTCCGACCCATGTCTGTGCGCGTAAATTGACTAAAATGTTACACAGTGTATGGGCCAATGATAAAATCTTCAAAATTGTGGAGCGCTTTGTCCAAGGGTGCACGGTCTGCTTGCAGCACAATGTAGGATAAGGTACCTCGACTCCTAGAGGAAGTTTCGCTCCACCTTCTGTTCCATTTGAGGTCACCCACTTTGATTTTATTGAGATGGAACGTTGCAACAATCTCAAATACGTGTTGGTCGTCATTTGTGCATTTAGCAAGTGGGTTGAGGCCTTCCCTGTTAGAGATGCAACTGTCATAACCACAGCAAAGACTCTTTTGAAAGAGTTCTTTCCTAGGTTCGGGCTGCCGAGAGTCATCTGGTCGGATAATGGGCCACACTTTATCGCTGCTGTAATCCTACAAATATGTGAAGGATTGCAGATTGATAAACGGTTCCATTCGGCCAGACACGCCCAAAGTGCCGGATTAGTGGAAAGGCATAACGCCATTATAAAGAACAAGCTCACTAAGACGTGTGCTGGCACCAAGTTAAGATGGCCGGACGCCTTACCGATCGTGTTGCTGTCGATGAGAACAACCCCTCAAACTAAGACTGGGCTCTCTCCCTTTGAGGTGGTGATGGGGAGGCCTGCTAATATTTGGGGTATGCCAAAGAGTCGCTCATTGCGGGATGTAGAGAATGTGCTTCTTTCAGATTATTGTAACCAGTTGACTAAAAATCTATTTTCAATTTATCACCATGTGCGAGAGGCATTACCTGTACGGCACGAGGGTCCCGGTCACAGTCTATGACCGGGGGACTGGATCCTCACAAACGTTTTTGAAAGGTCGTCTTGCCTTGCACCTCGGTGGAGGGGTCCCTACCAGGTCCTGCTAGTCACCCAGACTGCGGTGCGGGTAGCAGGGCGGAAGAACTGGATACACGCAATGCACACCAAACGGATCCCGCAGCCCGTGCCATACGATACAGAAGACACAGAATCCCTTTCCAATGCTGTTACCAACGTGCCCGAAACAGCAACAACTGACAAGAGAGTATCGGAGACCGTTCCAGAGTTCGTAGGGCCAGACAAAACGGCCATCTTGTCTCCGCACTCTTCAACAGTGGTACTTCCGGATCATCCATTTTATGATCCCATTCCCATTCACTCGCCACCTCCAGTGGAAAGTGACGACACTGCTTTCTGATCCTTCAGCACTGGAAATTGTGAAATATAATTTACATCCTAGAAGATAGACGTACGGCACGGTTTGACTGTGCAATTGGGGAAATCATTTGAGGGCTTGCCTTTTAGCCCGACTATACGAAAGGATTCTGTTTGCTAAGGGTTGTGGGAAAGACATTAAGAAGATGCGCGACTGGAGTCGCCAGCAAACAAACAATTGTTTTTTTTTCGATTGAAGACTACGATGCCTGCACCCGCTACCGCTCGTAAAGAACTTTTAGATAAACATGTGACTAGCAGAGACAATGAGCAAGCGTGTAAGGGGACCCTGAAAACGTATTGTTGCCTTTTTGTAATAATAACTGGGTTTTTAGTAACTACTGGTTTTGGGTTATGGTACCTGGAGGAAGCATATCCGCTAGAGGACTTTTTACCTGTTGAAAATGTATCTGTTATACCCACTCCTTCCGTGCAATTGCATACTTTGTGTCTAGAGATTCTTCGCATAGACGGAACTATCAGAATAATACTCTTTTGTTAATAATGAATGCCACTCATGCAATTTTTAATAGGACCAACTGCTAGATCTGATCACTTTCAAAATGGCACCTATAGGCAATAAGGATGCCACGCCTCCATCTTATTCTGTTAACCATAGCCCCAATTCAGTTTCCTTCTGCATACAGAGGAATGGAACACGGTCAATGGGTGATTTTAGAAGTTGTGCCAACGTTGCGAATTTGACTAGTGAGAACAGACCTCTGTATGTAGGTGAACCTGTCTATTTTGTTTGCGGTAATGTTGCATTTCCATGGTTGCCCAGGGATTGGCAAGGAACTTGCTATTTAGGGATTCTACTACCTGGGGTATTTATTGCCAGTACTGCAGAAATTTCGAAGACTAGTCCACAACGAGATGTGAAGAGGGATACTCCAGCGCAAACTCTAGGAGACATAATGAAATCCTTTGTGCCATTTTTTGGGCAAATTATGAATTCAGAAGCTATCAGGGGACTAGCAAGAGTACTGGAGAGAACCATCAAACGGACCACTGTCATACTCTATAATATGACGTTAGAACAGAAAGCGATACGATTAGTAGCTCTTCAGAACGGAATGGCATTAGATGTGAGCGTGGAGGAGTATGTAAATTAGTGGGGTCCGCTTGCTGCGTTTACGTACCAGACTCCTCTCCAACGATCTTTAGGGCAATCCAAAATCTACATGTTCTTAGTTCGGAAGTGCGTGTTCCTGGGGGAAACTGGGAATTTAGTGCATGGTTTCGGGATGCCTATGGTCGTGGGGATGGAAGTTGCTTTCGGCTTTGCTGATTATCTTGGGTAGTTTACTGTTCCTTTGTTGTTGTATACAGTGTCTCCCTGGTATATGTTCGGTATTAGGGGGATGTTGCGCGCAAGCAACAAGTGTATTAGGGCATAAAATATACGCCCCAGATAAGGTTTCCAAGGAGTATGTGTTGAAAGAAACTCTAGTGTCTGACCTAATGGCAATAGATATGTCTGATAATGATTCGGGGTGTATAGATGTTGAAATGTGGAGTTAGTCATAAAGTGATTGGAAGTAGTTTAGCGCTTGGAATAGGCCAAAAGGAGGGTTTGTCAAAACTGATATAATATTGTTTCGTCCTCATTGTATATGTTGGCCTATGCCCAGTCGCTTTGCGAAGAAATCCGCATCGCAAGGTCGTGACTTTAAGTTAATCAAGCCTCCATTTTAGGTTAAAGCCGCCATTTTGGTTTGTCGTGCAAAGTCACCCTGTGGCCTAAAATGGCCGACCTGTGTTCTCTTGTTCTTACTTTAACCTCTTCAACCTCTGTAGGCGAGTTAATGTCCAACCTGCCTGCAGGCTACATGTTAGGGTCATGTAGACCTTGTCCTTTGTTGACCTCGGGATCAGGGGATTATTTGAATCGACGATGTTAACCTACAAGTATACAAGAACGATAATGATATTTAAAACATCATACGCAAAACATCTGTTTGACCTGCATTGAAGCAAATGTGTAAAGAGTGTAAAGTTAAACCCAGAGAATAATAGTATTTGTTAGTAAATGTATTAAGAGGCAAACCACATGCACGAGATATGTAAATTAGGAATGAACCTGGCGCGACCCTAGCCCAGTACATGATTAACTTGTAGGAGGCTGGACATCGTTATGAAGAAACTGTATAAATACGCTGATGTCCAGCTAGCAATTCCTGTTCACTGCTCACATTGAACCTGCTGGTGGTCTCTGTGATGAACTGATGGCCAAATAGCTATTTGTGTACTTTGTTTTATAAACTGTTCAGTGTTGCAATAAAGATTCTGGGAATCTTTACAAGCCCGCGTTGGTGTATTTCTCTTTGCATGGTGTAAAAGCCTTAATATTGTATTTTCTGATTCCACATACCTAGGTTCCTACGACATAAAACACCAAATAAAAATAACACGTACACTTGTGGAGCGCACATTCACCTCCACAGGAGGACCTTGACATTGCAGACAGATAACAGATGTTCCTTACTACATAACTCAAGGGTATACATTTTATTAACCTTTTGAGGAGGCTGGGCTTCGAACCTGTGACTATGGGCCTCATTACGAGTCAGGCGTTAAGGGGTTAACGGCGCCGTAAACGGCGCCGACCCTTAACGCATGATTCCGAGGTCCCTTTGCGCCATGGTGAGTTTAACGCCTGCTTTTTGCAGGCGTGAAAATCCATGGCGCTAAGGGACCATGGTGCTAATTACGCCACCGTAATTTACGGTGGCGTAATTAGCGCCTTCCCCACTCCCATTATGCCCTATGGGGCAAAAATGGGAATGGGGAAGGGTAAAATGGGAAATGGGGATTTACCGCCCCACTCACCATGGAATGGGGCGGTAAATCCGCCATCCACCATGGTGTAAACGTAGTTTGCACCATGGTGGTAAGGGTACGACCCAGGTGGTAACTTACCGCCTGGGTCGTAATGAGGCCCTATGAAATCAAAGACAGAGCCCTGCAGTGGATGCATCAGTCCACTGAGCCACGGAGCCGGCCACCTGCAAGGGAATTATCTATTTCAATAGGCTGCTTGGGATACAGAACCCATTGCCAAGCAGCCAAAACGCCCAGCTTGATCGCCATCTGCGTATGAAGGGCTATAGGCTTAGCCTTGTTTGCAGGCAATGGGAGGGGTGTGTCTGTGGCTGGCCGTGTTCTTTTAAGAGGTGTGAATGGTGGGTGGTGAAGGGGAGGGGGGCTGCATGAAGGTGCATGCTGAGTGAGACAATGACAGACCAATGGATGTCATTAAATGCATTTTGTTGTACTGGGTTTTCTTTAGTCTTACTAGAACTGTTGTAAAACACAATGGGCCTCATTAGGACCCTGGCGGAGAGGGTTTTACGCCAGCGTAGTGCATGGCGTACCTCTCCGCCATACTACGAGTTCCCGTAGCGCCATGGCGGCCTTTTCCGCCTGGTTTTACCAGGCGGAGAAAACCATGGCGCTACGGGACCTCGTTGTTAATTACGCCACCGTATTTTACGGTGGCGTAATTAACTCCTTCCCCACTCCCATTATACCCTATGGGGCAAAAATGGGAATGGGGAAGGGCAGAATGGGGATTGGGGATTTACCGCCCCGCCAAGGTCGGAATGGGGCGGTAAATCCGCCAACCCCCATGGCGCTATCGGCGGCTTTCTGCCATGCTTCGCGGTGCATTTAGCACCGCGAAATCCGCCTGGGTCCTAATGAGGCCCAATGTTGCAGGGTGGAGTGGAGGAAAGGAAGGGCCCAGGTGTAGGGCTTGAATGGGGGCAGGCGGTGACGGTGAGTATGGGGGAGTGGGCAGAAAAGTGGGCGGGCAGAGGGAACATAGTTCCACTACTTTTTTTTCACGCTTCGATCACTGGGTAAATTGAAAGATTTAAGGATGGAGTTTGGTGGCCAATAGGGGCCAACAGCAGGTTGGCAGTGGCCCAGATGGCAATTGTTCATGCCACCCACTTTAACTTACAGTGGGGGCAGAAGTGGAATTCAGAGCCGAGCATGAGAAGGAAAGACAGGATTTTGAGAAGTGGAATCGAATCAGTTAATTCTGCTCAAAAAGCCAGCGTAGGTGGGCAAGAGAGAAAAACAGGGGAGGATGAGAAGGTGGGGAGAAAAACAAGCGAAAGTGACTCCTACAGGGAGAAAAAGGGCAAAGAAGAGCGGAAAATCGATCAATCTTATAGAAAATAAACGTATCCAAATCCTATTTAAAGAATAGGTTCAGCTACATGAGAGTCATTTGGGCAATTCATACCACCCCCCTCTTTCAGAGCATCCCATATCATAACAACCTAGTGTTGCTTGCACCTCCGAAGGGGCACGCCTTGATAGCATGTGGCCACGTGGCTGCAGATTGCAAGCAGACCTCTGCAGCAAGCACTCAACCAGCTGAGCTACCTTACTTGCATTGAGGTTTCTGCGGTGTGGGTAGCATTTAATGCGGTGTGCCCTCCTATTTACGGCGCCAGATCATAGCCAGTGCCTTTCCGGGCTTGGCTCTGCAAAGTGGGCATAGCTGGGCGGGGCAGCCGGGCGGGGCAGCTACTGATGGCAAATAAATAAGTGTAATGCATGTCTGGGTGGATGAGGTGGGTGGGGGGCTGCAGGCAGCCCACGGGGGAGGAGAGACCTGCCAGAAGCATTAAGTGCAGAGCAAGCGAAGAAGCGTAATGAGCCGCGCAGAGGTTTACTGCGCGGGCACCGTTTAGGTTTCTCCATTTCCACAGCTTTAATTAATACTTAAAATGTAAACATACCATAATGACAGCCTTAGTTTCATTTCTTTCTCGGTCTGCAGTTCTGGATGTTTAAGCACCCGCTCACTTCTCCAACAAGTGAAAATAACGTGAATAATTATCATAATAAAATCAGTATTTAAAGATTTATTTCTGGTATTATTAATATTATTATTATTATTATGTTCATATTATTCATGGAAGCATGCACTATCTGTATTGAAGCCTGTACGTAATATTCTTACGGCAGGTCTAGTAATACAAATGGAAAAACTGCCCTTACTACACTTGCACTGTGACATCACAATGGCCGCTGCCAGAGCCAGCTCACTCTTATCACAATCACTGCTGCCAGAGCCAGCCCACTCTTATCACAATCACTGCTGCCAGAGCCAGCCCACTCTTATCACAATCACTGCTGCCAGAGCCAGCTCACTCTTATCACAATCACTGCTGCCAGAGCCAGCTCACTCTTATCACAATGGCCGCTGCCAGGGCCAACTCACTCTTATCACAATGGCCGCTGCCAGGGCCAACTCACTCTTATCACAATGGCCACTGCCAGAGCCAGCTCACTCTTATCACAATCACTGCCGCAAGAGCCAGCTCACTCTTATCACAATGGCCGCTGCCAGAGCCAGCTCACTCTTATCACAATGGCCGCTGCCAGAGCCAGCTTACTCTTGTCACAATGGCCGCCGCCAGAGCCAGCTCACTCTTATCACAATGGCCGCTGCCAGGGCCAACTCACTCTTATCACAATGACCTCCGCCAGAGCCAGCTCACTCTTATCACAATCACTGCCGCAAGAGCCAGCTCACTCTTATCACAATGGCCGCTGCCAGAGCCAGCTCACTCTTATCACAATCACTGCTGCCAGAGCCAGCTCACTCTTATCACAATGGCCACTGCCAGAGCCAGCTCACTCTTATCACAATCACTGCTGCCAGAGCCAGCTCACTCTTATCACAATCACTGCTGCCAGAGCCAGCCCACTCTTATCACAATCACTGCTGCCAGAGTCAGCTCACTCTTATCACAATGGCCGCTGCCAGAGCCAGCTCACTCTTATCACAATCACTGCTGCCAGAGCCAGCTCACTCTTATCACAATCACTGCTGCCAGAGCCAGCCCACTCTTATCACAATCACTGCTGCCAGAGCCAGCTCACTCGTATTGCAGATGAGTTCCATCGCAAAGGCCGCTGCCAGAGCCAGCTCACTCTTATCACAATGGCTGCTGCCAGAGCCAGCTCACTCTTATTGCAGCTGTGTTGTGACATCACAATGGCTGCTGCCAGAGCCAGCTCACTCTTATCACAATGGCCGCTGCCAGAGCCAGCTCACTCTTATCACAATGGCCGCCGCAAGAGCCAGCTCACTCTTATCACAATGGCCGCTGCCAGAGCCATCTCACTCTTATCACAATGGCCGCTGCCAGAGCCAGCTCAATCTTATCACAATGGCCTGCGCCAGAGCCAGCTCAGTCTTATCACAATGGCCGCTGCCAGAGCCAGCTCACTCTTATCACAATGGCCGCCGCCAGAGCCAGCTCACTCTTATCACAATGGCTGCTGCCAGGGCCGACTCACTCTTATCACAATGGCCGCTGCCAGAGCCAGCCCATTCTTATCACAATGGCCGCTGCCAGAGCCAGCCCATTCTTATCACAATGGCCGCTGCCAGAGCCAGCTCACTCTTATCACAATGGCCGCTGCCAGAGCCAGCTCACTCTTATCACAAGGGCCGCTGCCAGAGCCAGCTCACTCTTATCACAATGGCAGCTGCCCGAGCCAGCTCACTCTTATCACAATCACTGCTGCCAGAGCCAGATTACTCTGGTCACAATGGCCACCACCGGAGCCAGCTCACTCTTATCACAATGGCCGCTGTCAGAAGCAGCTCACTCTTATCACAATGGTCGCTGCCAGAGCCAGCTCACTCTTATCACAAAGGCCGCTGCCAGAGCCAGCTCACACTTATCACAATGGCAGCTGCCCGAGCCAGCTCAATCTTATCACAATGGCCTGCGCCAGAGCCAGCTCACTCTTATCAGAATGGCTGCTGCAAGAGCCAGCTCACTCTTATCACAATGGCTTCCGCCAGAGCCAGCTCACTCTTATCACAATGGCCGCTGCCAGGGCCAGCTCACTCTTATCACAATGGCCGCTGCCAGAGCCAGCCCACTCTTATGACAATGGCCGCTGCCAGAGCCAGCTCACTCTTATCACAAGGGCCGCTGCCAGAGCCAGCTCACTCTTATCACAATGGCAGCTGCCCGAGCCAGCTCACTCTTATCACAACGGCCGCTGCCAGAGCCAGCTCAATCTTATCACAATGGCCTCCGCAAGAGCCAGCTCACTCTTATCACAATGGCCACTGCCAGAGCCAGCTCACTCTTATCACAATCACTGCTGCCAGAGCCAGATCACTCTTGTCACAATGGCCACCACCGGAGCCAGCTCACTCTTATCACAATGGCCGCTGTCAGAACCAGCTCACTCTTATCACAATGGCCACTGCCAGAGCCAGCTCACTCTTATCACAAGGGCCGCTGCCAGAG
The DNA here is from genome assembly GCF_040938575.1 of Ambystoma mexicanum. Taxonomy (NCBI): domain Eukaryota; kingdom Metazoa; phylum Chordata; class Amphibia; order Caudata; family Ambystomatidae; genus Ambystoma; species Ambystoma mexicanum. The sequence continues at coordinate 640,960,351 of NC_090940.1, read as the reverse complement.
CCAGCTCACTCTTATCACAATGGCAGCTGCTCGAGCCAGCTCACTCTTATCACAATGGCCGCTGCCAGAGCCAGCTCACTCTTATCACAATGGCCGCTGTCAGAGCCAGCTCAGTCTTATCACAATCACTGCTGCCAGAGCCAGCTCACTCTTGTCACAATGGCCGCCACCGGAGCCAGCTCACTCTCATCACAATGGCCCCTGTCAGAACCAGCTCACTCTTATCACAATGGCCGCTGCCGGAGCCAGCTCACTCTTATCACAATGGCCGCTGCCGAAGTCAGCTCATTCTTATCAGAATGGCTGCTGCCAGAGCCAGCTCAATCTTGTCACAATGGCCCCGGCCAGAGCCAGCTCACTCTTATCACAATGGCCGCTGCCAGGGCCAACTCACTCTTATCACAATGGCCGCTGCCAGAGCCAGCCCATTCTTATCACAATGGCCGCTGCCAGAGCCAGCTCACTCTTATCACAATGGCCGCTGCCAGAGCCAGCTCACTCTTATCACAAGGGCCACTGCCAGAGCCAGCTCACTCTTATCACAATGGCAGCTGCCCGAGCCAGCTCAATCTTATCACAATCACTGCTGCCAGAGCCAGATCACTCTGGTCACAATGGCCACCACCGGAGCCAGCTCACTCTTGTCACAATGGCCGCTGTCAGAAGCAGCTCACTCTTATCACAATGGCCGCTGCCAGAGCCAGCTCACTCTTATCACAAGGGCCGCTGCCAGAGCCAGCTCACTCTTATCACAATGGCAGCTGCCCGAGCCAGCTCAATCTTATCACAATGGCCTGCGCCAGAGCCAGCTCACTCTCATCACAATGGCTGCTGCCAGAGCCAGCTCACTCTTATCACAATGGCTGCCGCCAGAGCCAGCTCACTCTTATCACAATGGCCGCTGCCAGGGCCAGCTCACTCTTATCACAATGGCCGCTGCCAAAGCCAGTCCACTCTTATCACAATGGTCGCTGCCAGAGCCAGCTCACTCTTATCACAAGGGCCGCTGCCAGAGCCAGCTCACTCTTATCACAATGGCAGCTGCCCGAGCCAGCTCACTCTTATCACAACGGCCGCTGCCAGAGCCAGCTCAATCTTATCACAATGGCCTCCGCCAGAGCCAGCTCACTCTTATCACAATGGCCACTGCCAGAGCCAGCTCACTCTTATCACAATCACTGCTGCCAGAGCCAGATCACTCTTGTCACAATGGCCACCACCGGAGTCAGCTCACTCTTATCACAATGGCCGCTGTCAGAACCAGCTCACTCTTATCACAATGGCCACTGCCAGAGCCAGCTCACTCTTATCACAAGGGCCGCTGCCAGAGCCAGCTCACTCTTATCACAATGGCAGCTGCTCGAGCCAGCTCACTCTTATCACAATGGCTGCTGCCAGAGCCAGCTCATTCTTAACACAATCACTGCTGCCAGAGCCAGCTCACTCTTATCACAATGGCCGCTGTCAGAGCCAGCTCAGTCTTATCACAATCACTGCTGCCAGAGCCAGCTCACTCTTGTCACAATGGCCGCCACCGGAGCCAGCTCACTCTCATCACAATGGCCGCTGTCAGAACCAGCTCACTCTTATCACAATGGCCGCTGCCGGAGCCATCTCACTCTTATCACAATGGCCGCTGCCGAAGTCAACTCATTCTTATCAGAATGGCTGCTGCCAGAGCCAGCTCAATCTTGTCACAATGGCCCCGGCCAGAGCCAGCTCACTCTTATCACAATGGCCGCTGCCAGAGCCAGCTCACTCTCATCACAATGGCCACTGCCAGAGCCAGCTCACTCTTATCACAATGGCCGCTGCCGAAGTCAGCTCATTCTTATCAGAATGGCCGCTGCCAGAGCCAGCTCACTCTTATCACAATGGCCGCAGCCAGAGCCAGCTCACTCTTATCACAATCACTGCTGCCAGAGCCAGCTCACTCTTGTCAAAATGGCCGCTGCCAGAGCCAGCTCACTCTTATCAGAATCACTGCTGCCAGAGCCAGCCCACTCTTGTCACAATGGCCGCCACCGTAGCCAGCTCACTCTTATCACAATGGCCGCTGTCAGAACAAGCTCACTCTTATCACAATGGCTGCTGCCGGAGCCAGCTCACTCTTATCACAATGGCCGCTGCCAGAGCCAGCTCACTCTTATCACAATGGCCGCTGCCAGAGCCAGCTCACTCTTGTCACAATGGCCCCGGCCAGAGCCAGCTCACTTTTATCACAATGGCCGCTGCCAGAGCCAGCTCACTCTTATCACAATGGCCACTGCCAGAGCCAGCTCACTCTTATTGCAGCTGTGTTGTGACATCACAATGGTTGCTGCCAGAGCCAGCTCACTCTTATCACAATGGCCGCTGCCAGGGCCAGCTCACTCTTATCGCAATGGCCGCTGCCAGAGCCAGCTCACTCTTATCACAATGGCCGCTGCCAGAGCCACCTCACTCTTATCACAATGGCCACTGCCAGAACCAGCTCACTCTTATCACAATCACTGCTGCCAGAGCCAGCTCACTCTTGCCACAATGGCCCCTGCCAGAGCCAGCTCACTCCTATCACAATCACTGCTGCCAGAGCCAGCTCACTCTTATCACAATGGCCGCTGCCAGAGCCAGCTCACTCTTATCACAAGGGCCGCTGCCAGAGCCAGCTCAGTCTTATCACAATGGCAGCTGCCTGAGCCAGCTCACTCTTATCACAATGGCTGATGCCAGAGCCAGCTCAATCTTATCACAATGGCCTCCGCCAGAGCCAGCTCACTCTTATCACAATGGCCGCTGCCAGAGCCAGCTCACTCTTATCACGATCACTGCTGCCAGAGCCAGATCACTCTTGTCACAATGGCCACCACCGGAGCCAGCTCACTCTTATCACAATGGCCGCTGTCAGAACCAGTTCACTCTTATCACAATGGCCGCTGCCAGAGCCAGCTCACACTTATCACAAGGGCCGCTGCCAGAGCCAGCTCACTCTTATCACAATGGCTGCTGCCCGCACCAGCTCACTCTTATCACAATGGCCGCTGCCAGAGCCAGCTCACTCTTATCACAATCACTGCTGCCAGAGCTAGCTCACTCTTATCACAATGGCCGCTGCCAGCGCCAGCTCACTCTTATCACAATCACTGCTGCCAGAGCCAGCTCACTCTTGTCACAATGGCCGCCGCCGGAGCCAGCTCACTCTTATCACAATGGCCACTGTCAGAACCAGCTCACTCTTATCACAATGGCCGCTGCCGGAGCCAGCTCACTCTTATCACAATGGCCGCTGCCGAAGTCAGCTCATTCTTATCACAATGGCCACTGCCAGAGCCAGCTCACTCTTATCACAATGGCTTCTGCCAGAGCCAGCTCACTCTTATCACAATCACTGCTGCCACAGGCAGCTCACTCTTGTCACAATGGCCCCTGCCAGAGCCAACTCACTCTTATCACAATCACTGCTGCCAGAGCCAGCTCACTCTTGTCACAATGGATGCCGCCGGAGCCAGCTCACTCTTATCACAATGGCCGCTGTCAGAACCATCTCACTCTTATCACAATGGCTGCTGCCAGGGCCAGCTCACTCTTATCATAATGGCCGCTGCCAGAGCCAGCTCACTCTTATCACAATGGCCAAAGCCAGAGCCAGCTCACTCTTGTCACAATAGCCCCTGCCAGAGCCAGCTCACTCTTATCACAATGGCCGTTGCCAGAGCCAGCTCACTCTTATCACAATGGCCACTGCCAGAGCCAGCTCACTCTTATTGCAGCTGTGTTGTGACATCACAATGGTTGCTGCCAGAGCCAGCTCACTCTTATCACAATGGCCGCTGCCAGGGCCAGCTCACTCTTATCACAATGGCTGCTGCCAGAGCCAGCTCACTCATGCCACAATGGCCCCTGCCACAGCCAGATCACTCATGCCACAATCACTGCTGCCAGAGCCAGATCACTCTTATCACAATCACTGCTGCCAGAGCCAGCTCCCTCTTGTCACAATGGCCAATGCCAGAGCCAGCTCCCTCTTAACACAATGGCCGCTGCCAGAGCCAGCTCACTCTTATCACAATGGCCGCTGCCAGAACCAGCTCACTCTTATTGCAGTTGAGTTGTGACATCACAATGTTTGCTGCCACAACCATCCCACTATTATTGCAGTTGAGTTGTCATCACAATGGCTGCTGCCAGAGCCAGCTCACTTTCATTGCAGTTGAGTTGTGACATCACAATGGCCGTTGCCAGAGCCAGCTCACTATTATTGCAGTTGAGTTGTGACATCACAATGGCTGCTGCCATAGCCAGCTCACTCTTTTTGCAGTTGAGTTGTGACATCACAATGGCCACTGCCAGAGCCAGCTCACTCGTATCACAATCACTGCTGCTAGAGCCGCTCACTCTTATTGCAGTTGAGTTGTGACATCACAATGGCCCCAGCCAGAGCCAGCTCACTCTTATTGCAGTTAAGTAGTGACAGTACAATGGCCCCCGCCAGAGCCAGCTGTCTCTTATTGCATTTGAGTTGTGACATCACAATGGCAGCCAACAGAGCAAGCTCACTCTTATTGCAGTTGAGTTATGACATCACAATGGCCGCTGCCAGAGCCAGCTCACTGTTAATGTAGTTGAGTTGTGACATCACAATGGCCGCTGCCAGAGCCAGCTCATTCTTATTGCAGTTGAGTTGTGACATCACAGTGGCCGCTGCCAGAGCCAGCTCATTCTTATCACAATCACTGCTGCTAGAGCCAGCTCTCTCTAATTGCAGTTCAGTTGTGACATTAAAATGGCCCCTGCCAGAGCCACCTCACTCTTATTGCAGTCGAGTTGTGACATCACAATGGCCACCACCAGAGCCAGCTCACTCTTAATGTAGTTGAGTTGTGACATCACAATGGCCGCTACCAGAGCCAGCTCATTCTTATTGCAGTTGAGTTGTGACATCACAATGGCCGCTGCCAGAACCAGCGCACTCTTATCACAATCACTGCTACTAGAGCCAGCTCACTCTTATTGCAGTTCAGTTGTGACATTGAAATGTCCCCTGCCAGAGCTAGCTCACTCTTATTGCAGTTGAGTTGTAACATCACAATGGCCGCCGCTCGAGCCAGCTCACTCTTATTGCAGTTGAGTTGTGACATGACAATGGCCGTTGCCAGAGCCAGCTCACTCGTATTGCAGTTGAGTTGTGACATTGCAATGGCTGCTGCCAGAGCCAGCTCACTCTTATCATAATGACTGCTGCCAGAGCCAGCTCATTCTTATTGCAGCTGTGTCGTGACATCACAATGGCCCCTGCCAGAGCCAGCTCACTCTTATTACAGCTATGTTGTGACATCACAATGGCCCCTGCCAGAGTCAGTTCACTCTTATCACAATGGCCCCTGCCAGAGCCAGCTCACTCTTATTGCAGCTGTATTGTGACATCAAAATGGGCCCTGCCAGAACCAGCTCACTCTTATCACAATGGCCCCTGCCAGAACCAACTCACTCTTATCACAAGGGCCGCTGTCAGAGACAGAGCTAGCTCACTCTTATCACAATGGCCACTGCCAGAGCCAGCTCACTCTTATTGCAGTTGAGTTGAGACACTACAATGGCCCCTGCCAGAGCCAGCTCACTCTTATTGCAGTTGAGTTGTGACATCACAATGGCCACTGCCAGAGCCAGATCACTCTTATTGCAGTTGAGTTGTGACATCACAATGGCCGCTGCCAGAGACAGCACACTCTTAATGCAGTTGAGTTGTGACATCACAATGGCCCCTGTCAGAGCCAGCTCACTCTTATCACAATCACTGCCGCCAGAGCCAGCTCACTCTTGTCACAATGGCCACTGCCAGAGCCAGCTCACTCTTATCACAATGGCCACTGCCAGAGCCATCTCACTCTTATCACAATGGCCGCTGCCAGAACCAGCTCACTCTTATTGCTGTTGAGTTGTGACATCACAATGGCTGTTGCCAGAGCCAGGTCACTCTTATTGCAGTTGAGTTGTCATCACAATGGCTGCTGCCAGTGCCAGCTCACTTTTATTGCAGTTGAGTTGTGACATCACAATGGCTGCTGCCAGAGCCAGCTCACTATTATTGCAGTTGAGTTGTGACATCACAATGGCCGCTGCCAGAGCCAGCTCACTCTTATCACAATGTCCGCTGCCAGAGCCAGCTCACTGTTATTGCAGTTGAGTTGTGACATCACAATGGCGACTGCCAGAGCCAACTCACTCGTATCACAATCACTGCTGCTAGAGCCACTCACTCTTATTGCAGTTGAGTTGTGACATCACAATGGCCCCAGCCAGAGCCAGCTCACTCTTATTGCAGATGAGTTGTGACATTACAATGGCCCCTGTCAGAGCCTGCTCACTCTTATTGCAGTTGCGTTTTGGAATCACAATGGCCGCTGCCAGAGCCAGCTCACTCTTATCACAAACACTGCTGCTAGAGCCAGTTCACTCTTATTGCAGTTGAGTTGTGACATTACAATGGCCACCACCAGAGCCAGCTCATTCTTATTACAGTTGAGTTGTGACATCACAATGGCCGCTGCCAGAGCCAGCTCACTCTTAATGCAGTTGAGTTGGGACATTACAATGGCCCCTGCCAGAACCAGCTCACTCTTATCACAAGGGCCGCTGTCAGAGACAGAGCTAGCTCACTCTTATCACAATGGCCACTGCCAGAGCCAGCTCACTATTATTGCAGTTGAGTTGAGACATTACAATGGCCCCTGCCAGAGCCAGCTCACTCTTATTGCAGTTGAGTTGTGACATCACAATGGCCACTGCCAGAGCCAGATCACTCTTATTGCAGTTGAGTTGTGACATCACAATGGCCGCTGCCAGAGACAGCACACTCTTAATGCAGTTGAGTTGTGACATCACAATGGCCCCTGTCAGAGCCAGCTTACTCTTATCACAATCACTGTCGCCAGAGCCAGCTCACTCTTATCACAATGGCCACTGCCAGAGCCATCTCACTCTTATTGCAGTTGAGTTGTGACATCACAATGGCTGCTGCCAGAGCCAGCTCACTCTTATTGCAGTTGAGTTGTCATCACAATGGCTGCTGCCAGAGCCAGCTCACTTTTATTGCAGTTGAGTTGTGACATCACAATGGCTGCTGCCAGAGCCAGCTCACTATTATTGCAGTTGAGTTGTGACATCACAATGGCTGCTGCTAGAGCCAGCTCACTCTTATTGCAGTTGAGTTGTCATCACAATGGCTGCTGCCAGAGCCAGCTCACTTTTATTGCAGTTGAGTTGTGACATCACAATATCTGCTGCCAGAGCCAGCTCACTATTATTGCAGTTGAGTTGTGACATCACAATGGCCGCTGCCAGAGCCAGCTCACTCTTATCACAATGTCCGCTGCCAGAGCCACTCACTGTTATTGCAGTTGAGTTGTGACATCACAATGGCGACTGCCAGAGCCAACTAACTCATATCACAATCACTGCTGCTAGAGCCACTCACTCTTATTGCAGTTGAGTTGTGACATCACAATGGCCCCAGCCAGAGCCAGCTCACTCTTATTGCAGATGAGTTGTGACATTACAATGGCCCCTGTCAGAGCCGGCTCACTCTTATTGCAGTTGCTTTTTGAAATCACAATGGCCGCTGCCAGAGCCAGCTCACTCTTATCACAATCACTGCTGCTAGAGCCAGCTCACTCTTATTGCAGTTGAGTTGTGACATTACAATGGCCCCTGACAGAGCCAGCTCATTCTTATTACAGTTGAGTTGTGACATCACAATGGCCGCCAACAGAGCCAGCTCACTCTTAGTGCAGTTGAGTTGTGACATCACAATGGCCGCTTCCAGAGCCAGCTCACTCTTATCACAATCTCTGCTGCTAGAGCCAGCTCACTCTTATTGCAGTTGAGTTGTGACATCACTATGACCCCAGCCAGAGCCAGCTTACTCTTATTGCAGTTGAGTTGTTACATTACAATGGCCCCTGCCAGAGCCGGCTCACTCTTATTGCAGTTGAGTTGTCACATCACAATGGCCGCTGCCAGAGCCAGATCACTCTTATCACAATCACTGCTTTTAGAGCCAGCTCACTCTTATTGCAGTTGAGTTGTGACATTACAATGGCCCCTGCCAGAGCCAGCTCACTCTTATTGCAGTTGAAATGTGACATCACAATGGCCACCACCAGAGCCAGCTCACTCTTATTGCAGTTGAGTTGTGACATCACAATGGCCACTGCCAGAGCCAGCTCACTCTTAATGCAGTTGAGTTGGGACATTACAATGGCCGCTGCCAGAGCCAGCTCACTCTTATTACAATCACTGCTGCTAGAGCCAGCTCACTCTTATTGCAGTTGAGTTGTGACATCACAATGGCCGCTGCCAGAGCCAGCTCACTCTTATTGCAGTTGAGTTGTGACATCACAATGGCCACTGCCAGAGCCAGCTCACTCTTATTGCAGTTGAGTTGTGACATCACAATGGCCGCTGCCAGAGCCAGCTCACTCTTATTGCAGTTGAGTTGTGACATCACAATGGTCCCAGCCAGAGCCAGCTCACTCTTAATGCAGTTGAGTTGTGACATCACAATGGCCGCTGCCAGAGCCAGCTCACTCTTATTGCAGTTGAGTTGTGACATCACAATGGTCGCTGCCAGAGCCAGCCCAATCTTATCACAATCACTGCTGCTAGAGCCAGCTCACTCTTATTGCAGTTGAGTTGTGACATTACAATGGCCCCTGCCAGAGCCAGCTCACTCTTATTGCAGTTGAAATGTGACATCACAATGGCCACCACCAGAGCCAGCTCACTCTTATTGCAGTTGAGTTGTGACATCACAATGGCCGCTGCCAGAGCCAGCTCACTCTTAATGCAGTTCAGTTGGGACATTACAATGGCCGCTGCCAGAGCCAGCTCACTCTTATTACAATCACTGCTGCTAGAGCCAGCTCACTCTTATTGCAGTTGAGTTGTGACATCTCAATGGTCCCAGCAAGAGCCAGATCACTCTTATCACAATCACTGCTGCCAGAGCCAGCTCACTCTTATTGCAGTTGAGTTGTGACATCACAATGGCCCCAGCCAGAGCCAGCTCACTCTTATTGCAGATGAGTTGTGACATTACAATGGCCCCTGTCAGAGCCTGCTCACTCTTATTGCAGTTGCGTTTTGAAATCACAATGTCCGCTGCCAGATCCAGCTCACTCTTATCACAATCGCTGCTGCTAGAGCCAGCTCACTCTTATTGCAGTTGAGTTGTGACATTACAATGGCCCCTGACAGAGCCAGCTCATTCTTATTACAGTTGAGTTGTGACATCACAATGGCCGCCAACAGAGCCAGCTCACTCTTAGTGCAGTTGAGTTGTGACATCACAATGGCCGCTTCCAGAGCCAGCTCACTCTTAATGCAGTTGAGTAGGGACATCACAATGGCCGCTGCCAAAGCCAGCTCACTCTTATCACAATCTCTGCTGCTAGAGCCAGCTCACTCTTATTGCAGTTGAGTTGTGACATCACTATGACCCCAGCCAGAGCCAGCTTACTCTTATTGCAGTTGAGTTGTTACATTACAATGGCCCCTGCCAGAGCCGGCTCACTCTTATTGCAGTTGAGTTGTCACATCACAATGGCCGCTGCCAGAGCCAGATAACTCTTATCACAATCACTGCTGCTAGAGCCAGCTCATTCTTATTGCAGTTGAGTTGTGACATTACAATGGCCCCTGCCATAGCCAGCGCACTCTTATTGCAGTTGAAATGTGACATCACAATGGCCACCACCAGAACCAGCTCACTCTTATTGCAGTTGAGTTGTGACATCACAATGGCCGCTGCCAGAGCCAGCTCACTCTTAATGCAGTTGAGTTGGGACATTACAATGGCCGCTGCCAGAGCCAGCTCACTCTTATTACAATCACTGCTGCTAGAGCCAGCTCACTCTTATTGCAGTTGAGTTATGACATCACAATGGTCCCAGCCAGAGCCAGCTCACTCTTAATGCAGTTGAGTTGTGACATCACAATGGCCGCTGCCAGAGCCAGCTCACTCTTATTGCAGTTGAGTTGTGACATCACAATGGTCGCTGCCAGAGCCAGCTCAATCTTATCACAATCACTGCTGCTAGAGCCAGCTCACTCTTATCACAATCACTGCTGCTAGAGCCAGCTCATTCTTATTGCAGTTGAGTTGTGACATTACAATGGCCCCTGCCAGAGCCAGCTCACTCTTATTGCAGTTGAAATGTGACATCACAATGGCCACCACGAGAGCCAGCTCACTCTTATTGCAGTTGAGTTGTGACATCACAATGGCCGCTGCCAGAGCCAGCTCACTCTTAATGCAGTTGAGTTGGGACATTACAATGGCCGCTGCCAGAGCCAGCTCACTCTTATTACAATCACTGCTGCTAGAGCCAGCTCACTCTTATTGCAGTTGAGTTATGACATCACAATGGTCCCAGCCAGAGCCAGCTCACTCTTAATGCAGTTGAGTTGTGACATCACAATGGCCGCTGCCAGAGCCAGCTCACTCTTATTGCAGTTGAGTTGTGACATCACAATGGTCGCTGCCAGAGCCAGCTCAATCTTATCACAATCACTGCTGCTAGAGCCAGCTCACTCTTGTTGCAGTTCAGTTGTAACATTAAAATGGCCCCTGCCAGAGCCAGCTCATTCTTATTGCAGTTGAGTTGTGACATCACAATGGCCACCGCCAGAGCCAGCTCACTCTTATTGCATTTGAGTTGTGACATCACAGTGGCAGCTGCCAAAGACAGCTCACTCTTAATACAGTTGAGTTGTGACATCACAATGGCCGCTGCCAGAGCCAGCTCACTCTCATTGCAGTTGAGTTGTGACATCACAAGGACCGTTGCCAGAGCCAACTCACTCTTATTGCAGTTGAGTTGTGACACTGCAATGGCTGCTGCCAGAGCCAGCTCACTCTTATCATAATGACTGCTGCCAGAGCCAGCTCACTCTTATTAAAGCTATGTTGTGACATCACAATGGCCCCTGCCAGAGTCAGTTCACTCTTATCAAAATGGCCCCTGCCAGAGCCAGCTCACTCTTATTGCAGTTGAGTTGTGACATCACAATGGCCACCGCCAGAGCCAGCTCACTCTTAATGCAGTTGAGTTGTGACATCACAATGGCCGCTGCCAGAGCCAGCTCACTCTTATTGCAGTTGAGTTGTGACATCACAATGGTCGCTGCCAGAGCCAGCCCAATCTTATCACAATCACTGCTGCTAGAGCCAGCTCACTCTTATTGCAGTTGAGTTGTGACATTACAATGGCCCCTGCCAGAGCCAGCTCACTCTTATTGCAGTTGAAATGTGACATCACAATGGCCACCACCAGAGCCAGCTCACTCCTATTGCAGTTGAGTTGTGACATCACAATGGCCGCTGCCAGAGCCAGCTCACTCTTAATGCAGTTGAGTTGGGACATTACAATGGCCGCTGCCAGAGCCAGCTCACTCTTATTACAATCACTGCTGCTAGAGCCAGCTCACTCTTATTGCAGTTGAGTTGTGACATCTCAATGGTCCCAGCAAGAGCCAGATCACTCTTATCACAATAACTGCTGCCAGAGCCAGCTCACTCTTATTGCAGTTGAGTTGTGACATCACAATGGCCCCAGCCAGAGCCAGCTCACTCTTTTTGCAGATGAGTTGTGACATTACAATGGCCCCTATCAGAGCCTGCTCACTCTTATTGCAGTTGCGTTTTGAAATCACAATGTCCGCTGCCAGATCCAGCTCACTCTTATCACAATCACTGCTGCTAGAGCCAGCTCACTCTTATTGCAGTTGAGTTGTGACATTACAATGGCCCCTGACAGAGCCAGCTCATTCTTATTACAGTTGAGTTGTGACATCACAATGGCCGCCAACAGAGCCAGCTCACTCTTAGTGCAGTTGAGTTGTGACATCACAATGGCCGCTTCCAGAGCCAGCTCACTCTTAATGCAGTTGAGTAGGGACATCACAATGGCCGCTGCCAAAGCCAGCTCACTCTTATCACAATCTCTGCTGCTAGAGCCAGCTCACTCTTATTGCAGTTGAGTTGTGACATCACTATGACCCCAGCCAGAGCCAGCTTACTCTTATTGCAGTTGAGTTGTTACATTACAATGGCCCCTGCCAGAGCCGGCTCACTCTTATTGCAGTTGAGTTGTCACATCACAATGGCCGCTGCCAGAGCCAGATAACTCTTATCACAATCACTGCTGCTAGAGCCAGCTCATTCTTATTGCAGTTGAGTTGTGACATTACAATGGCCCCTGCCAGAGCCAGCTCACTCTTATTGCAGTTGAAATGTGACATCACAATGGCCACCACCAGAGCCAGCTCACTCTTATTGCAGTTGAGTTGTGACATCACAATGGCCGCTGCCAGAGCCAGCTCCCTCTTAATGCAGTTGAGTTGGGACATTACAATGGCCGCTGCCAGAGCCAGCTCACTCTTATTACAATCACTGCTGCTAGAGCCAGCTCACTCTTATTGCAGTTGAGTTATGACATCACAATGGTCCCAGCCAGAGCCAGCTCACTCTTAATGCAGTTGAGTTGTGACCTCACAATGGCCGCTGCCAGAGCCAGCTCACTCTTATTGCAGTTGAGTTGTGACATCACAATGGTCGCTGCCAGAGCCAGCTCAATCTTATCACAATCACTGCTGCTAGAGCCAGCTCACTCTTATCACAATCACTGCTGCTAGAGCCAGCTCATTCTTATTGCAGTTGAGTTGTGACATTACAATGGCCCCTGCCAGAGCCAGCTCACTCTTATTGCAGTTGAAATGTGACATTACAATGGCCACCACGAGAGCCAGCTCACTCTTATTGCAGTTGAGTTGTGACATCACAATGGCCGCTGCCAGAGCCAGCTCACTCTTAATGCAGTTGAGTTGGGACATTACAATGGCCGCTGCCAGAGCCAGCTCACTCTTATTACAATCACTGCTGCTAGAGCCAGCTCACTCTTATTGCAGTTGAGTTATGACATCACAATGGTCCCAGCCAGAGCCAGCTCACTCTTAATGCAGTTGAGTTGTGACATAACAATGGCCGCTGCCAGAGCCAGCTCACTCTTATTGCAGTTGAGTTGTGACATCACAATGGTCGCTGCCAGAGCCAGCTCAATCTTATCACAATCACTGCTGCTAGAGCCAGCTCACTCTTATTGCAGTTCAGTTGTGACATTAAAATGGCCCCTGCCAGAGCCAGCTCATTCTTATTGCAGTTGAGTTGTGACATCACAATGGCCACCGCCAGAGCCAGCTCACTCTTATTGCATTTGAGTTGTGACATCACAGTGGCAGCTGCCAAAGACAGCTCACTCTTAATACAGTTGAGTTGTGACATCACAATGGCCGCTGCCAGAGCCAGCTCACTCTCATTGCAGTTGAGTTGTGACATCACAAGGGCCTTTGCCAGAGCCAACTCACTCTTATTGCAGTTGAGTTGTGACACTGCAATGGCTGCTGCCAGAGCCAGCTCACTCTTATCATAATGACTGCTGCCAGAGCCAGCTCACTCTTATTAAAGCTATGTTGTGACATCACAATGGCCCCTGCCAGAGTCAGTTCACTCTTATCAAAATGGCCCCTGCCAGAGCCAGCTCACTCTTATTGCAGTTCAGTTGTGACATTAAAATGGCCCCTGCCAGAGCCAGCTCACTCTTATTGCAGTTGAGTTGTGACATCACAATGGCCACCGCCAGAGCCAGCTCACTCTTATTGCAATTGAGTTGTGACATCACAGTGGCCCCTGCCAGAGCCAGCTCACTCTTATTGCAGTTGAGTTGTGACATCACAATGGCCACCACCAGAGCCAGCTCACTCTTATTTCAGTTGAGTTGTGACATCACAATGGCCGCTGCCAGAGCCAGCTCACTCTTAATGCAGTTGAGTTGGGACATTACAATGGCCGCTGCCAGAGCCAGCTGACTCTTATTACAATCACTGCTGCTAGAGCCAGCTCACTCTTTTTGCAGTTGTGTTGTGACATCACAATGGTCCTAGCAAGAGCCAGATCACTCTTATCACAATCACTGCTGCCAGAGCCAGCTCACTCTTATTGCAGTTGAGTTGTGACATGACAATGGCCACCACCAGAGCCAACGCACTCTTATTGCAGTTGAGTTGTGACATCACAATGGCCGCTGCCAGAGCCAGCTCATTCTTAATGCAGTTGAGTTGGGACATTACAAAGGCCGCTGCCAGAGCCAGCTCACTCATATTGCAGTTGAGTTGTGACATCACAATGGTCCCAGTCAGAGCCAGCTCACTCTTAATGCAGTTGAGTTGTGACATCACAATGGCCGCTGCCAGAGCCAGCTCACTCTTATTGCAGTTGAGTTGTGACATCACAATGGTCGCTGCCAGAGCCAGCTCACTCTTATCACAATCACTGCTGCTAGAGCCAGCTCACTCTTATTGCAGTTCAGTTGTGACATTAAAATGGCCCCTGCCAGAGCCAGCTCACTCTTATTGCAGTTGAGTTGTGACATCACAATGGCCACCGCCAGAGCCAGCTCACTCTTATTGCAGTTGAGTTGTGACATCACAGTGGCAGCTGCCAGAGACAGCTCACTTTTATTGCAGTTGAGTTGTGACATCACAATGGCCACCGCCAGAGCCAGCTCACTCTTATTGCAGTTGAGTTGTGACATCACAAGGGCCGTTGCCAGAGCCAACTCACTCTTATTGCAGTTGAGTTGTGACATTGCAATGGCCACCGCCAGAGCCAGCTCACTCTTATTTCAGTTGAGTTGTGACATCACAGTGGCAGCTGCCAGAGACAGCTCACTCTTAATACAGTTGAGTTGTGACATCACAATGGCCGCTGCCATAGCCAGCTCACTCTCATTGCAGTTGAGTTGTGACATCACAAGGGCCGTTGCCAGAGCCAACTCACTCTTATTGCAGTTGAGTTGTGACACTGCAATGGCTGCTGCCAGAGCCAGCTCACTCTTATCATAATGACTGCTGCCAGAGCCAGCTCACTCTTATTAAAGCTATGTTGTGACATCACAATGGCCCCTGCCAGAGTCAGTTCACTCTTATCAAAATGGCCCCTGCCAGAGCCAGCTCACTCTTATTGCAGTTCAGTTGTGACATTAAAATGGCCCCTGCCAGAGCCAGCTCACTCTTATTGCAGTTGAGTTGTGACATCACAATGGCCACCGCCAGAGCCAGCTCACTCTTATTGCAGTTGAGTTGTGACATCACAGTGGCCCCTGCCAGAGCCAGCTCACTCTTATTGCAGTTGAGTTGTGACATCACAATGGCCACCACCAGAGCCAGCTCACTCTTATTTCAGTTGAGTTGTGACATCACAATGGCCGCTGCCAGAGCCAGCTCACTCTTAATGCAGTTGAGTCGGGACATTACAATGGCCGCTGCCAGAGCCAGCTCACTCTTATTACAATCACTGCTGCTAGAGCCAGCTCACTCTTATTGCAGTTGAGTTGTCATCACAATGGCTGCTGCCAGTGCCAGCTCACTTTTATTGCAGTTGAGTTGTGACATCACAATGGCTGCTGCCAGAGCCAGCTCACTATTATTGCAGTTGAGTTGTGACATCACAATGGCCGCTGCCAGAGCCAGCTCACTCTTATCACAATGTCCGCTGCCAGAGCCAGCTCACTGTTATTGCAGTTGAGTTGTGACATCACAATGGCGACTGCCAGAGCCAACTCACTCGTATCACAATCACTGCTGCTAGAGCCACTCACTCTTATTGCAGTTGAGTTGTGACATCACAATGGCCCCAGCCAGAGCCAGCTCACTCTTATTGCAGATGAGTTGTGACATTACAATGGCCCCTGTCAGAGCCTGCTCACTCTTATTGCAGTTGCGTTTTGAAATCACAATGGCCGCTGCCAGAGCCAGCTCACTCTTATCACAAACACTGCTGCTAGAGCCAGCTCACTCTTATTGCAGTTGAGTTGTGACATTACAATGGCCCCTGACAGAGCCAGCTCATTCTTATTACAGTTGAGTTGTGACATCACAATGGCCGCCAACAGAGCCAGCTCACTCTTAGTGCAGTTGAGTTGTGACATCACAATGGCCGCTTCCAGAGCCAGCTCACTCTTAATGCAGTTGAGTAGGGACATCACAATGGCCGCTGCCAGAGCCAGCTCACTCTTATCACAATCTCTGCTGCTAGAGCCAGCTCACTCTTATTGCAGTTGAGTTGTGACATCACAATGGTCGCTGCCAGAGCCAGCTCACTCTTATCACAATCACTGCTGCTAGAGCCAGCTCACTCTTATTGCAGTTCAGTTGTGACATTAAAATGGCCCCTGCCAGAGCCAGCTCACTCTTATTGCAGTTGAGTTGTGACATCACAATGGCCACCGCCAGAGCCAGCTCACTCTTATTGCAGTTGAGTTGTGACATCACAGTGGCAGCTGCCAGAGACAGCTCACTTTTATTGCAGTTGAGTTGTGACATCACAATGGCCACCGCCAGAGCCAGCTCACTCTCATTGCAGTTGAGTTGTGACATCACAAGGGCCGTTGCCAGAGCCAACTCACTCTTATTGCAGTTGAGTTGTGACATTGCAATGGCCACCGCCAGAGCCAGCTCACTCTTATTTCAGTTGAGTTGTGACATCACAGTGGCAGCTGCCAGAGACAGCTCACTCTTAATACAGTTTAGTTGTGACATCACAATGGCCGCTGCCAGAGCCAGCTCACTCTCATTGCAGTTGAGTTGTGACATCACAAGGGCCGTTGCCAGAGCCAACTCACTCTTATTGCAGTTGAGTTGTGACACTGCAATGGCTGCTGCCAGAGCCAGCTCACTCTTATCATAATGACTGCTGCCAGAGCCAGCTCACTCTTATTAAAGCTATGTTGTGACATCACAATGGCCCCTGCCAGAGTCAGTTCACTCTTATCAAAATGGCCCCTGCCAGAGCCAGCTCACTCTTATTGCAGTTGAGTTGTGACATCACAATGGCGACTGCCAGAGCCAACTCACTTGTATCACAATCACTGCTGCTAGAGCCACTCACTCTTATTGCAGTTGAGTTGTGACATCACAATGGCCCCAGCCAGAGCCAGCTCACTCTTATTGCAGATGAGTTGTGACATTACAATGGCCCCTGTCAGAGCCTGCTCACTCTTATTGCAGTTGCGTTTTGAAATCACAATGGCCGCTGACAGAGCCAGCTCACTCTTATCACAATCACTGCTGCTAGAGCCAGCTCACTCTTATTGCAGTTGAGTTGTGACATTACAATGGCCCCTGACAGAGCCAGCTCATTCTTATTACAGTTGAGTTGTGACATCACAATGGCCGCCAGCAGAGCCAGCTCACTCTTAGTGCAGTTGAGTTCTGACATCACAATGGCCGCTTCCAGAGCCAGCTCACTCTTAATGCAGTTGAGTAGGGACATCACAATGGCCGCTGCCAGAGCCAGCTCACTCTTATTACAATCTCTGCTGCTAGAGCCAGCTCACTCTTATTGCAGTTGAGTTGTGACATCACTATGACCCCAGCCAGAGCTAGCTCACTCTTATTGCAGTTGAGTTGTTACATTACAATGGCCCCTGCCAGAGCCGGCTCACTCTTATTGCAGTTGAGTTGTCACATCACAATGGCCGCTGCTAGAGCCAGATCACTCTTATCACAATCACTGCTGCTAGAGCCAGCTCACTCTTATTGCAGTTGAGTTGTGACATTACAATGGCCCCTGCCAGAGCCAGCTCACTCTTATTGCAGTTGAGTTGTGACGTCACAATGGCCACCACCAAAGCCAGCTCACTCTTATTGCAGTTGAGTTGGGACATTACAATGGCCGCTGCCAGAGCCAGCTCACTCTTATTACAATCACTGCTGCTAGAGCCAGCTCACTCTTATTGCAGTTGAGTTGTGACATCACAATGGTCCCAGCCAGAGCCAGCTCACTCTTAATGCAGTTGAGTTGTGACATCACAATGGCCGCTGCCAGAGCCAGCTCACTCTTATTGCAGTCGAGTTGTGACATCACAATGGTCGCTGCCAGAGCCAGCTCAATCCTATCACAATCACTGCTGCTAGAGCCAGCTCACTCTTATTGCAGTTCAGTTGTGACATTAAAATGGCCCCTGCCAGAGCCAGCTCATTCTTATTGCAGTTGAGTTGTGACATCACAATGGCCACCGCCAGAGCCAGCTCACTCTTATTGCAGTTGAGTTGTGACATCACAGTGGCATCTGCCAGAGACAGCTCACTCTTAATACAGTTGAGTTGTGACTTCACAATGGCCGCTGCCAGAGCCAGCTCACTCTCATTGCAGTTGAGTTGTGACATCACAAGGGCCATTGCCAGAGCCAACTCACTCTTATTGCAGTTCAGTTGTGACATTGCAATGGCTGCTGCCAGAGCCAGCTCACTCTTATCATAATGACTGCTGCCAGAGCCAGCTCACTCTTATTAAAGTTAAGTTGTGACATCACAATGGCCCCTGCCAGAGTCAGTTCACTCTTATCAAAATGCCCCCTGCCAGAGCCAGCTCACTCTTATTGCAGTTTAGTTGTGACATTAAAATGGCCCCTGCCAGAGCCAGCTCACTCTTATTGCAGTTGAGTTGTGACATCACAATGGCCACCGCCAGAGCCAGCTCACTCTTATTGCAGTTGAGTTGTGACATCACAGTGGCCCCTGCCAGAGCCAGCTCACTCTTATTGCAGTTGAGTTGTGACATCACAATGGCCACCACCAGAGCCAGCTCACTCTTATTGCAGTTGAGTTGTGACATCACAATAGCCGCTGCCAGAGCCAGCTCACTCTTAATGCAGTTGAGTTGGGACATTACAATGGCCGCTGCCAGAGCCAGCTCACTCTTATTACAATCACTGCTGCTAGAGCCAGCTCACTCTTATTGCAGTTGAGTTGTGACATCAAAATGGCCGCAGCCAGAGCCACCTCACTCTTATCACAATGGCCACTGCCAGAGCCAGCTCACTCTTATTGCAGTTGAGTTGTGACATTGCAATGACTGCTGCCAGAGACAGCTCACTCTTATCACAATGGCCGCTGCCAGAGCCACCTCGCTCTTATCACAATGGCCGCTGCAAGAGCCAGCTCACTCTTATTGCAGTTGAGTTGTGACATCACAACGGACGCTTTCAGAGCCATATCACTGTTATTGCAGTTGAGTTGTGACATCACCATGACTGCTGCCAGAGCCAGCTCACTCTTATCACAATCACTGCTGCAAGAGCCAGCTCACTTTTATTGCAGTTGAGTTGTGACATCACAATGGCTGCTGCCAGAGCCAGCTCACTCTTATTGCAGCTGAGGTGTGACATTACAATGGCCCCTGTCAGAGCCAGCTCACTCTTATTGCAGTTGAGTTGTGACACGACAATGGCCGCTGCCAGAGCCAGCTCACTCTTATCACAATCACTGCTGCTAGAGCCAGCTCACTCTTATTGCAGTTGAGTTGTGACAGTACAATGGCCCCCGCCAGAGCCAGCTGTCTCTTATTGCATTTGAGTTGTGACATCACAATGGCAGCCAACAGAGCCAGCTCACTCTTATTGCAGTTGAGTTGTGACATCACAATGGTCGCTGCCAGAGCCAGCTCACTCTTATCACAATCACTGCTGCTAGAGCCAGCTCACTCTTATTGCAGTTCAGTTGTTACATTAAAATGGCCCCTGCCAGAGACAGCTCACTCTTATCACAATGGCCGCTGCCAGTGCCACCTCGGTCTTATCACAATGGCCGCTGCAAGAGCCAGCTCACTCTTATTGCAGTTGAGTTGTGACATCACAACGGACGGTTTCAGAGCCATATCACTGTTATTGCATTTGAGTTGTGACATCACCATGACTGCTGCCAGAGCCAGCTCACTCTTATCACAATCACTGCTGCAAGAGCCAGCTCACTTTTATTGCAGTTGAGTTGTGACATCACAATGGCTGCTGCCAGAGCCAGCTCACTCTTATTGCAGCTGAGTTGTGACATTACGATGGCACCTGTCAGAGCCAGCTCACTCTTATTGCAGTTGAGTTGTGACACCACAATGGCCGCTGCCAGAGCCAGCTCACTCTTATCACAATCACTGCTGCTAGAGCCAGCTCACTCTTATTGCAGTTGAGTTGTGACAGTACAATGGCCCCCGCCAGAGCCAGCTGTCTCTTATTGCATTTGAGTTGTGACATCACAATGGCAGCCAACAGAGCCAGCTCACTCTTATTGCAGTTGAGTTGTGACATCACAATGGCCGCTGCCAGAGCCAGCTCACTGTTAATGTAGTTGAGTTGTGACATCACAATGGCCGCTGCCAGAGCCAGCTCATTCTTATTGCAGTTGAGTTGTGACATCACAGTGGCCGCTGCCAGAGCCAGCTCACTCTTATCACAATCACTGCTGCCAGAGCCAGCTCACTCTAATTGCAGTTCAGTTGTGACATTAAAATGGCCCCTGCCAGAGCCACCTCACTCTTATTGCAGTTGAGTTGTGACATCACAATGGCCGCCGCTCGAGCCAGCTCACTCTTATTGCAGTTGAGTTGTGACATGACAATGGCCGTTGCCAGAGCCAGCTCATTCTTATTGCAGTTGAGTTGTGACATTGCAATGGCTGCTGCCAGAGCCAGCTCACTCTTATCATAATGACTGCTGCCAGAGCCAGCTCATTCTTATTGCAGCTGTGTTGTGACATCACAATGGCCCCTGCCAGAGCCAGCTCACTCTTATTACAGCTATGTTGTAACATCACAATGGCCCCTGCCAGAGTCAATTCACTCTTATCAAAATGGCCCCCGCCAGAGTCAGCTCACTCTTATCACAATGGCCCCTGCCAGAGGCAGCTCACTATTATCAAATGGCCCCTGCCAGAGCCAGCTCACTCTTATTACAGCTATGTTGTGACATCACAATGGCCCCTGCCAGAGTCAGTTCACTCTTATCACAATGGCCCCTGCCAGAGCCAGCTCACTCTTATTGCAGCTGTATTGTGACATCAAAATGGCCCCTGCCAGAGCCAGCTCACTCTTATCACAATGGCTCCTGCCAGAACCAGCTCACTCTTATCACAATGGCCACTGCCAGAGCCAGCTCACTCTTATTGCAGTTGAGTTGTGACATCACAATGGCCACTGCCAGAGCCAGATCACTCTTATTGCAGTTGAGTTGTGATATCACAATGGCCGCTGCCAGAGACAGCACACTCTTAATGCAGTTGAGTTGTGACATCACAATGGCCCCTGTCAGAACCAGCTCACTCTTATCACAATCACTGCTGCCAGAGCCAGCTCACTCTTGTCACAATGGCCACTGCCAGAGCCAGCTCACTCTTATCACAATGGCCACCTCCAGAGCCATCTCACTCTTATCACAATGGCTGCTGCCAGAACCAGCTCACTCTTATTGCAGTTGAGTTGTGACATCACAATGGCTGCTGCCAGAGCCAGCTCACTCTTATTGCAGTTGAGTTGTCATCACAATGGCTGCTGCCAGAGCCAGCTCACTTTTATTGCAGTTGAGTTTTGACATCACAATGGCTGCTGCCAGAGCCAGCTCACTATTATTGCAGTTGAGTTGTGACATCACAATGGCCGCTGCCAGAGCCAGCTCACTCTTATCACAATGTCCGCTGCCAGAGCCAGCTCACTGTTATTGCAGTTGAGTTGTGACATTACAATGGCGACTGCCAGAGCCAACTCACTCGTATCACAATCACTGCTGCTAGAGCCACTCACTCTTATTGCAGTTGAGTTGTGACATCACAATGGCCCCAGCCAGCGCCAGCTCACTCTTATTGCAGATGAGTTGTGACATTACAATGGCCCCTGTCAGAGCCTGCTCACTCTACTTGCAGTTGCGTTTTGAAATCACAATGGCCGCTGCCAGAGCCAGCTCACTCTTATCACAATCACTGCTGCCAGAGCCAGCTCACTCTTAATGCAGTTGAGTAGGAACATCACAATGGCCGCTGCCAGAGCCAGCTCACTCTTATCACAATCTCTGCTGCTAGAGCCAGCTCACTCTTATTGCAGTTGAGTTGTGACATCACTATGACCCCAGCCAGAGCCAGCTTACTCTTATTGCAGTTGAGTTGTTACATTACAATGGCCCCTGCCAGAGCCGGCTCACTCTTATTGCAGTTGAGTTGTCACATCACAATGGCCGCTGCCAGAGCCAGATCACTCTTATCACAATCACTGCTGCTAGAGCCAGCTCACTCTTATTGCAGTTGAGTTGTGACATTACAATGGCCCCTGCCAGAGCCAGCTCACTCTTATTGCAGTTGAGTTGTGACATCACAATGGCCACCACCAGAGCCAGCTCACTCTTATTGCAGTTGAGTTGT
Source organism: Ambystoma mexicanum (assembly GCF_040938575.1). Classification (NCBI taxonomy): domain Eukaryota; kingdom Metazoa; phylum Chordata; class Amphibia; order Caudata; family Ambystomatidae; genus Ambystoma; species Ambystoma mexicanum. The sequence goes on along the minus strand of NC_090940.1, from coordinate 640,938,079 downwards.
GACATCACAATGGCCGCTGCCAGAGCCAGCTCACTCTTAATGCAGTTGAGTTGGGACATTACAATGGCCGCTGCCACAGCCACCTCACTCTTATTACAATCACTGCTGCTAGAGCCAGCTCACTCTTATTGCATTTGAGTTGTGACATCACAATGGTCCCAGCCAGAGCCAGCTCAATCTTATCACAATCACTGCTGCTAGAGCAAGCTCACTCTTATTGCAGTTCAGTTGTGACATTAAAATGGCCCCTGCCAGAGCCAGCTCATTCTTATTGCAGTTGAGTTGTGACATCACAATGGCCACCGCCAGATCCAGCTCACTCTTAATGCAGTTGAGTTGTGACATCACAATGGCCGCTGCCAGAGCCAGCTCACTCTCATTGCAGTTGAGTTGTGACATCACAAGGGCCGTTGCCAGAGCCAACTCACTCTTATTGCAGTTGAGTTGTGACATTGCAATGGCTGCTGCCAGAGCCAGCTCACTCTTATCATAATGACTGCTGCCAGAGCCAGCTCACTCTTATTAAAGCTATGTTGTGACATCACAATGGCCCCTGCCAGAGTCAGTTCACTCTTATCAAAATGGCCCCTGCAGAGCCAGCTCACTCTTATTGCAGTTCAGTTGTGACATTAAAATGGCCCCTGCCAGAGCCAGCTCACTCTTATTGCAGTTGAGTTGTGAAAATCACAATGGCCAACGCCAGAGCCAGCTCACTCTTATTGCAGTTGAGTTGTGACATCACAGTGGCCCTGCCAGAGCCAGCTCACTCTTATTGCAGTTGAGTTGTGACATCACAATGGCCACCACCAAAGCCAGCTCACTCTTATTGCAGTTGAGTTGTGACATCACAATGGCCGCTGCCAGAGCCAGCTCACTCTTAATGCAGTTGAGTTGTGACATTACAATGGCCGCTGCCAGAGCCAGCTCACTCTTATTACAATCACTGCTGCAAGAGCCAGCTCACTCTTATTGCAGTTGAGTTGTGACATCACAATGGTCCAAGCAAGAGCCAGATCACTCTTATCACAATCACTGCTGCCAGAGCCAGCTCACTCTTATTGCAGTTGAGTTGTGACATCACAATGGCCACCACCAGAGCCAGCTCACTCTTATTGCAGTTGAGTTGTGACATCACAATGGCCGCTGCCAGAGCCAGCTCACTCTTAATGCAGTTGAGTTGGTACATTACAATGGCCGCTGCCAGAGCCAGCTCACTCTTATTACAATCACTGCTGCTAGAGCCAGCTCACTCTTATTGCAGTTGAGTTGTGACATCACAATGGTCCCAGTCAGAGCCAGCTCACTCTTAATGCAGTTGAGTTGTGACATCACAATAGCCGCTGCCAGAGCCAGCTCACTCTTATTGCAGTTGAGTTGTGACATCAGAATGGTCGCTGCCAGAGCCAGCTTACTCTTATCACAATCACTGCTGCTAGAGCCAGCTCACTCTTATTGCAGTTCAGTTGTGACATTAAAATGGCCCCTGCCAGAGTCAGCTCACTCTTATCGCAGTTGAGTTGTGACATCACAATGTCCACCGGCAGAGCCAGCTCACTCTTATTGCAGTTGAGTTGTGACATCACAGTGGCCACCGCCAGAGCCAGCTCACTCTCATTGCAGTTGAGTTGTGACATCACAAGGGCCGTTGCCATAGCCAACTCACTCTTATTGCAGTTGAGTTGTGACATTGCAATGGCTGCTGCCAGAGCCAGCTCACTCTTATCATACTGACTGCTGCCAGAGCCAGCTTACTCTTATTAAAGCTATGTTGTGACATCACAATTGCCCCTGCCAGAGTCAGTTCACTCTTATCAAAATGGCCCCTGCCAGAGCCAGCTCACTCTTATTGCAGTTGAGTTGTGACATCACAATGGTCGCTGCCAGAGCCAGCTCACTCTCATCACAATCACTGCTGCTAGAGCCAGCTCACTCTTATTGCAGTTCAGTTGTGACATTAAAATGGCCCCTGCCATGCCAGAGCCAGCTCACTCTTATTGTAGTTGAGTTGTGACATCACAAGGGCCGTTGTCAGAGCCAGCTCACTCTTATTGCAGTTCAGTTGTGACATCACAGTGGCAGCTGCCAGAGACAGCTCACTCTTAATGCAGTTGAGTTGTGACATCACAATGGCCGCTGCCAGAGTCAGCTCACTTTTATTGCAGTTGAGTTGTGACATCACAATGGCCGCCGCCAGAGCCAGCTCACTCTCATTGCAGTTGAGTTGTGATATCACAAGGGCCGTTGCCAAAGCCAACTCACTCTTATTGCAGCTGTGTTGTAACATCACAATGGCCCCTGCCAAAGCCAGCTCACTCTTATTACAGCTATGTTGTCACATCACAATGGCCCCTGCCAGAGTCAGTTCACTCTTATCAAAATGGCCCCTGCCAGAGCCAGCTCACTCTTATCACAATGGCCCCTGCCAGAGGCAGCTCACTCTTATCAAAATGGCCCCTGCCAGAGCCAGCTCACTCTTATTAAAGCTATGTTGTGACATCACAATAGCCCCTGCCAGAGTCAGTTCACTCTTATCAAAATGGCCCCTGCCAGAGTCAGCTCACACTTATCACAATGGCCCCTGCCAGAGCCAGCTCACTCTTATCAAAATGACCCCTACAAGAGCCAGCTCACTCTTATTGCAGTTGAGTTGTGACATCACAATGGGCGCTGCCAGAGCCAGCTCACTCTTGTTGCAGTTGAGGTGTCATCGCAATGGCTGCTGCCAGAGCCAGCTCACTCTTATTTTAGTTGAATTGTCATTTCAATGACCGCTGCCAGAGCCAGCTCACTCTTATTGCAGCTGTGTTGTGACATCTCAATGGCCGCTGCCAGAGCCAGCTCACTCTTATTGCAGCTGTGTTGTGACATCGCAATGGCCCCTGCCAGAGTCAGTTCACTCTTATCACAATGGCCCCTGCCAGAGCCAGCTCACTCTTATTGCAGCTGTGTTGTGACATCACAATGGCCCCTGCTAGAGCCAGCTCACTCTTATCACAATGGCCCCTGCCAGAACCAGCTCACTCTTATCACAAGGGCCGCTGCCAGAGCCAGTTCACTCTTATCACAATGGCCTCTGCCAGAGCCAGCTCATTCTTATTGCAGTTGAGTTGTGACATCACAATGGCCCCTGCCAGAGCCAGCTCACTCTTATTACAGCTATGTTGTCACATCACAATGGCCCCTGCCAGAGTCAGTTCACTCTTATCAAAATGGCCCCTGCCAGCGCCAGCTCACTCTTATCACAATGGCCCCTGCCAGAGGCAGCTCACTCTTATCAAAATGGCCCCTGCCAGAGCCAGCTCACTCTTATTAAAGCTATGTTGTGACATCACAATAGCCCCTGCCAGAGTCAGTTCACTCTTATCAAAATGGCCCCTGCCAGAGTCAGCTCACACTTATCACAATGGCCCCTGCCAGAGCCAGCTCACTCTTATCAAAATGACCCCTACAAGAGCCAGCTCACTCTTATTGCAGTTGAGTTGTGACATCACAATGGGCGCTGCCAGAGCCAGCTCACTCTTGTTGCAGTTGAGGTGTCATCGCAATGGCTGCTGCCAGAGCCAGCTCACTCTTATTTTAGTTGAATTGTCATTTCAATGACCGCTGCCAGAGCCAGCTCACTCTTATTGCAGCTGTGTTGTGACATCTCAATGGCCGCTGCCAGAGCCAGCTCACTCTTATTGCAGCTGTGTTGTGACATCGCAATGGCCCCTGCCAGAGTCAGTTCACTCTTATCACAATGGCCCCTGCCAGAGCCAGCTCACTCTTATTGCAGCTGTGTTGTGACATCACAATGGCCCCTGCTAGAGCCAGCTCACTCTTATCACAATGGCCCCTGCCAGAACCAGCTCACTCTTATCACAAGGGCCGCTGCCAGAGCCAGTTCACTCTTATCACAATGGCCTCTGCCAGAGCCAGCTCATTCTTATTGCAGTTGAGTTGTGACATCACAATGGCCCCTGCCAGAGCCAGCTCACTCTTATCACAATAGCCCTGCCAGAGCCACCTCACTCTTATCACAAGGACCGCTGCCAGAGCCAGCTTACTCTTATTGCAGTTGAGTTGTGACAACGCAATGGCCTCTGCCAGAGCCTCCTCACATTTAATGCAGTTGAGTTGTGACATCACAACGGCTGCTGCCAGAGCCAGCTCACTCTTGTTGCAGTTGAGTTGGGACATCACAATGGCCGCAGCCAGCGCCACCTCACTCTTATCACAATGGCCACTGCCAGAGCCAGCTCACTGTTATTGCAGTTGAGTTGTGACATCACCATGACTGCTGCCAGAGCCAGCTCACTCTGATCACAATCACTGCTGCAAGAGCCAGCTCACTTTTATTGCAGTTGAGTTGTGACATCACAATGGCTGCTGCCAGAGCCAGCTCACTCTTAATGCAGTTGAGTTGTGAAATCACAATGGCCGCTGCCAGAGCCAGCTCACTCTTATCACAATCATTGCTGCCAGAGCCAGCTCACTCTTATTGCAGCTCTGTTGTGACATCGCAATGGCTGCTGCCAGAGCCAGGTCACTCCTATTGCAGTTGAGTTGTCATAACAATGGCTGCTGCCAGAGCCAGCTCACTCATTTTGCAGTTGATTTGTAATCTCAATGGTTGCTGTCAGAGCCAGCTCACTCTTATCACAATCACTGCTGCCACAGCCAGCTCACTCTTATTGCAGTTGAGTTTTGACATCACAATGGCCGCTGCCAGAGCCAGCTCACTCTTGTTGCAGTTGAGGTGTCATCGCAATGGCTGCTGCCAGAGCCAGCTCACTCTTATTTTAGTTGAATTGTCATTTCAATGGCCGCTGCCAGAGCCAGCTCACTCTTATTGCAGCTGTGTTGTGACATCTCAATGGCCGCTGCCAGAGCCAGCTCACTCTTATTGCAGCTGTGTTGTGACATCGCAATGGCTGCTGCCAGAGCCAGCTCACTCTTATTTTAGTTGAATTGTCATTTCAATGGCCGCTGCCAGAGCCAGCTCACTCTTATTGCAGCTGTGTTGTGACATCGCAATGGTTGCTGCCAGAGCCAGCTCGCTCTTATTGCAGTTGAATTGCATTACAATGGCTGCTGCCAGAACCAGCTCACTCTTATTGCAGTTGCGTTGTGACATCACAATGGGTAATGCTAGATCGAGCTCTCTCCTTTTGTAGTTGAGTTGTAATAACAATGGCTGCTGCAAAAGGCATCTCACTCGAACTACAGGTTTATGCCAGAGCCAGCTTACTTACGGTTAAAATGTGCAATTACACTGGCTGCTGCCAGAGCCAGCAAACTCTCACCATAGTTTGGTTGTGACATAGCTCTAGAGGAGCAGCTCATTGCCTCTACAGGAAGTCTCACCCCCCGCCCTGCCGTATGCTGGAAGCCTGACATTGTGCCATGCCTGATGCCAGCTGTTGCAACTATTCCACTGCGAATATTCGAGAAAAGGTATCCACTGAGAAAACCCTATTATATGTATCCCCGGAGAGATGACAATCTAATGGAGGAGCTCCCCGAAGGAATATGAAAATGAGAGAAAGAGAAGTTGGTGACGTCAAAAGAGACGAGCGTGATGCACTGAGAAGACTGACTGAAGAAGAGAATGTATGGACCTCATAGAAATTGATGACGAAGTAAAGAATCGATTAAACTTTCATATGCAAAAAGAAGATTGCACGTGTGAAGAGCACTGGAGAAAATTCAAGTCGTTCAATAAATGTACAGATGCTGCAACACAAGTAGATTAAGTAATCTTAGAAGCTGGCTATAATAGTGAATAGACTACAGGCGGAGCCATCATTAAATAGAAACTGGACGTTAGTGTCACATATTTTGTAAGCTCAAACCCATGAAGAGAACAGCTGAGAGCTGTCTCGCAGCAAAGAATTAGCGGAGATTGTGGATGAATCTGGAAAGGCTGTCTGGCCTGGTGTCAAGGCTGAAGCAGCCAAGATTGGTTATCTATTCCTAATGGCAGTAAGTGTGAGATGCTGAATCATCCCTTGTTAAGGTGCAAAGAAAGAACACCAAGCGTGCCAAGTTCTATACATTTAAGACAATTAAATGCTGAAATATGGACCAAATCGTGGTCTCCTGTCACGTGAGCCAAGGATGGAAATAGAGTTCAGGCTTGGAGGACCAGAAAAGTGAGGGTGAGTGCTCACACTACCTTATATTCCCAGCAACAAGAATACTCTGCAAGGCCAAGTTCAAAGACAATCTTCATGGTAGAAGGGATGGGTGATGAGAGATGTTGGACTAGTTGGGTGGGGAGGCACAGTCAAGTCCACCTCCTGGCACCTAGGGTACAAATTTACGTGCTACTAGTGAGCCGAATGTTCCAGAAGGACAAAAGTTTGCCAACCAATTGTAGAGGGCAGTATAACGAAGGACCTTATAATTTGAAAGCCAATGATGATATAATAATAATAATAATAATAATAATAATAATAATAATAATAATAATAATAATAATAATAATAATAATAATAATAATAATAATACATATATTGTGGACTTAATAAATGTTGAAGATGACTTGCACTTTGGGTGTGCATGAGTTGTCCACTTGACATTAGAGGTACAATCACAACCCAACCCCTTATAGAAAGTATACTTAGATGTTCCCCTTGAACGTGTCACAACCCATCGTAGGTTTGTTTTATTTGGCATGCAGTATGATGTCACGCATGAGGAATTTTTACTATATAAATGTAATTTTTGTATGACGCGCCGAGAGCTTGTGTGACGTCTGTTGATGTCCGTTGTATCTCCCTGTTTTAGATAATTGTTATTAAAACAGAAAAAGCTTTGCCATCCTCCTGAGTTGGTTTGATTATTTGGTGTAAGAGTTACTCTGCTTCCCATCCACTGCATGACACGCTATCCAATAAAGGGCGTTAAGTTCACGTGGTAGCAGTGCCAGATGGTTTTGACCCATCAATCAGTTAACTCCAGAGTTTCAGACGAACAGGCATCCTCTGCCATTAAGCCCGAAGATTGAAGGGTTGCCCCTGGAGAGCGGCCGATAGAAATAAACTTGCAAGAAGAACCGAGGAGGTGGGCAGGTCTCCCTTTGATGAAATCCCTGCCCAGTTTCCACAGGTGTGCTGCGGACGGAAGGCAAAGTGGTCGGTTGGAGGAGGAGACGATACCGAAGGCCTCGAGTCGATTACCGAACAAATGGGGAGTAGACAAAGGGGAATGGCAAATTAAGCAGATGGGTTGTGGTAATTTTAAGTAACAGGAAATATTTTGTGACGAGAGAGATAGCACCTAGGGTGCTACCTTAAGGGAATTCAGAAGAAATCGCCTCACACTCCAACGGGAGTGAAATAGGCAACGTACAAACAGGTTCGAATAAGGAGATGTTTTAAACCCTGTGACAGGGTATATAAAAATAGAGGCGAGAGTAAAAAGGTGATCACTGGGTGTTTTTATTAAGGTGTTAAGTGGACGAGTCTGTCTGTGTATTATGTATTGAGTAAAGGTGTTGAAAAACGATAAAAAATGTGAAGGAATTGAGACAAGGTTAAAGGAGCTATAGTAACTATATTGTGAAGTGGTTGGTACCAATCCAGAGGTAGACATAGCAAATTGACAAGGTAGAGCCTTGAGAGGTGATTGTTGGCGTGCGCTCATAATTGTTGTTTTTAAAAAGTATTGAAAAAGTGGTGAGAGTCTTTTTTATAAAGTCTGGTAAATATTGAGAGTCAATTGAGACTTGTCATAATGGGAGACACTCCTCTGATGCATTTATGTAAGACATTGCCAAAGCACATGCCCAAGCTCAAACAGTACAGAGCAGAATGGGGGAAAGGCACGGCAGAGAAGATGTTCATGCAATGGCCACAAGGGGAATCACTGTCAAAAGCGGTATTGCTACACATGACCACATACTTGCACACTGCGTACACGGGGAAGAAATTGGAGAAAAGACTAGCTATCCTAGAGCTCTGGAAAATGTACCATGAAGAGAAGAAAGATCCGCCACATGAGGAGTGGATGCTTAGCCAGTGCAAGGAGGAAGGTGTCGAGCCCTCAGCTCCCCTTGCCTCACCTAAACTAAAAGACGCTAGTGCATAAGTGAGTAAAAACAAGCTTCCTTTTCCATATGCTCTTGCGCGTCTGGATCAGCTGCTTGGCAGTTGAGAATTAGAACCATTTACATTTCAATATTCTCTACAACCGTTAGCTACGGCCATGAGGAAAGATGAGAATTTCTTTAACTCCTTAAGTTCCAACACAGAATACGAGTACCTGCAAAGTGTTCACTCTTAGAAATGAGTATAGCTGAACTAATTCCATTGTGCACTTGCTGTCGCCGTGTGTCTCAGTTTTGAATTGCCAACCACTATTTCTTTCTTTCAATTTTATATTAAAAAGACAAGCTTTCTGTTTTATAATAGATACCCATGTCCTCACCATGGCCACTGACTAAATACGTTTCTGGTCTGTTCTTTTTCGCATTTAGACCCACAAATTCAACGCGGCATTACAATATTCCTCGGATTGAAATTCTGGAGGACTAAATCTTTCACTTAGAGGATGTATCTGTTCAAGATGTTTCCCTGCGAGCCATTACCAGGGGGGGTTGATTTCGAGCATCCACAATTGGTGAGTTCTCGAATATTTTAAACGTATGGCCATTTTTGGCCAGGCGAACAAGCCTTCAGAGTGCAACTGGCCAGTTTACTTCACAATTGGCAATTAGGGAATTGTTTCCCAGTTGTAAAAAATGTCCTTGGCTTATGTCTCCACAGACCTACTACGTTGGGGTCTGCATAGCTTTTGGCTGATAAGTTACTGGAAGCAATCGAATAACATTAATTCAAGCCATCCATGGTTGAGAATATGGTAATAATTATGATTTCTCTCCCTTGCCACACGTATGCTCCTGTACACTATTGTGACTGGAGCCAGCTTGACTGCGTAGTTTTCTCTTTGGACCCGATTCTAAAGTAGCTATTTGTTTCTTTTTTCTTTTTTTCTTACAGGACTGACAACTTCGGCTTGCCCTATTTTTATCTTAATGTTTTGGTGTGTAATTTTAACTCATTCGTATGATGTGTTTAACACACAAGGGATAGTACTGTCCTGATGAAGACGGGTATCAACTGGAGCCAGTTAGAAGAACCTTCCCGTCGACACTACAGTTGCTATGTAATATATATTGCTAGGTTGACCTTGCCATTATAATAAATTAAGTGGTCCCTAGGCTAGCGTAGTTGACTTACAGCGCTCCCTTGTTATTGCACTGTGCTCTCCTGTCCAATTTTTACCAACATAAGATTTGTCTGAATGATTGACCTATACAGTTTGAATTAACCTGTTATTTGGTATTCCTACAATTGTGAATTGTGCCTTTTTGTGAGAATTGATTGAATGGCACCAATGCAGAGTTCAAACTAGTTTTTCACAAATACACTTGTGAACATCAGTCCTCCTAGCACACATGATCCCCTTCACTTGAGTCCGGCGTTCTGTCTTCCCAACTGTTTTTGTGGAACATGGGCCACTACTAAATTTTTCCAGTATTAATGACAGTTTGAGAGCGCATTTTGAGCTATCTCAAAGGTAGCATGTTGTTTTGTATGTACAGTATTTTATTGAGTAAGACACAGTATGCATTATGGGTAATAGATTTAATATGTTTTTTATTAATCTACTTATAAAATAAAAATGATGTATCTTTTCTAATGCTTCTTATGATTTGGGTCTAATTGAGTTTTTTTCCTCCGTGCATGTCATGGAGGACAGTCAAGCATTAACGTGTTAATTTATGGTTAATTTTACCTGACAGGACCAGTGTTCTGTAAATATTATCTATTTCTCCCCTCCTGTCAGTGCCGGAGGGGATACCCATCTTTGTTATTGAGAGGCAGCAGAGAAGATGTTCATGCCATGGCCACAAGGGGATCACTGTCAAAAGTGGTATTGCAACACATGACCACATACTTGCATGCTGGTTACACAGGGAAGAAATTGGAGAAAAGACTAGCTATCCTAGAGCTCTGGAAAATGTACCAAGAAGAGAAGAAAGATCCGCCACATGAGGAGTGGATGCTTAGCCAGTGCAAGGAGGTGTCAAGGAGTTCCCCACTTCTCACCTGGGTCCGTTCTTTGCTGGAGTCCATGGTCGCTTCCTTCTTGCGGACAGACCTGGTCTTGAACAAGGCTGCCCGAGTCTCTTCCGACTCCAGAGTGCGTTCAGTTTCCGGGACGCGGGTCCAGGAAACCAGGGAACTAGGAAAGGTACAACTAGCACACGAGTCCAGGAATTAGGAAGAAAGGAAGGGGCAAGGAACGGGTAGATAGACAGGTACAGGGAAACAACACTGCGAGCTACGGGACACACGTCGGATCGCTACGTTGCAATAGCATTGAGACGTGCGGAGCCGCGGAAGGCGTGGTCTATTAATAGAATACGTTACGTCCAGCGCGTGGAGCGAGAAAGGGGTTTCACGCCGGACAACCATGTTGGGAGTATTATGGAGTGCAAGCCCCGTTGTGACAAGGACAAGGAAGTCCAAAAGGGATGTGTTCTGTAGTTCATGACAGGAGGAAGGTGTCGAGCCCTCAGCTCCCCTTGCCTCGCCTGGGGTAAAAGACGCTAGTGCAGATGAAGTAGGGTTTTATCCTTTAAAGGAACTGAAAATGTGACGCGGTATAGTAATCCAATATACGAACCACCCGCTTATAGCAGTGACGACAGTCCACAGGAGAATAAAACAAAAGCGTAGATCTTTAAGATCATACAAGACAAAGAAGAAAAGAGAGAGTGATCGAATGTATCGAAAGAAATAGAAATAGAGATTAGGAGATGGAAAGGGGAGAAGGATAAAGCTGATGAGGTAACGCTCGTACAGAACGAGTGGATGGGAGGACAGATATTTATCAAGCTAGATGAAAAATGCATTGAGGAAGTCAGGCAAAGAGAAGATAAGGACGAACAGGATAGAAAGGACAGGGAATGGGAAAAGAGACTGAAGGAAGACGAGCATGAAAGAAAGAGCAGGGAGCGACGAGGACATGTGTATCAAGGGGAGCAAGAGAAAAAGGAGGAACGGGCAGAAGAGCAAAGAAAGTATGACAATAGTCAGAGAGCAATAGAAGATAGGGATAGAAGAGAAAGGAAGAGAGAGCAGGAGGAAGTGCAGAAATTAAGGGACAAAAGTATACAGAGACAAAGGGAAGAAGAGGAAAGAAGAGAAGGAGTGAGGAGAGAAGCACGAAGACAAGAGGAGGAGAGAATTAAAAGGGAGGCAAGAAAGCGAAGAGAATTAGATGAAGAATTAGAACGCAGGAGGAGACAGCGGGATTTTCATATTAGCCTTATTCGTAAGGAGCCAGTAGGGCTGAGCCCAGCAATACGACAGGATAGAATAGAAGAGTTCCTTCCGATAAAGGAAGCAACGTCAGGGGCATCTAGAGTAGCATTGGAAGAAGAAAACTTTGATGCAGGAGCTTAATGTGGTTTTATCAAAATGAATGGGCCCACCTTTTGCACTAATGCATCAAACTTCTTTAAGGTTTCTGTCTTGGAAAGACAGCATTCCTGGTTGCTATTACCTCAGCCAGGTGTGTTGGGGAAATTCAGACTCTCTTGTGCAAGCTTCCGAAATGTGTCTTTTCACCCTTCCAAGGTGGTGCTGCGACCCATCCGTCTTTCATGCCTAAGGTCCCTTTGGATTTTCACTTGAACAAACCTTTAGTTTTGCCAGTGTTATTTGCTAATCTGTCTTCACCCGCGAAAAGGGCTTTACATTCTCAAGATGTTTTGTATTCCTTGAAGTACTATGTTGCACGGAACAAGCCGTTTTGAAAGTCTTCTCAGCTTTTTGTTGCTTTTGGAACTATGGAACGTGGGAAGGCCATGTGTAAGGCTTCCATCGCCAGGTGGCTCTCTGGCTGTATCACGCATTGCCATCGTCTGGCCAACAGAACACCACCAGGCTGGCCGAGAACCCATTCCACCAGAGCCCTCGCAGCTACAACAGCATTTCTCTCTGATGCTCCCCTGCTTGACATCTGCAGGGCTACTGCGTGGAGGTCCACACACACCTTCATGTGATTCTACTGTGTCGACACGGATTCCAGGGAGGAGTCCTGTGTTGTCCAAGCAGTGCTTTGCAACCTATTTGCATGAGGTGAATCTGTTCCAAGGGTAAGTGTTTTGCTTCTGTGAGCCTTGCCACCTCCTGTGGTTGTGCATGTGTATACTGCTGTGTATTCTTGTATTCATGAGCATGTGAATCCATGCCAGACCCCATGCTGGTGAAGGAACACGTTACTTACCTGTAACTACTGTTCACGAGCATGGGTCTTACATGGATTCACATGCAAACCCTAACTCCTTCCCCTCTCTGGCTTTTCTTGGTTCTTACTGTCACTTTTATATGTGCACAACCAAATCTGAAGATGGCCACCAAGGGTAGAGCTTAGAAGGATGACTGTCATTGGCTAAAGTGACACCAATAGGATATCGAAGCGACGAGCAGTTTAAGATTAAAACAAAACTACTTTAATATTACCAAGGATTCCCGGCCTGACAACGGGGAATATTCATGAGCATGTGAATCCCTAAAAGGTATCTGTGCTGCAGAACAGGAGTTACAGGTAAGTAACTTGTTCCTTACTCCCACTTGTTTGAATACTCTATCTTGTCTACTCATACACTGACATACCTCCCTCGCTCGTTCAGCCTGGGAGATTTGTGGCGTTGGTACTGCTTCTTTCTCCCACCTTCTGCTATTACTTAGGAAAATCTTAGTAAAGAATTTAGGTTCTGAGGTGACAGACACTTAGGTGCGCCGGACTGCCTTGCAGCTTCCCCTTTCAGCTGTGGTCTCTCCGTGGCAAGAGTTGGGGTAAGCCTGACACCAGGGCAGCTAACTCAGTTTGCACATAGCTTGAGATAAAACACCAATAAAGAAATAAATCAAACAATCAGCAGTTGATAATGTGTCTTTATAATATTGATGGGGGCACTTTATCAAGTCCATTATGCATGAATGCTTTGTGATACTCCCTGGCACTTCAGTAAAACCCTGATCGCCCTCAAATGTGGTGCTTGGAGAATTGCGCTTTAAGTTGCCAGAAGGTCACTCCATTTAACACCTTTTTTTGCTTTCCCATGAAGACATTTCCAGCGAGGGCTAGTTCATTTTCTGAAATGGGTGTCACACCCCGTTTGACACAAGGTCATCTCACTTAAATCCTTACTCCCCAAATTTTATATTAGGTTGCCCAAGGCTCATGATACTTTGGGTCGGTGCTTTCTGTTACGATGACCAAGGATAATAATAATAATGTCAGCCTTAAAATTGTGAACACAGGTGTCCAGAAATGACACTAAATTAATGGATAGGGGCAGTGTCTGACAGATTTGCATAAAGCAAGCTTGCCCATTTGCAGAAAGTCAACAATAACTGATGGCCCAGACCGGAACACGTGTCTGGGGTTGCTGTTGGTACTCTCTTGTTCAGAGGAGAATTGCCTGGCATTTCGGTGCTGGACTGCCCGAGGGCAGGACAAAGACTGATATGTTTTGGATATTTTTCCTCTTTGAAAGGGGTTGCCTTAATCTTCCCTGATTGGGTCCCTTCTTCCCTCACACCCACCCAGCCCTACTCTTCCTTTGAGAGCCTGGTATGCAAGTTGGTCATCTCTCCCTCCTCCACCCTAACCATTGCCACCATCTACCGGCCTCCAGGTTCTACCACCCTGTTCCTCTCTGAATGGGCTGATTTCTATTCCGTCTTACTTTCATCCACCTCCAATCACCACCTCGTGGGTGACTTCAACATCCAATTGGACTCCCCTGCCACAGCTTCCACTCTTTTCATTGACCTCTGCACCTCTCTATCACTCCCCATTCTCCCCTCCGGCCCAACCCACTCGCCTGGTCACACTCTTGATGCCCTCATCCACTCTGACCTCCCTCTCTCCTCCCCACTGGTCACCCCTCTATCCTGATCAGACCATTGCTACTTTCCTCCCACCTGGGCCCCCGGGGCACTCTGACAGCACCCCCCAAAGCCCTGCCAACTTCGTTCACCAACTTCCGGTCCGATGAAATGAGTGTCAGCGGCTGCCTTCACCTCCACCTTCACCCCCTCTGCCCAATACCTCAGATTCTTCTACTGATTGTGCTCTCACCAACCTCAATCTGGCCGTTCATCACTGAAAATGAAATCTTGATTTCATAATGTCTGATTTGTGATAGTGATATGTATTCAGAGTATTGTTCAAGTCCATAAGTGCCAGTGGTTTGAGCGTGAGTCACCTTCCCTAACCCATAATTCATTGTCCATCTTGCCATCACCAATGCCTTCAACACCCTTGCCCCAGTCATGAGAATCTGCCTGAAACCTGCTTCGAAGCGTAACACCTGGCATGACTCTGGTCTTGGAGGTCTGAAACGAAAGTGCAGAGGGGCAGAACGGAAGTGGAAATCCTCAGACTCATCCTCTGACAACCCGGCCTGCCGTCTGCTCCAAAAGCAATGCAGACTCTCCATCCGTGCCAAGAAAAGAGCCCACATACAGGCACGGGTCTCTAGTGCCTCCAACAAGACGGCTGAACTTTTCAAGATTTTGAGGGAACTAGCCAACCCTTCTTTAGTGTCCTCCTCCCTGTCTCCCTCCCAGGCCCTTTGTTACGCAATGGCCACACACTTTGCCACAAAAACTCAGAACATCCTGAACTCCCACCCCTCCCAACCCTTCCCACACCCCCATGCCTCCCTTGGCCCCTCACTCTCACTCTCCTCCTTCCCCCCTCTCCTTGTTCTCCTACATCACTCCGGAAGATGTTACCAGAGTTGGTCATGAAAATCTCTTCTAAACAGGGTTCCCCTTGCTCACCCAGAACCATCGAGGACAACCATGGCTCTCTTGCCCCCTCACTCGCTGACTTCTTCAATCAGTCTTTTGGCACTGCATCTTTTCCCTCCCCTCCCTCCTCAAGTACTCCCTTATGAGCCCCCTCCTGAAAAAACCTTCAGCAGACCCTACCTGTCCTGCCAACTAACACCCTATTTCCATCACCCCCTTCCCGGGGAAACTGCTGGAGAAGCTGGCCCTGCCCCAACTCAACTCTCACACCGAACTTGTTGGGGATGTCCACGGCCATCAATCTGGATTCCGAGCATCCAAACACCTGTGAAAAACTGTTCGCATCTCTGGACTCCAACTCCCCAGCTGTCATCATCCTACTCGATCTCTCCTCTGCATTTGACACTGTCAACAATTCCATCCTTACACAAGGACTCCACAATACCCTTCCTATCACGGATCGGGCACTGGACTGGCTGACATCCTTCCTATCTAACCACTCGCCCAAAGTCATCCTTGGCACCTTTTCCTCTCCAACTTCCTTCTCCACCTAAGGCATCCCCCAAGGTTCTATCCTCTCCCATTGGCTTTTTAACATCTACCTTGCTCTGCAGGCACGCCTCATCTCCCCCAATTTCCAATGTTATGCAGACAACACTCAACTCTTTCTCAAACTTCCTGCTGACCCCCTTGCACCTTCCTTCATCCCCAAGTGCCTATCTGCCATCCAGTCCTGGTGCACCTCTAACAATCTCTTCCTCAATGCCTGTGAAACTGAGATCCTTTGCATCGGGGCCCCTGCTTACACTTTCTTCCCTTTACTCTGGCCTTTCTCCATGGGTCCACCCACCCCTGCTCCTTCCTCTGAACCCAGAAACCTTGGAGTCATCTTTGACGCCTTTCTCTACTTCCTCCCTCACACTCAGGACATTGCCAAGCAGTCCCACTTTCAGCTCTTCCTTCTCAAAGCAATTCTCCCTTTTATCACTTTTACCAGAGGCTCAACGTTACCAGAGCCCTGGTTCTTTCTAGGCTTGACTATTGAAATAGCCTCCTCCGGAATCTGCCTTCTTCCACTCTGTGACCTCTTGAGCTAATCCAAAATAGGGCAGCAAGATGTATTATTGGCCTTAAGCCCAAGGACTGCATCTCTCCAGCCCTGAAATCTCTCCACTGGCTCCCGGTTGCTGCTCGGATTAAATACAAATCCCTCTGCATAACCCACAAGGCTGTCTGGGCCGGGGGGCCGCACTATCTTCAACTATATCTCACTAAAAACTGTCCCAGCAAACCTCTACGTTTCTCTGGCACCGATTCTTTGTGTGTAAAGCGCTTTGCTAAACAGAGGGCAAGAGGTCGATCGCGTTCCTCAGCTGGCTCCCTACTTTGAAACAGCATCCTTCTGTGCATTGAGCAGGACTTCTGCAAATTCCAGAAGCTCCTCAAGACTTTCCTCTTTACCTTTTCCTCCCCATCTTCTCTCCTCTGCTAATCTCACAGTAGCTGCGATTGTTACCCTGGGCCCTTATGCATCCACGGGGCACCTGACCTACCACACCCAATCGCCCGGCTTCTACCTTCAGCACTTGCCTCGACACTCCCTCTGCCTTGGAGTCTCACACTTGGACCCACCATGGCCCAGACCGTGTAGCACTTAGCACACCATGCACTCCATCTGCTTCTCGTTCACTTCCACGGACACTACAGCACCTTCCCAATCTGCCCACTTCCTTGCGGCACTTGCACGTTCGGAATACTCACAAGGGATAGTAGGTTCGGCCCTTTTTCACTTTTCCCTTCCTCTGTTTTTTTATTGATTTGTATCATTCCCTTGTTCCTTCCCTTTCCCTGTGGGTGCTTTGAAACAGTATGTACTTGCTGTATAAGCACCTAACAAGAAAGAAAGAAAGAAAGAAAGAAAGAAAGAAAGAAAGAAAGAAAGAAAGAAAGAAAGAAAGAAAGAAAGAAAGAAAGAAAGAAAGAAAGAAAGAAAGAAAGAGAGAAAGATGGTGAGCTAAAGAATCTGGGTAAGGCTCTCGTAACTGGGACTAATGTCCTGCAGAGGGAATCCCAGGACCCCCCCTCCCTGTTTTTTTCATATTCAAGTAACTTTGTGTCACACCCTAAGTAACTAAGGTAATCCAGGCGTGGACCCCTTGCTCACTATTCTTAGAGAGGCACAGATCCACCCTACTGATGAGGTCCAACCAGACCGAAACACGTGTCTGGGGTTTCTGTTGGTACTCTTGTTCAGATGAGAATTGCCTAGCATTTCGGTGCTGGACTGCCCCAGGGCAGGACAAAGACTGATATGTTTGGGATATTTCTTCTCTGTGAAAGATAGTGAGCTAAAGACTCTGGGTAAGTCTCTCGTAACCAGGACTAATGTCTGGCAGGGGGACTCCCAGGACCCCCCCTTGTTTTTTGGCCCAGCAAGGAGCATATAGGATCTTTATTCCCATCAGGAAAGGGTTAAGAGGAGCCGGCTGACCTATCCCCAGCTCCTGGCCACAAATCCACACTACACCTGGCCAGCGGATTTAACTCAAAATTGTAACATGTTTCTCAGTCTAATGAGACGCATTTGACCAACTATATTTCTGAATTAAACATTCAATGCCCAAAGTGCAACCAATGTGTCTATCCTTCTCAATATTGTGTCAGAAAAAGATAATTGCATTTGGACCCGAGTGCCTACTACAGGCGAAACCCGCAATCTGGCCGGAAGTCCTACGGGCAAAGCAAAGCAGTCACGTGGTCTCCAAGAGCAGAACATTCTCTGTAAAATGCCGGCCTGTAAAATTCAGAGCAGCCATTTTGTCACAATAAAATATAGAATCATAAAAAAGCACTTCCTTTGATAGAATCTTTTCACACTTGCCCAAGCTTTTTATTGGCATGTTTGCGCAAGGAGTTGAAGATTTTGCGTTGTGTTCCTGTAAAATAAAAGTGGATCCTTTGCAAGAGGAGGGAATCCATCATTGTGTTACACCAAAACCCCGGCTTAAGCACTACAAACAACCAATTCCGAAATGCCAGCCCTGACCAGAAAAACATGGCCCAAATACTGGCTGCTAGTAAAAATAGCACCTTGTTTAATTGCTGCCTGGATCTCCCTTCTGTGGGAATACTGTTGTGTTGGCTTGCTGTCTCAGATACAAAGGCATTATTTATTCTTTTCGGCAAAATCTGCTTTTTGTAAGTGAGGTCGATCATTGTGATTGGTTATTTATAACGTGCTTAATACCCAGAGGTTTCTAAGCGCGGACCCGGGGATTGAACGTGTGTTCTTAATGTGCAGATGTTTCTAAGAGCGGACCCGCGGATCGAACCTGTGTTCTTAATACGCAGTGGTTTATAAGCGCGGACCCGCGGATCGAACCTGTGTTCTTAATACGCAGTGGTTTCTAAGCGCGGACCTGCGGATCGAACCTGTGTTCTTAATACGCAGAGGTTTCTAAGCACGGATCCACGGATCAAACCTGTGTTCTTAATACCCAGAGGTTTCTAAGTGCGGACCTGGGGATCGAACCTGTGTTGCTCTGTGTCGTCTTGCTTCTAGGGCGAGTAGGCTGCCCCTGAGTTATCCTCCTGAGACATTGCAGGATTGGGTGGAAAGAACAAGAAATTTGATTTATAAAATAGAAGTTGTTTATTTCCCAAAAAAGAGTGAATGAGGCATTTAATTTAAACATTAGTCATCTTAAAAAAAAATGTAAAATCTTAAATCCGGCACAGGCTCCGACGGGCCCTGTCATTCTCACTTCCGTTTTCCGTGATGGTATGCTCTTGGCAGTGATTGCAAGTGGCGGGAGGTAAAATACTGACCTTGAAGTGCCCTGACACTGTCAAACATTATGAAAACCAAACTGAAGTAGTTGGTCTTAAGGCCATGGTAAAGCGCAGGTGGTCCGTGTTGGTCGGAAGAGAGTTCCAGGTGAGTGGTGCAAGTACTGAGAGAAAAGATCCATCCCGCCTCTTCTCCCAGTATCGAGGACCTTTAATAACAAACGGGAGCTCGAGCAGAGGGTACAGGGTGGAGGGCAACAACCCTATAGGCTCTTACGAAGAAAGGGAAGCTCAAGGCCGTGCAGTTTCCCAGGGGTGTTGCTAGGTCTGGAATATATCCGGGACTACGCTAATGTCAGGACTGGCGAGACTCAGGGCTAGCTAGCCTTTTGGGTGCAGCTCCTGAGCTTCTATCCGGGGCTACAACTAAAAGACCTGGCGCTATAGCCCTCTCAGCCGCCCCCTAGCAACGCCTCTGCCGTTTCCAATGTGCTAGACCCAGATATCTGAACGGAATCCTTGGTAGCCGTTGCAGCTGCGTAGGGAGGAACTGACATCATCGAAATGCCTAACGCCCCACTCGGCGGGCGGATGCGTTTTGAATCATCTGCAGCTGTCTATTCAAATAAGATGTGTAGCCTAAATAGATGGAGGACAGTAATTCCCACTTTGATGTAATGATACCAGTGACCAAAAGTTAGAAACTTCTCCAAAACTTTTGTGTGGACGGTGCAGTTTGCCACCCCTGCGTTAAATTGTGCGCGGTCAAGGTCTAGCCCTGATTAATTATAACCTGCAGATTGTTAACTGGGGAGGTGAGAGCAGGCTGGATACTCATTACATCTGCTCAACAGGAGTCATTCCAGATGTTAGAAGGCTCCCCATCATCAGTACCTCTGCTTTGTAAGAGTTCATCAACTCACTCACAGCCGGCAGCTGTGTGAGTGCGTTTCTCTGGCCAGAGGCTGCGGATAGATGGGCATTGAAGAGAACGGGTGAAAGAGCTGAGCCCTGGGGAGACGTGCACCTCATAGGCAGAGGGATAGAAATAAAATGAGGGATCAGAATGTACAGGGCCCTTTTTCGCGAAAAGGACTGAAACTGGGCTGATGACCTGCTCTCCAATCCTGCCCCTTCATTAGACGACTCAGAAGGGTCCGGTGGTCGTTAGTGTCCAAGGCTGGAGATGTGGGTCCATTAATATCAAGGCTGCCAACATTGGCCATGAAATGAATGTCGTTTAGTACTGAGACAACGACCGACACAGTCCCACCTTTGGCCGAAAGTCATCCTGATGAAGGGCAAGAATATTTGATGATTCTACGAATGAGTGACGCAAAGCTCCATAGTAAGAGCTTGTTCCATTCGTTCAGCGATACAAGCTACAATTGAGTTGGGGCAGAGGTTGGGTCTCCAGGGCCCAAAGATAAGGTCAGCGCACCATGTGAGGTTATCAGGGTCCACTTTTCAAACCCAGTTTCCACATTGCAACCCCGGCTTCACACGGCTTCAGCTATATTCATATTGCCATGCCAGTTTCTACGTTGCCCCAAGAAAAGGAATTCCAATGCCAGTTGATATCGACATGGCAGTTTCCCATTGACCCAGTTAGGCTCCCGTCGTTATGCATTGAACACACAACATCGCAGAAGAGGCTTCCTTTTGCCTCGAGCCATTTCTTGGCGGCACATATCGCTTAACCCCGGACAAGTGCATATTATCGTGGAGGAGCCTGGGGATGGCGGGCGGGTGTGCCCCTGCAACCACATACTAAGAGTAACTGGAACCTGGAACTATGTAACTAAAGAGCTGTACCTTTGTACTATGGAGTCCTGCGCCATCTGTCCTGAAGACTGTACGGTCTCGGAAGGATAGTTCAGCGGCAACATGCTCGCCTTGGAAGCAAGACGACACGGAGCAACACAGGTTCGATCCCCGGGTCTGCGCTTAGAAACCCTTAAGCGTTTTATAAATAACCTATCATATCATACAGAGAAGCGCACTTTACAACTCTCATAAGGTGCCCTGTTACTCTTAGCTATTTCTACTCTTTTCTGAGTTCTGCATCTTTCAATAATTTGTTGTCTGTGTAACCCACGCTCACTCATTCTTTTCTTTGCAAAACCTTCCACCCATCCCCTGTTGGCTTGGCTAACACATTCTCCCGGCTCCATGCAAGTGGGGCTCCGTTGGTATATATTGTTGAGACAGGACTCGTGATTTTCTTTGGGCAAGCCCTGCAGGAAAGCTCAGCAAAAGTTTCATCTGCACTCAAGCTGCCTCATACTCTGTGGGAAACACGAGGTGTGAAAACCCCAGGTCCAAGGAAATAACTCACAGTGCATCAAACAAGTGCACTCCCGAGGTCCCCAATCTGTGCTCCTAGAGCTTTAAATGTGGGCCGCCCCCCCCCTCTCGGAAACCTATGATGGACAGTGCACAAACCGAAAACAAAGACAACAATGTTAAGTGCCCCCTCCCCCCTTTTTCTGCAGAATAGATTAGTCCAGCGGCGCTTTATTGCACAAGGACACACGGAAATTGGTTCTGTTCGTCCAGAGCCAGTGCCAGGCTGTAATTAGTGGGATAATCAATATATCAATAGGGAGGCAGCTACTTAACTGCCCCCAGTGCAGCTATAGATTTGGGCCAAGTGAAAGGGCCCATCCTTGACAACAGCAGGGAGACGTATAAATGCAAATACGCGTCATAAAAAAAGCCTGGGAGGGCCCCGGCCGCGCGCGCGCTGCAGAGAATGAATCTCGCTCCAAAACTACGAGAAGGGACGCGCCGCCATTAATGGCCATCTCTTCCGACCAAATGTCAAAGCTATACCTTTGCCGCGCGCCTCGTGGCGCATTCGGGCTCTTGTTAAGAGCGCCTGCGCGCTCTTCTTCCGCGCTAATGTACAATAAAATAAGTCCCAATAAAACGCACACCTGTCACGCTCATATTTTTAGTGTTGGAAATGCTCCCTGTTGTGTACAGAGAAGCAGCTGTGCCAGCCCTGACATACTTCCAGGCAGAGGAAGAAGCGGCGCCCCCACCTCTGCTCGGAGACTTTCCTTGAGGTGGGGAGGGGGGCTGACAGGGGTTCCACAAAAGGGCAGGCCGCCCACTGGCCCATCGACTTTCGTGAGGATTTGTCCCTTGAGTGTAGGCAGTGTAGTGGGGTGCAGGAACGGTTTACGGGGGTTTGCACGCAGATTTAACCGAGTTACGAGTTTTCATACGCATGTTGTCAAGGTGCCGGCAACAGTTACGGGGGACCCTATGCAGTGTTACCCTGTCAAATCACTGCGCAGGAGATGCGATTGCAAACGTCGTCATGAAGCAAAGGGTTTGGGTGTTCGGTTGCTCTAGGCAATAGCCCTCATTGCAAGTTTGCCGGTACTCAGTAAAAGGGCCGGTAATACCGTTTACCCAGAGGGGTCGCCGGCCTTAACGTTGGCCAGAGCAACTTGGAGTTAATGGGCAATAGGCGGGAGCTGTTGGCGCGTGCTAGTAGGGTGGTGACGTCCGTGAGTATGAGAATTTGTACCAAGATTTTTGCTCTTTGTATAAAAAAAGAATTACATATGCATTTACCACGATATTAATAACTTCAAAAACACCTTTATTCCATTATTTTTTATTAGAAGCTGTCTCCTAAAAATTGTCAAGCTTATCAGAATGTAGGAAGCCAATGGAGACATTCAGTGTGAAGGCCGGCAGTGCCTACTATCCATCAGTGCCCAGCGATCTGATGTGTAGCTTGAAACAGCAACAGCACTCAATGCTCTCGGACAGGATTCAAGTTCTGATTTCCGGAAGTTCATGTCTGAAAATGGCCGATACACACAGATCGGCGATCCCATTGGCTGACAGTGCAGATACTCTCCTTGCCATAGTGTTTGCAACTGCAACTTGTAACTTTATTTTCCCTATTCTGATTGAAAGCCTACAATTACGAGCATGCAAAGTGTTGTTTACCAAAATCAATCTAAAGAAACACAGTGGGAATGAAACGATCGCACCCCTTGCTTTGTTTCACATGGCACTCAGCACCCATTCCTTTTTCTAATCAGCCGTCATCTGAACCTCTTGGTGACAACGGCCACACCACACATTTCCCATTTACTTTTGTTATTGATAGTTAACCCCTTGTTGGGGCTCTGCCCCAAGCTCTTCAAGCCAAGATGAAGCCTCTCCCCTCACCGAGCACACCGCTGCAGGAAGAGGAGAGGGATGGGGTGTGGAGTGAGGCTCAGGGACTTCACACACAGTGCCCATTTTGATGTCTGATGCAAAGAGCTACTGGGAAGCCGCAGGCGAGCTAGCAGTGGCTGGCGATCTACTGGTTGGAGACCCTGGGTTTACCAGCACTTTTACCGGTCCTGCAAAGTACGAGTTTGCCAAAACACAGTTGCCGATAACACCTCACCCAGAATTACCAGTGCCCGTAATACTGGCAATGAAAATACAGCATACAGCAATACCAGCACAATGGCATCACTGGCATATAACGGAACAGTATGAGCAGTCAATACCGGCTGATATCTGCTCGTAATTCCGGCAAATCCAAGGCAGGGATAACAACACCTCAGAGCAACCAGTAAATGGACACAGGTGGGGGAAACAAGGCCACAGGTGCACCCAATCCACCCAGGTGCCACCTATTCACACAGAAAGCGTACCAAAGGGCCACACCTACCCCAAAAACACTTCCCAACACAACCATGCCTCCACTCATTGCTGCAGACTTGGAGCTGGAGGCGCAAGATACCAATCTACAGCTGCCGGGGCTGGAGTGCCAGCAGATGCAACAGGAGGCCAGGAATAGAAGGGGCAGGAGGATGATGGGGATGCAGGTGAAGAGGCCCTCGCCCAAGGGCCACACCCTGGGACCTCACTGACAGACATTTACTAAGCCTGTGCCGAAGATCATATTTGACCTCCTGACCCACACCCAGGAGGACATCGAGAGCAGGATCGGCATCAGGCCAGCCATACCACTGCTGCTAAAGCTGCTGTCGGTCTTGCATTTCCTGGCCATTGGCACATTCCAGCACTCTGTGGGTCACCAGCACAGCATTTCACAGCCTGTCTTGTCCAGAGTGCCGGTGTAGAGGCTGGGCCCTCATGTGTCATGTGGGCCAGTACATCACACTCCCCACCACCGAGGCACAGTTCAGCGCCACCAAGAACCACTTATATGCAATTGCGGGTATGCCCACAATGTCACAATGAATGTCTGTAGAGCACATGCAGGACCCACCAGCGCACCCCTCAATTCACAGGCCACAACACACAGGAGTATCACATGATTGGAGATGTAGCAGTCACTGACCAGGCTATTACTAACCCAACAAGACATCCACACTCAATGCAGTACCTGTACCAGAAAGTAACACTCCCCATGAGCAGTGCAATACGCATGCAAGGACTGTAACGTGAAACAATGTGGCACAATGAGACATGGGACATGCATGCACAGACTGACCATTGAGATTCCGCCATGACAGGCAACGCCACCGTGAGCATCATTACTCGCACTTGTGACCATCGAGTGGGCCTTTAGGCTCTGGAAAGGCACGTTTCAGATGCCTAGACTAGTCTGGGGGTGCACTGATGCACAGGCCAGAGAAGGTGGGACAGATAGTCCTGGCCTGTGCAATGTTGCACAACATCAGCGTCGGGTGCAACATACCCCTGACCCCAGATCTGGACATTCCTCCGCCAGAGGATGATGATGCAGCATCAGCCGAGCCCACGCACGTCCACATGGAGGCCAGGGATGGGCGCATGGCCCGCCAAGAACTGCTGAGAACTTGTTTTGAGTTTCCCCTCCACTCTGCACACCCCTTGCACCTTTGTAGCCGGCATGCACCATCACAGTAAACACTTGGTTGGAGAAAAAGGAATGTCCTGTCAGTGCTTCAGGTGAAAACTATGTATTTATTACTAATGTGAATGCCCACAAGCCCTACACCACCGCCCCCCCAAACACCCCTGTGCCCCTCCCCAAATGCCCCCTCCTCCTCCTACCCCCTTCTGCAAACACCCCCTCCTCATCCACCACCCTCCTCAAACATGCCCCTCTTCCCTCCCCAAAGACACCCAGTGAAGCGCCCAGTCAGTGTTTAGTGTCATTTGCAGCCCCTCTTGGGCATGGTGCTCTTCGCAGCCTCCATTGTGGAGCTGAGTCGCTGTGAATGACGCCTTGGGCTGCCATGTTGGGAGCTCTTGGTGGTGGTAACCGATGTCGGTGGATCAGACCCCTGGCCCCACATGTGTTTCAGGGTCATTTGGATTGCATGGCTTATGGTCTCAGCTGTGACAGAGGCAATCCGGTTGCCCTCGTGCACTCTTTGGGCAAGGGTGGAGAGGGCAGCAGTGGCATGGTTGCAAGACCTGGCACTGCTGCGGCTGCAGGCCTGCATGCATTCCCACATGAGTCTCATCTCCTGCAACTGCTGGTGTGCAAGTCCAGTGAGTTCCATGTGGTGATCCTCAATTGCACGCAGGCGTGCATCAAGGGAAAGGATGCTGGGCAGTGGCAGTGGAGAGGGGCTCTGTGGTGTTGTGGGGCTGAAACACGCCATTGGGTAGGATGTGTCATCCACCTCCTCCTCCTCATCAGTGGTGTCTATGCTATGATGGCCTGGTTGCTGTTGTGCCTGTGGTGTTGTGGAGGGCACAGGAGGGAAAGTGGGGCCACTGTCCACAGGTGTGGTGATAGCAACAGCCACATGCACTGCTGCTGCTGTGCCACTTCGAGCTGTGGGTTGCGATGGTGGTGATGATGGTGGTGGGCTGGCTCAGCTGGAGGTGGTGGGCTGGCTAAGGTGGAGGGAGTGGGGCTGCCGTAGCTGGAGGTGGTGGGGCTGATGGTGGTGCGATGGACCTGTAGCCCTGCCCTGCTGCCTGGGCCTGCTGGTGAGTGGTGTGGCCTTTGCAGGTCTACCTGCGGCTGCCGGGCCTGACTATGACGGTCCAGGTGTGAGGAATTCGAACATCTTCACAGTGGGTGTGCACTCACATGGGCTTTTTTAGAATTTCTTTATGAAATATAATGATGGTAGATCGACCTCTGGAAAATGTGTGGGGCTAATATGCACACATTTTCATATGCTCACCACACAACATGCACATAGACATGTCTACTCTGGGTGGACACAGACTACAGGCGCAGTCCTCCCTGTCATATTTAGTTGGGATCTGACAGTTGGAGTACACAATGCATCTCAGAAAGAGGAGGGCCAAAACCTTCCTCCTGCCATGGCCAGCCTAATCAACTATCAAAGGTTCCATGGATCTGCCCTGTCTGTTTGTTTACCCTCTGCGAAGGATGGTGGCAATTAACATAATTAACATACTAATAGAGTATACATCAAACAGGCCTGCGGGCACTGTGTCAACCTGAAGCCAGCTCCCGCCCTAAAGTATTAATGATATTGAGCTGTCATGTCTGGTACAGGTCCCTGCAGAGGGACCCCATTCAGATGGTAGGAGTATGTGTTTTGATGGAGGCAGAAAGTCTGTTCTCGCCACAGTTTCCAAAGGGAGACCTGCCGCTTTAATCAGGAGCCATAGAGAGCTCCATTAACTAGAGATACCCTTTTATCCACAACTAACAGGAAGATGGGGGCACTTAGTATTACATGTGTTCACCATTTTACCTTTTCTGTTATAAAACACTCTGGTTATGACCTCATGCATACAAGAGATTTTTGGTGGGGACCCAGGATTGGTTCATTAAGGTAGGCTTAGTCTACACCAATCACTGGGGCCCATTTGGCTTTAAAGGAGGGTCAAGCCCCTCTTTTGGCAGATTTTCTGAAGACTTCGCTAGGTGTAACAAGAACTCATTTGGACCCTGGCTGAAGGTACAGTCTCCTTTACAACTTCCGCCAGTGAAGGAAGGCCAGGATTTCCAAAGAAGGAAGCACGATCCCTCCCCTAACATCTCCAGGAGTTCCAGAACCGGTACCCAGCCAGCACACAGCATGCCGTGCTAGGTTCTACAGCAAGCTATCTAGGTGGGACGTGCCAAAGAGTCTGAACAAAAACAAGAACGCAGCCATTGCCTGCAACACTCTCCTCAGCTTTGTGGGTTCTGCCTTAGAGGACAACATGAGCCCGGTGAAGAAGCTAGGAGGAGTGCATTGACAAGCATCAACAAGCACCCGCCTTAAAAGACATTTTTGAGCCAGTCGAGCCCCTCAAGCTGCAACTGACTGCACTGCTGACTGTTGTTATGCCGCAGTTGCTAACGTCACCGGAGACACCTCGACCAGTGCTTCAGACCCATCAACCAGCACTGAGACAACAATTCCTGACCTTGAGCCGCCGTGTAGACCAGCCTACAGCCGTCCGTCCAGCATCGCTCCCCGAACTACCTGCCGCCTGATACCGCACCTGTCTCCGGCCTTGAACTCTGATGCAGACGCTGCAAAACTCCCTAAAACTGAAACAACCCTGTTGAGAACCAAGAACATCAACAATCACAAGGTACATTGTGGTTCTATCCCCCTGATCCTTCTCGAAGGCCCCAGTGACATTTTACGACCCATTGCTCCCTTTGTGCTGAATCCAAGTAGCCTTGAATTATTGCAATTAATTACTTTACCGACTACCCTGCTGTTAGTATCCAGAGTGCACCCCTTTTCCTTCTTGAAACTATCTGTCCTCTGCATTCCTTTACAGGGTGGGTCTTATGTTGTAGGGTGCTAGAACTGTCTGTTGAATAATAATAATAAAGTAGATATGTTAATACGACCTTGACTGGACAGTCCCTTTTATCATTGGGTAATAATGTATTTTCTCTGTGTTGCAACTAACGATCCACGACCTTGCAGAGATAAGCCTGCCGTTCCGTCAACATTACCAAAATTGGACAAGGAGGTTTAGAATTGACTTGTTTCCAATCTTCTCGGATCCCTTCTGGTGTACTAGATGTGTGGGACTGTTTGATGGTTTAGAAACCGATATTCATCCCTGGACCACTGGTGCCCCGGAAGTTGATTTGTCAGACCAGGCGTGTCACTATGGGAGATCTGTGTGACTGTTCGTCTTCTGGGAGTCTTGTCTGCGGGCGTGCATTACACCCATGCTACGTTGTATGCGTCCTGCTCTTGTTATGCAGCTTCTTTGGACTGTTGGCTCCATTGTGTGCTTTACATGTGGGTGGTGGGTGTGCACACTGACTGTCTGCCGAGGTGGCTTCTTGTTGTGTGTGTTTAGTGGCCCTATGATTCCTGTCCTGTTCCTTGGCACACATGGGCGCTCATCATGTGTCCATGTGTGGGGCTGTACAGGCAACAGTGCTTGTGCGTGGCTACGTCTACCCGCAACCGCTGGCATGCGTATATGATCGGGCTATTTGCTGTGAAGGACACGTGCTGGACATGTTCCTTTACACATTTAGTATTTCTCTGCCTGGGGATGCATGTATTTGGACTCTGGGGTTTGTTGTACTTACCACCCTCCTGTGACAGTGGATTCCCTGCTCTGTGTGCTGCTAAGAGGTTGTGGACCCTCAGACGCAAGTCGTTCCACTGCTTATGTGTGGGGGACAGTCTGCACGCAGCCGTCACCCTCTTCCTCATTGAATTGTTTTTGTTATAAGGTGTATAATATCTAAGCACGGATCCGGGATTCGAACCTCTGTGGTCCTGCTTCCAAGACCAGCACGTTGCCCCTGAGCTCTTCTCCGTTCACAATCCTCCATCCTCTGGCATTTTTCCACGGAAGCCACAGGAGTGGGAAAATGCTGTGACTTCCGGTTTCCGTTGCTCTCCCCGAGTAAGGTGTGCATTGTAGGTGTCAACAGAAATGTATGAATTCTGGAAAGTAGGTTGAACAAGCTTCAACCTATTTATACAAAAATACAGATGACTAGATTAAGATACATAAAGAGATATGTGTATATAAAACGACACAAATTGATAGGGTTACATCAAAAATACAGATAGGGAGACAGACAGGTAGGCAGATTGATTGAGTGTGAAAAGGGGAGATTAAGACATCTGCGGTAATGTCTCGAGTGTGGGCTGGGGGTCGTTTTGTTACTGGGCCTCAATCCATGGTGTCTGCACAGAGACAGAGCCACAGGCCTGCAAGAGGCTAGAGTCAGGCAGGTGAGCAGAGAGACAAATGCTCGAAAAAGAAAACCGGGGCAGAGACAGATAGCTAAGCAGAGAGACATGCAGGCGGTGCGAGACGGCTAATGAAGACAGAGGAGCACAGGCAGGCCGTTTTACAGGGAGCGAGACAAGCCACGTGCAGAGCGTGACATATAGAGGCACAGGGATGAGCGTGCCGTGACAGCTCGCTCGGGATGGATGGAGACTGATGGCCGAGCGGTGCTTAGAGAGCAGCCGAGGCGGGTAACTAGAGGCCGCCGCGCTGAGATTGATGGCCGGAGAGGGGTGCGGAGGGACTGCCAGAGGTCCATGGGACGACTGCAGACAAGTGGCTGCGAGGGGAGCTGGGGCAGAGGCGCTGGGAGGTCGCCTATTGGAAGCGGGAGCCTGGCTTGAATTCCCAGCTTCCCTGTGTGCAGAAATGGTGTTATCCTGGGCAAGCTGTGTTATCTTCCCGCCCTCAATCCCGGATCTAACAGGTGGCAAAACTAAGAAACAAGGCAAGGTGCAAACTATGAACACCCAGACATGCAAGCGACGACGATCACCAGAATCGTATGTTATGTATGAGGGCTGATGGGAGTTGTAGTCCAAAACATCTGGAGATCCAAACATGGCTGATCCCTGCAGTATTGTATCTAGAGAAAGCTGGCACATAGACATCCAGCGATGCCCCACAATGCACACAGACTTACGCAGAATACCCTCACCATTCAGCAGAGGACCGGGTCGTGACTGACACCGCCAGAGCGCCCCAGTGTAATCCCCACAGAGTGGGCTTTGCAGCCCCAAATTTACACAGAGCGCCCATGTATGGCCTTAAAACCCCACCATCCTCTGCATGCATGAAAGTCCCCCAGCAATGAACCCCAGTGTTGCCCCTAGAGAGTCTCTAGTCACCTGACATCTTGGAAACAGGACCCCTGCAGTAGTGAAAGCATAGTGACTTCAAAGAGAACGTTTTTTGCTCTGTTTTTTAATTTATTTTTGGACTTTTTTTTGTTAGTCTGTTGTCCCCCACTCCCAGGACATCACCGCGGGGGTGCGGGTGCCCCTGTTACACCAGTGGTTTCTACCACCCCTAATATCTCAGTATTGCTGGGAAATTACAGGTGACAGAAAGGGCGGTAAATCCGCATTACATGTAGTCCCATAGTGCTTCATGGAGGGGATTGTCAGTATTACCGGCACTGGTAATACCGCTGCCGGTAATACCTGCATTTGTTTCCCCGCTGGGGGCCTGATTGACCTCCATCTCTTGGTTAGAGGTAAATCATTGACCAGCACCGGCAAACTTGTGGATTGCTGGTGCGGTACACTTCCAGGTAACGGATTTACCGTCACTTTTACCAGAGTTTTTACCACACCACCGAACATATAATGACCCCCAAAATATTTTAATAAATAATTTTTTATTCAATTTGTTCTCTATAATGAAGAGTAGACCTAGTTAGGAATTACTGGCAAAGAGCAGCATTTTGTATGATGATAAGTTAGCCCTGTTCCTCTTTACCTGTGAAGACGTGTGATCTGAGCAAACATTCAGTGCAACCACAGTTTCACTGTTAGCCCAGCACCGCCAAGAGCAGCTACAGAGGCAAGGCGTGGACTTTAAACAGTGCCTTGAAGCCCAAAGCAGTTTTCCTTAAATGCCAACTTCCTAATGAATGAAACTTACAGACTTCCAAATAGTATCCTGCAGTTTAATAATAATACTAATTTAGCATCAATATAGCGCTACGAACCCTCAGGCATCTGAGCGCTGCTTATTATTACCCTCGGTGTGTGGTGCTCATTTATCGACCTCAGAAGGATGAAAGGTTGAGTTTGGCCCTGCCGGGATTCGAACCTGAGTGGACAGAGTATGCAGGGATATGAAAGGGAGCGCTCTACTCGCCGTGCTATCTATTTATCTATTTCCTTACACTGTATGGAAAAAGATTCCTGTTTGTAAGAGGGTATACAAAATAAATGCAGCCAGCTATGTCATTTATTTATTTATTTAATTTCTTGTAATAGAATATATCACATGAGTACTTGTTTGTTCCATATAAATATACTTCGGGTAACCCTCCTTATATATTTAAGAGAATGTGTGTACACGACTCCTGCCAATCAACCCAGGCAGGAGAAGTCCTTTCCTTGGGAGAGCAATTTTAACACTGGCCACTGGTGCTATCAGATCACATCTCACAGCTGCTGATCACATTTTCAAAGCTAATCTAAAACTCACCAGGTGCCTGAGCGCTGCCAAAGCCCTCCCAGATGTGTATGAGCACGAATGAGGCTGCTGCAGCGGTGGCGCAGGCCTCAGCTGCGCGCCGGCCCTGCCACATGTAGCCAAATAAGTGGCCTTAATTGGACCACAGTGATTGTTTTATTTAACTTTGACTTTGGATATTATCCCAACGCTGTACAAAAAAAAAGAAATAGGTTTTAAAGAGCTACTAAGCATTGTAATAAGCTTCTACACTGCTTTCTACAAATTCCCACAAAGGAGCAAGCCTAGTAGGATATTGACCCCTTACTTTTGAATTTATAATAGATGGATAATGGGGTTGCTGGAAAACCCACCGGTGGGTGGAGGGTTTCCGGCAACCACGTAACAGCCGCACCGGTGCCACCAGGATACCACAAGTGGTAGCGTTAACAGTAAATACCAATTTCTAGGACTGCATGGAAATGTGGACACGGACGCACCGTCAGCGTTGCTAATGGTGCAGTGCTTCTGTGATAACCAAGCCAGTAGGGGCCTGAAAGCCCGGCAGGTCACGCCTGCCGGGGGATCCGTGGCCCTATCGGCACCGTTGTAGTATGGCGGCCTGCAAATGCCCCACTGCGTAATGAAAAGTCACGTTCACCAGACATAATGCCTCTGCATTTCTGGGAATATCCCCAGCAAATTCTCATGCGCAAGAAGAAATTTAGAACAATCTGTACACATTAGATTGTGTAAGATGTTCAAATATGTTGCTATGAACCACACAAATCAGCGGAAAACCTTCCAATCTGCTTTTGTTACTATGCGCCGGTAATTGACCAGAAACAGTCGGTAATTGACCAGAAACAGTCGTATAGATGATGTTCTTGCATGCGCTATCCAATGCCGTTGAGTGAAATTGTTTTTTAACCTTATTAGTGTTTACTGAGGTTTGTTGCTGAGGAAACTCGAAATCACTCTATTAGCCGAGCGCGGCTCCCGGCTAAGGCAGGAGGGATCACCAATATTGCTTCTATTGCCTTAATTGGTCATATAATTGGAGGGGATACCCGGGGGACAGTGGCCGCCTTCTTGAAGATGAGACCCTATTTACGGGGCTGATCCCAGGACAAAGATGCTTTTTTCTGGAGCTCTCCCTCCGACATAATCCCCACATCTCAATGGGTCCCCTGGTGGGTCGCCATGTGCTCAGGCATGCTAAGCGGCGGTTCCACCCGAGGACGGATTAATTGGGAGGACTGGCAGCGCCTGCTGGGCCTTTGACCAAGAACGGGGCAATGTGGCACGAAGCAGGTAGACTCGATTTCGCTGCATTTTCTCCAATCACAGCATTTCGTGGTTAGTTCGGGGAAATAGTTGTCAAAAATAAGCAAATCTTTCTTATCAAAGTCTGTGCTTTAAGGATGTTTCTGCGCATTCAATGAATAAAGGGAAGTCTGGCCTCTTTGGACCTGTACTTTGGGATTGATACAGCACCTGCTTCCTTCTCTGTTGCTTTAGCTTTGAGTCTTTGGCCTCTCCTGGTGTCACCAGTCTGGCTGCGAGTCTTCTTTCTCTCTGAGTTCTTGGTGCTGTCCTCTGTTACTCTGGCTTCAAGTCTTTGGACTCTCTCAGTATTGCCCACAGCTACACTGGCTGCTGTCTTCAGCCTCTCTTGGCGTTGTTCTTTGTTTTTCTGGCTGTGAGTTTTCTGCTTTTCTGGCCTGCGTCCTTTGTTACTGAGGCTGTCAGTCTTCGGCCTCTCTCGCTGTTGCTCTGGCTGTGTGTTGCCTGCAGAACGTGTGTGTGTGTGTGCGTGCGTGCGTGCGCGCGCGCGTTCGGTCCTCTGTTAAACTGGCTTAAAGTTGGAAACCTCTATAGGTATTGCCCTCGATTACTCGGGAGGTGATATTCAACCCTCTCTAGCTGTTGTCCCCTCTTCCTGTCGCTGCAAGTCCTGGACCTCTCTATGTGGCATCCTCTGCTACTCTGGCTGCAAGTCTTCTCCCTCTCTAGCTGTTATCTTAAACTGGCTGTAAACCCTTGGCTTCTCTGGTTGTCATCCGTTCTTGCTCGGGCTGAGGGTCTGTAGCCTCTGTGGGTGTTGTCCTACGTTGGTGTGGCTTTGATTCTTCGGTTTCTCTGGGTGTCATCCCCCGTTACTCTGGCTGCAGGTCTTCGGCCTCGAGTGTTCTCTCTGTTGCCTTTACTGCAGGTCTTTGTTATATCTGGTGTCATTCTCGGTTGGTTTTAGTGTGGGTTTTCTGCCTCTTGGCGTGTAATCCTTTGGTACTCAGGCTGTGAGTCGTCAACCTCTCTGCGTTTTTTCTCTGTGACTCTGGCTGCATGTCTTTTTCCTCACTGAATGTTAGCCTCAGTAATTCTGGCTGCAAGTCTTTGACTTTTAAGTGTCATTGTCTTTTACTCAGGTTCAAGTCTGCTGTCATGCTCGGTTTTCTTACACTGGTAGCAGATCATGCCATCTCTGGGCATTGCCCCTGTTGTTTTGGCTGTGGGGTGTCTCTCGGTACAACCATTGTCAGAAATACTTCTCTGGTGCCTGACCTATTATGAGCCCGTCAGATTCTGGTCTTTGTGTCGTCCTCCATTGTCACACTGACTCCACCTTTTCATCATCCTCCTGTTATGGTGCTTCCAGATCCTGTCCTCACTGGGTTTCTATCCTGTTGCACTGGCTGGAGATTCGACTTGCTTAGGGCATCTCACTGGTTTTAACAGCTGCAGATGCTGGTCCCTCGGGTATCTCTCATGTTATGCTGGCTGCAGATTACGGTCCCTGTGGTGCGTCCCATGTAGAACAGGCTGCAGATTCTAGACCCTCTGGTGTCTCCCCGTAGAACAGGCTGCAGATTCCGGTCCCTCCAGATTTCGGTCCCTCCAGTGTATCCCCGGTAGAACAGGCTGCAGATTCCGGTCCCTCCAGATTCCGATCCCTCTGGGGTCTCCCCCGGTCCCTCTGGAGTCTCCGCTGTAGAACAGGCTGCAGATTCTGAGCCTTCTGGTGTCTCCCCTATAGAACAGGCTGCACATTCTGGGCCCTGTGGTGTCTCCCCTGTAGAAAGGCTGCAGGTTCTAGGTCCTCTGGTGTCTCTCCTGTATAACAGGCTACATATTCTGTGCTCTCTGGGGGGTGTCTCCTCTGTAGAACAGGCTGCAGATTCTAGACCCTTTGGTTGTCTCTCCTAAAGAGTAGTGTCATGATTCCTGCCCCTCATGTCCCCAGCCCTCCAAGATGTCAGGCTGGAGCCAGTCCATGATCACCTACATGGCCCTCAAGGGCCTCTCCATCCCTCCAAAGACCCACTTGGAGTCAGACTTGGCGCTTGTGGCACCAGACTCACTCACTCCCATAGGATAACATTGGGGATTGGACTTGTAGTGCATTGATGGGGACAGGATGGATGCCCCCACATATTTCGATTCCCAGAACTGCATGTGCAGTCTAGTCTTTTGGGTGTGGTTCAGCTCAGAGACACCTGGGATACCCAGAGACTATTTAAGCCACGCCCAGGCTGAGTGAGAAACATGCTTGCATTTTCTGCACCTGCAGCGTGACACTCACCGTGTTGGGATCGGTCTCCAGTAGGCCTGCATCTTTCTTCTGCACTCAGCTCCTGCAAGAACAAGAACATCGTTAGGAACAACCTTACCTTGCGGCGCTTCTTCCCATCATTCATCGCTCCTTCTGTTCTGCAGGCATCTTCGGCAGTGTCATTCCCATGCCGGCACTGCGCTTCCTAAGGAAAAGGGAAAAAAACAGAAAAAAGGAACTAGTACGCATTCAGCAAATCTTTGCTTATTTTTAAAGACTGTATGAGCTTCAAACGCTTACCTGAATCCCAGCCGCTCTGGGGGAACTCTGTCTCCGGAACTTCTCATCCATCTGCAAGAGGGAAAAGACACTCCAGGTTAGCGTGGAAACATCTAGAGGCGCTGCATACCGCGCTTACTCACCGCATTTCTTCTTCATAACCGGCATCCACGCTGAAAACGTCGCGGCACCTAAAAGACACAGAAAAATAACTCAGTTCAATACAAATACGAAAGGGTTGCATCGTGCATCGCACTCTCATTCACCTTCAGCGCTACTCATCTCACAGCACGTCGCCATCCCCGGACGCTAGCCATCATCGAAGGAAGAGAACTGTACAAAAGACTCATTATACTTACCTGTCGGACTCTTGCCAGTGAAGTAACTAGGCAGCAACAAGCCCGCATCAATCAACGCGCCCCTGCGCTGAAAGCTGGACGGAGAGCACACTTTCCAAGAAAACAAGGCCCAGTCAAGTAGACTCCAGGGAAGGATTCAAGGTCGTAAGAGGTCAGAACAGGCTGAGTGACGTCCCCGTGGATACCAGGTGAGCATTACAGAACGCAAAGCCTCACATCAAAATCCACCTGGGCATCATGGAAACTTCAGAAACCGACCAGTTAGCCCACATGTTGGGGCAGCTACGTTCCAAAGTACATGCAGCCAGGCAGGAGACCAACACCCTGAGGAGAGAGTTGATAGCAGCCAAAGAACGCACTGATGTTTTAAGCCGGCAACTTCTCCAGTCACAAGCAGGGCATGCACCATTGCCGGGAAGCGTGCCCTCGATGCCAGCACCATCAGCCAATCCCGTTCAGATAACCCTTCCTGGGGCAGTTCCCTTGGCCCCGCCCGATCGATTTACGGGGGATCCCAAGAGGTTTGCAACATTCATGAACCAGTGCCGCCTGCACTTCCTTTGTAGACCAGGGGCCTTTCCGAATTACCAATCACTTATCGCTTTTGTGCTACCCTACCTGAGTGGTAGTGCCGCGGACTGGTCTGTACCCTTTGTGGCCCAAGATGATCCTTTGCTGCATGACTTCAGGGGCTTTCAGCAGGAGATGGAAAAGCTGTTCGCCCGTCATACTCATGGGCAGGCATTAGACAACAAACTTCTGTCCCTACGCCAAGGGAATCAAGACCTATTAACATACATAGCCACGTTCAATAGACTCGTAGCTGAAGCAGAATGGCCAGTAGAGAAGAGAAATGCGTTATTTCATCGGGGGTTGCAGGGGGAGCTCAAGGATGTTCTCGCACAAGTAGTGAACCCCCCCCCCAAAGACTGCTCAGAATTCATTGACCTTGTTGTTTAACTGGATCATAGGTTGCAGGACCGAAGAGCAGATCGAACCATAACGGACCCTCGCCCTATGTATGTGCGTTCAATGGACAATATTGCCCACACAACGGAAGGTTCAGGAGAACCAATGCAAATCGGGGGGGTCAGATCCCCCTTGACTAAAGCGGAAAGGGATAAAAGGAGACAGCAGCAGTTATGTCTGTACTGTGGAAGGTCAGGTCATTTTCTTAAAGAGTGCCCTGTGAAGCCACCGAGGAGGACACTAGGGGCCATGGACAAGGAAGATACCATCAAGGAATCGGAAAACTCCCCAGCCCGGCAAGTGTAGGGGTCCACTTGTCGAGCGAAGAAAGTGAACTACAGACCTCCCATTTTGCACAATCTGTGGTCTTGATCAATCACCAACAACCATCTCGGATGCACGCAGTAAGAGCGTACAATGACAGTGGAGCCGTTGGGAATTACATCGACCAGGATCTTGCGGCAAAGATGGGGCTTCCGTTACTCCCTAAATCAACCACCGACACTGTTACCACTGTCGACGGCACGGAAATAGCTTCTAGCCCAGTATCCCAATGCACTGCAGCTTTAACCCTTCTGTGCCAGGATGGACACCAAGAATCTGTCGTTTTCTACCTCATTAAGGCACCACAGTTCTGGTTGATTTTGGGAATGCCATGGTTGGTAGCTCACAATCCTCAAATCAATTGGCGAGCAAAAGAATGGGCCTTTCCTGAGACTTGCGCCCACAAATGTTATCGCCAAGAGAAACAACCAATAGACACCAGAACCTCCACGCTTGCGACTGTGGCAATCGGCACCCTACCAAGTGAATACCAGGACTTTCAAGATGTCTTTCAGAAAGAACAGGCTAATACCCTGCCACCGCATAGACCATACGATTGCCAAATCTACCTGATATCCGGTGCACAAATCCCTTGTGGGCGAATTTACGCACTCACGGAACCAGAAAATCAGCACCTGAAGGCCTATCTTGACCAATACCTGGCCAACGGGTTCATCCGTCCCTCGAAGTCGCCAGCAGCCAGTCCTCTATTCTTCGTACTGAAAAAGGAGGGGGACTTGAGAACATGCATTGATTATCGCGCACTGAACCAGATTACTGTAAAAAAAACGCTACCCCCTGCCACTGATCCCTGAATTGCTTGATCAAGTCAAAGATGCCCAAATCTACACAAAACTAGACCCGAGGGGGGCATATCACCTTGTTCGCGTAA
Organism: Ambystoma mexicanum; assembly: GCF_040938575.1. Taxonomy (NCBI): domain Eukaryota; kingdom Metazoa; phylum Chordata; class Amphibia; order Caudata; family Ambystomatidae; genus Ambystoma; species Ambystoma mexicanum. The sequence goes on along the minus strand of NC_090940.1, from coordinate 640,900,762 downwards.
AACAGGGGGACGAATGGAAAACCTCTTTTCGAACCAAATACGGCTTGTACGAATATCAAGTAATGCCCTTTGGCCTTTGCAACGCGCATGCAGCATTTCAATACTTCATGAACGATGTCCTACGGGAAATCAGATAGCTATCGGACCTCAGTACAACACAACAAACTCCAGCATTGGTTCAATGTGTTCAGTGAGAGACGCTGTACATTAGAATGCATTGGCTTTTTATACTTTTTGTGAGCACGATGTCCAGCCCCACTTCGGCTTAATATTCCACTAATACATACCGATCTAGGGTTCATGCCAAGTCTCGCACATCCGCATATAACTGGTTTGCTTTTAATACATATTTCAACAAGCCTATACGGCAACTGTTTATTCTGGGAATTCCCATGTAGGTCTTCTTAAACATTAATACAATGTAGTTAAACAAGAGTTCTACGTTCAGTATTTGGATACATTGTCTTTATCGTATACTCGTGGATTAGTTTCATTGCACGAGTAATCCCTTACACACAGGTCAACGAAGGACAAGGTCTCAGTTCATGACCTCAACAAGTGGCCTGCAGGCAAGTTACATATTAGCTACGTACAGAGGTCAAGACGGCCATGTTGTATTTTGGAATTACATCGTCCACCATTTTAACTCACAGGGTGACTTTTACAAAGCGAACCTAAAATGGTGGATTGACCTAAAATTGCGGTTTAGGTCAGGAGCTTGCAACACGGATTCCTTCGCAAGCAACTTACGAGCAGCTTGGCGTAGGCCAATATACTTATATTTATTGCATTAGGAGGCACTATATAATTTCTCTTTTGACAAACCCTCCTTTTGGCCTATGCCAAGTGCTAAAACTACTTTGGATCTCCTTGCAAATAACTCCATGCATCATCGTCTATGCACCCTGAATCACTGTCGGAAATATCTATTGCCATTAGGTCATTTGCTAAAATTTCTTTCAACACATATTCTTTGGAAGTTTTATCTGGGGAATACACTTTATGTCCTATCATACCTACTGCTTGTGCGCAACATCCCCCTAGCATCGAACATATACTAGGTAGACACTGAATACAGCAACAAAGAAACAACAAGATTACCAAAATAATAATCAACAAGACCGAAAGTACCTTCCAACCCCAAGATCACAAGAAGTCCCGGAACCAAGCGCTAAGATCCCAGTTTCCCTCGGGAACATGCACTTCTGAACTAAGGACATGCATATTCTGTATTGCCTTGAAGATGGTTGGGGAGGAATCTGGTAGGAAAACACAGCACGCGGACCCCACTAATTTACACACACCACCACGTTCAGCCAGAATGACATCTAATGCCATCCGGTTTTGAAGTGCTACTAGTCTTATCGCCTTCTGTTCTAACATCATATTATAGAGTATGTCCATGGTCCGGTTGATGGTTCTCTCCAGTACTCTCGCTAGTTTTCTGATATCTTCTGAATTCGCTATCTGCCCCCAAAATGGCACAACTGATTTAGCTATATCTCCCAAGATTTGTGCTGGGGTGTCACCATTCTTGTCCCGCCGTGGACGAGCCTTTGAAACTTCTTTTGTACTAGCTATAAACACCTCAGGTAACAGGATCCCTAATTAACAGGTTCCCTGCCAATCCCTGGGCAACCATGGGAATGCTACATTATTGCAGACAAAGTAGACAGGTTCGCCTACATACAAAGGTCTGTTTTCTCCAGTCAAATTTGCAACGTTGGCACAACCTAGAAAATCTCCCATTGACTGAGTTCCATTCCTCTGTATGCAAAAAGAAACTAAATCGGGGCTATGATTAACAGTGAAGAAGGAGGCATGGCATCCTTATTGCCTATTGGAGCCATCTTAAAGGTAATCAAAGATTGTAAAGGACGAGACAGTTTATCAGAAGGCCTAATAGAAGCAACGTTAGGTTTACTCCTGTTTGCTAAAAGCGAGCATCCCAGGGGAGTCAAAACACGTTTCTCAAAACTATTCAAATTAGTGCCATCAGTTCCCCGAGATGCTATCATTCCAACGGCCAAAGAAGAGTGCTCTAAGAGAGGCATAGCAAGCAGTTGTCAAAGGTAAAGGATGAATATACCAACCAAGCCCCTTATCCCCGTGTTGCGGTAAATGTGAGCAAACCAACAGTTAGACTTATTAAAATTGGTATGCGTAGCATTCATGATAAGTAGTAGAGTATTATTGTGGTACCTTTGTCTATGCTGAGAGTCCCTAGGGGACAGAGTATGCAAATGTACAAAGGGAGTAGGAACACCACATATACTTTCATTGGGCAACAAGGATTCTAAAGGATGCATTTCCTCAAGGTACCACAATCCTAAGACAGTGACTATTATATACCCAAATATCATTATAAAAACACAGCAATACGTTTTCGGGGCCCAGGCATTTTGTCCATTGTCCCGGTTGGTCACCCCCTCATTTACAAGTCCCTTATGAGCGGTAGCGGTAGCAGGCATTGTAGTCTTCAGACGGGTACCCCTATGTTCGATGCTTGCGACCACCCAGCCGCGCAACTTCTTAGTCTTTCCACAACCCTAGCCAACAGAAACCCCTTTCTCAAATTTGGGCAAAAATAAGCCCTCGATGATCCGTTTCTTCTTCGAATGCACAGCCGAACCATGCCGTAAGTCTATCAGATGCAAAGCAAAACCGTGCCGTAAGTCTATTTCCTCGGTCGTAGATTGTACCTTACTTTTCCCGCTACTGATTGATCCAGAAACAATATGTCGTCACTTCCTGCTGGAAGCAACGTGTTGGAAGCAAGTGAAGTTGCTGAATTTGAAATAGCAGCAACATTTTTAGAGAGTGTGGAGACAAAATGGCAGCTTCCCCAGGCCTCACGGGCACAGAGAGATTCTCTGACACACTCTCCGTGCTACGTACTGCTTTGGGATCGTTGGTGGCACTATCAGCGAGGGGTTCTGTTCTTCTGTAACGTGTGGCACAGGGTGAGGAAGTTTCTTTACATGGGAGGCGTGGATCCAGTTCTTTCTCTCAGCGACCCGCACCGCTGTCTGGGTGACCAACAGGACTTGGAATGGCCTACGCCAGCGAGGCGCAAGGCAAGAGGAGCGCTCAAACGATTTGACGAGCACCCAGCTTCCAGGCCGTATGCTGTGGCCCGGGCCCTCGTATCGCACAGGTAAAGCTTCTCATAACTGGTGAGAAATCAAATACAGGTTTTTAGTCAACTGGCTACAATAATCTGAAAGTAATACATTTTCAACATTTCTTAATGAGTTACATTTAGGAAGGTTCCAAATATTGGAAAGTCTCCCCATTACCACCTCAAATGGAGAGAGCCCAGTCTTCGTTTGAGGGGTTGTACGCAAGGATAACAACACGATCGGTAAGGCGTCCGGCCATTTTAGTTTGGTGCCGGCACACGTTTTAGCGAGCTTGTTCTTAATGATACCGTTGTGTCTTTCTACTAGTCCGGCGCTCTGAGCATGTCTGGCCGAATGGAACCGTTTGTCAATTCGTAATGCCGTACATATCTGCAGAATTACAGCAGCGACAAAATGTGGACCATTGTCCGACCAGATAACTCTTGGTAGCCCGAACCGCGGGAAGTATTCTTTTAACATGATTTTTGCAGTAGTCATAGCTGTAGCATCTTTAACAGGGAAAGCCTCAACCCATTTACTAAAAGCACAGATAACCACCAGTACATATTTTTTATTATCGCATTGTTCCATTTCAATAAAGTCAAAGTGGATCACTTCAAAGGGGACAGAGGGTGGCCCAAAACTACCCCTTGGAGTTACTGTCCCCTTTCCCACATTGTGTTGTAGGCAAATCATGCATTCCTGGACGTAGCGCTGGGCAGTTTTCGAAATCTTGTCATTTACCTAAACTTTTTCTAACATTTTTGTCATCTTCTGGGCACATACATGCGTAGTAGGACCATGGGCCATGATGACCATCATCATAACATATGCGTCAGGGGGTAGCCATTTCCCTTCTACTATGTACACCCAACACCCGTCACCATCAAGTTTCCCCAAGCCTTCAGCCCACCTTTTGGATTCTTTTAACGTGGCATCAGCTTGGATATCCCGTACAGACCCAACACCCTCATCCATTGCGTAAGCATTTACAGTCTCCCTTGAAACATACATCTCCGTAAGGAGATCGGTAGCAGTTTGTCTAGCTATCTGATCAGCGAAATCATTCCCTTTCCCTATATCATCTGTAATCTTTCGATGTGCTGCAAATTTCATAACTGCTAACTGAGTAGGGAGTGCAAGCGCTGAGAGTAGTTGTACTGTTAGGGAGCCATGTTGAATTTTGGTGCCATGCGAAGTTAGGAACCCTCTCTCTGACCAAAGTCTCCCAAAGTTGTGAACCACCCCAAAGGCATACTGACTATCAGTATATATATTTACTGCAAGCCCTTCGGAAAGTTCACACGCTCGAGTCAATGCCATAATCTCTGCGACCTGCGCAGAATTATGTGTGATTCTCTTAGTTTCCACAACCGTGCTCAATGTAGTGATCGCATAAGCAGCTGTGGATGTACCATCCGGAAGTTTGAAGCAGGAGCCATCACAAAACAGCTCTCCTTGCGGATTATCCAAAGGAGTATCTTTCAAATCAATTCTACCCTTTGTCTCTTGTTCGGTCGTATACAAACAATCTTGTGGGCCTTCATCGCTGCAAGTAGCATCTTGTGGGAAAGGTAGGAGTTCAGCCGGATTAAGGACACAACACCTTTTAATTTGAATGTGAGGAGCAAACAAGATCAATTCATATCTTGTCAACCGTGCAGAAGTGAGGTGTTGCGTTTGGGTTCGGTTCAGTAGAACATCTACTGAGTGAGGCACCATCAGGGTTAGATCATGGCCTAGGACCATTCCCTCACTCTGATTTACAGACGCGGCAGCAGCAGCGACAGCGCGCACACATCTTGGCAAAGCGCATGCTACAGGATCAAGGGCTGAGGAATAGTAACCGCACGGGCTATTCTTCCCTCCATGCTCCTGCGTTAATACAGCCAAAGCACATCCATCCCATTCATGCACAAACAACACAAAGGCCTTTTCATAGTTTGGTGTTCCCAAAACTGTTGCAGAGCATAATGCAGTCTTGAGCAAGTCAAATGATTGCTGGTGTTCTGCGTTCCATGGCAATGGCGAAGAAATGTCCTTCTTTGTCAAAGCCAACATCGGTTTGATCACTAGTGAAAGATTTGGGATCCACAACCTACACTAAGAAGCCATACCTATCAAGGCTCTAACTTCCTTCTGTGTATTTTGGACAGACATGCCAGAAATCTGTTTTATTCTTTCAGGTGTCAATCTTCTTCTCTCCTTTGACAGGAGATAGCCTAAAAAGGCGACCTCCTGACAACAAAATTGACATTTTTTAAGCAAAGCTTTGTGACCATGCTTAGCTAGATGGATAAGCAATAACACAGTGCCCTCCTTGCAGGCACTCTCAAAGTCAGCAGCTAGAAGCAAATCATCAACTTACTGAAGCAAAGTACAGGGAGAGGGCAATTCAAGGGTATCAAGTTGTTCTTTCAAAGCCCTACGTTTATTTGATTTTCGAAAGGGTACCCAGGATATGCTAACATACGTTACTAGATTCAAACAGCTGGTCAAGGAAGCGGATTGGTCCTCTGAAGCAAGTTTCACTCTATTTCGCAGGGGTCTAAACGAGGACATTAAGGATGAATTAGCCCGGGTAGCTCGTCCTAGTTCCTTCCAGGCTCTTATGAATTTAGCCCTAAAGATAGACTTTTGAATCCAGGAAAGAAGGGCTGAAAGAAGAAAGACTAAGACACCTTTTCAAAAGAATTCCCTTGAGACCTCTTCTAAAACCGATCCAGACCCAACCCCTGACACAGACCCGGAACCCATGCAAATCTAAGCCTTCTGTGGGCCTATTTCCCCTCAAGAAAGGATGAGAAGGATCCACACAGGCCTGTGCCTCGGATAAACATCTTGTTAGAGAATGCCCTCTAGCCCCTCCACGGCGTTCGGGAAACGCCAGCTGCCGATCATAGATGGAGCGAGGTGTCGGGAGAGAGATGTTTGCTCCACATCAATTCCATCCTTGAACTCTCCTGGACAAAGTACTTTGGTGATTCTACAGGCCTTTCCTTTCGCCCTTCAAAGACAAGACCTATCCCATTCTGGCTTTGGTGGACTGCGGAGCTATGGGAATTTTCATTGATCAAGAATGGGTTGTTAGTCATCAAATTCCGTACGAGACACGAAACACTATGCAGCCGGTGGAAGCAATTGACGGAAGACCCCTCTCTTCAGGGCCCATAAGCCTGCAGACTAAAGAGATCCAACGTTTTATAAATCATCATCGAGAGCGGATTACATTCGACATCATTAAGTCAGCCCATTATCCCATGGTTTTGGGTATGCCCTGGCTACAAAGACACAATCCGTATATCAATTGGACAGCAGGTTCTTTATTCCTGGGCTCGGAGTTCTGTATGTCCCACTGTCTATCCCTGGACTCTTCCTCGATAACTCCTAAAGAACCACCAAGAGACCAAGAAACACCACTCATGGTTTCCAATATCATACAAGTTCCAGAGACCTACAGGAGTATGCTGTTGTATTTTCTACCGCCATAGTCCAAGCATTACCCCCTCACAGGCCTGAAGACTGTGCCATAGATACAGATCCCTCAGCTGTAATTCCTTTCGGTCGAATGTTCATCCTTTCCGAACCTGAAAAAAGGCCCTTCGGGAATACCTCGACACCAATCTTGAAAACGGCACCATAAGACCCTCGAAATCTCCAGCGGGTGCTTTGTTGTTCTTCGTTCCCAAGAAGTACACCAAGGAACTCAGACCTTGCCTCGACTATCGAGGCTTAAACCAATGCACCCTCAAAGATCGATACCCACTGCCCCTGATTTCGGATATCCTGGAAGCTGTGAGAGGAGACGTAATTTTCACGAAGCTGGATCTCCGGGGTGCCTACCATTTAATTTGAATCCGGGAAGGGGACGAATGGAAGACAGCCTTTAGAACGCCCTTTGGTCACTTTGAATACCTAGTCATGCCCTTTGGACTAGCCAATGCTCCTGCAGTCTTACAGCGTTTCATGGACAGGGTGTTCTCGGATATGTTGTTCCTGTTCGTCATAGTTTATCTGGATGACATATTGATTTTTTCCAAAGATCCTTTAAAACATGAAGAACACGTAAAGCAGTACTACAACGACTTCATGAAAACAAACTCTTAGCCAAACCCGAAAAATGCTTGTTCCACGTTACTTCTGTTCACTACCTAGGATTCATTCTTAGCCCAGAAGGAATTGGCATGGACCCTTCAAAGGTAAAGGCCATACTGGCTTGGTCCGCTCCCACTTCTGTGAAACAGGTGCAATCCTTCCTGGGCCTCGCCAACTTCTACCGGAAGTTTATTTCTACCTTTTCAGAGATTGTTCAGCCGATCGTAGCCCTATTGAAGAAGGACACCCCTTCACCTGGTCTACCTCGCAAGATCGGGCATTCCAACGATTGAAGACGGAGTTCACGCAAGCCCCCATCCTGACCTAACCCGACACTAATCGCCCATTTCTAGTGGAAACGGATGCCTCTAACTACGCCATAGGGGCAGTCTTGAAACAGGAACTTGAGGATGGACTGGAACACCCCATTGCTTACCTTTCACGAACCCTGAGCCCCAGTGAGACTCACTATTCCGTCCTGGAAAAGGAACTCTTGGCCATCCGCCAAGCCTTCACTGAACGGCGACACCTACTTCTGGGTGCTAGATATCCAGTTCAGGTCCGCACAGATCATCAGAATCTCCAAATCCTACAGTCTTTGGAGTGCAGGAACAGTCGTCAGGCCCGTTGGGCCTACTTCTTTGCCCAATACCAGTTTCAAATCACTCACATGCCTGGATCACAAAACATGATTGCTGACGCCTTATCTCGACGTCCAGACTACGCAACCACTGAGGATAAGGCTTATCCTAAGATGTTTCCCCAAACTATCTGTGTAGCTCAGGCAATCAACCTCCTGGAAGAAATCCGAGCTCAAACCCAGTCCTCTGACCTCTGGAAGGAGATTTCAAGGAAAGAATAGATTTCAAGGAAGAATATCTGTTCAAGGACAATGCACTGGTCATTCCTACACAGAAATTACAACACAAGATAATAAACCTCTGCCATGATACCCCTCACTCCGGTCATCGTGGTATTACTAACAACCTCCGTCTTATACAAAGACAGTTTTGGTGGCCTCAAAGGAAGACCGACGTACAACAGTACGTCAAGGCTTGTACTGTCTGCAGTCAAAACAAACATGATAACAAGAGACCGGCGGGTCTTCTACTGCAACCATCGCTGCCAACAAGACCATGGGAGTTCATTGCTACAGATTTCATTGTGGAGTTACCACCTTCCCGAGGGTACACGATCATCATGGTAACCATAGACTTGTTCACCCATATGGTTCATTTCACACCCTTGTATAAGTTGCCATCCTCATCAGAACTTGCCGGAATCTTCCTGGAACATGTCTTCCGTCTCCATGGACTTCCCTCCAAGATCATATCGGACCAAGGACCTCAATATGTCTCACAATTCTGGAAACATCTCTGTCGCATCCTAGAAATCCAACGCGCTCTCTCATCAGGTTATCACCCACAAACCACCGGAGCCAGGGAACGTGTAAATCAAACTCTGGAGCAATATCTTCATTGTTTTGCCACCAAGGTTCAGGATGACTGGTCTCTCCTCATACCTCTGGCCGTGTTTGCCTACAACAATTCCGATAACTCTGCACTCAAAGTCAGCCCTTTCTATTGCAGTCAAGGTTTTCACCCGTCCATTTTACCTTATGTTCTTCCACATCCCACTCCAGTACCTACTCTCCTATCTTGGATACAGACTCTCATCAACATTCATAAGGAAGCCAAGGAACAATTGAAAGAGGCCCAAACACGCACTAAGCTCTATGCAGATTCCAAGAGAAGACCAGCGCCCTCCTATTCTGTTGGTGATCAAGTCTGGTTGTCCTCAAAACTTTTACCCCGACATCTACGGCCAAACAAATTGGCTCCTTGATACTATGGACCATTTTCCATAAAGGAGGTCGTCAATCCTGTCTCATTCCGACTGAAGCTACCCGATTCCTGGAAGAAAATACACCCAGTTTTTCACACCTCCCTATTGAAACCTTACACCCAATCCTCCCAAAAATCCTGCAGGCCCAGTCCTGTTGTTGTGAATGATCAGCTAGAATAGGAAGTGTCCCAAATATGCGATTCCAGGTATAAGCGGGGTCGACTTCAATATCTGGTTGAATGGAAAGGATACCCTCCTAGCGAGAGAACCTGGGAACCAGTCTCTATCTTAAATACCCCTCAACTGCTTAGAAGATTCCATCTCATACACCCGGGCATACCTGGTGGAACAGGTCTTCGGAGGAGGCATGCTGTCATGACCCGTGGAACTTGCCCCTTCTGGACCTCCTGGTCCTTATCGCGCCGGGGCTTGTATTCCCTGTTACTCCAAACATGGCCGCAACAAGTGATTAGCCTCACACCAGCGTTCACGGCGCATACGGCACGTCCTATAAATTGGCCACACCCTCGCGGCCCCACACGTCTCAACGCTATCAATAGGTAGTGACTCGACGTGTGTGTGTGCTGTTCGGCGATTCTTCTTTCCGAGATCCTGGTTCCCTTCCTCCTTCCTTCTCCCTTTCCTTCTACTCGACTCCTGGAAACTCCATTCTTAGCGACGGCTACCTACTTCCCTGGACATCCTGGAACAACGACCTTCCCGGAACTCTGAACGCGCTCTGCAGCCGGACGAGACTTGAGCGAGTCTATACAAGACCCGATCTGTCCACAAGAGGAATCCTCCCGCGTAACAGAGCCAGAAGCGATCCCAGGTGAGACGGGTGGAGATTTACAATAGCTTCGGGCAATCCTAGCGAAACAGAATGTCATCAAAAGGAAGCTCTTCAGATAAATATGCAGCGGAAGGATGATCAAATATGTTCCTGGTGTCCACACTCGGAGTTTGATTGTCCTGCGAGAAAGGTTGTTGAGGGTCCTGTGTAAACCGACCTCTACCAGGGCTCCCTACAACCGGGTGACCTCTAGATCGCCTACCCATATTTCCAAATGTATTATTTGACCTTTGTTGAAGGATAGGGCATTGTGCTTGCCAATGACCCTCTCGACGACAATAAGCACACTGGTTAATGTTCACAGGACCCAAGGGCACATTCCCCTGCGGGACATACTGACCTCTAACCTGAGAACTACCCCCTCTGGGGCCTCTAACAATTTGCTGCAATATCACTTTAGTTTTCAAATTGCCTTTTCGTTTTTCAACCCTATCTTCTTTCATTATTGACACGGTTCTCGTAGTACTGAGCCATGTGCAGTACTTCTGAATGTGATTTCGCCTGCCTAGCGCTCTCAGAAGACATAATTTGTGACTGGATGTCAGGCAGCAATCCACGCACAAATGTGTCCACAAACAACCTTCTCCCAGACTCTGTGCCTAGGTCTTGTCCACTGAAATCCAAGAATACCTTAAAGAACTCGGTAGCACCCTCAGACTTTCCTTGGACACAGGCCATAAGCTTGTCCCAAATAATTCTCTTTTCGGGAATTATGGTTTTAAATTTTGCAATAATTCTAACAGGCAAAGTTAGTATCACCTGAGGCGGTCTTTCGCCAGCTGGCCTTTCTCTATCGAGTCTAGTTATATTCACCCATGTATCTCCCAACCCTGGTACGTCATCAATAGTTCTAACTTGTTTCCATAAATCTACGTGCAGGAGTACAGGGAATAACAAATCAATATTGCCTAAGGTAAATACTGAGGATTGCAAAACGGACTCTATTTCTTTATAGAATCCTGTTGGATTTTTCCTAATATCAGGAATGGATTGTCTAATAGTGTTCACTTCCTGTCGTGAAAATGGGACGTGAACAAACTGTGATACATAATGTGCGGGAATGTCCACAGCAGGTGTACCTTCTGCAACATTAGCAGGAATCTCAACCTTTGGGACAAATGTCGGAGGTACCTCTCTCATAGGCAACTGAGAAGTAGGTGACTCCGAACGCTTACTAAGCAACAGAGCTAAATCCAGTGCTAAAGCAGTCGAAGAAGTGTCAAGTGAAAAAGCTCTCTTATAAATGCTCAACAACTCTGTGGGACAACTAATCTTCCTTTTTACACAATCATCCTGCCGGTACTCTATCATTACCTGTATCACTTTCCTCTGCATTTCTGGCGTATACTGACTATACGTGTCATATACTTCAACAGGAGTTATCGACATATCCGAAATCCATCTAAATGCATCTTTCGTACAAATTCGTGCTTCCTCAGATATCGATTTACGACAAGGCAGGAACCGTTTCTTTACATACATATTTTCCTCCTTGTCATCCTCATTTTGTAACCTTTCCAACTCCTTTCTATACTCAAATAACCTCTCAACATGCTCATTTACCTTCTCCACAGTGTCTCTAGAAAGCACTAGAGTATTTAGATCCCTTAACCCTGGCGGGAGATCCGCATTGTTTAATCTTCCCCACATTATACATAACTGAATCCCTAAACCTTCAATAAACACATTTTTCTCAGGAAACTTATCCATATTATAAAGTGTGGCAAAAACACTAACTTGATCATCCTTCTCCATACAATGCTTAGCCCATACAATTAACTCACGTTTCTTCTCCGGTGGTACAGTATTGCGAGTGACAACCTTTGACCCTGCACCTCGATCGATTACAAGCGGCTCAGGACCACTTGGAAGAGAGGGAGCAGGCAAATTCGATGGAGGTACTGTAACTGGTGCGATAAAAAGAGGTGGGGAGCTGGAGGAAGGGGAACATTAGGAGGAACAGGAACAACAGGAACAACAGCAGGTAGAACAGGAATAACAGGAGGAAGAGGCAAAGCAGCAGGAAGAGGAACATACGGAGGTGGCGCAGAGGCACCAGGCCTTCGTTCATTTAATAATTTGTCTATAAATTCATCGGAAGCATTGAGGTCTTTGGACGGATATATTTTTTGAATTCCAAGTGAGAAAGCCCTGTCCATATTTCTAGTCGATTCAGAATGTTTATCTTGGTCATATAATAATGCTTTTTTGGCGTTCATCTTATGACGGCGCGCATGCTTCTCTCTACTTTTAAGTTGTTGCAACACTTCTTTTTTCCAATTCTGCAAAACATCAAATGCTGCAGGTCTATCCTTTTTCTTTAATAGAATTGACTCTAAATACTCAATACGAGGGATTTCAAAACTACCATGTCTGGTTTGTCTGTGCCAAATGTCATTAAATACTATACTTCCAATGCCATGCTTACAGTACATAGTACATGCCGGCGACCCCTCCTGTGGTGCCGGATGGGTAAATTCCAAAGATTGTCTATCACTGCGGAACAATGCCCTGAAGCAGGTAGACAATTTCCCAGGCATATCAAATTATTGGTGTTACCTGGTCAATAATTGTGTCTGCAGATAAATGCACCAAATTCAAATTGTCAGGATTAAATTAAGAGTCGGGTCACGACTCACCTGACCAAACCTAAGGAGGTCCGATCGGATTTCAAAGAATCTTACCTAACTAATCTTACCTCGTGTATGGTGATTTCGACAAATCTGCCCGCCTCGATAAGTGGACCCTCGTCAAGATGCCGTCTCGGACCACACGCTTATCGTCCAAGGATTGGGTCGTGCAGCGCTGCTGAGGTGTCGCGTCTCGTTCAGTGGGGCCCCTTATGTCACACCATCCGATCCCGGTCCAATAGCGTGCGTCAACCATCAACAATCCGGCATCAATCTTGAGGGTCCCTATTCGGGTGCCAACTGTGAAAACAAAATCAAAATATCGAGGCTGAGTACACAAAAGGAAATACACTGAACATGGGTTACAAAGGAACATACAAAGTACTTTATTTTATACTGAATCCAGTTACGAAAACAGAGCAAAATCAGATAGCTATCGGCTCTCAGTACAACACAACGAACTCCAGCGTGGTTCAGAGTGTTCAGTGAGAGACGTTGTACAGTAGAATGCATTCGCTTTTTATACACTTGGTGGGCACGATGTCCAGCCCCACTTCGGGTTAATATTCCATTTAATACATTACCAATCTAGGGTTCGTGCCAAGTCTCGAACAACCACATATATCTGGTTTGCCTTTAATACATGATCAACAAGCCTATGCAATACCTGTGTATTCTTAGATTTTACATGCAGGCCTTCTCAAACATTGATACAATGTAGTTAAATAGATGTTCTCTGTTCAGTATTTGAATACATTGTTTCAACATATGCTCATGGATAAGTTTCATTGCACGAGTAATCCTTTTACACACAGGTCAACGAAGGACAAGGTCTCAGTTTGCTTCCTCAACAAGTGGACTGCAGGAAAGTTACATATTAGCTATGTACAGAGGTCAAGATGGCCATGTTGTATTCTGGAATGACATTGTCCACCATTTTAACTCACAGGGTGACTTTTACAAAGCGAATCCTAAAATGGCGGTTTGACCTAAAATGGCGGCTTACATTAATTTAAGGTCAGGACCTTGCAACACGGATTCTTTCGCAAGCGACTTTCGAGCAGCTTGGCATAGGCCAATATTCATATATTTATTGCAATAGGAGGCACGATATAATTTCACTTTTGACACATTGTGTCTTTCTACTAGTCCGGCGCTCTGAGCATGTCTGGCCGAATGGAACCGTTTGTCAATTTGTAACGCCGCACATATCTGCAGAATTACAGCAGCGACAAAATGTGGACCATTGTCCGACCAGATAACTCTTGGTAGCCCGAACCGTGGGAAGTATTCCCTTAATATGGTTTTTGCAGTAGTCATGGCTGTAGCATCTTTAACAGGGAAAGCCTCAACCCATTTACTAAAAGCAAAGATGACCACCAGTACATATTTCTTATTGTCACATCATTCCATTTCAATAAAGTCAAAGTGGATAACTTCAAAGGGGACAGAGGGTGGCCCCAAACAACTTCCCCTTGGAGTTACTGTCCCCTTTCCCACATTGTGTAGTAGGCAAATCATGCAATCCTGGATGTAGCGCTGGGCAATTTTCGAAATTTTGTCATTTACCCAAACTTTCTCTAACATTTTTGTCATCTTCTGGGCACATAAATGCGTAGACCATGGGCCATGATGACTATCATCATTACATACTCGTCAGGGAGTAGCCATTTCCCTTCCGCTATATCCACCCAACACCCATCATCATCACGTTTCCCCAAGCCTTCAGCCCACCTTTTGGATTCTTTTAACGTGGCATCAGCTTGGATATCCCGTACAGACCCAACACCCTCATCCATTGCATAAGCATTTACAGTCTCGCTTGAAACATACATCTCCGTAAGGGGATCGGTAGCAGTTTGTCTAGCTATCTGATCAGCGAAAGCATTCCCTTTTCCTATGTCATCTGTAATCTTTCGATGTGCTGCACATTTCATAACTGCTAACTGAGTAGGGAGCGCAAGCGCTGAGAGTAGTTATACTATTAGGGAGCCATGTTGGATTTTGGTGCCATGTGAAGTTAGGAACCCTCTTTCTGACCAAAGTCTCCCAAAGTTGTGAACCACCCGCCCTTTAGAAAGTTCGCAAGCTCGGGTCAATGCTATAATATCTGCGGCCTGCGCAGAATTATGCATGATTCTCTTAGTTTCCACAACCGTGCTTAATGTAGTGATTGCAGAAGCAGCTGTGGATGTACCATCCGAAGTTTGAAGCAAGAGCAGTTCTCCTTGCAGATTATGCAAAGGGGTGTCTTTCAAATCAATTCTACCCTTTGTCTCTTGTTCGGTAGAATACCGATAATCATGTGACTCTTCATCACTGCAAGTAGTAGCTTGCGGGAACGTTTGGAGTTCAGCCGGATTAAGAACACAACACCTCTTAATTTGAATGTGAGGAGCAAACAAGATCATTTCATATCTTGTCAACCGTGCAGAAGTGAGGTGTTGCGTTTGAGTTCAGTTCAGTGAACATCTACAGAGTGAGGCACCATCAGGGTTAGATCATGGCCTAGGACCATTCCCTCACTCTGTTTTGCAGACGCAGCAGCAGCAGCGACAGCTCACAAACATCTTGGCAAAGCGCATGCTACAGGATCAAGGGCGGAAGAAAAGTAACCGCAAGGCCTATTCTTCCCTCCGTGTTCCTGCATTAATACAGCCGAAGCACATCCGTTACATTCATGCACAAACAACACAAAGGCCTTTTCATAGTTTGGTGTGCCCAAAACTGGTGCAGAGCATAATGCAGTCTTAAGCAAGTCAAACGATTCTTGGTGTTCTGTGTTCCATGGCAATGGTGAAGAAATGCCCTTCTTTGTCAAAGCCACCATCGGTTTGATCTTTAGTAAAACATTTGGGATCCACAACCTGCAGTAAGAAGCCATACCTATCAAGGCTCTAACTTCCTTCTGTGTATTTGGGACAGACATGCCAGAAATGTGTTTTATTCTTTCAGGGGTCAATCTTCTTCCCTCCTTTCACAGGAGGTAGCCTAAATAAGCGACCTCCTGGAAATAATATTGAAATTTTTTATGCGAAGCTTTGTGACCATGCTTGGCTAGATGGATAAGCAATAACACAGTGCTCTCCTTGCAGGCGCTCTCAGAGTCAGCAGCTAAGAGCAAGTCATCAACATACTGAAGCAAAGTACAAGTAAAGGGCAATTCAAGGGGATCAAGTTGTTCTTGCAAAGCCCTACTATAAATGCTAGGACTCTCTGTGTACCCTTGAGATGCACGAGTAAATGTGAACGAGCGTCCTCCTAAGGTGAACGCGAACAAGTATCTACTATCCTTGTGTATAGGAATACTAAAGAAAGCATTATTTAGATCCACAACACTAAAATAAGTAGCTGTAGCTGGAATCATTGTTAGGATTGTCATTCCATCAGGCACAATTGGAAATTGTGGAGCCACGACTTTATTACTGGCACGTAAATCAATTATGAAACGGAATGGAATTGCATTACCCCTCTCTTGTACACGGGTAAAATCGGACTATTACACAAACTTTGTGAAATTTCTTCAATCACCCCACAATGCACAAAATCGGAAACAATGGATTTCAAAGCTCACTCACCCTCAACTGAAATCTTATACTGGGGAATGCGTGGCAGCTCAATTCCGTGTTTCAAAACTATCTTATCAGGTTCAATCTGTAAAACACTGATATCATTGTCGTCAACAGCCCACAAGCTCTCTGGTACATTAATGAAATCTGGCAGCAAAGGTCTAGTTAAAAATTGCGAGACAGAAAATTGCTGTGGTGAAATCGTGAAGCACACTCCATCAGAAGAACAATAGATCTCTGCATTTAATTCTTTTAACAGATTCAACCCCAGCAAGTTCTCTCCACAATTCAAAGTCAACAGAATGGACATTGGTCCGTAAAGGGACCCAAAGAAATAGGTACTGGCGAAGAAATCAGACAAAGAACTGGTGTGCCAGAAAACCCTACAGAAACATTGGTTTGTCCTGACAGTGGAATGTTTGGAACCCGTGAATGATCAATGGAACACTTCTGTGCTCCAGTGTCTCTCAAAAACTGATGTTTCCTATTTCCCACCACCATTTCAACGTAGGGACCTTTCTGATTGACGGGAATAGGTGTAGGTTCCTGTCAGGTACTGTCAGGTTACAGTGGCATATTCTCAATTACATTGGGTCTGGGGAGATTTAGTATAGAAAGGTTTTGGGAAGTTTTTATGGAGTTTAATTTTAAAACAGCCAATTTTGCCCTTAACATTCATTGCAGTCTATGGAGAATGCCCCAAACCAAGATGGAGGTCCTCAGTCTAAATTCTAATTGGCTGGTGATTGTTTATAGGGAAGACAGTGAACATTCTAAACTGCCTTTCATCGTCTTTGCCCAGCTAAGAGGTCGTGTACTAAGCTGCTCCTGCTTAACTTGTTCAGGGGTTTCAAGTTTCAAGCAGTCGAGCGGCTTCTTTGGAAAGTAAGCAGGAATCTTTATGGAGTACGTTTTGGCACAGGACAGGAGTAAGAAGATTTGAAGTTGCCTAAGAAAATAAGTTTCCAAGACTCTTCACAAGATAAGTTCTTTTAAAACTCAAAACTCTTTATCTAATGTTCTTGTTGAAGAGTTAAATTGATTTTCAAGCTCATATGAAGACATTTAATAGAACGGTAGTGCTATTGTTTGGTTTTCTTTGCTACGCTACGTTTTTTCTATCAAGCGCGTGGTTTTTCCGTTAACAGAAGCCTGCGCGTGAAAGTCTTCGCTTAAGAATCTAGCGCATGCTCTTTTGTGTCACGTGATACTATAGCGCGTGTGTTTTTCTACCCGCGGTTGGTTTTCAGCGCGTGTGCGTTTACTCGCTCCTTGGAAAAGCGTGTGTGGATTTTTCCCGCGGTTTAGACTTCAGCGCGTGTGCGTTTATTCGTTACTTGGATAAAGCGCGTGTGTATTTTTCCGGCGGAATGGACATTATCGTGTGTGCTTTTTACTCGCTCCTTGAATAAGCGTGTGTGCATTTTTCCGCGGTTTGGTTTTCAGCGCGTGTACGTTCTACACTCAGTTTGGATTTTTATGCGTGTGCAAGATATTTCCACATGAAATGTTCCGTCGCAAGTTTCAAAGGCAGTTAATAAGAAATATAAGAACTTTCCAGAAACACTAGAACTTCCATTTACTTTTAATGAACTTAAGACTTTGTTCAAGCTTCTTGAGTTTTTAGAAGATATCTGCAAAGTTAATTTCGCATTCATGGACCTACTGAGAAGGCTGAATGATCATTGAGATTCAAGTCAACTAGTAAGGAAGTCTAGTCAGCTTATCACTTCTCTGGGCATTCTGTAGAGAAGTTCCAGGTATGGTTTTTACTTTTTTTGGTAAAGGATATTGAGAATTAAGGTTAGTATAGTACTCAATGAATAACAAGGTGTATATATGTTTATGTTTTTACTACAGGTGAAGAACCAGCTAGTCAATAGCTTCCAGCCTGGTGTTTGTTAATTTGTCCCTTCCCCCTTTCCCCTGGAAGTGAGGTAAACTGAGCAGTTTATAGTATCAGCTCAGAGTGCCACATTTTGGGTGGATTGTCGGGGGCTCAGAAGCTTCCGCAGACGCCAGGATCTCAGCCTGACAGAATGAAAGGCCAATAAAAAAAAGTCTGCCCAAGCTGTATGAACCCCGACGAGACAGCCATGGAGGCGTTGGGAGAAATGGTTAGGGAAATTAGAGAAGAGTTACGGGTGGCTCATCAGGAAT
The DNA here is from genome assembly GCF_040938575.1 of Ambystoma mexicanum. Classification (NCBI taxonomy): domain Eukaryota; kingdom Metazoa; phylum Chordata; class Amphibia; order Caudata; family Ambystomatidae; genus Ambystoma; species Ambystoma mexicanum. Next base: position 640,882,488 of record NC_090940.1, on the reverse strand, counting down.
ATTCAAATCTTAATAAAAGAATGGATGAGTTAAATTTAAAGGTAACACAAATACAAGAAATATAAGTTAGAAGAGAAGTGGAAGTTTTGGGAGGTGCAGGAAACCCACCTGAGTTGGTGAGAGTAGGGGAAGAACAAGAACCTAGGCTTCCAAGAGAAGGGGTGGGTGGTTTAGGAACCTTAGTTATGCCAGTTCCTTTGGCTGCTCCTGAGCGTTTTTTGGGAGATCCGAGAAAGTTTCACATTTTTCAGACTCAGTGTGAATTGCATTACTTAAGTCGTCCTGAGTTATTTTCAACGGATGCTTCAAAGGTCACATTTACATTATCCATTTTATCAGGAGAATCTTCTGCGTGGGGAAGTCTTTTGGTGGGTCAAAAGAGTTTGGCTTTGAATAATTATTCCCTGTTCCAGGCCGAATTTAAAAAGATGTTTGATAAGAGACAGGTATCTCTAGAGGTAGATGGAGAACTACTGGAGCTGCGTCAGGGAGGAAAGGAGTTGATTCCTACAGCTGTCCCTCACATAACTGTGAACGTATCCTTAATGTTTGAAAAGAAAATCCTAGGTTCTGGGCCAATTATTATTGATTCAGGGGCGACAGGACATTTTATGGACAGAGGATTGGCAAAGGTTCTAGGTGTTCCTTTAGTGGCTAAGAAGGAAGTGGAGCAGGTAAGGGCAGTTGATGGTACATCTCTTTCTTCAGGTCCAATCACTCATAATACAGAGGTACTTGAGATGGAGTTGACTGGAGGTCATAAGGAAACTATCTCTTTTGAATTAATTGACGCCCCAATCTTGAAAATAATCTTGGGTATGCCCTGGCTTACTCTTCATAATCCTAGAATTGATTGGAGTGCAAGAATTCTATCCCTAGAATCAACTTTTTGTAAGGAACATTGTTTCTTAGGAAAATGTCATGAAGAGGAAGAAAGATTTGTGAATTCAGTTTCGTTTTCACTTGCAGAAAGAGGGGCAATAGGTTTTGGTGTTGGAGCAGTAGTGGGTGAACTTCCTATTTGTTATCAGGATTTTTGGGATGTTTTTGATGAAAAGGAAGCTGGAGAGTTGCCTCCTCATAGACCTTTTGACTGCAGGATTGATTTGGAGCCTGGAGCTATTTTACCTAGCAGTAGGGTTTATGCCCTGACAGAAAAAGAGAATGACTATTTGAAAGAATACTTAAAGGAAAATTTGGCTAAGGGATTTATTCGGCACTCTCAATCGCCGGCTGCATCACCATTGTTCTTTGTGCCAAAATCTGACGGTTCTCTCAGAACTTGTATAGATTACAGGGCGGTAAATAGAATGACAGTAAAAAATCGGTATCCTCTCCCTCTCATCTCTGAGATGTTAAATCAAATCCAAGGTGCCACCATTTTTTCTAAATTGGATTTACGTGGAGCTTATCATCTTGTACGAGTTCAAGAGGGGGATGAGTGGAAGACAGCATTTAAGACCAGATTTGGCCTGTACGAGTACCAAGTGATGCCATTCGGTCTCTGCAATGCCCCAGCGGCTTTTCAATTTTTTATCGATGAGGTTCTCCGGGAATTTCTTGATATTTTTGTTATCGTTTATATTGACGATATTTTGATTTTTTCCCGAAATTTCGAGAAACACAAAATTCACGTTCGACAGGTCTTGAGAAAATTGAGAGAGAATAATCTTTACGCTAAATTGGAGAAGAGTCAGTTCCATACGAATTCGGTAGAATTTTTAGGTTTTGTGATCACTCCTTGTGGTCTGGATATGAATCCGAAAAAGGTGGAAGCGGTTCGTGATTGGCCTACTCCAACAAAGGTGAAGGAGATCCAGAGTTTTTTGGGATTTGCCAATTTTTACCGAAGATTCATTGAAGTCTTCTCCAGTTTAGTAGTTCCAATTACTCGACTTTTGAAGAAAGGAGTTCCATTTGTTTGGGACGTTAAGGCTAATGAGGATTTTCAAATATTGAAGGAGAAATTCATAACTACTCCTATCTTGATTCATCCTGATACGTCTAAGCCATTTTTTGTAGAGGCTGATGCTTCCAATGTGGCAATGGGAGCAGCGTTGTCGCAGAGGCATAATGTTACTGGACAATTGAATCCAGTGGCCTACTTTTCTAAGAGGTTCTCACCAGCGGAAGAAAATTACACCATTTCAGATCGAGAGCTTCTTGCGATCAAAGCAGCATTTGAAGAATGGCGACATTTTTTAATAGGAGCACGTCATACTGTGACAGTATTAACTGACCACCGAAATTTACTTTTTTTGAAGACAGCAAGAACTCTGACACCTCGACAACTAAGGTGGTCTTTATTTTTTGCAGATTATGATTTTATAGTTACTTTTAAGCCAGGAAATCAAAATAAAAAAGCAGATGCTCTGTCACGGCAATTTCCAGAAAGTGAAGTTAAGTCGGTCTGTGAGTCACTTCCATTGATCGCTCCAGAATGTTTTGTTCTTGCTGGAATTGAGAAGGAAAACGAAATCTTCAAGAAAGTACGAGAATCCATCTCTGAGACACAACTTGAACATTGGGTTCGTTTGGATACAGCTCGTAAGATTAAAGATGGTTTGCCTTATCTAGACGACAGACTCTATTTACCATCTATTGAACTTAGAGAAAAGATATTGAAGGAGTGTCACAAATCAGTTCTGGCAGGACATCCAGGATATCGGAAAACTCTAGAGTTGGTCAGAAGACATTTTTGGTGGGATAAAATTCGACAAGATACTCTTAATTTTGTTAAGACCTGTGAAGTTTGTGCTAGATCTAAGAACCTCGTTGGAAAGCCTTCTGGGTTATTGGAACCGTTGCCAGTTCCACCGCGGCCTTGGTACTCAGTGTCTTTAGATTTCATCACGGATCTGCCACAAGATAAGGGGTGTACATCAGTATTGGTTGTAGTTGATTTACTCACTAAAGAAGCACATTTCATTCCAATGGAGGGAGAGGTTACTGCCGATACTTTAGCTCACAGTTTCTTGCAAGAAGTAGTAAAACTGCATGGAATTCCCAGTCAGGTCATCTCAGGCAGAGGGACTCAGTTTATTTCTAGGTTTTGGAGAGCCTTTTGTAATAGATTGGGAGTTGAGGTATGTCTATATCAGGTTACCATCCCGAAACCAATGGGCAAGTGGAAAGGATAAATCAGGAGTTGGAGAAATATTTGAGATGTTAGCTACAGACAGCGGAAGAGTGGGTAGATATGTTGTGGGTGGCAGAATTCCCATATAACAACTGTAGTAAGGATGCCACCTCTATGTTTTATTTGGGACGAGGTTTTCATCCTCGTTTTCTTAGTATCGAGATTAATAATGATTCTGGAAACCCGGAAGTGGAAAAGAGACTAGAAGTCATGAAAAGAAATTTGGAAAAGGCAAAAAGGGTGTTGGTGGAGAGTAAACAAAAATATAAAAGATTTGCTGACCTTAAAAGAACGACTAGTCCCCAATATAGTGAGGGAGATTTGGTGTGGTTATCAACCAAGTTTTTGAGAATTAAAGGAAGAAATAAGTTTTGCCCTCGTTTTGTAGGACCGTTTGTTGTCTAAAGGGTGATAAATCCAGTGGCTGTTCGCCTTAGATTACCAAGACATATGAAAACTCACCCAACTTTTCATGTTAGCTTGTTGAAACCTGTGGTTAAAGGAACTAGATTGACACCTACTCCTTCAGCAGTTGTAATTGAGGAAGATGATTCAGAAGAATTTTTAGTTAAGAAAATTCTTGACTCTAGAAGAGTGAGAGGAAAGCTACAGTATCTCATTGATTGGGAGGGTTTTGGTCCTGAAGAACGCACTTGGGAGAAAGCAAGTGATGTGCATGCTCCTCGTTTGGTTGAAAGATTCCATAAGAAATTTCCATTGAAAAGTGGCCCAGGGACTGAGCGTTAGAAGGGGGGTACTGTCAGGTTACAGTGGCATATTCTCAATTACATTGGGTCTGGGGAGATTTAGTATAGAAAGGTTTTGGGAAGTTTTTATGGAGTTTAATTTTAAAACAGCCAATTTTGCCCTTAATATTCATTGCAGTCTATGGAGAATACCCCAAGCCAAGATGGAGGTCCTCAGTCTAAATTCTAATTGGCTGGTGATTGTTTATAGGGAAGACAGCGAACATTCTAAACTGCCTTTCATCGTCTTTGCCCAGCTGAGAGGTCGTGTACTAAGCTGCTCCTGCTTAACTTGTTCAGGGGTTTCAAGTTTCAAGCAGTCGAGCGGCTTCTTTGGAAAGTAAGCAGGAATCTTTATGGAGTTCGTTTTGGCACAGGACAGGAGTAAGAAGATTTCAAGTTGCCTAAGAAAATAAGTTTCCAAGACTCTTCACAAGATAAGTTCTTTTAAAACTCAAAACTCTTTATCTATTGTTCTTGTTGAAGAGTTAAATTGATTTTCAAGCTCATATGAAGACATTTAATAGAACGGTAGTGCTATCGTTTGTTTTTCTTTGCTACGCTACGTTTTTTCTATCAAGCGCGTGGTTTTCCATTAACAGAAGCCTGCACGTGAAAGTCTTCGCTTAAGAATTTAGCGCGAGCTCTTTTGTGTCACGTGATACTATAGCGCGTGTGTTCTTCTACCCGCGGTTGGTTTTCAGCGCGTGTGCGTTTACTCGCTCCTTGGATAAGCGCGTGTGGATTTTTCCCGCGGTTTAGACTTCAGCGCATGTGCGTTTATTCGTTACTTGGATAAAGCGCGTGTGTATTTTTCCCGCGGAATGGACATTATCGCGTGTGCTTTTTACTCGCTCCTTGGATAAGCGCGTGTGGATCTTTCCCGCGGTTTAGACTTCAGCGCGTGTGCATTTACTCGCTCCTTGGATAAGCGTGTGTGGATTTTTCCCGCGGTTTAGACTTCAGCGCGTGTGCATTTATTCGCTACTTAGATAAAGCGCGTGTGTATTTTTCCCGCGGAATGGACATTATCGCGTGTGCTTTTTACTCGCTCCTTGAATAAGCGCGTGTGCATTTTTCCGCGGTTTGGTTTTCAGCGCGTGTACGTTCTACACTCAGTTTGGATTTTTATGCGTGTGCAAGATATTTCCACGTGAAATTTTCCGTCGCAAGTTTCAAAGGCAGTTAATAAGAAATATAAGAACTTTCCAGAAACACTAGAACTTCCATTTACTTTTAATGAACTTAAGACTTTGTTCAAGCTTCTTGAGTTTTTAGAAGATATCTGCAAAGTTAATTTCGCATTCATGGACCTACTGAGAAGACTGAATGATCATTGAGATTCAAGTCAACTAGTAAGGAAGTAAGGAATAGGTGTAGGTTCCAAACCCTGCTTCGGGCAATCCTAATGGAACAGAATGTCATCAAAAGGAAGCTCTTCGGATAATTATGCAGCGGAAGGATGATGAAATATGTTCCTAGTGTCCACACTCGAAATCTGATTATCCTGCGAGAAAGGTTGCTGAGTATCCTGTGTAAACGGACCTCTACCAGGGCCCCCTACACCCGGGTGACCTCTGGATCGTCTACCCATATTCCCGAATGTGTTATTTGACCTTTGTCGAAGGACGGGGCATTGTGCACGCCAATGACCCTCTTGACGACAATAGGCGCACTGGATAATGTTAACAGGAACCAAGGGCACATTCCCTTGCGGGACATACTGACCTCTAATCTGACAACTACCTCCTCTGGGGCCTCTAACAATTTGCTGCAATAGCACTTTAGTTTTCAAATCACCTTTTCATTTTTCAACTCTATCTTTTTCATTATTGACACGGTTCTCGTAGTACTGAGCCATGTGCAGTACTTGTGATTGCGATTTCGCTTGCCAAGCGCTCTCAGAAGAAATAATTTGTGACTGGATATCAGGCAGCAATCCATGCATGAATTTGTCCACGAATAACCTTTTCCCAGACTCATTGCCTAGGTCTTGTCCACTGAAATCCAAGAATACCTGTTCGAACCGATTAAAGAACTCGGTAGCACCCTCAGACTTTCCTTGGACACAGGCCGTAAGTTTGTCCCAAATAATTCTTTTCTCTGGAATTATGGTTTTTAATTTAGCAATGATTCTATCAGGCAAAGTTAATATTACCTGAGGCGGTCTTTCATCAGCTGGCCTTTCTCCATCGAGTCTAGTTATATTCACCCATGTATCTCCCAACCCTGGCACGTCGTCTATAGTTCTAACCTATTTCCACAAATCTACGGGCAGGAGTACAGGGAATAACAAATCAATATCGCCTAAGGTGAACACTGAGGATTGCAAGACGGACTCTATTTCTTTATAGAATTCTGTCGGATTTTCCCTAATATCAGGAATAGATTGCCTAATAGTAATCACTTCCTGTCTTGAGAACGGGACGTGAACGAACTGCGATACATAATGTGCAGGAATGTTCACAGCGACTATATTTCATGCAGCATTGGCCGCAATCTCAACCTTCGGAACAAATGTCAGAGGAACCTCTCTCATAGGCAACTGGGAAGTAGGTGACTCCGAACGCTTACTAAGCAACAGAGCTACATCGAGCACTAAAGCAGTCGAAGAAGTGTCAAGTGAAAAAGCTCTCTTGTAAATACTCAATAACTCTGTGGGACAACTAATCTTTCTTTTCACACAATCATCCTGCAGGTACTCTATCATTACCTGTATCACTTGCCTCTGCATTTCTGGCGTATACTGACTATATGTGTCAAATACTTCAACTGGAGTTATCGACATATCCGAAATCCATCAAATTGCGTCCTTCGTACAAATTTGTGCTTCCTCAGATATCGATTTATGACAAGCAAGGAACCGTTTCTATACATACATTCTTTCCTCCTCGTCATCCTCATTCTGCAACTTTTCTAACTCCTTTCTATACCCAAATAACCTCTTGACATGCTCATTTACTTTCTCCACAGTGTCGCTAGAAAACGCTAAAGTATTTAGATCCCTTAACCCTTGCAGGAGATCTGTATTATTACATTTTCCCCACATTACACATAAATGATTCCCTAAACCTTCAATAAAAACATGTTCTCACAACAATTATTCATATCACAGAGTGTTGCAAAAACATTAGCTTGATCATCCTTCTCCATACAATGTTTAGCCCATGCAATCAAATCACGTTTCTTCTCTGGTGGTACAGTATTGCGAGTGACAACCTTTGACCCTGCACCTCGATCGACTACAAGCGGCTCAGGACCACTTGGAAGAGAGGGAGCAGGCAAATTCAATGGAGATACTGTAACTGGTGCGATAAGAAGAGGTGGAGGAGCTGGAGGAAGGGGAACATTAGGAGGAGCAGGAACAACGGGAACAACAGCAGGTAGAGCAGGAATAACAGGAGGAAGAGGCAAAGCAGCAGGAAGAGGAACATACGGAGGTGGCGCAGAGGCACCAGGCCTTCGTTCATTTAACAATTTATCTATAAATTCATCGGAAGCATGGAGGTCTTTGGAAGGATATATTTTTTGAATTCCAAGTGAGAAAGCCCTATCCATATTCCTAGTCGATTCAGAATGTTTATCTTGGTCATACAATAATGCTTTTTCAGCATTCGTCTTATGACGGCGCGTGTGTTTTTCTCTACTTTTAAGTTGCTGCAACGCTTCTTTTTTCCAATTCTGCAAAACATCAAATGCTGCAGGTCTAGCCTTTTTCTTTAATAGAATTGACTCCAAATACTCAATATAAGGGATTTCAAAACTACCATTGATTGGCCACTGAAGTTCGGAGGCATGTCTGGTTTGTCTGTGCCAAATGTCATTAAATACTATACTTCCAATGCCATGCTTACAGTACATAGTACATGCCGGCGACCCCTCCTGTGGTGCAGGACAGCTAAATTCCAAAGATTGTCTATCGCTGCGGAACAACACCCTAAAGCAGGTAGACAATTTCCCAGGCATATCAAATTATTTGTGTTACCTGGTCAATAATTGTGTCTGCAGATACAATGCGGCAAATTCAAATTTTCAGGGTTGAATTAAGAGTCGGGTCACGACTCACCTGAACAAACCTAAGGAGGTCCGATCGGATTTCAAAGAATCTTACCTAACTAATTTTACCTCGTGTATGGTGATTTCGGAAAATCTGCCCACCTCGATAAGTGGACCCTCATCACAATGCCGTCTCCCACCACAAGCCAATCGTCCAGGGATCGGGTCGTGCAGTGCTGCTGAGGTGTTGCGTCTCGTTCAGTGGGGCCCCTTTTTGTCACACCGTCCGATCCCGGTCGGATAGCGTGCGTCAACCTTCAACAATCCGGCATCAATCTTGAGGGTCCCTATTCGGGCGCCAACTGTGAAAACAAAATCAAAATATCGAGGTTGAGTACCCCAAAAGGAAATACACCGAACACACGTTACAAAGGAACATACAAAATACTTTATTTTATACTGAATCCAGTCAATAAGAACAGAGCAAAAATCAGATAGCTATCGGCCCTCAGTACAACACAACGAACTCCAGCGTGGTTCAATGTGTTCAGTGAGAGACGCTGTACATTAGAATGCATTGGCTTTTTATACTTTTTGTGAGCACGATGTCCAGCCCCACTTCGGGTTAATATTCCATTAATAGATCACCGATCTAGGGTTCATGCCAAGTCTCGCACATCCGCATATAACTGGTTTGCTTTTAATACATATATCAACAAGCCTATATGGCAACTGTGTATTCTGGGATTTCCCATGTAGGTCTTCTTAAACATTAATACAATGTAGTTAAACAAGAGTTCTACGCTCAGTATTTGAATACATTGTCTTTGTCGTATACTCGTGGATTAGTTTCATTGCACAAGTAATCCCTTACACACAGGTCAACGAAGGACAAGGTCTCAGTTCACAACCTCAACAAGTGGCCTGCAGGCAAGTTACATATTAACTACGTACAGAGGTCAAGACGGCCATGTTGTATTTTGGAATGACATTGTCCACCATTTTAACTCACAGGGTGACTTTTACAAAGCGAACCTAAAATGGCGGATTGACGTAAAATGGCAGCTTACATTGATTTTAAGGTCAGGACCTTGCAACACGGATTCCTTCGCAAGCGACTTACGAGCAGCTTGGGGTAGGACAATATACATATATTTATTGCATTAGGAGGCACGATATAATTTCTCTTTTGACAGTTTATTCTTACAAAACCAAGAACTACAAGAACAAGTCATGTCCGGTTATCATGATTCCTTGATCAAGGGCCACCCCAGAATCGCTAAAACCCTAGCCAAGGTAAAACGAAATAATTGGTGGCCCACGTGGCGTAAAGACATTATCCAATTCATCCTTTCTTGTGGAGCGTGTGCTCAAAACAAGTCGTCCAAGCAGAAACCGGCTGGGCTATTACAACCATTGGAAATCCCACCAGCACCCTGGCACACGTTGTCCCTCGATTTTATTACTGACTTACCACCCAGTCAAGGGTTTAACAACGTTCTTGTGGTTGTGGACCTATTTTCAAAAATGGCACATTTCATTCCTCTCAAGGGGATCCCAAATGCTTCCACTCTGGCAAAGGTATTTCTTGAAGGCATTGTACGGCTCCATGGGTTTCCTTCAGTTTTGGTCTCAGACAGAGTTACTCAATTCGTATCTAACTTCTGGAGAAAATGCTGCTCTATGGCCCAGATCGACATCCGGTTATCCACCAGTCCCCATCCCCAAACGGATGGTCAAACTGAGAGGACAAATCAGACGCTCGAGCAGTATCTGCGTTGCATGTTACACCAAGCTGAAGGAAGCTGGTTCGACCTATTATGGATAGCTGAATATGCTTATAATAATTCCCTACACACCAGCACTGGGCAGAAACCCTTTTATACCATGTATGGCAGGCACCCACGTACTTCTGAGTTGGATGTTCCTAGAACCCAGGAAATGCCAGCAGTCAAAACCTTGCACACAACCATTTCTCAAACCTTCAAAAGGGCAGCTGAACACCTACTTCAAGCTAAGAATCGCCAAAAGAAGTTTGCTGATCAACACAGAGCAAAGGCCCCCAACTACCAAGTGGGAGACAAAGTCTGGCTGGCGTCTAAACACGTGTCCATTAAAGGAACCCAAACCTTCCGTCCAAGATACCTGGGTCCATTCACCGTCACCTCCGTGATAAATCCTGTGGCGGTCAGACTAGCTTTGCCGTCAAACATGCAGATTCATCCTGTGTTCCACGTGTCTCTCCTTAAACCTGTTCAACCTGGGACCCGGGTAGCAACGCCACCGCAGCCAGTAGTAGTCGCCGAGGAGCCAGAATTCGAAGTCAAGGACATCCTGGATTAAAAGTACGTCAGATCCAAATTATACTACTTAGTAGACTGGAAGGGGTATGGTCCCCAAGACAGGACATGGGAGCCTTGTGAGTACATCCATGCACCTCGCTTGCTTAGACAATTTCATCAAAACCATCCAAACAAACCAAGACCAGACAGAAGAGCCACCTTGAGAGGGGCCTTAGGGGGGAGTGCTGTCATGATTCCTTCCCCTCATGTCCCCAGCCCTCCAAGATGTCAGGCTGGAGCCAGGCCACGATCACCTACATGGCCCTCAAGGGCCTCTCCATTCCTCCAAAGACCCACTTGGAATCAGACTTGGCGCTTGTGGCACCAGACTCACTCACTCCCATAGGATAACATTGGGGATTGGACTTGTAGTGCATTGATGGGGACAGGATGGATGCCCCCACATATTTCGGTTCCCAGAACTGCATGTGCAGTCTAGTCTTTTTGGGTGTGGTTCAGCCCGGAGACACCTGGGATACCCAGAGACTATTTAAGCGACGCCCTTGCTGAGAAACATGCTTGCATTTTCTGCACCTGCAGCGTGACACTCACCGTGTTCGGATCGGTCTCCAGAAGGCCTGCATCTTTCTTCTGCGCTCAGCTCCTGCAAGAACAAGAACACCGTTAGGAACAGCCTTACCTTGCGGCGCTTCTGCCCATCATTCATCTCTCCTTCTGTTCTGCAGGCATCTTCGACGGTGTCATTCCCATCCCGGCACACCGCTTCATAAGGAAAAGGGAAAAGAACAGAAAAAAGGCACTAGTAAGCATTCAACAAATCTTCACTTATTTTTAAAGACTGTACAAGCTTCAAACGCTTACCTGAATCCCAGCCGCTCTGGGGGAACTCTGTCTCTGGAACTTCTCATCCATCTGCAAGAGGGAAAAGACACTCCAGGTTAGCGTGGAAACATTTAGAGGCGCTGCATACCGCACTTACTCACCGCATTTCTTCTTCATAACCGGCATCCACGCTGAAAAAGTCGCAGCACCTAAAAGACACAGAAAAATAACTCAGTTCAATACAAATACGAAAGGGTCGCATTGCGCATCGCGCTCTCATTCACCTTCAGCGCTACTCATCTCAGCAGCATGTCGCCATCCCCGGACGCCGGCCATCATCGAAGGAAGAGAACTGTTCAAAAGACTCATTATTCTTACATGTCAGACTCTTGCCAGTGAAGTAACTAGGCAGAAGAGCCACCTTGAGAGGGGCCTTAGGGGGGAGTGCTGTCATGATTCCTTCCCCTCATGTCCCCAGCCCTCCAAGATGTCAGGCTGGAGCCAGGCCACGATCACCTACATGGCCCTCAAGGGCCTCTCCATTCCTCCAAAGACCCACTTGGAATCAGACTTGGCGCTTGTGGCACCAGACTCACTCACTCCCATAGGATAACATTGGGGATTGGACTTGTAGTGCATTGATGGGGACAGGATGGATGCCCCCACATATTTCGGTTCCCAGAACTGCATGTGCAGTCTAGTCTTTTTGGGTGTGGTTCAGCCCGGAGACACCTGGGATACCCAGAGACTATTTAAGCGACGAGCCCGCATCAATCAACGCGCCCCTGCGCTGAAAGCAGGACGGAGAGCACACTTTCCAAGAAAACAAGGCCCAGTCTCCAGTCGAGTAGACTCCAGGGAAGGGTTCGAGGTCGTAAGAGGTCAGAACAGACTGAGTGACGTCCCCGTGGATACCAGGTGATCGTTACAAGTAGACTGCATATTTCGGCCCTCTAGTGTCTCCCCTGTAGAACAGGCTGCAGATTCTGGGCCCTCTGGTGCAGGTATGTTGCTAAGTCTGGAAACGATCCGGGACTACACTATTGTCAGGACTGTCAGGACTCAGGGCTTGCTAGCATTTTGGTTTTAGCCACTGAGCTTCTATTTGGGGCTACAACCAAAAGACCCGGGGCTATAGCTCCCTCAGCCCCCCAACCCCTAGCAACGCCTCTGTCTGGTGTCTCTCCTGTAGAAAAGGCTAAGGATTCTGAACCCTTGCATATCTTCCCTGTAGAACAGGCTGCAGATTCTGGGCCCTCTGGAGTCTCCCCTGTAGAACAGGCTGCACATTCTGGACTCTCTGGTGTCTCCCCTGTAGAATAGGCTGCTGATTCTGGAACCTCAGCATTATGCCCTTGTACAACAGGCTGCAGAACCTAGACCCTCTGATATCTACCCCTGTAGAACAGGCTGCAGATTCTAGACCCTCTGGTGTCTACCCCGCAGAACAGGCTCCAAATGATGGGCCCCTGGTGTCTACCCTATAGAACAAGCTGCAGATTCTGGGCTCTCTGGTGTCTCCCCTGTAGAAGAGGCTGAATATTCCGAACCCTTGGATGTCTACCCTGTAGAACAGACTGAATATTATAGACCCCCTGGTGTCTAACCCTCTAGAACAGGCTGCAGATGCCAGACCCTTGGATGTCTGCCCTGTAGAACAGGCTGCATATGCTAGACCTTCGGGTGGTTACCCTGTAGAACAGGTTGTAGATTCTGGGACCTTGGTGTGCCCCCAGCAGACAATGCTGCATATTCTGTGCCCTATGGTGTCTCCCCTGTAGAACAGGCTACAATTTCTGGGCTTTCTGGTGTCTGCCCTGTAGAACAGACTGCTTATAACGGGCCCTCTGGTGTCTCCGCTGTAGAACAAGCTGCAGATTATAGTCCCTCTGGTGCCTCCCCTGTACAACAGGCTGCAGAATCTAGGCCCTCTGGGGTCCCCCCTGTACAACAGGCTGCAGATTCTGGGACATGTGGGTGTCTCTCCTATAGAACAGGCTGCATATTCTGGGCCCGCTGGCGTCCCCCGCTCTAAAACAGGCTCCAGATTCTAGTCCCTCTGGTGTCCCCTCTGTAGAACAGGCTGCAGATTCTGGGACATGTGGGTGTCTCTCCTATAGAACAGGCTGCATATTCTGGTCCCTCTGATGTTGCTCCTTTAGAACAGGCTGCTGATTCTAGTCCCTGTGGGTGTCTCACCTGTAGAACATGCTGTAATTTATGGGACCTCTATGTGCCCATGTAAAACAGGCAGCAGATTCTAGGCCTTGTTGGTGTCTCTCCTTTAGAAGAGGTTGAAGCAGGGGAGTTGCTAGGTCTGGAAAAGACCCGGCTAAGCTGATGTCGGTACTGTTGGGACTGGGGGCTAGCTAGTCTTTTGGCTGTAGCTCCTGAGATTCTATCCGGGGCTACAACCAAAAGATCAGGGGCTATAGCCCCCTTAGCCCCCCCCTAGCAACGCCCCTGGGTTGAAGATTCTGGTCCTTCTAATGTCGTGCCTGTTTTCCTGGATTCAGACATAGGTCCCTCTGGTTTCTCCCCTAAAGAACAGGTGGCAGATTCGGGTCCCTCTGGCTTCTCCCCTATAGAACAGGCTGCATATTCTGGTCCCTCTGGTTTCTCCCCTATAGAACAGGTGGCAGATTCTGGTCCCTCTGGCTTCTCCCCTATAGAACAGGCTGGGGATTATGGGCACTCGTGTGTCTCTACTGTAGAACAGGCTGCAGATACTAGTCCCTCTGGTGTCTCTCTTGATATTCTGGCTGCAGATTCTGGTCCCTTGGTAGCCCCCCCTGTAGAACAGGTTGCAGATTCTGGTCCTTCAGCTTTCTGCCCCTGTAGAACAGGCTGCAGAATCTAGGCCCTCTGGTGTCTCCCTTATAGAGCAGGCTGCAGATTCTGGTCTCCCAGAGAGTGTCCTCTGTTTCATGACTGCAGGTGCCTTCTTTGTAGAAAAGGCTGCAGATTCTCATATTTCCGGTGTCTCCCCTGTAGAACAGGTGGCAGAATCTGGGCGCCCTGGTGCCTCTGCTGTAGAACAGGCTGCAGGTTCTAGTCTCCCCGGCGTCCCCCCTGTAAAACAGGCTGCATCTTCTGGTCCCTCTGGTGTTGCCCCTGTAGAACAGGTGGCAGAATCTGGGCCCCCGGTGCCTCTCCTATAGAACAGGCTACATCTTCTGGTTCCCTCTCTTGTCTCCCCTGTAATCCTGGCTTCCGATTCTGGTTCCTTGGGGTGTCTCCACCGCTGCACTGCACTGGCTGTACTTCCTTGGCTGCCCTCTTTCTCAGGCCCTAAAGCTTATCCTCTCTCCCATGTAAGACTGACTGGACAGGCGCCCCTCTCTGGCTAGCCCTCCCTGTAGGATGTAGAGCCTGACTGGAAGGAGACTCATCATCTACCCACTCACCCTAGACTCTCCCCTCCTAAATACCTGCAAACATTGGCAGAGCAAGCCAGGCATTGTGGAAACATGTGCCCCTGGCCACGTGGGTCTGATGGACCTCGATAAGGACGAGGCAATCTGTGACTCCCACCATACCTGTGATGCCCTCCAGGGCCATAGCGGTCACGTGCGACACAGTGCAAGGCGCTTTGAGCAAGCCCTTTGCCCGGGTGCCTACTGCAGGCCCAGGTGCAACAGCCACGCAACTTTCTGATGGGTATTTGCAATGGCATGCATTCATGGCAACCACTCTCATTTAACAGTGGCAAGGCTTTGAACACATTGCACACATCTGTCAGTCCTCAACATTCCAGGGCGTCATCATAGGATTTTGGGGGTCAAAGGTATTGCATTGCATTTCCTTCGGGGGGGGGGGTTGTGCATCAACCTCTACCCGCATATTTAATGCGTTGCAGGGGTGTGTCGTAGCCAGGCACGCCGAGGGGGGTCGGAGGAGGGCAGAGGGTATAATTAAGATAAGTTTCCCCTCTTGCTGGCAGCAGCCAGTCTGACTGTGTTTGCCCCTATTGTCGCACTGAAGCTGGGTAAACCATACATCTGTATTTTATTTTTTAGTCTGAACTATAAGCTCATATGGAGATGAAAAGCACCTGCAGTTTTGGATTAAATGATGGCGGGTTGATATCTGAGCCTTGGGCACTCGTGCTTTTTCTGCACATGGCGCCTAGTATTAGGAAAAAGCGACCTGGAATCTTTGCGGTTGTTTCGATTGCAATGCAGATGTGGTTACTCATTTTTTTTAAATGTTATAATGTTACTTATGTGTGTGTTTGTTTATATTGTTATTTGCTTTTACGAGGACAATGTCCCGAGGTAAAGTGCAGTGAATGGCTACGTGTTTCCATCAGAAATGGGCAACCGTGTCTATTTATTTATTTATTTATTTATTTGTGCATTTGCAAGGCGCCTATACATCAAGAAATTGGGTTTCAAAGTGTGAGGTTCCATTGCAAAGGCTCAGAAATATTGGGTAGGAGTGTAGCTCACGAGCAGCGTGCTCGCCTTGGTAACCAAGCGACACAAAGCAACACGGGTTCGAGTTTTGGAGCCCTGCTGAACGTCTCTTATGGTCGCCCTGTACGAAACAAAGCCAACCCTGCCGTAAAGTAACTGCACTTTCCTTCTGTTACTCATCATGGCCAAAGGGTGACAGAAGTGCTGGCACTGTCCCATTAAATGTTAAATGCCTCCCATCTCTGCTGAGAAGGGCTGGTAACTTCTCCCTCCTTGCCACTGTCCGCATAATAATTACTTCAGGGGGTTAAGGGAGACATACAACTGTATGCCCCATAAACTCTTCTATTAAGACCCCGACCAAGAACCCAGGCCCCCCAATTCCTAAAGCCTCCGACATGCAGTCTGCAACCCCCCTCCCCAGAGCACTATTGGCTGACCTGGTGGATGAACCCCACTTTATGCCCAATCTGAAAGGTTGTCTGGTATGCTGCCCACTCGCGTTGGCTCCAAGTTTATTGACTCCCCTCTCCCCTCGTTCTGGGCAACATCCGAACCGAAGCAGTTCTCAGTATAGGAAACCAGTTCAGTCAGAGTGTGGGAGTGGCCACTGTGGAAACAACTGTGACCTTGCACCTAACTGCTTGGCATGTTAAATTGCAATGGTACTTTGACGAATCAACTTCCGGGGCCAGTTGTCCAGGGGTGAATATCGGTTTCTAAACTATCAATCAGTCCCACACCTCTAGTACACCAGAAGGGATCCGAATGGATTGGATTAAACAAGCATACAATTAAAATTATAAACCTTGTTGTCCAATTTTGGTAACGTGGACGGAACGGCAGGCTTATCTCCTCTAAAGGTCGCGGATCATCGGTCAGTTGCAACACAGCACAAATACAATTATTACCCAATGATAAAAGGAGTGTCCAGTCAAGGTTGTATAAAAATATCTACTTATTATTATTACAAAGGACAGTCTAACAACGCTGCGAAATACAACCCACCCTGTAAAGGAATGCAGTGGACAGACAGTTTCAAGGAAAAGGGATGCACTATGGATGCTGACAGGAGGGTAGTCAGCATGGTTAGCAGTTTGTTAAGGTTACTTGGCTTTAGCACAAAGGTGGAAATGGGTCTTAAAATGTCTCTAGGGTCCTTGTGGGAAGGACCAGGGGGACAGAACCACAATGTGCGTTTTGCTGTTGGTTTTCTTGGTGAAGTCAGCTTCATGGCGCTTTGCGGGCTTCTGAGACAGAGTTTGAGATGGGAGTCAGCTGCGGGTATCAGGGCGCAAGATAGTTTGGCAAGCAAAGCTAGACAAACAGCTGCAGGCTGGACTATACAGCGCCTCAGGGTCAGGAAACTTTGTCTCAGTGCTGGTTGGCGGTGCTGAAGCACTGGTCGAGATGTCTCGGATGTCTTTAAATGACTGCAGCTTGACAACGGTCAGTGTTGCTGTCGGTTGTGGATCCAGGAACTCGACTGGCTCCAAAATGTCCTTTAAGGCAGACGTCGGTAGATGCTCATCGAGGAACTTCTCCCTGCTTCTTCAATGGGCTTGTGCCGTCCTTTAAGGCAGTTGGCCCAAAGCCAGGCAGCTGCCGTGTCCTTCGCTTCTGGTTCAGAGAACTTCTGGCACTCCCTATCCAGTTAATTGCTGCAGAGCCTAACAGGACCCGCTGTATGCTGGCTCGGTACCGGTTCTGGAGCTGCTGGAGGGTCCCCTGGATTCAGTATCTACCTCTGTTCCCTGGAGAGATGTTAAGGGGAAGGTTTTTGCTTCTCTCTTTGGATATCCCGGCCTTCCTTCATTGGCAGAAGATGTAAGGCAGTCTGTACCTTCAGCCAGGGTCCAAGGTTGAGCTTATCTTTCTTACTTCCTGTGAAGTCTTCGGATGATCTGCCAAAATAGAGGCTCATCCCTCTTTTAAAGGCAAGCGGTCAATAGTGATTGGTGTAGGCTGAGCCTACGTTAAGGAACCATTCGTGGGGTCTCTGACAAAACAGTGAGGTCATATCCAGAGTGCTTTTCAACAGGAAAGGTAAAGGGGTGAAAACAGGAACAAGGTGTGCCCCCGAACTAAAATGGTAGAACCCTTCTCTCAACAGAAAGAGCTCTGGGCTCCCTCCCTTGTACTACTAAATCATACCCATCTTCCTGTCTGTTGTGTTCAAAGAGTCTCTCTGGTTAATGGTCCTCCCTGTGTGGTTCCCATTAAAGCGGCAGGTCTCCATTGAAGCTGCTGATGGACCAGACTCTCTGGCTCCTGCAAACCACATTCTCATACCTTATGAATGGGGTCCCCCTAGTGGGGTGGGGTGGCCTACTGTAACATCAAACCCAGACATGACAGTTCACTGCCATCGATACCGAGAGGCGGGAGCTGGCTTCAGGTTGACACAGTTACATATGCAATGTTGTTGGTTTTCCTGTCTCCTTTGTTATCCTCTGCAGCCAGGCCCTGTGTGGGCCCTGTTTGGAATACCCCCTATTGGTATGATAATTGCTGCCTCCAGCTGAAGAGCCAAACAACAGAGCAGGGCGGTTCCATGGAGCCTTTGTCAGTTAATCAGGCTGACCGTGGCACGGGGGAGGTTGGTCCTCCCCTTTCCTTCTGATGACATCATGCCCTCATTGGATGTCACATTCCAACTAAATATGACAGGGGAGGACTGTGCCTGTATGCGGTGTCCAACCCACCGTACATTGGCCTATGCATGTGTTGTGGTGTGAGTATAGAAACATGTGTTTGGATTAGCCCCACACATTTTCCAGAGGTCGGTCTACCATCATTCCATTTAATGAAACATTTCGAAAAAGCACCGGGGAGCGCCATACAGATGGTTGAATTCCTCACAGGTACTATTGAAATTGTTGTCATATTTTCCTAGGGGCAATGTGAGGCTGGCATGGGCATTTCTCCAGCAGTGGAAAATTGGAGTGCCCATTTTCCGTGGAAAATGTTAAAAACAGCATGCGTACATCCTTAGCTGTGGCATTGTTGAAACTCACATGGTCATTTTCAGGAGGTGATGTGGGATGGGGAAGTCAGTGCTCAGGGAGCAATGCAGAACATAGCTAACAATCTGCTTAACTTGGACAGTACTAAAATGGCAATGTTAAAATTAGAGATTGTGTTCAGGTCCCCATATATTTGGAGCATTTGAGCATCACCCATGATAAACTGGCACAAAAGCATCCTTTTTTCCGCATAATCTTTGAATATTTGTATAGCACCTTGAAATTATTGACAAGAAATTGGCAATAAATCTTTGCCCCCAGAGGTCAGTTATTTGGCCTTTTTGCTGCTGGTCTGCATGCAGGCTCCTATCAGCTTCTTAATGAATCGTAACCCTTTCTGCTCCGTGCAGAAGAGGCTCTAATCGCTACTCCCGTGTTGACTGCCAAGTTTCTTCTTTGGTTTGGACGTGAGATTTCATTTGACAGCCTATATATCACTCTTATTTTCCTCTCCGTTTGCTCGATGTACTTTGAGTTGGACAGGCTCCACTGTAATGTTCCAGTCTTGCTTGAGGACTCCACTCTCCTCATCCTCAACACACTGCCATTCCTTACAATCCTTCTATTTTTCGAGGTATCTTGCAAACTCTTCTTTCAAGAGCCCACCCCTACAGCGTTTTGTTGATCCGTTCATTCATCAAAGTTTTGTTTTTCATTATTTACGTGATCAAACAAGATATGTTGAGTCCCTGATACATAAAATGTACAAGAAATATGTTAAAAATACACGACTTAATACCATTGTACTGCGCCATGGGTCTGCAAGCTTTGGCGCCCCAGCATTTTTTAGACCACAACTCCCATCAACCCTATCCAGCCTAGTCAATAGGGAGAGATCATGGGAGTCGTAGTTCAAAACAACTGGCGAGCCACAGGTTGCGGAACCCTGTACTACACATGCAATTGTCGTCAAAGAAATTGCAAAAACAATATGCTTTCAAAATCGAAAAGATACATCTGTATGCAAAACAGCCTTTATCCCTGTTGCTAGACTGAATTCTTGAAGCGGGGCAGTTTGCAGTAAAAGCGTCCGTCTCCAAGGAAACATTCATTAGAGGGGCTTTTAAGTGTAAACGCAAGGGAGTGGAAATAAATTGTCACCTTACATCATGGTCCTTATTTAACAAAAGAACGTCAATGCCTCAATGACACGAAATAAAGAAAGTGGGGAAATACACGTTTCTATGGGGACCTGTCATAGAATTTATGACCTAGTTAAGGATAATGAACCTCTAGAGGAAAAGCCAAGTACCCCCACTCCAACTGCCCCGCCGAAAGGTACCCGAAAGGTATGAACCAAAGCATGTGACGTTTACTGAACAATGAAACCAGCAAAGACAAGAGCGAGGACTCTGTGCAGTACACATGAGAATACCTAAACCTAAGAGAATATGGGAGGTAAAGTACCCATTGAGGAAACCGTACCTATATCCAAGACAATATGATGACCATTTGAACAAGATTCCTGAAGAAGCAGAGAAACTAAATGACAAGGATCAATGGTGACGTCATACAACATTGAATCGACACCCATATAGAAAGATTACCAGACCAGAGAGGCAGACGATTTATAACAACAAAGAAGTACCAAGGATAAGTGACATCTGGGGATCAAGATGAAGAGACTTATGCAACAAACCTGATGAAGATACTTAGTTTAAACGTGTACAGATGCAATGAAACGCAAGCAGCAAAGCAATCGTGAAGCTAGCCACATGCTTTTGAATAGATTAGACCATGGCAAGCGCCAAAATGTATGTACACATATATACCTCTATAGACATATGGACGGGTAAAGGATGGGAGTTTCCACTACGCATATAAGCAGTACTGAACAAGAAAGAAGGCCTAATTTCAGTGTCGCAGTTGAGAAATGCAATTGAATTAAAGAGAATAACAGTTCAGTTAAGGAGTTCACTGAGCCAAGAAAGCCAAGGTCTTATCAAACTGGAATTGGCTGACATTGGATACAATTAACGTGAAAGAACAGAAGCTCCTGTTCAAGAAGGTCAAGCAAAACAAAAGACGTCAGAGGACTATTGAAGAATAAAATCAAATACACGAAAAGGCTCAATTTCATGGTGTCCAGTCACGTAATGGAAGGAAGCTGAATGAACAAGATTATCACACCTACGCACGAGGGGCGGCTGGTGCCCATAATCCTTAAAAATTCTCAGAGAACAGTACAAACTCAAGGCCAACTTCAAAGCACTAATTGACACTGGACCATTGAGGTGATGATGGATGATATTTTAATTGGTGGGAAGCTAGAACTAAGACAAGCTCACCTGCACCTGGTTGTTCAGTCTGCATGCTGCTAACTTAGGTGGAAAAGTAGTGACGGGGGTTAGAAGCCAACCAATTGTAGGGGACCATGTAGTTGGGGGTTCTATAGCTTGTGTAGCCAATGGGACGTCGTACTTTTAGTGACGTTCATAGTGGCCATTTTGAAGGGAGGGCTTAGTTGTCCCACCTGATGTTAACTATCCAATTACCTTCTTTCGTTACTCTATACAGATATGGAACCTATGCTTAGTTTTTCACTTAGAACCAATCCCACCTCCTGTTAGGTTTTTGTAATTTGCCCCATAGGATGACGTTGGTAATGACGCAGGTCAAAACGTCAGTGATGACCAGTTATGGGTATAAGAACCCAATTTTTTTATGAAGTAAGTAGAGTCAGAGTATCGAGCGATTGCTGATGTTCGTTGAACTCCCTGTTTTAGATACTTGACATTAAAACAGACAAACTTTGCCAAACTATTTGTGTTGTCTTGATTATTGATGTATGAATAAAATCTGCATCCCCATCCATCTCCAGGCCACTCATCTAAAAGGGCTGTTTGGGAACATCCAGCTCACTTGGTAGCAGAGGATGGTTAGATAAGATAACTATCGGCCGTCGACAAGTAACTTTAGAGTCTCTGCAATATCAACCTTTGCCATTGGGCTGACAGGAAGTGAAGTTCCCTGTAGATAGTGGATAGTATAAAACAACTCCTTGTAAGGGACGGTTTGATGGGACCCCTATTTTCAGATAGAAACACCTCCCAAATCTACGTGAGGCGGATCGAAAAGCAGCTCAAAGAAGGGGTAACGAAGGCGGTGATCCTGAGAGTCCGAAGAAGAAAAATATGCAAACGGTGAGTAAATACACCAAAGAGTGTGGCAAAGGGATGCATGTATAGTAAATGACGGAGAGTAAGGGAGGGAGGGGTTCCATGTAATAATGTCGCCACAAAAATATCGCCGAAAAATTGTCGTTTTTTGTGGCGACATTATTGCATGGAACACCCCCGCAACCCCAAATTGTTTTTTATTTATTTATTTATGTATTTATTATTTTTTTTTGCCCCTGTCGCCATATATATGATCACCCAAATAATATTGTCACAACATTTTCCCGGCGATATTATTTACGGCGACCATATGTGTGCAATACCTGATACCTAGGGAGGTGGGATAAAAATATAACACAAGGGTAAGAGTGTAATACATATGTATATGGGAAATAAGATATTGACTTGAGTATGGCTGAGCAATATATAAAGAAGAAAAGTCGTGAATGAGGCCACAATAAGAGAATACGCCCTGTTCCTAGACATTAAAGAGTGCTAGCAGAAACCTTTTATCTAGAGTCCCATAAAGTGGATGACATAGGAGACAGGATCGATTAAAGACGATCCAGGAAGAGATAGGTTTAACTTCCAATCGCAGCAATCTTAGAGGGCAAGACGAGTCTTAAGAAGAAGATCATGAATAGTACATGTGGACGGTCAAGTTTGTCTGTTTGTTTTATGTGATTGAAAGGTGTGATGATGTCAGAGTTGAAAGAACATTTTTTATGTAATAGAGAAGCGTGAATTGAGACACGAAAATTGATTGTTTTAAAATTAAACTTTGATGGTTGTTTTTTTAGCAAGATTAAAGTAAACAATTGTGTTTTGACGAGATTGGAGCTTGCGACGATTGGTGCCTGCTCGTAAGTGTATTTTGATTCAGACGTAATTTGGAAACTGTAATCCAAGCATAAGTGAGTGTTAGCAAAGAGAAAAGTGAAAGGCTAAGAATGGAAGAGGTTACTAAATTAATGCAGCTTCGCAAACAGCTACCTAAGCATGCGCTTAAACTTAAGCAATACAGTGCAGAGTGGGTTAAAGGAACCTCAGACAAAATGTTTATGCCATGGCCACAAGGCGGATCATTATCAAAGGCAGTTCTGCAGCATATGACGGGGGAACAATGGGGAACTAATCTAAGCGTTTCCACAAGAGTGACCAAAAATAGCAGAATCAGTGCTATTGGTAAAGTCTCCAGTATTAAATGTTGGGCTTTTACTGCATCTGAAATTTCTAAGCAATCGTTAAATTGCCATGGAAAGGGTCAGACTTACATTTAACAGAATAATCCCAATGAGTTGATCAGGACAAAGTCACCTGTGGCAGATTTAGCAATGTCTATACACGGCCATACATCAGATTGTGAGTGGCTTGGACCCACTTCAATTTGGGATATCTGTAATGGCCATTAGTGCTGTTAGTTTGTTTCAAAAAGGTGTTAATGGCTATTTCTAAAGGCATACAATATTACCACAGACTTACTTTTATATTTATTCCAGGCCATCATGGCTGACTGATGCAAAATTCAAGAGAAATTCTGCATTTTCATCTACGTACTTACGGAAACGTTTCTGTGAAATTAACAAATACCGTATACATGATTTTGAACGGTTGGGCCCAAAAGGCACTAAAGTTACTGAGTAGTGGGACAACTTACATGTAGTTCTAAGAAAGAAGCCATGATTCAGATTAATGGGTAATCGGTATGCATCATAATTTTCGAGAAATTTTGATGTTTCCCAAAAATTGGTGGTTAGTCAATCACTATAAAGGAAAGAATATAAAAATGAAAACATGTATTTGAAAAAATGTGTTTTAGTTATAAAAGGCCCATTAAATGGTCACAGACTCCTTTGCAGAAGGCGGCTAAGGTGATAATGCCGGCTGCCTACTATTTTCCAACATGCGTGTTGGAAGACAGAAAAGGAAACGAGAAAGACACTTACCAACAGGCGCGAGGCTGGCGACAACGGCTTCTGTTGGTGTCTGGTGGAGACCGAATACCTAATTAGGGCGGTTTTAAGAAGCTTTAGTTCGGAGTCACGTGACTGCAAGTCACGTGATTACGCAGTGACACGAAACCGCTTCGGTAATGTGATAGAAACACGTCACTTGAGATCGTAGATGTTGGTTCTGGATATTTGGGTATATAACTAGCAGTCTGTGTTATTATACATGTTTAAAATAAAACATGAGAGAAAACTGGAACTTGTGGATGTATATCCTTACTAGAAATATTTTTGTGTTTATATTTCTAGATGCCTAGTGCACGCAAAGAAGGGCTACTATTTCACACGATCATGTGATCACGTATTTGCAGAGTGGCAATGTCGCATTTGGAATTATAAGATGCCAGGGTTCAACGGACAAGGGGCATCAGGGAACTACTATAATATGTATATATCTCAATTATTGGATAGCAATGCTCGTTTAGCTAATTTGTCAGACGCTTGCGGGTGGCAGCACGTGCTACTGAAGATATTATGTGCACAATTATATTGCCAACACTACAAAATGTATGTAGCTTAGTCATGCAAGAACAAATGTGTAGTTTGAGGTCAGCACAGGGCATGTGTAAAATAACATACAAAACAATATGTATGTATATGGTCCCCCTCTCAAGGATACTAGTGGTACATAACTTGCTCAATCATTCAACTCCAAAGATCAAATACTTCATTACTTCTTTAGCTGTTTCATAGTGTTTAGAAAAAATATATATTTGTTTAAGTCATTCTGCATAGTCTTTAGGGTATACATTGCCACACCCGCTTGTGTGGATCTTCTGGAATGGCGGGTGGCTGCATGCGATGGGTGGCGTCAGTGTGTATATACCGAGAGTGCCAGTTATAGAAGGGTGTTCCACTCCACTGACATATTGAGGCCCTGCTTAACAGTTTTCAGAGTGTAAATCCAACGCTGCTCACAACGCGCCAGCAGATTACCTCTATTGCCCCCTGTGAGTGTCGTCGGGATTCTTTGAATCACAAATCAAAATAATTCAGTGTATTTATGTTTTTTAAGCTTATAATGGACTACCATAGGTTTCTTTTCTATCTTATTCTTTAAACACGATCAATGTTCGCAGATTCGCTGTTTTATGGGTCTTTTAGTTTTCCCGATATATAACAAGTTTAATTCCATATATGACCCAGTCTGTTGTGCAATTAGAGAAATCTTGCAGTTGTCAAGTTTTTCCATTTAGCTCGATGGACGTGATATTTTTTGTCAGGCAGCAAACTGAATATTGTCCACATTTAAAGTGTTCCGCCACTGTGGGCCAGCTCCATAGTGTGGTCTGCTGGTCGATTTTAGTTGGTACCGGATATGTCTGTACTAGCATGTCTCTATAATTCATTTTTGTCTTTTAAAGGCAAAGCGGGGGGTCACGAGATTGAAATCTGTGGTTTTTAACATGTGCCAATGTTTTTTGATGATACGTCTCAATCCGTTGCTAATAGGGCTGTAAGTGCTAACACAGGTAATTTTATCTTACTTACTAGTTTTCTTGGAGTTTAGACACCTGTCCCTGTTCGCATTGTTAAACGGGATATCATATCGTGCCTCCTTTATTGTATATATTGGCCTAAGCCCAGTCACTCTGCGAAGAAAACCGCGTTGCAAAGTTCTGATTTTAGATCGACTTTGCCGCCATTTTAGGTCTATCTGCCATTTTGATTTCCATTCCAATGTAATTCTGTATTCTAAAATGGTGGACAGTGTTTCCCGCTTGTAACTGAGCCGTCCTGAACCTTGTACTGAAGTTAATGTTTAGACTGTCCGTTGGCCGAATGTTTGGGTTGAGTAAAGAGACCTTGTCCTGTGCTTGACTTATGGACTGAGGATTGTCTACACCAATAAGTCTGATCCACGGACATACATCGACCACAATGTTGAACAAATACTGAAAGTGGAGACTGGCTGAACTGCATTGTAAAGGACATGTGCTAAGGCTTATTGTTAAACCCAAGAATACACTGTTGCCATTGTAACCTGTTTGCATGTAAATCGAGGATGATCCATGTGCATATTGTCGGACAAGCCATAAGTGACCTCGGCACATACTAGTCTAGACCATGGACTATTAACTTGCAGAGGGGCTGGACATTATTATCAAAAAAGTATAAATACACAACTGTTTAGACGTCCAGTACCTCTCAATTCTCACATGGAAAGGGCTGGTATTCGCTGTAATGTACTGAGCACCAGATAGCTTTGTAACTGTACAGTATTAGAATAAAGATCTCTGAATCTTTATAAGCCCGTGTTTGGTGTATTTCCTTTTGGGGTACTCATCCTCGATGTTTCCTTTTGCTTTTACAGATGGCGCCCGAATAGGGACCCTCAAGATTGATGCCATCTCGTTGAAGGTTGATGCGGCTATCGGACCGGGATCGGACAGTGAAAAAAGGGGGCCCTTTCTTAGATGAGACGCGATACCTCGACAGTACTGCACAACCCGATCCCTGGACGGACGGGAGCAGAGTGAACAGACGGGATCTTGACAAGTGTCCATATATCGAGGTGGGCAGATTTGCTGAAATCACCAACCACGTGGGTCCTTTCAGTTCTTCGATATCCGATCGGACCTCCTTAGAATTTGATCAGGTGAGTCGTGACCCGATTCTTAAGTATCCTGATAATTTGTTTTGCGTATTGCACTTGTAAGTACAATTATTACCAGGTAATACCAGTATTCTGATATGCCTGGGAAATTGTCTGCCTGCTCCAAGGCGTTATTCCGCAGTGACAGACAATCTTTGGAATTTTTCCGACCGGCGCCAATGGAGGGGTCGCTGGCGTGTACTATGTACTGTAAGCACGGCATTGGTAGTATAGTGTTTAATGATATTTGGCACAGACAAACTAGACATGCTTCCGAACTTCAGTGGCCAATCAATGGTAGTTTTGAAATTCCTCGCATAGAGTACTTAGAATCCATATTATTAAAGAAAAAGGCTAGACCTGCAGCATTTGATGTATTACAAAATTGGAAGAAAGAAGCTATGCAGCAACTTAAAAGTAGGGAAAAACATGTTCACCGTCATATGACCAACGCCGAAAAAGTGTTGTTATATGATCAAAATATACAGTCTGAGTCAGTTAGGAGTATGGATAGGGCTTTTTCACTTGGTATCCTGAAAATGTATCCTTCTAAAGACTTTCATGTATCTGATGAGCTGATTGACAAACTTCTAAATGAACGAAGGCCTGGTGCCACTGCGCCACCTCTGTATGTTCCTCTTCCTGCTGTTTTGTCTCCATCTGCTGTTATTCCTCCTCCCGTAGTTCTCTCTGCTCTTCCTATCGCTCCTCTTGTTGTTCTTCTTCCTCCGGCTGTTGTTCCTCCTCTTATTGTTGCTCCTCCTCCTGCTCCTCCAGCTTTGCCTGCTGTTACGGGTTTGGTGGGTTTGCCCACTGCACCAGTAATAGCACCTTTTTTACCGAATGTACAAAATTTGCCTACTCTTCCTCTCCCAAGTGGTTCTGCACCGCTTGTAGTAGATCGGGGAGCGGGATCGAGGGTTGTAACTCGTAAATCTGTGTCTCCAGAGAGAAAGCATGAATTGACTGCATGGGCTAGACATTGTATGGAGAGGGGTGAACGAGCTGATGTTTTTGCCACACTCTCTAACTTAGACAATTTTCCTGAGAAAAACATTTTTATTGAAGGCTTGGGAGTTCATGTACGTATAATGTGGAACAGATGAGATGACATAGATCTGCCACAAAGGTTGAGGGATCTGAATATTTTAACATATTCAAGAGATACTGCAGAGAAAGTACAAGAGCATGTCAAGAGGGTTTTTGAGTATAGAAGGGTGTTGGAAAGGTTACGGAATGAAGATATTGATGGTGATAGTTTGGACGCTATGTTAGTACAGAAACGGTTCCTTCCTTGTCGTAAGCCGATAAATGAGGAAACGTGAATTTGCACGAAGGATGCGATTAGATGGATTTCAGACATGTCGATAACTCCCGTAGAAGTATATGACGCGTATAATCAGTATACGCCAGAAATGCAGAGGAAAGTGATACAGGTAATACCTGCAGGATGAATGTATAAAAAGAAAGATTTGTTGTTCCGCAGAATTATTGAATATCTACAAGAGAGCTTTTTCGTTTGACACTCCTTTAGCTGCTTTAGCGCTTCATTTAGCTCTGTTGCTCAGTAAGCGTTCGGAGTTGCCTGCTTCTCAGTTGCCTATGAGAGAGGTTCCTCTGACATTTGTCCCAAAAGTTGAGATTTCTGCTAATGCCGTACCAGGTACACCTTCTAAAGATATCCCTTCACTTTATGTGTTGCAGTTTGTTCACGTCCCGTTCTCGAGACCGGAAGTGAATACCATTAAACAATCTATTCCGGATATTAGGAAGAATCCGACAGGGTTCTACAAAGAGATAGAGTCTGTCTTGCAATCATCAGTATTTACCTTGAGCGATATTGATTTGTATTTTCCTGTGCTCCTACCTGTTGATTTGTGGAAACAGATTAGGACTATAGACGATGTACCAGGGTTAGGAGATACATGGGATAATATGGTTAGACTAGATAGAGAAAGGCCAGCCGGCGGGAGAACGCCGCAGGTAATACTGACGTTGCCTGATACAATAGTTACAAAATTCAAAGCTATAATTCCTGAAAGAAAGATTATTTGGGACAAACTTACTGCCTGTGTCCAAGGGAAGTCTGAGGGTGCTACCGAATTCTTTAATCGGTTCGAACAAGTGTTTTCAGATTTCAGTGGACAAGATTTGAGCATAGAGTCTGGGAAATTACTATTTGTGGAGAAATTTGTGCGTGGATTACTGCCTGACATCCAGTCGCAAATTATGTCCTCAGAGAGCGCTTGGCAAGCGAAGTCTCAGTCAGAAGTATTGCATATGGCTCAGTACTATATGAATCGTGCCAATAATGAAAAAGAAAGAATTGAAAAGAAAAAAGGAGACCTGAAAACAAAAGTTCTATTGCAGCAAATTGTTAGAGGCCCTAGAGGGAGTAATTCGCAATTTAGGGGTCAGCATGATCCACAGGGAAATGCGCCATTGGGTCCTGTAAACATAAACCAGTGTGCTTATTGCAGACAAGAGGGTCATTGGCGTGCACAATGCCCGATCCTCCAACAGAGGTAGAATAACGCATTTGGTAACATGGGTAGACGATCCAGAGGCCACCTTGGGGCAGGGGGTCCTGGTAGAAGTCAGTTTTTGCAAGATTCGCAGCACCCTTTTTCACAGGATAATCAGGCACCGAGTGTGGATAATAGAAACATTTTTGATCATCCTTCTGCTGCTTAGCTCTCTGAAGAACTTCCTTTTGACGACATTCTGTTTCGCTAGGATTGCCCGAAACAGGGTTTGGAACCGACGCCTATTCCTGTTAATCAAAAAGGTCCCTATGTTGAGATGATAGTGGGAAATAGGTAACATCTATTCTTGATAGATACAGGGGCACAGAAGTGTTCCATTTACCATTCACGGGCTCCAAACATTCCACTGTCAGGGCAAACCAATGTTTCTGTAGGGTTTTCTGGCACACCAGTAGTCTGTCTGGTTTCTTTCCCGGTACTGATTACTTTGGGTCCATTTACAGACCACTGTCCATTTCTTTTGACTACGAATTGCGGAGAGAATTTGTTGGGGTTGAATCTGTTGAAGGAATTAAATGCAGTAATTCATTATTCTTCGGATGGAGTGTGTTTGACGATTTCACCACAGCAACTTTCTGTCTCTCAATTCTTGACCAGACTGTCACAACCTTAACCCCAGACCATGGGACTCGGGCACAATGCACCGCGCCACAGTACTTTAACAAGGCTAGAAAGGCCCACTTCAGCCTGTTGCGGGTGCCTTGGAAGCAATCCTGGCGCTGTTGGCATCAGGCTCACTTGGCAAGTATGGGATCCAATAGACAATGGGTGAACATGGTTGCCCCCACAAGGATCATCAGGGAACTGTAACCAGCAGTCTAGGATCAGGGCGGGGTCCGCCCCAAAGGCACCTGGGATACCTGCCGGGTATTTAAACCACGCCAGACCCGAGGCACGCGCTTCGCGTTATTCTGCTCCTGAAGCGTGACGTTCACCGGATCCTGCCTCTGCATCCTGGCCTACATGGGTGAGAGACTTTAAAGAACTCCGCCATCCTTACCTGTTCAGCTCCAGCTCCTGCATCCAGTCGGAGCCTTCAGGAACTTCTCCATTGTTCTCCTGCTACATCCCTAGGAAAATAGAGGCAAGAATCAGAAGTTACTTACTCAGATCTCCTGGAAGGCCTCCGCCATTCCGAACATCATCCTCGGCATTTGGTCCCAATATATCGCCACTTCCAGGAATCCTCCGCGACCTATAAAGAACAACAGCACAGGTTAGTCAACTTGCAAGGATGCTTTCAGCGCCGCATCTAGCGCATCCTTACCTTCCCGAACTCAGCCGTCAGCCTCGGCTCGCTCCATCAGCCCCTGCAAGACAAGAGAAGAAAGTTATTGGAACATTCATCAATACAGACACTACTCAAAAAAAACTAAAAAGACTTACCTGAAAGGTGGAGTCGCAGCCGGTCTGGACTCCAGGCTATCGCCAGTGAAGTAACTCGGCGGATCAAGCTAACAACAATGTACCCCTGCTCTGCTCAGCTCAGCAGGACGGAGAGCGTAATTCCGAAAATCAAGATGAGAGAAGTCCCAAGGGGAAACTACAAGGGGAACGCAGGGAGGTGGGTCTCTCGAGGGAAGGAGAAGTCGCTAAAATCCACCTCCTGTCTTCTAGAACTGATTCCTGGCAGAACAAACCCCGTGGAAAGTGCAGTGTACCCAGAAGCATCCCAGACCAGCCGAGAGGCGCCCCTGTGGATGCCAGGTGAGCGTTACACAGACCTTTGCCGCCCGAATTTAGTGATGTTCCGGAGTGTTTGTGGAAAATTGATGATAATGATGTTGGCGTTTTGCAAATTGAGGCTGTTAAGATTATTTTGAAACATGGAGTAAAGTTGCCAGGTATTCCCCAGTATAAGATCTCGGTCGATGGTGAGCAAGCTTTGAAATGCATAGTCTCCGATTTTGTGCAGCTTGGGGTAATTGAGGAAATTGCAGGCAGTTTGTGTAATAGTCCGATATTGCCCATGTACAAAAAAGGTGATAATGCAATCCCTTTTCGTTTTATTATTGATTTGTGTGCCATCAACAAGATTGTTGCTCCACAATTTCCCATTGTGCCTGATGTGATGACAATATTAACTATGATTCCGGCTTCTACTACTCACTTTAGTGTTGTGGATCTTAAGAACGCTTTCCTTAGTATTCCCATACACAAAGACAGTAGATATCTGTTCGCGTTCACCTTAGGGGGACGCTCGTTTACCTTTACCCGTGCGCCACAAGATTACACGGAGAGTCCTAGCATCTACAGTAGGGCTTTGAAAGAGCAGCTTGACACACTCAAGTTGCCCACCACTTGTACACTGCTTCAGTATGTGGACGATCTACTTTTAGCTGCTGACTCAGAGAGTGCCTGTAAGGAGGGCACCGTGTTGTTGCTTATTCATCTATCTAAACATGGACACAAAGCTTCAATCAAAAAGTTTCATTATTGTCGACAGGAGGTTGCCTATTTAGGCTATCTCCTGTAAAAGGAGGGAAGAAGGTTGACGCCTGAGTGGATACAAATAATTTCTAGCATGTCTGTCCCAAATACACAGAAGGAAGTCAGAGCCTTGATAGGAATGGCTTCTTACTGTAGGCAGTGGATCCCCAATTTCTCGTTAACGATTAAACCAATGTTGGCTTTGACGAAGAAGGGCTTTTTTTTCTTTTTTTTCTTTTTTAAATTATTGTTGTTTTTGATGATACATCTTAACAACATACAATTTATCTTCGAGCATAAAATTTAGATTTCAAAATACATAGAAGACACATATTTCTTCAATGTGTTACATATTTATTCTTAAAATATAAAATATTTCACCCAACTTAATAAAACAACATTTAAAAGTCAAAATCCAAACGCTTCAAACCCAAGCAGTATCGGGAAAAGCTGTCAATACACTCGGTTTCACTTAGATATTAAGTTTACAAATTTCACATCTTTTTCTAGTCTTTACTACAATTCTCAACCAGATCGAGTTTGTTTTCAATAATTTGTAGAACTTTAACCAGTGTGAGTATAAGTGAAATCCTGTTTCCCCACATGCATTCTACCCATAGCGTTTCTAGGGTGTTTCCCGTGGTACCAAATAGGAATTTGCCCAGGTATTTTTGTCTGTTTTCCTCAAAAGAAGTACAGTATAATAACAGATGTTTCAAGGATTCATTTACACCGATCACACAAAATCTACAATTCATGTTATGCCGCTCAGTTTTGTTGAGTTTCCAAAATTTCATGCGGTTTTTAGTTAACAGTAGATTAAATTTGAATCGCATGTACGTTGCTCTTATCAGATTACTGGGTACCTGCCTAATATATAATAGTGTTGGTTTTTGGTTATGCCTAAATTTTGAGTATTCTTCATACATTTTATATTGTCCAATTAAATCAGATGTATTCGCCCAATCATAAATATATAGTTTTTTTTTTACTATTTGAGGCAAGGTAGCCAGGTCTGTTGTACTT
The DNA here is from genome assembly GCF_040938575.1 of Ambystoma mexicanum. Lineage (NCBI taxonomy): Eukaryota > Metazoa > Chordata > Amphibia > Caudata > Ambystomatidae > Ambystoma > Ambystoma mexicanum. Next base: position 640,850,312 of record NC_090940.1, on the reverse strand, counting down.
TGCGCAATCAAATCTAGTACTTGTTGTATCTCCTTATAAGACTTCTGTAATGAATCAGATTTGCCCCTCTTAATCATATCTGCCAAATCTTCATATAGCGAGTTTTCCATCGGTTGGAGAATTCTAGCAAAGTTTGTTAACCTACGCCATGTCATTTTTGACGCCAAAGATGTAAGCCCCAGTTCATGAATTATTATGGAATTTGGCATCGAGAGGGGCAGATGTAATACCTTTTTCCAAATCATTCCCTGTAAAGAGTTTAACATATGCCCAATCGCTAGGGTGCATAAATCTAATCCATATAGTATGATTGCCTCTACTTTAAGCAGGTAAAACTCTATTAGTGGGATAAGAGAGAATCTGCAGAGCTTGCGATGAATGATCTTCATTTGTGCTATAAGTGGCAATGCGTTGATTGATATTTGCCATTTTTTCACCGAATCAGAATTCGTTAGATTGTATCCCAAATAAATCAACCCTAGTGATCGAGGAATCACGTTTCCATTAATTAACCATTTAAATGAAGTTGTTTTCCTTTTGTTAGAGAAAATCATTATATTTGATTTTCCAGGGTTAACTGCCAAGTTGTGTTTTTCACAGTAGCCATAGAACAGATATATTTTGTTTTGTAGTCCAAATGGCGTACGATCTAATAGGATGATATCGTCGGCAAATGCCAACCAATTTATGCATAAATCTCCCAGTTTTGCAGCAAAGTTATTTGAGTGTACCCACAACTCGTCTATATCTGCTAAATACAAATTAAAAAGAGTAGCCACAAGGTTACACCCTTGTTTCACTCCAATGAATGTATTTATTGGCTCAGTCAGCCGTCCTGTACCATCAATTCTTACGCTATAACTGGTGTTAGTATGGAGCATGGCTATCATTGTTATTGTATGCAATGGGATCTGCCATTTGTGCATCTTTGCCCACAGTATTTCTCTAATCACGCAGTCAAACGCTGAGGACAGGTCCACAAATGCCATGTATATTGGACCATTTAGATCTCCTCTTGAGCTCTTTAATAGGTGCGCAAGAATAGTTGCATTCAATTGTGTTCCCATACGTTTTCTAAAGCCTGTTTGAAAGCATGAGAGGATACGTAAAGACAATATGGATGCATTCAGTTCTCTAAGGATTAAACCAGCAAACATTTTTGCAGGCATATTTATCAAGGCAATTGGTCTAAAAATTTTTGGATCAGCTGTTCCTCCTTTTTTGTGTAGGGGAATAATTAGAGCAGATGTCCAGGAAACTGGTAGTTTTTTTTTGTTTTAAAGATAGTATCAAAGCTGCGCATTAGGTGAGCTGCCCAGAATTTTAGGTCATCCTTCAACAAACATGGAGGAATTCCATCCGGGCCCGCTGCTTTTGAAAACTTTAGGCACATAATCGCTGACTCAATTGTTTCCACGTCCCATGGACAATTGTCGGGTAATAGTGCTACCTTTACCACGTACTTAAGTGAGCTGAACTTATCAGGTAATACATATTAGTTACTGTAAAATTCAGTCCATAGGTCGCCACTCACTGTGGAGCATTTCTCTGCCTGGCTTCTTTCCATAAGATCTCTTAGTATAGCCCAGATTTCATGTGTTTTCCTACCTATCATAAGGTTAATCATATTTTGATTTATTCTCAGATAGGCATTGAATTTAATAATTCTGATGTCATGTTTATATTTGATCAGAATTGATTTTTTCCTATGCATTACTTGGTCAAAGGGATGGGTGTAGTCCCTTGCCAGTGTTCTAATTTCAGCATTTTTCTCTCTTTTTCTTTTCGCTATCTCCAAGTTAAAACCTCCAACTAGGTCTGTAAATGTGTCTTGCTTGTTTCCACTAACTATCTGAATGAGGTGATAATGAATCATATTCTCGTTCATGAGGTCTAATGATCTACACTCTACCATTGACAACTGCTTAGGATTATATTTTAATATGTCACGACTAACTAGACTGTTCAATAACCTACATGTTTTCAAATTCCACCTTATTGATAGCATCCGTCTGTCGGATTCAGGTAACACCAATGGTTTATACATAGGATAAGTGCCAAGTTTACGACTCACAGTACATGCCAAAATAGAGTGGTCACTCAGGGCAGATTTTTCTATTATACAGGGCAAAGCCGTCCTGGCTGGGGTTTTTGAGGTAACAATGTAATCAATGGAGGAATTTAATACTCCCCTACTCCAAGTCACTTTTGACCCGTAACTTGCAAAAGGAATAACTTGCATATCCCATTCTTCAAAAAAGTCTGCCCACAGCTGGCCCCTCTCACACGACGAATTTACATACTGATCGTTTTGACCTTCATCTTCCAGATATTTTTGTATGAGAGTGGAATTAAAATCCCCACCCACAATAATTTCGATGTTGGGCATTTCATCCACACCTCTAACAATATAACATTCAGTCTTTCAATAATACCATCAATATATGCTCCATTCGAGTTCCAGTATAAACCTATTATCAACAATGGGGCATTCTGGCTATTCCATGACTTTAAGATAATTGCTAGCATCTCCTCGGAGGAATACAGCTGCCTTATTTCCACGTTATATACCAAGGAGACATAAATGGCAAGGCCGCCCTTTGGTCGTCCAAGTTGGCCCTTTTGAGCATGACTAAAAAAGCTTGCAAAACCCTCCATAGGAATATCCATAGTAGCCATGGTTTCTTGTAGGATAATGATTGCTGGGCGATTCTCACAATCTAGCATACGAAACCACGACTTTAAGTTTTTGAATCCACAACAATTCCATGATTTTACTAGAAAAGAGTTGTTTTATGATTTATCATCTCCCGGGGTCTCTTTGAGGATTGATTTCATCAGAGGTTCTAGACATGCTAAACTTTTTATGATTTGTTCCACAGACTCTGCTTGTGAGTTTACCTTTGCCTGCAACTTTGTGATTTGATTGTCATTATATTCACTTTTTATATTTTGCTGGCTTTCTATTTCTTGAAATTCGATGAACTTGATTGCATCATCCATTGAATGGAAGTCAAATAACTTGTTACCCAGAAACTCCAAGTGCCCATGGTGGGTCCGAATCAGGGAGGCAATTATTGGTGATTTAAACTTACAGATCATTCGGTAATTACATGAAGATGGTAATTTTATCCACTCTATATCATTTGATACCAAATTACGAAGGGCCGGGATTTGGCAGAAAATCTTCATTACTGCACCACGATTTAAACTAGGATTGTCAAGCACTGCTTTATCAGCCCACCAACCTAGCACAGATTTCATTTCCAAGGGAATATCTTTTGGGGGAACTGCATTTGCCAGCTTTTCTATCTCATTATTTTTTTCGTTTTCTGGTGGTAATGAGAGGGGTGCCTCTTGGCCCCCTTTCATGAAATGAACATCATTCTCCAAAGTTGGCAAAGAGTTGCCATCGTCATTTTTGTCTTGAGCACACCTCTTTATATTCTTTGTGCTAAAAGCCTCCTTCTCTGCTATGCCCTTTGATTCATTGGAAACCTGGACAGACATGGTGGTAAGTTTCTTGTCCATTTTTTCAAAGAATCTTTGTAATTGTGTTTGAATTAACAGAGGGGAATTATCCTGCAACCCACCCATGTCAGACACCTTTGAGCCAGATCTTACATCATGTGACGTTTCGGGTGCCTGAATCAAAGGGGGTGATATGGTATCGGCTTCGACAGCCTGCGATTTCTTCTCTTCCAAATGTAGCACATTTTCTTTGCCCAATTCTTTTATCTCGATGCCCATATCATCTAGTTGCCTTTGACCAAGACATATAATAGAGGAACTAGGACTGCATGATTTTATATTTTTTGTTTTTTTAGAGGTTTTTTTTGTTTGTTTTCCTATCGGCACTAGTGGGGTGGTAGCCACACCCTTTCTTTTCTGAGCTCTTGCAAAGGCTTTTTTTGCTTTCCTGGACATAAAGAATGTGGATTGTTGTAAGTCACCTTTTTCAACATCACTAATAGACTTATCCCCCATTGGTACTTGATTCACCATGTCAAGGTCAATGAAGTCTGTCAATACCGTGGGACTATCAGATCGTTCCGGCAGTTCTTCTGCTGTTATCAGTGGGGTTCCACCATCATTTCTCATTAACTCTGAGGGTACTAGGTTTGCTGCTACTATGATGTTTTCAAGGACTAGTATGCGGTCATGTTGGAGTTTTGCAATCTCAAGGTACTCGGGAGCAGCAAGTAAGGTTTGTATGACGCCTAATGGTTTCTGCAATTTTTCACAATTCACAGTTGAATCTATAATCACATCTGTTTGAGAGGATTGGTCATGCTGAGAGGGATGGTTCTTCTCAGCTTCCTTGTACCCCAGCTGTTTTACAATCAACAATTGAGATGCCCAAAAGTTGTTACACTTTTCATGGGATATCATGAACCCTTCTATTCTACATAGTGTGTTCATAATTTCTGCATTAGATGTACTCAACGCGTGTATTGCGCCATGAGTGTACTCGTGTCCTTTATCAAGAAGGTTCAGAATTCTCGTTAAAACCGGAAAATTCTGAAGCTCTTGATTATTTAGATCCACTAGAGTATCCCCAAGTCGAAAAAATGGGAGAGATGAGTTTGGACGACGTGATGGATCATTTCTTCCCTTTTGCTGATTGGAGTCCCCACCCAAAACCGGAGAATGGACATAGCTGATGTCCTCATGGTTGTTTCCAGACTCATAAGCAGGTGAACTACCCTTGTGTGTTGTATTTTTTTTTTAGTATCTTCTCATCCTTTTTTAGATTCTCTTTTAACTCTTTCAAGTTTACTGCAATTGCAGCATGAAAATGAACCTGATCCCTAAAGCCATGAGAGCTTGCTGCGGGTGTAGACAGCCCATTAGACAGTCTCATGCGGCTGTGTAATTCTGTCAGTACTGCCGGGGCTACCAACGATGTGTCTGATGCCGGCAGAGTAGACATGTCGGCAACCACACCCAAAAGCGCGTTGTCATTAATGGGTATGTTGCAAATCAGGTTCTTTGGATGGGTGGTGACATCAAACGCCTCAGGAAAGATGGTCTTTGATGTAACCGTTATTACTAATGGTTCATCTGTCATCGCTGTACCTCTATGAGGTACAGGAACACCCAAATCAGTCCCAACTTGTGATTTCACGTGCCCAGGTTGTGTCATATCCGCATTGGTATTTCCTATATTGCGTCCTTTTTTTTAAATTTGATTCACGGATTCTTCATAGTGCTCGTCCTCTGAGACATTTCCCTCATTTGTGGCGGCTGATGAATTATTCAGACACCGTTTCCCACTACGTAGGTTTTTTACCATAGTTGACTATTTCTCCAAGTCGTGCCACACAATTAGTTAACTTTTACGTGAATTCTCGTGCACTCCTACACAAGAAGTGTAACCACACAAGACTACAGAGAAAATAATCAGCAAAAAAAAGCAATAGAACTTGCAACTTTTCCCTAATTATGTGTTTGTTGCAATCTAGACTTTGCAATGAAATAATTCCACCCACTAGATATGAAGTAAAGAGTGATATTTTACCTACAAGTACTCACACTCCCACACCTCCACACATCCAAACAGCCCAACAGCCACTTGTAAAGCCCACTTCGAATGCGCGCGCGCGAATGCACGCGCGCTCCCTAGATATTGGAAGTGAGGCTTGGCTGGGTGGAGCGGGCCACGGGCGGGAGGTGGGGACAAACATAGCCTTGGAGACTGTAAGGAGAGAGGAAAAGAGAGGGGGAGGACTCGAGTAAGTAATATTACTATGTGAAAACACAGTGCGCCGCGGCGAAGCCGCGGTTCTTTGAAATAGTACACAAAGAGCAGCTAGAGTCCAGTTCCTTAATTACTTGTTCAAGAGGATAGTAACGATAACCACGTTACGGCACGCCTGTGATTCCTCTTGCAGACGGCTCGGTCCACGCAGGATTTTCCTTCAAAGTCCTCAATCAGCAGTCAGCAGCCCAACGACAGCCCAACAGCCACTTGTAAAGCCCACTTCGAATGCGCGCGAAGAAGGGCATTTCTTCGCCATTGCCATGGAACTTGGAACACCAGCAAGCGTTTGATCTGCTCAAGACTGCACTGTGTTCGGCACCAGTTTTGGGCACACCAAATTATGAAAAGGCCTTCGTATTGTATGTGCATGAACGTGATGGATGTGCTTTGACTGTATTAATGCAGGAACATGGAGGGAAGTATAGGCCGTGCGGCTACTTTTCTTCCAACCTTTATCCTGTTGCATGCGCTTTGCCAAGAGTTGTCGCTGCTGCTGCTGCTGCGTCCGTGAAACAGAGTGAGGGAATGGTCCTAGGCCATGCTTTAAACCTGATGGTACCTCACTCTGTAGATGTTCTATTAAACAGAACACAAAAACAACATCTCACTTCCGCATGATTAACGAGATACGAATTGATCTTGTTTGCACCGCACATCAATATTCAGAGATGTTGTGTTCTCAATCCGGCTGAACTTTTACCTTTCCCGCAAGGTACTGCTTGCAGTGACGAAGAGTCACATGACTGCCTTTATACCACAGAGCAAGAGACAAAAGGCAGAATTGATCTAAAAGATATTCCTTTGAACAATCCACAAGGGGAGATGTTTTGTGATGGCTCCTGTTTCAGACTCCCGGATGGCACATCCACGGCTGCTTATGCAATCACCACATTGAGCACGGTTGTGGAGACCAAAAGAATCATGCATAACTCCGTGCAGGCCGCAGAGATTATAGCATTAACCCGAGCTTGTGAACTTTCCGAAGGGCTTAACGTAAATATATATACTGACAGTCAGTATGCTTTTGGGGTGGTTCACAACTTCGGCAAACTTTGGGCAGAACGAGGTTTCTTGACCTCACATGGCACTTAAATCCAGTATGGCTCCTTGATAGTACGGTTACTCTCAGCGCTTGCACTGCCCACTAAGTTAGCAATCATGAAATGCGCAGCACATCAGAAGATCATAGATAATGTAGGAAAAGGGAACGCTTTTGCTGACCAGATAGCCAAACAGACTGCCACTGATCTCTCTTTAGAAATGTATACTTCAAGGGAAGCCATAAATGTTTGTACTTTGGATGAGGATATCGAATCTGTGAAAAATATTCAAGCTGATGCCACTTTAGAGGAATCTAAGAAATGGGCTGAGGGTTTGGAATGACTGGATGATGACGAGTGTTGGGTGGACAAAGTGGAAGGGACATGGTTGTTGCCAGATGCGTACATTACAATGATGGTCGCTTGTTATGCTCACCTGGATTCCACAGGGGCGTCAAACGAAGCTGGACTGCTGTGGTCTCCACCAGTGTGACTCGTAGCAAAGTGATGATCGACTGTACTTGCCCACCCAGTTTCGTCTGCCTGGCCCGCAGGAATATTTTCCTAAAAGCAGTAAAGGGGATTAGCCACCTGTGGTAGAGATGTTAAACTAACACTATTTTCGCTGAAAACTTCCAGTATTCCCCTTCATAAAGTCTCACCTTATTGTTTGGAAGGATGAACTCTCCATCCTGCGTAGAGTGCAGGGGCGCGTAGAAGTTCAGTTACTTCACTGATCTGAAGGTATTTGGCAGAGTTCCAGACAACAATGACTCTGAGGTAAGTAGTGTGTAAACCGAATGTATAGTTCTTTTAGAGTTCAAATGTCTGTTAATTCACTCTTGCTCCTTTCATACCTTTTCCCTTGCAGCGTGATCCAAGGAGTGAGTTCGCCGGATGAAGGTAGCGCTTAGGTAAGAGTCAGTTTGTACCAAGCACTGTCTAGCTAGTAATATTGTTCCAAATGTAATTAACCAACAGTTCTCTATCTTCTTTGCAGGTGCAGCGCCTTGCCGAAAATGTCTCACGTAGGATGGTGACCTGCGCTGCCTCGAGGTGTAAAATTCCGAGTAAGTATCTTTCGGTAAGTAAAAGAATGTCTTTGGCGGAACCCCGCTCACCTTTTGTTTGTTCTTGTCTTTTCAGATGCTGATGTTTCGGGCGAATATTCAACGGGTGCTGCGCCGGGTCGTGGAGATGCTCCGAAGACAGGTGAGTATGGCACGGCGCTGCAGCTGGCAATGCGACGCAGTTTATTTTAATGTCTTTTTCCTTTATCCACAGGTGCAGCTGCTCCAGGAAAAGATGATGACCAAATGGAAATCTCCTTGTTCCAACCTTCTCTTCTTCTTTCCTTTTCTCTAGGATCGGCTCCGGACACAAGACGGGTGTGGCTGTATACTGGATGCTGGACTGCAGATACGGTGAGCGTTACGCTGCTAAAATGTAGAATAACGCGAAGCCTGTGCTGCTCTTCGGGCGTGGTTTAAATAGCATCAAAAAAGTAGTTCCCAGGTAAGAAGTTCCAGTACCACACCCACGCAGCAAAATAGTTCCTAAAGGAAAGTAGTCCCTCCATGGCCTCATGATGGCCTGTACATGAGTTCTTTGCAGGATGACCTGCATAGTTTAAAGTTTGCAATATGAGCCTGGCGCCTACGGTGCCAGGACTGAACCCATATAGCCCCTACCCGGGGTTTTGGGAATTCCTGTGTCTTCTTGGGTGCCTGTTCCCTGGACAGATGGACCTGTTCCGGATGTCTGTGGGCAGGCATCGTGACATCGCTATGGCTCATGGTCCCACCCATATCTGTGCACGAAAGGTTACCAAAATGTTGAAAAATTTCTGGGTGAATGATAAAATCTCCAAAGTAGTTGAGCGCTTCGTCCAAAGTTGTATTATCTGTTTGCAGCATAATGTGGGGAAGGGCACATCGACTTAAATGGTTCCATTCGGCTAGACACGCTCAGAGTGCTGGTTTGGTAGAAAGACACAACAGCATCATCAAGAACAAGCTTGCTAAAACGCATGCCGGCGCCAAACTGAAATGGCCGGACGCCTTACCGATCGTGTTATTGTCTATGAGAACGACCCCTCAAACTAAGACTGGGCTCTCTCCATTTGAGGTGGTCGTCGGTAGGCCAGCTAACATTTGGAACCTCCCCAAACCCCGATCACTGCACGACATTGAACATGTACTTCTTTCTGATTATTGTGGACAGTTAACTAAAAATATGTATTTGATTTACCAACAGGTGCGAGAAGCTCTTCCTATTAAATACGAGGGCCCAAGCCACAACATATGGCCAGGCAGTTGGGTCTTAGTTAAAGCGTTTGAAAGTTCATCTTGCCTCGCACCTCGTTGGCGGGGCCCGCACCAAGTTCTCCTGGTCACACAGACCGCTGTGCGAGTGGAGGGCCAGAAACACTGGATCCACGCGTCCCACATCAAGAGGATTCCCTTCCCTTTGCCACACGATACAGAAGACAGAGATTCTCCTACCTGTGCCGTAACCAACGATCACGAAGCATCAAACAGCATTGAGAGTGCCTCGAAGACTCTCCCTGAGCCCATGGGGCCTGGGGAAACATCTGGTTTATATCCACACTCTCCAACAGATCATTTTGCACCATTGTCAAATCCTGCGTTAAATCCCATTTTGAATTCACTGCTTCCATCGGGAAGTAACGACACGTTGTTTGCAGATCACTCAGTACCAGGGATCATAAGGTACGATCTGCGTCCGAGGAGTTAGACTTACTGCACGGTTTGGCTGTGCCATAAAGGAAAAATCATTGAAGGGCTTGTCTTTTTTTTGGCCAGATCTTTTGCACGTAAGGGAATTCTGCTGGCTAGGGTTTGGGAAAGGACTAAGAAAACGCTTGATCTGGAGATCGCCAGCAAACTAACTTTGGTGATTTCATTTGAAGAAACAATACCTGCAACCACTCCCACTCATACGGAACAGATAAGAGACTGTGTGACCGACCGTAAAAATGACCAATCGACTACGTGGGCCAATAAAAACGTATTTTTGTCTTGTGATTATGTTAACTGGTTTCACAATAGTCATTGCCTTAAAATTTTGGTATTTGGAAGAAGTACATCCGCTTGAAATTCTGTTACCCACTGAAAATATAACTACTGTTTCTACACCCTTCGTGCATCTGCACACTGTATCTCCTAGAGACTCTCAGCATAGACAGAGTTACCATAACAAAACTCTATTACTCATTATGAATGCCACACATGCCATTTTTAATAAATCAAATTGTTGGGTCTGCTCGCATTTGCCGCAACACGGGGATAAGGGGCTGGGTTGGTATATTCATCCTTTACCTTTGACTACTGCATGCTATGCTTCTTTAAGGGCACTATTCTTTGGCCGATGGAACAATAGCATCTCGGGGAATTTTTATGGAACTAACTTGAATGACTTTGAAAAACGTGTTCTAACGCCCCCGGGATGCTCACTCTTTGCGAATAGGAGCAAACCTAATGTTGCTTCTATTAGGCCTTCAGATAGCCTGTCCCGTCCTTTTCAATCTCTGATCTCTTTCAAGATGGCTCCTATAGGCAATAGGGATGCCACGCCACCTTCTTCTACTGTTATCCACAGCCCTGATTGAGTTTCTTTCTACATACAGAGGAATTGTTCTCAGTCAATGGGTAATTTCAAGGGTTGCGCCAACGTTGCGAATTTGACCAGTGAGGACAGACCTTTGTATGTAGACGAACCTGTCTACTTTGTTTGCGGTAATGTAGGTTTCCCATGGTTACCTAGGGATTAGCAGGGAACCTGTTATTTAGGGATTCTGTTACCCGGGGTATTCATTGCTAGCACTGTAGAAATTTCAAAGGCTCGTCCAAGGCAGGACGAGAATGGCAATACTTCAGCGCAAGTTCTGGGTGACGTAGCAAAATCCTTTGTAGCATTTTGGGGGCAAATATTGAACTCTGAAGATATCAGAAGACTAGCGAGAGTACTGGAGAGGACCATCAACTGGACCTCTGACATACTCTATAACATGACTTTAGAACAAAAAGCAATAAGGTTAGAGGCACTTCAGAACCGGATGGCATTAGACGTCATCCTGGCTGAGCGTGTTGGGGTATGTAAATTAGTGGGGTCTGTTTGTTGTGTTTTTGTGCCAGATTCCTCCCTAACTATTTTCAGGGCAATACAAAATCTGCATGTCCTTTGTTCAGAGGTGCATGTTCCCGAGGGAAACTGGGATCTTAGCGCTTGGTTCTGGGACTTCTTGCGATCTTGGGGATGGAAGCTACTTTCGGTCTTGCTAATCATTTTAGTTATTCTATTGTTTTTCTGTTGTCGTATACAGTGTCTTCCTGGTATGTGTTCGATGTTAGGAGGATGCTGTGCACAAGCAATGGGTACATTAGGACACAAGGTATGCGCCCCTGAGAAAATGACCAATGAATTTGTGTTGAAAGAAATCTCAGTATCTGACCTCATGGCGATCGATATCTCCGATAGTGATTCAGGATGTATGGACATTGAGAGGTGGAGTTACTCGTAAAGTGACTAGAAGTAGTTTAGCGCTTGGCTTAGGCCAAAAGGAGGGTTTGTTAAACGGGATATCATATTGTGCCTCCTTTATTGTATATATTGGCCTAAGCCCAGTCGCGCTGCGAAGAAAACCGCATTGCAAAGTTCTGATTTTAGATCGACTTCGCTGCCATTTTAGGTCTATCCGCCATTTTGATTTCCATTCCAATGTAATTCTGTATTCTAAAATGTTGGACAGTGTTTCCCGCTTGTAACTGAGCCGTCCTGAACCTTGTACTGAAGTTAATATTTAGACTGTCCCTTGGCCGAATGTTTGGGTTGAGTAAAGAGACCTTGTCCCAAGGTTGACTTAAAGACTGAGGATTGTCTACACCAATAAGTCTGATCCGCTGACATACATCGACCACAATGTTGAACAAATACTGAACGTGGACACTGGCTGAACTGCATTGTAAAGGATATGTGCTAAGGCTTATTGTTAAACCCAAGAACACACTGTTGCCATTGTAACCTATTTGCATGTAAATCGAGGATGATCCATGTGCATATTGTCAGACAAGCCATAAGTGAACTCGGCACGAACTCTAGACCATGGATTATTAACTTGCAGAGGGGCTGGACATTATTATCGAAAAAGTATAAATACACAACTGTTTCGATGTCCAGTACCTCTCACTTCTCACACCAAAAGGGCTGGTATTCGCAGTGATTTAGTGAGGGCCAGATTGCTATCTGATTTTGTTTCTTTGTAACTGTACAGTATTAAAATAAAGATATGTGAATCTTTATAAGCCCGTGTTTGGTTTATTTCCTTTTGGGGTACTCAGCCTCGATATTTCCTTTTGCTTTTATATCATTTTGTGCTTGTTTGTAGGCACGATGAATAGTTTTGCTTGGATACCCTCGGGCTTTCAACCTAAGTTTCACATCTTTTCCTTTATGGACATAGTCGCTCGTCGATGAGCAGTTGCGTCTAATTCGAAGGAACTGTCCCACTGGGAGGTTTTCACAGAGGCTGAGTTTATGGAAGCTGGTGTATTTCAGTAACATATTTTTATCGGTAGGCTTCTAATATAACGTTGTGGTTAAAGTCCCTGTAGTAGTCTTTTTGATCAAAAGATCTAACAAAGAGACCTGGACCAGATCAAATGACATAGTGAACTGAAAACATGCATTTTGGTTATTAAGCCAAGCTAGAAAAGTTTCCAAACTTGGACTGTCACCTCTCCACAACAACAGGACATCGTCAATATATCGAAACCATGTTATGATGTTGTTCATATATAGATTAGCTTTGTGATATATTGAAGCTGTCTCAAACAAATCCATGAAACGTTTCACTAGGTCAGGGCCAAACGTTGTACCCATGCTTGTACCATGTATTTGGCGGTATAAAGAGCCGTTATACAGAAAAAAGTTTTCCATAAGAGCTAGTCTGATGCATTCCAAAATGAAGTTTGTTAGTACTTTTTTAATTGTAGAGATGCGCTTGTTCAAAAAGGATTCCATGACTCGTAGGCATTCAGCCTGCGGAATACTGGTATATAGTGCAGTCACGTCAAGTGTTAGCAAAAGATCATCTTGTGTCAAACTTTGATCTTTTAAGAGATTGATCATGTTGGTTGTGTCCTTCACAAAATAATTAATTGATCTGACAAATGGAGTAGATGGACAGAGGTCCAAGGAAAGAATTTAGAGCAAAGACTATCTCTGGTGGTGTAGTGGTGTTTTTATGAATTTTGGGGCGAAGGTGGAAGGCTGGAATTGTGGGATTTTTGTTGATCAAAAAACTATGTTCATCCTGATCTAGCCATCCTTCACCCAAAGAATGGTCAATCAGACTTTTAATTTCCTCGCGGATGCAGGGTGTTGGGTCTCTCTCCAGTTTACGGTAGAACACTGGGTCGTTCAGTTGTAAGTTGGCCTTGGTTTCATAAAGGATTTTGTCCCACAGCACTTAATCTCTGTCGTTGTCTGTGGGTTTTATGTGGAAACAGGGGTTCTTTTCTAATGTTTGTAAGGCCATTCTTTCTTCCTTTGACATATTGTTTTTCTGATGATTTTTCGTCTTGAGCAGTATATGTTTCTGAGCAGAAGGAAAAGGTAAGCATGGCAAATACATGGCAGCTTAAACCCTACATAGTTATTCCTGTCCCGAGAAAAGATGAGACGATACCTGAGCTTGAAATTGATGTTGTTAGTATTCAATCGCACACAGCACTTGTTTGAGAAGCTGCTTTTAAACGTAGTTGGCAGATCAGGCAAGGTAAAGGGTTGATAAAGGTTGGGCCTACACAGAGAATACATGCAGACACACCTGGTCCAGTGACAAGAAGCCCAGGGGCCAAAGAGAAGTCACCCGCAGGGATTATAGTAGAAACATTATGGCCATCATTAGCTGCTGCTAAAAAAAGACATATGGATAAAGACAGACTTGTTGAACTTTCTTCTACACAGGGAACCCAGAGGGATGTTCCTGCAAATAAACCAGCCAGAAGAAGCTATGTTGATACATTCAGGGACGTAGTTATAGAAACTACATGAAGAGTTTGAGAACCAAGAGAAGCCCCAAGAAGATAATTATGAACTGAATGATTATCTGGACAGCACAGCACACTTCGGAAACAACATATGGTACCAAAACATGAAAGAAGTTAGAAGAAGGATATTGGATGAAGAATGCTTTGTATGTGTGCCCTGCTATACAGAATGGGAAGTCGAAGATCTTCATAGCTATTGACATAGATGTCCTAACTGTACAGTGTATAGTGCACCTAGCTTTCTTTAGTACAGGAGGCCAGTTCATGGGCCGAACAGCCTCTCTCAAATGGGCAACTGAATGGACAGATCCAAATGAAGATGACTATGTTCAAGATTTAAAGACAAGAAACAATGCCAAGACAAAGAACATTGTGATCAGATATGAGAAACCTGGAGTACAAGGAACTGAAGTAAGAAGAGAATTAAATCAAAAACTGAAAGTTCCAGGACAATCTACACAAGACATCCGTAGATGGAAAAACAGAGGCCGGATGCAGATTTGGAGAACTGTCCTATTACTAGATGGCTGGGAATAAGGAGTAGTAATCTGCAGAGACTGGGTAATAATGGGTCAATACCAACCAACAATCGAGAATGCACAAATGTTGTGTAAACCATTATGGCCAAAACTTGCTAAATTACTGACATGGGTCGTAGACAGAGGAGGACCCCTGCGATAGTACCATTTGAGGGCTCTAAATTGTGCTTCAGGAACAATGGTACAAGAAAAATGGGGGAGAATCAGAACTGTGGGCGAATCTTCGATGCACCAGGAATGAATATTGGAACAGCAGTCATTGTGGATCATTATTGGGCTTGTGGAACCAAGGCCTACATCAGACTGCCTAAAGATTGGGGAGGAATCTGTACATTGGTGAATGTTCATGTTCCTCTGTTGGTGATTCCAAAAAGTGATCTGAACCTTGAGAGTTTTCCAAAAGCAGATGCCCACCTGAGGAAGAAGAGGTCTGTAGAACTTGTGAAGAGGATAAAGAGGGAGAATTACTTTTCAGCAAAATCAATTGAAGCCTTTGATGCTATTCCATATGAAAACAGACTGTTCAGCCACACTTCTTCAGTGTTTTTATTAATCTTTCTACCAGCAGTTCAGGTTGGAGCAAATACCAAGTGGCTACAGATCACCAAATGGGAATTGCTACAGACGATGAATACTACATTAAAGGGATTCAATGCAATCAGAGAAGAGCTGAGAGCTGTAAGATTGATGACCCTCCAGAACAGATATGTCCTGGATATGATCACAGCTATGGATGGAGGTGTTTGTGCCAAAATTGGAGAATCCTGTTGCACATTTAGACCTTTTCTTGATGATGAAAACAGAACCTTGACAGAGGCCATAAACATGCTGACGAAACTCCCCGGCCAGATGACAGATGAAGTAGGAGACATTGCTGATGACAGCTGGTTTTCATCACTGTTCTTGTGGGTTCCACAATGGATGGCAGACACTTTCAAGTTCCTTGGAGCCCTAATAGTAATGATATTGCTTGGATTCTGTGTGATCAAGATAATAATGTCATGGTGCAAGAAGTCAGCAAAGAAAGCCATAGGGATGAAGATCATGAGTGATGTTGAACCAGGATGGAAGCCTAAAGATCTGACGGAGGGAGAAATCAGACCCTCTGTGAAGGCCAGTATCCATGCATCTGAGGGAACAAAGTTCCTGTATCTAAAGGACCATAAGAGGTATGTGGGAAAATGTATCTATTGCAGTCCAAGTGGACAGTGCATGCTCATGATATGGAACAAGAATGACCATGTGAAATTAGCTGGATGCTTGAAGGGAGTCATAAAGATATGGGTCCCTAAGAAGCATTTCTGCAGACTAGAATGTCTAGATGTAAAAGATGATGTGAGAGTGGTCGATGAATCGCCCAGATGGGGGATTGTAGAGGAGGAGTCAAGTACCCCACTCCAACTGCCCCGCCTACATTACCTGAAAAGTATGAACCACAGTATGTGACATATACTGAACAATGAATACAGCAAAGAGAAGAGTGAGGACTTTGTACAATAGCCATAAGAATACCTATACCTAAGAGAATATGGGGGGTAAAGTACCCATTGAGGAAACCATACGTGCAAACAAGACAATATGATGGCCATTTAAATGAGATTCCTGAAGAAGCAGAGAAACTAAATGGCAAAGATTAATGGTGACGTGATACAAAGTGAATCCCCAACCATATACCAGACGAGAGAGCAGACATTTATAACAACAAAGAAGTACCAAGGATAAGTGACATCTTGGGATCAAGATGAAGAGACTTATGCAACAAACCTGATGAAGATAGTTACTTAGTTTAAACGTGTACAGATGCAATGAAACGCAAGCAGCAAAGAAATCATGAATCTAGCCACATGCTTTTGAATAGATTAGACGGCGACAAGTGCCAAATATATATACATATGTATACCTCTATAGAAACATAAGGACAAGTCAAGGATGGGTGTTTCCACTACGCATATACGCAGTACTGAACAAGCAAGAAGGCCTCATTTCACTGTCGCAGTTAATGTTAATGTTAAAGGATATTTGTACCGCGCACTATCACCACCGGAGTGGTCCCATGGCGCTCTGGCGGCTCTGAAATACGGGGGGGGGGGGTGAGTTAGTGGGAATGAGCTGGAAAAGTGCAAGATAGCAGTAATGTGCTGTTGGCAGCCTCAGCCCAGTGGGTCCGTTGGCTGGGCTTGGGATGTTTTTCGGTTGGCAGTCGTCGTGTGCTGTTGTGCAAGTCTATGTGTGGTGTGTTTTGTTGTTGCAGTGTAGTGAAGTTTGTGCGGTTTGCTGCGTTTAAGGCTTGTGGTTGTGTTTGGTTCGAGTTTGGGAGGTGTATGCAGAGGAGTGAAGTTGTTAGTGGGTTGGTTATTGATTCATGATTGCATGCTTGGTCTAGGCTATGCAGGAGAGTCGTAGATCAATCATTGAATAACATCTCTATCTAGAATATCTAGAGGATTGCAACCAAGTGCGGCACACGCCGACATCCACAACTCCATCCAGACGTGGCGCACGCCAAGCCCAGGAGCTCCCTCCACGTGTGCACACACCAACATTCACAGCTCCATCCAGATGCGACGCAGGCCACGCCGAGGACTCCAACCAAGTGCGGCTCACGCCAACATTCACAACTCCATCCAGATGTGGCGCATGCTAACGATTATTACACCTGTCAAAGGAGACACAGGCCAATTCTGAATGCCCTCCACAGGTTAGTAAACATTGGCACTAGTTAATATTGGCTGTGCGGACCTATCAATGATATACAAAGCGCTATACAAATGCCAAGCAGCATAACATAACAGTATGTTAGTGCATAGTGCAGTGCAACATTTATGATAGTCAACGTTACGGAGGGGTAGGTAGAGCGGCGAGGGCCCCCGGAGCAGACCGACCGCTCCACCCTCACCCATGCCACACCCACAGCCCTGCCGGTGTCCGCTAGCCACCGGCCTCTCCTGCCTCCCCTGCAGACACCGGCAGACATATTGGAGCCGCCAGTGCAGGAGCCGCCCTTTGCCTTAGGGCCCTTAGCCGCAGGGCTGCAAGGCAGGAGGCTGCCTTGGTTGGGTCAATTAAGACCCGACAGTCAGCCAATCACAGGGGAGGGAGGTCTGGGAGGCGGGCAGAGGAAGGGGAAGGGGAAGCCACAGGAAACGGGATCGGAGCAGGTTGAGGTGGTCGGGTGGGGGTCAGAGGCCGCATGTGCAAGGAATGGGGTAGTGGGTCCCTGCAGCTCACCTGAGGTTAAGAAAAGCAATTGAATTAAACAGAATAAAAGTTCAGCTAAGGAGTTCACTGAGCCAAGAAAGCCAAGGTCTTATCAAACTGGAATTGGCTGACATTGGGTACAATTTTCATACTGCCGAAATTCGAGTAAATCTACCATTTGTTTTTTTCCCCGTTTTTTTATAAAGATTCCGTTTGCCAGGTGCTGACCTCATATGCCCATGTATTTACATAATTTCCCATCTTTGGTCATTTTATGGCCGAGTAGTGCCGCTATGCCAGTGCTTGGCAAATGCCTACACAAAAGCCAGCATGTCTGGCTTGTCACTGCTGTTGCTGCCTCACGTGGGCGTCTTACAGTTCTGCCCTCAGCGTGGAGAAGTTGCACGGCCACATGTATTTATTTATTTATTTAATAGTTCTTGTATAGCACTATTCGCCCATGGACCTCAAAGCACACATTGCTTTCCTGTCCAGTCCTTCCGCCGTGTGATAGAAGCAGGGCTAAAGTCGAGGGTACACGAAGGTGGGCTCAATCCCTCCAGCTTAAATGAGAAACGTTGAAAGTCTTCCTTGAATTTATAATGATGTGTTATTTATATAGTACCTTTATCCAAACAGCTTTACAGAGCACATATTTGCATACAGTATCACCCAACCGAAAAATCGGTACTCATTCATCGATCTCGGAAGGATGAAAGGCTGAGGTGGCCTTGACGGGATTCGAACCTGCGATCTGCAGATCATGCCCAGATCGCAGCAGCGAGCGCTCAACCTGCTTAGCTACCTTACCGGCTTATAAACTGAGGCCGGACCGCAGTCATTGCATGCCTGATACTTCACCCTGCACTACCGGATGAAAAATAACAAGCAACTAAAGGTGAAATGTCCCATTTGGGTACTGCATGTTCCGGGGAAAACATTTGTATTGGTTCTTGGAGTTTAAAACATGCACACCTTTTAACGTTTTCAAAAACACTATTAGAAGAAAATATCCTCTCTTTTTTTTGTGTGTATGTTGATTTTATGGAAGTCAAATGCCTTTCGTTCTGTGCAATTTGAGTGGTTAGGCAAAGCCAATTTAATGAAATGTGCATATTTCACCTTGATATGCTAATTTCTGGCAATGCCACATCCCATTGCGTTTGTTGACGAGCTCGGCACTTTTATTTTTAGGACTTGACCCATGGACAGAAGTGTCAGGCTGGCCTCACTTCTCTCCTCTTAACCTCGGTCTGTAGGTCCAGGCTCTGGTGTCAGGAGTCCTTTGGGGCTGGCCTAGGAGGACTCGTGTTCAGCCTGCAACATGAAAGGGTGCTCCTGGGTGACGGATGGCGTCCCGTGCAGGACATTTCAATTAAAGAACCGAACAGCAGCCGAGGCCACACAAGCAGTGACACTCCAGCGTGTAAGGAAGCCAGTCCTAATGCTTTTATTGTTTTACGGCTCTGGGAAGTGATCAAATAAAATGCCGGGTATTTACAAGGTGTCATTGAGAGAATGTCCTCTCCAAGGAGTGTGAGTTGTTGGAGTCATAAAGATTAACCACACAGCGCATTCTTTTTACTGCCTGCCAGTCCCACATGCCTGCTTAATTAGGGTCGTGTCAGTGTGTGTTCTTCCGGTGCCCCCCTCACCTTGAGAGAAAAAAGAAATCAGATGTGCGGGGCAACACCACGAAAGCCGCTAGTCTGCAATTGCAGGGCATTGGGCGGCCTTCTTGGGAATATTCTCTTAAAAACAGCACTTAGTTTATAGAAGCAGATCCACAGACAGATCCGCCAGTATGCACAGAATGGATTACCAGTATGCCTGCAAGCCAACAAGATGACCTCTTGGCGCTGTGCCCAAACAGAGGCCCAGCAATTAAGCAGGATTATTACCACTGAAATAGCCTACAAGTCCCAGCATGCAACTCCAAAGCCAAGATTGCCGACATGTGTCAGGCGCGAAGAGGGGACACTTGTTGACTGCCTTTAAAAAACATCCTAACATTTTAATTTAAAAGGTAACATATTTGTGTCAAGGTGGTCAGGATGTGCCCTTCTTTGGGCAGGGCATCTGCAGCAGACGCTGGCAGAGTGGGAGGTGGCCAGGATGTGCCCTTCTCTGCGCAGGCGGTCTGTAGCAGACGCTGGCAAGAGTTGAAGGCGGCCAGGATGTGCCCTTCTCTGGGCAGGGTGGAGGTGGTCAGGATGTGCCCTTCTCTGGGCAGGGTGCCTGTAGCAGACGCTGGCAGAGTTGAAGGCGGCCAGGATGTGCCCTTCTCTGATCTGGGGATCTGTAGCAGACGCTGGCAGAGTTGAAGGCGTCCAGGATGGGCCCTTCTCTGGGCAGGGTGGAGGAGGCCAGGTTGTGCCCTTCTCTAAGCAGGGTGAAGGTGGTCAGGATGTGCCCTTCTCTGAGCAGGGTGAAGGTGGTCAGGATGTGCCCTTCTCTGAGCAGGGTGTCTGTAGCAGACGCTGGCAAGAGTTGAAGGAGGCCAGGTTGTGCCCTTCTCTGAGCAGGGTGGAGGAGGCCAGGTTGTGCCCTTCTCTGAGCAGGGTGAAGGTGGTCAGGATGTGCCCTTCTTTGGGCAGGGCATCTCCAGCAGACGCTGGCAGAGTTGCTTCTGGTTGGAGCTTGCAGAGGAGCAGGGGGTCTTCAAACTATTTATTGCGCTTATTTATGGGGTATTTATAAAGCGCTTATACAGCAAAACAGTTTTCCAAAGCGCCACAAGGCACAGGGCAAGGAAGCAAGGGAGCAAATAAACAATGAAAATGATAATGAGTAAAATAGAAAGTAAAGCCTCCTACTAGGCCTTGTGACATTCCCAGGCAGCGGTCCTACTAGGCCTTGTGACATTCCCAGACAGCGGTCCTACTACGCCTTGTGACATTTGGAGCTTACAAGTGCAATGAAAGAAAAAGGAAAAGGGGGTGGGTGGGGGTAAGGGCTAATTAGGGTCCCATGGGGGGGTGGGGTGGGGTTAAAAGCTAATTAGGGTACCATAGGGGGGTGGGTTGGGGGGAAGTGCTAATTAGGGTCCCCTAGGGGAGGAAGTGCCAGAGGTGCTCATTGGGGAGGCAACAGGTAAGTGCATTGGCGGAGACATCCCAGGCAAAGAGGGAGGTCTGTCGCCCAAAAGGTAAGTGCAGGGTGGGGGCAAACCACCCGCCAGGTGGGTGGGGGCCATGATGGCAGTACAGGGGTGGGGGAAGGGCTGGAGGAGATTGGACAGAATGCAAGGACCCTATTGGACTCTTGAGGGACCAGGCCACCAATCTCAGCGACAGAGGGGATGGTTAGCAGGGGATGGGGGAGAGGTAAGGAAGAGGAGATGAGAAAGGTCTTGAGTTGTGTGCGGAACTTGAGGTGGTCCAGTTCAGGATTATGGGTCTGTCCCCCTAAGGGGGCCTGGAGGATATGCAGGGAGTGTGGGGGGCAGCAGACACTTTGTAAAGGGATTAAGATGACTGTTTTTTAATATAAAAAAGGATTAAGGTGACTGATTTTTATAGACAATATAAGCAGTAGACAGTCTGCTTATATTTTAAGCAGAGTGGGACCCGTAGAACAGCATTGGGTCCAGAAACAGTATTTTTACTCAAGGGGTATGAAAGAGTTTAAATCCCACTGCAGTAAAGGACCAGGCGGCCTAAGATGGTGAAACCCCTGTGTGTCATACTAAGATAATTCAGTTGAAGGCAATTGGCGGCTGGTAGCCATTGCAGGATACAGAGGGCTTCCGTGACACGATCGCTCTCCTTATATCACAGAAGTAGGCAGCTGGAGCATTCTGGCCTCTCTGAAGGCTGCTACAGTGGACGGGAGGAAGGCACAGGTATCCCCCGTTTTTGGTATTGTCATCTGGATGACACGAAGGCTTGCCTGCGCCCATTTCCAGAAAAAAAACAGTGTGACAATGAGTTAAACGCACCTGATATCCTGGTATCCTATCCAAGAGACAGAATAGTCCAGCGCTACTTAGACACTACAGGCACTCACCCTAGTCCCACTTCCTTCCACCATGGTTAACACTTTCCCCGCCACCTCTCCTCTCCCTGTTTCCATCTCCCTTTCATCACAATGATACTTAACCTGCTATGCAGTTTCAGACCCCATTGCAATTTTACCTCTTCGGTAAACTGCGCTCATGTTCATTCCAACCCTGCCCTCCCTTCACCGCTCCTCTGCAATGGGGATTTACCTGCTGCTGCAATCACCTGTAATATTCAGTAATACCAGGATATCAGGTGTGGTAACAGTATGTCTGTTTGCCACTATCCTGCCGGAATTACTAGACGGATATCGACAAACCTATAATGACCCCATAGTCTTGCTCTCAGTGGTGGGGGAATTCAACTTTCACTCACTGTCCAAGGGCGTAACAGAGTTCCACCAGATCCTCAGCAAAGGAGACGCCAGCCTCTCCGTCAGCATGGAAACTACGTTATGAGATCATTACAAGGTTGTAGCCAACAAAACGAGCCCAACCGCTTTTAAAATCCTATAGTCCAACCAAGTAAGAAAGGGAGCAGGAGGAGTGTCTGCAGCATGCAAGGATCATTCAGGGTCCTGGAACCACTGCGTACTGACGTACCAATTCTTATTCCCCCTATATCTCAACCAGCAGACTAACCCACCTTTCCTGCTTATATACAGACCTCCTATGTACGTACAACCCTATCTGACCCAGTCGCCATCCTCGTGGTCTGACCCACCTAATCATACTTGGAGATTTCAATATTTGATTTGAAGAAGAAAGTTAGATTTCAGCCATAATAACTAGAGCTCCGACATGGCCAGTTGTCACCTTAAATAGATGGTTAAAGGGAGAACACACGTAGCCGCACACACATTGGGCACAGTTTTCTCCAAAGACGGCCCAACGGTGACAGCTTTTCCTATGAATGTGTAGAGACCATCTCATGGTACCATTGCTATACAAGCACCAACACGCATGCTCCCTACATGCAAATATAAGCCGTAGTCACATGGAATGCAGAAAACTCCCAATCCCTAGTAGCCTCCAATTCTAATGGAAGAAAGCAACCCTACACTTTCCCACGCGAGAATCGGCTCCCGGGCGATGAACGAGCAGGGTGCTCCAGAAGCACTGGACATCCTTACTCCTAATAAACAATTTACCCCTCCAGGGAAAACAGAAGCAACAAGGAGGTTCATCCCCCCACCCCCAAAACCGAACCCTGAAGAAACTAAAAGGAAACTAGAAAAAACACGCTGGAAACTTTACAACCAGCATAAAAAACAAGCTATATTGCACTTAACACAACAGAACAGTAAGCAGCTCACAGACAGAGATGTTGAAAATCATCAAAACTACGAGAAACACAATTCCCTGCCACAAAACCCATAGAATTTCTGAACAAGAGCTCCAATCGCTTCAGAACAAGATCAAAACATTGAGCAAGCCATAGGAACTGCCCTAATAAACGGGAACGAGGCCAATCTTCACAACGAAACCCCACCAACAACAAAGCAATGCTCAACAACGTCAAGATCTTCTCCAATTTCCCTAAACAGTTTAAGGAGCGCAACAACGCTGGCGCGTCATTGCAAACCTGCCCGGGACACATATAAAAGTATCCTTAGAAGGGTATCTCCAGCCTACTAGGACTCTGAACTCATGAACTCACTGGAAACACTTTCCAAGAATGTCTATGGTAAACCACGCCTCAGAACACCACTAAAATCCACACACCCAGAGAAAAACCAGGAAAGCTATCCCTTCCGTTACTCCCTGAAAATGCGGAGTCCAGCAACATCCTGGACCACGCGCAAGTAGGTATTAGACCAATGACATGAACCGAATCTGTACTTACAGCTATTTGGGACATTCTCAAAACCAATGCAGATGTCAACTTCACCTAGGCCCCATTGCTTCTTCAGCAACTTTTGACATTATTATCCTCTCATCACTAAAAAAGAAATAAACAGGTTGATACAAGCTGGACTCATCTATTACACTTCAATAGGTAGGGCCTTTGCATTGAGGTTAACAGAAGCCATCGGGCTGCCTTCTTTCAGTTCACGCTTCTCCAACACAATATGTCGAGTAGTGCATGGGTCAAGCCCATCACCTCTGCTCTTCAATATATACATGGCCCAACTCGCAAGACTCTGATCAGAGTCAGGGATTTCATCTGTGCCCATAAATTGTTTGACGATTCGATTATCCATCAGCATTGTGGTTCTACCGTTTACAGGTGGAACTTGATCTCCTATGTAGCAAGGTGCGGCTCAGAGCTTGAAGCAGAATGTTTGTTTGAAGGGTGGAACTCGCAAGCATTCTGGTTGCCAGGTGTTGTCTGGCACATTCGCCCTGAGGAACAAATTGCTCTGAGCATGTAAATGACATTCATGTTGCTCCATCAGAATACCTCATGACCCCAGTTTTGATGAGGCCCAACGAGGCTGAAACATGTTTGGAGATGCTTGTGGTCACATGCAGAAAAAATGTGACCAATCAGTTTGGGCTGGACTGCCCCTTTGAGGTGGGACAAAGCCTGGTTTGCATATGGTCTTTGCCCTTTTGTAATGGCTTGGCAGGCGAAGAACAATGGTCTGGAGGGTTGCCTATAGCAATGCCAGAGGTTGAGATTAATTCTAAACCTTCCAGCCATCACCCCTTTTGTTTTGCGGTAGTCACCTCAAGTGGGACAGGTATGCCCTGACGTGGGTGCTGTGACTGCTGGGCCTAGAGACACACGCTACTCCTCA
The DNA here is from genome assembly GCF_040938575.1 of Ambystoma mexicanum. Taxonomy (NCBI): domain Eukaryota; kingdom Metazoa; phylum Chordata; class Amphibia; order Caudata; family Ambystomatidae; genus Ambystoma; species Ambystoma mexicanum. The sequence continues at coordinate 640,825,954 of NC_090940.1, read as the reverse complement.
CTGATGACGCCCAACAAGGCTGAAACATGTCTGGGGATGCTTGTGGTCTCGTGCAGAAGGGATGTGACCTAGCAATTTCGGGCTGGACTGCCCCTTTTAGGGTGGGACCAACCCTGATTTGCATATGTCTTTCCCCTTTTGTAATGGCTTGGCAGGCAAAGAACGATGGACTGGAGGTATGCCCGGAGTAGTGCCAGAGGTTAAGATTAATTGTAAACCGTCTAGTCATCACCTCTTTTGTTTTGCTGTACCGTGTCGTTGCAAGCATACATTAAGTCACTTAACTGCCCTCTTCTTGTAGTAACCTTTGAATAAAGTTGATTAACAATACACTGTTTGGATTATGAATGCACCATGTATGAGCATGTGGAAAAGTAGGAATGGCCTTTACCACATATACACCCCTTTCTAAGGTACCGGATTTGCCTATTTTACATTTGGTGATGTTTAAATGTGTTTAACTTTCGTATGCTCTGCTTTACTGTCTTTATCTATTATATATGAACAATGCATCAATGTGGTGTTTCGTTCTTTAAATCAGGATCAAGATTTTTTTAATGAATATTTGTGATTTTTGTCTTTCTTTATACATTTACCTAGTTAATAACTGTTAGGTTTGCATTTATTCATTTATATATAAAATATGAAACCTGTTGGTTTATTTGCATGTGTGGGTATTTCCTTCCTGATTAGCCCCACCCGTGAGCCTCATCCCATGGCATGGACTCACTTACTGTAAGTAACGGCAATGACACGACCACCAGCAAGGAACCAGACAACGCCGTCACCAATAGCCTTGCTCCAGTGATGAACTCGATGACTTCTAATAAGCTTAAGCTAAACACAGACAAAATGGCAATCATGACCTCTCCTCACCACAAGTAGCAAAATGGTGGCCCTTCCCGGGAGCATCAAAGGTGATCAAGATGCATGGGAGTCTTATGGGCAATCGATCGACTCTGGAAAGCCAAATCAATTCATTGGTTAGGTATGTACACCACCTGCGCTTGATCAGGTATATAAAGCCTACCTCAGACACAGGACACTCGGCACCGCACGCCTAGAACCACCTTACTAAGGAAATCCATTGCATCCAGAACTCAGCGGCAAGACTCCTCAGACTCAACAGGAGGGAACTCATAACACCACCCTGAGGATCGCTTCATTGGCTATCTGACAAGAAAACGATCCACTTTGAAGATACCCTGCATCGTCCGAAGGGCCTTTCAGGGCCATTGAGCCAAATTCATCCAGGCCACGGTCATCCTGTACCAACCGACACAGGTTTTGATATCCAGCAACGACATACGTCTAGAAATTACGCGATATGCAGGAAAGAAGAATGGCTTTTCTCAACCTCACGGCGAAACTCTGGAACTCTCTCTCTCCCGAAGGGAATCCGCTTGATCCAGGATTGCCTGACCTTCAAAGAAACCTCAAAGATCTGCCTTTCAAACGAAGCTCAATAGCCATGGCAACATCCTGTCAATATGACACCGACGACCCTGGTGGATGCTCTATACTGCGTACTGGGCCCTTCTCTAATCACCCACGCTAAATGCTATACTCAAACGCACTATACTCAAACCTACTATGCAACCAGCACTATGCATGCCAAGATACCTTCTAACAAATTTCAACCAACTAACACAGCACCCCCAATAAACCCACCCTGCCACTAAGATATAAGAGGTTCCCCTCTTGAAGAAAGCACCTCCGTGCCTCAGGCTAATAACACAGAGAAACTGGCCGACATGCAAAGCTCAGAGAACTTCTAGTGCGCACTCATTGTTGTGTCTGTGTGTGGGAATCCCTGGCCCCCACCGTAGTGCTCCGTGAGGCCCGGGCCTCCCTCCACTGCAGTAACTCACATGGAGACGATGTGACAGGCTCGGGTTCCCCGGTCGCGAATGCCACGGCTGGGAACGCCCCCTTTATTTATAGGGCACGCGGGGGCATGCAATGTCACGCCGCCGCGTGCTATTCCCTTAAAGGGGCAGCATCACACTCATGATCGCGACGACACCGAAGCAGTCTCGCATTTTCCTTCCCCTCCCATCCTAACTCACTGTGTGGTAAAAACCAATATAACACCTACCCCGGGTCTGCAGCTTCGAAGTGTGGGCATGTGGGCAGTTTTGTGCCACCTTCTGCAGGAACCATCAAGGAACTGATGACGGGGGCACACACAGGGGTAACCACAGAACCGAAACGTAGCCCGTAGCTGTCCCTTTGTGACTGCTTGCCAGCCTTGCTTCCGCTTGACTAAGGTTCTAAAGTTACTTTATATTTTTAGGCATGTACACTTTTTGAAGCTATTTCCTTTTAATGTATTGTGTTGTCAAAGTCTGTGTGATGTCACTTTTTGTGAAGTTGGAAAGGGTCACATTTCCGGTGAGTGGGTTTCCTTGACGTTGAAGCTCCTCCGTGTTTCACCCCCCACCCCCCGGATTGACTCACAAGTTACAAAAACATCAATATTACTTCCTGTGAGGTCACTAAAAGGTCAAAGGGCATGTGCTGTAATTTTGGCTCCACGTTTGATTTTTCCCTTAATTTGCATCAGTAGTGAAATATAACTGCACATGGCAATGTGCAGAAAAGCTTGCACAATTTGCAGCAACCCGTAGCTTTTATATTGCATCAAACACAATGACACCCAAACCGAACCCTCAATGAAATGAAACTTAAACTGTGTTTTTCGAACTGAAAAGTGACACATAATTACTGTTCGTGAATTGTTCAGTTGACAAGACAATGGTCTCGCGTTGCCGCCTCTATCTGCGCCTGTCTCTCAAAGCCTCAGAGAACCATCTGAGTGGGAGTACGTATGCAAATCACAGGCTCCTTACAATAGCTTTGCAGGGAGAGAAGAAAAAAAACACCCTTTTGCCTTTCCTTTGATGTGTCTTTTTACATACTGGCAACACGGGAGAATAGCTTTTCACCTGAAAGTCGAGCGTCAAATAACATTTTGGTAAATTCCTCTGGTTTTATAAGACATATGTGGTCAAGTCGAAAGATGGTAGCGCTTACAGAAAAGGAGAAACTACAAAAAAAATGTTTTTTTCAGTTCAATGCATACACCATGCATACAACACATAATGTCAGTATATGGGAGTTGTCACTTAAAGTCAGCTAAGTCTTTTTTTTTAAAGCTGAAAAGAATATACCATCTTTAAAATATAAAGCACAGAGCGGGCATTACATTGGCTAATAACAACACCTGTTGTTAACAGACTTCAAAAAGCCAAAACTGCAGTCGTTAGCACGCTAGAAGTAGCAGGCGAGCACCCCCTCTCTCTCAGCACTGTTATGTGTTCTCCAGTAAAGTGCACGATTCTTTGCTGCCCTGAAGGGTGTGGCAGTGACGAATTCTATGTTGTTAAGACTGTTGCCCCCCGCGGCCCCCTATCGATGGCCAGTGCTCTGCTACTTCCAGAAGGTAGGTTTACCCCCAAAAATGGATTTCCAATTGCTGTTAGTCTTAGCAATCATCATTAAAGATGAGGGAACCATTTGGGGCCTGGTCTCTAATTGTTGGTTCAAGACTTCTGTCCTGTGGGACCGTATTGCTGATTTCAAGTGTCCGATCAATAACCTGTACAGAAAGGAGAAAGAATAATTATCGTAAACAATACCCAAGGCAGGGAATACTTTCGAGTAAGGATATGTCGGATCGAATCAACTCAGTGCATACAGTAGTCTGCAAAGTTACTCCGATAATCCTGGAGTTTGCTCAGTTACGCAGGAACCCTGTCATAAGGCTGAAGCCGATAATGATATCCGTCCGTCGAACGGTTGGGATACGCGGCTCGCGTGAGATTGATGGCATATTGCCCAGGGGCCCCAATTTTACTATTGATTGATTACTCGTTGCCCGCGGATTGCACTTTGACTATTGATCGATCACTGATTGCTCGGGAGCAGGACTTTTCCTAATTAAGGGTCATCGCCGAAGGATGTTTCATCACCAGGATCGCGTGCATCGCTGACACGAAGGTGAGAAATAAGTAGCTCTTTACCTGGTCTTCCAACCACCCTCCTGCTAATGTTTTATCTGTTCATTGCAGACGTTCTAGGAGCACATTAGACGCGCAAGGATTTATCCCAAGAGACAGCAAAAGGCAACAGTGTTGCTGTTTTGGAGCTACTGCTGCAACAACAAGAGTCTGCTTTGGCTGTTTTTGTAATCATCGTCTCGGTTTCTTGAAAGATACTCTTTGCAAGAGGTTCTTCATGAAGATCATGGGCTCTTGATCAGTGATTTACTTTTGCGATGCAGGCTTGGTGCGCAACATACATACAACGTAGCCTATACAGAGTCCACTCTTTCAGGGCATCATTTAAGACATCTACAGAATCACTCTCTGAAATAGTGTCTGGAGAGAAATTCCAATTTCTAAGAGCGGGCAGCCTACACAGTGCACAGGATGAGGACCATTACGTAAGGGGCAGTATTGGAGCTGCCAGAGGTGTGGAGCTACTGCTGGCCTTGACGGAAAGGTCGCCAGTAAATCTTTTTTTCCTCATAAGAAAAGAGCCATTAGCTGCTGAGAGGTTTTGCTGAGGCGCACATGGCCACAAGGCCTTGTGAGGGGGACTGTACCAGGCATAAACATCCTGATGGCCTTGTGAAAAGCCCCCCATTCACTCCAGCCTATCGACTTAGACGAATTTCCTTTAACTGCCATTACTGCAAGCCACACAAGACAATAGTGTCTAAATAGCACCTTCGTCTCACAGACTTACTGTTAACCTCCATCGCAAGACACAAAATGGAGTTTTTTACACGGTTCAAAGTGAGTTTGCTCTGCTGAAAAGTGACTTGCCACTGCCGACACAAACCCTGATTCATCGAACTGTGCAAAGTGTATTTCTGTAGTGCAAAGTCAGTGCAAATTCACGTTGCACTGACTTTGCACTGCAAAAATACACTTTGCACAGTTCCATGAAGCAGGGTTTGTGTCGGCAGTGCCAAGTCACTTTTCTCCAATGCAAAGTCACTTTGAACGTGCAAAGAATTCCATGAATTGGGCCCAAGAAGTAAAGAAAACAGACTATGGGCCTCATTACAAGTTTGGCGGTAGCCTTGCCGGTAAAACCGGCAAGCTGCCGCCGAACTTGTAAATTATTTCGGCGCCTGGCAATGGGGAAATACAGGGCCATTACAACCCTGGCGGACCCTGTATACGGCAGTGCGGGAGGTAAATTAATCTGTATCTTATACTGTTCCCAACATCCTACTAGTTGGTTACGGATTACTGCATATGACCATATTCTACTGTCCTCTGTAGTGCTACCGTCAACCTATGCGAACACGTTGTGAAAACCCAAGAAAGCCCGTACAAGAAGTCAGGGCTCAAGTTCACGCTCAAGGTAATCTCCCTGCACTCTTTAACACTATGCACCTTGTGCTCCGCACTAATAGAGGGATTGAATTTTGACCCATTATGTTAATTCATTGTTTTCTCCAGATTAATTATGGTGCCTCGCACGCAACTAATCCTGAATAAATACCACAAATAGGCCTACTGGAAAGCTCCTATTATGATCCCTCCAACGCCGCCATCTGTACCACAACAGAGCCTTGAACCTTGCCGGGAGAGGTGAGATTTTTAATGGTGGCACTACCTGAAAATGGGTCCATTCCATAGTTGGTTGAACCCCTGTGCTGTGCAGAATACAGGGATAGTATCCCTTTGTGTCTGTTTTTTTGCAAAATTAAAAGCATACTTATCATATGCTTTTCTATTAATTAGGCCTAAGGAAGAATGCAACAAGCATCTCCCATTGTTGCTACAAACAACTTCTCCCTCTAAAAACACCAATGCAGGTCATTCCTAAACCTTTAATAGGTGTTTCTCAAATAGTGTGCATGACTGGAATGTAGAGAATTAGTAACTCACCCCAGTCTTTTGTTTCTTGTTTTGTCTGATAGGGGAAGGGCGCTATCCCATGCAGATCCCTTCCCCGACACAATAGCGCAGGCTAGAGGCTTGTACAAATACCAGGGCCCTACTCCTGATGAATGTTCTGGATTTACCACCTTTATGAACTGAAACATGTTGAGATTTGATACTGTCTAATGAGAATACAGTTACAAAACTGATGCAATTGTTTCCAAAATGTTATGCAGAACCTCTGATTTGTGAAAAGAAATGAAAAACCATAGGATAACAGTATATATAACTAATTGTTATGATGATACCCTGGCCACAGAGGTGGCAATTTGTAAATGTGCTTGACCAATGAACAGTCAATTTATGCTCTGGTCTTTTATCAATTTTCAGGATACAATTGTGTAATGTATTATGCCTAGTTTTGAAATTTATGATGATCAAACTGTTTTTAACCACTGAAAGCAACCCCACTTTCAGTTCGCCCTCCCCTACAGACTTGCCTCTATCTTCTTTCTTTTTCACAGTTAACCCCTACCCGGGACTAGATAGAGGCAGCAACCATATATTAGTTACATGAGTGCACACCCGGGGTTCCTCTAGTATTCTAAGGATCCTGTATTTTCCCATTCCCGGCGCTGGAATGCATTACTCCCCATTCCCAGTTCAGCCCCACAGGGCTCAATGGGAATGGGGAGGTTGGATGCACCGGCACCGTTCGTGAATGCTGCTGGTGCATCCAACATGGCCTGCTCGGGGGTGCCTGGACTCCCTCCATGTCAGACCTGGCGGGAGGGAAGGCACTCCTGAATACCAAGTCCATGCTCCTGGGGACAATGATCAACGTCAACGTCTACAGGGGGACCTATCATGACTTATGCTTCCCCAGCATGGATGACCTGCCAGGAACACCACCAGACGAGTCTTTAGATAGTCCAGAACAAGGCCCTGCAGATGTCATCCGGAGCTCCAATCTTCATAAGGACAGCTGACCTTCACAGACACCTGGACATCGAGATGTTGGATGAACATCTATCAAAGCTGAGTTAGAACTTTTGCCAAGGCCTGGATCAGAACCCGAACCCTCAGATCGGGAGACTCGCTGCCACCACCGCAAACAATTTCGACCGCTACTCGCGGCCCATCACGGCGAAAACCCTGTGAAACCAGCCCTACTGTGACAAGACCACACAGACCAAGAAGAAACCAAACCCACAACTACACACTCAGCCCGAGAGGATGGAGTAATGAGGCTCGAGCCTCGGTATCCAAAACCACAGCTGATGGATACAATCTATCAGCAAGAAGAAGACTGGTACACGGCAATCCCAGTGCACAACATTAGAAAGCATGCATATCCAATCCATTCATTTTGGACAGAAACAGCAGTGTGGCAAACAGAAGACCGCCTTCCAGGCCACCTCCAGGGCGTAGCCATGCCTGCGCGCCTGCAAGGGAAGCAGGTAAGTGAGGGAAACAGCAGGCCGCCATTTACCATCACATCTTTGTGTTTGTGTTAGAGTGGGCCCTGGCGTCTAATGTGCTCGCATGCAGAGCCGGCTAAACGTTTGATCTCTGCCGACTGCCTGCGCCACCGCAGTGCGCCTGCGTGCGAATGGCTTGCGGGTTCACGCAACTTTGTTCTGTGACCTTTTTAAATGTCAATATCAACTGGTGAAAAGGTCGTAATTGGAACAAATGCGAAATCCCCGCAAGTTCCTGGTAATCATGTTTTTTTTTTATATATAAGGACTGCCAAGGGCTACGGTTTACAATTACTGTGGTACTTGTTCTCGTGAGCTGTGCGCAGCGGCGTGTCACTTTAAAGTCAAGATTAAACTTCACCCGTTTGGACTCAGAGCAGAGGCTACTGTTTTACCCAGATTCAACGTACGTGCGGTGTGTTAGTTGAACCAACACGCGTGTACAATTCTCCATTGAGGACAATGAGAAAACAAGCATTGGCAAAGCCATCCGTTTTGGATTGTGTGCAAGAACGGGGTAGGGCCTTTCCAGAAACTGTTGTATTGGTACTACCTCGCCATAAGATGGCAACAGCTGCCAAATGGTCTTAATATCTCTACACATTATGGCAGTACCTGGTAAATTCCTATTCATTGCCTTTGCCAAAGATTTTTAAAGAGGAATTCAGTGCAAGGAACAGATGGAAGGACACACATATTGCTTGTGGCTGAAGTCAGACATGGTTGAGATATGTTTAATTACACCAGGAGCTGGTTTGCAGCTGAAATTAAACCATTCGTTTTCAGAAGACTGACTTAGGGAGTCAATGGGTGATGAAAAATCCAAATCCAGTCTTGGGAGGATAGCTCAGGGGCAACGTGCTTGCCTTGGCAGGCGCGGAGCCACACAGGCTCGATCCCCGGGTTCACGCTTAGAAACCTCTGGGTACTAAGCGCGTTATAAATAACCCAATACAAATTCAAACAGCAGTCACTAGGCGTATGTCTCTTCTCACATCCCAGCTCTCTCCAGTTTCTCTTCCTAGCACAATACTTTGGGTAATAGGCGCACAGCGCCATCTAGTAGCCAAAACTAAAAAGGAGATTGTAATTTCTTGCAGAAAGCTCACGCCATCCCATGGGACTACCTGCATGAGTGTATTGCGGTAGGTCGGCTGCAGGCAACATTGGAGAAAGTCGAATGGACCACTCCAGTTAGGGCAGAGCATGGCCTCTCGTTTGCCCTCCTATTCACGCATCACCTAATTCCATTGGTATCTGGTGCCTACTGCCAACTCAAGTTCAAGTGAAGTCAATGAAGACTACAACTCCCAGAATGCATTAGTTTATTGAATGATAGCCTGAGGTGGGAAAGGTGTTCTCCATGGGAGATATAGAGTTATCCAGTCAGCCAACCTTGAAACATTATAGAAAGAACTGTGACCAGCGCGGCGGCATACTATTGTGCACAGCCGACGCGAGAAGCATTTTCTGACAAGATGAAGGGATTTTTCGGGGACTTATACTGACATGCGGATTGGAACATGGATATGAACAATTTTCCCAATGTTCTTGTTTTGAAAAAGGCTCTTGGCTAGCCGAAACACGTGTAAACTAGAGGGCATTATAAGTACAGATAGAACTGCACTTTTTTTCTTTGATTGAATCACAAATACAATTCTTTTGAAAAACCAAATTGGATCTTGTGTGTGGCGCAGGCAATGTGTGGTGAGCCATTCTTCTTTCTATGAACCAAGGAGGTAGGGGTACTGGTTCCTCCACCAATCACCTCACGGTCGCGACACGGCATAAAGGCACAATCATTAAGGCCGCCAACAGAAGAAGTTGTACCCCGAACTTACCCCGAAAAACTTCAACCTTGAAAAGGGCTAGAGATTTTCTCTTACACAATATGAAATATAGCATCTAAACATACTAAGAGAACACTGCTTGAGTTCAACCTTCCAAGTGAATATTCAACTAAGAAATGGAGATTATTTGTCCTGGCCAGAGATTGCAAATGTCATAGCTAATTATGGCCCAGGGGAAACCCTAGTGGGTTCAGGATGGACACCCTGTGGAATACTTTCTTCCCCTTTCTCTATAAGGGTCCTGGATACTATCCTTAATGGCAGTTTTGTAGCCTGTGATGCGCCTTGGCGACTGGAGACCACCATTTATTTATTTATTTCTATAGCGCCGAAGCCCGCAGGCATCAGGGCGTCTAAAGCATTACCAGATTGCGTGACCCTCTGGGTTGCCAGACTCACGGTAAGGTCACCTTAAAACATGGGTAGACTGGTCCATGGGGCAGCGCTCCAGGCATTTAGAGCGCCCACATAAAGCGTGACACATTGCGTCACCCAGTGAGGACCATTATTTTGGATGACGCTGGTGTGTCACTATGACTCTAGGCGTGCCATCACTTAAGACGGTTTTAGGGTTTAAAAATCCAGGCTCACATAGTCCCTGTCTGACAATCCCTCTGCAGGCTTCCAGTTTATCAAGGAGACTTTTCCCAAGAAAAGCATGACACATTCTGGAATGCTGTAACACATTAGTACATTTTCCTCCCAGGCATAAAAAGAGAATTTGGGCTTACCCATGACCCTGTCTAAGACTATCTTGGCAATGTAATGTAATGCAATTATTGTCACCCAATACCTATGTAAGCAGCCAATGTAACCATCCTTCTTAAGCAAAAAGCGCCTAGATGCCTCCGGGGTAGGTGCGCTATACAAATGTCAAAATAAATAAATAAATAAACCATCTTGATTTCGCTTAAACATCTGCCCCTGCCGACCCAGGTTTTTGTTTCCCCAGCACAAGGGCTGGCCTGGCATAACAGGCCCTTACAAATTCCTTTAGAAATACATGAATAATAGTCATGTTCTAAGAGACGCACATACGTACTCAAGCATGTCTAAGGATATATACATTGGTTACATGCACCAAAACCTATTTCAAGATACAGGGAATGGCAAAGTGGAATACGGCTCCCCTGTTAGCTTTCCCAACAAAGAGCGGAAACCACTTCGCGAGTACTATCCAACAAAGCAAGATTTAACCTAATGGCATGACAAAAATACCCCCTTTTCCCCAGACCCGATAGAAAAACAAGGACACGTACTTTTGCCATATTCTCCGGAGAACCTCAAGATCACGAGCCTTGGAGGATGAGCCAAGGAGGTCATGGGAAGGATATTGGAGAGGGCATTGGGGGCGGTGGGGGGTGACATTGGAGTCCTGGGGAAAGATCCCTTCATGTTTTAAAGAAGTGAAGCATCACGCAGCACAACACCATCCAGTGTCGGGGGGCAGATGGGCAGCCAGTGAGGGCTGAGGTCAGCTGTGGGGGTGAAGGATGGGATGGAGGAAAACGTGGTGGGTTCCATCAGAAAGCAGACGAGATGGTACTCCAAAGGAGGCGATGAGTTTGCTGAGAGAGAAGCTGCAGAGTGTGAAGGGATGGGACAGGGCGGGCCCGCCTTTCTCCAGGAGTGGTGGGATTGTAAAGCTGCAGGGCCTCCTCTTAGGGGAGAAGGCGACCCCTATAGGGGAGCTTGAAGACCACTCGCTGCTGGAACGCCCCCAGCACGTGGGGGTAGAAAGTCCCAGAGATGGGGGGCCAGGGAGGGAAGAGCAGAGTAAAAGATAAATACGGACACAAAATGAACCGAAGATTTAAAAACTCGGAAGAGACAAAAAAGATTGCTGAATTGCAGTCGCCCCTGTACAAATGTTCTGCAGTAGAAGGAAACCACTGGCTCCCTTTCCTGACACTTGAGTGATTTCTCCACCTTGACTTGATGCAGCTGCTTACCAGGACGACCTAATGCCAGTCCGGTTTATGGAGGAGATGCCCAAAAAGGTTTCCATAAACCCACCCCTCATGGCCAAAGCGAGACACCCATTCAATCGGTAAGAGAATCCTGGGGCCCTTCTACCCTTCCCCCACCAATCCTGTTCTAGGGCCACACACCCCTCCAATCAGAGAATCCTGAGACCATCCCTACCTCGCTTGTCCTAGGTGACCCCACCCTGATGTACGATAATGGACCTTGTCTGTATCTCTGACTGTTTAGCTGTAACTCTGCTGTCGCCATGGGAACCCCTCACTACCCACACCAAAGATGGCCTGGCACCATTCAACTATTTGGCAGAAACAGTGCTAAAATGAGTCTGGAAGGGAATACTTGCGTGCTCTTCAAAACAGCTCGGCTGTTGGTAAGGTCCCAGTTAAAAGTCTGCTATCATACATTGAAACTGCTTCCCTCAATCTTACCACTCTGATCATGAAAGCCTAGTCCACGCCCTTCTCCTGTACCCCTGCTCTCTGACACTGCTTTCAAGCTAAGTGCATCTCTCCTTGTTCACCTAAAAGAGCAAGACAAGGCCAGCCTCTGAGCAGGCAGATATGGAGAAACCAGGAAGCAGGCAGTTGATTGGCTAGAATCTTCCATTACGTGCCAAAAGCTATTTACCTTTAAATCCACTCTGCCATTCCTAAATTCCATCCCACAGCACTACCTGAACCTACTGACCCACTGTGAGGAATTCGACCATCCGCATAGGGAGAGTGCGCTCACCTAGGCTTTTTGATTTTTGTTTATTTAAAAAGAATGAATGATGGGAGATCAACCTCCAGGAAACATGCGGGGCCATTCCCTCACATATTTTCCACGCTCACTGCACAGCAGAAAAATAGTCATGTACTCTGGGAGGACACAGCTTACCAGCACCACCCTCCCCTGTCATGTGTAGCTGAAAGCTGTTGATACATCAAAAACACCTGGCTTTGGGCAGCCTGATTAGCATTTCAAGCCCTCATGGATTTGCATCTCCATTGTTACACCTTGCTGGTGGCAGCGAATACTGATGAATGTTAATTAGTAGGCCTCAGGGCAGGCCTGGGTGCAGGAAGTGACAATGGAGGCCAGAGACCAACACCTCTTTGTAATGCAATGTGTCAACCTGGTACTAACACTCCTCCTTGGTAAAGGGCAGTGCCTGTCCTGTCTGGAACCACTCCTTTCAGAGCAGGGAAGTATGTCAATTGTAGGAGACGAAAGTCTGCCTGCAACCCCCTACTTCAAAGGAGGCCCATGTTTTCACCAAGCGCTGAATAGGGCTCAGTTAATTAGGGAAACACTTTAATGTACAGCAGACTGGAAGATTTGTCGTACTTAGAAGTATGTTGTCATCCTTCCCCTGTTGCCAAGCACTCTGATTCTGACCTGAAGGATCCCTGTGTCAAACTAGAAATTATATCGTGCCTCCTATTGCTATGAATATATGTATATTGGCCTACGCCAAGCTGCTAACAAGCTACTTATAAACTACATGTGAATAAACTCGCATTGCAAGGTCCTGACCTTAGAAACCATGTAAACTGTCATTTTGGGTCAAGCCGCCATTTTAGGTTTTCTTGCTCTATAAAGTCACCATGTGAGCTAAAATGGTAGCCTATGTTATTCAGAACAGAACTCGATTTTCATGACCTCTGTACAGCTAATGTATAACTTGCCTGCAGGCAGTTGTTAGGGTCATGAGCTGAGACCTTGTCCTTCTGCTGACCTGTGTGCAATGGATTACCTGTATCACCAAAACTGATCTATAATTGAATGAGAACACCTGCTTAACTATATTGTATAAATTAAGTCCCGAATTGTAATGTTAGGCCTAGAGCATACATTATTACCATTTCTTCTTGTTAATGCATAAACCTAAGATGAACTAGATTTGACCTGGCAAGGGACCCTTGAAGAGCAGTAACTTATTTATGGAATGGTTAACCTGAAGAAAGGCTGGACAATAGGCTGGAGAAATGTATAAAAGCCTGACTGTTTCAATGAATATTTGCACTCACTGAGCACACCGAACCACGCCGGAGTTCGCTGTGTTGTACTGAGGGTCGATAGCTATCTGAATTTTGTTCTGTTCTTTTGTAACTGGATTCAGTATAAAATAAAGTACTTTGTATGTTCCTTTGTAACATGTGTTTGGTGTGTTTCCTTTTTGGTTACCCTGCCTCATATTATTTCCTTGTTTTTACACCTGAAGATTGTTGGTGGGGACCCAGGATTGGTTCATTAAGCTGGGATTAGCCTACACCAATCACTGGGGCACATATGGCTTTAAAAGAGGGCTGAGGCCCTCACTGATCAGATCATCTGAAGACTTTGAAAGGAGTAAGAAGAAGGACTCATTTGGACCCAAGCTGAAGGTACAGTTTACCTTAGATCTTCCACCAGTGAAGGAAGGCCAGGAGTTTCAAGAGGGAAGCAAGATCTCGCCTCTAAACATCTCCCAGGGAACAGAGGGAAATACCTGACTCAGAGGACCCGTCCAGCTGCTCCAGAACCGGTACCCAGGCAGCATATAGCGTGCCCTGCTAGGTTATGCCAGCAAGCTTCCTAGGTGGGAAGTGCCGGTGAGTCTCTGAACAAAGGACAAGGCCCTTGCCTGCTAACACCCACCTGAGCTTTGGGCCGTCCACCATGAAAGAACACGAGCCCTGTGAAGAAGGTAAGAGGAGTGCCATACAAGCATCATCCAGTGTCCATCTTGTTAAGGACAGTTTTGAGACATTTGAGTCCTGGAACTGCATCCAGCCGCACCACTGACTGTTGTGACACAGCAGCCACCAGAGATGCCTCGAGCAGCATTCCAAATCTGCCAACCAACACAGAGACAATGATTCTTGGCCCCGAGTTACCATGCCGGACAGCCTGCAGACGTCCGTCCAGCCTTGCTTGCCGAACTGCCTGCCGTCTGGTACCCACAGCTGTCTCCCACCACTAACTGTGTCTCACGGGCTGCGAGGCGCCCTAGAACTGCCTGGACGCCGTTGAGCACCAAGAACTTCTTCAGCGCCAGGCACATTGTGGTTCTGCCCCCCCCTGGTCCTTTTGCGAAGGCCCCTAGAGACAGTTACAATCCTTTGCCCCTTTGGTGTTGAAACCAAATAATCTTGAACTATAAGACTGATTACTTTACCAACTACCCTCCAGTCAGTATCCAGAGTGCATCCCTTTCCTTTGTGAAACTGTCTGTCCCCTGTGTTCCTTTACAGTGTGGGTTGTAATTGTAGTGTGCTAGAACTGTCTGTTGTAGTAATAATAAAGTCGATATTTGTATACAATCTTGACTGGACAATCCCTTTTATCATTGGGTAATAATTGTATTTTTGCTGTGTTGCAACTAACCAACGATCCACAACCTTGCAGAGATAGGCCTGCTGTTCCATCCACGTTACCAAAATTGGACTAGGAGGTTTATAATTTGCTTATGTTTCCAATCTGTACAGATCCCTTCTAGTGTACTAGAGGTGTGGGGCTGATTGATGGTTTAGAAACCCATATTCATCCCTGGACCAATGTTGCCCCGGAAGTAGATCCGTCACACCCACTCCTTTTCTTATGTCCCTTTTACCCATTTCCTTTTCACATCCACTGACCCAGCACTATTTACCTCAGGCATTGAGTCTAGAATGAACTCCAGTTAAGCCTTATCGCTGGGAGCCTTCTATAGTCAAAGCTCGTGCAGTACAAATTACTATTTACTTATTTCGTTTTTCTTGTCAACTGATGATAAAATGTTTGAAGGGCATTCATTCATAACAGGCAACAATCAAAACGTTGTTTAACTCCTTGTTGCTTATCCTCTGTGTGTAAATTGAACCACAAACTGGCCATGATCACTGTTACGGCATGATCACGCTCCCTGCTTTTGCATTTCTAAATGGTTGTTGGTGCAAACGTTGTGTTCCTGTGGGTGACCAGGGGCTGTGCTGTCTTTGAGTCCCGCTGCCACAAGCAAACAATTGTCCTATCACACACCGGCAGGAGTAGCCACGCCCACCTGCCATGGGGTTAAAGGGTGTGCTCAAGAGACCTTGCACACTCAACCCAGCTTCTGGGCACAAAAAGTGAGCCTCGGCCCAGCTACACCGTGGTTTACTTTTCTTTCACTGGTGATTGACAGAAAGCCATATTCATCCTCCCGTCTAATGGCCTTTTACTTCCCAACAGACCCCTCTCTTGCTAAGGTGAGAACAATTTCTTGACTCTGGTACTTTTATTCCATTAAGAGAAAAAGTGGCCAACCGTTAACTGGGATTCATTGGTTAATGAATTACTCGTTCACTTATATGATTAATCTTATATACATCAAGAGGAGGCCAAAAGGCAAACGTATTATTTGAACGGATTATCGTTTCCATCCTCTCCCGATCAACAAAGTTACGAAATGCTTTTTAAAATTTGCTTTAACTGCAAAGTCTGTGGCCACCAGTCCTTTGCCACGGGGCTATTTTCCCCCATGCCACGTTTTCATGCTTTGTGCGCTATCACCATTAACTTATTTTGGAGTCTTCCCTTGCGTTGAAACAGAGCTTCCTGCTTTTCCACCATGGCAAGTGTTAGGGCCCTTTTTTCTAAAGTCCAACTAAGGGCTTCATAAAACCATATCTGGAGCAGTACAAAACTCCACTCTTTGTTGGAATTGAAATAATATTATGCCTCCTATTGCAGTAATTGATTGTGTATTGGCCTACGCCAAGTTGTCTAAAATATCATGTAAATAGATTCCGTGGCAAGGTCTTGACCTTAACGAAAAGTAATGTAGGTCGCCATCTTGGATTCAGCCGCCATTTTAGGTTCTCTTGTAATGTGGAAGTCACCCTGAACATCAAAATGGAGGCTGAATGACATTCTGAGTGAGATTCTGGCCGTTGTGACCTCCGCACACACGAATAATTAATATGCCTGCAACCCACTTGTCGGGGTCGCGAACTGAGACCTTGTCCTATCACTGACCTATGTGTAAATGAACAACTGTATCAGCGGAACTGATCAAAGTGCATACATTATAGGATTGACCTGGCAAGGAACCTTAGGCCTGATCCCAAGAATGGTTAACCTGCGAGGGGGTTGGCCAAGGGCTGGATAAAAGATATAAAAGCCCAAGTATTCCAAATGTACGCTCTCTCTACTAATGCATCAAACCCTCGTTGAAGTTCGTTACGTTACTCTGAGAGCCGAATAGCTATCCGTTTGTCAATTGACTTTGGTAACTGTTGTAGCTTTTTAATAAAGCACTTGTATGTCCTTTGTAATCTGTGTTGGTGTGTTTCTTTTGGGCTTCCCAGTCTCATATCAATTTTTATGTTTTCACAGTTGGCGCCCGAATAGGGACCCTCAAGATTGATGGCGGATCATTGAAGGTTGACGCAGACTATCGAACCGGGATCGGACGGTGTGATTCTGCGGGCCCGACCGAACGAGACGCGATACCTCGGCAGCGCTGCACAATCCGATCCTTGGACGATAGTCGTGTGGTCTGACACGGCATCTTGACGAGGGTCCATTTTTGAGGCAGGCAGATTTGTCGAAACCACCAAACACAAGGTAAAATTCGTTAGGTAAGTTCTTTGATAAACCGTACGGTCCTCCTTAGGTTTGGTCAGGTGCAGTCGTGACCCGGCTCTTAATTTAACCCCGACAATTTGAATTTGGCGTATTGTATCTGCAGACACAATTATTGACCAGGTAACACCAATTTTTTGTGAAATGCCTGGGAAATTGTCTAGCTGCTTTAGGGCTCTGTTCCGCAGCGATCGACAATCTTTGGAATTTAGCCGCCCGGCACCACAGGAGGGTCGCCGGCATGTACTATGTACTGTAAGTATGGCATTGGTAGTATAGTATTTAATGATATTTGGCACAAACAGAGCAGACATGCCTCTGAATTTCAGTGGCCAATCAATGGCAGTTTTGAGATCTCCCGTATTGAATACCTAGAATCGGTCTTGCTAAAAAAGAAGGCTAGACCTGCAGCCTTTGATGTTTTACAGAATTGGAAAAAAGAAGCGTTACAGCAGCTTAAAAGTAGGGATAAACATGCACGCCGTCATAAAACAAATGCCGAAAAAGCGTTGTTATATGATAAAGAAAAACATTCAGAATCAGTTAAAAATATGGATAGGGCTTTTTAACTTGGAATCCAGAAAATTTACCCCTCTAAAGATTTTCATGTTTCCGAAGAATTTATTGAAAAATTGTTAAACGAACGCAGGCCTGGTGCCTCTGCGCCACCTCCGTATGATCCTTTCTTGGGCGCTCTGCCCATTCCTGCTGTTGTTCCTGCTGTCATTCCTGTTCCCCCTGTACAACCTATTGTTCCTATTCCTCTAGTCGTTGTCCCTCCACCTATCGCACCACCCCTTCCTTCTGCGTCGATAGTTGCACCTTTATTAAATTTACCTGCACCTCCGCTCCCGAGTGGTCCCGTATTGACTGAAGTTGATCAAGGTGCAGGATCAAAGATCGTCACTCGTAATACTATTTCTGCAGATAAGAAACAGGAATTGTTTGCATGGGCTAAGCACTGTATGGAGAAAGGTGATCAAGCTGATGTTTTTTCCACATTATCTAATTTGAACAGTTTTCTCGAGAAAAATGTTTTTATCGAAGGTTTGGGGAATCATTTATGTGTGATGTGGGGTAGATTACAAAATTCGGATCTTCCACAAGGGGTGAGAGATCTAAATGCTTTGGCACTTTCGAGGGACACAGAGCAGAAAGTATATGGTCATGTTGGAAGATTGTTTGAGTATAGGAAGGACTTTGAAAAGTCACGAGATGAGGATGACGAAGATGATAGTATGTATGTACAGAAACGGTTCCTTCCGTGTCGTAGATCGGCACCTGAGGAAGTACGAATTTGTACCAAAGATGCGATTCGATGGATCTCGGATTCATCGATTCCGCCAGATGAAGTGTATGACACGTATAGTCAGTATACAGTAGAAATACAAATAAAGGTAATTCAGGTAATGATACAGTACCTACAAGAAGAATGTGTAAGAAAGAAGGTTAGTTGCCCCATAGAATTGTTGGGGATTTGTAAAAGGGCTTCTTCGCCCGACACTTCTTCGGCTGCCTTAGCACTCGACCTGGCTCTGTTGCTTAGTAAGCGGCCGGAGGTACCTATATCTCAGTTGCCTATGAGAGAGGTTCCTCCGACCTTTGTCCCAAAGGTTGAGATTCCCGCCAACGCTGGGACTGGTGCACCCGCTGTGGATATCCCTGCACATTATGTATCGCAATTCGTTCACGTCCCGTTTTTACGACAGGAAGTGAACACTATTAGACAATCAGTTCCCGATATCAGGAAAAACCCGACAGGGTTTTACAAAGAGATAGAGTCCGTCTTGCAGTCCTCTGTGTTCACCTTACGTGATATTGACTTGCTATTCCCTGTACTCCTACCCGTAGATGTATGGAAGCAGGTTCGGACAATAGACGATGTGCCAGGGTTGGGAGATACGTGGGCTAATATGATTAGGATTGATGGGGAAAGACCAGCAGGTGAGAAACCACCACAGGTAATACTTACTTTGCCTGATAGAATTGTCGCAAAATTAAAAACTATAATTCTAGAGAAAAGAATTATTTGAGACAAGCTTACGGCCTGTGTTCAAGGAAAAACTGAAGGCGCCACCGAATTCTTTAACAGATTCAAGCAGGTATTTTCTGACTTCAGTGGGCAGGATTTGGGTACAGAGTCTGGGAAAAGGTTGTTTGTGGACAAATTTGTACATGGATTGTTGCCCGACATCCAGTCACAGATTATGTCCTCTGAGAGCGCTTGGCAGGCAAAATCTCAATCTGAGGTTTTCCACATGGCTCAGTATTATGAGAACCGTGTTAATAATGAGAAGAAGAAAATAGAAAAGAGGAAAGGAGATTTGAAAACTAAAGTATTATTACAACAAATTGTTAGAAACCCCAGAGGAGGCACGACACAGACTAGAGGTCAGTATCTCCCAAAAGGAAATGCTCCTTTGTGTCCTGTGAATATTAATCAATGTGCTTATTGCCGCCAGGAAGGTCATTGGCGAGCACAGTGCCCCGTCCTTCGACAAAGGTCAAACAGTGCGTTTGGGAGTATGGGTAGACGACCCAGGGGCCGCCCTGGAGCAGGGGGCACTGATAGAGGTCAGTTTTTGCAAGATCCTCAGCAACCTTTTCACGGGAAAATCAGACCTCGAGTGTGGACTCGAGGAACATATTTGATCACCCTTATGCTGCCTACCTTTCTGAAGAGCTTCCTTCCGACGATACTCTTTTTCATTAGGACTGCCCGAAGCAGGGTTTGGAACGTTCACCTATTCCCGTTAATCAGAAAGGTCCCTACGTTGAATTTTTAGTAGGGAATAGGAAACACCAGTTTTTGATAGACACTGGAGCACAGAAGTGCTCCATTGATCATTCTCGGGTTCCAAACATTCCACTGTCAGGGCAAACAAATGTTTCCGTAGGGTTTTCTGGTATACCAAATGTCTGTCCGGTTTCTTCACCGGTGTCTGTTTCTTTGGGTCCCTTTACGGACCATTGCCCTTTTCTTCTCACTTCGAACTGTGGAGAGAATTTGCTGGGGTTGAATTTGTTAAAGAAATTGAATGCAGTAATTCATTGTTCCTCTGATGGAGTACGGCTGACGGTTTCACCACAGCAACTTCCTAATTCTCAGTTTCTGATTCGACCTTTACCTCCTGAGTTTAGCATTATCCCGGAATGTTTATGGGCGGTTGACGACAATGATGTCGGGGTACTACAGATTGAGCCTGTTAAAATAGTTTTGAAACATGGAGTTAAACTACCACGCATTCCGCAGTATAAAATATCAGTTGAGGGCGAGCGTGCTTTAAAATGCATTATCTCCGATTTTGTGCATCGTGGGGTGATCGAGGAGATTACAGGTAGTTTGTGTAACAGTCCGATCTTGCCTGTATATAAGAAAGGCTACAATGCAATCCCATACCGGTTCATAATTGATCTTCGTGCTATTAACAGAGTTGTCGCCCCACAATTTCCAATGGTGCCTGATGTAACGACGATATTGACAATGATCCCTGCTACGGCTACGCACTTTAGCTTTGTGGATTTAAAAAATGCTTTCTTTAGCATGTCTATACATAGGGAAAGTAGATATTTGTTTGCGTTTACCTTGGGGGGACGCTCATTTACATTCACTAGGGCACCTCAAGGGTATACTGAAAGTCCAAGCAGCTATAGTAGAGCTTTGAAAGAGCAGCTCGACACCCTTGAGTTGCCACCTACTTGTACACTGCTTGAATATGTTGATGATTTGCTTTTGGCTGCAGACTCTGAAAGTGCTTGTAAGGAAGGCACTATACTGTTGCTTGTTCATCTAGCAAAAAATGGTCATAAAGCTTCGCTCAAAAAAATTCAATATTGTTATAAGGAGGTCGCCTATTTAGGGTACCTCCTGTCAAAGGAGGGGAGAAGATTGACACCTGAAAGAATAAAACACATTTCTGGCATGTCTGTTCCAAATACATAGAAGGAAGTCAGAGCCTTAATAGGTATGGCTTCTTACTGTAGGTTGTGGATCCCGAACTTTTCGCTAGTGATAAAACCGATGTTGGCTTTGACGAAGAAGGGCATTTCTCTGCCACTGCCATGGAAATCGGAACATCAACGATCATTTGAGCTTCTCAAAACCGCGTTATGCTCTGCACCGGTTCTGGGTGCTCCAAATTATGACAAGGCCTTTGTATTGTTTGTGCATGAATGTGATGGATGTGCTTTGGCTGTGTTAACACAGGAACACGGAGGGAAGAATAGGCCGTGCGGCTACTACTCCTCCGCCCTTGATCCTGTCGCATGCGCTTTGCCAAGATGTTTGGGAGCTGTCGCTGCTGCTGCCGCGTCTGTAAAACAGAGTGAGGGAATGGTCCTAGGCCATGATTTGATTTTGATGGTACCTCACTCTGTAGATATCCTATTGAACAAAACCCAAACGCAACACCTCACCTCTGCACGGTTAACAAGGTATGAATTAATTCTGTTTGCCCCTCACATTCAAATTAAGAGGTGTTGTGTTCTTAATCCGGCTGAACTCTTACCTTTCCCGCAAAACACTGTTTGCAGTGACGAAGAATTACATGATTGCCTGTATACCACTGAACAAGAAACGAAGGGCAGGATAGATCTTATAGATACTCCTTTGGACAATGCAGAAGGGGAGCTGTTTTGTGATGGCTCCTGCTTCAAACTTTCAGATGGTACATCTACAGCTGCTTACGCAGTTACTACATTGAGTAAAGTTGTTGAAACTAAGAGAATTTCGCATAACTCCGCGCAGGCCGCAGAGATTATAGCATTGACCCGAGCTTGTGAACTCTCCGAAGGGCGTATAGTAAATATATATACTGATAGCCAGTACGCCTTTGGGGTGGCTCACAACTTTGGGAGGCTCTGGTCGGAAAGAGGGTTCCTGACCTCACATGGGACCAAGATTCAGCATGGCCCCTTGATAGTGCAATTGCTCTCGGCACTCTCGCTCCCTAGGCAGTTAGCGATCATGAAATGTGCACCACATCGTAAGGTCATAGATGATGTGGGAAAAGGGAACGCCTTTGCGGACCTGATAGCCAGGCAAACGGCCACAGACCTTAGCACAGACATGTATGCGCTAAGGAAAACAAAAGATGCCTATGTAATGGATGAAGGTATTGGGTCTGTGCGGGATATTCAAACTGATGCTACAGTAGAAGAATCTAAAAGGTGGGCCGAAGGAATGGGGAAACTAGATGATGATGGGTGTTGGGTGGATACATCTGAAGGAAAATGGTTGCTCCCTGATTCATATGTACTGGCAATGGTTACGATGGCACACGGTCCTACACATGTATGTGCTCAGCAGATCACGAAAATGTTAGAACAAGTTGGGGTGAATAACAAGATTTTGGAGACCGCAAAACGCCATGTTCGGAACTGTATGATCTGCTTATAGCACAATGTGGGTAAGGGGACAGTAACTCCAAGGGGAAGCTTTGGGTCCCCTTCTGTTCCCTTCGAGGTCATTCACTTTGATTTCATTGAGATGGAACGGTGTAACAATCTGAAATATGTTCTTGTAATTATTTGTGCCTTTAGTAAATGGGTCGAGGCTTTCCCCGTTAAAGATGTTACCACCATGACCACTGCAAAGATTATGGTACAAGAATTCTTTCCTCAATTTGGGCTCCCAAGGGTAATTTGGTCGGACAATGGTCCTCATTTTGTTGCAGCAGTAATTTTGCAGATATGCACAGCATTACATATTGAGAAACGATTTCACTCAGCTAGACATCCTCAAAGTGCTGGGTTGGTGGAAATACATAATGGTATCTTAAAGAATAAGCTTGCAAAAACATGTGCCGATACCAAACTGAAATGGCCAGATGCCTTACCTATTGTATTGTTGGCTATGCGTACCACACCTCAAACTAAGACTGGGCTTTCTCCATTTGAGGTAGTGATGGGGAGACCTGCTAACATTTGGGGTCTCCCAAAACCTAAAGCCCTGAGAGAGGTGGAAAATGTATTGCTTGTAGACTACTGTAACCAGTTAACTAAAAACCTGTATTTCATTTATCACCAGGTTTTTTCAGCTTTACCTGTACGGTTCACGGGGTCAGGACACGATATACAGCCTGGAAGTTGGGTCCTAGTGAAGGCCTACGAAAGGTCTTCCTGTCTCGCTCCTCGTTGGAAGGGACCCTACCAGGTGCTGTTGGTCACCCGGACAGCAGTGCGGGTGGCTGGGAAGAAACACTGGATCCACGCGACGCATGTCAAGAAACTTCCTCACCCGACGCCACACGTTACAGAAGAAGCAGATCCCCTCGCTGATGCTACAGTCCCTGATCTTGGAGTAGCAAACAGCGCTGTGAGTGCGTCGGAGAATTTCTCTGAGCCCGTGCAGCTTGGGGAACAGTCCATTTCGTCTCCGCACTCTTTTGAAAAATCACTTCCGGAAAACATTGTTTCGAGTTCTACGACTTCCGTCGCCTCCGATACGTCGCTTCCCTCAGGAAGTGACGACGCCTTGTTTTCGGATCAAACAATCTTGGGTACCACCAGGTACAACCTTCGACAAGAAAATAGAACTACGGCACGGGTTTTTCCGTGCATTTGGTAAAGAGAAGTGATTGAAAGTTTTCTTTTGTATAAGAAAGTTTCTGTTGAACAACAGGAAGAAAAGGGATTCTGCTGGCTAGGGTTGGGAAGCACTAAGAAATCACGCGACCGTAGCGTCGCCAGCAATGAACATTGGGGTCGTCGATTGAGGAACTACAATGCCTGCCACCTCCACTGCTGCTCCCCGCACTGGACTTGTGAATAAGGGGGTGACCAACTTGGACAATGAACAATGTCCCTGGGCCCCGAAAACGTATTAGTGTGTTTTGATAATGATCATTGTTATTTTTGCAACTACTGCTGTAGGACTTTGGTACTTAGAAGAAATCTATCCTCTAAAACCTCTACTACCGACCGAGATTGTACCAAGTGCTTTGACTCCCTCTGTACACCTTCACACTCTGTCCCCTAGAGACTCCCAACATAGACAAAAGTATCATAATAACACTCTAATGATAGTAATGAATGCAACGCATGCCATTTTTAATAAGAGTAATTGTTGGATTTGCACTCATTTACCGCAACATGGGAACAAGGGGCTAGGATGGTATATTCACCCTTTACCTTTAACGACTGCTTGCTATGCCTCTCTTAGAGCACTATTCTTTGGCCGTTGGAATGATAGCATCTCAGGGAACTTTGATGGAACTAATTTGAATGATTTCGAGAAACGTGAATTAACTCCCTTGGGATGCTCGCTTTTTGCAGATAGAAGTAAACCTAATGTCGCTTCTATTAGGCCGTCTGATAAACTGTCTCTTCCTTTTCAAACTTTTATTTCCTTTAAAATGGCTCCGATAGGCAATAAGGACGCCATGCCCCCTTCTTACTCTATAAATCTTAGCCCTGACTCGGTCCCCTTCTGTGTACAAAGAAATGGCACTCGGCCAATGGGAGATTTTGAAGGCTGTATGAACATTAGAAATTTGACTGGAGAAAACAGGCCTCTGTATGTAGGGGGGCCTGTTTATTTTGTTTGTGGTAGTTTAGCATTTCCCTGGTTGCCCAAGCATTGGGAGGGAACCTGTTATTTAGGAATCCTGTTACCTGGGGTATTTGTAGCTAGTACATTGGAGGTTTCTAAGGCTCGCCCACGGCGGGACAAGAACGGAGATACCCCTGGGCAAGTATTGGGAGATATAGCAAAATCAGTTGTGCCCTTTTGGGGACAAATAACAAACTCTGAGAACATTAGGGGATTAGCAAGGGTACTGGAGAGAACGATCAACCGGACCACGGACATACTCTACAATATGACACTAGAACAAAAAGCAATAAGATTGGTAGCACTCCAAAATCGGATGGCATTAGATGTCATTCTGGCAGAACGAGGTGGAGTATGCAAATTGGTGGGGTCCGCTTGCTGTGTTTTTGTTCCAAATTCCTCACCGACAATTTTTAAAGCAATACAGAACTTGCATATCCTTAGTTCTGAAGTACATATCCCTGTAGGAGATTGCAATCTTAGCACCTGGTTCTGGGATTCTTTACGATCTTGGGGTTGGAAGGTGCTTTCTGTTGTTCTGGTTATTTTGGGGATTCTGCTATTCCTTTGTTGCGGTTTTCAATGTCTTCCGAGTATATGTGGAATGCTAGGGGGATGTTGTGCCCAAGCAGTGAGCACAATAGGGCATAGAATGTATGCCCCAGATACAGCATCCAAAGAGTTTGTGTTACAAGAGGTTCCGATGAACGACCTAATGGCTATAGATATTACAGACAATGATTTGGGATGTATGGATGACAATACATGGAGTTATTTGCAAAGGTATTAGAAATGATATTAGCACTTGGCATAGGCCAAAAGGAGGGTCTGTTGGAATTGAAATAATATTATGCCTTCAATCGCAGTAATTGAATGTGTATTGGCCTACGCCAAGTTGTCTAAAATATCATGTAAATAGATTCCGCGGCAAGGTCTTGACCTTAACGAAAAGTTATGTAGGTCGCCATCTTGGATTCAGCCACCATTTTAGGTTCTCTTGTAATGTGGAAGCCACCCTGAACATCAAAATGGAGGCTGAATGACATTCTGAGTGAGATTCTGGCCGTTGTGACCTCCGCACACACAAATAATGAATATGCCTGCAGGCCACTTGTCGGGGTCGCGAACTGAGACCTTGTCCTATCACTGACCTATGTGTAAATGAACAACTGTATCAGCGGAACTGATCAAAGTGCATACATTATAGGATTGACCTGGCAAGGAACCCTAGGCCTGATCCCAAGAATGGTTAACCCGCGAGGGGGTTGGCCAAGGGCTGAATGAAGGATATAAAAGCCCAAGTATTCCAAATGTACGCTTTCTCTACTAATGCATCGAACCCTTGTTGAAGTTCGTTACGTTACTCTGAGAGCCGAATAGCTATCCGTTTGTCAATTGACTTTGGTAACTGTTGTAGCTTTTTAATAAAGCACTTGTATGTCCTTTGTAACCTGTGTTGGTGTGTTTCTTTTGGGCTTCCCAGCCTCATATCAATTTTTATGTTTTCACATCTTAGTATATGGCTGTGCCACCTGAGAACATTTGGTAGCGTAGACAGAGCAGCCATGCTTATTTTAGGAGGCAAAGGGCTGTAGATAGGTACACAGAAATTGGAAAATACACATGGTTCAAAGAAACACTGATACACTAAGTATTGTAAAAATAATGGTTTATTTTAAATACAGTAGGCCAAGATAAATCTTCGGTAAGTAGTATTCACATATCATACAAGCACAATTATGAAAACCAACTCAATACTTATAGTTTACAAACCAAAGTCTAACCTTATTTAGTACCTGTCGAGAGTCAAGCAGAATGCAACACGCATTCTGATTGGCTCTCACCGGGTTGTTACCCGGACGAGAATCCCTCGAATCTCGGCTGGGGATTCTACTTCCTTGTCCATGGCGGTGGGCGTAGGAGCCCCTCAGCCAATGAGGAAGATCGAAGCGGGGCCCCGCATGAGCCTCCCTATGGCTGAGAGGCTGCCCTCGCCCCCCGCTGGGGATTCAGGTAAGGTTTTGTTTTCCCTCCCCTTTCCTCCCTGCCTTCCCCACCCCACTTACCTTCTTGCTCCTTTGTCCCCGGTGGGGGACGATGGCAGCCTCCAGCCGTTTGGAGACCCAGAGCGGGCCATCCACGCGCTGCGCCTCCACACATCTGGAGTCTTCCATCGCTGGGGACGTAGGTACGTTTAAAAAAAAAATGTCCTCTACCTCCCTTCCGCCCTCCCAAACCCACTTACCTTCGTCTCCTTTTTTTCAGGAGCAGATGCGCTGGAAACACTTCTGTTCCCAGCACGTCCAGCACGTCCTCTCCCGATGGCCGCCATGGAAAGGGAAAATGGACTCCGTTTTCCCTTTCTCAGCAGCCATTTTCTTGGTCGTTTTTTTTTTTTCTGTCCCGAGCCGTTTTGGTTCACGCAAATCTTACGGGCCGGAGTAATAAAAGCAATATGACCCGAGCGGCGGGGGTAATGCCCCCGCCGCTCGGGTCATATTGCTTAATTAGATTACAATCAGCAGTCAAGGTGAGCCAGACCTATAACATATGCAGAATGTCATTAATCTATTCTTAGGGAGTAAAACCAGGTTAGATACACTTTCAGAATACAATAAGTAATTCAAGGGTAGTAGAGCCTATTGGTCATAATATACAGTGTGATTCAATTATAGAAACACTTGATTACACCAGCACTGTTACAAGAATATCTTGAAACATAGGTAGCTTTTTTAAATCAAGAATGGCTACAGATACCACACCAATGTTCCTTTTAAGAACACAATTCAGAGGGAGTAACTTAACTTGTATACTACCAGGGGCATTGCTAGGGGGGGGGGCTAAGGGGGCTATAGCCCCTGATCTTTTGGTTGTAGCCCCGGATAGAATCTCAGGAGCTACAGCCAAAGACTAGCTAGCCCCCAGTCCCAACAGTTCTGACATCAGCATAGCCCTGGGTCTTTTCCAGACATAGCAACTCCCCTGTATACTACACAGCGGCCTCAAGCTTCTCAAGGATAAGTATGGATGCAGTAAACTATTTAGAAGTGCCCAGAAGCAATTCAGGGAAAGCACAACCCAACAGGTGAGTAATTTACTGTGTACAACCACACACTGAGTGACTTCAGTCAGGCAAGTACGAGTACTTATTAGAATTAAGTTAGCAATATTGCAGTTTAACAAGAGCAGCAGCCATTCAAGGTAAGCAAGTAACCTATTCTACTTTTCCGAGGGGCTACAAGCAATTCAGACAAGTATTCACTCCAAGACTGTTTTACAAATGCACTAAAACAGATCAGGGAAAACAAAACTGTATAACACACATTTAGAAAGACACAAGGTAGTTCAAGGTGGGTAAATCCTATTGGTCAGTTTTGCACTCATTCACTTTAGAAATGATAAATCTCTACCAACAATATTGCTATTATTTTTAAAGGAGCAACAAGCAACTGAAAGGTTAGTATCAACCTTTACATGCTGTGTAACTTATTTTATTACAGAACCAAAGTTACTCAACAACTCATTTACAAGTAGGTACTTTTATCACTTGTTATATATTTCAAGACAGAACATTTCTCATCAAAGTCCTTCCCTAATTCTTGAGTGTGAGTTTTCTCAGTGGCAGAAGAGGGGCCCTGGCGGTCTAGGGGCCAACTGTAGGCTGGTCAGGATAGGGTTCAGTTTCAGGAAAATCTAAGTTCCAGTGGATTTCTCTTCAGAAAAGTAAGTATCAGTTTAGTTGAAAAGTGGTTAGGGACTTCACAGAAGACTCCCTATACGCGTTCCAGCATTAGGCCTGGGCAAAGAGTATGGGCAAACTCCCAACCACACGAATCACCCACTCAGCCGCACAGGATTCATGCAAGACTTAAGGTAAGTATTACCCAGGCCAACACACTACCGTAAGAGAAAAGAAGAGCTTCTGGTGGATGCCTTCGGGATGCAGCAGCACAGGATCTGGTCCTTGGGTTCTTGGTCTGGAGACTGAAGAAATGGACACTGAAGGAAAACTGGCAGCAGCAGCCTTCAAAAAAGACTTCCAGCAAAGGATTCTTATAGCTTATCGCGGCTCTGTGGATTTGGCACCTTCTTACAGGAGCCAGATGAAGAACGAATATCAAAGTCGGATTCTCTTCTCTCTCTCGGTTCTGCACTCTCATGAGGGGACTTCAGGGGTTCGAATCATGTCTCTGGAGGTCCAGCAGGAGTTCACCAAAGTTTTGGATAAATTCAGACTTCGGAAGATCATGCAGTGCACACTGGCTTGAGGTCCCTCGGTGTTGGCGTTTTGCAGCCCAGCAAGGTCACAGTACATCGAAGATTGCTCGTTTTACAGGTCTTCTTAAAACGAATGGATCTCACCAGCCTCTGGGTTGGAGTCATTGCATTCAGGACCCAGAGGTCGATTGGAAGGACGGGTTGCATCAGGTTCTGGCTACACAACAGGCTCTCCAGTCGCTGGAAATTGTTAGAGCCGTGTTTTCTTCATCTTCCTCTTTGGATTTAGTTTCACTGGTTGACTTGTCCGCAGCTTCCATGTTCAGAGTATTTATCAGGAACTACAGCACAACCTCTGCAAACTCTCCCTGCAATTTACAGAAAGGGGCGTTCACACTGTCCAATCAGGACAGCCAGCCCCCCAGTGGGAGCTGGTTACTTTCAGGCAATGTGAAGGACCAAGGGCTGCAGAGTTTTGGACTCCCGCCTCGCTTCCTGCCTTATTGGACACTCTGGGGCTTTGGCGGGGAATACAAAGGATTCCTGACAAAGACAAAATATCAATCAAGGTCATTCCCCCCCTAGAACGGCAGAAGAAGACCTCAAAAACAACAAGCAAATCAGAAATGGCAAAAAAAGGAGCCCACCATTCAAGCAGAATGGTGACTCTGCCGTGCATTACCCCAGCTGATTTGACAGCCAAGTGAATGATAATGACAAAAAGTCATAAACGTAGTTTCAGTGCCACCAGCCGTTCAAGTTAACATGCAATTTTAACACAAATGTTACCAGGTAAGGAAGAAAGGGGATACTGTGTATCTCCCAGCACTCCACATAAGGTGGGGTGTGCTGTCTCACTACATAAAATATAAAAGGGATGAGAATCCCAATGTACCCCTTGGAAACAGTAGTTCACCCAAGTACACTAAAGAGAAAATACAAAGAGAAGCCCAAAGGGGCAACCCACTCTAAGCCCAAAAGTTATAGGGAACTATAAATCCAAACACACACTATGGAGAGACTTGAAAAGGTCACCCATAAAAAGAGTAAAGGACTAGGTGAGCGAGAAAAAAGATTCCCACTCACCTGGGACAAGGCAAAATAATAACCAAGTCCAAGCGAAAGATTCTGGGGTTGACACCAGTCTGGAAGATTTATCATAAATATGAAAATCTTACCTAACAGCCAGGTAAATCAGTTTCAAGTGCAATTGAAACTGTTTGGTGGAAAACACAAGATAGTCGCGTTTCCAAAACGGTGGCCCTCATAAACCATTTCCAAAAGATCAGGGCCTTTTCTTGCAACTGCACAAATCTAAACACATTACAAGCTTGCACGTATTTATAAAAAAGAACAAAAAAGACTGGGGGCCTCATTACGAGCATGGAGGTAATGAAAAAAGGAAGGCGGAATGGCATTACCGGCATCGTTAACAGGGACGGGCCATTATGAGGCGACAACCCACCAATACCGCCACTGCCCATACCGTGCCCCTTCTTGCTGGCATGCGCGCCTACATGCACCCCTTCACGGCGCTGATACCGGGATGCCACTAACAGGAGGACATCACAAGTTACGCGAGCATGCACTTACCGGCATCCCGATTGCGGCAATTAGGGCCTGCACGATGGCGCCAATACAGGCATCGCAAACCACCCACAAATAGCAACCTGCAGTGCAGGCAACTGCCGAAGGTGCACACAATCAACACAGGTGGAGTCAATGGAGCCTGTCCCAGTACAAATGGAGTACACCCACACACCACACCCCTTCCTACACCAAAATGATCCCACTAGCTCTTGCAATCATGGGGCTGGATGACATGCCTGTACTGCTACAACAACAGCAACAACAGCAACAACAGCAACAAAACTACAGCTATAACAGGCAGCACAGAGGAGACGCAGGAGGAGAAGGAGGGTGAGACAGGCCCAGCAAGTTCCACCAGTGCAGCCAGTGGTACCACATAGGCAGCCACCAATCCCTCGCATCAGACCCAGTCCATACAATCTAACCCCAGAGCAGATCCACACCCTGTACCGGTTGGACCAGGACACCATCACCACCATAGTGGACATGATACACGATGACATCGTCTGCCTGATAGAAATCCGCACTGCCATCCCCCCTCTACTAAAGGTGGTGTCTGTGCTCCACTTCCTGGCCACAGGCACCTACCAGCACACAGTGGGCCGGCTGCATGGCATATCACAACCACTCTTGTCCCGCAAGCTGACCCAAGTGCTTGATGCCCTCCTGAAGCATGCAGCATCCACATTTCCCTACCACAGACTGGCCAGGAGCGTGCCGACACCAAAGTAGGCTTCCATGCACTGGCAGGCAGGCCCATTTGCATCGGTGCCCTCGACTGCACCCATGTAGAATTGGTGGCCCCTCATGCCAATGAGGTGGTGTACCGCAATCGCAAGCAATACCACTCCATCAATGTGCAGATGGTATGTGACTCCAGCAAGATCATCACACATTGTTGTGCCCGATATCCTGGATCTACACATGATGCCATGGTGCGACGTAACTCCATGCTACCCTTGTACATGGAGCGACATGCTGGACGACGTGCCTGGTTGCTTGGTGAGTTGCCTGACTGGCCCATGGCAGTGCATTGGATATGTGAGGTGGGGGGATGCATACACAACCTGGGTGGGAATGGGGGGGTGCATACTCCACCTGGGTGGGCCTGGGCGGTGAGTGGACAATGCACCCAGAGCTAAACACTTATGACCTGAACATCCCAACCCGAACATGACACATCAATGCCATTCATAAGACCAATGCCGTACATCAATGACAAAATGCAAGACACACAAGCAGGCCATATTGCAGTACACAATGCATCAAATAAATCTGTGTGCATACATACAGGGACATGTGCATGGCAACACCAAATAGCTGTGGCCATGGCCGTGAATCCTAAAGGTGTCAGCTCTGATTGACTCGCATATACCTCATTGTGCTCCCATGCAGGTGATGGAGGCTATCCCTTGAAGCCGTGGCTACTTAACCCTATGCGGAACCCGCATAACAGGCACGAAGAGGAGTACAATCGGGTTCATGCCCGTACCCGTGTCGTGATTGAGCAGACCTTTGGCCTGTTGAAGGCACGGTTCTGCTGCCTAAGCAGGTCTGGTGGAGCATTCCTTTATGGCCCTGAGAAGGTGGCACAGATCACCATGGTCTGTGTCATGCTGCACAACATGTGCATCCAGAGAAATGTACCACTGCCACCTGACATTGACATGCATGCACCGGGTGAGGATGATGATGGAGGAGAAGCAGCACCCCTGCCAGTACGTGATGCACAAGATGGCCGTGCTGTACGCCAATCACTGATTGACGATTACTTCTGAACCACAGGGACGTTGATGGTTATGTGTCAGTGCTACACTGAGCCCTGGGACCGTGTCTACATGGACACAGGGTGTGTGGGGAGTTGGGCACTGTGTGCTGTCATGAATTGAATGGACACACACGAAAAGAACAATGTCCAGGCATTAAATGATTTAAAACACAACGGGTGTATTAAGGTAATTTACAAAACAGTGCTTTCTCCCTCCACCACTCACACGCCCTCCCCCCAAATCACCCAAACACCCCATACCCCCAATGAACACCCCATACCCCCAAAGAACATGCCATACCCCCCAATGAACACCCCCTTAATCCCCTCTATACCACCAACACCACCTCCCCCCTCACCCATTGTCATCCCACACTATTTGCGGGCTTTTTAGTGTCCGGGGGCAGAATTTGCTTTTCACTCCGCCTTATCATCCGCACAGGGCTGGGGGGGGTGGAGAATACAGCTGTTGATGTTGGGGTGGGTGCAGATGCTATTGGCACCGCCGGTGCTGGCTGTTGGCGCTGCATGTGTGGTAGCATGCTGGTTAGGACCTGCGTGACAGCCCCCAAACTGTCACGGATCATGACTGCACTGGTGTTAATGGCCGCAATGGTCCCAGTATTGGCCTGACAGATCTCTCTGCGTGTTTCCTCCCCATCAGACACATATTGGCGCACCAGCTTCATCATCGACTCCTGCCTTGCCTCCACCCTTGACAGCTGTGCCTCCATGTCAGTGGGTGCTGCAGAGGTTTAGGGTGGTGCGGCTTGGTGGGCCATTGCAGGGCTGGCCTCTGGGGTGGTAGTGAGGTCTGAACTGTGCAGTAGAACTGCATAATCCAGCATGGGGCTGGAGAGTGTGCCCTGAGTGGCATGTTGGGAGGTGGACGGGGGGCTTGGGGTGTGTGGACATTCCACATGGATTGTTCCATCGAGGTCCACATACTCCTCCGCTCCTACATCCACGTTACTGAGTGGGGCTGTGGCTGCTGCCTCACCCACTGAACTTGTGGCAGCGGACTGGGTGCCATCAGCCTCCCCTCCAGCTGTTGTTGGCAGCTCTGTGGTCGCAGTCTCGTCCGCTGCTGTGGTGTCCTCATGTGCCTGCATGGCCTGTGCACTTGCCCTGGATTGGACTGTGGGCCACGGTGCTGCCCCGGATGTGGATTGGCCAGTGCCCGGCGGTCTGGCCCTGGACGTAGATGGCCTTGTGGCAGGGTCCTGACTCCCACCTTCTCCATCAGTGCCTGTAGGGGAAGAAGAGATGCAGGGCATCAGTGATGGTGTTACATGCAAGATGCATGAGTTAGTGCTGTACAGTGTTTCATTTCTCATGCATTGCAATCTTACAGGTGTGTCACACAGGGTAATTTCAAGGGGGGGGGGGTATATTGGCATTAGCCATGGCGTCTCCATTCAGCACTGATGCGTACCAGGTGGCATGCCATTGTATTGAGGTTTGTGTGATGTATGACATGCAAATGGTCCCTGTGTGTTGGGTGTCTGTTGGTAATGGGATTGGCACGCAGCATGCATTTCAGTGTGGCAGGGTTTGGGCCTCCATATGGATGGATCTGTATATGTGTGTATGATGGGCCATGAATTGCCTTGGCTTGGCTCACTTTCACATCAGTTGTACTACGTAATGGTTTGGCCTACTGGGGTTTGCAGGGTCACTCACCTCCATCTCCTGATGTCACGGCACTGGTCTCCATTTCGCCAAAGCCCTCTATGGACTCCATGTGTATGGTCGTGCTGCAGGTCTCTTCGTAGCGCATCAGTTTCGCTGGTGATTGGGCACCCCCGTCTGTGGCCATGGCCTCCCTGCGATTGCTGGACAGGATGTTCCGGACCATGAGACGGAGCTCGTCCCATCTTTTTTTGCAGTCTTTGACTGTGCGGGGGTGGTGCCAACCGTTGACACCTTGCGTGCAACCTCCTCCCAGATTTCCTTCTTACTCAGCTGCACCTCCCTTTTGAGGTTATTTGTGAAAACCTCATCAGCGTGGGTAGCAAGGGTATCTGCCAGCATATTGAAATCCTCATTGGAGAAGCGCTTCTTGCCCAGGCGGGGGGTGGTTTTACGGGTAGCCTTGGACATGATTTATTCAATGGCCCTGGTCTCTCCTCTGTAGCACTGGTGGATTGTGAGGATTGCAATGGATTGTGTTTTTAAAGATGGCCGCCGGCGCATCTCCCGTTCCGACGCGATGATGTTACTTCCGGGTCCGGTTTTACGAGCCCGGTATTTGCATGTTGTTATTACCGGGTCGTTATTAAGGGGTTGTTCCTTGGCGGAGGCGGTATTGGCGGGTCCCATGATGGCGCTATCGGGGGGTTGGAGGGCCTTTAGCAGCATGGCGGTGTAGCCATTACCAGCATGGGGGTTTGTGCGTGCTCGCGCACTCGTAATCAGTTGCTATTGGTGGCGTCAAGGGTGCACGGACGCGCTAATACCTCCATGCCGGTAATGGCTCCGTTTTTAGCGGGGATCTCGTAATGAGGCCCTGGGAGTGTAAATCAGATTTAGCCTGCAGCTTTGAAAAAGAACAGAAAATTACCTGCCCACAAAAGTGACTAAAGTCATACAGGGTCCTTCCCTTACACTTCTTCCTCTGTCCCAAATTGTAGTGAGAAGACTACCATTGTGCCGTAAACTAGTGTAATGATGAAGGATAGACATCAGGAACTTTTGTTGCATCACTATCAAGTTAGACATTATATCTGTAAACTCTTTTGGCAGATCTTTCTTTAACAAATGTGGGTTGCCCAATGTGGTCTCCCCACTGAGCTTGGATCTTAGCACTAGAATGCTCGGGGAGTCTGGCTGTATACACCAATCATACTCTTTCACCTGTTTATCGAAGCCAGCCAGTTCTCATTGCATATGTTGGGAAGTGAACCCTCCCCCCACCCCCCGCTATTCCCATTTAACCCTTAAGTGCCAGGCTGTTAGGCAAGTCTATGCAAAAAGGACGAGCATAATCGTCCTTGGCACTTAAGGGGTGGTGGCACTGGAGAGTCTTATCAGTCTACAGTCCCCATGCGCCCCGTGCATGCAGCGCGCAACGGTCGTTCCAGTACGCAACAAGTTTTCAAGAAGACGAAAGAATGCATTAACAATGAGCAAAGAACAATTCTAAGACATCCGGGACCCACGTCACTCGGCGACCACCTTGCTATTAGGAATCCTTCCTCCTTGACAGCTGTTTTCTTAGGTTTTGCAGAATCTTTAACAGTAGGTGTGAGCACATGCACCCCTAATAGACTTCTAATCCACCACCATAAACGCAAATTCCGTCCCAGTCCCCAATCCTTATTATTGCCGTTGTTCAGTTGCTTGTGGGTAGTTTCAGACTTTTGCAGCCTCTCTACTTTTGCTGATGACATTCACATTTGGCACTTAGAAGTGAGAAGACACAGTTGTCGTTGCCCTCAATGTCCTACGTATTTGAATAACAATGACTTATTCATATAGTTCCTTGAAAATTCTCTGATCCAGTCCACATCTTCATGAACTTCTGTTGTGCTTCTGGAATTCCAGTCCCCATAACTTTACTAGATGCAATTCTCCCCCGTATACCTTTAGTTCCCATCAT
This sequence comes from Ambystoma mexicanum, assembly GCF_040938575.1. Classification (NCBI taxonomy): domain Eukaryota; kingdom Metazoa; phylum Chordata; class Amphibia; order Caudata; family Ambystomatidae; genus Ambystoma; species Ambystoma mexicanum. The sequence continues at coordinate 640,790,434 of NC_090940.1, read as the reverse complement.
TCACATTTTTCATTTGCAAAATTCTAAGGAAGTGAAAACAAAGTCTGTTCTCCCTTTAAATGGCAGCCAGTGAAAAATAAACAAACAAAATGGCCACCATGGAAAGGGAGAAGGGACAGCATGTAGTCCCCCTCTTTCCTTTCCATGGCGGCGTGTCACAGAGCGGGAGCGGACGAGTTGGGGACAGAAGTGTTGCCAGCACGTCCACTCCCGAGAAGGATCGAAAAGAAGGTAAGTGGGAAGAGTTTGAAGGGGTTTGGAGTTGTAGAGGGAGAGGGAAATCTGTGAATGGGGGTGTGGGGAGAGGGAGGGAGAACTTACCTTGTTCCCCAGCAGAGACGATGGCAGACTCCATCCCCAAGGAGGCTCAGTGTGGCAGGATTACCATCTGGTAATCCCCTCGTTCCAAGCCTCTTCATTAGCTGGGAGGCTGCCACACCCCCGCCACCTCCCTACCCCCTGCCAGGTACTAATTTACTTTCTTCTGGGATTGCACAATTAGCGTCATTACTTTAAACGATTGAAACAGCTCCATTTTTAAAGAGCCATGAAATGCCAACTTTTGCAGTTGCAATAGCTATATAAAAACAAGCTATTATTATTTGGATCTTGAGCCTATTCGTCTTGCCAGATTAGCACTGTGCTTTGAATAGTCAAAGGTTAAACTCAGTTGAGGGTGACTTGGACAGTACCCCTCAATGGCCCCTCCAAGATTCAGTAAAGACACAAAGAACAGGCATGGTCAAAATATTTATTAAGTAAATACGTAGACATGCAATCCCCAATGCAATGTCTTGCCACAAGTACTAGGCCAACAAGTGCTGTGAAGCAGCGAGAGGGTGACATATAGCAAACCACACCACTCAAGTAATGAATATATGTTAGTGGCACCCCGTTAGGGTCAAGGGAAAATCTCCCATTATAGGTGTGCAAAAGCAGACTCTATGACTCTTCTGAACCCATCCTGCTGCTCCCTAATAACAGGAGGAGGTAACTGCATCCCAAGTTACTCTTGTAGGCAATGCTGGATTTGGCAAATTAACCCCCAGAAGATCCCGGCCTTAGCTCAAGAACAGAAATTCAACCTCATACACCACTGATACCATCTCCATAACACAGTTCACACAATCTAGTAACCCACTTACATTGGTGAGGAGATTTTATGAAGGGCAGGGACCATTCGCATGGCACTTGGCCTTGCTTGCGAGTATGGGGATGTTTGAACCTTTGACATTTACTGCAAACTAACTGTCAGTAGTAAATGGCAACTCTAATTTTCACTGTCCATGGCTGGCCTCTGGGTGTCAGCATTGCACCAAATATGAAGTGTGCTTACGGTGATAGGCACCATTTTATAGAAACCACTGGTAAATGCTTTGTCAACCGTCACCACAGGCCGAGTGCATGTGTCTTAGGTCGAGTATGTAACCTGAGGAACTCGCCTTGGATGTCTAGTGGGGTTTTTGTAAATTTGCAATGCATGCATAAAGCTCCTAGAAGACCTTAAGAACTTTCAGAAAGCCTGGTCCGGAGGAGCCACAGACCAAAAGCCACTGTCAAGGAGGAAGCCACTGTCATTCAAGAGTGCCCGTAGTTCATCCCAGTCTTCCTTTCTATAGAACATGCCTGTTTGTGGGTGTTCAGGACCTATGAAGTAGACGGAAGAGTGTGTGGTCTCCTACTCATTTGGGTGTTGCTGCTTCAATGCACCAAGTCAGTGCATAAGACCTCAAACCTAGCTTGTGCTTAAGGTGACATACATCCTCTGCATACAGGCCCCATAACGGATAGATGGCCTCCTAGAGCCTCGCCCTTAATGCTGAATGCGTCCTTTGCCCAAGCTAGTCGACATGCATTAATTATCCACCCTGCCACTAATTCAGTACTCGTTCTCCCTTTTCCACCTGAGGCCAATCTAGTATGGCTCAGTAGGGCCAGAAAGTATTTCGTCAAACTCTCAGTGAACCTCAGCACCCATTCTCCACTCTGCCAATTCCTGGCTCTACCACCTCGGTCAGTCGGCTTGGATTTACCAGAACCCCCTTCGGCCATCAGCAGGGTCCAATAGAATGATCTGCTTAAGTGGCCCTCACAAACTTTGGGAACTCCATAGGCCACCCCATGGCCATTATGCATTCACAACATCCACAACAATCATTTAATGCAATGTCACCCCTACACTAGTAATAGGCTCAGTGAAAGTTCAGCCGGCCAATCACAGCTCTCGTCCCTTCTTTTGATTATGTTTTATTTCTGGTCAAAACACTGAGAACTATAAAGCTAAACTAAGCCCATTTGTACAGGTCTCACTGCGAGAGGTGATTCCTTTCGAGATGGTACATTGAATACTCACTTCCACAGCGCTTAGAATCAGTGAACATCAAAGCTTGATTGCATTGTTTGGCATATGAGGCGCCTAACAATTACCTGCAATCTCCTCTCTGCTTCAAATTCCTTTGTATACTTTCCAAAAAAACTTTTATACAGAAGCAACACATTTTATATACATATATATTTTATATTTTTATTTTTATGTTTATTTTTATGTTTATTATTATTATTATTATTATTATTATTATTATTATTATTATTATTATTATTATTATTATTATTATTATTATAATTATAATATTTGGGACTATTTTGTCCTTGTCAGTCGGCCTACCTCTCTAGAGCTTTAAAGGACACGGTCTATCCTAGTGATGAGCCAGCCAGTCGTGCCTTTCATTATATATATCCGATAGCCCGATCCTCTCTTGAGTCCCTCACGCATCCTTGGAATACATCCACATGTCATTATCTACATTGTTTCCCTTCACATGGTCACATATGTCAAGTTTCCTTCCATTTCTCTGTGCCTCCCTTCTCTTCCTATCCTGTCTCTCCCATCCTCCTCCCCTTATTTTTAGTTTCCTCCAACAGATTAGGGCCGGCGAACCCAATGCGCAGACGCAATACGCCCTTAAGCTCGGACAAGGATAGGTTCATTCAAGACATTTATGATGGTGATTCTGAAAGCTCAATAATTAGTTATCCTGGAAAAACAAGTGATTTCCTCATCCGTTTCTGATTAACTGTATCAAAGAGTCAGGACTTTTAAAATTGTATTGCTGACTTAGTGCAATAATAATAGGTTTTTACAGAGTTATTCAAGCCACATTCCTCACAATTCTAACTGCTGAAATAACAGCTATTGCTATCCAATTAATAGCACTCATTTTCTCAACCTCGAGAGGATGAAGGGCTGAGTAGGTCATCGGCAGGATTTGAATTTGGTAAGTGAAGGTTGGCCCTCTGCCTGAAGCAAGCACTTAACTTTTGAGCTATTCATCAGGACGCTTATGCTTTGCTGCTCCAATAGATGAACAATACGTTTAATCTATATGATAAGAATATTGCATTCCCACACGCAAACTAGACCGAACCTCTGTTCATATGAAGTAATGTCCAATAGAAACCAAAGCTAAGACTAGAGGTTGCGAAAATGTAGACAGAGCACGAAAGGGTGTGATAGTCTATGAAAGGGAATAGTAGGTGTGATAAGCTGTGAAAGGGTATGATAGGCTGTGAAAGGGTATGATTAAGTATAATAGTGTGTTATAGGGTATTATAGTGTGCAACAGAGCTTCATACAGTGTGATAGGTTGTGACAGAGTATAATAGGTCTCAATTCAATAGATAGAATGTGACTCAATAGGTACCTGAAGCATTAACCAAAAGGTCAAGATTGATGAGGTAGACTGGTGGCTGGATGTGGAAGAGTGGTTTTCCATTTCTTGTAAGCCCTCGATCAATAATCACCTGGGGTACCCCTGGCACTGCCTATGCGACCCTCAGTCAAAGATCAGAGGGGCAGTGCCAGGAATAGAAAGCAAACCAGGCTTATTCTGCCATATTTACTTTCTGTGACTTCTTGCCACTACCCACTCTTCCACTCACAGCATCTAATAGAAAGCTCCTGAGGGGGTATAGTGGATCCACGATTGGGAGCACCCACCACTTTGTGGGGTTTAAGGACAACCCCAGCATGACAAAAGGAAAAGCCAGGTTAGGCCTTACTGTGAAATACAGTGGTCTAATGGGAAAAGACACACTGGAATATACATGCCAGCCCAAAGCTTAACGTAGCAAAAGGGCCTGGTGAGTGAAAATAGGTGTCTTGCTGAAATGACACAATGAACAGTGTATCATGGAACATATGTGTCTTGCTGAAAATGTCACCATTCTTTTCAACACAGAAACAAACATCATTTTAAATAAAAATGGCCATTGTGAACAAACAAAATGAACAGCAGCCTTTCACTTTCAGTTTGCCACCTTAAAAAATGTAAGTGCTGCACAGGGAAACAAATGCAATCATTGAAAATGCTATTTTGTTTTCAGAGGCCAACTGTAAATCTCTTATTAGCCCAAAACAGACCAATGCTTCTAGGTTTTGGGCAGGTTTCTCAAGTGCCTTCCGCAAATGCAGGCCGTTTGGCTCCTTATCTAGAAGCCAGATCTCTGTGAGACTTCAGCTCAAGCATACCAGGTATTTACGACCAGCCTGGGTGGGTAAAAATGTTTTTAACATTACAAAACTATTAGATCAAAATTGTGGTAAACTCAAGATTACAAGGACAAAATGGAAAGGCTAGAATGTCCCAGTGATGTCAGAGGGCAGAGGTTAATCATCTGCTCCAGGATAAGAATCTCTGTAGGCCATCAGCTGTCAAAGAACAAAAGGCTAATGTTTTTACCCAAGCCTTAAATCAATATTCAGCACAGAAATGGGAGAGGCTCTGAACCAAGTGTGTTCAGGGGAATGAGACCAAGAACCTCAAACGAAACTGTTACTTATATGTATAAATATATGATCATTGACTTTCATTGAAAATTTCATTTTATTCAATAACTTTGAGATCCTAATAGTTAGACTCGGGACTGATCTCATTTGGAAGCTGCTGTCAGGATGATGGTGTTGATATCAGTTGTATCTGCATTTGATTGTTTATAACCCAGTGCCAACCTTAAAGGTGTTTCTAGCTGCCCTGAACAAATTATATGTTTCATATTCCCAACTATGTTCGTTTTTAAATAAAGGGCAAAAAACCCTAGTGCGCCTGTGCGATAACGTGCCGAAGTGAAAGTAACCTCCACCAATGCATCATGGTTTGGGGAACCTTAATATTTTTATATTATGGCATTTATTGGTAAATGACAAAAGTTGCCATGCAAGTGGAACTTTTTGAGTGGAAAAGCTGACAGCTAAAAATAATGTAAATGATACAAGGTGTGTAGCTCTCCACTCCACTTCACTTCAATCATGGAACTCCCCGGGCCTTTAGGCAGACAGGGATGGAACCATTGGAAGGGGAGAGAACTGCAGAGGTCCAATGGAAATTTGAGGCGATACATTCTTTAAAGTAATGTTTATCTTAATAGAAGCATCGATGTTATCGGAAATAGTGATAATGATTCAACTTCTAGACACAAAACTTATAAAGAGCACCAACTGTGAGCTTATTCATTATGAATGTGTGGACAATAATTTTGAAGGTCATGAGCAAAAGGTTTCATTTAAGCCAAATGCTTAATAAAAAAAACAATACAAAAAAACATTTGAGGCTAACAAGTTGACACCTCCTGAACTTAATATTTTGCGGGAGGGACTTAACATTAAAAAGCATTTGCTCTATGCAGAGGGGGACAGACAAGGAATTGAGAAACAGAAAGACCTGCCAAATCCCATTGAATTAAGGTGAGGGATTTGTTAATCTCCCTGATTACAAGCAAGAGGAACTGGCCCAAAGAAATTCCCTGCACTAAAAAAACAGAAGAGTACAACAATGTACCAAAGGTTTACTGTTTTATGTGAGAGCTCTCAGACCGGAATCAAGCAATGGACAACCCAGCATTCTCCAATACTTTTTCTTCAATTGCAGTCTTGTTCAGGCATTTTTGAGGCACTGTGAGGTCACAAAATAATGATACATTGCAGAAACCTAAGGTGAAATGGGATTAGTTAATAAGGTAGACTACATATACAATATGTAGGGGATTAGTACTTAGATTGGATAGAAAATATATATGATGGCTCCTCTTGCGACCACCTCCTAAATATTTCAACTACAAATGTTTCAGGTTAGTGTACTGCGATTGGGTGGTGCAACAAAGTGTGAGCGTGGAAGGTGAATAGGAATTGGTCAAAGAGGGTCTTCTCAGCCTTGGAGCTTTGGAAAGTTACCAGCCCAAGTGCAACTATTCAAGGTGGTAGGAATGTCCCTGAAGGTGCTGCATGTTCCCAACAAGTTAGCATCTCCAATCCTCTAGGCCTTTAGACAGAACATTAGGCTCTGAACCTGGTATTACTTTTGTATCATTCTGCCTTCGTTTGGATGGGAACATCTGCCTTAGCCTGGCTCAAATGAATAGGCTTTGTCTCCCAGGTTCAGATCACGTGTGCAGGGACCACAAACTTGATTTCGCGTGCTGCATTTATTAGGATTTTCAGCTTTTACACACACAGGAGTCCTATATTGTCTGCTAATATGAAACCTTCCCCCCCTCATCGTCCTTGACAAGAGTATGCACAGTGGCTGTAATGAAAGCCTGGTCTGCGTGTCTCTGCGAAATCAGCATTTGAGTCTCTATCTGTATTCCCGAGTCCTTTCAGCACCTTCCATTCATTTCAATGTAATCGTGGCTTTCTTCTTGATTTATATGGCCACCCATGTTAGTTGCATTTAGCATCAGCAAGCAGTTCATATGTATTCTTGTGCACTTGTTGTTACTGCATTGCAAGAGTGTGTATGTTCTCTCTAAGTCAGTCATAAGCATGTTATTCTTGTCTGCACGTAATTTAATCTAATTGTCTTCATAGCTTCATGCAGGGATGCATATGCACTGCATGTCTAACACATCTATGTGAGAGTCTCTGTCGTTACGTCATCAGCTTCTGCAGGGTCGCAGTCAGTCTACCCGATCCATTGACTGCAAACTTATATCTTCTGTGCGTCATTAAGATAAGGTCTAAAGGGCTGTCTGAGTGAATAGTGTTTCTCACACCTGCAGTACATTGACGATGGAGATGAGGGGACCAGGAAAGATGTACACCTGTCATATCTCTGCTGCCGAGATGAGAGTGGCATAGATGCAACAAGGGCCACTTTTAGGTCTCCCTCTTCAATCCCCTCTCTGACTTTAACACGACAAAATTCTGTTTCTCCATCTGCCTTTGTTTCTACATCCAATAATATTGTCATGGTCTTCTCAGTGGTCTTCTTGCACTGTGCTATAGCATCTCAAATGGCACAGAATGCTAGCAGTACTAGCACTAAGGCAGCTATGAGTACCTTCAGTCCATTGGCCATCCAGGGTGGTATCCAGGAAAAGATATATGTCAGCCATTCATCTTCTCCTACTGGCTAGTTACTGCCTCCATTCTGGCATGTAGGTCTGACAATTGCATTATCAGTTCCGTGAGTCCCAGTCTCTCCATCGTGGGAGGGTGTGTATGTGCAGCAAGATGGTCTGATCTTTGTGCACACACCTCCTCTCATGACTGTGAGGAGATCCAGAATGTGTCTGTTCTGTTGGGTCATCAGTCTGACATCTCTCAGTTCTTCTTTGATAGCATTGAACCCCTTGACTGTCGGATTTTTTGTCTGCAACAGTTCCCATCTTGTGATCTGGAGCCACTTGGTGTTCGAGCTGGCCTGAACTCCTGGAATGACTGACGCAAAAAAACATTTCAGTTCTGCTTAACAGTCTGTGCTCTGGTGGTATCGCATCCAGTGCTTAGTCCATATTTGTCGATATGTAGTTTCCTCTGTTTATTCTTGTCCTCTCCACAGATTGCTTCTTCATCTGGTGTGTATTCCATTTGGGGCACCACTAATGCTGGTGTATCCAGCTGCACTAGGGAGCATATCCATCCCCAGTTCAATGGTAATTGCATGTACGCCTTAGTGTCACACACCCACCCGGTGTCCCGCTCTCCAGACCGAGCGTACAGACTTGTCATCTCTATCCCCGTTGGCGCTTGCCCTCTGTGTTGTTGCGGCGGTCACCCTTTGCTGTCATACCCACCCGGGCTCTTGCATACCTTCCGTCTGCAGTTCCCAATGCACCCGCATTTGCCGACACAGCGCATACTGCCCCAGAGGTTAGGCACTGCTGCTGTTTGTCTCCGAGGCAGCACTAACTCCCATGCCTCGTTGTCGGGTTGCTAGGCAACTTTCCACCAACAACCTTCTTTTGGTCACGCAAGGATTAAAGCATGGCAGCCGCTCTGTACGCAGCATCTCTACCTGTCTTGTTGCTTCGCTCCTTTGCTCTGTTATTATTCCTCTGATCTCTGTTCACCTTTTCAGGGCATTTCTGCTGCCATTTCCTTTTTGCCCTCCTCCTGCTCTTTCCTTCTCTTTGTAGCTCTGTCTTGCTTCTGGTCTACCATCTTTTCTTTGCTGCCTATGTCCAGCTGTGATGTGACCCATATCCAGTGGTGCCAGAGTAGAGTACCTGGAACTGTCCTTGTACCGTGTTAATCCGGGGTACCCATCCGTGGTACAGGGAGAACCATGCTAGTTTCTGCCTCCCAGCTTTTACTAGATTGGTGTGCAGACATAGGGTGGCATTCCTGTGACACTAGTACTTCCCAGCTATCCTGGTTCTCACTGTGGCATTAAAGGACAAGGGACTCATCAGATCAGGTACACATCAGCGCTCTGTAATCCTTGACACTTGGACCAACAGCTATTACTGTGTTACCTATTCATACCCTGTATCTTCGATGTTTGTTTGCATCCTTTGCTCGTTCCAACTTTCACTGGACTGTCATTCTGGAAATACAGGGCAGCATTCTCGAGTGGTACCATTGACATAGGGTCTGCTTTTTTCTCTACCCACGTGAGCAGCTTTGCACTTGCCGTCCATTCCTTGAGACAGTCATCATTTTCCTTCTGTATCACTTCTACTGGAACCGTTAGGAGTGCCTGTGCGTTGCACCCCACAGTCCCTTCCATCCAGCCTTCTCCTGTGAACACCTGTCCGTACAGCAGCAGCTAAGCATCCTGGCAGCCCTCCTGTCTCCTTTTTCCCTGTCTTCAGACATTGCAAATCCCCTTGTGTCAATACCTTGGCTTCTCCTCTGTTTGGGCCATCCAGAATGTATTCAATTGACTTGACTGTGCTCCAGTAGTCATCTATCATGGCCTGAGTCTTGACATAGCTGGCTTCACACGGGAACGTCTTCTGTGACATCCATCACAGTGTGGCCCATTTTCCTTGAAATCGGCCCCTTGTGGTGCAGAGCGCTAACTGCATAAGGCATTGTGCTCTGGCTGCTGGAATTTCTGTGGCTATGAATGTTCTGGAAGTACATATGGCATAGGGGATGAGAGAGCACACATAGCAGCTCTCCTTCGTGGATTCTCTCTCCACCTTTATCATATGCCGATACCACATGTTGTTAGACACGTGGCTGAATCAGCTAAATAGGCACTTACATGCTCAAAGTCCATGGGCCTCATTACGACCCTGGAGCTCCTGGATTGAAGGGGGCCGGTACAGCACCGGCCCCCTTCAGTCCGGGAGCGCCGATTACAAGCTTCCCATCGCGGGACCCGGATTGCACACCTGGTGAAACCAGGCGTGCTTTCCGGGTCCCGCGAGGGGAAGAGGGAGGCAATAACAGGCCAAATGTAATCTGCCCGTTATTACCTCCCTCCCCATTCCCATTGAGCCCTATGCGGGCTCCTGGGGAAGGGTTCCTGCAAGGAGGAGTTACCGGGTCCTCCTATCTCGGAGTGACCCGGTAAGTCCCCATTGCAGGAACCCGGTAATGGAGCCCGGAACGGTGGCAGTCATGGAGCTATTAGCTCCATGGCTACCGCCGTTCTCATAATGAGGCTCCATGTCTGTGCTTCACCTGAGTCTTTTCACTTCTCGGGCAGCACTAGTGACCTGCTCAGATATAGCTTCAGTGATAGCAGGGGTCAGGGTTGTGTTAACATATGCTTCAGCCTGTGAATGAGATAAGGCAACCTTTTGCAGCGCAAAGAGGGTAAAGAGATATGGATAGCAGAATGCAAAAAATGTCAACACAATAGCTCTGGCTGCAGTTTCCATGCCTTGTAGAGCTGCGTGCTCCTGACTCTGTCCACAAACCTGGCACAAACGCTTACCAAAACTCTGAATGTTCATCATTATCATTTGTTAGGTTAATCAGGCTCTTCTGTGACTATAGGCGCGTTATACATGCCTTATCATATCATATATCATATCAATACCCTGCCAATGCAGCAACAAACAGTAGTTAGAAAAGAAATTGTACTTTTGGGTGACCCAGCACCGTAATAATGGGCACGTTACTTCTTGTCAGTATTGGATAGCTGTGTGCAACCTAGAGAAGAAAAACATAAACAAAAAGTGTTGCTGATATCATTTGTTAGAGGTTACCATGAGTTCATAGAGTGCTTTTCCGTGTTTGTGCAAGTGTGAAATGTGAGAAACCTCGGGATCTTCTGCACAGGTGGCTAGGGAAAAGCCATCGCTATTGGATCCCGAAGCTGGGGCGGAGAAGCGAGGGAGGATCACCTGGGTGGAGGGTTCTTGGGGACTGGGAATGGGATGCCCTTGGATGAGACATGGTATCCCCCTTTGCCTGTTGGCAACCAAACCAAACCTTACCCAACCTCCATAAGTCAGTTCCCCTCATTTATCCAAAATTGACACTTGACAGTACTGAAATGAAGAAGAGGCAACTAAGAGGAATGAAGACTCTGCTCTTTTACCACTCTTGTACTGGGACGAGGAAGATGCCCACTTAGAACTACAAAGGTTAGGCATGTCTCGTTGATTGTGGTCAGGCAGGGTTGATTGGACATTCACACCTTCAGCTTGTCAAAGGGCTGCAGGTGGATAAAAGGAGATAACAGGGAGACCTGGGTGTAGTAGGTGAATTGGAGGAGGGACAAGAGAAGTTGCAAAGGGGCTTGTGTAAGCAGCTGAAGCAGGACGCTGAGATGCTGGGGACTCCGGAGCGAGGCATTCCATGGAGGCACGGCGTGGGAGCTGGGACTCCCTGGAGCAGGTTAAACAAGGTGAAGGAAGCCGTGTGGAAAGGCTGTCCCTTTCCCCTTTGCTCGTAGTGCTAATTCCCTTGTGTTGGAGGACCAACACAGCAGTGTCTGAGGGGCAGGAGCTGGAGCCTTGACATTAAATGCAGAAGGCCATGTGATCCGCACTGCAACAAGAACTGTGAAAGCAACCAATTGAGAAACCCGGTGCGCAAGTGTATGAATTTTATCATATGCTGGATACCAAAAGGGAAGCATGATATCAAAGTAAGACGGACACAAGTGATCACAGTTCAAGGGTGTTTATTAAACTGTAAAATGGGTGAGATAAACACCTAATCTAGACCTAAATCTAAGATGGGAGCAAACTACAACCATCAAATAATAATAATACAGTCCTAGTAGAGTCCAGTCAAATAAAAAGTGCCTATACTAAAAAAAACTATTGCCAATACTTACCGCTATGCTACAAAATAGTGTGGGATAATGTTCCCAAGAAAAGAAAGAAGTGTTCACAAAATGATAAGTCAGGATGTTATGGCCGAGGTCTCCCTTCCCCACGTTTTTAGCACGGGACAAGGTGGCCCTCTTCAGCACAGTACGCTCCTGGGCTTCCTGGCACGAGTTTACAGTTCCTTTTCTCTATATCAGGGCCTTCTGTGTCCAAGTCTCTTCTCATGCAAAGTCTCTTGCCTCAGAGGGCCTGATATGTCAAAAACAAGAAAACAAAAGTTCCTTGTGCTAAACTTCACATCAGGCGATTACTCTTCACCCTAGGATCCCCCTCAGCTGGGCTCCGATACTTCTTTCAGCGTCAGCCTCCCAAAGCCCCTGCCAATTTAAACAGAGACTTCCGAAGGGTGATCTCGTTTCACTGGGTCACTCTGTTAGCCTATGGCAAGTGCGAGTTTCACAAAATCACAGTTTGCACTGCATTCCGCTCAGCCGGGCACAAACGCCTGTTTCACAACTCCCTCAGTCGGGTTCACAATTTCACAATCGTCAAAACTTCTGCAACGTATCAAGGACTTTCGATTGTACAAGGGATTTGGCTTGACTCTTGTATGACGACCTTGACACCTCACGTCAGCCTTCCCTATGGCCTCTTGGTAGTTTCAATGCTTTAAGTTCAATACATCCTCTTTGTTCACGAGAGGGGTACCAGTCAGAGACCTTCTAATGAGTGCTCACGTGGTGCCGGACCGCTCTATCTCTGGTACCAAGTTGGTTCACAAAAAGACCTCTATCTATTAATATTCTTAATGTTGCCACTGCAACCTTGAGCCTAACACAGTCCGGTCCACTATCAGGTTCTTCCGACTCACCGGCGGCGCTGAACTCGTTGGCATTTCTTTTGCCGCTCGAGTCAAGCACGGTACCATGATCACAACCGCATCTACCCACCCTGGCTATCAGTGCACGAGGGTTCCATGTACCGCTGACATCCGTCACACCGGTTGCCAGCTGCGATTCCCAGTCTTATGTTGCCTTTTTCGCAAGCTTTGCGGGTCTGGGTTGAAAAGGGATAGGACAATTCCCTCCTTGACATCCTTTCAGGGCTTGTCGCCTTTTTCCTCCGTTTGAACTGCCGTCCTAGAAGAGCTGCTTCCTCGTGCATTCGGCCTTGCTCAGAGTGCTCTCTCATGCTCTGTTTTTATTCCTATGGGGAAGGGACAGGGCAGACAGTGTGTGTAGTTGTCGGCAATTGCATGAATCTGCCTGACTCTTGTGTTGGGACATGTTGGGTAAATGGCTCTGGTATTAGTTTGTTGTCGCTCACAGTGTGACAAAGGGTTTGTGTTGGAAAAGGGGGCGGGGTGATAGAGTTTCTAAGTATCTTACTGGTAGGAGGGGGAAAAGGTGTCATAAGGAAGGGGATACCGCGTCTCACCCTTTGGTGTCCCACTACCACTTCCTGAAGACCCCTCATCCAGCTGACCCTCCTGCACTGGTCCACACCCAGGAACTGGATACAATAGTGATGGCTGTGTCCTGGCCACCTGGATGACAGATCCCCGGGGACTAGCGGGTGAGACACCTTCAGGTTTCTCACATAACTTTCGTCCATGAGATGTAGCCGCATCTGTTTCACAGGGGAATCAAGAATCAAGGGGAATCAAGAAAGGAAACCTACAGTCCCCTGGTCTTTTCCTTTTCGGTGTTCCACAGTGAAACAGTAGGGTTGCAGGTCTCCTTAGAGAAATCTACTACCTTATAATCGGGTTCTGGCACAGGGTTTGTTTCATGGTGTTATAGCATATATCATCCTCGTCAGTCCAATGAAGTTTCTGGGGTTCAGCATTCTTAAGTTTATCTGTCAGCTTAGTTGTTTTGTCGGAAAGGGTTGGGATAAACCTGCAGTAATAACCTATTAACCCTAGAAAGGTTCTAAGATCCCTTTTGGTTTTGGGTGCATGTGTATCTAAGACAGCTTTCACTTTCTCATTTTGGGTTTGTACGTTCCCATTTCCTACAAAGAAGCCAAGGTAATTTACGTCAGAATTGGGCAGTCTGCATTTAGATGTAATAGCAGTCAGGCTGGCCTCTTTGAGGACTTTCATAATAGTATACAAATGGAAGAGATGGTCCTCCCAGGTTTTACTATAAATGATGACATTGTCAATATAAGCTCCACAGAAATCGGAATAAGGCTGCAAGATTGTATCCATGAGGTGTTGAAAAGTGGCTGGAGCGCTGTGTAAGCCAATAGGAAGGACTTTGAATTGAAACAGTCCTAGTGGTGTTAGAAATGTGGTCTTTTCCTTATCACACTCAAATACTGGGACTTGCCAGTATCCTTTTGTTAAGTCTAGGGTGGATAGAAAGGTGGTGGATCCTTGTTTCTCAATTAGATCATCGATGCGTGGCATGGGATATGCATCAAAGTCAGAGATTGCATTGACTTGACGGAAATCTATGCAAAACCTCCAGGAGTGGTCAGGTTTAGTGACCAATACGATAGGGGAGGACCATGGGCTCGAAGAAGACTCAATAATATTGGCTTTCAACATCTTGTTGACTTCTGCCACCACCAGCTGTTTACAGGTTTTCAGGAGTCTATATGGCTTCAAATGAATCACTTTTCCCTTAGGTGTTCTAAAATAGTGGTAGGTGCCTTTTATTCTTCATGGTTCTTCTGAAAATACATTGGGAAATGAATTGACATCATCTTTTAGATCTTCTTGTTGTTGATTGGATAGCTCTGGAGAAATTAACTCAAAGCTGTCTATTTCTTCTGAAACCAAACAGTAACATACTTTGGCATGGACAGCTAATGGGTTCCCTTTCCACTCCTCTAGGAGATTTGCGTGATACAAATGGACCTTTTATTTCCTGTCCGGTTGGGCTACTTTGTAAGTACAGGTTCCTGTTCGTTCTACTATTTTGTACGGCCCATGCCACTTAGAGACAAGCTTGTTTTCTGAGGTGGGTAAGGAAAACGATCTTAGGCTTACTTTCTTGCCATAAGTGGATTTTTGTTGGCTCTGGGCCTTTTCCATGTGAGTACAGACTAGATCTAGAACAAGTCTCATATGCTCTCGCATTCTAGTAGCAGTCTGCGAGATGGAAATGGGCGCCTCCTCTCATTCTTCCCAGGTTTCCTGGAGCATGTCTAGAACATTTCTGGGCTCTCTACTATAAAGCAGCTCAAAAGGAGAGAATCCTTGGAGGTCTGAGGGGTTTTCCTTACTGCAAATAGTGCCCAAGGGATCATTTGGTCCCAGACTTTTCGGTCCTTATCTACCAATTTTCCTGGAATTAATTTCAGAGTTTTATTGAATCTTTCTACCAGGCCATCGGTTTGAGGATGGTACACAGAGGTTCATAGGGAAGTAATGTGGAGTACCTCTTTGACTTCTGCCATAAGCTTGCTCATAAAATTTGAACCTTGATCGGTTAGTATTTCCTTTTGGTTAAACCGGCCCTGGAGAAATACTGTAGAAGGTGTTCAGGATTTGCTGTGTAGTATTATTTCGCATTTGGAATGCTTCAGGGTATCTGATTGCATAGTCCACAGTCACAAGGACATGCTTGTTGCCTAATGTGGATATTTCTAGGGGGCCAATGATGTCCATCCCGTTTCTTGAAAAAGGGATTTCTATGATTAGTAAAGGATTCAGAGGGGCAGGTAAGAGGAGGTGCGTGCTGGTTTTCTGGCAGATCTTGCACGTCTGGATAAAGGTCTTTATATTGGCGTGAATACCTGACCAATCAAATTTCACACTGATATGTGCTTGGGTTTTAGATTGACCTAAATAACCCCCAGTAAAATGTGAATATGCAATTTCCATTACAAACTTTCGGTGGGTGTTGGCGATTACTAACTATGGGCCTCATTACGAGGTGGGCGGTAAGGGATTACCGGCACCGGTAAGGGCACCGGTGCCGGTAATCCCTTACCGCCCTACTACGAGTTCCCTTTGTGGGTCCTCCCTTAACGCCTGGTGTTTCCAGTCATTAAGGACGGACCTGCAAAGGGACTCTGGAGCTAATAACGGTACCACAATTTGCGGTACCGTTATTAGAACCTTCCCCATTCCCATTGAGCCCTATGGGGGCTCAAATGGGGAAGGGCCCTGGTGAATGGGGAATTACTGGTCCCGCCAACCTTGAAATGGTCCAGTAATTGCTCCATTCACCAGGGCGGAGTCGGAAGGATTTTGGAGGCAGCCATGGCGCTAATCCAACCTCGTAATGAGGTCCTATGTCTTTATTAGGCCTTCAGTAGATGTTACCCTTCTATATAGCAACCCCTGCTTTAAGAAGAAAAAGGGATTTCCCATCTTCATACCTTCTCTTTAGGCATAGCTTGTAGAAAAGCTTCAGCGAGAGCTGGATCATTTCACTGGGCGAAGGTAGATCAGAAAAGATCGTAGAATCTTCTCCCTTCCTTTCTTCGATGTTAACAGGTTTATCAGCTTCCCCAAAGCCTAGTGTATCTCTTTCTGTTTCATCTGGTTCAGTTTCATATGATATGATATGATATATGATATAGCATTTATAACACGCCTATACACAAGTGTTTCCTTAAACTGAGGAAATGGAGTATTTTCCAGAATTTCTTGAGCAATATTGGTCAATCAAAACCAAATTGGTAGGAATCATTCCTCTTTTCCCAGGGGGAATAACAGCTTCCCTACTACTACAGATATCGCAACCTGTCAACTCTTTAGTGGCAACAGAGGGGCTAGAAGCTCTATGACTACGTTTTTGAAATTGTAGGTTTCCCCAAATTGTTTCAATTGAGTCACATCCCACTACTGACACCATATGTAGGGAAGGCATAGTATCAAAGCAAGACAAACACAAGTGATCACAGTTCAAGGTGTTAAACTGTAAGAATGGGTGAGATAAAGGCCTAATCTAAATCTAAATCTAAGATGGGAGCAAGCTACGAACATCAAATAATAATAATACAGTCCTAGTGGAGTCTAGTCAATAAAAAAGGGCCTATACTTAAAAATCCTACTGGCAATCCTTACCGCTAACTACAAAATAGTGTGGGTTAATGTTCACAAAGAAAGAAAGAAGTGTTCTCAAAAGGATAAGTCAAGATGTTGTTGCCGGGGTATCCCTTTCCCACGTTTGAAGCACGGGACAAGGCGGGACTCTTGAGCACAGAACACTTCTGGGCTTCTTGGGCCTGAGTTTACAGTTCCTTTCCCATATCAGGGCCTTCTGTGCCCAGGTCTCTTTATGCAAGGTCTCTTTCTTCAGAGGGCCTGATACATCACAAACAACAAACAAATGTTCCTTCTGTTTCTTCAAGTTGGGCCAATACTCTTTACCCAAGGATCCCCCTCAGGCGGGCTCCGATCCCTTTCGGAACTTCATCCTCCCTCAACCTCCCTTAGACCAACACCCCACTGTAGACATCCCTCAGACGGGTTCACAATGGTTACCACAATGCAGTTAACTTAGTTTTTCAATTCACTGGGTTTGAAAGACTTTTGACTGTACAATGGGTTTTGACTTGACCCTTGTATGACCATGTTGACTTTTTTTGCTGGCCTCCCCTGGGGTCTCTTGGTTCTTGGAGTTTTCTTAGTGTAACATATCCTCCTTGTTCATGAGCCGGGTATTCGTTAGAGTCTTAGGAATGAGCGCCCACGTGGCGCCCGGCCACTCTAACCCTAATACCTCGGTTGTTCACAAAGACCTTTGTCTATTACCTTCTTTCCTTACGTAAATGTTGCCACTGCAACCTTGAGCTTAAAACAGTCCGGTTTACTATCAATTTCTTCCAACTCACTGGCTGTGCTGAACTCGTTGGCTATTGTTCCACTGGATTCAAGGACGGTACCACGGCGGCAAGCACTTTTCCCCACCCTGGCTATCAGTGCGCGAGGGCCCTGTGTACAGTTGACATCTGCCACACCAATTGCCAGCTGCAATGTTCCTTTATCGAAGGCTTTGCGGGTCTGGGTTGAAAAGGGCACAGGTAATTCCCTCCTTGTCATCCATTTGTTTTCAGGTTCACACCTTCAGTTTCTCACACCGCTTCCTAGACCTGGCCTTTAAACAGAGGGGTGCTGCATACCACTGATGCATGGGTTTTTGTGCTGGGGGAGAGGCGCTTTGCTAAATGAAACTAGTGTAATTTCCATTGAACAATAGACACTCTCTCCTGAGAGTGCGTGAGCGACCCTGAGAGCAGAACGAGTTTGCATTGCTTTTGGGTCGAAAGGAAATAGGGTGCTATTTGACACTTATTTTTTTACAAATCTGTGATTTCAAAACTGCAAGCATTTTCAAGTGTGCAGAGAAACCCCATGTGTCCAACAATGAACATGTGATGTGTAGCTTGTTTTAAAATCGAAACTGTGTTTTGTTTTCAATCAACATCTAGTCAAATTTGCCTGTTATTACAGAAAGGAAAGTGCCTTGGGTGTTGAAGCTTTGTTTGTGCCGCAAGAGAAAGTGGCGTGTGCTACCAGTAAAGACCTATTGAACATAACCTGTAAATAAATATATATTCTGCCTACACCCCTGCCTGGTTCTTGGCTCATTTTTTGCACAGGGAGAGGAATCTATGTGGTTCTATATCAAGCCTCATTACAAGTATGGCGGTCCGGGAATAAGGGTGCAGGAAGCAACTTACTGGCACCCTTCCCAGACTGGCATACTACAAGAACGCTGGTAGGGGCACGGATACCCCAGCAGGCCTGACCTGTCGGGAGTTCAGGCCCTTACCGGCATGTCTCTCATTGAAGCACCAGCACCGTTAGCAACGGTGCCGTTGCTTCAGTGTCCCCATCCCCACTCCATGGGAATGGGGATTTACTGTTACGCCGCCACTTATGATATCCCGGTGGCACCGGGATATCAGGAAGAAGGAAACAGCTCATGTAGACAGCTGGTGGTATAATATGTCGATGCCCTTCACAGAGCAGCGAGATGAAAAGACCCAGAACTTCTGAGATGATGGCGGAAAATGAATGGTAGATGCACACTGCCATAGCCGCTAGGACTCTGCATGGCATAGCAGGTCCTTCTGATCCATTTCCTTCTTGGTTGCCTGCCATGTGTTAGGACCTAATTACACTGGCCTGTACAAACCACGCGGGACACCGCTGGCTCACGTCCTTTCTCCTACATCAAGTGACTTCTCTTCCCCTTGTGCTCTCCCCTCCCCCTCTCTCCTCCTTCCTCCTTCCTTCCTCCTCGGTCCTCCCTCCTCCCTCCTCTTGCAGCAGTCTCTGCCCTCTTAAAGGGGTTGCGTTCCTTTTATTCTGCAACACCCCCCGTTGCTTATCGGGGAGGTTCACGGTCTATATTAGCGCAATGAGATGTGGGGGCCTCCGTATGATCTATTGGGGGCAGCCGGGCGACTCACAAGTCTCTTCGTCCAGGGCTCTGACCGGCGGGTCATCGGTCTCTCTTGAACCAGGCGCCTCTTCTTCTCTTGTTGTCACTGGACCGTATCGGCCTCTTCCTGGTGTAGCTTGTGGAATAACAAAGTGTTGCGAGTTATCTTTCCTTCTTCTATTGCATTGATCATTGGTCCTTTCACTTCGGTGACTAGGAGTGGTCTGGTGCCTAGCTGGCATAGGTCTTCCTTTTCTGCCTCTCTCTGACGATTACAACTTCACTGACCGGGAGCTGAGGTTCTTTCACCATTCTTTTCCGTCTGTCCACTCCTAGTCTTTCCTCTTCTTCTCTGCCTCTCTTTCTCTGATCTCTGCTTCTTCTTCTAGGGTGTAATCTTCCAGCTGTGGTAGACGAGTCCTCTTCTTATACTTTATCATCAGCTCTGTGGGTGTTCGTCCAGTTGTCTCGTGGCGGGTATTTCGATAGCTACTTAGCATCTGGGAGATGGCTTGTGGCATCGCCACCTGGTTTATGGCTGGTTTATGGCTGCTTTCTGGCGGGTCCTTTTGATGGTAGCCAAAAATCGTTCCACATGCTGTTGGCTTGTGGCCATAGTGGTGTGATTCTTTGGTGGCAGAAGCCTAGGTGTGCCGCAAACTTCTGTAAGTCTTGGCCTTGGAACGGTGGCACATCATCAGATTTGACGGTGTTGGGGACCCCATTTCACTAAATAGGGGCTGTGGACTGTACGTACTTCACAAGAGGAAAGCGTGAGTACTCGTCGATGGTCACTAGAAGGTGGACACCTTCTCCTAGAGGGCCATAGAAGTCCATTGCTACTATGTGCCATGGTCCCTCTGGTAAGGATACTGTTTGAAGTGGGCATGGAGGGCTATTCGGCGCTGTCTTTTGGCAAGGTGGGCAGTGCACTACGATGATGTCCATGTATGGGAACCACACTTCATTCCGGAGTATCTTCTTCGTGTTAGCGACCCCTCTGTGGCCCTCGTGGGTGATAGTCACTAGCGCTTTCCTCAGACTCTTGGGGGCCACTAGGCGGTTGCCTCGCAGCAGTTTCCCTTGATTCATTGTGGCAAGCTCGCTGTGGATTTTCGCTATCCTCTCAAGGTCTCTTTTGTCCACCTTCCCGTTCACAAAGTGTTCCGTGTTCAGGTTTCTCCACCTGTTGTTGCTCGTCAGGTGTATTGCAGTCTAGATGGTGGGGTCTGCTCTGCTTTTGTCTGCAAAGAGGTGGCTTGTAATGGCGGGGGTAGAGCGTTGAGTGATAGTTATGCTGTGCAGGCTTCTGCCTCTTTCCCCATGACCTCTTCCGCTATTCCCTCTGGGTGGCGGGATAGATAGTCGGCTGGGTTGGCTTTACCCCCTGGTTTGTGGACAATGGTATAATCATACTCCAGAAGATGAATACCCCACCATTCTATGCGTGGGGCATTTTAGTTTTGGGGTTGCCAAAGAGTGAGAGCAACGCCTGGTGGTCTGTGATGAGGATGAATGACCAGCCGATAATCAAGTGATGGAACTTCTCACTCGCCCAGACTGCTACCAGGCTCTCTTGTTCGGCTTGAGAATATGCCTGTTCGATGGTGGATAGTGCTCTGCTGGCCTAGGCTACTACCTCCATGCAGTCCCTGTTGTTTGGGTCTATTTGCGTGGGTATGGCTCCCGGGCCCACAGGGCTGGCATTCACTGTGATTTTGGTGTCCCATTCCGGGTTGAAGTACGCCAGCAGCCAGTTGTTGGCTAGTTCATCCTTGATGGTACAGAATACTTTCTGGCAGTGCTCATCCCACTCAAAGGGGGGGGGGTCCTTTTTGAGAGGTTTCTGAATGGGGTTTGTGAGGGTGGCATAATAGGGAAGATAATGGGCGCAGTATCCTGCCATTCCTATGAAGGAGTGCAATTCTGCGACGTCGTTTGGCGCTTCCAGGTTGACAATAGCACTTATCTTGGTGGGGTCGGCCATGATACTGTGATCGGAAAAAATGTGGCCAAAGAAGCGTAGGCTCTGCTTGTTAATGGTGCACTTCCATTCATTGAGGGTGAGGCCGGCATTGTGGAGGATGTTGCACACTGATCTTAGTGCTCCATCATGCTGTTCTTGTGTGATCCCGAACACCAGAATATCGTCGCTATAGTTTGGTGCGATCGTAACAGGTGCAATTAGCCATCAGAATCGTCTATTGAAATATTTTGGCTGCAGACAATATTGCAAAGTTGAGCCGTTTGTAGCCGAAAAGTCCCTCGTGCATTGTGAATGTGGTTATCGGTCTCGAGGCAGGGTCGATGACTAACTGGTGATAACCCTGGTTGAGATCTAATTTGGAGAACTAGGTGGCTGTGTTTAGTCTCACCAGCATATACTCGATGTTGGGTCCCGGGTGTCTCTCCCTCTGAATTGCAGTATTGGAGACTTGCATGTCCACACAAAGGCGTAGGAAGCCATTGGTTTTGGGCACGACCATCAGGGGGTTCACCCACGGGGTGGGACATCTACTCTCTCGATAATGTCATTCTCAAGGAGCAGTTGCAGTGTGTGCGTTACTTGAGCTTGTAGGTGGAATCCTATTCTGCGGGGGTGCTGCGGCATTGATCTTACTGAGGGGTCAATCTGGAGTTTTATGACCGTGTCTTTCAGTTTCCCCAGTCCTTTGAATAACTCTGGGAATGTTTCTTTGAAATTGTCTATGTCCAATTCACATTGGGACAATGCTCAGAGACTTTGGGTGCTTGGAGGAAGGCGTGTACGGTTTCTGACAGTGCTAGGGGCTTGGCCGTCCGGTAGCTGAGGAGACACCTCCTGGTTGTTGGGCTGTGTATGACATGGATGGTGGTAGATATCCATTGCCCTCTGTGTATCAGATCACAACTGAATTGGCCTTCGGATTGAAGAGGGACCGTCGTTCCCCACTGAAAAATGCATACTTGCGAAGGCTGTAGGGGGTACATGCTCGCAATGACGTTGTAGGCTCTTTTGTTCATGATGTTAACCGCAACTCCTGTGTCTATAATGAATTGATTTTGCAGCCCTCCTATTCGTACCACCACTTTTGGTGCTGTACTGTCATCGAGGTGTTGTATATCGATCAGACGTATTCTCTGCTGTACCTGTCATATTCGTAGTCTGAGTCTCCTGCCAAGGATTCTTCTTCATCGATCGGGGGATTTTCATAGTGGACAAATATGGCATACTCTTGCCCCCACCTTTGTTCCTCTGCCTGGTCTGGTAGCAAGGAGGGGAAGTATTCAGGCATGTTGAATTGCCTTCCTGGCGAGTGAACATTTAGGTTTTCCACTGCTCTTATGAACCCTTGCTGGGTGGGATAAGTTGTTATGCTTCTGTTTTGGGTAGTTCTCCCGCCATCTCTCTCCTGGTATGGTTGGGAGTCGGCGTTTTTGTTGGGTCATATCTCTTGTTCAATGCTGACAGTGGTGGTGGCCTGTATGCTGGTAACATCTGTATTTTCTCTCGGCACATTACTTGGAAGTGATTTTCTTGCCCACATCTCATGCACATCTGCCTGATGGCTGGGCATTGGCCTTTGTGTGGAAACTCAAAGATGCGCCTGTAGCACTGTCTCTCTGCTGAGGGCTGTCGGTTCGTGTTCCATGTTTCTCCGCGGTTCGGTGAGCCAGAGTATCTGGTCTGTCCTTGTGGGTTGGTGGCTAGGGCAGCGACCATGTCTACCTTCTTTGGGTTTTCTATGGCAGCTGCTTGGGCATCCACTCTATCGTGCACCCTCGCAAGATCTGCTATTTCTTGTAATGGGAGGGGTTTCTTCAGCAGGTATTTTCTGAACTGTGAGGATATACATCCGTCAATTACTCTTAGCCTGATGGCTTCGTTGTCGTTGAAATTTGCAAAATCACAGTATGTTATTTTCCTTTGGGGTCAGAGGATGAACTCGCCAATTGTCTCATTTGGTAGTTGTGTACACTGGTTGAAAGTGTATCTTTCGTGGTTCCTGTTGGGGAGGATGACTAACTTTCCATTGTTTGCGGCTGTGAGGCGTTGGTATATAGTTTTCTCTTGAGGCGGGATGATTTTTATGATCACTTTGATCTCCTTTCCCACTCGGTTTGTGAAAATGTCTATCTTGTTGGGTGCTTCCTGTTTCCCTACGGCTCTCATAAAATCTTCAAATTCCTCCATCCACTCCTCCCATCTCTGGCCTTGATCTTGCTGTGGCTGTAGTGTGAATGGGTTAGGACACCGTGTGGAAACAGAGAAATTGATATGAGGCCGGGAAGCCCAAAAGAAACACACCAACACAGGTTACAAAGAACATACAAAGTGCTTTATTCAAAAGCTACAACAATTACCAAAAGTCAATTGACAAACGGATAGCTATTCGGCTCTCAGAATAACAGAACAAACTTTCAATGGTAGTTCGCTGCATTAGTGTGAGAGACCGTACATTGGGATACTCAGGTTTTTATACTTTTTATCCAGCTCTGGCCAACCCCCTCGCGGGTTAACCATTCTTAGAACCAGGCCTAGAGTTCGTTGCCAGGTCGATCCCATAATGTATGCATTTCGATCAGTTTCGCTGATACAGTTGTTCATTTACACATAGGTCAGGGATAGGACAAGGTCTCAGTTTGCGACCCCAACAAGTGGCCTGCAGGCATATTACTTATTCATGTGTGCGGAGGTCACAACGGCCAGAATCCCACTCGAAATGTCATTCGGCCTCCATTTTGATGTTCAGGGTGACTTCCACATTGCAAGAGAACCTAAAATGGCGGCTAAATCCAAGATGGCGATTTACACAGTACACTAAGGTCAAGACCTTGCCGCGGAATCTATTTACACAATGTTTTTAGACAACTTGGCGTAGGCCAACACACATTCAAACAATGCGATAGGAGGTATAATATTATTTTGATTCTGACAGACCCTCCTTTATCCTATGCCAAGTGCTAAACATTATTCCTAATAGTTTTGAAAATATCTCCATGTGCTATCATCCATAGATTCCGCATCATTGTCTGTAATGTCTATGGCCATAAGGTCGTTCATAAAAACCTCTTGTAACATGAATTCTTTAGATGCTGTACTTGGGGCATATATTTTATGCCCTATTGCGCTAACTGCTTGGGCGCAACATCCTCCTAACATTCCACATATACTTGGGAGGCATTGAAAACAGCAACAAAGGAATAACAGGATCCCCAAAATAACCAGAATAACGGAAAGCACCTTCCAACCCCAAGATCGTAAAGAATCCCAGAACCAAGTACTAAGGTTCCAGTCTCCTACAGGGATATGTACATCAGAACTGAGAGTATGCAAGTTCTGTATTGCTTTAAAAATTGTTGGCGAGGAGTCTGGTACGAAAACACAACAAGCGGACCCCACTAATTTGCATACTCCACCTCGTTCTGCCAAAATGACATCTAATGCCATCCGATTTTGAAGTGCTACCAATCTTATTGCTTTTTGCTCTAAGGTCATATTGTAGAGTATGTCCGTGGTCCGGTTGATCGTTCTCTCCAGTACCCTTGCTAATCCCCTAATGTTCTCTGAGTTTGTTATTTGTCCCCAAAAGGGCAAAACTGATTTCGCTATGTCTCCCAATACTTGCCCAGGGGTATCTCCGTTGTCGTCTCGCCGCGGGCGAGCCTTAGAAATCTCTAATGTACTTGCTACAAATACCCCGGGTAACAATATTCCTAAATAACAAGTTCCCTGCCAATCCTTGGGTAACCAGGGAAATGCTAAACTACCAAAAACAAAATAAACAGGCCCCCCTACATACAGAGGCCTGTTTTCCCCAGTCAAATTTACTACGTTTTTACAAGCTTCAAAATCTCCCATTGGCCTAGTGCCATTTCTCTGTACACAGAAAGGAACTGAGTCAGGACTATGATTTATAGAATAAGAAGGAGGTACAGCATCCTTATTGCCTAGCGGAGCCATTTTAAAGGAAATCAGAGTTTGAAAAGGAAGAGATAGTTTGTCAGACGGCCTAATAGAAGTGACGTTAGGTTTACTTCTATTTGCGAAAAGCGAGCATCCCAGGGGAGTCAATTCACGTTTCTCGAAATCATTCAAATTAGTTCCATCAAAGTTCCCTGAGATGCTATCATTCCATCGGCCAAAGAATAGTGCTCTAAGAGAGGCATAGCAAGCAGTCGTTAAAGGTAGAGGATGTATATACCATCCCAGTCCCTTGTTCCCATGCTGCGGTAAATGAGTACAAATCCAACAATTACTCTTATTAAAAATGGCATGAGTAGCATTCATTACTATCATCAGAGTGTTATTATGATACTTTTGTCTATGTTGGGAGTCTCTAGGGGACAGAGTGTGAAGGTGTACAGAGGGAGTCAAAACAGTTGGTACAATCTCGGTCGGTAATAAAGGTTTCAAAGGATAGATTTCTTCGAAATACCAAAGTCCTACAGCAGCAGTTGCAAAAATAACAATTATCATTATCAACACACAACAGTACGTTTTCAGGGCCCAGGCACATTGTTCATTGTCCAATTTGGTCACCCCCTTATTCACAAGTCCAATACGGGAGGCAGCAGCGGAGGTGGCAGGCATCTTAGTTCCTCGATCGACGACCCCAATGTTCGTTGCTGGCGACGCTACGGTCGCGCGATTTCTTAGTCCTTCCCAACCCTAGCCAGCAGAATCCCCTTTTATTCAACAAAACTTTCTCATAACATGAGAATTTCCAATCACTTCCTTTTTCCAAATGCATGCAAAACTTGTGCCGTAGTTCTATTTCCTTGGTCGAAGGTTGTACCTGGTGGTACCCAAAATTGTCTGGTCCAGAAGTAAAGTGCCGTCACTTCCTGAGGGAAGCGACATGTCGGAGGCGACAGAAGTCGCAGAGCTCGAAACAGTGTTTTCCGGAAGTGATTTTTCAAGCGAGTGCGGAGACGAAATGGACTGTTCCCCAAGCTCCTCGGGCTCAGAGAAATTCTCCGACGCACTCACAGCGCTGTTTGCTACTCCAAGATCAGAGACTGTAGCATCAGCGAGGGGTTCTGCTTCTTCTGTAAGTGTGGCGTTGGGTGAGGAAGTTTCTTGACGTGCGTCGCGTGAATCCAGTTCTTCTTTCCGGCCACCCGCACTGCTGTCCTGGTGACCAATAACACCTGATGGGGTCCCCGCCAGCGAGGCGCGAGACAGGAAGACCTCTCGTAGGCCTACACTAGGACCCAACTTCCAGGCTGTATATCGTGTCCTGGGCCCCTGAACCGTACAGGTAAAGCAGAGTGCACCTGGTGATAAATGAAATACAGGTTTTTAGTTAACTGGTTACAGTAGTCTACAAGCAATACATTTTCCACCTCCCTCAGGGCTTTAGGTTTCGGGAGACCCAAATGTTAGCAGGTCTCCCCATCACTACTTCAAATGGAGAAAGCCCAGTTCTAGTCTGAGGTGTGGTACGCATAGCTAATACAATAGGCAAGGCATCTGGCCATTTTAGTTTGGTATCAGCACATGTTTTTGCAAGTTTATTCTTTAAAATATTGTTGTGTCTTTCCACCAACCCAGCGCTTTGAGGATGTCTAGCTGAGTGAAATCGTTTCTCAATACATAGAGCTGTACATATTTGCAAAATTACTGCTGCAATAAAGTGAGGACCATTATCCGACCAGATTATCCTCGGGAGCCCAAATCGAGGAAAAAATTATTTTACCATAATCTTTGCAGTGGTCATGGCGGTAGCATCTTTGACGGGGAAAGCCTCGACCCATTTACTGAAGGCACAAATAATTACAAGAACATATTTTAGATTATTACATCGTTCCATCTCAATAAAGTCAAAGTGAATGACCTTGAAGGGAACAGAAGGGGACCCAAAGCTTCCCCTTGGAGTCACTGTCCCCTTCCCCACATTGTGCTGTAAGCAGATCATACATTCTGGACGTGCCTCTTTGCAGTCTCCAGAATCTTGTCATTTACCCAAACTTGTTCTAGCATTTTCGTGATCTGCTGGGCACACACATGCGTAGGACCGTGTGCCATCGTAACCATTGCCAATACAAAAGAATCAGGGAGCAACCATTTTCCTTCAGATGTATCCACCCAACACCCTTCATCACCCAGTTTCCCCATTCCTTCAGCCCACTTTTTAGATTCCTCTATCGTGGCATCAGTTTGAATATCTCGCACAGACCCAATACCTTCATCCATTATGCAAGCATCTCTCATTTCCCTCGAGGCATACATGTCCGTGCTAAGGTCTGTGGCCGTTTGTCTGGCTATCATATCCGCAAAAGCGTTCCCTTTGCCCACATCATCTATGACCTTCCGATGTGCTGCACATTTCACGATCGCTAACTGTTTAGGGAGTGAGAGTGCCGAGAGTAATTGCACTATCAAGGGGCCATGCTGAATCTTGGTCCCATGTGAGGTCAGGAACCCTCTTTCTGACCAGAGCTTTCCAAAGTTGTGAGCCACCCCAAATGCGTACTGACTATCAGTATATATATTTACTCTACGCCCTTGGGAAAGTTCACAACCTCGGGTCAACGCTATAATCTCTGCGGCCTGCGCGGAGTTATGCGAAATTCTCTTAGTTTCGACAACTTTGCTCAATGTAGTAACTGCATAAGCAGCTGTAGATGTACCATCCGAAAGTTTGAAGCAGGAGCCATCGCAAAACAGCTCCCCTTCTGCATTCTCCAAAGGAGTATCTATGAGATCTATCCTGCCCTTAGTTTCTTGTTCAGTGGTATACAGGCAGTCATGTAATTCTTTGTCACCGCAAACAGTGTTTTGCGGGAAAGGTAAGAGTTCAGCCGGATTAAGAACACAACACCTCTTAATTTGGATATGAGGGTCAAACAGAATTAGTTCATACCTTGTTAACCGCACAGAGGTGAGGTGTTGCGTTTGGGTTTTGTTCAATAGAATATCAACAGAGTGAGGTACCATCAAAATCAAATCATGGCCTAGGACCATTCCCTCACTCTGTTTTACAGACGCAGCAGCAGCAGCGACAGCGCGCAAACATCTTGGCAAAGCGCATGCGACAGGATCAAGGGCGGAGGAGTAGTAGCCGCACGGCCAATTCTTCCCTCCATGTTCCTGTGTTAACACAGCCAAAGCACATCCATCACATTCATGCACAAACAACACAAAGGCCTTGTCATAATTTGGAGTACCCAGAACCGGTGCCGAACATAGCGCGGTTTTGAGAAGCTCAAATGATCGTTGATGTTCCGATTCCCATGGCAGTGGCAGAGAAATGCCCTTCTTCGTCAGAGCCAACATCGGTTTTATCACTAGTGAGAAGTTCGGGATCCACAACCTACAGTAAGAAGCCATACCTATCAGGGCTCTGACTTCCTTCTGTGTATTTGGAACAGACATGCCAGAAATGTGTTTTATTCTTTCAGGTGTCAATCTTCTCCCCTCCTTTGACAGGAGGTAGCCTAAATAGGCAACCTCCTGACAACAATATTGAAATTTTTTAAGCGAAGCTTTGTGACCATTTTTAGCTAGATGAACAAGCAACAGTACAGTGTCTTCTTTACAAGCACTCTCAGAGTCTGCAGCCAAAAGCAAATCGTCAACATATTGAAGCAGCGTACAAGTAGGTGGCAATTCAAGGGTGTCGAGCTGCTCTTTCAAAGCTCTACTATAAATGCTGGGACTTTCAGTATACCCTTGAGGTGCCCTTGTAAATGTAAATGAGCGTCCCCCCAAGGTGAACGCAAACAGATATCTACTTTCTTTATGTATAGGAATACTAAAGAAAGCGTTTTTTAAATCCACAACGCTGAAGTGTGTAGCCGTAGCAGGGATCATTGTCAATATCGTCGTCACATCAGGCACAATTGGAAATTGTGGGGCGACCACTCGGTTAATAGCACGAAGATCAATTATGAACCGGTATGGAATTGCATTGTCGCCTTTCTTATATACGGGCAAGATCGAACTGTTACACAAACTACCTGTAATCTCCTCGATCACCCCACGATGTACAAAATCGGAGACAATGCATTTCAAAGCACGTTCGCCTTCGACTGATATTTTATACTGCGGAATGCGTGGCAGTTTCACCCCGTGTTTCAGAACTATTTTAACGGGCTCAATCTGTAACACTCCGACATCATTGTCGTCCACCGCCCACAAACATTCCGGGACAATGCTGAACTCGGGAGGTAAAGGTCGAATCAAGAACTGAGAATTAGGAAGTTGCTGTGGTGAAACCGTTAGCCGTACTCCATCCGAAGAACAATGAATTACTGCGTTCAATTTCTTTAACAAATTCAACCCCAGCAAATTCTCTCCACAGTTCGAAGTGAGAAGAAAAGGACAATGGTCCGTAAAGGGACCCAAAGAAACGGATACCGGTGCAGAAACCGGACAGACAGTTGTTATACCAGAAAACCCTACGGAAACATTTGTTTGCCCTGACAGTGGGATGTTTGGAACCCGAGAATGATCAATGGAGCACTTCTGTGCTCAAGTGTCAATCAAAAACTGGTGTTTCCTATTCCCTACTAATAATTCAACGTAGGGGCCTTTCTGATTAACGGGAATAGGTGAAGGTTCCAAACCCTGCTTCGGGCAATCCTAATGAAATAGAGCCTCGTCAGAAGGAAGCTCTTCAGAAAGGTAGGCATCAGAAGGGTGATCAAATATGTTCCTCGAGTCCATACTCGAGGTCTGATTTTCCCGTGAAAAAGGTTGCTGAGGATCTTGTAAAAGCTGACCTCTGTCAGGGCCCCCTGCTCCAGGGCGGCCCCTAGGTCGTCTACCCATACCCCCAAACGCACTGTTTGACCTATGGCGAAGGACAGGGCACTGTGCTCGCCAATGACCTTCCTGGCGGTAATAAGCACATTGATTAATATTCACAGGACTCAAAGGAGCATTTCCTTTTGGGAGATACTGACCTCTAGTCTGTGTCGTGCCTCCTCTGGGGTTTCTAACAATTTGCTGTAATAATTCTTTGGCTTTCAAATCTCCCTTTTTTTCTTTTCAATTTTTTCCTTCTCATTATTAACACGGTTCTCATAATACTGAGCCATGTGCAAAACCTCAGATTGAGATTTTGCCTGCCAAGCGCTCTCAGAGGGCATAATCTGTGACTGGATGTCAGGTAACAATCCACGTACAAATTTGTCCACGAACAACCTCTTTCCCGACTCTGTACCTAAATCCTGTCCACTGAAGTCAGAAAATACCTGCTCGAATCTATTAAAAAATGTGGTGGCGCCTTCAGTTTTCCCTTGGACACAGGCCGTAAGCTTGTCTCAAATAATCCTTTTCTCTGGAATTATAGTTTTTAGTTTAGCAACAATTCTATCAGGCAAAGTAAGTATTACCTGTGGTGGTTTCTCACCAGCTGGTCTTTCTCCATCAATTCTAATCATATTAGCCCACGTACCTCCCAACCCCGGCACATCGTCTATTGTCCGAACCTGTTTCCATACATCTACAGGTAGGAGTACAGGGAATAACAAGTCAATGTCACTCAAGGTGAACACAGAGGACTGTAAAACGGACTCTATTTCTTTGTAAAACCAGTCGGGTTTTTCCTAATATCGGGGACTGATTGTCTAATTGTGTTCACTTCCTGTCGTGAAAACGGGACGTGAACAAATTACGATGCATAATGTGCAGGGACTTCCACTGCGGGGGCACCAGTCCCAGGGTTGGCGGGGATCTCAACTTTTGGGACAAAGGTCGGAGGAACCTCTCTCATAGGCAACTGAGATATAGGTACCTCCGGCCGCTTACTAAGCAACAGGGCCAGGTTGAGCGCTAAGGCAGCTGTAGAAGTATCGGGCGAGAAAGCCCTTTTACAAATGCCCAATAATTCTATGGGGCAACTAACCCTTTTCCTTACACATTCCTCTTGTAGGTGCTGTATCATCACCTGAATTACCTTTCTTTGCATTTCTACTGTATACTGACTATACGTGTCATATACTTCATCTGGCGGTATCGATGAATCCGAGATCCATCGAACCGCATCTTTAGTACAAATTCGTACTTCCTCAAGTGCCGATCTACGGCACGGAAGGAACCGTGTCTGTACATATATTCTATCGTCTTCGTCGTCCTCATCTCGCGACTTTTCAAAGTCTTTCCTAAACTCAAACAATTTTTCAACATGCCCATATACTTTCTGCTCTGTGTTCCTCGAAAGTGCCAAAGCATTCAGATCTCTCACCCCTTGTGGAAGATCTGAATTTTGTAATCTACCCCACATCACACACAAATGAGTCCCCAAACCTTCGATAAAAACATTTTTCTCGGGAAAACTATTCAAATTAGATAACGTGGAAAAAACATTAACTTGATCACCTTTCTCCATGCAATGCTTAGCCCATACAACCAATTCCTGTTTGTTATCTGCAGAAACAGTATTACGAGTCACAATCTTTGATCCTGCACCTGGATCGACTTCAGTCAATACGGGGCCACTCGGGAGCGGAGGTATAGGTAAATTTAATAAAGGTGCAACTATCGGTGCAGAGGGAAGGGGCGGTGCGATAGGTGGAGGAACAACAACCAAAGGACTAGGAACAATAGGTTGTACAGGGGGAACAGGAATAACAACAGGAGCAACAACAGGAATGGGCAGATCGCCCAAATAGGAGCATACGGAGGTGGCGCTGAGGCATCAGGCCTGCGTTCATTTAATAACTTCTCGATAAATTCTTCAGAAACATGGAAATCTTTAGAGGGGTACATTTTCTGGATCCCGAGTGAAAAGGCTCTATCCATATTTTTAACTGATTCTGACCGCTTTTCTTTATCATATAATAATGCTTTTTCAGCGTTTGTTTTATGACGACGTGCATGTTTATCCCTACTTTTAAACTGCTGTAATGCTTCTTTCTTCCAATTCTGTAACACATCAAAGGCTGCTGGTCTAGCCTTTTTCTTTAACAAGATCGATTCTAAGTATTCAATACGGGGGATCTCAAAACTACCGTTGATTGGCCACTGAAATTCAGAGGCATGTCTGGTCTGTCTGTGCCAAATATCATTAAATACTATACTTCCAATGCCACACTTACAGTACACAGTACACGCCGGCGACCCCTCCTCTGGTGCCGGGCGGCTAAATTCCAAGGATTGTCGATCGCTGCGGAACAGAGCCCTAAAGCAGCTAGACAATTTCCCAGGCATTTCACAAAAAATTGGTGTTACCTGGTCAATAATTGTGCCTGCAGATACAATACGCCAAATTCAAATTGTCAGGGTTAAATTAAGAGCCGGGTCACGACTGCACCTGACCAAACCTAAGGAGGACCATACGGTTTACCAAAGAACTTACCTAACGAATTTTACCTTGTGTTTGGTGGTTTCGGCAAATCTGCCCGCCTCAAAATTGGACCCTCGTCAAGATGCCGTGTCAGACCACACGACTGTCGTCCAAGGATCGGATCGTGCAGCGCTGCCGAGGTATCGCGTCTCGATTGGTCGGGCCCGCAGAATCACACCGTCCGATCCCGGTTCGATAGTCTGCGTCAACCTTCAATGATCCGGCATCAATCTTGAGGGTCCCTATTCGGGCGCCAACTGTGGAAACAGAGAAATTGATATGAGGCCGGGAAGCCCAAAAGAAACACACCAACACAGGTTACAAAGAACATACAAAGTGCTTTATTCAAAAGCTACAACAATTACCAAAAGTCAATTGACAAACGGATAGCTATTCGGCTCTCAGAATAACAGAACGAACTTTCAACGGTAGTTCGCTGCATTAGTGTGAGAGACCGTACATTGGGATACTCAGGTTTTTATACTTTTTATCCAGCTCTGGCCAACCCCCTCGCGGGTTAACCATTCTTAGAACCAGGCCTAGAGTTCGCTGCCAGGTCGATCCCATAATGTATGCATTTCGATCAGTTTCGCTGATACAGTTGTTCATTTACACATAGGTCAGGGATAGGACAAGGTCTCAGTTCGCGACCCCAACAAGTGGCCTGCAGGCATATTACTTATTCATGTGTGTGGAGGTCACAACGGCCAGAATCCCACTCGAAATGTCATTCGGCCTCCATTTTGATGTTCAGGGTGACTTCCACATTGCAAGAGAACCTAAAATGGCGGCTAAATCCAAGATGGCGATTTACACAGTACACTAAGGTCAAGACCTTGCCGCGGAATCTATTTACACAATGTTTTTAGACAACTTGGCGTAGGCCAACACACATTCAAACAATGCGATAGGAGGTATAATATTATTTCGATTCCGACAACCGTAGAAAAGTGGCTGAGGGCGTGAGTCTTGCCGCTGCAGCGGCTTGTGCGTCTGCATCTACCGCTGGTGATGCTCCCTGTGACATGGTGCTGATGGGGCGAGTCTTCCTTGTACATGCGGTGGGTGTAGCTGGGTGTGTTTCCTTCTCCCACATGCATTCCTGTTGTCCTGTGTCCTAACCCCTTCCTTTCTTTTTGCTTCCCTGTTGGTGTGACTTGTGGCTGTGGTGAAGCCATGTGGCATGCAGCCTCATTGATACCGTCTCTTGCTTTTGCTGCTCTTCCTCTTTTGAGGAAAAGAAACGTTCTCTTTTATTTTTTTCCATTTTTTTCTAGTTTCGATGGAAAGCCGCGTGTACTTATTGGTATGCGGCCTTCTTGATGCGATGTGATGGTGGGCATGTGTTGGTGCCTCCTCAAGGTCGTGTACACTTTCCCCATGTGTGTGTATGAATGCGCGAGGCCGCGTATTATTGCTACTACGCGGCCCAATTTCTGACAGGGAATCTTGCCGTTGTTGTGGCATGTGTCGGTGCCACTGCTCCCTCTTGTGCCTTTTGGCCACTCCCCAGCGGTCCTCCTTACTGCGGTAAAGGTACGCGTAGTTGTGCTGTCTGTGTCCTCCTCCGACGTGTCCCTCACTCTGTCTGGCAAAGCTGCGGTCCTCCTCGCAGCTTCCTTTCCGGTCTGGCCTCTGTCCGTAAGGCTGGGTCTCCTCGTGGGGGCCGCGTGCCTCCTTTCTACACCGGTTGGTGCAACGTCAACGCCTCCGGCTCCCTCGTAGTCCTCCTTCAGCCACCGCCCTCCTCGCGCTGGTGCTCGCCTCCTGAATGGGCCATTTTCGTCTTGGGTGCCGCGGGTTCCGGCACTTTGTCACCAGTGGTTAGGGCCTAATTACACACGCCTGTACAAACCACGCGGGACACCGTTGGCTTACGTCCTTTCTCTTCATTTCTCCTACATCAAGTGACTTCCCTTCCGCTCGACCCCTCCCCTTCCTCCTCCCTCTTGTTGCAGTCTGTGCCCTCTTAAAGGGGCTGCGTTCCTTTTCTTCCGCAACACCATGCTGGCACAGTTGCGTCCCTGGTCTTCTGTCTTACTATCAGTGGGGTGTGTGCTGGGGCGCTCCTGCCTCTGCTGGGCCTCCTTAAGATGAGGAAGAGTTGGGCTTTCATTCTGCGCACAGGGAGGCGCTCCTCTGCTCCCTCGCCCTCCTCCTGCCACCCCCAGTGGACAGAATATTTTTGAATAGTCCCAAATATTAGGTATGTTCTTTCATCAGTTACTTTTTATTGGGGGGTTAATTTTAAGCTGAAAAAATTGTGATGTAAGAGTGTGGGAGTAAAAAAGAAAGTACAAACAAGTTAGAAATTAAAAAGTAAAAAAAAATAAAAAATGAAAAGCGTTAAAAAAAGGCATCTTCAGAGCCATCGCCCTGTGTCCCCATCCTACCTCGCCCATCAGTGACAGGAACTCTGAAAGCAAGAGCGGCAGGGGGGTTGCCCATGGTACCTGGGGCTGGCATGTCAGTCCATGGCATGATTCCCATTCATGTGCACTAATATCCAATTATGGCCCGCAATTTGAACCCGAAGCGACTTCCTTTTTGTCAGTCTTGTTTCCTGCACACTGCAGGGGCAGGCCCTGCTGCCTGGGGGTGGGTAACAGAAGTCTCGCCCATCTTCCTTCACGCTTAGCTCAGTTCCTCTTTCAGAGCGAGGCACGTCTGCGGGCGACTGAAATGCTGTAGGTATGGGAACCGCCTCCAATATTCCTTTCTTCTGTCATTTTGCACACATTTTAGAAGCACTTAGAGAGCAATTGTCTAACTCGGGTAGAGTTAATTGCAGCGCGCCGCTTCCTGCCGTCTCCAGAACCCATCTTATGTTCCCTGAAAATTATGCATTTTACACATTATGGCGGTCCACAGAGACGCGCGCGCCGGGTGGAAATGCACTGGAGTACGTGTGATTGCACGGCGCTCCTGCTCAAGAACACAGCCCCCAAAGTCATCTCAAATACCCCAGTGGCGTGCGCAAAACTGCGCTCCCGAAAAAAAGCCGCGAGCGGCAATGTATTTATTTATATAATTTCTTTCTAAAGCGCTGGAACATGGCCCTCAGCCATAGAAGCGCTGAAACAGGACGAAGGCACATAAAACAAAACAAAAAAATCGTACAACTCAGCAGTAGATTCGCCGGATAGTGATTCGGCCAATTACAAAACTTCAAACTAGATTAGTGATGGACTTAACAACATGCCAAGCATACCAAAGACATAGAAAAGAAAAAAGAGAAACGCATAAATTCAGAATAATCCTCAACTTGGAAGCCGGTGACAGAACCCTCACATTGTTATGCAGACTCAAGAAGCAAAGCAGATTGGTCTGGCCACAGTCAATGATATTACAGTCTGTGCCATTCCCAGGACACTACTCTTTCATTTGCACCCTGCGCAAGACTCTAAGCACCCCGGCTCTAATACAGCCAGGACCAACCAAGAGAGGACCTTATTTCTAAGCGCCTCGCTGGTTTCAGGCCGGACTGGTTTATTTACATTAGTAATGACAATGTTCCTTCAGTCCATCACACATCCTCTCTGGAAAGAGTCAGAGACCTCAGACATGAGAGACTTCTTCACCCGAATACAGAGACGTCATTTCACCAAAATGGCTGGGGTAGCGGAAGTGACATCACACGACCCTTGACCTACTGACGACATCCCAGGAAGTGATGTAAATTGACCCCGCCCCCAGGTGACATCACAGGAAGTGAAGGCAAACGACCTTTAGATTTGTCAGATGCATCTATGCATCTAGCACCCGTGTTTCCAGGTGCCCTCATGTCAGCCGATATAAGAACCGAGGCACAGAGGGAGGCATGATTTGTCCACGATCACACATTTGGAATGTCCATGATGATTATGCCGCTGCAGGGGCATGCACTACTGCAAGCGAAAGAAGGAAATATGTTTTTCAATCAGAGCTTAAATCTTTAACGTAGCATAGTAAGAAGGGGGCGGTGCCTGGTCCACAAATATACCAGCCACCAGTGGTGGCTGGTGAGTTGTTTTTTTGGAGGGGGTAAATATTTTCCACAATGATGTGATTGCGACTGAGCATAGCGAGGAAGCCAGAATGAATGAAAATGGGTTGAGGGGTGCGGGGGGTTCTTCTCCCTCCCCAGAGTAAATGTTTTGAATAATGGGTTAAAGTGATGCATTACAAAGCACACTTTCTGGGAAAATTTGGGTAAAAGGCCAACAACCATGCTTAGGTGTGCTTTAAGACGTTTTTCTATAGTTTCATTACTGGCACTGGGCACAAAAACGGCTCTGCCAATATATGCCAGTACTGCCATATAAGTACATACTCCCGTTGGTTTGGCCATTAAAAGTTGCATGTCACAATGGGAAAACCCAAACTGGTTCCAATGTGAGCCAGTCTAGACCCATAAGAGCACTTATCTTGCTTGACTCATCATAGATGCTCAGTTAATAAAAAGTCATGCTGCAGTGAAGAATATACAGGCCGCTACGCCGAAACATCAGTCTAGCTAGGTCACACTACTTATCATGCTTGATTTTTTAAAGATGTCGAGTAATATGTTATGCCACAGTAAGTAATGGCTAGACTGACTGCACCAAAATTCCAGTCTAGCCAGAGAATGGCACACATGAACTTGGCTTTGCCCTAAAATACCAGTAAAACATGCAAAGTCAATTAAGGATGTGCCAAAAATGCTCCAGTGATCCCGAGTCTCCCAGGGCCTTACACACACCTGCATTCCCTTTCACCCACTGGCCACTCACCCATATATCGCCTCTCACACTCGCTCACACTGGATTCACCACA
Source organism: Ambystoma mexicanum (assembly GCF_040938575.1). Classification (NCBI taxonomy): domain Eukaryota; kingdom Metazoa; phylum Chordata; class Amphibia; order Caudata; family Ambystomatidae; genus Ambystoma; species Ambystoma mexicanum. The sequence continues at coordinate 640,753,494 of NC_090940.1, read as the reverse complement.
CAGGCACACTCCAAACCTCACCCAGAACATCCAAACACACACTATTTATTTATTTATTTATTTATTTAATTTATTCAATTACATTTGTTATATGCCCAGACCCTGAGGTATCATGCCGTAGTTACAGACAATGGAAAGAAATGTAGGCTTGGAGTGAGAACACATTAAGGATAAACTACAAAATTGCAGTGCAAACTGCGCAAAAACAGGACATGATACATGAACAGTATTATAAACAATTATATACAGGGGGCAGATAGGTGCGGTCTGCACTGGTCTGATTCTATGATCATGTTATAATTTATTGAATAGCCAGGTTTTTATCGATTTTTTAAATAGTGGGTATGAATTTATATTTTTGATATTACTGGGAAGGGCATTGCAGTGCCTGGGAGCGAGTACTTTGAAACTGCTCCCGCCTGCTTTTTCTCTTTTATATCGTGGTATATCAAGGTTTTCGCAGTTATTGGATTTGAGGAGTCTGGTGTCATTTTTTTTGGTAACTGCATTGAGGAGGTTTTTTGGCGCTTTGCTGTTGATACATGAATGGGTGATGCTGAGGGTTTTAAATAGTATTCTTGCTTTGATGGGGAGCCAGTGGTTAGTTCTCCTGATGTTGGAGATGTGGTCAGATTTTTTCGATCCTAGTGCTGCTTGCAGGGCTTTATTTTGCATCAGTTGGAGTTTTGCTAGGTTGGTGTTGGATGTGCCTAGGTAGAGGATATTACAGTACTCAAGTTTGAGAGTATGAGAGCTCTTGCTAGGGTGACACAGTTGTTGGCTGAGAGGAATTTGCGGCTGAGGGTGATGAGTTTGGATGTGTAGGAGGTGGAGGAGGCTAGGGTGTTGATTTGTTTGGTCATAGTTAGGGTGGAGTCTAGGGAGACACCCAGTGTCTTCACTTGTTTAAGTACTGGGATAGTAGTGCCATCAATGATGAAGGATGAATAGGGGTGATGGAATGAAGCAATTTTGGCTGCAGATCCTAGTATGAGTGACTCTGTTTTGTCATCATTGAGACAAAGGCTATTGTTAGCCATCCAGTTTTGGATTAGTCAGTAGATATCATTAATAAGGAGTGTGTCATGCTCGTAGTTCCCTGTTAAGGGGATAAGGATCTGTGTATCATCTGCATATTGGTGTAGATGACACCCATAGCATCCAGTGCTGCAAAGAGTAGCTTGGCGCACGCGTTGTAAAGTGTAGGGGATAGGCAGGACCCTTGTTGGACGCCTGAAGGGACTGGTAGGGGATCAGCTAATTCTTTACCAATGGCCACTCTTGAGGTCCTATTTGCGAGGAAGGATTTGATCCAGTTGGTGGCATTGTTTGATAGATTAAAGTGGTTGGCTAGGGTGGCACAGAGTTTGTCATGGTCGACCAAATCAAAAGCCGCTGATAGGTCTAGTAGCATAAGTAGACATAGTTTACCTGACTCTCTGGAAGCGTCCATTTGGATCTTCAGGTCAAGTAAGGCTGTTTCCGTACTGTGATTATGGCGGAATCCTGACTGATGGTCCCCCAATAGTTGGTTACTTTCTAAATGGTTTTGGATCTAAGAGTAGGCTATTTCGTCGATAATTTTCAGAAGGAAAGGGACAGTGGTTATTGGTCAGTAGTTGGTGGGGATGGATGGGTCTAGGGTTGTTTTTTTTAGAAGGGGTGTAATCCAGGCTTTTTTGATGCTGGCTGGGACTATATTTGTACTGAAAGAGGCTTTAACAAATTCTGTGATGACGGGTGAGAGGGTATGGACACATAGTTTAACTAAATGGGATGGAATTTGTCTTCTTTACAATTGGAGGCATTGAGTTTAATTATGATATTTAGTACTTCTTTGTTGGTGAATGGGGTGAAGTGAAAGGGAGTACCAGAGGGGGTGTGAGTAGGGATGGTGGCATTAGTCGGAGATGTTTTGTCAGCGAGGAGTGTTTTTTTGCTGTCTATTTTCTTTTGTAGGAGCGTTATTTTGATGCTAGTGCATCTTGGATAGTAGTGCACCAGGCTTTACTGGTATTATGTGGTGCTGTTATTTGGCCGGGATTCTCAAGTTCTCTGAGGATAGAGAATAGCTCTCTGCTGTCAGAGTTGGTGTTTGCTATACGCTGGTTAAAGGCGTTGGCTTTATGTGAGATGATCGCTAGTTTGTATATTTTGTTAGCTACTTCAAATGCCTTTGCTGAGTCTGGGCTGTTAGTTTTCCTATGAATATGTTCAAGCGATCTTTTTATTTGTCTAAGGGAGACTAGTTCTTCATCAAACCAGAAGCTAGAGAGTTTGTCAGGTTTCCTCGTTTTAGTGGTAACAGGGGCGAGAGTGTCAATGGTTGGGATAAGACTTTGTTGGTAGCATCCTGCTAGATAGTCCGGATTGTTAGTGTTGGGTATGATATTGGCTAATGCTGAGTTCAGGACCGGGGATAGGTTATCTACTGAGAGCTTTTTGATGTTCCTGTGTTCAAAGGTGTCAGGCGGTTTGGGACTTGTGAGATTGGTGCTGCTATATTCCAGGGTGAAACTAATGACGCAATGGTCTGACCATGTTACCGGGATGACGGAGTCAATGGTGATTTGGGAGTTCACGGTGAGGATCCAGTCCAATATTCTGCCTTTGGAGTGAGTGGGTTCATTAATCAATTGGACAAAGTTCATGTCTGGCATGGCTGAGTGGAAAGCAGAGGCGTCTGTGCCAGAGGGGTCGCTGAATCCTAGGTTGATGTCTCCTAGCACGATACATTTAGTTTTAGGCTTGATAATGGGCGTAAGCAGTAATGGGAAATCTAGGTTGGGGTTGGATTTTTTATTGGGTGATCTGTAGACCACTAGTAAGTTTGTGGTGGTTTTTGGGTTGGGCGTGAATTTGACTAGTAGGAGTTCATATCCCTCTAATTGTTTGAGTGAGCAACCTCTAAGTTGTAGTGTGTCTCTGGCTATTGTAGCCACTCCACCTCCTTGGCGGTTTATCCTGTCTGATCTGAGAATGCTGAACCCATGTGGGAAGGCAATGGTTAATAGTGGGCCTGCGGCCGGTTGCAGCCAGGTTTCTGTTATAGCTAGCATATCAAGTTGTTGTTCTACTATGAGATCATGGATTTCAATGGCATGCGCTCCTAGTTATCGTGCATTAATAAGTGCACCTTTGATTTTAGGAGTGGCGTCATGGGGTGCTAATGTGTTAGATTTGGGCAGGTGTGTGGATTTGTGAGTCTTTATGAGGGGTTTACTATTGTTTTGATAGGGAGTCCTACTTGTGCAGATATTAGGCGTGGTTGTTGCTGAGGCAAGGGGAGTGCAGTTACGATGGATATGGGCACTTGATGGTTGGAGCTGGTTCTGCTCTGAGCCTATTCAGTCTAATACTCAGCGAGGGTGCTGTTTTGTTGTTGGTGTTAGTATCAGGGGGAGATGTGGTGAGGTGTTGGGAGGGGCTCGAATCCGCTGGTGTAGAATCGGTGGACCTATTGTTGTTGATATGTGGGGTAGTAGTGAGGAATGGGGAGATGGATGGAAGGAATGGGGTTGGGCAGGGCACTGGGTGATGGCGTGGACAGCCTAGCCTGGCTAGGCCATCATTAATCTTGATGAAGTGTCCTCTTGTACATGGCACAGAGTGGGACATTGTGCAAAAAGTTAACATTATTGTGGTTAGAAGAATTAGCATAAAGGGCTTCGGCGAGTGCCCACGTAGTGATGGTAAGTCTAACTTACCTTTACCAATAGGTTGATTGCACCACATGGATGGCATCAGGCGATGTGGATATTGCCAATAGGCTAATTGCAAACATGAGAGACAACAGCAATATTAATAGTACTAATGGGCTAGTTGGAGCATGAGTGACATCAGGCTAAGTTAGATTTGACCAGAGGCTAGGAGCAAGTATGATAGACGGCAGCAGTATCAAAGATACTAATATGCTAGTTGCGAACATGGATGTCAGCAGACTGGATTAGTTCTAACCAAGGGTTGGTTCCAGGCGTGTGTGGCGGCAAACTGTGCTGGTATTATCAGTGGCTAATATTCTGGCAAGATGACACAGATTGAGTAAAAGTTGACCCAATACTCGTTGTAGACATGAATGTCAGCAAAATGGTCAATATTATTGATAGGCGCAGTGCAAATCTGGATTAGAAGCAATTTACAATAGACAAGGTAGCAATTTGCAGCTGTGGGTGGTGCACATCGAGTCTAGCTGGTATACTACAAATGTTTAGAGTGTTGTTACCTTATATAGTAATAGAGCAGTGGTAATATGGGCGAAAGGGCGAAATAAATACCAGATTTATGCTCATTGACCCACTCGTACCTTTTCTTACCTCCACTCATTGCATTCTCTACACAGACACACAGCCACCCACCCAGAACATGCAAAAACACCCATCACATCACTTCCCATTCACCCATCAGTCACTCACAACTTCTCTTACATCCACTCATTGCATTCGCTACACAGGCACACACCCACCCACCCAGAACATTCAAAAGCACACTTCACATCACTTCTCATTCACTCACCAGTCACTCACACTTTCTCTTCCATCCACTCATTGCATTCTCTGCATAGGCACACACCCACCCACCCAGAACATTCCTAAACACACATCACATCACTTCTCATTCACCCACCAGTCACTCACACCTTCTCTTACATCCACTCATTGCATTCTCTAAACAGGCACACACCCACCCACCTACCCACCCAGAACACTGTAAAACACCCATCACATCACTTCTCATTCACCCGCCAGTAACTCACAACTTCTCTTACATCCAATCATTGCATTCTCTACAAAGACACACAGCCACCCACCCAGAACGTTCAAAAACACCCATCACATCACTTCTCATTCACCCGCCAGTAACTCACAACTTCTCTTACATCCAATCATTGCATTCTCTACACAGGCACACAGCCACCCACCCAGAACATGCAAAAACACCCATCACATCACTTCTCATTCACCCACCAGTCACTCACTCACACCTTCTCTTACATCCACTCATTGCATTCGCTACACAGGCACACACCCACCCACCCACCCAGAACACTGGAAAACACCCATTACATCACTTCTCATTCACCCACCAGTCACTCACAACTTCTCTTACATCCAATCATTGCATTCTCTACACAGGCACACAGCCACCCACCCAGAACACTGGAAAACACACATTACACCACTTCTCATTCACCCACCATTCACATGCATGCATCTGACACGCACTTCACACATGCAAAACACACATCATATTACAAAAAAAGGCCTTCTTACCTTTTTCTTGCAGCTTTGGTCCCCCCTTCCACACCCCATTGGCTCCTCAGTGCTACTCACAAACAGGAACCAGGAAACTGTGAAAGCTTTCTGGTTCCTGTATGTGAGCTGCAAGGAAGCCGAGGGAGAAGGCGTCGGAGCTTAACATGGCATGTGACATGTGCCACTTGTTATGATCAGCTCCAACCCCTACCGAGTTCCTCCCCGGCCCAGCCTTCACCCGATGGGTGAGGACTCGCCAGGGACCCACCAGATGTGGTGTGGCATGTCCCCCGCTCCACGGGAGGGCCTGCTACACCAGGAGCACCCGGTTTTTGTTGGGTAAAAAAAGTAATTTTCCTTTTTTTTAATGGGGTCGCAAGGCCGTCCCATGAGTTGCAAATGTGGCCCCAAGGGGTTGCAGCTGCGACCCCTGGCCACCCCCAAATGAAGTCCCACATTCTTTCCAAATAATAGAAAATCCTGTTTATATCAAGATTTTGAAGTAGTCAACGTTTTGGGGAAGGTGACAAAAATCTTCCCAAGGAGGCTACAGATGCCAATCCTGAGACAGGACCGGAGGCTGAAGGGATGGAAGCCGTATGGTATCCACTGGTTTCCAGATGGCCGATTGGTGTGCAATATTTTCAGACAGACTGATTTGACGGGCTACGTCTGATATAGAAATGGACTCATGGTGGTGGCATAACACCCCAATGGTGCGTCGCTGCAGTTGGGTCATCTGTGGGCAACATGGCAATTGAATCTATGTTCGGTGATGTAGGGTTGCTGCAGTCAGTGGCGTGTCCAGACTCTTCACTGGGGTGGCCCAAGTGGGGCACTGACTTATGCAGGGGTGGTATGAGGTACGAGAGCACACAAACATAATGATCATCGTTTAGGAGAATGGGGTGGCCAATCAGATTCCAGGGGTAGCACATGCCACCCCAGGCCATTCCATGGACACGCCACTGGGTTGCGGAAGAATTGGTGCCAAAAGGCTCCTTATGGGCCCTGGTCAATATTATTTCACGACTTTGGACATGGGGGGAGAGGGCATCAGGATCTGCTCCACCAGTGCCTCCAGTGTTCCGCAGTTTGAAAGAGGGGCCTTTGAGGGGTCTTGCCCAAGGGAAGTGGAAGGTGGAGCGGTCCAGCTGAATGAATAACGGGCAGGTTCTGTGAAAGACCCACTAAACAGAACTTCACACAACTTTAGGTTGCAGACCAGGATAAGCAGCTGGAAGAACATGTCCACAAACTGCTCGGAGCACATACTAAACAGTCAGAACCTTTCAGAATTGCAAATAAACTGCAGTGATCTGTTGCACCGCCACAAGCCACGCAGAGCCCCAAAGTCTCCCGATAAACAGTGAGGGGTACTACACAGGGGCAACAACCAAGCCTCTTTTCATCCACACCAATATAGCAAACTCACAAATACGGCGAATACGTATGTATGTGATATAAAATGCCACAGGGCAGAGCTTGTGTGAAATACCAGACACAGAGAAGTAGAGCAAACATTAAGAAGTCTTTCTTTACTCTCTATGTAAAGACAAAAGTTCTACACTGTGTTAGCCCAGTTTTAAAATTACACAAGATGCAGGTTTTCATACCTTTTGTTTGACTAACTGAAAGTACTCGGCAGAGATGGAACAAAGCATCGCCTTTCTTCGTCAGATAGTGTCGAGTGAAATGATTCGTAAAGAGAACGCAACAGCACAGTTCGTTCTCCAAATGAATAAAACAAAAAACGAATTTAAACTTCATTGACTGAAGGAACTGCATGCCTGGAATGTGGGTCTGGAAACTGCTGTCTTATCTAAAAGGCCACACAACCCCTGGGAGCAGTGAACATATAACAGTTTGCAAACACTACACATTCCTATCTGAAAATTGCATTTAACAAAAAAAAAAAGGAATAACAAATCCTTTAAGTTAAACCGAAGCAGCGTGTGTTACTGGTGTTATTTTCGAAGGAGTAGTGACATGAGAAGTTTAAAAACACATATATTTCTTTCTTTGTGTGCAGGCGAAACTCACGAATAAGGACGTCTACATGGGCTGCATGTTTTAAAACACACTGATATTAAGTAGATACGTACAAAATAACAAATAAATCAGCTTTGCTTGTTTGCCAAATGAGTAAGTACTATGCCCTAAATGAAAGCCACCGAGCAGACTAGTAAAACACTGCTGATAGCCGGGCGGGCTACACTCTGCTTGGCCCCAGGACTGGAGTTGGATCCGAGAGGAAGAAAATGACGGAACAAACACTGTAAAAGAAGACTCGAATTTAACAAAGAACCTGTAGCCGAACCAGAAACCGATGAGGAACAGAGAAGCAGAAGTCCTGTGCTGTGGCTGTGGCTGCTGCTTGACCAAGTCCATCAAGTCTTGAAGGTGGAGGCCAACCAGGTACTCAGTGAACTTTCCCAGTGAAGAGGGGGAAGGGGGATGGCTTTTCTGTTCTCCTCTGCTTCCTCCGTGACCCCTAAGGATCTCCCTGTGCTGTTATGCGCCCCAGTCTCTCTGCGCTTCACTGCCTATGTAGAAGGACAGGTGGGGCAGCAGGGGAACCAGCACCCTGCCCTCAAGTGTCCCCGCTATTCCCATGTCCCACCCATCTCCTCGGCGATGAGAGGTCGGTTTGGAATCACTCTGCAGCCATCTCCTTGGGCCGGCTTCTCCGTAAAGCTGGTGCGCAGGAGGTGAGTGCGGCAGCGCCGCTTGCCCTCCCACTAGCCACTTCAAACCTTTACAACAAAGCCCAGCAGAACATTGCGACATCGCCTGGGGATGAGCTAAACTGCACTTTCATGGTCTGCACAACAGAATTCTAGAGGAATCAGCCATGGCATAGTGGACAGGGTATGCAGTAATAAAATAGCGGCAAAGATATCGCCTTTACAAAAAATCGCGGCAAAAATACTGTGGTTTGACCCGGTAAAGGTGTTCCCCATTATACCATTTAAGGGGAGCAGGGGTTGCGGGGTTGTCCCCTGCCCCCCTTAAATGGTACAATGGGTCTGGGGGTTGCAGGGTTGTCCCCCGCATCCTTTACATGGATTGCAGCGGAGAAATCACAACATTTTTGCTGCAATTTTTTGTGTAAGCGTCTATTTGTGCCGCAATTTTAACACGTGGAAGCAGTGGGCAGTGGTGTGTGAGTACCTGGTAAAAGCCTGCTCAAAAGCTAGAACTGTTGGCCTTGTAAATGCATGATTGAGATGTTGGATATTAAAATGTAGGCCCGATGTTAAAAAGAAGTTTCTGTTTCTAAACAGGTTCTACGTTGTTCAAACGACCATCCTAAGACCACAGTAGGTTTGGTTGATTCATTTTGGCGACCTTTGTCAAACTCCCCTTTTTTAATGGGGTTCCCCCATATCAGCATGCACATTTATATATGTTTACAAAACAACAATAAAGGTATGGTGGGTTTAAAATACTTGAAACAACCCTTTTACCTAAAATGTTAAAGTAGGAAAGTCCATTTGAGCCAATTCACACATTCCATAGCGCCACCTAGTAGCCATCGCTGGAAGTTCACCTCGAGTTCTAAGCCACATCAGCAAGGTATTGTGGGTATGCAAATGATCCCTCTCCAGGAAATTGTTTTTGTCTTAGAGGGTAGTCCTACTTTATACATAGCTCTTTCAACCTAAGGAAGACATTTTGCAGGGCTGTCAGGACAGCATTGTGGTTGGAGCATTGGGGGAGGTATACAAACACCAATAAAGTTATGGTGGATTTAAAAATGCTTGAAAAAACACTTTCACTTAAAATGTGAAAGTAGGATGATCCATTTGAGCCAAGTAAAACATTCCACAATGCCACTAAGTAGCCATCGCTGGAGGTTCACCTGCAGTTCAGAGCCACATCAACAAGGCATTGTGGGTATGAAAATTAGCCCACATGCAAGCCTTTTTCTCCAGGGAATTGTCTTTGTTGGCAGTTCTACTTTATACATATTAACCAAACCAAAAACAGACATTTTGCAAGGCAGCATGGCAACTACATTTTTTAAAATGTATCATTAAGTCCAATTAGAATTCAACGGTAAATCCAATCAAAAAGTCAATGGAGGGATTCCAAGATGGCCGCTGCACTGTAAAGACGTGCATGCTTGTGTTTCGTCTTTTAAAAGCTGCAATTTTAGGTTGGATCTTTCTACAGCGGGTCGCTAGCGGAAAGTACGAACTGATGAAATCCTCTGGAGGGTGGAAAGCGAATAACTTCCCCCTCGATTGTATTGCTGCATCTCAACTTGGACGCGGAGTCGCAACAGCATACTGGAGAAGTCGCGGTCAATGCCCTCAGCGGGAGCCTTTCGTGATTCCGGGGAGAGTGGAAGCACCGCAGGATATTTATAGATGGCTAAACAGCTGTGGGTGCTGCCGGCAAGACTGAGATCTGAGAGCAATGGTTCGGTCCTACCGCCGAGAAACTGGCTGCTGGTGAGGGAGCCTGCTGCAACTTACGGACCAGTGAGTGGATGGAGGCCCAGATGCGTGCCTTAGAAAGAGACCCGGACCTCTCAAGATAGTTCTGGAAGGGCGCTGGGGACCCCTGCTCCTTATTGGTGTTGGACCCGCCAACGTAGAGAATCTTCAATCAAGCTTGCCAAATGGGCTCTAATGGTACTGGTTTGCAGATAGTAGGAAGCTGACTCGACGGACTCCCAACATTATATAAGTGGACGCCAAGGGAAGGTGCAGCGGGGGTGAATGGAAACGCAACCTCTCCCCCTGAGGCCATCTTTCTACCACTTAGACCCTCTGGGAGGATAACAGTAAGTGCGTCGCTTGTTGGAAAACGAGTTGCATAGGTGGCTCGCTTCCTGGGGGCGTAGGGTGGTACAGGAGGCAAAGCACAGTGAAATGCCACGGTGGGCTGGGAGCACATCAGGCCTATTAATAAGACACAGCTAAGTGTAGTTAGATTTAGTGACGTCTGACCTCGGTTGGGAACACAAGCACTTCAAAATCACACTAATCCACTGCAAAAACGGTGGGCCAAAGATTCAGCAACGCCTACACCTAGAGACTTACCCGAGATACATTCTGCTCTGGAATCACGCAACAAAGATCAAGAAATGGCAGCGTCTAAAGAGGACTTTGAAAAAAGCTTCCAAGATATGGCTTCAGAGGACTTGTCAAGGACCGTGCATAATTTAGAAATCCACTGCGAAGATCTCGAAAATCGGTCCCGACCTCCTAACATCCGCATCAAGAATCTGCCTGAAACAGTCACAGACCCTGAACTAAAAGAAACAATTACGCATATCTCGATGGACCTTATTGCAGGGGAAGAACACATCAACATTCCGTTGGATCGGGTTCACAGGACGAGTCCGAAAAGAATGTAGCCAGGGGAGCACCCTTGTGATTTGTTTACTTGCATTTTTAAAGCGCTCACAGAGCCCGGGAGCATCAAGGCGCTTTACAGAATTTTTTGTTGTTTGTTTTTTTTGTTGTTTTTTGTCTTAGTTGCATATTGCGCGGACCCGGGGATCGAACCTGTGTTGCTTCGTGTCCTCTTGCTTCCAAGGAAAGCACGTTGCCCCTGAGCTATCCTCCCGGGATGATAGCAGTTTGCGCAATGTATTTACAAAAAGAGCACATTCTCAGAGAGGCAAGGGCAAAAACACCAATAACGGGACAGAAATTCAACTATATCAGGATCTTTCGTTGACAATCCCCCAAAAACGCAGAGACATACAAGTGGTGTACAAACTCTACGATCAGGAGGGATGGACTTTTCCATTGAGATTGATTTTTTCCATGGAAGGCAGGCAACATAGAATAATCTCTCGAGAAGCAGGAACTGCCCTACTTCTAATTGAAGAAGAAACAGCAACGGGCCCGCCGGATGGCATGCAGGACCGGCTCAACAAACAACCTAGTTCAAGGGAGTGGTCAACACTGGATCGACTAGGGAGGAGAAGCAGGGGCATGCAGAGGGACGATTGGAAAGCCCGCCTCAGTGACCTGAACCCAAAAGCTGCTATGAAGAGTCTGCCCCAGGCCCCGGGCCGTATGAAATACGGGCCGATGGAGGGCCTGGGAGTTTAGGCGCGGGGTGGGGGGGAAACGGCGCGAAAGCCGTAGGGAGGGGCGTCCGTTTGGTGCCACAACACAAATAGCCCAGGAAGGGCAGGAAATGGCACCTGCCAAAGGTGCGAGAGTCAACAGCAGGGGGCCAGGAAAAGCCCGGCCCCCCAAGGGAGGAACAAAGGAGGTTAGGGATATAAGTAGCCCCAGGAAAGTGCAATCAGAACAAACCAGGTAAGGAGCTCACCTCTCTCGGGTAAGCTCCTAGGGCCTGGAAAAGGGGGAAAAGGAAAACGTTTGACACCCAACCCACCCTACAAAGGTAACGGAAGGAGGAGGAAGGAGGCAGGAGCCAGAACGCTGAGTACTTTCTTCGGCACATGGTCCAAAGAAAGTCGTAGGCGGCATGTGCCCAGGAACGGAGGCCCAAGGGTAACAAAGACTCGGGAGGAGCCTTGAGCAACTCCAACTGGACACAAGGTGCCCAAAAGCAAATGATTATGTTATTGTGTTTGTTATGTATTTTCTGTAAGAAAATAAAATGCCTACGGCCTATAATTTTTCCACAAAACAAAATTGGTCTGCTATGTTATTGCTTAGGTAGGGATCAGGTAATGAGAGCAAAGGGAGCCCACACTACTCAGCCTAATAGTAATGGTAAACGTCTTCGGATAACTGACAGTGAAAAGGCAATCCTAACAGTAGCAGAGATGGAGCACAACACCTTGGAATCTAACTGTTCAGGTAACAGATTTGCGTTTTAGGATACTCCACACACATTGCCCTGGGGAAAATCACAACTCACAGCTGAGGGTTTTTACCCCAGGATACAATAGGTACAGGACTCCCAAGGGGAAGAAAAGGGGAATATTTGATGAAGGGGGTGTTAAGTTCTGGGGTCGGGGAAAGGGACAGGGGGGTTTCCCGAAGTGCATGGTTTGTTCCAAGGTATCTGTACAAGCAGGCTCAGACTTCCATCAGCAACAGTGAGGTCCCACCCTTATTTGGTTAATTCCAGTGCCTTTTGCTTGATATTAGGGGATTAAACACGCTGTTTTTTTTAATTTTATTTTTATTTTATTGGTTTATACAAACCTTTAAAATGCATCCAGTTTGTCAGAACCCAATAGCCAATACAAATCAAGACAAGACAAAACAAAGCAAAACATGGGCGTGAGATAAAGTTCCGTCCTTTTGACCGGGATCAAGCCTTTGGAAGCAAAGGAGCCTTATCGGGGAGTGCCCAATGTGCTTCATCTGAAGGTTAAGCAATGTTAAGCACTACCCTAAAGTCCTTATACTTCGGCATCAGATAACTCAAGGCTCCTTTCAATCTCATACAGAAACAGGGTCAACACCCTTGTCAGTTTTGTACTGGAGCCCATAAACATCAAATGCCACCATTCTTCAGCACTCCTCAGTGAGTATTCATTTAACGTTTGGCCAAGGTGTTTAGTTCTTAGGGATCTGAGGAAAGGGCAGAATAGGACAAGATGTTTGAGTGTTTCAATGCAGGCTTTACAAAACCTGCATACTATGTCTGACTTGTCCTTTCCAGCCCAATTCTTTGTTCGTTCTTTTGTTCTAAACAGATTTAGACGAAATCTCATAAAGGTGGCCCTCCTCCTGTTGTCTGGGAATAAGACCACGTCATTTTGCAGTTTGTTAAGCGCTCTTGCTTCACTAGGGGCGTCTCTCATTGTTTTCGAAGACCTTCGGTCTGTACTGGTTTGAATCCAGTCTAATTCCCAGATCTTTTTCCTTACCAAAAGCGGATTGTCCTGCAGCATTTTGGTGTTGGTCTCATACATGGTCAGGAGCTCTTCACATTTTTTAGACCATATGGCTAGCAGACAGTCTGGGTTCGTGTTTCCAGGTTTGCTCAATATTTTAAATTGTGGAGCGGCGTCTGGCAGCGTGACTTTCCTAAATAGAGCCAGGGCGTTCCACACGATCCGAGCCTCAATAGATATCAAGCCTAGCTCATAACGTAAGCACACTGTTGAAGTGCTGTTTGGTAGATGTAAGGTTTTCACCCAGAAAATGTGTTCTAGGGTTGACCAGAGTTCCGCTGGACACCCAAAAGCATTTTCGGCTCCGTATATGAGAGCTGGGACAACCTTCTGCTGATAAAAGGTTATCACTGGCTTAACAAGAACTTCCCATATCTTTTGTTTAGGATCAGGGCTTGAGAAGCAAAGTTTCGGCATTTTGTTTTCACAGTCTCCACCCAGGGGCTATCATTTAAGTTTGTGTTAATTTGCATGCCGAGATATCTTGTGCTTTCCACCGTGGTTAATTTTTCTTTTCCTAGATGCCAACTAAATTTGTTGTTTTTCCGATGGCGGCCCATTTGCAGGTTTTGCAGCGTCAGAATTTCACTTTTTGTGTTATTGATATACAGGCCGTTGTTTTCCACATAGCGTTCCACTGCATTCATTTTACGCTGAAGGCCGATTGGAGTGGTGTCTAACAAGATTAGATCGTCAGCGTAGAGCATCCAGGTCAGAGCAGAGCCATGTATTTTGGGGGAAAAGGATCGAGGCTCATCAATTGCGATGCCAATGTCCGAGAGAAACAAATTAAATATAATTGCCGCCAGAGGGCAGCCCTGTTTAACTCCACAAAAGGTGTTGATTTCCTCTGTAAGAGATCCACGTTGGTAAAGGCGCACTCTGATGGTAGTTGCAGTGTGGATTTCTTTAATGGCGGCCAATAAGCTCTCCGGACAGCCCCAGTTGGTCATCTTGGTCCACAGAAGTTCTCGGTCGAGGGAATCGAAAGCATGGGAAAAGTCTATCAGGGCTAAGTAGACCTTTTTGCCAGATCTGATTGCTTCCATCTTTAGCAAATTTATTAGCAAAAGGTTTAGGCCGCAGCCAACCCCTTTTACAAAGCCCGTCTGTCGTACGTCAAAATGGTTGCTATCTGCAATCCATTGTGATAGTTTCTGTTAGAGCATTGTTGCATACACTTTGCCTAATACGTCCAGGAGCGCTATTGGTCGGTAGTTTTTGGGCTCGAGGCGATTTCCTTTTTTGAAGATGGGGACTATTATTGCAGATTTCCAAGAATTTTGAGTTTCACGTCTTCTGCAGATTCGGGCGAATAGCTCTTTGCAAAACTCTGCCCATTGCTCTGGACTTTGCTTTATAGTAAAGTTAGTGAGACCGTCTGGCCCTGGAGCCCTTGAGGTGCTAACATTCTTAATAATTTGAAGTAAATCAGCTTTGGGGAAAGTGAGGTCCCATTTTGTTAAATTTGATGTCGTCGGGGACAACCATTTCCCTTTTTTTCTGTACAGGTTTTCGAAATGTGAGGTCCACCCTGCTTCTGAAACCATGTTTGTCATCAGTGCACTTTGAGGAGCGCCTTCGTTGTTAATTAAACTCCAAAATTCAGACGAGTTTTTGTTTCTCATCTTTTGCAGCATCAGTTCAGCATCGTTTTGGAGCATTAGAGCCTTATGAGATCGAATCCAGTTTTTGTATTTCTGTTTTGCAGCATGTTTTCCTTGCAAAAAATGTGTGGGGTCTCTGAATTTTGTGTGTCTGATAGTTGCGCGAAGTTCCCTCTTTCTCTTCATAACCTCTAAATCAAATTTGTGTTTGTTTGCAAATCCAGGGTTTCTCGATCCATGTTTTTTTTCCACAAACAATTTAAGAAGGTGGACATATTCCACTCCAAGGTCAGTCTTCATAAATGTCTCTGAGATTTTGGCGACTTCGTCAGGGTGGAGTGACAGCCTCACTCGGTTAGGCTCAACCAAGATCCGGTGATTCCAGCATTTGTCAGGTGGTTGTTTCGCGACTCGCAAGGTTAGAATTATCATCTCATGATCGCTTTGAGTCATCTGCTTTACTACAAAAGACAGAGTTGATTGTTGAATCTTTTCTGAGACGAAAAAGTAATCCAAGATAGATTTTTGTGCAAGTCGTCTCCATGTTGGTTCGGCAGGTATATCGCCGGCGGTGTTTCCGTTAAGCATTGCCAGGTCTCTGGCTTCCATTTCCACCATCCATTTCGCGGCCAAGTTATTCGATGCATTAAGGACTTCGTTGTTTTTCCGTTTTATGTCCATGTAGTTGATGTTCAAGTCTCCGCATATAATTTTCTACGCTGTTAAAGCGTAGAAAAGTGGAGGATTTATTGGCGCGCTCCCAACCGGACTTGGTGGCGCTTTAAGAGATTCACATCCATGCAGTGGATAGACACAAACTTAGATTGCAACATTATTCTGTAATTTTACAGGCAAATGCTGAAAGGAAAGTTACTGGAGTGCTTGTAACAATTAAGACCGGAGCCCAAATTAAAGTAAAATGTACTAAGGCCCATAGAGGAGCCCGATACCTATTTGTGGTGTTGGAGGCTGGCTGCTTCACCTTAACAGTGCCGTCAATATATGCTCCCAACATAGGCCAGGAGGGCTTTTTAAAATCAACACTTGCACACTTAGGATCATTCATGGATGGGGAAATTATCCTTTTAGGGGATCTAAACATCGCTTGGGGCCCTGTTCACGACCGCAGTACGGTCACACGCCACGCGCAGCCTCCTCCCTAAGCCACACTAAAACTAAAATTCACACAGTTGTCCTTAGCAGATCTATGGCCAGCTCTTAGAGGATCTGAGAAGGGATTTATTGTTAATTCACATGTCCATTGCTCATTTTCGAGTATAGACTATGCCTGGGTCTTATTAGGTTGCATTACGCAAATTGTATGTCATACAATTACGCTATCAGATCACACTCCAATTTCAATAAAGCTAAACATACCGAGAGGGAGACAAAGATTATGGGCCTGGAGATTTTCATCGGAATTATTGGGGGATCAGGTTATCAGAGATACAATTGCAGAGAAGATAGGGGGGGTTTGTGAGCTTAACTCATCTGGAGAGATTGCAGCAAATGTGATGTGGGATGCTTTTAAGGCAACTCTATGGGGGGTCTTGATCGCTGAAGAGGCCACTCGTTATTAACAGAAAATGGCACTTGAAGTAGAGTTAGAGGCGGAGTTACGACAAGCGATGAAAAACATGGAAATAAACACAGGTCCGTGAATGCAAATAGCATTCAGAGCGGCAGCAGGTAGGCGACATTTATTTGAAATTAAAAAAGCCAGAAAATCTTTGTTGTACCTCAAACAAAAATACTATGCCAAGGCCAAAAAGACAGAACGATTATTATCTAACCAGCTACGGCAGAAGGCGGCTTCCCAGACTATACAAGCGATCAGGCTCCCCTCTGGTGAGATGGTTACGGAAACTTCCCATATTCTTTCACAGTTCCACACATTTTATTCAAATCTCTACAAATCAGAGTCTCCCGACCCACAGCTTAAAAAAGCGTATTTAGAGGCGGTTACTCTTCCCCACTTAGCGTATGCAGATAGGAAAAGATATTACTGCACAGTAAATTCTTAGGGTTATACGTGACCTTCCGTTGAACAAACCACCAGGTCCTGACGGTTATCCGGCTTTGTTCTGTAAAACATACCAGAATATATTAGCTCCTAGGCTAACCCTTTTATTTGACTCATTCGCACACTCAGGTCAGATATCCCCTACTATGGAGGAAGCAAAAATGGTACTATTCCCAAAACCAGGCAAGGATCCGAGTAGGTGTGGGTCATACCGACTAATAGCCTTAATGAATCTAGATGCTAAAATCTATACTAAAGTTTTAGCCAATAGGATAGAAGATCTACTTCCTTCATTGATATATCTAGACCAAACGCAGCTTGTGTATGCTTTGTACTTGGAAAACTCCTTGCCAGGATCAGACAGACAGGCACCATTCATGGGATAGACTTTGGGTGAATTTCACATAAAATGACGGCCTATGCTGATGACATGTTACTTATAACTTCTGATCCCTTGAGTTCTTTTCATGCTGCGGTAAATAAACTAAAACCAAAAAACTAGAAATTTTAAACCTCTCTCTCCCCCATAATAAAGCGCAGCAGTTATGATCACAGATACAGTTTGGTTTGGTTCAAGGAGGGCTTAATTGGCTGGGGGTGACCATAACTCATACAATAAAAAGGCTGTTTGATGCTAAAACAGATTAAAAGTCAGTTGTCGAAATGGGGTCCGTTTGCGGTGTCTTGGCCAGGGAGAATTAATTCAGTAAAAATGGTCACTCTTCTTCCCAAGGTTCTTTATATGTTTCAGACTCTTCCAATACAAGTCCCCCTCTCCTTTGTCCAAAAGCCACATCATGTGATTTCCATATTTATTTGGAAGAATAAGGCACCACGGCTAGCTCTGAGTATGTTAATGACCTCAAAAGCTGGCGGTGGCCTCGGTCTTGCGAATTTTTGGAAATAATACCAAGCTGCACAAATTCGGGTCATTAAAGACTGATGTGCGGGAAATACTGGGAAAGATGGGTTCGGGTGGGGAGGACGTTGGGAGACAAATTGTGGCTGCTTAAAAAAGATAGACCATCTAATACGTGTATGAGCTTGATTACGAGTCTGGTAGAGGATGGCTGGGGTACAGCTGTCAAGAAATACCAACTGACGACTTTCCTGTCATCCCTCACGCCACTATTCTACAATTCGCATTTTACTCCAGGCCTTGAGCCCTGCCCATTTGTGAATTGGAAGCGGGTTGGTTGTAACAGACTGAAAGATATGTTTCAAAGTAACGACCCTTAATCCTTCATACAATGCAAATTAGATTTTGGTCTTTAGGAGTCCTGAAGATTTCAGTATTTTCAAGCAAGGCACTGGATACTAGCTCCCCCAATTAAGAATGCGGCAATAAGAGAATTAACTCCATTTGAAACATTTGTGATGTATAACCCAGAAAACAAAGCTCTCATCTCAAATCTGCACAAACTCATGGCTGATAATTCTGTTAAAATACCACAGAGATATACACTACGTTGGCATCTGACGGTAGAGGAGGACGTGCCTGAAAAGGAATGAGGCAAACGATGGCAGGAAACATCCAAACTCACACAGTCTATTCAAATGAGTACATTTTGGTATAAACTAATGACACTATGGTATTACACACCTGCCGCTCTGCATATCTGAAGAAGTCTATGTCAGATAGGTGCTGGAGAGACTGTGTAGCGACTGGCGATTGGGGGCATATATGGTGGAGTTGACCAGGACTGAAAAAGTATTGGGAAGACATTAATAGGTATAGGACACAAATATTCGGTCTAAAGGAGCTCTGGTCTCTCTGATCCTGTCTTCTGGCTCTTATTGAAACAGACCTGTGACATAGATCTAAACAAGCGTGCACATCTTTTGCTATATCACAGTTAGCGACGTTACTGGCGATTGCTCAAAAGTGGAAATCGCAGGATCCGCCTCACATTAGTGAATGGTTTTCCAAAGTATGGAACTTTTTGGCACTGGAATGGATGACATACTCCATACAAGGTAATGTAACTCGGAGAACTTTTTTGTATAGTCACTCTTAGACCTCTGCGACTTGATGCAACATAATAGTGTTATAGTGTCGCACTGATGCGTGCAGAGAACGAAGACATAGAGTTCCCCTACTCAGTTTGTAGTAAGTGAAAAAATTGTTTCTACACTCATCTGTTACTGCGCCACAGGGAGTTCAGTATCAACCAACACCAGTTTTTCTTAGTTCATCATATATTTATTTATTGATCGCCCATAAGGATGACACGTGTTTCGGCACCCTACGTGTGCCCTTTTCAAATCTGGGCATAGATTGTTTGATATACTATCGTCGGAGTGCAAATAGCTCACTGATGTCGTGTTGTCGGAAAGAGTATCAACCAGGAAGAAACCTAAGATCAAGCAATGACCTCCAAATCAAAAGGAAACACTACGAGAAAAGGAAATTCGGAAATACCGCATTTTCCTATTTGATAAGCAAACTGTGGAACTGAATCCCGAAGGAAATAAGAACGACTGAAGATCACCTTACCTTCAGAAAACGACTGAAAACCTGCGGATTCAATTCACTGAGACAGGCATGAAAACAGGCACCACCAACAACTCATACCTCAATGCAAGGCAATCATGTGACAGTACGGAACCAGGAATGTTAATGTTAAAGGATATTTGTACTGCATACTATCACCACCGGAGTGGTCCCCTGGTGCTCTGGCGGCTCTGGAAAAGGGAAGGAGGGGGTGAGTTAGTGGGAATAAGCTGGGAAAGTGCAAGAGAGCAGTGATGTGCTGTTGGTGGCCTCAACCCGGTGCGTCCGTTGGTTGGGCTTGGGGTGTTTTACGATTGGTAGTCGTTGTGTACTGTTGTGCGAGTCTATGTGTGGTGTGTTTTGTTGTTGCAGTGTAGTGAAGTTTGTGTGGTTTGCTGCGTTAAGGCTTGTGGTTGTGTTTGGTTCGAGTTTGAGAGGTGTAGGCAGAGGAGTGAAGTTATCAGTGGGTTGGTTATTGATTCATGATGGCACGCTTGGTCTAGGCTTGGCAGGAGAGTCGTAGATCAGTCATTGAATTGCTTTTCTATCTAGATGTTAAAGAGTTCCCTCTATGTGTGCACGTGCTGACATTCACAATTCCATCTAGATGTGGCGCCTGCTAGGCTAAAGAGTTCCCTCTATGTGTGCACGTGCTGACATTCACAATTCCATCTAGATGTGGCGCATGCTAGGCTAAAGAGTTCCCTCTATGTGTGCACGTGCTGACATTCACAATTCCATCTAGATGTGGCGCATGCTAGGCTAAAGAGTTCCCTCTATGTGTGCACGTGCTGACATTCACAATTCCATCTAGATGTGGCGCATGCTAGGCTAAAGAATTCCGACAAAGAAACCACACACTACTATTAACCACCCCCTGCTCCTCTCCTGCGTACATCCCACGTACTACACAGGCCCTAAAGGGACAGCCTTTCTCCAGGCAAAACACACAACCCACACATCTGACAAAAGTACAAACTTCCGCAAACAAACAACCCAGACACTGGACGTTTCCCTCCGGACACAATAACTCCAGTGTGCACAATCCAAACACACTCAGAAAGGCGACACGCACCCACTTTCTTACAGAGCCACGCGAGCGCCTGGAGGCCATGCAAATGGGTGCGATGCGCTGTATATATCAACATAACGTAAGATACTGAATGTTTTTCACGAGCCGCTACCTTGCATATTTCCTATTTTGTTTTTCTTTAAGGCATAGCTGGGCAGGGCTCTGTTGCTGTAGCTCTGCATTTCTGCTGTGCCTTGCTTTCTTGTCCAGAATATTCTATTGTTCTGGCAAGCTTCAAAGATTAAAAAGAAAATGGCCGCTCTGATGTGCTCGGCGTCTGTGGCTTGAACGGTTCCCGCGGTTCCCCACCGGTCACTATTGATATTTCCGCTAAGCTGGAGGGCATTTTCAGTATTTTTGCTTAAATCCATTTGATTGTTTCTTTTCAGAGAAAGAAACACATTTTCTTCCGTCGGTGTGTAAGCAGCCGGGAACCTTTCATCGCTTCTGTATGCCGACGCCGGAAGCAGCACGAGAGTACGGAAACGCAGAGAGAGAGAGGAGGCCGAGTCGTAGGTTAGGGCTCTCCTCAAAGCAGTTCTCTGCAAAGAGTCTCTGCCAAGCCCTGGGGATTTAGTTAAGTCTAAATTCTCTTCAGTAAAGGCAAACATCCACAGCTGTGGTAAGGTACCGTGCAACGCTCAGCGAGGTGGGCTGCTTGCAGCGATAAATGGACGCTGACAGTTTGAACACTGGTTAAAAGAAATCCTAACAAGGCGGATTTCTTTGTCCGCATTCAGCGGGTTAAGTTGATTTGAAACTATCTTGGACGCAAGTAAGTATTCGTCAGTACAGTCTGCCTCTTAGCGTGGCTTTGTGCTGGCGCAAAAGAGCGTAGAGCAGGCCTGGTGGTGACAGGTTGGGCCTAATTCACGGAAGTGTTTTATAATGGCAAAACCCCATTATTTATTTATTTAGTCATTTGTATAGCGCACCAAACCCAGAGGCCTCAAGGCGCTGGTTACATTAGGTGCAGTTTATGAGTCAGAAGCGTATGGCACAACAAGTGCTAATTAGTGAAAACAGTTCCATGACTACACTTTACGAGGAAACGATGCAGGTAGCGTTTTCCGTTTAAGAGCCTTGCGTGAACAGCCATGTTTTGAGAAAACGCCATTGGAAAACGCTCTGTGAATAAGGGCCTTTATTTTCTGAAATCGTACCATAGGTCATTCCTTTCTTTAGGCTTTGCCCCCACGCACCGGTTCCACCCAGGGCTCTATGCATACATGACCAAGTCGAGAGTGTGTGCGCCGACAATACCAAACCATGCAAAAAATGAAATAGGAGAAAAACAGGCGCAAACAACAAAGCCAACGATAGTACACACTACACGCATGCGCCCATAAATCTTTCCCAATAAACACAACCCTTTAAATAAGGGACTTTGCGTTTGCCTGCGCTTCTTCGTAGTGTTCCATTGCTCTCTGGGTCATGCATTGGTGCCAGGGGTTCTCTGTGCTAGACCCATGGCTCTGGAATTCACTCTTCTCAAGAAAAGGGCCTCCACTACACAAGTTCATGAAATGGCAAGAAAATGAGAAGCAGAATAAACCACCAGCACACCGCCCAATGTTCTTCTTAAAAACAACTCTATGCACAGAATACTACGCAAAGCAGCCCTCGCAACTGACTCCGCAAAATCATCGCCATCGAGTCCCGCATGCAATTTACTTGCCCGCCTTAAAGGGGGTTGCCAACGCGCACAGCAGGCAATCAAACCGGCAAGCCAGCAGAGAACAGTTCCAGACTCACCCGTTGACTCAATATGTCCAGCACATGTACACAGAGTCCCGTTGTCCCAGTGGGGCACTTTGGCACTTTTATATAAAAGCTGTGTTCATGTGCCTACGGTAATCAGGGGTACAGTCGACCGGTGGAAAATACCAAGATCACTATTCCAGATTGTGCATTCTACTACACAACACCCTTACCAACTAAGCCACCCACATATGGCAATTGAACACCCCCTCCCAAAAGACATCTAACATCAAAACAATACACCTGTACAACCAACTTACCTTCCACAGCCCCCACCAATGCCCCCCAACACCATGGGCGCAAAGGGGTCCCCTCCGGACAGAAGTCCATAATTGCACTCAACACACAACACCTGGGAACAGGCCTCCATCAAGGGCTACAGCAAGGCAACTCTCCTGCAGGGTGAGAGGCTTACTCAACAAATGGCTGGCGGGCAAAATTCACAAAGAGGCAAAAGAAGTGTTGGTAACAGAACAATTCCTAGACTCCTTGACCCCATATTTGCATAAGGTCATCCGGCCATGGCATGAACCCACACTGCAAGAGACCATCCGAATGGCTAATGCACACCAGGGGGGGCATGAATTCCTGAGACGTTAGCCGGGGGAGGAGGCTAAGAAACCAATGTAAGTAAGACCAACTGGGGGTGAAAGTGAGGGAAGTTCAACCATGAGGCGACCAGGGCCCAGGGTCCCTACTCCGGCCGAAAGTAAACACGGGACTCCCACAGATTGGCAGAAACCCGGAGCCTGTCCTCTACCGGAGGTGCTAGGATGTGATAGCTGCCGTAAGCCCAGAGAAACCAAAAGAAGAATCTATGGAGACTGGCTTCCTCACTCCAAGTGCTCCTGTCGAGGCAGAACCACAAGAGTGACAGACAACCCAGAGGAAGAGAAGGGGGAAGAACCAGGTGCCAGGGCAGTATGCATGATGGGAGGAGGTTGGTCTTCCAGTCAACATCCAGTGTCTCCAGGCAATTGTCCTGCTCGACTCTGGGAGCAAGGAAACGGACGTCCGAGGTGACCTGATTGCCTTAAAAGACCTGCTTCCAGGCGACCCAACACACTTTCTGTACATGGGGACATTGATGTCTGCCCGCAGGCCACCTTGAGCTGACTGTCCTCAAGGGTGAGATTCAGAGGCCCAGGGGTACAATGCCGGGTCTCATTGAAGAGGTTCTTTTCCTCACTGATTTTCCCTTGTTTGACAATTAATTCAGATAGGTTCAAGGATTAAAAGTTCAAAATCCTTCCGATGCGCTGAGCGGGGTGCTAAGGTACCCAGTGGTGAGGGAGAGGACAGGGTGGAGGTGCCTTGTCAAAAGAGGGTAAGAACCCCTTTCAGCAGGAGGCTGGACAGTGAGGAAGAAATCCCGAGCCAGTCCTACCCATAAGGGGAATGTATCAGCAGAGAGCGTCCCAATTCCTTCCCAGCCTTCTGGTGAGAGTTTGCTTGTAATTTATTTATTTATTTGCATTTTTAAAGCGCTCACACAGCCCGCGGGCATCGAGGCGCTGTTGCAGGAATTGTTTGTTTTTTAGTTATGTAATTTTTTTTTGTTTCAGTTGTGCATTTATAACGCGCTTACATACCCAGAGGTTTCTAAGAGCAGACCCGTGTCGTCTTGCTTCCAAGGTGAGCACGTTGCCGCTGAGCTATCCTCCCGGGACAATATTCTCTCCAGCCTTGCCGCCTTTACTTGGGACATGCCAGGGGCTTTTCTCACAGCTCCCTCGTCCAAAAGGAAAAAACAGTAATCTAAAGTGACATTGCGTGACTTCTGCGGAGAGAGCGAGGCCACTTCTTCCAGGCGTGACACCACAGAGGACCTTGCGGAGCTGCCAGAAAATGCAGGCTAGTCTACAGAGCCACTTAAAGGCCCCTAGACCCCACCATGGATTAGAGGGGGAAACGATCCACCTTCCCCTGAAAGGGCTGCCAGGAAACCCCACAGAGGTGCGTCCCGGAATAGGAAAATACACAGTGGTCTTCCCGGGCCACTAGCCTCAGCAGGAGCCCACGCCCCGGAGCTCCCATTTAACGAAGAGGAGCTTGAAGGTCCTCAAGACCACCAAGGAACAGGATCCCAAAACATGAACATAACCGTTGACCTTCCCGGGCCGCCATCTTTGGTAGATGGCAGGCAGGTGCAGAGAAACCCCTACTTATGACTTTTTTCCACCCACACATCCCAGGTGTGGAAGACAGGGCCGGGTGGGCCAGGGAGAGCGGTCCAATCCTGGATCAGAAAGGGGGCTACAAGCAAGGAACAGGAAGCGTGGGTTATTCTGGTGCGGTCTGAGGTAGAAGTGGAGGGTGACTAGGGGACCAGCAGGAGGAGGGAAGGAGCAGCGGACTGTGGCGGCAATTTCTGGAGCTGGGGAGGTATTGGCTAAGGTGTGGTTCTGCACTGGACGTGTGCATGGTTATGTGCATGGTTGTGTGTATGGTTTTGTACTGCTCACACTGCAGCAGTGCCTATTACAGACGCCGAACTGATGGAACACAAGAATCCGGCAGAATGCCAAGGATGACTCACACACAAAACACACGCCTGGCAGCCAGCAAATGTGCAACCAACATTGTGCACAGACTGCCACCTCCAACACCCCAGGGCATGCCAGTCCACATCCCCGGGGGAGGCCGGCTCCTCTGCGTCGCGGAGAAGAAAGAGGATCACAGCAGAAGGCCCTCGTTTACTTTAGGAAAAGGTCATGTGACACAACCATCCACTAACATGTCTCTTTTTAATGCACACAGAAGCGAGAACTAATAAAACGCAGCGACATCTTGAAATAACGCGTGGCACGAATAACGACTGACGGGTCATTATAGAATGATAATGATGTGCTTATTTATATAGCGCCTTAATCCAAAGCGCTTTACAGAGCACATATTTACATACTATATCACCCAACCAGAATTGGTACTGGTTATGCAGCCATGGAGCACTGCACTCGCTCTGCAAACACTTTTTTTTCAGGGTGCTATTTTTTTGTGTTTGCATGTAGGGATCCCGTGTGCTTTGGTTGCAAGCCAGGGGGTTGTGTGGTTACAGCTGCACACGAGGGAGCTATCTCCCACGCAGAAGTGAGGCCATCAGATGAACGGGACTCTGTAGAGACCCCTCCACCTCATCCCAAACGCCCCCTGGCTCTGGCCGCCACCCTGCAGCAGCCGTGCAGTCCCCGTGAAGCTGGCCGAGGTGTTACTGGGGAGTTCAAGAGGTCGACCCAGCAGAGGGAACCCGCAAAGCTCAGTGTGAGAGATGCAGCGGGCAAACACCGCACGTGGGAACTGTTCTGCCAGGGCTGCACACACCACACGATACATAACTTGTGTTCATGTCGAGCGCCTTTTTTATCCAACCAAAAAGAGCGATTTGACAATGCTTTGATCGAAAGTTGGCAAGAAGCAAGCAGAACTTCTCAGTGCGTCTGTATAGCGTTTGGCAGACCATCTCTGTCTCTTGCAGATATTTTTTTATTTTAAATATGGCAAAGATATTCGCTATTATGGTTCCCTGTGGCGGATGTTCACATTTAAAGACTGCATGTAACACAAGCTCTGAGGAGGTGTGTGGGTCTAGCAACGTTGCCTGGTCCCTGGCATCAGTTCTTTTAGCCGATCCCACATTTTCTCTGTTTACTTGAAACAGCCGTCAGGAATCGACTGTCCCTACAGTGTCTTTCTATGATGTCTATGGGAACCTGGACTTCAATTCCCAGGGTGCAACATTACCCCCTCTCAAGATCTTCCTCCAAGTATCCTGAGAGCTCAGATCTAATTCCAGCATGCAGTGTAGTTCCACTCCGGGATTGTCCACTCAGGCTTTCCTTCACGTGGCTATGGAGATGTGGACTCAAATTCCCAAAATGCAATGTCGCCCCTCCCACCCCCCAACTTTTCACTCCTCGTCTTCCTCTTCAATGGGTTCTGTGAATTCGGATTTTTATTCAAAAAATGCAATGTTTCTCCACTCTTCTTCAAATGGATCAGGGAATTCGAACTTCATTTCCCACAATGCACTATTTCTTCACTGCATCTGGGAATGCAGACGTCAGTGTAATATGTCTTGATTTATTGCTCCGCCTCTCGGTCTCCGCCCTATGCAGGCTCGCTCCCGCTATCATCCCTCCACAGCCTCCGGTCTTGACTTTGCGCTCTCTCTCCACAGTGGCTGTTTTCCTCCATGGCATTCGTTCTCAGGTGTGTTTTCCTTGTTCCCTTAGATCTCACCCATTGCTCCTCACCTTTCACGGTCTCCCACTTGAGTCCTTGTTGTTATTTATATAGCGCCTTTATCCAAAGCGCTTTACAGAGCACATACTTACAAACAATATCACCCAACCGAAATTGGTACTCATTTATCAACCTCAGAAGGATGAAAGGCTGAGTTGGCTATGCCGGGATTCAAACCTGCGACCTGCAGATAAAGCTCAGATCGCAGCAGCAAGTGCTGAACCCACTGAGCTATCTTACCGGCTGGTTCCTACAGGTTTTCTGAATGTGCCGACCACTCCCCACTCGCATATGTGACCTAGCATTGGGGACCATGTGTGCTCTAGCACCTTGAAGCCCCTCATGTGCTCGATGGAATTACCAATAATGATCTCAGACCCAAATAACCAGACAGACTCAAAGAATATGGCAAAGTACTACTTTATTGCCAACTTGAATAAAGTAGGGCAATCTGGCGAACAATAAACTGTAGTCCACGCACTCACACTACACCTTTGATTACACAAAGGTTTTATCCCTCAATGTACGTCATCCTACGTGGCAAACTGTAAAACCTATAGAATGGAGGGATTGGTTAAGGGAACATATATACCTATATGTCATATAAGTATTAGTAATATCACCGGATGCCCCTTATCTGGTGGGCACACCCCTTGAACCACCTCTAAATATGTATAATACAGATTATAGCAGAATAACAGCAGCAGGTTGGCCTGTGCAACATTGTACAGCATGTTGCCTCATAGACCATCTGATTGGCTGGCATCCTCTCCCGACCTTGGACATTTCGACTCATTAGCAAAACGAAACTCAGGTTCAGGGAGCAACGTCAGACTTCTACACACTTGCCCAATTCGTCCATCATCTCTCATAGGTCCGGCCCCAAGCCAAGGCTTCTTCTTTATAGTTGACCTTGCAGCCTGTTCTCTGCTCTGGGACTTTTAAGGGAGTGTAGTCACACCACTACCTTCATCTGGAGCTTAATGAATAGCCCTTGTTTTCGACTTCTGGTATCATGTGTGAGGAGACCACAAATGTGTCCATTTCGATCTTCTATTTACTGCTATTTGATTCATTTGTACTGGGTGTCATTACTCCCCTTGGCCTCTGGAGACTCTCTCACGCCACCTTGTATAGGCTTTTCACCTCTTTGATTGTCCAATACTTGGCGCTTGCAGATATTTTCCCGTTTGCCTAATTTAAGGAAATTTGTCTTACGTACATGGCTTATTCTCTTGACTCCCTTTGCGCCTTTCAATATTTCTTTGATGTTGCATCCTTGATCTCAGGCCAATAGACTCCTCTTTATTCCTCACACAAAGCTGTTTTTCCAGCGTCTCCTGAGTCTGCAGCCCTGGTCTGTCTCTGAGTTAGCTTATTTAATTTCAACACGTGTCCTACGTCCATGTTTTGATCACTGCCGCTTTAGCCGTGTTATGTTTTCTTCGGCAGCAAGCTTCTATATGTCTGAGCTACCTTGTGCTTACTTGATCTCTCCTCACTTATTTCTTTGGTGCATTTGCTTTCTTAGTCTTTGATTACATCTTTCTCTTATTACTTCAGTTACATCTTGATCCTTTAAGTGTTTGCATATAGTTGCAGGGCCCCTTTGTGTCTTCCCTTCATGACGTCACTCTTGAAGGTACGCATACATATGTAATGTTGTGCTCACACTTGGAGTTTGTACTAATCACCATATGTGTTAAAAGAATGTACCCTTTGTTAAAAGAAGAGGCCTTCTCTTTATACAGCGACATTTAAGACCTGCTGACCTGGCAAGAACTTGTTTTAACAGAAGAATTGTGTTTGGTCACTGTATGTCGAAGCATGTTGAGCCTGCTAAAACTATCTGCAGATTACGGGTGGGGAAGGAATGAGTAAGCACAGCCTCGTGCACAGAGATACACAGAGGGGCACGAGAGAGAGCGAATAACAGATAACAGGAAACCACAATAGCAGATGTTGAACTGTTGACCTTGATGCAAAGTCATGACTGGGAGGAACCGCCTTGTGGTGGACATAATCTATGTGCAGCAATGTATGACAATGTAAAACAGATGGGTATAAAAGGACCACGATGTGCAGGGCAAAGCGCGGCACTTTGACGACTTGCTTTGCGAGACGGTTGAACTTGCTGCCCATTCGCGAATGCTTGTGCATTAATAAAGTAATGTTAACTTGGCTCTTTTCTGTCTGAGTTATTGCAGGGTCCCTCTTGTACTGGTTATGGACGGCGAGAAATCGCACCCACAATTTTGGTGTCAGAAGTGGGACGCGAAGGAGCGACAGTCCGTCACTGGGTGAGGAACGCCGCGGCGGAACCGGAGAAGGAATTGATCACGGGGCCCCAACAACTGAATCCGCACCTTTGATTGCAACCAACGCGTCATCCTTGTTTTTCCGGCTCCGTCGGCGGTGGAACAGCAGGCTGTCGCCCTTCGGGTCCGGAACACTCTGGCGGGACCCTTAAGATAAGTGGTATGGACGGATGCATGATGGAATAAGGAAATAATGATTCAGGGTTTGTGAAGAGGACGGTGGTAAGTCCGTCTATGAAGAAGTAATGTTGAAATGATGATATGATATGTTAGATACGCCAGGAGGATGTATTATTATTGTTAACCAATAGGTGCATATTTGGGAAAGGTGAGTGTTTTAGGCAATTGTGGTATACCAACAAAATGGGTCAAGCGGCTTCCAGCAAGAGTGGTATAGGCAAGAGACACTATGCCCCTCTTGAAGGAACCCCTGCATTTGATATGTTGATTAAACATGGATTGAATTCAACATTGTTCTTAAAAGAATGGTCCGAATACACAAAAGATTTGATTGAGCATAAATGGCCAGACACCGGGTCCTTTGATGTGGACCACATATCCAAAGTAGAAATAGAATTAGTAAAAGACGGGTCAGACCCGCACAGTTTGAGGCTATACGACTATGGAGGGTAGAAGCAATGCGCAGGCGCAATGCTCAGAACAAACAAAAAGCAAAGGAGCAGAAGAGAACGGTAAATCAAAAATTACATGATCTAGAGATAAAAGAGAAGGGTGAGAGGCTAGATCAGTTGGATAGACATATGATGATTAAGAACAGTGGGGGTATGTATCCTGCCGTGCCGGTGCCTCGATATGAAGATGTGATAGGGCTAGAAGCAGAACAAACAACGACTGAATTATTGTTTCCAGGAGCTACAGCTCCACCGGCAGACAGTGAGGGTGAAAGGGTGGAATTCCCAATGAAGTATGGAGACCCAGATAGGTTGATAGACCATAGGAGAACGACTACTGTAGAAAAGGATAGAGATGGAGACTTGCAAATCCTTATGACCGGGCTGTATGGCACACCCCTCAATGACAGCCTACGGGACCAATTGGGGTGTTTGACACCTTTGGAATTTAGGACAGTGGCCACTAAACTATATACCTTTTATGAGGGTAACTGTAAATTGAGAGGACAGAGTACTGCGGATCTGCCCTCAGCATATCAGGACGCTGTCGCGTTACTACCAGTGACTGCGTCCAGTGTTCAGTTATGGGGATGTATGTCCGACATAATAGCGGAAGTCATAAGGGGCGGTGTTGAATGGGAGAAGGAAAAGAGGGCATGGGAAAGAGAGGTGAGGGAAAGAGAGGCTAAACTCAAAGATGCAGACCAGGCGGGCCAAAACGTAGCTAATCGTATGATAGCATCCATACACTCACAGTCCATGTCCACCCTGGTGAGTCTGATGGAGGGCCTTGGCTGGCCTATACAAGTAAACGTAATTAAATATCTTCTTATTAGGGTGGATGATATAGAAGAGGAAAAGGAGCCTAGGTATGTGTCCCAGTGGAATAGGATTAGGACGGAATTGGATAAGAAACTGCTACCTAATATAAGAGTGGATGATTCAGGGGCGGAAGAATGGAGGATGGCTAAGGTGGAGAAACTATTAAAAGATTATAAAAAAATAAAAGAGAAAGCTCTTAGTCATCAATCCTCTGTTTCGCCACCAGCGCAGGCCCCTGTGAGTGAACAAACAAATACGGAAAAGTTACTATTAATGCCAATGAGAGAGTGCCAACCCACCATAGAGGCAGCCACTGGTAACATGATGCGCACCTATGTGTATGTCCCTTTATCCCGAATTGAATTAATGCATATCACCAAGTCCATCCCCGACCCCCGTATAGACCCGGCAGGATTCTACAAGGAAGTGGGAAAGTTATTCAGACCAGGGTTATTTACCGTAGAGGATGTAGATAACATATTGTTAGCCATTGTCCCAGAAGAAATATGGACCCCCTTTCGTGCCAAAGACAATGAAACAATAAAATGGAAAGATGTAATGGATGCGAGCAAAAATAGAAAACTGCATGAGGAATATCCTGAACCCCTAAGGGGGCATGGCATGGCAGTCCTGAGGGCTCTAGAAAAGGTGTTACCCCCATTTGATGTGAATGTGGAGAAACTGTCCGCTGTGATACAGGGTGCAAGTGAGGAGGTAGCACAGTACTTTCTGCGTTATGAAGCAGCATTCAAAGCGCACAGTGGGCTAGAGATAGGGTCTGAAACGGGCCAACGGTACTTTGCCACAAACTTTGTAGAGGGGCTCCACGGGCCAATTCAGGAGAACATTAGGAGGGCAGAAAGTACATGGATGACTAGAAACCCCCGGGATCTCCTCGAAATGGCCAGGTATTATGAAAGAGGGGAAAGAGTAAAGGGACAACAAAAGGCACGACAAGAGAAGGATTTAAAAACCAAAGTGTTGATGCAACAGTTGCATCAAGGGCCCCAAGGCAGGTATAACTACAATAATAACGGCCCGTCACAGGGCTATAGCAGCAACATGATAGGGGGCCAAGGGACAGGAAGAGGTACAGTGCAAGGAGGTGCGCTATATGGGAGGAGTGATGGGCTACCCCAAGATGTATGTGCCTTCTGCAAGAGACCCGGACACTGGAAATCCCAGTGTCCCCAGAGTGGTGGGAGAGGAAGGGGCGTACGGCCCCCTTCACAGACAACATTTGCCCCAGGAAATAGGACTGGTGGGTACGGCAACCAAGACAATAGAATGTTTAAACCCCCTCAACCCAATGCCTTTGACGGACAAGCAAGAGGGGATGTTCCCTGGCCGGCCCCGCCTCCCCCCAATCTACTGTATCAGCCACAACAAACGACACAAGTACAAGGTGTATGCCAGGGTGAAGAATGTGGAGAAGGGGTATACTATAACAATGATTTTCAGGATAACACAAGCGATATGTCCTGAGGATGCCGGAATGAGATAGCGGGAGTGGTGCAGGTTCCTATAGACCAAAGGGGGCCTTATGCCTCTATTAGGATCGGCCCCCACCGAAACTTGAGATGTCTGGTAGACACGGGAGCTGGAAACAGGCACACCTGATTATACTAAGAGATTTTGCCTTTTTGTTGATGAACAGGAAGGTTGCGCTGTGTCAGTCTTGACACAGGAACAAGGGGGTAAACAGAGACCATGTGCATATTTTTCTAGCACTCTGGACTCAGTAGCTCGAGGCCTACCCCCATGCATGAGAGCAGTAGTTGCAGCAGCGACAGCCCTAAAACAAAGTGCAGGTTTCATCCTAGGGAGTGAAGTAACAGTAAAGGTTCCACATACGGTAGATGTTCTTCTGAATAGAGTGCATACACAGCATTTGACTACAGCTAGACTCACACAGTATGAGATGATCCTGTTTGCCAGTAATGTAAAAATTGAACGGTGTAACACTTTGAATCCAGCGACACTGCTTCCTTTGCCCACCTCACCTGATGACATTAGGCATGATTGTGTGATTCAAATGGAAGAACACACTAAGGGTAGAGCAGACCTGCAAGACACCCCGCTGGTTGATAATGAGGGTATATTATTCTGTGATGGTTCCTGTTTCAAACTGCCAAATGGGGAGACAACAGCAGGGTATGCAGTAACTACAGGGGAACAGTTGATTGAGAGTGGGAAAGTGTGTGAGAAATCGGCGCAGGCGGCAGAATTGATTGCGCTAACGAGAGCATTAGTGTTAAGCAGCGGTATGAAAGTGACAATTTATACTGATTCAGCCTACGCTCATGGGGTGGTTTCCAGTTTTGGTAAACTCTGGGGAGAGCGTGGGTTTTTAACCTCCCAAGGTGATACTATTAAACATGCCCGATTGATTGCTGAATTATTGCAAGCCCTTACGCTGCCCAAAATGGTGGCCGTAGTGAAGTGCTCAGCGCATAAAAAAACACTGGATTATGTCACGCAGGGAAATTCTTTGGCTGACCAGATGGCTAAACTAGCTGCCACAAGGGACACTCGGTGGGAAGCCCGACAGCTCATAGTGGGGAGGGATGTGACTATGGAAGGGACGAAGGAGCGCGTAAAGGAAATCCAAGCAGATGCAACCATTGAAGAAAGACTATCTTGGCACAAGGATGATCAATATGAGGAGACGGTAGATGGGCTATGGGCACATACCAAAACGAACACCTGGGTACTACCTGACGCATACTTACCTGTGATAGTGAGCGTGGCTCATGGTCCAACCCACGTTAACGCAAGAACTATGGAAGAAGTTTTAAGTACTGTGTGGTACAACAAAAGATTGGGAATGTATTGTCGCCAATGGGCAAAACAATGTGAAATATGTGTTTTATATAATGTGGGGAAAGGTGTACCGGCCCCGGCGGGCCACAGTAAGTTACCCACCTGCCCTTTTGAGGTGGTGTATATGGACTTTATACAGCTGGAGCCTGTAAATAAACATTCCTACTGTTTGGTGATGAGATGTGGGTTCTCAGGATGGGTGGAAGCATATCCCCTGCGGGACAATAGTGCCACCTCCACAGCACAATGCATATTGAAACACTGGATGCCCTTGACTGAAATGGCCGGATGCATTGTCTATTGCATTATTGAGTATGCGTACTATGCCTAAGCGTACACATGGTTTATCTCCTTTCGAAATTGTTATGGGGCGCCCACCAAGTATTGAGACCCCCATATCACCTAAGAGATTGTCTGAGCAAGCATGGCCTGCATTACAACAGTACTGTATTGGGTTAACTAATAGACTGATTTCTATTAATGCACAGGTGAACGCAGTAGCTCCATCTCCTCTGATAGGAGAAGGTCACGACGTGCAGCCCGGTGACTGGGTTGTTATAAAAGCCTTCGATCGCACCAGCGGACTGCAACCCAGATGGAGGGGCCCGTTTCAGGTTCTCCTCGCAACACAAACTGCGGTAAAAGTTGATGGCAAATCGCACTGGTACCACGTGAATCCAGAAAAGGGAACCGACAAACCGCAGGTTGCAAGTGTACTGCCAGATGCCAGTGACAGGTGTGCCCATCGCCTCCGATCCCGTGACGTGTATGTGCCAAGCAACGTGTAAGGACACTGTTTTGAACTTTGATCATTAGGGAGATGAACATTTGGACTCTCTTGTTGGTTTTAGCAGAATTGTGCCTTACTGAAGACGACGGGCTTGTAGCCTGAAGGGCCTTCGGCGTTCCCCTCCTGGGACAGGCACTGCGAGACGTGGGACAGATCGGATGAAGGTTTTCAGTGAGACCTACCACTATTAGAGTAATAAGGACACTGGTGCTTTAAATAGGGGATATTGCTATATCGCTAGGTTGCAACTGATATACGCTGTATACTGAGCCATATACTGAACTATGTCTACACCCGTGTATGCTGGTTTAGTCCCTGAACGGATAAGTGTATGCTCCTCAAACACAGAAGGTAAGAGGAAAATACCAGTTTGTACCACAAGAGGCAAAATTTTGTTTTCTGTATGCACGATAGTAGTACTAATAGCATTTGCCATAATATTCTGGTATCTGGAACATCCATCTAGATATGAATTAAAGAACCTGTTGCCCGAGTCAAATGAAACAGGGAGAACAGATTGGGTCAAGAGCAGGAATCGAGATGCCTATGACCAACACGACCCGGAAGACTATGCTAAAAATGAATACGTGAAGATAATAAACACAACATATGGGGTAGTGAATAAAACTGATTGCTGGATCTGCACCCACATGCCCCGACATAGCAGTGAAGGCATCCCAGTGTACGCATCGCCAGTTACTGAGGATGCGGGGTGTACATTAATTTACATGAGAATAGTGTCAGCACAGCAATACATGATACCGAATACCGCTTGTTATGTTAGAGGAGAGAACAAAACCCTTCTAAAGGAAAAGATACGCTATAAAATCAAAACTGAGGGAATCGGGCTTGCACCTGCTATGGTACAGATAGTAAGAGAACCTCCTCCCCCTATCACCATCACACAAGAGTTTAGGCCAAAGAATATATGTTTTAAGAGGAGCGCAAGAGGTAATCAAAGAATGATCTCGGGGTGCAGTCAAATGGTGAATCTAAATAACTACACAAAGGGATTGTTACAGATTGAAGGACATGCCTACGTCTGTAACAAGAGGGCTTATTTGTGGTTAGCCAAAGATTTTGTTGGGGTATGTTACATAGCCAGAATAATGCCGGCTGTGATGGTATATGCCCCGTCTACTCTGCATAAAGAAATACACAGCAGAAATAAACGAGCAGTAAACCCAAAAATTCCTACGTATCAACCTACAGGATGGGAAACGTTTATAGATCTGATGGGGGTCCTGGTTCCTCCAGCGGGCATCTTTATGAACAGTCAAGAAATCCAAAAGCTAAACAGGGCCCTTGAGTTCGTAATCGAAGAATCTGCAGACCTAATGGAAAACATTACTTATGAAATGAAAGCAATTCGGCTAGTGGCTCTCCAAAATAGGTATGTCTTAGACATACTCACTGCAGAAAGGGGCGGAGTCTGTTTTTTGGTGGGATCCCAATGCTGTGTTTACATACCAGAAGGGAGTACAGGAATCCTGGATGGAGTAAACAAACTGCATAAAGTGGCGGATAGCATCCACCAGGAGGAAGGGTCAGGAGATAGCTGGTGGATGAAGCTCCTGAAAGAAATTGGATGGCAACTTCTTACGCCTATACTGGTTCTAGCGGCAATAGTTGTAGGAATTTGTCTCTGCATCCAATGTTTCCCGGTATGTGTGTCGTGCTGTGTTTCCATGTGTTCTTCCAGCATAACGCGCCTAAATCCAATGGATAAAAGCCATGTACAACAGGAATTTTTTGACATGGGAGGCCTGGAGAAGATTATGGTACATACAGTATGTGATGATGTTGCTTTCCTGCCATCTGCTTATGCTAGGACTGTTTAGATTGATGCTCAAGTGTGAGCAAAGGGTGGATTGAAGGTACGCATACATATGTAATGTTGTGCTCACACTTGGAGTTTGTACTAATCACCATATGTGTTAAAAGAATGTACCCTTTGTTAAAAGAAGAGGCCTTCTCTTTATACAGCGACATTTAAGACCTGCTGACCTGGCAAGAACTTGTTTTAACAGAAGAATTGTGTTTGGTCACTGTATGTCGAAGCATGTTGAGCCTGCTAAAACTATCTGCAGATTACGGGTGGGGAAGGAATGAGTAAGCACAGCCTCGTGCACAGAGATACACAGAGGGGCACGAGAGAGAGCGAATAACAGATAACAGGAAACCACAATAGCAGATGTTGAACTGTTGACCTTGATGCAAAGTCATGACTGGGAGGAACCGCCTTGTGGTGGACATAATCTATGTGCAGCAATGTATGACAATGTAAAACAGATGGGTATAAAAGGACCACGATGTGCAGGGCAAAGCGCGGCACTTTGACGACTTGCTTTGCGAGACGGTTGAACTTGCTGCCCATTCGCGAATGCTTGTGCATTAATAAAGTAATGTTAACTTGGCTCTTTTCTGTCTGAGTTATTGCAGGGTCCCTCTTGTACTGGTTATGGACGGCGAGAAATCGCACCCACACTCTGCCCTCATCCGATTTCACTTATAGCTCTTCGATGTCCGATGGTGTGTGCAGACATCCTTCCACCCTTTCAGTGCAAGAGCAGATTCAATACGGTAGTCTGAGTGCTTATCATCTCTCTTAC
Source organism: Ambystoma mexicanum (assembly GCF_040938575.1). Classification (NCBI taxonomy): domain Eukaryota; kingdom Metazoa; phylum Chordata; class Amphibia; order Caudata; family Ambystomatidae; genus Ambystoma; species Ambystoma mexicanum. The sequence goes on along the minus strand of NC_090940.1, from coordinate 640,717,197 downwards.
ACTTGATGTGGTATTGGGGCAATACCTGGTGTCCCACACAGGACTCTTCTCCTCCTGTTCCATAATGATGTAGGTGGGGGGGCGTGAGCTAAGGATGACGTGCCCACCTGCCCCTCTACGCGTGGCTGTGGTTGGCAAACAAAAGTTCAGCACCAAAGTTTGTGTAAGATATTTCAGGAGTAAGTACAGGCGGGAGCTGCCCACTCCAAGCTGGCCCTAAAATAGTGCAATCCAAACCAACAGGAAGATTCACAGGTGTCCCTGCATCAGGGAGCCAGTTACCCCCATTTAAAGCTGCACTTAGCAAAGGGCCAGGGCCAAGGGAGGGTATGGCATAGCCTTGGTGCGATGTTCATGGGGCACGCGGCTGCATTGAAACAGCCTACGGGCCTGAATCAAAGAAGCGTTTTATAATGGTGCAACCCCATTGAAACACACTCTGTGAATCAGCCACTATGTCCTTGGCAGCTAAAGGCGGCGCCTTCCACGTGTGCGACCATGGCAAGTGCTGAAGAAAGCAAACACTCTGGCAACTGGCACAGGCGTTGCTAGCGGGGGCTGAGGGGGCTATAGCCCTGGGTCTTTTGTTTGCAGCCCCATATAGAAGCTCAGCAGCTACAACCAAAAGGCTAGCTAGCCCCCAGTCCCGACAGTCCTGACATTAGTTCAGCCCCTGATCTTTTCCAGACCTAGCAACAGCCCTGACTGGCACCTTCATCAGTGCCAAAGCATTGATAGATCCCAATTCTTGTAGGATCAGGAAGGCACTAGCCCCACCACAGTCCAACCTGGAGCAAAGAGGGTGCAGAAAAGAGTACCTCTGGCGTGATATTATGCACCTCAATGCTCCAGTGCTTGGATGCACACAGCTCGCCAATGCACCAAAACCAGAGCAACAACTACCCATGCTGCGCTAATAGTGGAACGACGCAGTGCCCCATTTATGCACCTCAGTCTTGAGCGCAGTGTCCCCTGCAGGAAGTCTCGGGGGGGGGGGTTCTGCTACATGGATCGTACACACCCCACAAGCCCACTCCACTGGCTTGCCTCTTCTGCTGCTATTTTTCAATTGTCTTCTTTTCTTTTTTCTTCTTTTATGGTCATTATATAATTTCCTTTATTTGCCCTTTCACTCGTTCTTCCTCCTCCTTTTCGTTCATTTTCTTTTTTTCCTCATTTTTTAAATACTTACACCAGGAACTCACTTACAGCAGCAATAAAGCCTTTAACGCAAAAGCCAGCTGCTTTGAAATAAGACTGTCACGCACTTTACAGCATTTGATGTTACTTTGTGATAAAGCTAGCTCTATTTAATCTCAGGAGGGTTTTTTTTGGGAAAGAAGGGGCAGATCTTGGGGATGCTAAATGCATTAGCCTGGTTATGGGCGGGTAAACAAAATAATAACCATAGGCTTTGCACACCCCCTTATATCCCTTCTTCCCCCAATCTGTACCCCAAATGCAATAGTTTCAGCGTATAGGTGGTGCTAAAGAGCCAGCTAAGAACCAAAACTAAGAAGCACACCCTGTGATTCCCTACCCATGGAGAACCCTTTCACTCATGCTAGTGTAGCACCACCCTTCCCTAAGTGTTTAGGACGAGTATGCTTGTCCTATTTGCATAGAAATGCATTATAGCCCACCACTTAAAGGGTTAATGTGTTTGCTTCTTATGTGAGTGGGGTGCTGTAGTCAGCGATTCAACGTGGGCGGAGAATACTTATGTTTTCGGGGCCAATGCGGCGCGTGGTTTGGGGGTAAAAGCGCCAGTGATAGCGAGGATGCAGAAGGGAGGCCTGGACTAAACATCACAGTGTACAACCATTGTGCACATCTGTATTACACTGCATTCATTTCACATTAGATACAATTATTGGCTTAGAATTGCACAATGGTCAGATAACTCCTAAAACTAGAATTCGATAGCAGGTCGCCAGCAGGGGCATTGCTAGGGGGGGCTGAGGAGGCTATAGCCCCCGGTCTTTTGGTTGTAGCCCCGGATAGAAGCTCAGGCCTTACAACCAAAAAGACTAGCTAGCCCCTTACAGGCCTCTAGGATGTACTGAAACAATTCTAAGACCAATAAACGAATTGGCGCCTCTTAAGCACTAGTAGATGTTTCACAATTGGCACTGTGTGACTGTGTTTGCATTATTCTCCCTTAGAGACCTAGCAACGCCCCTGGCCACCAGGTTCCAAGATCAGCACCTTAAGATACAACGGGCAAAGGGGGACCTCTCCTCTAATCACAGGGGAACATTATTTCTGTGATCAGCACGAAAAATGCGAACAAAGAGCAGCGCCAGTGAGTTTCTGCCACTGCAGGCCATTAGAAAGCCAAGCTAAGCACTCTACGCTAGAAACAAGGCCTGCAGTCCTTGTACTAGTTGAAGTGTAATACACACCCTCAGCTGCCCCTTTCACTAGTCACTCTGGTAACTTCAGTGGCCGGCCATCGGCTGCATGTGTCCAGCCAATAACTATTTATCGAGACAACAGGTTAGGAGAACATGACTCGGACGAGGAAGAGGAGAGTAGGAGTAATGAAGATTACTGGTAAATAATGCGAGCATTGCCACACTCTGTAGGGCACAAGTCCAGAGCGCAGGTCCCCTGATTATTTAAAGGTCTCCCTTAGGGCAGCCGAGGGAAGTGTGTGGGTGGTGGTGTAGTGTCTCATGGGCTGTCAACTGCAGCAGCTTTGCAAACTCGGCTGCTTAGCACTCTATCACTATTTTTTGTGAGCTCGGTTATCCGCACATCTGCATCGCGAAGCCAAAAGACCACACCGTCCACACGTGGCTGCTCAATAATTCTGCCGCAGCAAAAACTAAATACAAAAACGATGCTGTGCAGAACAGTCTATTCCATCTCCTTGATGAATGTCTGTGAGCAAAGTAACACTGTACTTGCTCTTATGAGCTGAAGATTTAGGGCTCGATTCATGGAATTATCTGCGTGGAAAATAGGGACTTTGTGCGCCAAACCGCGCATGAAATCCCATTTGTTGATTCATGGAATCAACTCCACGGGACTTTTTCGTACTTTGCTTGGACTCCGCGCAGGCTTGGCACATCACTCCGAGTGCCTTGTGTGATACACCACGCAGAGCGTGGGCGTGGCTTGCGCAGAGGGTAGAGGGTGGAATGTGGAAAATAAGGAAGAACAAGGGAAAATGTGGGCGTTACGAGGGATGGACTGCAGGCAGTCCTTCTCATGCCCACTATTGCGCGGAATGATACGTATTCATGGATCTGACTGAGCAACCTCTCAGCGGAGAAATGGCCACGCAAAGCCCTCATACTATCCGCCACCCGAAGGCAGGCGTACAGGCACTTGTGCATAGGATTCACCACGCAGAGGTAATATCGGGCGTCGGATTTAAGGGTGCCTGTACGCACCCGGGGTCTGTATCTAACTTAGGGGTGCTCGTATGCAGTTTAGCAGGGTGCAGGTTCGGTTTAGGGGGGGTTGCACGCAGATTTTCCAAGTTTTACCCGAATTATGATAAATCGTACACATGGGGCCTCATTATAAGGCTGGCGCTCCCGTAATGAAGGGGGCTGGTACAGGACCGGCCTCCTTCATTCCGGGAGCGCCGATTACGAGCTTCCCATCACGGGACCCGGATCGCATGCCTGTTAAAACCAGGCTTGCTTTCCAGGTCCCGCGAAGAGGGAGGCAATAACGGGCCAGATGTAATCTGCCCGTTATTACCTCCCTCCCCATTCCCATTGAGCCCTGAGGGGGCTCAAATGGGAATGGGGAATGCTTCCTGCAAGGAGGAATAACCGGGTCCTCCTATGTCATAGTAACCCGGTAAGTCCCCATTGCAGGAACCCGGTAATGGAGCCCAGAACATGGGCCTCATTCTCGTAATGAGGCCCATGTTGTCATGTGTCGGTAACAGTTATGAGGGACCCAGCAGAAGGTCCCCGAGATGCAGACCTGCTTGCGAGGGACCTCACATACTGTTTGAAGGGTGCACCTATTCACCCCCGGGGGAGCAGGCAAAGGTGTTCTGGCTGTTTTTGCTTTGCGTGGGGCAGGGGAGTTGCTAGGTCTGGAAAAGACCCGGGGCTAAGCTGATGTTGGAACTGTTGGGACTGGGGGCTAGCTAGTCTTTTGGCTGTAGCTCCTGAGATTCTATCCGGGGCTACAACCAAAAGACCAGGGGCTATAGCCCCCTTAACCCCCCCTAGCAACGCCCGTAGCGTGGGGCATGTCGCCGACGTTCCGGCTGCGACTTGCGTATACAGTTAATTCGCGCAGACAATTTTTATTCTGCGCGCAGGCTCGCGCAGTGTCGTTATCGGCACGTGGCTTTTGCAGTATAAATGAACAGTTTTCCATGAATCAGGACCTTAATCTCATTGTACAAAACAAGTAAATGCATGACTGTCTCAAACAATGACTACCAGCAAGAGGCTTTACAAAAATAGCAGATTGCATTTTGTCATGTGTAATCTTTCCAGCCAGTCCTTTCTTGTAAGGGCCTCGCACTTTGCATTCTGGCACTTGAAGTCCCACATTTTTTTTTTTAGGGAGAAGAACACTACATGTACATTACAGGAATTCAAAATGATATAGGCTTCCAGCCGGGCTGTGCCGAGCATCCTTATTTTTTTTTTAAAAGAAGTGAGGTTTATCAAGGAGTGACATCACCTGGGAACGGTGGACAGTAGTCTGTCAACATTCTAAGGTTTGGGGGAATTTCCCGCCAGCAGTCACGTTTCCATGGATACTGTACGGCAAAAGAGAACGTATGTTCGTTCTGACGATGGTGTGAGTTCATCCCAAGAGGTCAGCTAGACCCCTATTGACTAAGGGGACCTGATATTGACTTACTCTGATCTCACTTCCTCTGACGTCACTTCCGTGGGTGTTCGGATTCCGCGTGCTAATTAATCCTGACTCCTGTGTTATTTTTTTAAGACTTTTTCCGTGGCCTTCTGTGAACGCTGTTAACATGAACCTTTGTTTTCCCATCGATCTCATTTAAAGTACCCCCACCCTTGCCGTAAAAAGGAACCAGCTGGCCCGGCGCCCAGGAGGCGCGTGTTTGGCATCCATTTGGACATTGTTAATTTGGCATAGAGGGCTATAATACATTTTTCTGCCAGACAAGCGCCGGTGTCTGCTTAGCATACGTGGGCAGGTCTGCAATGCGCCTATTTGTTAAATTGAAATGCGCTGCCACATCAAAGCGGTGCTAAAACACGGCATGGTATATGGTCCTCCCAGGGCGTTCACTGCCGGCCTGGGACCTGTTCAGCTCTTTAAAAATGGCACTCAAAATTAGCGCCCTGCCAGGGACCTGCACAGACCCACCAGTGTCTTGTAGCGGGGAGTATTTGTGGAAAGAAGCCTTTTTGTTTTTCTCCCCAAAAAATGTTTTATTTTTCATAATTATTTTATTAAAATCCCATAATAACATCGGTCGTGACACATAAGGTTTAATAAAACCAAGGAAGTAGTTAGACTTTATAAACAGGGTGGGTAGTGGGTCGCAACCAGTCACCTTGTACCATGTTGAGGCCTGGTGAGGCAAAGCCGTAACATGTTGTTGAGAATTGCAGGGGGTTGTGGTTCCTACACTGAGACCCAAGACAAAAAACAGCAAAGGGAAAGCAGGTTCGGATGGGGTCTTTGTGGATGGGGGGGGGGGGGCTAAGTTGTCCAAATAACTTGTGAGTCTGTATGAAAAAAAGGGTAGCGGAAAAGTCGCAGATAGTGGAGCGAATGTTATTCATTGCACTCATCGGGGCGCTTCATAAACTAGAGAAAATATGAAGCGGTGTTTACCGCCGTGGACACGTGTTTCTAAAGAAACGAGCTTTTCAGAGCTTAGTCCGGTTTTCGAGTAAGAGACCAAACTGCAAGTTGCAGCAAAGTGCTTTCGTGGGGGACACTCATCTTGGGGCCAGTTGTCATTGGCTCAGCAATTTTTGTATTTACTTGCAAAACACGTAATTATAATTTGGGGCGTGACTGGCAAAGTGATTTGCCAGGAGCCACAGCATGTCATTCACGTGCGGGACCAGGTTTAGAAGACAGTGCAGTAGGTTTCAAGGTCAGCGACGTTGGCGCTGGACGACATCGTGCACCCCGGCTTTGATGAAGGGACCCACTCCTTGCACCCTGACTGTGTTGGAGGAAGCAGACCTTGCACCCCGGGGAGGAATTGTGCCAGAACCAGGCGGATCTGCACTCCTGCAAAAACTGTCTTGCCCTCTGTGGCCCAACCCTGCAATGTAAGGAGGCTGTCTGCTGGGTGCAGTTGAGCTGACTGCACCTGAAAGTCACCCTTTGCTCAACAGCCAAAACCTAAGCAATGCAACTCTCCAAAGCTGCATGGATGTCTCAAGCTTTGCACACTTCTTACTGTCAGAGTGACATTTTGGGGGAAAAGTAGCAGGATTTCTTTGGGGTTCCACCCCACCCCCCACTCTTGCAAGGCTGGGTACTCCATAGAGGGTAGGAAAGGGACAGGAACAAGACAGAGCTGTGCTCCAGCAACGTTTCCTTTGCAGGAGAGCTGTTCAGACCGAGGCCCTCGTCTGTACGATTGTATAAATCTGTAAAGCGCTCTGTTGCTTCTCGGAGCTAGATCAGCGCTCAATAAATACCAAAATAATAATAATAGCCCAGCAGTCCACCAAAGCCCCCCCTTAGTCAAGACGCTCACCCCCAAGCACGCTTCGGAGACCTTGTGCAAGATTCAATGTTTAACTTACTTTGAGCGCCATACAGACACAGCCCGAGCCTCACATCCACGTAGAAGCTGTCCAAATATGTCTTGAGATTTTCAAATAATGTTTAGGGTGAGTTTTGAGACAAAAGAGCAGGGAACCCAATGTGCATTACCTGACCAGAAGGATGTCCCTCTGGATCAGTAGACCACGCATATGCAGATACCGGGCCAACTCGGGCACGCTGCACACATTCGACTGATCCCACACAACCACCGCACCAAGCATAGCACTAGAATGCATGTCCCGCTGGATCGCTAGCACAGACATATGCAGATACCGGGCCAACTCGGGCATGCTGAACACATTCTACTGATCCCACACAACCATCCACCACGCATAGCACAAGAATGCATGTCCCGCTGGATCGCTAGCACAGACATATGCAGATACCGGGCCAACTCGGGCATGCTGCACACATTCTACTGATCCCACACAACCACCGCACCAAGCATAGCACTAGAATACATGTCCCGCTGGATCACTAGCACAGACATATACAGATACCGGGCCAACTCGGGCACGCTGCACACATTCTACTGATCCCACACAACCACCGCACCAAGCATAGCACTAGAATGCATGTCACGCTGGATCGCTAGTACAGACATATGCAGATACCGGGCCAACTCGGGCACGCTGCACACATTCGACTGATCCCACACAACCACCGCACCAAACATAGCACTAGAATGCATGTCCCGCTGGATCGCTAGCCCAGACATATGCAGATACCGGGCCAATTCGGGCACGCTGCACACATTCTACTGATCCCACACAACCACTGCACCAAGCATAGCACTAGAATGCATGTCCCACTGGATCGCTAGCACAGACAAATGCATATTCCGGGCCAACTCGGGCACGCTGCACACATTCTTCTGATCCCACACAACCACCCACCATGCATAGCACTAAAATGCATGTCCCGCTGGATAGCTAGCACAGACATATGCAGATACCGGGCCAACTCGGGCACGCTGCATACATTCTACTGATCCCACACAACCACCGCACCAAGCACAGCACTAGAATGCATGTCCCGCTGGATCACTAGCACAGACATATGCAGATACCGGGCCAACTCGGGCACGCTGCACACATTCTACTGATCCCACACAACCACCGCACCAAGCATAGCACTAGAATGCATGTCCTGCTGGATCGCTAGCACAGACATATGCAGATACCGGGCCAACTCGGGCATGCTGCACACATTCGACTGATCCCACACAACCACCGCACCAAGCATAGCACTAGAATGCATGTCCCGCTGGATCGCTAGCCCAGACATATGCAGATACCGGGCCAATTCGGGCATGCTGCACACATTCTACTGATCCCACACAACCACCGCTCCAAGCATAGCACTAGAATGCATGTCCCACTGGATCGCTAGCACAGACAAATGCACATTCCGGGCCAACTCGGGCACGCTGCACACATTCTTCTGATCCCACACAACCACCCACCATGCATAGCACTAAAATGCATGTCCCGCTGGATCGCTAGCACAGACATATGCAGATACCGGGACAACTCGGGCATGCTGCACACATTCTACTGATCCCACACAACCACACATAGCAGTAGAATGCATGTCCCGCTGGATCGCTAGCACAGACATATGCATATTCCGGGCCAACTCGGGCACGCTGCACACATTCTTCTGATCCCACACAACCACACATAGCAGTAGAATGCATGTCCCGCTGGATCGCTAGCACAGACATATGCTTGTTTGTTTGTTTGTTTATTTATTTGTTAGTGTTTATTTATTTGTTAATGCGCGCCAAACCCATGGGTAGCCGGGCGCAACAGTTTACATGAAGACTTAAGCTTGTTACAGTATTTGGCATGAGCATATACAACACAGCGGCAAGTAGAGCAAATATATGTAAGACTATATACAAGTATATACGTATGAAACACAACAGCAAAAAGCAAATATATACAAGAATATATGCAGACATATACCCAGAAGCAGGGCATGTCTTGGGGTGTCCAGTCAATGCGTAGGCCGTGGCTGGGTCGGAGGCTGGGTGTAAGTTATGTGTCATTGGCGCACAGCCAATTGATTATCTTGTGCCTGAATTTCGGGTATGGTTGTTCCGTTCTGAGTTCAAGTGGTAGTTTGTTCCAGCAGTGAGCAGCTTTGACAGGAAAGATAGTTCCTCCCGCGGTGGAGCGTTTAAACCTTGGAATCTCTAGTTTGGAGGTGTTAGCAGATCTTGTGAGTCGCGTGGGGATTTTCCTGTTTATTCTTTCCATAAAATACGGGGGGGGTAGGTTGTTTAGACATTTAGATGTGAGGGATGCTGTTTTAAGTAGGATTCTGTCCGTTATTTTTAACCAGTTAACCTCTTTCCTGGAGTTAGTGATGTGTTCTCTGAAGGGGATATTTAGTGCTGCTCTCAGGGCATTATTCTGTAGTCTCTGGAGTTTATCGGTGATATATTTATTGGTTCCAGAATACAGGGCGTTACAGTAATCTAACCTAGACATGATAAGGGCTTTAGCTAGTCTAATGCAGCTGGCACTGGAGAGGTAAGGTCTAGCAGCACGGATGAGTTTGCAGCTGTAAGTGGTGGAGGAGGCGAGGGAGTTGACCTGCTTCTTGAGAGTAAGGGAGGAGACCAGATAGAATCCCAGGGTTTTAACCACAGGCATTACCTTGATAGGGTTGTTATCAATGCTGAAGGATGTGTAGTTTGGGCATAGTTTTTGGATGTTGGCTTCAGAGCCTAGGATTAGTAGTTCTGTTTTATCGTCGTTCAGGCAGAGGCCATGTGTGGCCATCCATGCCTGAATGGGAGTGTATATCTTGTTCACCAAGGCTGAGTCTGTCTCGTAGTCGCCCGAAAGGGGTATGAGGATCTGGGTGTCATCTGCGTAGTTCGTGTAGATGACACCCGATTTGTCCAACTTGTCAAACAAAGGCTTGGTGAAGATATTGTACATGGTGGGGGAGACACAGGATCCTTATGGGACACCGCAGGTTATTTTGATAAGGTCAGCTGAGTTGGTGGTGGAGGAGACTCGCATGGTGCGATTTGCTAAGAAGGATCGGACCCAAGCTATAGCATCTCAGGTGAAGTTGGCGGCAGATTCAAGGTGGTTGCATAAGACTGCATGGTCCACCAAGTCGAAAGCTGCCGACAAATCCAGTAGGAGGAGCAGGGCTATTTTCCCATTATCCTTAAATTCCTCAATTTGTGTCTTGAGGTCTAGCAGAGCTGTTTCCCTGCCATGAAGTGGGCGGAAGCCAGATTGCCGAGAGCCAAGCAGGTGGTTGGCCTCCAGGTAATCCTGGATTTGTATGTAGGCAGCTCTGTCTAGGATTTTTAGTAGAAAGGGCACTGTGGTGATTGGTCTGTAGTTGGTGGGGATGGTAGGGTCCAGAGTTTGTTTTTTCAATAATGGGAGGACCCATGATTCTTTGACGTTGGTAGGTACCATGTTGGATTTAAAAGAAGAGTTTATGAGCTTGGAAATGAAGGGAGCTAGATCCCTAGCTGAGTCGTTTATTAATTGTGCTGGGCAGGAATCGCCCTTACAGTTTGAGGGTTTGAGGGAGAGTATTCTTTTTTCTGTGTCAATTATGAAGATAGGTTTGAATCTAAATGGAGCAGCGGTCTTATTCTCCTGGGATTGGGGTGTTTGTTGGTCCAGAGGTGGGAGTGTGGCCTTTTTCTTTAGCAATTTTGCATTGAAGCAAGGAGATTTTGTTAGCAAGGGCGTTTTGTATGTTTGTGCACCAAGCTTTGTTTTTAGGGGCATTGTCTATTGGTTGAATAGGGGATTCCAGCTCATGGAGGATAGTGAGGAGCTCTTTAGTATTGGAGTTGGCTTTTGCGATCATGTCATTAAAGGTGTTCTTCTTGGTTTTGATAATTTGCTTTTTTGTAGGATTTGGCAAATTCGGTAAGGTTGTTTTTGTTGTATTCAGTGGGAGAGTGGCGCCAAATGGATTGGAGCTTTCTTTTTTGTAATCTTAGCGATTCGAGGTGAGGCGTAAACCAGGCGTTTAAATGGGCTTCCTGTTTAGCTTTACGTAGTTTGGCTGGAGCAACTGCGTCTAATGCTTTGGTCATAGCATCGTTGAAAGTATTTACCAGGGTGTCCGGGTTGTTACTTTCCAATCTTGATATGGCTGGAAGGAGGAGAGGGATAATGTTTTCCGCAGTCATGTCCTTCTTACTTCTGGTCGGGAGGAGGGGAACCATGTTGTTAATTTTGGGGCTAAGGAGATCCAGGGTGGCGGAGAAGGTTATTAGATAATGATACGTCCATGTTTGTGGAACAATATCCGTGATACTGATGTTGCAGTTGAGTTCTGAAACTCATATGCATATGCAGATTATGGGACAACTCGGCACGCTGCACACATTCCACTGATCCCATACAACCACCCACCATGCATAGCACTAGAACGACTGTCCCGCTGGATTGCTAGCACAGACATATGCATATTCCGGGCCAACTCGGGCATGCTGCACACATTCTACTGATCCCAGACCACCACTGCACCAAGCATAGCACTAGAATGCATGTCCCGCTGGATCGCTAGCACAGACATATGCATATTCCGGGCCAACTCGGGCATGCTGCACACATTATTCTGATCCCACACAACCACACACCACACATAGCATTAGAATGCATGTCCTGCTGGATCGCTAGCACAGACATATGCAGATTCCGGGCCAACTCGGGCACGCTGCACACATTCTACTGATCCCACACAACCACCGCACCAAGCATAGCACTAGAATGCATGTCCCGCTCGATCGCTTAAACAGACATATGCAGATTCCGGGCCAACTCGGGCATGCTGCACACATTCTACTGATCCCACACAACCACCGCACCAAGCATAGCACTAGAATGCATATCCCGCTGGATCGCTAGCACAGACATATGCATATTCCGGGCCAACTCGGGCATGCTGCACACATTCTTCTGATCCCACACAACCACCCACCACACATAGCATTAGAATGCATGTCCCGCTGGATCGCTAGCACAGACATGCAGATTATGGGACAACTCAGCACACTGCACACATTCTACTGATCCCATACAACCACCCACCATGCATAGCACTAGAATGCATGTCCCGCTGGATCACTAGCACAGACATATGCATATTCCTGGCCAACTTGGGCATGCTGCACACATACTACTGATCCCACACAACAACCCACCATGCATAGCACTAGAATGCATGTCCCGCTGGATCGCTAGCACAGACATATGCATATTCCGGGCCAACTCGGGCATGCTGCACACATTCTACTGATCCCACGCAACCACCAACGACGCATAGCACTAGAATGCATGTCCCGCTGGATCGCTAGCACAGACATATGCAGATTCCGGGCCAACTCGGGCATGCTGCACACATTCTACTGATCCCCCACAACCACCCACCATGCATAGCACTAGAATACCTGTCCCGCTGGATCGCTAGCACAGACATATGCATATTACGGGCCAACTCGGGTATGCTGCACACATTCTACTGATCCCACATAACCGTCCACCACGCATAGCACTAGAATGCCTGTCCTGCTGGATCGCTAGCACAGACATATGCATATTCCGGGCCAACTCGGGCACGCTTCACACATACTTCTTATCCCACACAACCACCCACCATGCATAGCACTAAAATGCATGTCCCGCTGGATCGCTAGCACAGACATATGCAGATACCGGCCCAACTCGGGCATGCTGCACACATTCTACTGATCCCACACAACCACTCACCACACATAGCACTAGAATGCATGTCCCGCTGGATCGCTAGCACAGACATATGCAGATTCTGGGACAACTCGGCACGCTGCACACATTCTACTGATCCCATACAACCACCCACCATGCATAGCACTACAATGCATGTCCCGCTGGATCGCTAGCACAGACATATGCATATTCCGGGCCAACTCGGGCATGCTGCACACATACTACTGATCCCACACAACCACGCACCATGCATAGCACTAGAATGCATGGCCCGCTGGATCGCTAGCACAGACATATGCATATTCCAGGCCAACTCGGGCATGCCGCACAAATTCTACTGATCCCACACAACCTCCCACCACACATAGCACTAGAATGCATGTCCTGCTGGATCACTAGCACAGACATATGCATATTACGGGCCAACTCGGGCATGCTGTACACATTCTACTGATCCCACACAACCACCCACCACACATAGCACTAGAATGCATGTCCTGCTGGATCACTAGCACAGACATATGCAGATTCCGGGCAAACTCAGGCATGCTGTACACATTCTACTGATCCCACACAACCACCCACCATGCATAGCACTAGAATACCTGTCCCGCTGGATCACTAGCACAGACATATGCATATTCCGGGCCAACTTGGGCATGCTGCACACATTTTACTGATCTCACACAACCACGGCACTACTCATAGCAGTGCAATGCAGCTACACACCACGTAAACCGCACCCGCTGCACACATACTGAGTACACAAATGCACTTTTGACTATCGTACTATCTCCACTGACCTGGACTGCAGTCCCCAAGGGTGTTCAACCCACAGCGCATTGAAATTCTACCAATGGTAACATGGCGCTATGCAAATGCCCAATAAAATCACATAACATATTTCCAATGTAAAATGTGGATATTCTTATGTTCCCAAAATGCTCTTTGCTTCAATGCAAATCGCCAGGATTGTACTCCTTGAGTAGATATGGTGCTGCTCGACTTGGCCGGGTCTTCGCCCCTCAGCCCCGTTCGCATAATTCCCCCTGTACTCAGCCAAAGGCACCCTGTCACTAGCCACTGATCTGCCCCCACACACATAGCTGTTGCTCTGCATGTGTGCAGCATCCTCTTCCCTCATGCAGCCCTGGGCGCCCCTTCCACTTGGCATGAAGTCCTTCCTGGCAACCCTTTCCTGTTCAGGCATATTGCTAAGTGAGTCCACAGAGAAATGGAATTCTTTTTTTAAGCAGTAATGTCCTGTTTTTGGTCCATAAAGGGTGGCAGAGGCCTGCCGCCCAAGTCAATAGGTCCGAGCATAGCGAGTGCATTTAACAAGGACCTCGAGTAGTTACTTCCTGGTATGGCCCAATGGAGGGGTAATTTGTGCTATTGGCACCACAGGACAAAAGACCGTGATCGTAAGGGCCTGTAAAGAGTCAGATGGCACGGCCCGCAGCAAGCGCAAGACTAGTGGAACCAGAATCGGGCAGTGGCAAGTGCACCACTAGTGGAGTCGATATCGGGCTGTGGCAAGTGCACCACTAGTGGAGTAGATATCCGGCCATGGCAAGTGCACCACTTGTGGAGTGGATATTGGGCCGTGACAAGTGCACCACTAAGGGAGTGGATATCGGCCTGTGGCAAGAGCACGACTAGTGGAGCCAGAATCGGGCCGCGGCAAGGGCATGACTAGTGGAGCCAGAATCGGCCGCAGCAAGCGCATGACTAGTGGAGCCAGAATCGGGCCGTGGCAAGCGCATGACTAGTGGAGCCAGAATCGGGCTATGGCAAGTGCACGACTAGTGTATTCAATATCAGGCTGTGGCAAGTGCACCACTAGTGGAGTCGATATCGGGCCGTGGCAAGTGCACCACTAGTGGAGATGATATCGGCCAGGGCCGTGACAAGTGCACCACTAGTGGAGTCGATATCCAGCCGTGGCAAGTGCACGACTAATGGTTTCGATATTGGGCTGTGGCAAGTGCACCACTAGTGGAGTAGATATCGGGCTGTGGCAAGTGCACCACTAGTGGAGTGGATATCGGGCTGCGACAAGTGCACCACTAGTGGAGTCGATATCGGGCCCTGGCAAGTGCACCACTAGTGGAGATGATATCGGCCATGGCCAGGGCCTTGACAAGTGCACCACTAGTGGAGTCGGTATCCAGACGTGGCAAGTGTACCACTAGTGGAGTCGATATTGAGCCATGGCAGATGCACTGCTAGTGGAGTCAGAATCAGGCCATGGCAAGCGCATGACTAATGGAGTAGACATCAAGCCATGGCTAGCACACAACTAGTGGAGTTTGAATCAGGCCATGGAAAGCGCGCAACTATTGGAGTCGATATAAGCCTGTGGCAAGCACAAGACTAGTGGAGTCGATATCGGGCTGCTGCAAGCACACAACTAGTGGAGCCAGAATCAGGCTGTGGCAAGCGCATGACTAGTGGAGTAGATATCAGGTCGTGGCAAGCACACAACTAGTGGAGCCAGAATCATGCCATAGCAAGCGCACGACTAGTGGAGTCGATATCGGCCTGTGGCAAGCGCATGGCTAGTGGAGTCGATATCGGCCCCAAGTGCATGACTAGTGCAGTAGGAATTGGGCCATGGCAAGTGCACCACTAGTGGAGTAGATATCAGGCTGTGGCAAGTGCACCACTAGTGGAGTCGGTATCTGAATGAAAAAATATGGCCGGCATGAACATGGAACAGGGGTCTCCAAGCAGAGCCCCCCATTAATTGATAGCTTAATTTCCATACCTCAAAATAGAGGTGCCAGCCAGAAGGTTGGCGCTGCGGAGTGCTGTGGATTAGCATGCAGTAGCTGCAGGAACGTGCAGGGGCAGGGAAGAAAGTGGGATGGAGTGGAAGGTCTCGGGGCAAGGCCGGAACTTGGATGCCCCAGTTTGGGCCGCCTGCCAGCAGGGTGCAACGCAGGCTTTCATATGTAAATAAAGCCCACACTCTGCGCACCCGCATTGTCTGACGTGCAGTGTGCGAGTGCTAAGAATTGCCCACAATGCCATTCAACTAATAGTGAATAAATTATAAATTAGCAATCATCAAAGAATCAGGCTGCAAGTAGTTCAAACATTCGTCAATTGCGCATGCGCAAAATGGACACCATTGATCATTATCTACAGCACCAAGGTGTTCCCTTAGTTCATATGTTGCACCATCACATAACATAGGTCAGGGGGACATATTGTCGTCACTTGTATGGCTGCCTTTCCAACATGCATGAGAGCGTTTGTGTAAAGAGACTTTGACGGAACTGGTGGTGTAGCCCTGATCTTTCCTGAGTGGATTCCTGCCTCTATCATTCCCACTCAGATGTACCCCTCTTTCGTATGCCTTGTCTGCAGGCTCTCAATCTCTCCTAGCCACTCTCTTACTGTTGCTACTCTCTATCGGCCCCCTGGTCAAATCACCTCTTTTCTCTCTGTCTGGGCTGACCTCTCCTCCTCCCTCCAGGCCTCAACCACTCAACTCCTCTTCCTTGGTGACCTCAAAATCCATCTCGCCCTTCCTGGTGCCTTCCTGCTAGCCACTCCTTTTCACCACTTAGCAAGCCCCGCCCACCTGGTGCATTCCTGCTTGCCACTCCTTTTCACCACTTAGCCAGCTCCGCCCACCTGGTGCTTTCCTACTTGCCGCTCCTTTTCACCACTTAGCAAGCCCCGCCCACCTGGTGCCTTCCTGCGTGCCACTCCTTTTTACCATTTAACAAGGCCCGCCCACCTGGTGCCTTCCTGCTTGCCACTCCTTTTCACCACTTAGTAAGCGCCGCCCACCTGGTGCCTTCCTTCTTGCCGCTCTTTTTCACCACTTAGCAAGCCATGCCCAATTGGTGCCTTCCTGCTTGCTGCTCTTTTTCACCACTTAGCAAGCCCCACCCACCTGGTGCCTTCCTGCTTGCCGCTCTGTTTCCCTACTTAAGGAGCCCTCCAGCCTCTTTTCCTTTGCAGCTGGGGAGCAGGTGTAAGTGGATCTAGGTCACCTGCCCTAAGCCCCGCCCACCTTGTTAGCCCTGCCTCTTCCTTCCTGCTCTTAACTCTTAGATGAAGGGCGTCTCTTGCCCGGGCATCCAAAGTGAAGGGCTATTGCTGTTTGGACCTGTTTGGACCAGGAGGATCCAGGGTCCGACCCCCTGCTAAGACAGCAGGTAAGCATGCACCAACATGTGTTTACACACTCTGTCTCAACAGGCCATCCCCACCCTCTCTGGTCCCCCCTATGTTGTTCCCTTGTGCACCCCCCCCCTTCCCGCACACAGGAGTCTGTCCTGATACATTCTGGTTTCACCATCACCCTCTTGTGGCCAATGCTGGATTTTACTTTTATGGACTTCATTGATTCACGGTGCGTCACCCTTTCTCAACTCTCATGCTGGACTTCCTTTGCATCTTGTACTCATGGTGGCCCTGAATCATGCTGTTCCCATCTTCATCTTGTATCGTGGCTTGCAACATCATGTGTTACTACTGACTTCTGCAAATGTATTCGCTGTCATCTCTTGCTTCTCCACAGTTTTTGACTGCTTACTCTCTGTTCTCTCCTCCCCTCCTCCCCTTACTTTCTTCTTTGCACTTACTCTATCAGAATTGTCCCTGGACCTACTATGATAGCAACCTCGTCTGTCGCTCCCCTATTCCCTTACTGTTGCCCCCCCTCCCTCCAGCACTATCTGAAACGTTGTCATGCCTAGTACGAAAGTCACTTGTTTTGTTCCTCCCCTCCCTTTTTGCACCCCTCTCCCTCACTCTTTGTTTTCCTCCGGCTCTACCAGAAATGTTGTCAGGCCTACTACGGTAGTCACCTGTCTGTTTCCATTTCCTTCCCACTCTCCCCCTCCCTTCCTTATCTATGTCTTAGCTCTTGCACTATCTGAAATGTCGTCAGGCCGAGTACGATAGTTAATTTCGCATCCTTACTGTTCATGGCCTGTAAGAATGTTGTTGTATTTTCCCTTGTTCCCTTCCTTGCCTTGAAGCGCTTTGAAACACATTGTGTATAGGCACTATATAAATAAACTAACATCAGGGACGTCATTTCACCAAAATGTCAGGGGTAGCGGAAGTGACAACACACAACCCCTGACCCCCGATGACATCATAGGAAGTGGTGTCATTTGACCCCACCCAAAGTGATATCACGGGAAGCGATGGAACACAACCTTTCACCCGTTGACAAAACAGGAAGTGTCATCACATAAAATTGTACACTATGAAAAAATGGTTACGACATCACTATAATGTGATGTACATTTCATACCAGAATGGATCACCATATGTATCGTTAAGATCAGTGTGTATAGGCCCATATTACCAAATTACTCTGAATGCAAGCAGACGTCCATGACCAAATTATAATGATGTGTTATTATATAGCACTTATGCTTAAGCGCTTTATATAGAACAAATATACACCCAATATCACCCTACCTCTGTTGGTACTCATTTATCGACATCAGAAGGATGAAAGGCTGAGTTGAGGTGTTTAAGAACAGACCAAATCAGTGACTCACCCCCACAAGTGGGCCTGAAATAAACCTTTAATGAGTCTAGCAATTATTGTATAGAATTCCAGAAAGAAACATTATTTGGTATTCCTATTTTTTCTTATTTAGGGTCAGTGCTGAAAGTGTTAGACTTGTGGCACTCCTGTTCTTATTTTTCTTCTTTTTTTAAGGGGCTTGAACAAGAACGCCAGCCCCTCCAGAAGTAAAGATCCACATGGTGCTGGGCAGAGCCCAGGAGCTTGCATTATGAAAAAAACAAAAAAAAAACAACAAAAAAAAACGTTTTCGTTTTTCTTTTTTCATTTTTTTTAGAGGTCGCAAGGGAGATCACAGAGGTCGCAAGGGAGACCTCAGAGGTCGCAGTTGTGACCTCTGGTGACCCCTAAATGACATCCCTGACTATCATATCATATCATATCATATCTCGATTCTCTCTGTCCCTCATCTTTGCTCTTTCACGACCTCTGCAATTCCCTCTCTCTCTCTATCCTCCCCTCTGGCCCGACGCATTCTGCAGGTCACACACTTGATGTCCTGATCTCCTCTGGCCTCCCCCCTCCCTCTTGGAGTGACCACTGCCTCCTCTCCTCTCATCCCTCACTCTCTTCCCCCCAAGCCAAGCCTACCCCTACATTGCCACCTACTTTCTCGGATATCCGGCCCATGAAGCGCGTGTCAGTTGAGGCTTTTGCTGCCACCTTCTCCCCCCTCCTCTGGCTGACTCACACCCAGACACAGCCCTATCCCTTCTCTACTCTTCTATTTCTGATACTCTTGATGCTCTTGCCCCTGTCATGAGGATCCGCTTGGAGTCCAAAGCCAAGTGCAATTCCTGGTATGACTCCAAACTAGCTACACTTAAACGTAAGTGCAGGGCGGCTGACAGGAAATGGAGGGCTTCTTGTTCATCGTCTCACAAACTGGCCATTCGCCTGCCCAAAGGCAATACTGACTCTCTGTCCTCACCAAGAAGAGAGTCCACATTCAAGCCCGTGTCTCTGTGGCATCTAACAACTCAGCCGAACTCTTTAAAATCTGCAAGGAGCTGGCCAACCCTTCTGCAGTCTCTACCCCTCCTGTTGCCTCCCAGGCTTTTTGTAATGCCCTTGCCTCTCACTTTATCTTAAAAACCCAGGACATCCTGTCCACCCTCTCCTCCCCTTCCACTCCTCTCCCCTCTCCATCTGTGCTTGTTCACCCTCCCTCAGCCACCCCCCCCCCCCTCACATCCTTTCCTCTTTTCTCCCTGATGAGGTCGCTAGACAAGTCCGATCTATGAAAGCCTTATCAAAACAAGTTCATCTCTCTTCCTCTAAAACCATCATAGACCACATTGATACCCTCACTCCAGCCCTTGCTGAGTTTTTCAACCACTCCTTTGCCTCTGGATCCTTCCCCTCCCCTCTGAAGCACTTCCTTGTGCACCCTCTTCTCAAGAAACCCACAGCTGATCCTTCCTGTCTGGCTAACTATCGCCCAATTTCCATTACTCCCTCTCTGGGCAAACTCCTGGAAAAGTTCGCTACCTCCCAGCCTAACCTTCCTTCCGATTCTGTTGGCTGTCTCCATGACCACCTGTCTGGCTTCAGAGCTGCCAGAAGCATGGAAACTGCTCTCCTGAACATCCATGAAGATCTGCTCTCCAACCTTGACTCTAACATTCCCTCTGTCCTCATCCTACTCGATCTCTCTTCTGCCTTCGACACAGTCAACCATATTAACCTGCTCAACCGTCTCCGTGACAACCTGGGTAATACGGATCAAGCTCTGGCCTGGCTGACCTATTTCCCCTCTGATCGACCCTCCCAGGTCATACTGGGGTCCTTCCTATCATCTATCTCCCTTTCTACCTGTGGTGTTCCCCAGGGGTCTGACTTTTTGCCCTGGCTTTTCAAACAATACCTGGCAACTCTTGCCCACTACATTGCCTTGTTCTGCTCAAGTTTCCAGTGCTACGTTGATGACACTCAGCTCATGTTCAGGCTGCCCTCGGCCACCTCCTCTCCCTCTCTCATCTCTGATTGCCTAACTGCCATTCAAGATTGGTGTTTCATCAATGATCTTTGTCTGAATGCCAGCAAAACTGAGATCCTCCTCATCGGCACACCTTCTCCATCCTTTCCCCTCACTTACTGGCCGGCCTCCCTTGCCCTCCTCCTACCCCACCTATGAGGCTAAGAACCTTGGGTTATCTTTGATTCCACACTTTACTTCTCCGCCCACATCGCTGATGTCTCTAAAAAGTCAAACTTCCTTCTGCACCTCCTCAGAGGTACTCTGCCCTTCCTCTCCTTCCCCCAGAAGCTCACTGTCTCCCAAGCTCTGGTTCTCTTTAGGTTGGACTATTGTAACAGCCTCTTTGTAAACCTACCTGCCTCTACTCTCCGCCCGCTGCAACTAATCCAGAACAGGACTGCGAGACTTGTCCTTGGCCTCAAGCCCTGGGACCGTATCTCTCCAGCTCTGAAATCTCTCCATTTGCTCCCAGTGGATGCGAGGGTTACATTCAAAACCCTCTGCATTGTTCACAAGGCTTTCTGGGGCCTGGGTCCAAAATACCTTCAGCTATCCCTCCACAAATACCTCCCCTCTCAAGCTCTTCGCTCCTCTACCTCTAACTCCCTCAGGGTCAGTCGTTTTTCAAAGAAAAAAGATGGGGGTAGATCTTTGTCTTCGGCTGGGGCCTCCCTCTGGAACAGCCTCCCTGCCACTCTAAAACCTGAGGAGAACCATCTCTGGTTCCGGAAGCACCTCAAGACCTTTCTCTTTGCTTTTGATTTCGCCCCCCCTCCCCTGCTGATCTGTTCTCTCTTGGCACTGTGCACCTGGCCACCCTCTGTCCTCAGGGCCAGGCTCCTGCTCACCCCGCCACCCTCCCACACTGCTTCTGGGCCACCCTTTGCACTGGGGTCTGTATCTGTACCCCTACAGTCCCCCCTTTTTTTTTCTTCCTGCACTTATCAGACCTACCCTGTCTGCCTTAAACTCAGCACTTGCCACTTGCTGGCTGCACTACCACTTTTGTTGTTTTTATTATTTATTTATTATGATTTATTCTGTTCTCCTTTTGCACCGCACTTTCCACCTCTCCCCCCATCCTTGCACTTTTCCTCTCCCCCTACCCCATGCACTTGTGTGTTCTCAATGTCACTGGGCCATGTAAGATCGTTATTTTTGTTCTCCCCTGTTCCCCTCCCTTGCCATGTCGCGCTCTGAAACAATTGTGTATGAGCGCAATAGAAACAAAAGATCAATTCAATGCAACTGGTTCATGTGAGTGGCAGGAAGGATGGATCCATTTGTTGTACCATAGATACAGCTGATTGGCCAACGCAGAGCACTCGTCGGTGCATGCATGATACCTTCAGCCAATGATGGCATTCTGGCTGTAAGCACTTTGCCTTCTGGAGACTATAGTTTGGTTCTCCCCATTATGCGCGTAGACTTGTACATTACCAGCATGCAAGGAGCTGTTGGCCAACAGGCCAGGACTTGCTGAAGGTGTCACTCTTGGCAAAAATGCACCTGTGCCTTTGCCAGTGGCTGGCAGATGGAATGCGTGGCCCTCTGGAATGTGTTGGTCCTAGGAAGGAATAGCTCATAATCAAATGGCGTCCTCTATTTGGCAAAAGTTTAATTGCCCCCCTGCATGGATCATTTATGAACATCTCACCGACCAATGCTATGCGAAGCCCACACTGGTCAAGAAGATATGGCTTGACAGGGGTGATGCTATGTCTGGAAAAGATCTGGGGCTACGCTAATGTAAGGACCCAGGAATAGCTAGCCTTTTGGTTGGTTTAGATCTATTTGACCTGAAACCTTTGACCTAATCACATTTGATCAAATGTATTTAACCTTTTTTTCAGTCTAAAATGCAGGGGAAGACCCACAGCAACCAGGCCGGTTTACAACCCCAAGAGGCTGTGGTATCGGAACGAAGTGGAAAAAGGCCGGCTACTTAAGCCGGGTTTGTCCGCAGTGGAGGGGCTTTCACATATGTGTCCAACTTTGAAAGACTTGGTGTTTCACCTCACATTGCAAAGGGTAATCCATATGTGCTCCCATGCTATCTGGGAATAGCGAGGCAGAGCGCCGCCTCACTGGTATCACCCAAAAAGGCAGAAACACATGTCAGGGGTAGGGTGGATGGTTGCTCATGGTACTCTTTCGGAGGAGAGTTGCCTGGCATTTCAGCGCTGGACTGCCTTATGGTCACAACTGGAACGATATGCAAATAGATATTTGTGGTCTGGCAAGACACAGTGAGCTGAAACGTGATTGTAGACCCTCCTGAGTGGGCACCTTCCGAGAGAGCTGGTAATGTCAACCATGGTCACCCGGGCTTCTGGGGCTGCCACATGTGGGCTTCTTTTGTTTGTTGCTTTAGCCAGAAGCCTAAGTCAAGGCGGGGTATTATCGCACTATTGACAAGGCGCTGAAAAATCTCCACAGGATTGCATACGGCAGGCTTGAAAGGGCCACCGCAGATAGTGTGCTTATATCCCTTCCCGGGGCAGTGTCCTGTCTTATGCATTAGTTAGGCGTTGCATTAATTACCAAACAGCCATGCAGGCTTAACACTAGTCTAAAAGGCTACATTGTATGGGGCAACAAAATGGCCCGGAGTCCGAGAAACATGTACGCCATTTTGAATCTGTTTTCCTTGGACTGAGCGGGAAATCCGCTGTGTGCAGGGAAACCAGCAGCATCACAGTCTGCATTTCAGCCACCTGGTGAAAATAAAAACTGGGTGGAGCGACAGCCCTTTTCTCCAGCATTGAATCTTTGATGGATACACATGCTGTATGAATAGTCCCTGCCGTCAGGCCAGGAAACCCCGATAATATAGAGCAGCTTCATTCAGAAAATTTGGTCACTTTAGTGCTCTAGTATAGTCATTTTTGGGTCGTATTGCCACCAGCCAATGGAAAGGGATCGTTAAGCTCTACCCCTGGGGGCCATCTTCACATTTTATACCATACGTTAAAGTGTTGGGAGTCCTCAAAAATCTGTCAATATATTTCCGACGTTTTCTTCTATTTTGACTGGAGTTTTTCCTCCTTTAAACACTGTGGAATCCATAACTCCGGCTACGTCTGGGGTTTACTCCTGTTCCGGTGTCCAGTGCCCCACGGAGCGGATTCTCCTCTTCAACCATGAGGCCTACATCCAGCATGTCAGAGACCAAGAAGAAGAGTCTCTTCAAGGCCTGTGCCCGATGCAGCCTAAATAATGTGTATGTGGAGGACCTTCACAACAACTGCTCTACTGCCTACCCCGATGCGTGACATCCAGGGCTGTTCCATCTGCAAGACGTTTTCAAATAAAATTCTCAGATACCGCCACCGTAGGTTAGTGGCATGGCTTGGTGATGCCGAGGGGGAGCCTCTGACTCGGCCTTGGTACGCAGTCCTGCCTTGCTCAGGCAGAGCAGACCAATGCAGCGTATTCGCTGTAGCAAGAGGTCGAGGTCGCATGAGGAGGTTTCCCTGAGCAGAAAATCTCACAAGACTCACTCCAAGGAGGAAGCAAAATCCTCCTCAATGTCCTCGACAAAGACGCACTTGTTGTCAGCTGCTCAAGGCACTCCCAACGACTCACAGTAAATCATCAACAGCGTTCCATACAGCCAGTCTTCACCTACGACTCCTTCAACAGATCAGACCGAGTCCTTGTCAGCGACGTAAGAGAAAGCATTGTCGACAAAGAAGCATAAGACTTTCACCACGACCCAGTTGACACCAGCTGCGCCCACAACCACATCGGTGACAGTCTGCAAATCTTCGCCACGTCGGTAACACCGTCGATGATATCATCAATGACTTCATCGACGACACTCAAGTCTTCAGCTACGACCAAAGGAAACCCACTACACCGTTGACGATGATACCGTTAACACCGACAATAGCTCTGCCTTACCCAGGCATCCAAGTTCTTTCCCTTGAACCTTAGGGGTCACTGCGGGTAAAACAAGCTAATTGGCTATTCTGCTGGATGACATTCTTCGATCCAGCATTGACTCAGAACTAGCGGGCCCCCTTGTGAGTTTTCTCTGATGATGACATGGAAGTGGAGCACTCCAGACCCAAGTCGGCGATGTCCAGTCCAAAGGCAGTTCCATTGCCGGTTGTGGTTACTGCTGCTATTTCTGCAGCCCAACCTCCTAGGGACATCTCCATGGATATTCTCTCCACCTTGCAGTCATTGGTATCTGAGCTGCAACACAGGATGCCTCACCCTGAGCCGCAACCATCCTCACCGGAAACATCCTCAAGTTGTGCACCTGCTGACACTACTCCGCTGCTAAAGGACTGCCTACCACCTGTCCCAGTACACAACCTGGTGGACACGGAATCAGATGATGACACTGCAGGTGATGATGCATCCACGAACACGACAGGCATAGATGAGTTTGACGGCCAAAACCCAGAGAATGGTAACCCAGATGAGGTTCCTCTTTGCATTTCTTCCCGAATTAAATCGGATCCTTCCATGTTCCAATGTCAAGGGCCACGAAGATGTTCAGTGTGGTCGCAAGAAGAGCAGCAGAAGGAAAGATTTCTCTACCAGTGGCTTGAGTAACCCAGAAAGTCAATTATTGCAAGACCATTGCTTGGAGACATATGGGAAGATGGTCTATTGACCATGACCAACCCATCCTCTGTACCTCCCAAGAAGGAGAGGTTTGATTAAAAGTACAAGACAGTGCTAAAATGTCTCAGGTCAAAACCCAGCCCTGACTCTGTGGTACCTGTGGCAGTCCATAAACGGTCCTCCAACCCATCCTCCACTTGCTCCATTCCCCCAGACAAAGAAGGCAAGCATCTGAAGGCCTTCGGAAATGAGTCATCTCAACAGCTGCCCCAACCATCAAGGGGGCTAATGCAATGGGCATTCTGTCCCGGCATGACAGGGAACTTTGCCTCAAGATGAGCCCAATTTCTTAATTCCTGCCGGATGACATGGAGGAGGAGGCATTTGCCCTTCGTCTCGAGGGGGAAGCAGCATCGGATCACGTGATCTCCATCTCCGAGACAGGTTTCTGACAACTTGGAAATGGCGCATCCCTACACAGGCGGGGCTGGCTCACGGCCACCACATTTTGAGCAGAGGTCTAAGCAAAGGTGGTGAGCATGCCTTTTAATAGGATGGACATCTTCTGGAAGTAGGTAGAAGAGACCCAGCAGGCCATCAAGGCAGACACAGAGCCGGCACATTCTCTTGGCACACTTCAACAACGCTGCCAGTCATTTCAGTCCAGAAAATCCTGTTCCTCCACAATAGTGAAGGACTATAGGCCGTCATACCTGTTGCCTTCTTACAGGTCCCCATCGTACTCAGCTACCGATGCTTACAAGACAGAGTCACAAGCCTACCAGGGAAACCAGTGCTGCCGTACTCCTCGCATACCAGGAACCAGTCATCCAAACAAACCTGACCCGTCTCGTATTCTACCCCACAACCCCCCACTTTCATACCTCGGTGGGACTGAGGCTCTCTCAGTTCATCAAGAAGTGGCAATCTATCACCAGAGATGATGGTTTTATAACTTATGCAGCAGGGTCACGCACTGGAGTTTTTTTCGAACAACCATCCACCGTTCCTCTCTTGCGAAATGTCGAGAAACACGTCCATCTACTACTGTAGGAAGTTCAGTTGCTTCTGTCAAAGGGAGCTATCAAAAGAGTCCCGTCCCAACAGCAATGACAAGGTGTGTACTCCAGGTTGTTGGGGGCCCATCCTAGACCTTGGGGTCCTCAACACGTTCATCAAAGCACACACTTTCAGGATGGTTACTCTGCAGCAAGTTTGATCCCAACTGCAAAAAGGGGATTTTCTGGGGTCCCTAAATCTGGAGGAACACCACCACTACCTGTGCTTCACAGTAGCAGCATGACATTACCAGTTCAGGGCTCTGTCCTTCACCATACGGTCATCCCTGAGGGTCTTCACCAAATGCCTGGACCCAGTTTGGCACTTTTCCGTCGCTCACGTGCACAGATTTATCCGTACCTAGATGAGTGGCTGCTACAGGCGAACATCATTTTCCCAGGCTGCACATCATTCCACACAGACTATCCAATGACTACAATCTCTGGGATTCTCTGTGCGCTTTCCAAAATACAGTCTGACCCTGTCTAAGCGGACTCTCTACTTGGGCGCTCAACTGAACACGCGTTCTTGTATGGCTACTCCATCAGAAGGGAGGGTGCGATCCCTTCTGGTCAAAGTCCAACTGCTCTCCCTATCTATGGACCTTACCTCCGCCTGTTAGGGTTGCGTGGTACTGTTCTGTAACGTATTCATACATCATGTGAATCTATGAAGGATCCAATGCTGAAGAAGGAGTATGTTACTTACCTGTAACTCCTGTTCTCCAGTATTGGTATCTTTCATAGATTCACATGCAACCCTTGCACCTGTCCCTCTGGGCTCTTCTTGGCTCATACTGCCACTCACGTGCGCTTTGCCAAAATCTGAAGATGGCCGCCATGGGCTGAGCTAAGGGAGCCTTTCCAATTGGCTGTGGGCAGTATGACCCAAAAGTGACTATACTAGAGCACAAAAGTGACTAAATTTTCAGTTTAAAAATTAAACTGCTCTATGTTACAGAGGATTCCCATCCCGACGGCGGGAATATTTATACATCGTGTGAATCTATGAAAGATCCCAATGCTGGAGAACGGAAGTTACAGGTAAGCAACTGAGTCCTTAGAAGTGAAGGTATGCCAACAGAGTGTGGCTAATTCTTGCAAAGTACTTGCTCTGGCAATTACAATTGTGGCAGCCAATCCAATTGTGACCGGCATTTCCCTCAACTCAGAGAGATGTGTCCCATATCACAGGGGAAAGCAGCAACGCCTTCACCACCTGTAATCTTCTGGTGCAAAGGCAGCGCCAGCAAGGGCTGCCATCTCTTCTGCTACCAGAGTAACTGCCATAATACCACAAAAATGCACCCAGGACGCTCTATTACCAACCAAACAACATGATACAGTCTCTCGAACCGTGCCGTGAGGAGTCGTATGGGAAATCGTGCAACCTTCTTAACCCCTTAAATGCTGAGCTCTATGAAATTCTATGCAAATAGGACAAGCATACTCGCCCTCCGCACTTAAGCTCTTAAACAAGGGACACCCAGAGACTTCCCTCACACTTTGGAAGTGCTGTTCATCCAGGATTGAGAGCTCTGCATTGCATTTCATGGTTAGATTTGTTAATCAATGCATGATATAATATCGATTTTGCAGCGCAATCGAATTTTTGAGAGCCATCGTTTGGCGTTGTACTCTAATAGTCCGGGGAAAAAACACAGGTGGCGCGCTTCCATGGCTAGACGCCAGGATAGAAGCAAGACAGGCCATTGGGGCTGGCCAACTAGTGGGTCTTATGAAAGCATGACCTTTATACGATGACCAACACCTCCGTGAAATGCAAAGCTATACAGGTTTGGTTCCACTGAGGTGTACGACATTTATTTGTAGAGTGCACACTCATCCTCAGAGGGGCATCTTGGCGCTACTGACAGATAGCAGATGTTCATTGTTACCCAACGTAATGGTACTCATTTTATCGACCTCAGAAGGATGAAGGGCTAAGTGGCCCTGCCAGGATTTGAACTTGTGACCATGAGGCTAAACACAGGCCTCTCTAGTGGATGCATTAGCCCACAGAGCCACAGGCACGACTATACAGTAACATACTCCATATTGGACTTGTGTCAGAGGATAACTCTTGTTTTCACCACTAGGAATATATTGCAAGGGGTCAAATATCTGCTTGCGTCATATCCAGCCACTGTCCTTACATCAACGGGAGCGTGCGTCAAATCCTCGACGGGGATACGTCTGGATTCACCGCCAAGAATGGTGACATTCCATTCACCAGAGGCCTTCCACCTTTGCCTCCACAGATGTTTTGCACTACAACTTCCATCAGCCCTAGACAGCCGAGCCAAAGGTGAGGGATCCTGGCAGCTGTAGTCCAAAACATTTAGGCACCTGCAGGCTGCAGATGCCAGCCACACACACTGCCAGGAGTGCCAGAAAGGGCTCTCTCTTACTAGCAGCCATTGACACAGTCATCTCTTTCTGTTAGAAGTTTCTAAATTATCGGTGAAGCACCCTTCCTCGCTTAGGTGTGCAGGTTGAAAGTTCTACTCTTCTGTGCCGCAGGAGTCATACCCTTCTTATAAGAATGAGTTGATGGTGATGGTTGGTAAGGTTAAGGCGATTCGTGCGCTCTTCAACTGCACCCCAATGTCCTTGGGAGACAGCTGTTTCGCTTTGGGCATCTATTGGTAGCGGCGTCCCTCTGCTCCCATCTGCAGCGGTCATGGGTTCCTTCCCCTGAAGCTTTGCAGCGGGTGTGAGCATCATCTACTCTCCATAGTAGGATATTTGGAGATACAGTGTCACTAATACCATCCCATTCTGGAAAAAGGACTCCTTCTCTGCATAACCCCTCAGGAGGGTGTAAGGGATGAGATCATCTCCCTGGACGGCCACTAAGCAACATTTTCAGCTCAAAAATAATCTGCATAGGAATTCAGAGAAATTGCCTGCCAGTCAAAGACAGCTGGTGCCCGAGCCGCCGCCCTCACCCCCTGTTACGCGACAGAGAACAGTTGAACGCATCGACGGCGATGCCGTACCTTTTTACACATTTGATGGGCTTTTCGTTGTGTGGCTCAAAAGGCCAAGGCAACAGGCGGTGGAACAGATTCCCCACCCAGTGGCCTTAGGCATTGTAGGTTCATCTAAATCGGTAGAACGCGGCGCGCGGTTGACTTTGATCCGCGCCCGTCCATCACCATCACATACAGTAGCGGGCAGAGAAATTAGGCATCGACATTGCATGCGCTTCCACCAGGGAATTCCCTGAAAGTCATTTCCTCATGACAGGCCTTGTTCTGGGCCATGAATAATAAATGAACATTATAAAAACATGGCACCTGGATCATTGAATCATGTATGAGAAGAACCTTCGACAGCGAGATCCAAGACCCGCCGTTGGTTAACAGTTCACTTTAGCAGGTTTCTCATCAGCTTGCAACCAGGTTTCTTTTTAATCAGATGTTGCTATCAAAGATACCTCTGGAAGTGTTTAATGTTCCTCTACTATGCAAATAAAAAATTGGAATCATGGCTATCGACCTTCTGCATCAGGCCAGTGCAGTTCTGACATCGCCTGCACCCTCTTTTCTCACCCTAATCTGTCATTAATGTTATTATTTGATAAAAGTGCCCTTGTGTCTCTTCATAAGAGAACTGCGAATTTAAGATCAATACTCAATTTCTTCTGTTTGCGATAATGAGAGAAGAAGGACAGGATGTAATGGGAAGGAGCACGGCGCACACTTGGGAGTCACCGCAAGGATACAGGTTTTTCAGGCAATTTCATTCTGCCTAAAGGTCTATTTGGTTTCTGTCTGCCTGGTTTCGGCCATATCTAATATTCCAAGTTTCTCATCAGCATGTGACATGGCTTGTAGGAGAGCTAATAATCAGCCTACCCCTGATTGCATTTCAGCGTTCTTGCCTAGTACTGCATCTGAGCATTGTTTTCTTCCTTGCATGTCCTGTGACAAAAAGTCCCATTGTGTGACGGCTGGGGGGCTCTAGGACCCAGGGATGCCTGCCCAGCATGTGGAGCAATTCATTCATTGATCGTTTATAACGTGCTTGATACCGGAGACCAGTCTCTAAGCGCAGGACCGCGAATTGAACCTGTTTTGCTCAGTGTTGTCTCTCTTCCAAGAGAAAGCCTCTTCGCCCCATTTCCTCTGGTGATTCTCCAGAGCCCCTCCTCGTGACCCAGGCCATCTAGTCCCCTAAGGTCACAGGTTAATGCGTGCAGCACCCACGTGAAGCCAGCGACTTAGGAGGAGTAATCATATTTTCTGGCTTGTCCCCCTGCACAGGGCTTGGCTGGTTACATGTCTTTATACTGAAGTCTTATATACAGAATCACTTATATATCGAAACATATACCTTGAAAACCTGAATTTTGAATTATTGGTATTATTTTTTTTCGGGTGGTGAGGGTGGGTGGGACCCCCCCAAACCACTGTTTCCTACCCCTAAAATCTCATCCCAACCGTTTCCCCCCACAAATTAACCCTTTACACCACCATAAATATATTGGATATAAGGGTTTTGAAAGTATATGTTTAGATATATAAGTGATTCGGTATATAATTTTCAATATAAAGACTGTACCCCGTCTTGCCTCAGATGCGACCGTCATTCACCCACCGACCTCCCAGATGCGTACAGATGCGTTTTACTGAACAACACTTGTGCCCTGAAAGAGAGCAGTAAATTTGCAAGGGTGTTACCTAAGCCTGGCAGTAGGGGGGGTGGGGTCAAGCCTGCATTCCTGTACCAGCACAACACGGGTCTTTTCCAGCGCCTTTTTCCACGGCACACAACTCACCGGCTACCTCACCACACAGTCAGGTTTCAGAATGGAGTTTGAATGTTTAACTCTTCGGTCACCGCCGCGCAGCCCATACACGGGTCCAGTTACAAACAGGAGAGTAGAGTTGAGAGAAAAGGGCGATCACTTGAAGAATTACGGGAAACGCCTACCATGGGGCGATTGGGAAAGGGGAAAAAACAATCACTGACAAGAGTTTGAGGGAGAAGGGGAACCGTCTCATTAGAGACTTGATTGGGTCATAACATTAGTTAGCCAACCTACAAAGAGGTAGCTGGCTCTACAGGGAATGTCACAAACTGGGCTAGTCTTGAAGGCAGAGGGAATAGAGCAGGAGAGACAGAGCGCAAGAAAGGGAAGAAAAGGAGACTTGAGAAGGAACCTGCCTGGGCCCAAGACACTGGCAGAAACCAGACCCAGATGAGTAGAGAAGACGAGGGGCCGCCTGGGGGCTATCTCAGACCCTGGTAGAGAGAGCAAGAACAGACGTTTGCTTGAGGGTTGTACCTCACCCCTTAGCAGAGATCAGACCCAGAGAGAGAGAGAGAAGACCAAGGGCCTACTGAGGCCTAACCCAGACAATAACAGGGGCCAGGCGCAAGCAGAGTGAGAGGCAAGACCCCATGCCTGCAGTGGGCTGTATATCTAACATTGACTGAGGCGTGACTGAGTGAGAGAGAGACCCTGGCGCAGAGGCCAGAACGGTGGAAGGAGGTAACGGCATACGCCATTTATCAGAACATGGCCGATACCAGAAACAAAGGAGAAGGGAAAACCAGCAGCCTACCAAGGACTGTATCTCAGACACTGGTGGAGACCAGACACAGGGAAGAGAAGGAACCAAAAGGCCCATTGAACTCTGCATTCCAAACGCTGGGAGGAGACCAAACACTGAGACAATCAAGAAGACCTTGGCACGGAAGTATGGCCCCCAGTGGGCTGATTGACTCTACCAGAGCCTGATAAATACCCTGAACAATAGGAAGAAAATGCTTGCTAGTGGGAGTGTGTATTACCCTGAGACTGTAAGTTGAGTGATGCAGCCTACTAGGCACTAGATTCTTCAGACTGTGTGTTGGCTAGGGAACACAGAGGAAGTCTAGGATTCACGTAGGCAGGTCCTTGATTCACCGTGAGTTAAACCATCCTGAAACCTTTAAGGATGTACTTCTGCTCCAACAGCCGAATGAGGAAGTGGACCTTTACTTACCCGCATGCACCAGAAATCCACTTTCTTCATCTTCCCTCTAATGCCTCATTGACCAGAGACTGTGGGTACACTTTCCGGCTTTCCCTCTGGATCACTTGTCCTTGCTCTCCTGCTTCCCGAGTGAGGGGCCTGTTACTGCCTCCAACTTCTACTCCATTCGAGGGCACCGCCTCCTTCTTTGAATGGCCTCCACGACTGCTTAGCATACGGACCCCTGTTCCCCACGCTCATTCTGTGGCTGTTGCTGTTGAGGCGTAGTAGGCGTCCAGAGGACAGTTGTCCCATATTACTGTATGCTGTATCCCTGTGCAAATGGTCCATCAAACGTTGAGGACAGCGTCTGGCATCTCTATCAAGTGTCTCTTGGAGTGGGGGAGGATCTTGTAATAGAGGGCTTCGCACCACAGCGCGGTTGCCGAAGCTACCAGGTCAGCGCTGCAGAGCACGCGTAACGGCCACGAAGGTGGACCTTGCGCTGAACCCCGGATCCACCCCTTGTCTTATGGCCGACATTGACTAGCCAATCCTCCTACGCTATGATTTCCCTTGACTCCCTGATTGAGTACTTTTCATTGTACCGCTTATGACGTATATGGACCCCTACGGAGCTGCCACACCCTGATACAAGCACACAGCAGCATATGGCAGCCTGATAGCATACATGATTTAATCTATAGGTGAAAACGGTAGTTCACCTTTACAAGGGATGACGTATTTAAATGGGCAAGCACTTGAAAGGGATAAGATTAGCACCGCCAGTAGAAACATGCAGAGAATTGACCAATACTACCTTGTGGGCATAGAGTGGCTATGTGTTGACACCCTGACACCCTCTTCTCTTTGTTGACACCCTCACAACCATCAGGGTGGTATTAAATACATTCTCATGAAGATCTTGTCAGCCTGCTGGGCACCCATAGGCTGGCCGCACTCAGCTTCATTCAAGGGCTCCTTTGAAAGGGCGTGGGCACGCGCCTGCGCAATGGCGCACTTGTCTTTGTTTACATTTCCACAGTATCTGTGTTCCAAGTGTCCATAGAGCAGTGGTGCCGACTGGGGCCATTTTATCATTCCTTCCATGCATAGAACGTGCGATTCCACGGGAGGCGGTTCTTATTTGTATTCCTGACCGTGTCCAGTGTTTTTCGGCCCTCATGAATAGCGCGCAGCCCACCTGACCCAACATGTTCCCAATTAACACCCCCCCCCCCTCCCCGCTTTTCAGAGCGCGGGCACATCGCTGCCAGATTTCACCCTAAAACGGCCATTCCTTTAAGTGGAAAACAGCACGTCACAAATAAACACATCCTCCCGCTTCCACTAAAGGATTTCTGACCTTGGACTAACATGCAGATACATCTGTGCATACTATTTAAATATAACTGGTAATCTGGCTTAGTGAACAAAAATAAAATCACATTTTGTGCATGTTGCAGGTTAATGGAACATGTGTAAATCAATTTCACACTGCATGGGTAATTTGGGGCACAGTAGGCCATTATTAATACTGTGCAACATTGAACGTTCTTATTTATATATTTTTTTAAAGGATGTGCTGCTTCTTTGACCTGCAAATACAGGCCTGGCTCTCTGCAGAAGGCCTGTCCTGGGGGATGAGCGGAAAACCTTGAAACAGGCTCTTTGGCTTCAAGCTTTCTTAGTCCCACGTGCATAAGGCCCAGCACATCAATGGCACCCAAGGCCCTATTCAAGATTCTTCCTAGTGCTGGCCTCCCACAAAATGCCCCTCTTTTCTGCTCTGCATTTCAGGGGATCCGTCCGTGAATGTATTGCATTGTGCAGGCCACCTGCGCAGCAGAGAGGTGGGCGGAGCGCAACCTAGACGCATGTTCATTTTATGCTTAATGTAACTTTAGAAATCATTGATACATTGGCAATGATTAGGATGTGGATAGTGCCTGCTTTATTCAGCGTGGGCAAGGACTAAGTGGTGGGTTTCTGAAGTCTTATGGAGTGGGACCAGAAATTGACGACTGGGGAAAACATTGACCTTTAAAATGATTTATGAAATATTAGTACCCGGCGAGAGACAATGAGCTTGTAGCGAGCGAGCTCATTGGCCCTCGCCACGTCTTGACCGCCACAAGAAGGGAGAAGGCACTATGTGTAGTCCCTTCTCCCCGTTCCCTGGCAGCCATCTTATTTGTTTGCTTTTTTCGTCTTTTTTTCAATGAACGCTATGGAAAAAGAGAAGGGCATTCTCCCCGTTCCATGGTGGGCATTTCTTTTTTTTTTTTTTTTACTTTTTTCTTTGTTTTTCAATGGCCACCATGAAAAGGGAGAAGGGACTATGTATGGTCCATTCTCCCCGTTCCATGGCGGCCATTTTTTTTCTCCAGCTGTTCAACGCCAAAGGCATCACGCAACTTTCAGAAAGTCACTATTAGTACCCTGGTATAATGGGCTGGGGTACTAATAGCAATAAGCCCCTTGCTGAGGGGCATTACCGTGTCTGGTAATGCCCCCCCGCCCCCCCCCCCGGCTCGGGGCTTATTGCTTAATAAAATAGAGTATACAAGGTATATGAAAATGAAACAAGCAGGTAGTGGCAGAAGCGGACACATTTCCTCCTCCCCCTCTCTTACACCAATATTTGTACGTTACATCAACATTCGGACCAATCACAGTGACACTTTGTTATGCGATAAAGTTACAAGGTGTATAGGTGACTCTGCAACCCTGGAAAGGCAGCTCACCAGGGCGTGGCGGTCTGGACCGGGTGCTACCGAGTGGCAGTTCAGGTTGGTAGTTACCAAGGCCACGCCTCTTGCTTAAATATGGCCCACTAGCTTCTGAGGACTTGGGCAATGCTCAGCGTCCTCCTTCCTCGTACCCGTGACCTGTTTCCCAGGTATAGATGAGGTAACTGGCTGGGGAGCATAATGCTAGAAGCCACAATAGGGTTATGGGTCAGAAGAATGCCTTGGTTAAGCCGGGTGATCCAGCCCGTTGTCAACCTTCACCACAAAATTCCCTTTACGAGTAGGCCCCCTTGCTTAACCTCATGGAGAGAATGAGAGAGAGAAAGTGAATGAGAGAGAGAGAGAGAGAGAGAGAGAGAGAGAACAATGTTTGATGAGGAAAGTCAACCACTGCTTCAGAGTCCCATATGCCAGGGGGAATCCTTGAAGAAAGGAATTAAGGCGACCAGGAAGATTGGAACACTCTGGGAAATTAACATAGCCTTTATGTCTGGACCAGAGATCCTGATGGCTAGGGGATGTGAGTAGTCACTCGCCAACACGCAGGGAACATATTTAGCATTCCAGATGGGAGAGCCACCGGGCATAACACATGATGCGGGTCTTCAGCCTGATGTCAACATGGATGCTACTGCTTTTCAAGCATGAGGAGGCAACAGACAACAGAGAGCTGAAGCAAATGAGACATTCGCAAACCAGTGTCTATCCACGGCCTCCACACAAGTGAACAAGCAAGCAGACAATGTGGGGGTGACTGCAGATTAGCCTTTAGAAATAGAACCCCAATGTAAGGCCTAAGACAATTCAGAGAAGCAAAGCAACAGTTGCAGCAGCAGTAATTCAAGACCCAGGAAGTTACCTGGACTGTGCAGAGATCAGTCAAACCCCACAGCAGCCAAGACAAGAAGCAGGCAGGGCAGGTTTACAGGCTGTGGAAAAAGAGCAATGTCCTGATATGTCTGAGAGGCCTATCCAAGCTCCTGCTCACTGGAGAACTATGAGGAATTCGACCATCCACACGGTGGGTGTGCGCTCCCCTGTTTTATTTTTACATTTTAAAAGAAATAAAATGATGGTAGATGAACCTCCAGAAAAATGTGTGGCGTTAATCTGCACACATTTTCCTATTCTCACCGCACAACATGCACCTAGACCTGTGTACTCTGGGTGGACACTGGCTACAGACGCCACCCCACCTGTCATATTTAGTTGGAATATGACAGCCAAGAGTACATCAAGGCATTTCAGAAGGGGGTAGGCAAAACCTTCCTCCTGCCATGGGCAGCCTAATTAACTAACAAAGACTCCATGGATCTGCCCTGTTCTTTTGTGTAAGCACTGCAGAATAGTAGCAGCAATTAGCTTAATTAGCACACTAATAGACTATACTTCAAACAGGCCCACATGGGGCCTAGCTGCAGAGGTGAACAAAGGAAACAGGAAACCCCAACAACTTTTGATATGCACTGTGTCAACCTGAAGCCAGCTCCTGCCCCAAAGTATCAATGACAGTGAGCTGTCATGTCTGGGACTATGTATGTACAGTAGTCATCCACGCAGGGGGACCCCATTCAGAAGGTACGGGCATGTGGTTTGGTGGTGACCAAAAGTCTGGTCTCGCCACAGCTCCACGGGAGACCTGCCCCTTTAATCAAGAACCACAGAGAGCTCAATTAACCAGAGTGACC
This sequence comes from Ambystoma mexicanum, assembly GCF_040938575.1. Taxonomy (NCBI): domain Eukaryota; kingdom Metazoa; phylum Chordata; class Amphibia; order Caudata; family Ambystomatidae; genus Ambystoma; species Ambystoma mexicanum. The sequence continues at coordinate 640,681,098 of NC_090940.1, read as the reverse complement.
CCTTGATCCACAACAGACAGGAAGATGGATGGGGGGGACTTAGTATTAGATGTTTTCACCCCTTTACATTTTCTGTTGCAAAGATTGGTTCATTAATGTAGGCTTAGACTACACCAATCGCTGTGGCACATTTGGCTTCAAAAGTGGGTCGAGACACTCTTTTGGCCAGATCATTTGAAGATTTTTCAAGGAGTAATAGGAAGAACTGATTTGGACCTTGGCTGAAGGAACAGTCTGCCTTACAGCATCCGCCAGTGAAGGAAGGCCGGGATTTCCAAAGAGGGAAGCAATATCCCTCCCCTAAACATCTCACGCAGAACAGGGTGAGATACTGGGCCCCATTACACGGTAAGGGTTTACCGGTACCGGTAAGGGCACTGGTACCGGTAAACCCTTACCGCCTTACTACGAGGTCCCTTTGCCGGACCCAACCTCAACGGCTGGTTTTACCAGCTGTTAAGTAACAGGCGCGCAAAGGGACCTTGGTGCTAATTACGGTACTGCAATTTGCGGTACCGTAATTACTTCTTTCCCCATTCCCATTGAGCCCTATGGGGGCAAAAATGGGAATGGGGAAGTGCCTTGGTGAATGGGGAATTACCGACCCCGCTCACCTTGGAGTAGGCCGGTAATTCCGCCATCCACCAAGGCGGACACAGTAAAATACCGGCGGCAACCATAGCGCTAATAGTGCCATGGTTACCGCATACCGTGTAATGAGGCCCACTGAATCCAGAGGACCATGCAGTAGGTCCAGAACTGGTACCCAGCCAGCGAACAGCCTGCCCTGCTATACTCTGCAAGCAAGCTTCCTAGGTGGAAAGTGCCAGAGCGTCTCTGTACCAAACCCAGGGCAAGGCCGTTGCCTGCAACACTCTCCTCAGCTTTGGGACACCTGCCTTAAAGGACGACACAAGCCCAGTGAAGAAGCTAGGAGGAGTGCCACGACAAGCATCAACCAGCATCCGCCTTAAAGGACATTTTCTAGCCAATCGACCCCCTCGAGCTGCAACCTACTGCCCCGCTGACTTTTCGTAACGCTGTAGTCGCTAACTTTGTCCGAGACGCCTAGACCATTGCTTTAGACCCACGATCCAGCACTGAGGCAATGATTCCTGACCCCGAGCCGCCGTGTAGCTCAGCCTGCAGCCATCCATCCAGCTTTGCTCGCCGAAGTGCATGCTGCCTGATAACCGCAGCTGTCTCCCATCTTGAACTCTGTCGCAGAAGCTTCAAAGTGCCCTGAAACTGACTCTACACTGTCGAGCACCAAGTACTTCTACAAGCACAAGGTACATTGTGGTTCTGTCCCTCTGGCCCTTCGCCAAAGGCCACTAGTTACGTTTTATGACGCATTGCTCCCTTTGTGTTGAAACCAAGTATCCTTGAACTATTGCGTTTAATTACTTTACCGACTACCCTCCTGTCAGTATCCAGAGAGCACCCCTTTTCCTTCTTGAAACTGTCTGTCCTCTGTATTCCTTTACAGGGTGGGTTATGTTTTGTTTTGCGCTAAAACTGTCTGTTGAATGATAATAAAGTCGATATTTTTATACAACCTTGACTGGACAGTCCCTTTTATCATTGGGTATTAATTGTATTTTCGCTGTTTTGCAACTAACCAACGATTCACAACCTTGAGGAGATAAGCCTGCCATTCCGTCCATGTTACCAAAATTGGACAAGGAGGTTTATGATTTGCTTGTGTTTCCATTCTGTTCAGATCCCTTCTGGTGTACTAGAGGTGTGGGGCTGATTGACGGTTTAGAAAGCGATATTCATCCCTGGACCACTGGTGCCCCAGAAGTTGATTCGTCACAGGAACTGAGAGGCTTGAGAAGCCGAAGTGCTCGTAACAGCTGAAAGGACCAAATCTGCAAGAGAGTGAGAAGGGCCCTACAACCCAGAGTGAAAAAGTCACTATATCCCTGAGTGAACGAGGCACTATAAACTAGAGTGAGAAAGGCACTACATCCCAGAGTGAGCTGGGGACTACATTCCAGAGTGAGCTGGGCACTACATCCCATAGTGAGAAGGGCACTAGATCCCTGAGTGAGCTTGGTACTATAACCCAGAGTGTGCTTGGGTACTACATCCCAGACTGAGAAGGGCACTACATTTCGTAGTGACAAGGGACCTACATCCCAGACTGAGAAGGGCACTACATCCCAGAGTGAGAAGGGCACTGTATCCCAGCATGAGAAGGGCGCTATATCCCAGCATGAGAAGGGTGCTATATCCCAAACTGAGAAGGGCATTCATTTCCTGAGTGAGAAGGGCACTGTATACCAGACTGAGAAGGGCACTACATCCCAGACTTAGAAGGCAACTACATCCCAGAGTGAGAAGGGCACCACATCCCAGACTGAGAAGGCGACTACATCCCAGACTGAGAAGGGCAATGCATCCCAGAGTGAGAAGCGTAATATATCCCAGACTGAGAAGGGCATTCATTTCCTGAGTGAGAAGGGCACTGTATACTAGACTGAAAAGGGCAATATATCGCAGAGTGAGAAGGGCACTAAATCCCAGACTGAGAAGGGCACTATATCCTAGGCTGAGATGGGCACAATATCCCAGGCAGAGATGGGCACTATATCCCAGTCTGAGATGGGCACTACATTCCTGGGTGAGAAGGGCACAACTACCCAGAGTGAGAAGGAACTATATCCCAGAACGAGAAGGGCACTACAGCCCAGACTGAGAAGGGCAATACATTCCTGAGTGAGAAGGGCAATCTATCCCAGTATGAGAAGGAAACTACATCCCAGGGTGAGAAGGGCACTATATCCCAGGCTGAGATGGGCACTACATCCCAGAGTGAAAAGGGCAATATATCCCAGTATGAGAAGGGAACTACATCCCAGAATGAAAAGGGCAATATATCCCAGTATGAGAAGGGAACCACATCCCAGAGTGAGAAGGGCAATATATCCCAGTATGAGAAGGGACCTACATCCCAGAGTGAGAAGGGCAATGTATCCCAGTATGAGAAGGGAACCACATCCCAGAGTGAGAAGGGCAATATATCCCAGTATGAGAAGGGAACTACATCCCAGAGTGAGAAGGGCAATATATCCCAGTATGAGAAGGGACCTACATCCCAGAGTGAGAAGGGCAATGTATCCCAGTATGAGAAGGGAACCACATCCCAGAGTGAGAAGGGCAATATATCCCAGTATGAGAAGGGACCTACATCCCAGAGTGAGAAGGGCAATATATCCCAGTATGAGAAGGGAACTACATCCCAGTGTGAGAAGGGCAATATATCCCAGTATGAGAAGGGAACTACATCCCAGAGTGAGAAGGGTATTATATCCCAGTATGAGAAGGGAACCACATCCCAGAGTGAGAAGGGCAATATATCCCAGGCTGAGATGGGCGCTATATCCCTGGCTGAGACGGGCTCTATATCCCAGAGTGAGCTGGGCACTACATCCCAGAGTGAGCTGGGCACTTCATCCTGGAAGGGTCATCCGGGGTAGAAGTGAGCATGGTGCTATAATCTTGCACGGAGTACAGAGAGCAAGCCAGGCGCTATATCCCTGAGACTGTTTTGGGGAGAAAAGACCGTACTGTGCACCATATCACGCAGGCTGATGTGGAAAGCACAGAAGTGTGCTGAGTACTATACCCTCGGGACTGTATGGAGTGCTGGGACCCAGAGGTCTTCCAATATCTATATGTGTTTGGAAACCCCAATACCTCACCCTACTCAACTGTGATACCTTTTTCTTAGACCATTCCTAGGTAAGAGCCTCCTCTTAAGGTACATGTACCCCCACCCCCACCCCTGCAGCCCCTCTTAGTGTTTTTCCTAACCCCACCCATTTGAGACATGACTTTTGTGTTCTATTAGTCCGCCGCAGTTAGCATGTCATAATTATGACACTATGCAAATTAAAGTCATATTAACTATTAGAAATACACTCTTTATCTCTCCCAAGATATGAAGTGACATTATGCTCACAGCCTTTCTGGACCAGGGCTGGGAGGATTCTTATCACACATGTGATGCACCCGAAACCCCAGAGGCAGCCCCACTCCACACGGAGGCTCCAGGGCTGCACACTGAGTTCTGGTGACGGGACACGCGTTTCCTTACTTGCTCTTATCTAACGATGTTTGCAATCTCTTGAAAGGCCTCTATTTGCGGGGTGGGGGCTCAGCTTTCACATCAAAGTAAACGAGTGCTTTGGCTGCGGATCCAGGGTCTTAAAACTCTTATCAAGACCTTGGTATAGTCTGTGAGTCTGTTTTACTTCAAAGTTCCAGGGGTCTGCAACCCTTCGCTCTCCGGATATTTTTGGACTACAATTCCCATTAGGCATAGCCAGAATAGTCAATGGTGAGGAATCATGGGAGTTGTAGTTTAAACCACCTTGCAGACCCGCTACACCTACTTTTCTTGCCTTGGAGTGAAACTGAAGTTAGGAACACAGAACAAGGCGCGCCACGAGGAGAGAGAGGCCTGGAATTAACAATTACGTATTTTTGTCATTTCGGAAATTGTTCGTTGTCTTCATTTATTTTTTCCGCTGAAGGATCTGAATCGCGCCCTTCACGGCGCTACACAGCGCGGCCCAGTACGGACCGGAGGAGGCAGGCATCTGTTACTCATTGGGGCCCGTTTGCGGGCGGCGGGAGGAACAGCTCGCTTCTCGTGATGCAATAAAAAGTTCTTTTCAAAGTCATTTGTTTTTCTGGGAAACCACTGAGCACTGGCTAAGAAACTAAGAGGGCGCCATCTCCCATGTGTGCCCCCCACGTGCTTCCTCGTGAGTCACGGAGAGAACTATTTGCACTCAATAATTAAGAAAAGGCCCAGTCATTCATCTGTCGCTGATACATTTGCCCTTGTAGTAAGCGTGGCCTCCTTCCATCTGTGCACACGTGCATCCATTCACTAACCTCCTTCCATCTGCGCACACGTGCATCCATTCATTAACCTCTTTCCATCTGTGCACACGTGCATCCATTCACTAACCTCCTTCCACCGGTGCACACGTGCATCCATTCACTAACCTCCTTCCATCTGTGCACACGTGCATCCATTCACTAACCTCCTTCCACCGGTGCACACGTGCATCCATTCACTAACCTCCTTCCATCTCTGCACACGTGCATCCATTCACTAACCTCCTTCCACCGGTGCACACGTGCATCCATTCACCAACCTCCTTCCACCGGTGCACACGTGCATCCATTCACCAACCTCCTTCCATCTGTGCACACGTGCATCCATTCACCAACCTCCTTCGATCGGTGCACACGTGCATCCATTCACCAACCTCCATCCACCGGTGCACACGTGCATCCATTCACCAACCTCCTTCCATCGGTGCATACGTGCATCCATTCACCAACCTTTCGTCCTGCCTCCACTCTCGGCCAAACCCCTTTATACACCAATCTAGGGGTTCAGTGTACGGTAGAGTAGCTTTTGTATTTTTTATTTGCTTATTTTCTAAATGACCTTGTAAATTAAAGCACTTAAGAGTGAATTTTCCCATAACCCGTCCCCCCGCCCTCCTCTTCCTTTCCCCCTCTCCTCTCTCTGCACTTGCACACTCTGAATTTTCACAAGCAGGGCAGTTTCTAGCCAACTTGGTGCCCAGGGAGACACACCAGAATGCGCCCCCCACCCCCACGCCGACTGGCATACGTCACTCGCAAACTACACTTCTGAGTCTTGCGACAAACCCCTCCTCAATATGAATAAATAATTGCTATATAAATGTAGCTGGGTTCATTACATTGTAATGCAAGTACTTTACAGAAGAATTCTAATGTGAAAACACAGCTGTTGCTGCCCAAGTAAATCGTTCTTCTGTCCCCTGCTCTTAGGGAAGGCCTTGCCTCAATGCAGTTTCAAACTGTCCGTACGGGCACACTGTAGTGTGACCAACCGACCGGGGTCTGAGGGCCCACTGACCACTGGCCCGTGTTGCGGGTGTTCTGTTCATGCGTCCTCACTTGTATTTCGCAAGGGGCAATACTAGACTAACCATATGAATTTGTTTCTGATGGAATGTTATGATTCCAAGATGGACAGTCTGGTGCACTCTTATTCTGCTCTTTCAAAATACCTCTATGAGAGTGGGAAAGGGGACAAATAGCACCAGTGGGGATTCCTGTATGCTTTGCATTAAATCACAGTGTCTTTCAGGACTATAACAGTGATGCGAAATCTCCATATTGCACAAACAAGTCTGTGATAAAAGGATTGTATGTGTGAATCTCTAAATTCATAACAGATGCATGGCTTGGTGCTCACATCACGGTTCACAACATTCACCGCAACATTAAAATGTTTGTAACCATAAACCGTACATGCTCATGTGGACAGCTTACATTTTTGGATGCGAGTATAAAATGGCTGGAACTTCAGACACTGAAATGGGGTATAAGGGCTCTTTTGCTTCTTGTTTCTGAAGAGTTTTAGAGGAGGAAGGGCAGGGTCTCAGTGTGGGCATGCCCAACCCCAATACAGACACATCTTTAGGGAATTATATCTACAGACAAGACAGGATACCACTCAAGAGAGACCCAATAAACAGTGCACAGCTAGGGTACACAGAAAGGATTGTACCTCTTTCAAACTTTAGCCTGACCAATAATAAGACGATGAAGCGTTTAAAACAAAACCGCCTTCTAATGCATGGTAAAGGGACCACCGTTCTTCAGCCACTACCTCCTCACTATTGCACAGGCCTCTGGTTATTTCTGCAAAAAAACTAGCAGGTCCATGCTTTATCTAGCAGGGCTGGCATTAGCATCTCTCATTAGTGCTGGCCTGCAGCTAGTGAACATCACGGTGCGGCAGCGTAGGAAGGGTGCTTTGCCTCGCGGATGTACAAGTTGAGGCAACTTCTTTGATTGCTTTATGTGTTTAAGTGTGGGCACCGTATGGCATGCTCGTCAGAGCCACATACACACAATGTTCCAGTGTGCTATTGTATGGATATTGGACACATCAGATGCCATTAACCAACCTGGTGGTGGCTTGGGCAGCGCACAAATCCTTGCTGCACAAATGTCACAGCATTGATTTGCCATGGACTACTGTCTGCATGGAGACACACAATGAACCCTGCTTTCCTAATCAAGGTGCCAAGTGACATTGAGTTGCCATCTGGTGTGCGCGCGAGGCAGTGGCTGGCTTGGTTAGAAAATTAGAAGACTGCTGATGCTAAGTTGATGCATTTTGGCCATGTCCCAAAGCACCACTGGAATACTTAAGCAAGAAAATGACCGTTAACCTTCCCAGGGATGCGCCATATGCAACTAAAAAGCAATATACAACAACGACAAACACGTTTTGCTGTGTCAAATAAAGAGACATGAAAATGAACAAAATCGTTTTCAACATTTTCAGTGTGGCATGTTAATTCTTGTTTGCATAGGTTTGGGCAGCTTACTGATAGTTGTGCTGGCCTGGTGAATAAAAATGCCCCATGTTCAGTTCTTAACACTACCATGTTAAGCACATACTGTGTAAAAACAATGGATTTTTAAATGAGCCATCGCTTATAAATGGCCCCACTTGAAAGGCTGTCAACACAAAGAATGAGGGGCACAGGGTGTGGGACTCCAGAGCATCTCACACGCTGCGTTTGGAATATACATTCCTTTGCTTGCATATTCCGAATGCATCCCAGTCATCCACAAGTGGGCAGAGAGCAGCAGACGCACATCTCACAGGAGCGCCCACCGGCACAGCAGGCTGCTTAATCTGTTGTCCAAGCTCAGAAGCAGCTTTCTGGGTGGGACCCTTACTGCACCCCCCCCTCTCCTGAGCTATTTAGCTTTGCGCCCTGTGCCATCGCCCGCTCCGCTCTGCCCAGGCTAGGTGCTGATCACAAGGCCTAGTAGGTTCGTCTTTATCTTGCAGTGTTTTCATTGTTTTCTAACCCATGTTCCCTCCCTGTTGCCCTGTGGGTGCTTTGAAACGCAAGTTACTTGTATAAGTGCCTAAAAACGCCCCATAAATAAATACATAAATAATAAATTTACTTGGGGGCAGGTCCACTAAACAAGTGAAGAAGCAGCGGCGCCCCCTTTTGGAATATGCGGGTGCTGCTGAAGCGCCCTTGCTAAGGCGAGACACCAGCGAGAGGGCACGAGCAAGAAACATCTGCCCGGGGCCTCATAAGGAAGCTGCATGCTCATTCTTTACTACCAGCACTCTCCGGCCACTGCCAGAGTACGGTTGCATGGTGGAAGTGGTCAGTGCTATGTGGCAGTGCCATCCTTCTGTAGTTGCCACTGTAAATGTGCACATTGTGTTAGTGGTCTGCCCCGCCGGGGCCTTCTACATCTTGTTTTCTGGGTTAGTGTGTTTTTTACTAAACAATATAGAGAGGATTAGCAGGAATGACCACCAACACGACCCTTACAACTATTGACTTTTCCTCTACATCAGGTCAGTAGACCGCAGGTTGACTTTTGTTGTGCCTTGCACCGGGTGGAGATTAATCTTTAATGCATTCACTTTCCAAGAGCATTGTTTCGGCTCCACACTAAGCCTTCTTCAGGGCAACCGTCACAGAAACTGCTATGACTTTGTACTTCAGACTAGTCCCCCTTTACGGAGATTAGGATACGCAGCACTTCTCTGTGACCCTACCCGCGCTCAGTAGACGCTGAAAAATCAGACCCCTGCTGTTACCGAAAATAAATGATTCATGCGCGACAAATGCCATCTACCTCCGCAGCAGAGCAATAACCACCTTTGTCACATGCATTTAAAACTTGATCTAGAGACAACAGGAGCTAAAGAGGTTGTCAAAACATGAAATACACCTCGATTTGAAGTAGCGGAGGATTTTCATAGAAGCTGTCAAAAAGGATGGAAGATCTGTTTCGGGCGCCCTTGCGAGGGCTGGTTGGCGGTATCGCGCGGTGTGCTCCAGAAGATGATATCATCAGGACAAGGCGAGAGCATTATCTCTTTAATTAAAGGCCTTGTTGCCACGAGCAGGGTCCTCTCGCTGATGTCTGAAAGAAATGGATCCAGGTTCTTGTTTGCAAGTGATCAAGAGCTGACTGGCGTCCTCTGACAACGTCATGTTCTCCCCTGTAAATGAGAGGGGGATACTCCCCCCGCCACCCACCCTTGTCCCCTCCCTAGATAATTCGGATTTCCAAGCAAAAGAGCTGACAAATACCCAAGGCCGTGGTGGCACTGCTATTAATGTTATTAAAATAACTACACACTAAGCCCGATCATCCCTGCTCACAACACCCAATACATTATTTAGCTCGCAAATGCCATTATGTGCGGGTCTCACTTAATTGAATAGAATAATTTATGGTAAAAACCAAGGGGAAAAAATCAATGCAGAATGATTGAGTTTCCATGAAGGCGATTTGATTTCTAGCCCTCATTATAATAATGTTAAAGGGAAAACATCAACTTTGCTAGAGAAAGCAAAATCAATATTTGATGAGCGCCCGGGCTATGAATTTTAACCAGAGGTAAAAAGTGGGCTGGGAAGCGGGGTGGGGGATGTAAATTATTGATGCCGTCCAGAGACCAAACAAATAACTGCTTTGTTTAGGGAGAAAAGCCCATTTCCCAGAGAAGTTTGGCGCACAGATCCTGCACGGAAGGCCCACGTCCTCCAAGATATTACAGTCCCCCCCCAGAAAACCATTTGACTTCTAAAAGAGTTACCTTTCAAGCGTGTGGAGCAGCTGTCGTGTGTTTCCATAGGAGACAAATGGCATGCGTTTAATGTTATCAAAGGGTTTCTTGTTTTTCATTTTTCTTGTGTCTGCGGGAAACAGGTGACAAATAGGAACATTTGTGCGCATGAAACAGACTTCCAATTTTTAGCCATTTTTTTCAGCTGCGCACTAACTCCCCTTGGCTTGTGGGCAGCATTATGTCAACAAAAAACTGTAATTTCAGTTTGTGTTTTAAAGTATTTTTTATTTACAAACTGAAATGCTCATGGCGATAAGACAAAAGCCATTCAGGCCACAATCTGACAGAAAAACTTAAAAGCCACCAACAAAAAATTATAAAACATCGCCGTTCCCAAAGGTCAGAGGTCATTACATTCCTAGGCTCGGGGGCTTCAACCACCCAAGATATTCTGCCGCTAAAAAACGAAAGGCCTGCTCTCTTCTCCTCAACTCCGTGACCATCGAACAACCTGTAACTGAGCTACTCACACCAAAGGCAACACCCATCACCTGTCCTTCCCACAATGCTGTCCAAACCATGACCTTGGGATGTCTCCCCCGATATCATTAGACTGGACGAGCCCGTTCCCTTGGCCAGGCCTCCCCTTTAATAGACCGTTTTCTACTAAAGCTCACTAAGCTGCAGTACCAGTCCGTCCAAGTACGCCCCCATCGCCTGGCTATCCTGCGCTGCTCCCCATTCGCCACTCTCGTCCTGCTGTCACCTCATCTGCTTCCCCCCTTTAATTGCTCTCATTGTCCCCCTTTACCTCTTTGCCCCTCGCTTCTCATCCCTCACCCCCACACCTCACCGCCCATGCTCTCCCACTTTTCTTACTTCTTATCCAGTCCCCATGACAGTCATCTGCACCTCCTCACTCACCATTACCACGACCAGCCAACCTCCACAGGGCCTCAGGCACATCAACCACCATCCCCTGCCCCCCCCCCACAAAGCTGCCCTGACTCCCACACAGCTGCCCTGACTCTCACACAGCTGCCCTGACTCTCACACAGTTGCCCTGACTCTCACACAGCTGCTGTGACCCCCACACAGCTGCCCTGACTCTCACACAGCTGTCCTAACCCCCACACAGCTGCCCAGACCCCCACACAGCTGCCCCGACTCCCACAAAGCTGCCCTGACCTCCACACAGCTGCCCTGACTCTCACACAGCTGCCCTGACCCCCACACAGCTGCCCGATCCCCACACAGCTGCCCAGACTCTCACACAGCTGCCCTGACTCTCACAAAGCTGCCCTGACCACCACACAGATGCACTGACTCTTACACAGCTGCCCTGACTCTCACACAGTTGCCCTGACTCTCACACAGCTGCTGTGACCCCCACACAGCTGCCCTGACTCTCACACAGCTGCCCTGACCACCACACAGATGCACTGACTCTTACACAGCTGCCCTCACTCTCACACAGCTGCCCTGGCCTCCACACAGCTGCCCTGACCCCCACACAGCTGCCCTGACTCTCACCCACCTTCTCTCTACTTCATCCACCTCTTCTGCTCCAGTCTCACCTGCACCTCCATTTGCTCTAAATTGACCACATCTGGCACTCCTCCTATCCCCCTGCTGCCCACCCCTCACTTATCCCTTCCCCTGTGGCTCCCATTGCCCCTCCTCTCAACCTATACTACCCTTGAACCACATCTTTGGCACAATCACGTACCCACCTGACCCTCACCAGCCACCTGTCCATCATTCACCGTACCTCCTTTCCCGAGTCTCGGCAACCACCTGCGGCCCTTACTTACCTCCAATGACGCCCTTGCCACCTCCCGTTCTGCTCTTCTTCCTATCCTCCTTATTGCTCACCTCCCTTGCCTCATCCACCTCCTTTGACCCCCGCTGCCCACTTTACTCCTCAGCCGGCTCAGCCGCCTCTCGTTCACCGGATCGTGCCTAGAACTTCTCCGACAGCGAATTATCAAAACAACCAGCACCTCCTGAAATAAATATGCAACATTTCTAGCCGGTCTCCTAGACATGGAAGCATTCAGCGATGCCTCAGACACTCAAAACGAGAAATCTCCGTTATAAAAGCAGTCCCTGATGGAGGCCGAGCGCACCTGAACGCAGAGGCAAATTACATGTCTGCTCGTCTGTCCAAAAGATGCAAATTCCCCTAGTCGCTTTCTGACATCCCACACAATGATGCTCTCAATGCTTTTGAAGGAGAGAAAAATACGAAGAGGAGAAAAAGAATTCATGCAAATTTCTTCCGCCCTTGTGGGTCTCGGAGACATTGCTAATGACGCCTCGTCGGCCCAGCAAACGGGAGACAAGTCTGTTTGTTTTTTGATGCATTTATGTTCTTTCGCTAAAATCCTCTGCACATGCATTGTATAGACAAAATGTGAGGAAGTGCCTCCCGTCGCTTTGGCAGGAACATCAAGCACAGAGTCTGTCTTTGCTGTTTATTGTCAGCTGACCTGGCTCGTGGCACCATAGCTGGAAAGAAAAGGTCATGGATTTGTACTGGTGAGGGAAGCCTGGAGTTGGGAGAACGTTTGTAGAGAAGCAAGGGGATGAGGCAACGGTGAAAATCTGACACGGAGCAGCCAGGACAAGAGGAAGACTGCGCTGAGAGGCGAGAAGACTGGGGAAACGCTATGAAAGTTGGGTCCGAGTGATGCCACTGGAGCTGGAGTCCAGTTGTGTTAATACAAACCTGAGAGCAGACCGAGAGATGAGGGAAGAGTCAAGGAGGTGGCAAGGTCCACAAAAGGAACAGAGTAGGAGTTTGTGGACGGACATCAGAGGCCAAAGTGAGGAAACACGTGCAAGGACCAGATGGAACAGAGAATTAAACAGGGCAGAACCGGAATAGGACAAGGTATGTTGAGAAAAAACAATGTGTGCTGGAACTTTCTCCAATTTCTTCAGAGAAAAGCTCAACGTTCAACAAACCCTTCAACAACACCATTGTCGTCGACCACCTCGTGAATGAGGACTATCCAGATAGACAATGGCAAACATACATAAGTCACAACATGGTCGACGATGAGGACTGCATAGTCAGAGGACATGGCAGTAGTGATGCCTACATCATTGAGGGGTAAGTCAACCACATCAATGACCACAGTCATGAAAGGATCTTCACCCAAGGAGTCCTCGTTGTTGACGACCTAACTCAGGTAATCATCAACAACCGCATGAGACTTCCCCACAGCTAATGCAGGTAAATGACCACGCTCCTGTAACAGTTTATTGAGAGGCCACCCTCAACACAAGGAGTTCCTTCCCTCCCCACTCACATGGTAATGCAACAAACTGTTTAACAGGTTCTTTTTTTTAGCCCTACCTTAGACACATATCAGGCCCCTTGGATCCCTCTCCCCTGAGCTGACGATGAGGCAAGAACCAGGCCAGTGTACGGGAAATATATTAGTATTCATTTAAATTAAAATTAATAGAAGTTAGCACGAAAATGTCAAACCACTTTATCCGTTGCACCCAATCAACTTCTCTAAGCAGAAATAAATCACAAATGTGAGTTAAAAAGAATATAATCACAATTCTTAATGTTCTGCATATTTCACTTCACAAAATAATTACACTGAGCAGTAACAGAGGCATTTATGTAATGTTGTGCGATTTTGATTGTTCTGCAGGCTTAAAAGGGTAGCAGTAGGATTTCAAGATTGGTAACAACCCATAGCCACATATGCTCGCTCTCGACTCTTTCTCTCTCAGTCAGAAATCATGCACTAACAATTACTATCCATGCACATATACGTAGCTGTAACTATGCAAACTGTAACTTATTACTGTAACTACCTTGGCACATGTACATACTTGTAACAATGTAAACTGTAACTTTATTTGCACCTGTATATATTCACCTATGCAAATGTAACCAAGCCATAAGTATCCTTGCTATGTTGTGCGCCCAGCTACGTAAGGGTTTAGGACGCTCTATAAATAATAAAACAAACAAACAAACAAATGATGATTTCAGGGGTATTTATTGTTTTTTTCAGACCCCTCCTTGCTTTGGTCTATGTTGGGAAGTCAGACAGTAATATTGGAATGCTTTGGGGAATTTTGGATTTCAGACCCCCTTACTGAAAGGTCTGTGTTGGGGAAGCTGGACAAAAAGGTTGGATTGATTTAAGAACAAAGACATCCCTCTTCCTTAAAGAAGTCGGGGTCAGCTGGACAACAAGGATTACCCAATTCATTTGTAGGCTATAGTTTTCAGCACACACTGGGATGATAGGGCAGGGGTCCAGTCACTCCACTCTCAAAGATGGCCTCTCGCTCTCCACCATAGGACCCAGTCAGCTTTGAGGCCTACCTAGAAATAGACAGCTCCACCCAGAGGCGCTCTCAGCAATCTCCTCTGGTGTCTCCTTACAGCTGTCAGATGGTAAGTTTCAGCAGCCTTCCTGATGTGCTGTCTCTTCTCTCTGTCCTCCTGTCTTTCTCCATTTTCTGTGTGTCCCCTGTCCTAGTGCAGTCCCCCTTATATAGCAGCAATGACACCATCAATTTTACAATATTCGGGAAGTACCCTGCAATAACCCCTGCCACTAGGATTGGACAGTTATTCTTCTCTCTCCTCCCAAACCCAGCCTCCAAGTCAGGATTGGTTTAGGGGTTTGGAGCAACATATGGCAATTCCATTAGTAATCGCCCTTTGTTCTCCTTTAAACTTTTTGGCAAAAACTAGTTATGTATCACAACTTCATAATTCTACTAGCAACTGCCATACTGAACATATTTTCTGATTCAGCTAATCATGGATAATTAGATAAGCCGACAAATGAGTACGATGTAGCACGGTCATGTGGCACATTTCCGCTGTTTCCACCAAAAGCACAACAGTTATGAATATGTTATGAATATGTACCTTCTTAAGCATATCCCTAATTTCATTTTCCACCCACTCACCAACTCTCACATTTGGAACATGTTCAGATCAGTCAGAAACACATCTTAGATAGCCATTACAGTTCCATGAGTCGCACATGGATTAATTTTATATCCCCATAATCGCCTGGAAATTACATACAAAATGGCAAATAGATGAAATCCATCCGCCTTATGATGGCTGAAAAAAAGGCCTAAATGATAACAGTCCTTTCAAATTAATTGTGAATCTTCGTGTGGGACAAATGGCCATGTTCTGCCTCACAGCCATTTGTTTTCACTGGGTCAGCCTGTATCTTTATCAGTCTCCTTTGTGTAGGATGCTTGCTCTTTGAAGTGGGTGCCCCCATTTTCACACATATTAGTCATACTCCAGCCAAGCGGTAACTTTTATTAAAGTCAATGCTTTCAAAGCCAGCAGGTCTGGCAAACACTGAATTTCGACACCATTAGCAGGGCATTTTTACTGCGGTTGGTCATTAGATGGGATATGTGACATCCAGGCTGGAAGTGGGAGATGTCCTTGTGAAGTTGTGCCCAAAGCCAGCAAAAGGGACTGCCTTGGGATGACATTTTTCATGAAGACAAAATGGCTGTTCAAATGTCACTGGAGCTTTGCAGGTGAAACATAAAATACATTGCTTTTGGTCAACCGGCACATCATGATTTGTTTTCCTGACATTTTTCTGTGAGCAGTGATATTTTTTCACTTTTACTTTTTAAAACCATTTTTATTTTCACACACCTGTGCAGGCCATTTTTGTTTTCAATGTTTAACAATCCTGTTTGAAAGGGATCTTTGATTCACCTTCCTTTGTAAATTAAAATGCTGCTTCTCCATTGGCAATGACAGGGAGGCCCCTTTTCACATGGCTCTTTAATTTGACTTGAAAAACAAAAACAAAGGCAAGGCCATTTTTGTTTCAGTGTTTACAATCTTGCTATTCATGTGAAAGGGACTTCCATTTGGGACCTTTAACTGCCAGGCTATTATGCAAGCGTATACAAAAAGGACAGGCATACTTGTCCTTGGCACTTAGGGGGTTCTTAAATGCACCCCACACTCCCAGGATCAGAGACAACTTACAAACAAAGAAGGGGAGAAGGAAATGAAAGACTCACACCCCTGCATCCAAGTCTCCTCCTATCAGGGATCACCTGTCATTTCAGGGATTATGCCTGGCCAAATTCTGTAATACCCTATATGCTCGTAGTTTCAAGCAAGGCAAGGCCTGCCACACAGATTTACAGACACTGGTGATGTCCTCATGGGCACAGAGCTTTCCCCCCAACATGCCACCATCACCAGCTTTATGCTACAGCAGAAGAAACCCCTCCAACCCCCACCTCAAATGTTGGCCGGCTCCTGAGCCTGTCGAACATTCTCAAAATGCGTCTCTCTATGCAAGTTCTCACATCCCTTAAGACATTTGTGCCTGAACTCAGCAGACACCTTTGCCAACCACGGGGAGATTCGGCAGTGCCACAGAATGCGGCACCGCCTACCCCCCACCCGACACCCCAGCCTGAGGTACAGCAGATCTGCGGCAGCGACAGTGTCTAGACAGGGGCCCAGTCACCCCCCAAGGGCCACATCGCTTTGGTGTCTGCATGACAGGAAGAATCCCCCAGCACAACCTTTGCATAGCAACATCACAATTCCAGCAAACCAGGAGAAGGATAACTGATCCAGACCAAATTGGATTCAGGGCACAAGGACACAGATAAATCATATGTCCTGTCCCACAATTCTGACAAAGAGAAGGACTCCGACCCTAAAAAGGAGCTCCCAGAATGCCCTCCGAAAAATTCACCCCTCAACGAAGCGGGAGCATTCCACACTATGATCACGCAGGCTTGCGACACGTTTGGCTTAGGGCGGATCACAAAAAAAGACTGCTTCCTATTTCATCATTTGAACAAATACAGAAAGGCAGCATGTATCATGTGTGGGAAGAGGGGCTCCTTTTAATAAAACGTCTGTAATCTGAACCAGCCCTAAAAGTCAGTCAGGGGAAAAAGTTCAGGGCACCAGAAACCACCCCCAATTGCCCCACTAGTCAACTTCCCCCACCCTTTGGCCTTGGCACAGAGTGTTCTAAACTACTCTTCTATTAGAGTGTATCTCGCACGGCATGTCACGGGCCATCGGGAAGCCGGGAAAGTGTCAGCTGATCAGTGAACGGGTACTCATGGATTTTATTAAAAGGCTTTTCCCTCCAGAGAAGAAAGCAGAGCCACAATGGAGCCTGAATTCAGTCTTTGCTATGATCATGAAGCTACTGTTTGAAACTCTTTCCAAGACAGATATCAAGTACGTTTCATGGAAAGTAGACTTTTCAGTCGCTATCACTTCTGCAAGGTGAGTGTCAGAAATCCACGCTTCAGCTGTAAAGGAACATTGCCTACGAATGTTTAGGATAAGTTTATTCTAAAAACAAATCGAACTTAATTCCGAAAGTACCAACGGATTTTCACTTGAACTCTTCAGTTTTGTTTGTGTACGGAACTTTTGTGTGTGGGTCTAGTGTTTCCAATGCGAGAGAGCGTCATGACATCATCATGACGCATCTCTAATAAAAGGGGCTCTGCTGGCACGCACACGGCAGTGCAGTAGAACCCCAGAAAGAGGCAACTCGTGTCTGTGTGAGTTCTTTGTGTGCCTGGAGCCGCGTAATCCCGGCCCATGGATGCAGCTCAGCCTTAGGTGCCCCCGGCGCTGTGCCTGCCAATTGTGGGTGATCACCAAGCTGAGGTCGCTGGTCCGGTGATCCGGAGTGAGCAAGGTGTCCCCTGCCCCAGGTCCGCTGGGTGCCCCCAGCGTGGCTGCTCCGTTGGGTGATCCTGACATCATCAGTGGCCCACCCCGGTGACCGGGGGCGGGCCACCACAGGCACTAAGGAGGTCAGCAGTAGCAAGGCCGAGGCAGAGACGCTGAGTAAAGGGGAAGCAGCCATGACTTAAGATAGTGTCCCGAGGGTGAGCTCTTATGATGACCAGAGGCAAAAGCAAGGAAAGTGATAAGGCGGAGCCAGAGAAAGTGGTTGCATCGAGAACAGACATGGAACCGGCTGCAGAGAGAAAGTTGAGTCCAGGCGAGGAGTAGATGCCTGACCTCAACATGAGAGCCTTGTTGCTTCGGCAATACAGGGGATGTGGGGAATAAGGACTAGATAATAGAAAAGGAGAGGGGACTTGGGGAGACCCCCCAAATATACATCCAAAAGGTGAATGTGTTTTTTCAGCTGAACCTTTTGGCAAACTGTAAAGATGAGGACAACAGCAAATGTTGTAGAAAGAACTAGGTTTTATTATATTTAAGTTCATAAGCAAATGGACCCCCAGCACAGCACAGCTAAGGCACAGCTGCTGCTCTCCAACTGCTGCCCAAAGGAATCCCAGGCGTAAGTAAACAAACAATATGAACACACTATTACTGATGGCCTGTCACTCTCCTATCATTCTAACACTCCATCCATGGCACTCCATCTAACACGTAACATCACAACACAAACAAACTCTGCAAAAAAGTACCTGGCGATGTAGGAACATAAAAACGTTGCAGGCGACGTCCAACTTCCTAGAGCATTGGAGACTGTTTCCATAGACTATAGCGATTACGGCCAAAGATCAAGGGAACGCCAAAATGCACAAAATTGCACCTAAGCTCAGCAAACTCTGCACACCGAACTGAAGCTGCCAACAGGACACCACAATTCTCACTTTACCTATACCCCCTACACCCTACTAACTGCCTCCAACACCCCCCTCTTCACACTCTCCTTTTCAGATCAACCAGAGCGCCAGGGGACCACTCCGGTGGTGATAGGGCGTGGTACAAAATACCCTTTAACATTAACATTAAAGACCCCCTGACAACAAAAGTGTAAGTCTAAAAGTGAAATCTTTTGCAATGTTGCTGGCTCTGTACAAAGGGATATAGGGAAGGGCTCCAGCCATAGGCTGGAAGTGTCCTCCACTTCACGCTCAAAGTTGAAATCAGTGGTGTGAGAAAGTCCCACAGAATGGCATTAACCTGTCACCACCCCGTAACAAACTCCATTTTTTAATGCTTGTTTGTTTGTTTATTTATTTAGTAACGCGTGCAAAACCGTTAGGTAGCCGGGTGCAACAGTATACAAAAGAAATCTTAAGCTTCATTACAGCATTTGGCATTGGTGTATACAACACATAGGCAAAAATATATATAAGTACAGGGCATATCTTGGGATGTCAAGAGAACTCCAGCGTGTTTATCTATATAGACAAATATATAATCAAGTTTATAAATCAGTCTCATATATCTATGTGTCATATAAGGCCTTGTCGGTGATAAAGCATGCTCAGTTACCTAGAGCACGGAGTAGTTCACGGATGCAAAGGGTTCGGTATTGGCCAAGTGTGGTGGGCTTGGTGTAAGTCAGGTTGTGAAAACAAGGAAATAATATGAGGCAGGGTAACCAAAAAGGAAACACACCAAACACAGGTTACAAAGGAACATACAAAGTACTTTATTTTATACTGAATCCAGTTACAAAAGAACAGAACAAAATTCAGATAGCTATCTACCCTCAGTACAACACAGCAAACTCCGGCGTGGTTCGGTGTGCTCAGTGAGTACAAAAATTAATTGAAACAGTCAGGCTTTTATACATTTCTCCAGCCTGTTGTCCAGCCTTTCTGCAGGTTAACCATTCCATAAATAAGTTACTGCTCTAGGGTCCCTTGCCAGGTCAAATCTAGTTCATCTTAGGTTTATACATTAATAAGAAGAAATGGTAATAATGCATGCTCTAGGCCTAACATTACAATGCAGGACTTAATTTATACAATATAGTTAAGCAGGGGTTCTCATTCAATTATAGATCAGTTTCGGTGATACAGGTAATCCATTGCACACAGGTCAGCAGAAGGACAAGGTCTCAGCTCATGACCCTAACAAGTGGCCTGCAGGCAAGTTATACATTAGCTGTACAGAGGTCATGACAATCGAGTTCTGTTCTGAATATCATAGGCTACCATTTTAGCTCACATGGTGACTTTATAGAGCAAGAAAACCTAAAATGGCGGCTTGACCCAAAATGACAGTTTACATGGTTTCTAAGGTCAGGACCTTGCAATGCGAGTTTATTCACATGTAGTTTATAAGCAGCTTGTTAGCAGCTTGGCGTAGGCCAATATACATATATTCATAGCAATAGGAGGCACGATATAATTTCTAGTTTGACAAACCCTCCTTTTGGCCTATGCCAAGTGCTTAACTACTTCTGATCTCCCTGCAAATAACTCTATGTGTCATCGTCCATACACCCTGAATAGCTGTCAGAAATATTTATCACCATTAGATCTTTTACTAAGATCTCTTTCAGTACATACTCCTTAGAGGTTTTATCCGGGGCATACACTTTATGTCCTATTGTACCTATCGCCTGAGCGCAACATCCCCCTAGGATTGAACATATACTTGGTAGACATTGGATACAACAACAAAGAAATAGCAGAATTCCCAAAATAATCAGCAAGACTGAAAGCACTTTCCAACCCCAAACCGCAAGAAGTCCCAGAAACAAGCGCTAAGATCCCAATTTCCCTCGGGAACATGCACTTCTGAACTAAGAATGTGCAGATTCTGTATTGCCTTAAAAATAGTTGGGGAGGAATCCGGTGCGAAAACACAGCAAGCGGACCCCACTAGTTTACATACTCCACCACGTTCAGCCAGAATGACATCTAATGCCATCCCGTTCTGAAGCGCTACCAATCTGATCGCTTTCTGCTCTAAAGTCATATTATAGAGTATATCTGTGGTCCGGTTGATGGTTCTCTCCAGTACTCTCGCTAGTTTCCTGATATCCTCGGAATTCGCTATCTGCCCAAAGAATGGAAGGAATGATTTCGCTACATCTCCTAACACTGTGCTGGAGTGTCGCCATTCTCGTCGCGCCGTGGACGAGCCTTCGAAACCTCTACAGTACTTGCTATAAACACCCCAGGTAACAGGATTCCTAGATAACAAGTTCCCTGCCAATCCCTGGGCAACCATGGAAATGCTATATTACCGCAAACAAAATAGATAGGTTCGCCTACATACAAAGGTCTGTCTTCCCCAGTCAAATTTGCAACGTTGGCACAACCTTTAAAATCTCCCATTGACCGGGTGCCATTCCTCTGGATGCAGATAGAAACTGAATCAGGGCTATGGTTAACAGTATAAGAAGGAGGCACGGCATCCTTATTACCTATCAAACCATTTTAAAGGAAATCAAAGATCGGAAAGGACGAGACAGTCTACCAGAAGGCCTAATAGAAGCAATATTGAGCTTACTCCTATTTGCGAAAAGCGAGCATCCCAGGGGAGTCAGAACACGTTTCTCAAAACTATTCAAATTAGTACCATCAAAGTTCCCCGAGATGCTATCGTTCCATCGGCCAAAGAACAGTGCTCTAAGTGAAGCATAACAAGCAGTTGTCAAAGGTAAAGGGTGAATATACCAACCTAGCCCCTTATCCCCATGTTGCAGTAAATGCGAGCAGATCCAACAATTGGTCTTATTAAAAATGGCATGTGTTGCATTCATTATAAGCAACAAGGTATTATTGTGATACTTCTGTCTATGCTGTGAGTCCCTAGGTGACAGAGTATGCAAATGTACAAAAGCTGTAGGAACAGTGGGTACAATTTCAGTCGGCAGCAAAGACTCTAAAGGATGAGTTTCTTCGAAATACCAAAGGCCTAAGACAGTGACTATTATAAAACCAAATATTATCATAAAAACACAGCAATACGTTTTCGGGGCCCAGGCACATTGTTTATTGTCCGAGTTGGTCACCCCCTTATTTATAAGTCCAATACGAGCAGCAGCGGTGGCGGTAGCAGGCATTGTAGATTTTCAATTGACGACCCCAATGTTCGTTGCTGGCGACACTACGGTCGCGCAGCTTCTTAGTCCTTCCACAACCCCTAGTCAACAGAATCCCCTTCCTCAACTTTTTTGGGCAAAAGCAAGCCCTTGATGATCCTTTCCTTCCTTGAATGCACAGCCTAACCATGCCGTATGTCTATCAGATGCACAGCAAAACCGTGCCGTATGTCTATCTTCGTGGCCGGAAGTTGTATCTTGCTGTGCCTGGTATTGTTTGATCCGAGAACAAGATGTCGTCACTTCCCGTTGGAAGCAACGTATCAGAGGCAAGTGAAGTTGGAACAGCAATTTCCGGGAGCAACATTTTCGGAGAGTGCGGAGACAAAATGGCAGCTTCCCCAAGCCTCATGGGCTCAGAAAGATTCTCCGACGCACTCTCAGTGCTACACACTGCTTTGGGATCATTGGTTGCAGCGTTAGCGAGGGTTTCTGTTTCTTCTGTAACGTGTGGCACTGGGTGAGGAAGTTTCTTGACATGCGTCGCGTGGATCCAATGCTTCCGACCTGCGACACGCACCGCTGTTTGGGTGACCAGCAGGACCTGGAACGGGCCGCGCCACTGAGTTGCAAGGCAGGAAGATCGGTCAAAGGATTTGACCAAAACCCAACTTCCAGGTTGTATACTGTGGCCTGGGCCCTCTTATCGCGCGGGTAAAGCATCTCGTACCTGGTGATAAATGAAATACAGGTTTTTAGTCAACTGGCTACAATAGTCTGAAAGCAATACATTTTCTACATTCCTCAATGCCCTAGGCTTCGGAAGACCCCAGATATTGGCAGGTCTCCCCATTACCACCTCAAATGGAGAGAGCCCAGTCTTAGTTTGAGGGGTTGTACGCATGGCTAGTAACGCGATCGGTAAGGCACCCGGCCATTTTAGTTTGGTGCCGGCACACGTTTTAGCGAGCTTGTTTTTTATGATACCATTGTGTCTTTCCACTAATCCGGCGCTCTGAGCATGTCTGGCCGAATTGAATCATTTGTCAATTTGCAATGCCGTACATATCTGTAGAATTACAGCAGCGATAAAATGCGGACCATTATCCGACCAGATAACTCTCGGCAAACCGAACCGTGGGAAGAATTCCTTTAACATGGTCTTTGCAGTGGTCATGGCTGTAGCGTCTTTAACAGGGAAAGCCTTGACCCACTTACTAAAGGCGCAAATGACCACAAGGACATATTTTAGATTGTTACATCGCTCCATTTCAATAAAGTCAAAGTGAATCACTTCAAACGGGACAGAAGGAGGCCCAAAGCTACCTCTTGGAGTTGCTGTCCCCTTTCCCACATTGTGTTGTAGGCAAATCCTGCAATTTTGGACATAATGCTGGGCAATGTTTGAAATCTTATCATTTACCCAGACTTTCTCTAACATTCTCGTGATCTGTTGAGCGCACACATGTGTGGGACCGTGTGCCATGGTAACCATCATTACTATATAGGCATTAGGAAGCAACCATTTCCCTTCAACCATGTCCACCCAACACCCATCATCATCGAGTTTCCCCAAGCCCTCAGCCCACCTCTTGGATTCTTCTAATGTGGCATCGGCTTGGATATCCCGTACAGACCCAACACCCTCATCCATTGCATAGGCATCTACAGTCTCCCTTGAAACATACATCTCCGTGAAGAGATCAGAGGCAGTTTGCCTAGCTATTTGATCAGCAAAAGCATTCCCTTTCCCTACATCATCTATAATCTTGTGATGTGCTGCACACTTAATGATTGCTAACTGACTAGGGAGCGCAAGCGCTGAAAGCAATTGTACTATCAGGGAGCCATATTGGATCTTGGTGCCATGCGAAGTTAAAAACCCTCTCTCTGACCAAAGTCTCCCAAAGTTGTGAGCCACCCCAAAGGCATACTGGCTATCAGTATATATGTTTACTGTTAGCCCTTCGGAAAGCTCACAAGCTCGAGTCAATGCTATAATCTCTGCGGCCTGCGCAGAGTTACGCGTAATTCTCTTGGTCTCCACAACCGTACTTAATGTAGTGACTGCATAAGCAGCTGTGGATGTACCATCCAGTAGTTTGAAGCAGGAGCCATCACAAAACAGCTCCCCTTGTGGGTTATCCAAAGGATTATCCCTCAAATCAACTCTGCCTTTTGTATCTTGTTCAGTAGTATACAGGCAGTCATGTGACTCTGCGTCACCGCAAACAGTATTTTGCGGGAAAGGTAGGAGTTCAGCCGGATTAAGAATGCAGCACCTCCTAATTTGAATGTGGGGAGCAAACAAGATTAATTCATATCTTGTCAGTCGTGCGGAAGTGAGGTGTTGCGTTTGGGTTTTGTTCAATAGAATATCTACAGAGTGAGGCACCATCAGGGTTAAATCATGGCCTAGGACCATTCCCTCACTCTGTTTTAAAGACGCAGCAGCAGCAGCGGCAGCGCGCAAACATCTTGGCAAAGCGCATGCAATGGGATCAAGGGCGGAAGAGTAGTAACCGCATGGCCTATTCTTCCCTCCATGTTCCTGCGTTAATACAGCCAAAGCACATCCATCACATTCATGCACAAACAACACAAAGGCCTTCTCATAGTTCGGTGTGCCCAAAACTGGCGCCGAACATAATGCAGTCTTGAGCAACTCGAATGAATGTTGATGCCCCGTATTCCATGGCAATGGTGAAGAAATACCCTTCCTCGTCAAGGCCAACATCGGTTTTATCATTAGTGAGAAGTTTGGGATCCATAACCTACAGTAAGAAGCCATACCTATCAACGTTCTAACTTGCTTTTGTGTATTTGGGACAGACATGCCAGAAATGTGTTTTATTCTTTCAGGTGTCAATCTTCTTCCCTCCTTTGACAGGAGATAGCCTAAATAGGCGACCTCCTGGCAACAATATTGAAACCTTTTGAGCGAAGCTTTGTGACCATGCATAGCTAGATGGATGAGCAACAACACAGTGACCTCTTTACAAGAGCTCTCAGAGTCAGCGGCTAAAAGCAAATCATCAACATATTGAAGCAACGTACAAGTAGGGGGCAATCCAAGGGTATCAAGCTGCTCTTTCAAAGCCCTACTATAAATACTAGGACTCTCAGTATAACCTTGAGGTGCACGAGTAAATGTGAATGAGCGTCCCCCTTAGGTGAACGCGAACAAGTATCTACTATCCTCATGTATAGGAATACTGAAGAAAGCATTCTTTAGGTCCACAACACTGAAGTGAGTAGCTGTAGCTGGAATCATGGTTAATATTGTCGTCACATCAGGCACAATTGGAAATTGCGGAGCAACGACTTTATTAATGGCACATAAATCAATTATAAAACGAAATGGAATTGCATTATCACCTTTTTTGTACACGGGTAAAATCGGACTATTGCACAAACTTCCTGCAATCTCCTCAATCACCCCACGATGCACAAAATCGGAAACAATGCTTTTCAAAGCTTGCTCGCCTTCAACTGAGATCTTATACTGTGGAATACGGGGCAGCTTAATTCCATGTTTCAAAACTATTTTAACAGGCTCAATCTGCAAAACACCGACATCATTGTCATCAACTGCCCACAAACACTCTGGTACATTACTGAATTCTGGCGGGAAAGGTCTAGTCAAGAATTGCGAAACAGAACATTGCTGTGGTGAAATCGTCAAACGCACTCCATCAGAAGAACTATGAATTACCACATTTAATTCCTTCAACAGATTCAACCCCAGCAAATCCTCTCCACAATTCGAAGTCAAGAGAAATGGACAGTGGTCCGTAAAGGGACCCAAAGAAATAGGTACCGGTGAAGAAACCGGACAAACAACTGGTGTGCCAGAAAACCCTACAGAAACATTGGTTTGCCCTGACAGTGGAATGTTTGGAACCCGAGAATGATCAATGGAGCACTTCTGTGCTCCAGTGTCTATCAAAAATTGATGTTTCCTATTTCCCACTACCATTTCAACGTAGGGACCTTTCTGACTAACGGGAATAGGTGTAGGTTCCAAACCCTGCTTCGGGCAATCCTAACGAAACAAAATATCATCAAAAGGAAGCTCTTCAGATAGATATGCAGCAGAAGGATGATCAAATATGTTTCTAGTATCCACACTCGAAGTCTGATTATCCTGTGAAAAAGGTTGCTGGGGATCCTGTGAAAACTGGCCTCTACCAGGGCCCCCTACACCCGGGCGACCTCTGGATCGTCTACCCATATTTCCAAATGTGTTATTCGACCTCTGTCGAAGGACGGGGCATTGTGCATGCCAATGACCCTCCTGGCGACAATAGGCACACTGGTTAATATTCACAGGACCCAAGGGCACATTCCCTTGTGGAACATACTGACCTCTAATCTGCGAACTACCCCCTCTGGGGCCTCTAACAATTTGCTGTAACAATACTTTAGGCTTCAAATCAACTTTTCTCTTCTCGACTCTATCTTTTTCATTATTGACACGGTTCTCGTAGTACTGAGCCATTTGCAGTACTACTGATTGGGATTTCGCCTGCTAAGCGCTCTCAGAAGACATAATTTGTGACTGGATGTCAGGCAGCAATCCACGTACAAATTTGTCCACAAATAATCTTTTCCCAGACTCTGTGCCTAAGTCTTGTCCACTGAAATCGGAGAATACCTGTTCGAACCGATTAAAGAACTCGGTAGCACTCTCAGATTTTCCTTGGACACAGGCTGTAAGCTTGTCCCAAATAATTCTCTTTTCGGGGATTATAGTTTTCAGTTTTGCAATGATTCTGTCAGGCAAATTTTAGTATCACCTGAGGTGGTCTCTCACCAGCTGGCCTTTCCCCATCAAGCCTAACTATGTTAGCCCATGTATCTCCCAACCCTGGTACATCGTCTATAGTTCTAACTTGTTTCCACAAATCTACAGGCAGGAGTACAGGGAATAGCAAATCAATGTCGCCCAGGGTAAACACTGAGGACTGCAAAACGGACTCTATCTCTTTATAGAACCCTGTCAAATTTTTCCTAATGTCAGGAATAGTTTGTCTAATAGTATTCACTTCCTGTCGTGAAAACGGGACGTGAACAAACTGCGATACATGATGTGCAGGAATGTCCACAGCACGTGTACCTGCTGCAGCATTAGCAGGAATCTCAACCTTTGGGACACATGTCGGAGGAACCTCTCTCATAGGCAACTGAGATGTAGGCAACTCCGAACGTTTACTAAGCAACAGAGCTAAGTCGAGCGCTAAAGCAGTTGAAGAAGTGTCAAGTGAAAAAGCTCTCCTATAAATGCTCAATAACTCTGTGGGACAACTAACCTTTCTCTTTAAACATTCATCCTGCAGGTACTCTACCATTACCTGTATCACTTAGCTCTGCATTTCTAGCGTATATTGACTGTATGTGTCATATACCTCAACTGGAGTTATCGATATGTCTGAAATCCATCTAATCGCATCTTTTGTACAAATTCGCGCTTCCTCAGATGTCGATTTACGACACGGAAGAAATCGTTTCTGTACATACATACTTTCTTCTTCGTCATCCTCATTCCGTAACCTTTCCAACTCCTTTCTATACTCAAATATCCTCTCAACATGCTCATGTACCTTCTCCACAGTGTCTCTCGAAAACGCTAAAGTATTCAGGTCCCTCAACCCTTGTGGGAGATCTGCATTATTTAATTTACCCCGCATTACACATAAATGAATCCCTAAACCTTCAATGAAAACATTTTTCTCAGGAAAATTATCCATATTAGAAAGTGTGGCAAGAACATTAGCTCGATCATCTCTCTCCATACAATGCTTAGCCCATGCAAACAAATCCTGTTTCTTTTCTATAGTTACAGTATTACGAGTAACAATCCTCAACCCCGCACCCTGATCAACTACAAGCGGTACAGAACTACTTGGGAGTGAGGGTGCAGGCAAATTCAATGGAGGTACTATTACTGGTGCAATGGGAAGAGGCAGAGGAGCAGGTGGAGGAACAACAACCGGAGGAATAGGAACAACAGGTTGAGCAGGAAGAGGAGGAATAACAGCAGGAAGAGGTACAGCAGGAGGAAGAGGAACATACGGAGGTGGTGCAGAGGCACCAGGCCTTCATTCATTTAAAAATTTGTCGATAAACTCATCAGAAACATGAAGATCTTTAGAAGGATAGATTTTCTGAATACCGAGTGAGAAAGCCCTGTCCATATTCCTAACCGACTCAGACTGTTTGTCCTGATCATATAACAACGCCTTTTCAGCATTTGTTTTATGACGGCGCACATGTTTTTCCCTACTTTTAAGCTGCTGCAACGCTTCTCTTTTCCAGTTTTGCAAAACATCAAATGCTGCAGGTCTGGCCTTCTTTTTTAACAAGACTGACTCTAAATATTCAATACGAGGGATCTCAAAACTACCATTGACTGGCCACTGAAGTTGGGAGGCATGTCTGGTCAAATCTGTGCCAAATTTTATTGAATACTACACTTCCAATGCCATGCTTACAGTACATAGTACATGCCGGTGACCCCTCCTGTGGTGCCGGACGGCTAAATTCCAAAGATTGTCTATCTCTGCGGAATAATGCCCTAAAGCAGCTAGACAATTTCCCAGGCATTTCTCAAATACTCTGTGTTACCTGGTCAATAATTGTGTCTGCAGATACAATGCGCCAAATTCAAATTGTCAGGGTTAAATTAAGAGTCGGGTAACGACTCACCTGACCAAACCTAAGGAGGACTGATCGGTTTACAAAGGACTTACCTAACGAATTTTACCTTGTGTATGGTGATTTAGGCAAATCTGCCCGCCTCAAAAAATTGACCCTCGTCAAGATGCCGTCTCAGACCACACGGCTATCGTCCAGGGAACGGATCGTGCAGCGCTGTTGAGGTGTCGCGTCTCGTTCAGTCGGGCACGTTATGTCACACCGTCCGATCCCGGTCCGATAGCGTGCATCAACCTTCAATAATCCGGCATCAATCTTGAGGGTCCCTATTCCGGGCGCCAACTGTGAAAACAAGGAAATAATATGAGGCAGGGTAACCAAAAAGGAAACACACCAAACACAGGTTACAAAGGAACATACAAAGTACTTTATTTTATACTGAATCCAGTTACAAAAGAACAGAACAAAATTCAGATAGCTATCGACCCTCAGTACAACACAGCGAACTCCGGCTTGGTTCGGTGTGCTCAGTGAGTGCAAAAATTAATTGAAACAGTCAGGCTTTTATACATTTCTCCAGCCTGTTGTCCAGCCTTTCTGTAGGTTAACCATTCCATAAATAAGTTACTGCTCTAGGGTCCCTTGCCAGGTCAAATCTAGTTCATCTTAGGTTTATACATTAACAAGAAGAAATGGTAATAATGTATGCTCTAGGCCTAACATTACAATACGGGACTTAATTTATACAATATAGTTAAGCAGGTGTTCTCATTCAATTATAGATCAGTTTCGGTGATACAGGTAATCCATTGCACACAGGTCAGCAGAAGGACAAGGTCTCAGCTCATGACCCTAACAAGTGGCCTGCAGTCAAGTTATACATTAGCTGTACAGAGGTCATGACAATCGAGTTCTGTTCTGAATAACATAGGCTACCATTTTAGCTCACATGGTGACTTTATAGAGCAAGAAAACCTAAAATGGCGGCTTGACCCAAAATGACAGTTTACATGGTTTCTAAGGTCAGGACCTTGCAATGCAAGTTTATTCACATGTAGTTTATAAGCATCTTGTTAGCAGCTTGGCGTAGGCCAATATACATATATTCATAGCAATAGGAGGCACGATATAATTTCTAGTTTGACAAGGTTATGTGTCGTTTGCGCGCAGCCATTTAAGTATCTTATATCTGAATTTAGGGTAGGGTTGTTCAAGTCTGAGGTCAAGTGGTAACTTGTTCCAACATTGTGCAGCTTTGACAGGAAAACTGGTTCCTCCCGCTGTCGAACGTTTGAACCTAGGAGTCTCTAGCTTGAAGGTGTTAGCAGATCTCGTGGTTGTTTTCCTAGTGATATTTTCCACTGGATACGGGGGAGCTAGGTTGTTCAGCCATTTGGAGGTGAGGGATGCTGTTCTGAGGAGGATTCTATCCGTTATCTTCAGCCAGTTAACCTCTTTCCTGAATTTGGTGATATGCTCTCTGTAAGGGATGTCTAATGCTGCGCTGTAATCTTATTTTCCATGTATTTCTACATAACACTTGTGCGGGGTTCTCGATCTTCGCTTGCTTGTTTCTTAGTCCATTGAGCTAGGATCCAGTGAGTTTAATTTCTTTGGGGCATTTTGATGCTTTAGCACTCTCTGAGTTTGGTCTCTGGTTTTCCACTCTTTTAGTACTCTGTGGGATCTCTACCTAGTTCACAGCGGCGTGTCAGACGTGCACCGTTCTGGTTCCTCTAGGCTCTCCTCCTAGGTGTCTGGTGCCGACGCCGTGCTGCCTCGCCTCCGTTGTGTCCGGCTCCTCTCATCAGGCCTCGTCCTATTTGTCCACATGTATCCCATTATGGTCCCACCGACGCTTCCTTGGCAGGTATTTGATTCTGTATACCTATAGCTTAGCGCCTACACCTTGCACAAGCGGTGGTGCGCGCTCAGCCAATGAACGGTAGCGCCTCTGCGGCGCGCAGTGTGCCTCATAACGCCTCCTACCTCAGACTGGGCAGCCAGGACCTTATCCTCACTGAGCATTCCATTGTGCACAATATCAGCGCCTATATCACGCATTAGAGGACGATTCCACATCAGAGTGCTTTTCCTATCACTCCCCTTGTTTCTGGGGCCTGTCAGGGAGGCGATTTACTCGCCTTCGCCGCTGCACGCCCCCTTTCAGCCGCATGCACCCTCCCTCCCTTATTCTGCAGTTAATAAACCCTTCTGGGCAGCCAGGAAATGCGTTTCCAGGCTTAAATTTACATACCTTGGCAGAATTCTTTCTCGAGTCACATCAGAGAGTTTTATGGGGAGGCATGAATTGCAACTGTACAAAGCGGGGTGCGAGGGCGCAGAGGATAAGCCGCCCAGGCCGTTTTATTCAGAGACACACAATAGAGGTTGAACGCTGGGGCTGACGATCCGTTTAATATCACTCCCGCGGGCCTTAACTCCACTTCCTGCCAACTGGAAGCCAGAGGACTTTTAAAAGAAACTTTTGAGGGCCTCCTGTCTGATCTTCCCACCAACTCTGACCTTTTGACTCCCAGCACCTGGGGGACTCTCCCCTCCCCCAGGGAGAATAAGCTTCATGGCAGCTCAATCCCGTGACACAGTGTTCGGGAATGTTCTCGCCTGTGCAGCCTGGCTCCCCACAAGCTGGTTTCCTAAATGTGCGGTCACCCTCGACCCCGAGCTCTGCCATTGAAGGGGGTTTAATGCGCAGGAAACGACTTTCAATACAATCATGGAGAGATTCCTGGAAGCGGGGCCTATGGGCTTGCCACAGGATCCTGGACATGGCCACAGGAGCCAAAATGTGTCTAAGGACACAGGGGGTGGTCGCGTGAGCGACGGGGATAGAATGTGTGTACATTATCGTACTAATAAATCACTAAGAACATTTGGATGGCTAACAAAACACATTGGTCCATATTCCATGGCAAGCGATGCGTTTTGGGGTTGCAGTTGTGAGTCCTTTTCAAACTTAGCCCTAATGTTCCGCTAATATATTTACTTTATTTTCATTTTTAAAGCGCTCACACAGCCCGGGGGCATCAAGGCGCTGTTACAGGAATATGTCTCGTAGTTGCGTATTTATAACACACGTAATACCCAGAGGTTACTAAGCGCGAACCTGGGGATTGAACCTGTGTTGCTTCATGTCGTCTTGTTTCCAGGGTGAGCACATTGCCGCTGAGCTATCCTCCCGGGACAGAGCCCATTGTAATGCAGCCCAGCTCATCAGGAAAATCTGTACCACCCCCCCTTTGGTGGTAGAGGTGGTTCGGCGTTTCCATGGGTATGTACCTCACCTCCCCCAGAGTGGTGGGTCCTCGGAGTTCCCTCAGGACACGATAGTAGGGCGGTGGGAGAGACCGCCTGCATATCATGATGTGCGGGACTATCAGCACCACGGATGCACTGTGGAGTTTAAGACATTCTGCTCAAAAGGCGGTTCCATACCAAACGGTAAGGGTGCATATTGTCCCACTTCACAAAAGTGAAAACTGTGCTGAATAGGTAAAATGGCCTGGGTTGGTGGGGGGTAGAGAAACGTGATACTCTATCAATAAAAGGACATTGCTTATAGGCATCTGATATGATAAGTCATTTATAACGCACCTGTACACAATGTTTCTATGATTCGGTTACAATAACCTAGTCTGTGTGATTTTGAATGAAGGGATGGTATGCCTACTGGGGACTGGGGACAAATTGACAATCAAGCATACTGTCATGTACTCCCAGGTGTTTTGTCTGAATTTGTGGCAGAGGGCGTTTGCGATGTCATTAATCCAAGATGGCTGCTGTTACAGAGACTCAATTCGTCTCTGAGCTGAAACTGCTCTTAGGGTGGTTCCATGAAAAATGTGCTAACTAGGTTTTTTTGTTAAACCTGATCAAGGCACTATTCGAAGTTCATGTAAGGAATTTTTAAATATCTTTTACTGTTTCCGAGATATAGCCTCGTAAATTATTGCCACTTCAACGCAAACCTTCGACTGTTTGATCACAAAATTAGAAAGTTTAAAATAATTTGCAATTTTCTCATTGAAATATACTATTTATTAAAACTACAATAGCTATTTTCATTTGAAGAGACACATTAAGGTTTTACAGATCATCTTCTGAGTGCCAGAATTCATTTTCATCATCTGCAAAATTGTTATCACAGAGCTCTGCGTCGCCACCACACTTACACAGTTCTGTGCACCTTAGTGACTGAGCTCGGCATTTGCAATGCACCACACAAGCTGTATGATTGATTGTGGTGCACATGGAAGCATACATATAGTAGGAGAATATTGATTATCTGCCTTCTCCCACCCAAACGGTGTTGGCTCTAGGAAATTCGGGGTTTACTGACCAGCGTGTCACCCCTCCATCATCTGGTAATGGGTCTTTAAGATGTCTGGTATTAGAGAGGATGTGGTTGGCTTCAGATTTTCACTTTGCATCTCTTTTTTTTGTGGACATCCGCCAACGCAGTATTGTAGAGTAGAGTTGACAAATGAATTGCTCTATCAATTGTTTATCTTCCTTCTTACATTTTTCTAAACATCAAGTCTTCCCAAAGTTTCAAGTCTTGAAAACTTTCTGGAAAGATAGTTTTCCTTTCGTCGTAAAGCACCCAGAAAAATCACAATCTGAAAGAGCATGAAAACCTAGATTGAGGAATTCAACCATCCGCATGGTGGGTGTGCATGCGCCTGGGCTTTTTTGAAATTTTAAATGAAATTAAATATTGATAGATCAACCTCTGAAAAATGTGTTGGGCTAATCTGCACACATTTTCCTATGCTGACGCCATGACACACACATAGACCTGTCTACTCTGACTGCACACAGCCTACAGGTGCTATTCCCCCCATTCTTATTTAGGTGGAAGATAACAGTCAAGAGTACATCAAGGCATCTCCGAAGGGGAAGGCAAAACCCTCCTCCTGCCATGGCCAGCCTAATAATAAACTAACAATGGCTCCATGGATCTCCCCTTTCCTTTGAGTTAATTCAAATAGGCTTAGGGGGGCCTGGTCGCAGGTCTAACAAATGACAGGAAAAAACCAACACCCCTTTCATATGCACTGTGTCACCATGAAGCCAACACTCACCTCTCAGTATAAAGGGCAGTGACCTCTCATGTCTGAGACAGCTGTTTACAGTAGTCATCCCTGCAGGGGGACCCCATTAAGAAGGTGCAAGTATGTGGTTTGGCGCCGACCGAAAGTCTGGTCTTGCCGTAGCATCAAGGGAGACTGCCGCTTTAATCAGGAACCACAGAGAGCTCAATTAACCAGAGAGACCCTTAGATCCACAACAGACAGGAAGATTGGTGACACTTAGTATTACATGTTTTCACCCCTTTACCTTTTATGTTGCAAAGTACTCTGGTTATGACCTCATGCATACAGGAGATGGTTGGTAGACCCAGGATTGTTTAATTAAGGTAGGCTTAGCCTAGATCAATCACAGGGGCCCATTTTGCTTTAAAAGAGGGTTGAGCCCCTCTTCTGGGCAGATCATCTGAAGGCTTTGCAAGGAGTAACAAGAAGAACTCATTTGGACCCTGGCTGAAGGAACAGTCTGCCTTACAGCTTCCGCCAGTGAAGGAAGGCCAGGATTTCCAAAGAGGTAAGCAAGATCCCTCCCATACACATCTCCAGAGAACAGAGGGAGATACTGAATCCAGAGGACCCTTCAGCAGCTCCAGAACCGGTAACCAGCCAGCACACACTGTGCCCTGCTAGGCTGTTCAAGCAAACGTCCTAGGTGGGAAGTGCCATAGAGTCTCTGAACCAAACCAAGGACAAGGCTGTTGTCTGCAACACTCTACTCAGCTTTGGGACGTCCACCTTAAAGGACAACACAAGCCCAGTGAAGAAGCTAGGAGGGGTGCATCGACAAGAATCAACCAGCATCTGCCTTAAAGGACGTTTCTGAGCCAGTCCATCCCTTCAAGCTGCAGCTGACTGAACCGCTGACTGTTGTCACACTGCAGTCGCTAACATTGTCTGAGAGGCCCCGACCAGTACTTCAGACCCGCCAACCAGCACAGAGACAGCCATTCCTGACCCCAAGCTGCTGTGTAGGGCAGCCTGCAGCCGTTCGTTCAGCTTTGCTTAGTGAACTGTCTGCCACCTGATACCCGCAGCTGTCTCCCACCTTGGACTCTATTGCATAAGCCACAAAGCGCCCTGAAACTGACGCGACCCTGTTGAGCACCAAGAATATCTACAAGCACAAGGTGCATTGTGGTTCTATCCCTCTAGTCCTTCTCTGAAGGCCGCTAGTGACATTTATGCCGCAGTGCTCCCTTTGTGCTGAAAACAAGTAGCCTTAAACTATAACAATTTATTACTTTACCGTCTACCCTCCTGTCAGTATCCAGAGTGCATCCCTTTTCCTTCTTTGAAACTGTCTGTCCTCTGCATTCCTTTACAGGGTGGGTTGTACTTTGTATTGTTGCTAGAACTGTTGTTGTGATATAAATTAAGTAGACATTTTTGATACAATCTTGACTGGACAGTCCCCTTTTATCGTTGGGTAATAATTGTATTTTCGCTGTGTTGCAACTAACCAACGATCAACGACCTTTCAGAGATAAGCCTGCCGTTCCGTCCATGTTACCAAAAGTGGACAAGGAGGTGTATATTTGACTTGTGTTTCCAATCTGTTTTGATCCCTTCTGGTGTACTAGAGGTGTGGGGCTGATTGATGGTTATGAAACCGATATTCATTCCTGGAAGTTGATTCGTCACACCTAGTAATCCCTGCACATTTGCAGGCCCTAAACAGGAGCACACACACATTTGAGATCTATAAATCTTCTATTAGTTCCAACTCTTGTGACAAACATTTCATCACATGGGAAAAACAGTAACCACCAAAGTAAAAAGACAAACCCCTTGGTATCAGGTGAAGAAATATGGAGGGTATTAGCATGACAGCATGATACATAAAGGGAGTGAAGAATTATTTTTGTGTCTGCCTCCTCATGTGTGCTTTCAATGTCTCTAACATCATTTTCATCTGATGACTTGGCGTCATTTCCCCAACTGGCCACGAGGCTTCTTTTTACCCTCTGTGCTTGGAGAATTGCTTTATTTGTGAGGGAAGCGGTTAACTCATCTTTAGTTTTAGAATGCAATAGGAAGGGACTCATGGAAAAATGTTCAGTAGTTGTAGAATCTGGGATTTTGTACTTAACGAATGTTGCTTTTCATGCTCTTTTCCTTCGCATGGAGTTCTTGAGTGAAGTTTCTAGGTAGTTATTGTGAGGAATATGGCAGGGTTATCACTCCTTCCATGGGGGAAACGTCCCTTAATGTGGCCAGGGTGAGGCAGACGATTTCAGATCCGAACCATGTAGGTGGTTATTTGATGGCGGATCACAGAGTTAAAGGTGACTGGCCAGATGAAACATGGAATGTTCCCGTTTCACCTGGGACTAATAACAACCCAGTAATACCCGATCCCTTATGGCATATAGTAGTACGACATTAGAAATCTCCCCCAAAACCAACTCAAGGGACGGTAGACACCCCCATCCTACAACACTGATGGATTCATGGGTTGTACTTATCCTACCAGTACCATAAAAAGTCCTTGAATGAAGAAGATAGGAATATCTTGAATGAGGATCATTTTCTCAGTACTGTGACGAGGAAGATCCCCAAAGACACACAAGGGAGTTATAAGTTCAGTACTGTGACGAGGGAGAAGAATGGAAGAATGAGGATTACAAGTACGAACAGCATACAGCAGTCTAGTCTTTCCCAAAATCCCATTGGCCAGAGCTGGTATAAAAGCAAGGAAAGACTCAAGAAGTGTGAGGGAGACCCTTTCAGGAGGACCTGACTCCAGGATTTGTTTGTAGCATAAGAAGGGGCCTTTAACTGCTATCCCAGAGAAGTAAAGGGGGAACCCTTGCACCCCAATCACTGGTGGAGAACTGGGGTCTGCCTGAGGAGCCCTAGGAACTGCTTGGGCCCCCAAAAGGGGGTGAACCCCCCATGCACAAGCAATGTGCCACAGGTAAGCTGAACGCTCCCTCACTTGGAAAGTTCTCCCACGCAAAGAAGGAGAAAGATACTGGGAAATGAGAAACACTGGCTAGAGTAGTCTTATCCTCTCAATACCGACTGAGGGATCACAGGGCTGGTGCGAGGTCCGTGGCACAGACCGGCTCACAGAAGAGACCAAGGAGAGCAGACTGCAAGAGATAGTACGTGGCGGCTTGGACGACATCAGAGGAAGAGGAAGAAAGGCTTCCTCGTGTACGCTGGTTGTGAAAAGCAGCCTCCATGCTGTTTGAGCCCAGAGGCACCCAGAGCAGGTGAGCAGGAACTGCAAGGGGCACAGAAGCCATGGAGCAGAGGCAGCGAACTCAGAGAAAAGGCACAGGATGCCAAAGAACCACTGTATGCTTGTCACGGTAGAGACAACGCACGCCATATAGAGCCGGTGTGTATGCCCAAGGGAAGCAGGGACACCAGGGCACTTTGGCAAGCCTACTGAAGGCAAATAGAAGGAATTAAACATATGAGAAAGAACAAGAGACTTGATATCTCTTAAAGAGAATAATTTTGGGATGCAAAGCCCGAGAGCACCCAAGGGAAGAGATGAAAACCTCTCAACCTGTGAATATTTTGCAGACCATGTTAGTAGTTAGTCTAGGATATGTACCAAAGGGAACCAAAGCTCGAGAGAGGTCAAGGGGGAGAAAAAAAAAAACCTCACCTAGTGAACCTTTGCAAAACCATAACATTTAAAAGTCTGGGACCCGTACACAAGGGGAGCAAAGCCCGAGAGAGGTTAAGGGGAGAGAAAGAGAGCCCTTCACTTTGTGAACCTTTGCAAAACCATACGTCTCCAAGTGTTTTCATATGAGAAAGCTCTGGCAGGAGAGTATACCAGGCGGATGCAAGTTACAAGTGTGTTTATATGGGAAAGCTCTGGCAGGAGAGTATACCAGGCGGATGCAAGTTACAAGTGTGTTTATATGAGCAAGCCCTGACAGGAGAGTATACCTGGCAAGGTCAAGTGGAACAGTGTGTAAAGTATATCACATGAGGAAGTCCTGATAAGTATACTTTAGGAATCGCCAAAGACTGAATTGAAAGCATCTTAGAGTGGAGAAGAAACGTGGCACGATTAAAACCAACAGCCAAGTTGTTGTGCACACCAGTTGTTTAGTTGAACAAGACAAACTTTCAGAAACTGATGTCGTAAAAATGTGTAGCACAGTGAAGAGGAATCATAGGGGAAGGGAACAATCCCCTGGAACTATGAACCTTAACCTGATTGAGTTGTAGATTTATTGAATATCTTCCTTTTGGTGAGTTGCTTTGGATGCTGTTAGGTGGTGATGTTTTGACTGTTTGTAATCTGTGATTCCTACTGTTGTTTTTGCTTCTTTAGACAGCATTGACAGCTCAGCAGAGGCTAAAAAGAATCATGCTAGAGCCTATTTCTTCTGAGTAATATAAACCACAACACCAAGTACTTTCATTGCCATGTTTGGATGTTCCAGAGCTTCATCTGAATCTAAAATAGGCTACTTTTGTCTTACTTTTCTGAAACTCACTCTGGGTGTTTGCATTCAATTCATTTCTTTTCTGCTATGTACCATGCTATCATACTTGTATAGGTTATCAAATTGAGGATGAAAAAAGTACTCAATACATTCTTCGTGTGATGCAAGTTGTAAATCCCAGTTTGCAGTTCGGGTGAATCTGAAATATAAAAGCATTGTGTCCACCATGTGAATGTATTGAAGAGCAACTCTGACTGTTGGTTTTTCATGAGGTTCTTTAGCCTCTTATGCTTCCATTTTGGAAATCACATTCAAATGTGTCAGAACTCTCAGAACTTATTTATGGACTGATTGTGATTCTTAGGGACTCCACTTGTAAACTTGTAAGTAACTTCTTACGGTTAGGTTCCAAACTTTCCTTTATTTAAGGTGGCCACAATGCCTGTACCATCCAAGAATGAAAGAACCAATAGCTCGAAGCATCGCCATTTTTATATCTAGCTCACCTGGTCTAAACATCCAGTTCTTTGACAAGTCTTTTTTAGCCAGTGATCATTTTAAAACAGGTTTGCAAAGGCCAAGATCCAATGTTGCCTCTGTTTTTGATTCAGGGGTGACAACAGATGTTCTTATTTCCACCTTCTTCATGAATGTGAGCTGCTTTTGTGTTCTTGTTGGCAGGCATCTATGGGTGGAAGTGCACAGACTCTAGTTTCTTTAGTTGGAGGATCACTTATAATGGAATTGTAAGCTGACCAAGTCTGAACGTTAGTGAGTGGTTCTGACCCTGTCTCACCTTTTTCAGTCTCTCTTTCTTCAGTGAGATTACAGTGTGTATCTAGCAACTCGTCATTGAAACATTCTTGAAAATCACTCAACAGCAAGACTTCTGCCATCATACAAAGTTAGTCCTCAAGCCTGTTGGAATCTAAAATAACCTTATTCCTCTCTGTATAATCTGTGGTTTGACTTCTTACAGGATTCTGTGGTCTACACCCTTTCGGCATGTTGCAAGACGTGACCTCAGAGAGGGACTTAGGAATCATCTGCAGCGATCAAAGTAATTAAGGTCCTGATATTTAAATTGGGTTTAGTTTAAGACATCTGACTCCTCCTTCCTGTGATATACCCTCCTAACTGTACCAAGCAAGGTTCCTTTACCCCACAGAGTATCCTTGAGGAAGTCAACATTGTCAGCAGCACAAAAGACAAATCTGCCTCTGACCAACTCTGAGGGAACGTAAGATACTCCACACTCATCCATGTGTTTTATTACCTCTGTGACTATCTGTGTCTCAAACCGAAGAACTATGGTGTAGTCTAGTAAAGCTCCCCTGCTTTGCAGAAATTGAATGATGAATTTACCACAGGTAGCTGTGTGCACTGTGAGTCCAACTCCCACCTGCAGGGGCATTTCGCGGGTAAGAGGTGTGGTAGGAGAGTTTGCGTAGGAAGCTTGTTTTGGTGATAACATTTCATATGTAAAGATCTGTGAAAATGCATGAGCCCTGTTCATTACAGGGGTATCCCACTTTTCTGAATTACCTTTCATATCCATCTGTCCTTGACAGCACCACTTGTAAAAAAGAACAACTTCCTTTGGAACAACTTCTGCAATATTCACTTCTGCAAAACATCCAATGATTTCCCACTTTTTAGCAAGTTAGTACAGCTCTCTGCAAAATCGTAGCTGCTCCAAGAAGGGTTCTCATGATTTTCTCAATATCCTCAAATTCTTCTTCTGCATGAGATAGTGCAACACCTGCTGTTACTTTCATTGAGACTCGTTGTGGTTCATTTACCCCTTTGGAAGTACTACAAATAATGCCACATATTCAAGCTCTTCTTCTGTGAAACCTTTGATTTGTGTTGTTGTTTTCATCTGTCCATCTTCTAGACCATTTTTAACTGCAATTTTCTGTAAAGCTTTTTAATTTCCCCCCAATGCCACGCATCCTTCAAGGAGAAAATAACTGATTGAAGATACAAATTCAACATTTGTTGGTCCGTAAGACAGTGCAATTGGATGCATTTCTGTGCTTAGTGTAGGCTTGCATCGTAAGACATTCACTACATGTGTGTCCCATAATAGCTTGTGATATGCAATTTCCCTTGCGTGAGGGTCTACAAGATCTGTACAATCACGAAGATGAATCGTTAATGTGTCATTGCTAGACAGTTCCATTGCTCTGTTCAAACGGATGCCTATTGAATCAGTTGCTATCAAATATATTTGATTTATTTTTCCTTCTTTATTGCAAAATAAGCATTTATTTCTTTCGTGCCTAGGTATTTTTGATCTTGTGGTTTAGCTTCGTTCTACTTCTTCCTCTTCTTCAAGGCTGACGATAGATGGCTTTAACTCACATGCCTGTTCTCCATATAATCTTTTGCTTCGATCAATGTTTGCCTTATGAGTACGTTGCTTGTAGCATTCCAAGTACCATGATACTTTTATCATTTTTCAGTTCTTCAGGTGTTAAGCTGCCTAGTCGTAGGATTATTATTATTCGTTATTGTTTCACTCGGCTCTCTTCTTAATACACCCTAAAACCTTTCATCACATTTTGGATTAATCGGTGGTGGTTTCTTTCTTTGTTGTTGACATAAGATACACAAGGAAAAGTCTGTTATCCATTTTCTTTTTTTGGCTGATGGTGGAAGTTCTACTTTTAAATGACTTTCGATATCTGGAGGTATCGTAAACTTTGAAAAAAATCATTTTACTGGAAGATTGAATCAAATTTCACACTTCGACTGCTTTTAAATAATTTTCAAATTGTCTTGTCAATTACCCGAACCTGTAATACAATAGAACATAAAAAATGTTAGAAATCTTGAAAAAAGAATTAAATAAAGAGATATATCACATTCTTTTAAGGACCTTCTTTATTCAGTTTTTATGATGAACAAAAAAGGACCATCTAATAAAAATTAAAATCAATTGAATCAAGTAATAATAAAAAAAGGACCTTAGAAAATATGTGAAAGGATAACCCTAAAGGAGATATAGGTTAAATTCTGATTTATACATTGTACCAGCGGCCATCTTGGGTTTATGATGTCACACAGGCCCTGTGCCACAAATTCAGACAAAACACCTGGTAATACATGATTAAATGCAGTGCACCCCCCAGGTATTCATAACTTCCCTTAATTCGAATTTCATATGCCCCTCAACTATCAGTATACATGTAACATATCGGTCCCGCTCCCGCAATGCCGATTTAGTCTCCAACAGGCGGGGCTCGTTTTCATTTCTCCAATGCTGGATGTTGCCCTGGAGACGCGGGACACGTGTCTCGCGGCTCCGTACCGTGTCACGTGTCGAGTCAGGTGATCGTGGCACGTCAAGGGTCCGCCCACTGGCAACACAGTCATAACGCTGCTCGCCGGAGAGGACGCTGCTTCTAATCAGTGTTTACTTACCTCAATTCAAGCTAATTCGTCTTTTGTGTATCAGACTTCGGAATTCCAACTGACACTGCTGCTCATCTGCTTCTTTGAATGTGGCGATCCGGACCCGGTCTCCATACCGTTGTTTCTGTCTTCCTTCTGCAGCATCCCGTGAATCTGCCCGCTGTACTAAGTGGATTCCTCATCCGCTGCAGACCCTTGTTGGGTGTTCATATTAAAAGCACGTTCCCTCAATTCAAATCGCGCTTGCTGCAGTTTCAACAGTAGGGGATTGCCATCACTTCCTGTTGTTGAACACGATACTCCTCTGCTTTTTCTCAAGTGAGCTCTGTCCACTCCCTGTTTATCATTCCTTATTTCACCGCTCCTATCTGAGGGGGATTAGAACAGTGCCATCTTGTGCTACTCACTTCCCGGAACTTTCTACTCTAAGTAAAGAGGACTTTTAGCCTGCATAGAGACTCATCCTGTGTGGAACTGTATTTTCATCTTTGGAATCCAAGTGCACTGTGGACGCTATCCTGGTTAGTGCACCATCCCGGCTCTAGTTGCGTACCGCTTGCCATCCGGGGTACTTCCCTGTACTAACCTTCCTGTTTGTTGTTTTTTCCTGTCGTTGTTTCCCTTTCATTGAAACCATTCCTGTCCTCCATAGGGTAAGAATTCACCAGTTGTTCCGATTACTATTCTGTATTAATTTTGGGAACCCCACGGTAATTGCTGTTTTTTCTGCCTTTCATAGTTGGTGACTATCATTGAGAAACAATCCTATCATTGTTCCATCCCTGGGTTGATTCAGGTAGATAACTTAAAGGAAAGAGTAACTATTCACTATTCCTTTCTGGTTGACTAGCGTATTCCTTGTTTTCCTTACAGCCCTGTCATAGCGGTGGTGGTATCTCCGCTCTTTTGAGTAATCCATCAATCTGTCTGTAATCTTTCACAGCAGAGGGGTATATTGCCTAAAAGAGGTCCTCAAGTTGAGGAGGCCCGGTTCTGAGTGTATCCTTGTTTGGAAACCCACAGCTTGGGCTGAACTATTATCTGAAGCAGCTCCCATTTATTTGCGGATTCGAGGTCGAGCAATGCCCCGGCCTGTTCAGCTATTGGTGAGTTACAATACATTGACAAGAATGGGGTTCATGGTAGAATTTATTACACTTTCACTAGAAGAAAGTAGATTTTCTACCCATCGCCAACATTACCCACACCCAGAATCTGGTCCATTTGTCTGCTTTATTCCTATAGACCACCTGTTTGGTCATTATGAAGGTGTAATTGCCGAACGACAAGTTGCGTCCTCACGTGCAGTTTGGGATAGCGATAATAGCATCACTTTTTCATGTAGCACTTCATCTTAGATTCCACCAATTGCTAAGCGTGGTGTTACTCAATATATTGACCTTGAAAGTGCTGAGTCCTCCACCCTTGTGAGAATTGAACTTCGGAAGTGCAGGTGGCCCACGGATCTGAGGTGACCGCCTTACCTCTTGAACTAGCCTCTGAGACAATAAATTAAATATTCCTTTTAGCTCGGAAATGTGTGGAAAGGGTTAATTTATTCCATCACTTTCACTGGAAACTACAGAGACATTGAAGGAGATTATCAAAGCAAACACTTTCTTTAGAAGCATTCTAAGGGGATGCTCTTGTTATCAGAATGTTTGGAGTACTGTGTATGCCTGGGACTATTAACTCAGCCCGAAGGTGGGCATCCTGCAGGACCCTCCCTCTACCAGGTAATATGGTCATCACTTTAAGACCAATCCCTGTTTCTGAGGCTCCTTCTGGTGTGGCTCACTGAAGGCTTTATTCTATGTTCGCAGCTTCTCAGGCTCTGCCCAATCCATGTTGCTAAACATGATCACATCCTGCTGAACACACATCTAGCATGTGCCCCAATCATTCAATTTCTCTTTGATGGGTATGTCCCATCCCTTGGCTCATGCAGTGGTCTGCACTGGTCCTCAC
The DNA here is from genome assembly GCF_040938575.1 of Ambystoma mexicanum. Lineage (NCBI taxonomy): Eukaryota > Metazoa > Chordata > Amphibia > Caudata > Ambystomatidae > Ambystoma > Ambystoma mexicanum. Next base: position 640,638,077 of record NC_090940.1, on the reverse strand, counting down.
TCGTGGTCAACCAGTGAGAAGCCAGCACTTGTCCAGCCCCAGGTTAGTCCACGTTCTCTACTGTTTCCCACCTTCACAATTACAGCGTTACTGAGCACCAGAGTGGATGCTCTTCTCTTCCGAGCAAAAGTATTCCCTGATCCACCGTGGGCATTGTTGTTTATTCATTTATAGTGCGCACCAGGCCCGTGGGCCTTTGGGCGCAGAGCAGGTTACAAGGTTACATATGACAGGACATCAAAGTACAGAAATATACAATATACAGATAAATACAGATATATACAGGAGAGTGAGGCCTCATCGAGCATATATACAATAGAATAGATTCCTGGGTTACTGTTTCAAGTTTCCGGTGTAATCTGCAGTGAAAAGTACCAGGAAACGGGCCAGGGGATCATTGGTCTAGGGAGTGCAGCCATTTCTTGGCTTTAGTCTTAAAACAATGGAAGAGAGATATGGCTCTTAATGAGTCAGGGATAGAGTTCCATAGTTGCACAGCCAGGACTGGGCAGCTGGAACCTCCTGTTTTTTTAAATCTTGAACTTGGGTATTCTGAGACTGTTGGATTGTGCTGTTCTGAAAGGGCGTGTGGAGGTGTGTTTGGTGAATCTGTCAGTGAGGTTTAAGGGAGCCTTGTTGGACAGGCATTTATGAGTGAGTTTGAGTGATTTGAGTTTGATTCTGTCATTTATGCATATCCAGTTGGTGTTGCATCTTACGTGAGATATGTGCTGAGTTTTGGGTATACCTAGAGTCGCTCTTAGGATATTGGTTTGGATTGTCTGTAGTTTAGTAGTGTTGCGTTTGCTGGTGGCTAGGTATAATGTGTTGCAATAGTCCACTTTGGATAGCATTAAGGCTCTTGAAAGTGTGATGCAGGTTATCGTGAACAGGAATGGTTTGCATGCGTAAATCAGTTTACATGTGTAGTTGGTGGCAGAGGCAGAGGCGTTTATTTGTATGTTAAAGTTGAGAGCCGAGTCAAGATAGAAGCCTAAGGTCTTGACCTCCTTGGATACTTTGATTCCGTTAATGAGTATTGAGTAGTACAGGATAGAGAGTTTAGTCAATCTTTTTGGTGACTCAACAAGTGAAAGCTCTGTTTTTCCATCGTTGAGACATAAGCCGTGGGTGGCCATCCAGGTTTGTATCATTAGGTAGATTTTGTTGATCATGGCTACGTCTTTGTCATAGTCCCCTAGGATAGGCATGAGGATCTGAGTGTCGTCAGCATAATTGGTATATGAGACACCCAGATTGTCAAGTATGTTGAACAGAGGCTTTGTAAATATATGATACAGAGTTGGGGATACGCAGGAGCCTTGTGGTACTCTGCATGTAATGGGTACTGGGTCCGCTGCTGATGAGGCTGAGAATACTGTCATGGATCTGTTGTCCAAGAATGAGCTGATCCAGGTGGTGGCTTCTTTAGAGAAATGGGCAGCAGTTTTGAGGTGATTACACAGGACATTATGGTCGACAAGGTCGAACGTGGAGGATAAGTCTAACAGGAGAAGGATGGATGCTTCCCCTTTATGTTTCCGGTCGTCTAATTGATTTTTTAGGTCGATGAGGGCTGTCTCGGGCCCATGCCTCAGCCTGAAACCAGATTGGCGAGTGCTCAATCGGTTGTTAATCTGCAGATAAGCTTGAATCTGGAGATAGGCCACTTTATCGAGGATTTTGAGCAGAAAAGGTACGACTGTGATTGGCCTGTAGTTGTGGGAGTGTTGGGGTCTAGGTTGGGCTACTAAGTGGGGAAGTCAGCCTGGTCTAAGGATTACCACCTGCACCCTTCTATCCAGTCTTTATGTAGCCTTCCTTTACATGTTTTAAGTAATTTTAATCACTTCTGCCTATGTTAAAAAAAAGACTGAGGAATAGGAGTAGAACCTTTGTCAATGGAAGTGGGTCTGTTAACCTAACATTACATCAATGCATAATTTCTGATGTCTAAAACAGAGGCTGTCTTTTTGTCTTTTGCTCCCTCCCCCAATTCTCTGTCTTTGTCCTTCCTGTAAATGGGAGGAGCATCTTAGTGCGTGGAGGGAGCCTGTCAGCTATTCTATGAAAAGCTCTGGGCACTATCTTTGTGAAGGCAAACTTTCATTTTTTTCAGTGCCTCAGAGTGGAT